>NC_139482.1:50524272-51724272 GCF_008360975.1 Lichenostomus cassidix
CGGGATAAAAAAAAAAAAAAAAAAAAAAAAAAAAAAAAAAAAAGGAAAAATCCTCTCCCCTGCGCTCCCCTCCCCTTCCCTTCGTTTCCTCCAGCTCCTCCTTCTTCCTCTGCGCCCCTCGGGCCTCCAGGACCCCGATCGTCCTCCCTTGCCTGGCTCAGATGCAGAGCCGGGGGACGGCGGCGGGTTTGGCGTCGGGCTGGGGCGGAGCGGGGCGGCAGCCAGTGCAGGGATCGGGGCCGGGGCCGGGGCCGGGGCCGGGGGGGAGGCGGAGCGGGGCCGGGGCGAGTGCGGGGATAGCGATGGGGATGGGGACGGGATCCGAGGCCGGGCCGGCAGGGAGCGGAGCGGCGGGGCGGTGCCGCGGTGCCGATGGAGCGGAGGCGCTGTCCCTGCTCGGCCCGCGCTCCGCTCCTGCCGCCCTCCCCGCTCCCCCGCACTCCGCGATGGGAGAGGCTCCCCGAGCTCCAGCCTGCGGGATACAGACAGGTGGCCAGCGGACGAGTCCTCCGGGCGGTCCTAGGTCTGGAGGGGAGCGAGCAGCATCCCGCCTGCAGGGAGCTGAGGCTGCAGGAGCCGCTGATGCAGATGTTGCCGTTCGGTAATTAATTCTCAGCCCGAGAGCGAGCCAGGAAGCAAGCTGCATTGAAGTATCGCTATGGTTTTCACCGGCAAGAGATGACGGAGACAACCTGGCCATATCCCAGCCTTATGTTTTAGGGATTGCAAGAGTCTGACTGTTCTTTTTCATCCCTCCCCATCCCTCCTACCATTGCCCTTAAACAGCTGAACCAAAAGTTATTGCTCACCAGATACGGTAGAATAATGAGGGTAGGGAGTTATTCATGGATTATTTATTCTACAATCAATGAGGCAAAGAAAAATGAAAACAATTATTTCTCAGGTGTTACATGGAGAAAGCTGAGAAATGGAGAGGTATAATTTCTTTAGAGGAGCCCCAAAGCAGGGATAAATTATTTTCAGTGACTAATACACATGCTGTTAACAAGTACCTGCTGTTATTTAGTGGCTGTGATGAAGTGGTTAAGACCATGTGTAAGATGAGATTTTCAGAAAGGCCTTGGGATATTAGGATCTTCAATCCTATTTCCTTTCAGAGGGAGTACAGTGTCTATCTTTTAGGTCACTTTGAAAGCTCATCCATACGTAATATGTGATATCCCAGGAGAGCTGTGGCCTAGAGGTTTGAGCACAGCCCAGGACAAAGCTTAAATGCCAGTCCTGAGAAAAGTGTTTCTGTAATCTTGTCCAACTGCCATAATTTTTCCTCCTTGAGTCTTTCCCTCCCTTGCCTTATCTATATCGAATATTGATACATTAATATTTCAAATGCTTTCATAGAAGTAATGCCAATTTGTCTACAGCAGATGTGAAATGAAAAAGTGCACTATGAATGCTAAGTGTTATTATACTTATCTCAGTTTGTGAAAGAATAAATATTTCCATAGAGACTCTGTTACATCTTCCCTGCATCTTTGTGAGCTCTTTGCAATGCCCTTCCCTTTCGTTATAACCCACAGATACCCTTTGATGTCCAGTTATTATTAGGATATGTGAGTTTTTTGGGAATTAACTAAGAACCAAATAATTATTAGTGACATGAAACTGGTTCAAAATTGCATCTTTCCATAATTTTTTTCTTGTTTACATTGTCTATTCCCCTTCTGCTTTTTATCCCACAATTTTTCAAGTTTTTAAACTTACATTTTCTTTTCTTTTCTTTAGCTACCTCTGAAGTGATAGAGCTGATTTAGTATCACAAACTGACTGCATGTATTCATAGAAAAAAGAACTTCTGACTATGACATGCAAAAATTTTACCACTTTCATTCCGAGTTCTTGAAACCCTTTCAGTATTCATTGGCCTTTATAATTCACTTGAATAAATAATAAACAGCTTCTCTGAGTAAGTACTTAAAGGCTCAGCAGACCATTTTTCAAACAAAATTTCTGCTTCTTGAGGCTCTTCCAACAAGCACAACAAAAAACATACTTGCACATCACCCATTTATACTTTTATACATAATACCTGCACATCACCCAGCTCATGAAGTCCTCCTCAGGACAAAGACCTTGACTTGATTTTAGTTGTTCAAAACTTCACACTTGTTTAGCATATGATGATTGAGGTTTTCAAAAACCTACTCAAATTGATCATAAGTAGGTACACATTTTTAAAAAAACAAATATAAGGGGTAAGACAAGTAATTCAGAACAGGAAGATTCAGCAGGCTGATTGGTGAATATCTCAATAATGGTGATAGTATAAAATTTCCTTGTGGTTTGAGACAGAAGAAATGGCACAGATTACTACATTTTTTCCCACCTCGGAATAGGATCAGTCCTTAAAAACTGCATAAAATATTTAAAATATATAGCAACAGAAATGAGTTGTGCAAGGGTAATGCAATTATTTTTAATATAACCTCAACTGAGGCCTGCAAAATCATTAACTTTGACTGATTCTGTCACACAGAAATCATTACAAAGATCTTCAGGCATTCTTTAGTCCTATAAAACAAGCTAACCATATATACTCTTTTTTTTTTTTCCTTTTCTTTTTCCTGGAGCATGTTGTGAAATATTACTTTACATGATTCAACAAATCCAAGTTGAATATATTAACCTTTGCAATGAAAACATAGTCAAATTGTGTTAGGCCACAATATGAAGTTATTAGATACTTCTACTCTTTCTCCTAACCTTTCAGTTCCATAGTGTAAATTTGAGGATGTTTCTAAGCAAGCAGAGAGACACTCCTGCATCCCAGCAGGGCAACTGCAAGTTTTAGCACCCTTATCCTGCCACTGTCAAGTGTTTGCAGCTTGGGTCAACAGGGACATGTACTCCACTCTGTGGGTTAGGAAAGTGTCATAGCAGAGTGGGACAGACACACCAGCCAAGAGGTGCAGAAGGAGGATCTTCCATCAAAGGCACTCCCATAAGAAAATTTGGTGTTCCTTATTTTTATTTTCCAAGTCATAAAATCATATAATTGTTTAGGTTGGAAAAGACCTTTAAGATTGTCAGATACAACACTAGCCCAGCACTGCCAAGGCCACCACTAAACCATGTCCCGAAGTGCCACATCTACACATCTTTTAAATATTTCCAGGGATGATGACTCAATCTCTTCCCTGGGCAGCCTATTCCAACACTTGGCAATACTTTCCATGAAGAAATTTTCCTCAGTATCTGATCTAAACCTCCCCTGTTGCAATTTGGGGCCATTTTCTCTTGTTCAATTGCTTTTATACTTGGGAGAAGAGACTGACCACCGACAGGCTACAACCTCCTTTCAGGGAGCTGTAGAGTGGTAAGGTCTCCCCAAGCCTCCTTTTGTCCAGGATAAACACTTCCCTCAACTGCTCCTCCTATGACCTAGTCTCTAGACCTTCACCAGGTCCATGGTCCTTCTCTAGGAATGCTCCAGCACCTCAATATTTTTTGTAGTGAGGGGCCCTAAACTGGCCATAGGATTTGAAGTGCAGCCTCACCAGTGCTGGCAATTACTTTAGCACTCCCAGAGCCTTAAAAAGTAGAGTGATAGCTCAGTCCTCTGGTGAAACCTCCCTGGCAATTAGTAAGACACTACAGTGTTAAAAGACTCCAGTTATTACAGCTGTACACAAATTTTATTGAGCTTAATGGAAATTGTACGCACATATTGATGAATGAATAGATCATTCTGAATTTACTAGAGCTGTCAAGCAATGTCTGCTAAATGGAATTCATCCTGGATAGAGCTATATTTACAGTATGTGAATGTCAAGAAGGAAAACACCATGTCAGAGAGCTAGAAAGGATAATTAAGAATTTCAAACACTGGTGGGACCAAATGGCATCCAATAAAGTGATCAGTTAAGCCACAGAAGAAAATGAGCCAACTTGAAAAAAGGCATGCAACTTTTGAATTAATACTGAAAAGTAAACAGCTAATTTCTTTATACCTAACAAACTGCCATTTCAAAAGTGTTTCCCTTTTATATTTTTGTTGCCCCAGCCCTCTTGCATAGTAGAGCTCTAAAAATTATCCATAACAGAATTTTCATCCAAGTGTCTAGAATGTTAAATATGAGGACTTTATGGAGGAATATTTCAAATTATGACCAAACAAGTCTTTATGATCACATGCACAGAATGAAATGGCAGATAATGGACAACTCTATGACTGAAGGAAGTCTTGGGCTTATTAAGGACAGCATGGGGTTTTCTGCTGGGACTGTTAATACTCATGGGTATTTCTCTGAGAAAGAGGTCACATGAAAGTGGCTATCCATCTGCCTATGAGAAGCTGTAAAGACCTGAAGAAAATACTTATTTTTGAGAAATGCAAGGAAAGTCTTTCCTAATCGTAATGCAGCTCAAAAAGAAGATGAGGGTTGCATTGGCAAAAAAGAGACCTTATCTTCTCACTCCATGCAGCTAAAACTACGGCATTATAGTTTGAAGTGAATGCATTTTAGCTTGACCATTAGTTAATTCTTGTATTAAAACAAATAAGCAGATAAAAGAAAAGGAAATGTGTATTTACACACACATAAAAAGAAATTGAAGATGTTCAGAAGTTTTCTGCTTCGTACCCCTATATCTTTTGTAATCTATATATGCACTCAAGTCAGCATCTACCTTTAGAAATGTCTATTGTGGTATCTTGCTCTCTATTAATCTACACTGCATAATGAAAAAATGTGACGAACAATTATGAGGAGCAGTTGAGGTCACTTGGTTGTTCAGCCTGGAGTAGAGGAGACTGAGGGGAGACCTCCTAGTGGTCTTCAACACCTTGGGATGGGAGGTAGAGGGGCAGGTACTGATCTCTTCACTCTTGTGACAAGTGACAGGACCCAAGGGAATAGCATGAAGCTGAGTCAGGGATGGTTTAGGTTGGATATCAGGGAAAAGTTTTTCACTCAGAGGGTGGCTGGGCATTGGAACAGGCTTCCCAAGGAAGTGGTCACAGCCCCAAGCCTGGCAGAGTTCAAGAAGCATTTGGACAATGCTCTCAGGCACATGGTGTGACTCTTGGGGTGTCTGCACAGGGCCAGGAGTTACACTAGATGATCCTTCTGGATCCCTTTTAATTCAGCAGATTCTGTGATTCTAGGGCTAAATAATTGTCTAGGTGCATCATTTAAGTGCATGTAAAGGAAAAAAACCTTGCTGAAGGAAAATACCCTTTTGCTAAACCAAATTTCATGTCTTCACTAACATACCAGTATTACAGTTGATTACTTTCCTCATATCTGGCCTCACCTTCTCTTCTTGTTTCAGTTTAGACCATTTTGTAGGCTATCCATGGATGCATAGGAGAAGGTCTAAACTGAAAAAATGCACATGAAGTGAATTATAGTAATATTATCAAAAGCTATTGCAATTATGTTGCAAATACTTCAGTCGCCTTTAAAAGAAAAATCAAAATCAATCTGGAACATTTCCATCTGCTATTTGTGGGACAGAAAAAAATGCATCCTTTCACTAATGCACAGCCTGCAAGGTAAATGCCAGAGAAGAGTCTGTCAGCTCTTCTTAGACTATCATTTCTGTCTGGATGAAGAGACTTCATGTGACTTGAAGGCTTTTTCAAGACAAGTACATAGCGACACTTTGGAGAGCACAATAAATACTTCCACAGTGAAGTAGTATTAGTGAGAAATTAATGTATTTTTAGCTATATTTTAATGCAAATTAGCAGCTGAAAGCATGGGAAAGAGCCAACATAATCTAACGCAATTTCATTCCTTAAACTGACAGTGATCTACAGCTCTCATCTTGGGAACTTCTTTGGGAAAGGTTTTGGAATAATTCACAACTAGTAGCTTTAAACCACTGCTTTACTTTAAATAATTTGTGTTACCGAGGATATAGCCTCATTATCTACTCAATACATATTTAACAGATTGGAAGAGGTTAGCAGAGTAATGCACTAAAGTTACTGAAGCATTTAAGCATTCTGAGTAAATATATATTTGCCTCCCTCTTATATTGTCCACATCATTCAGTCTCAATTACCACACTAATAAACCAGTTATGTTCATCTCCTACTACATATAACATATGGATACTTGACCATTAAAGTACTTTAAAATACTACCATGTAGTAGTATAGATCTTATTTATCTTGTATTAGGAGTATCCAGAGTCCTCTTTAACCATATTATAAATTCTTTCTTACAATTGATTGTGGTAAGGTACTTGGTGCTTCACTTAAACGTGGAGCTCCAGTAATTCTTTGTTATGACTCCAGGACTGCCTTTTATTAAGCGTCTACAGTGCATCCAGTACAGCATAAGGTGTCAGTCATGACTGAAGCTCCTGCATACTATCCAAACAAAATTATACTTCAAAGATAAATGTGTATTGTTTTGCCTGTCTGCGCACCTGCCTGTCAGATAATTTCCTACACATCCCCTGTGTTACTTTCTTTTTTTCTTTCTTTCTCTCTCTCTTTTTCTTTCTCTCTCTCTTTTTCTTTCTCTCTCTCTGTCTCTCCTTTTCTTTCTTCTTTCTTTCTTTCTTTCTTTCTTTCTTTCTGCCTGCCTGCCTGCCTGCCTGCTTGCTAGGCTTCCAATTTCTAACAAAGTCTGGCATTAAGAACATCAATTACATGCAGATTGACAACCTGGGCACTTTTTTAAAACTGAAGTAATTAGATGGGTTTTGTGCTAACTTTAGGAAGCCACTTGCTGTGGCTATGCTATCATAGTAGCTCCTTGGGCTTCAGTGGAGTTTCTGAGCTGTGCAAGAGCTGCAGCCAAGCCTAGCCAGATCAGATCAGCCTGCAGCTCACAGTGGAGCTATTCTATCACATGCCTTGAAGAATGTTCCCATTCACCAGTTGGAGGTTTTCATTACAGCCGCCAACCCTCCTACTTTAAATGGAAAAATAGACAGTGTAGGTTTCTGGTGAAGGAGATTGTGTGTTAGCTGGTGTGGTGTTCTGAAAACCACTATTTGTTTTATTGTCATATTGATAAAAAGTGCAACTCCTGTAGTAGTTTATGTCCTGGAAAAGATGTGGCTTATTCATTCCTTGTTCAGAGTAGTCCCACTCCAGTCTGCCTGCTCTTCTTTCAGGGAAATCAGTCAGCAGACTGTGCTAGTATATAATAAAATCATACATGCATGTACAACAAAAGTGCTCACACAAATATTGTGAGAACAAACGATTGCCCTTGATATCTCAGTAGCCATTTTGGAAGTAAGGATGAAACTGAGAATGAAATTATTTCTGTAGTAATAACAAAGCAGTGAATTCAAAGTATAAACTGCAGGGCTGTACCATGATCTCTTTATCCATTCTTCCTTCCACATTGAGATCTGAAAAACAAACAGGAAGCCTTATTAGGAGGCACACAATATGAAGAGCTCTGTGATGTCTGAAGCCTCATCTGCGACCACCTTCAATGACATGCAGCCTCTCAGCAGATCTGATACTGCAGAGGCCTCTCATAAAGACCACTTCAACTTAATTTATAAGCAGCCATATTCTGGTTTTAACATCTCTACATTTTAATCTGTATGTTGCAAAAGAGCCTGGGTTTATTGCTTGGAGTTAGGGAACATCTAATCAAAGACATGATTTTAAAGCCTTTTCTACAATCAATAGTTCAACGCAATAAACTCTCACATGCCCTGCTACACAGCAGTTAGAGAGGTGCAGCCAGACTGTTGGCATACACGGCAAACTAAAAGAGACCATTATAACCCTGCGTGTGATGACACTTGCAACAACCACCACAATGGACTCTGAAGGTGCCATTCACCCTGGTGTCACATGAAAAACTTTTGGAGCATGTTTCCTCTAGTTTGGAGACTAGAAGTCTCCCTAGCCAAGGAAAGAGGGTTCCAAAAACAATAATTAAAAAAAACAAAACCAAAAATTGATCTGATATTAGAGACCACAGAATTGTGAAGAGGCTTGTAGGTAAGCTGCCTTTTTTACATATCAGGGGATTCAGCATCGGCTCATCATACAGATCTATTATCTCCTGGAGCCTAGAATATGTATCACTGTGTATGTATGTGTATGAACCAGTCACTCACCCAAATAAAAACTTAATGGATGTATTTAATAAGTCATTTACATATAAAAAACCTGCAAATATCTGTTATAGAAAGACAAGCTTATTATTAAAATACGCTCTGGATAGTCTTCATTCATAAGAAAACAAGACTGGAAGGGACCACCCAAGTAATATCAGTTGCCCAGATTTATCTCCAAGGTGAATTACCTTTTCCTCTCAAGCACAGATCCTTTTCACAATACTAATGAAATACACGGTAACTAAGAGATACTTTCTGTGAGGTATGACTACATAAAAATCACTTAGGTTTTAGACCTTTTTCAGCTTTTAGGAAGTATAAAACATTAAAAAATATATGTATTTTTTAAAAGATTTATACTTCTTGATCTTATCTTAATGTTTAATAAAAATTATGAAGAATTCACATTAGGTTGACCAAAGTCCTACTATAGTGCATGAATTTTTAGCTCTAAACCCATCGGTAATAAAAGGTGCTTAGACCCTTTACAATGTGGCATGTAGTGAATGAAAAATAATTTATTCTCCACAGCATCTAAGGATTTTAAAGCATCATACAAATATTGAATTGAGCTTCCCAACCATGTAAGTAAATATTGTATCCATGTAAAGAACAAGAACAGAAATCTATGCAGTGTCCAAATTCACCCATATTCCAACCGTTGCAAAAAAAGATTCACTGGCTCTGAGACCAAACACAAGTTTTTTAAAGCCAGACAGACAAATCAGCAAGAGCTATGCCTCTTGTCCTATAGGGCAAGTTGCCCTATCAAGGCAAGTGAACTGAAAGTGCTCCATTAGTACTTTGATGGAGATGGCAGAGAGTACGAGAGAGTATGAAAGATTTAATCATCAGAAACGCACTCTAAGAGGGGAAAGGAAGAAGAACCTAAGTGAAAAGTACTTTAAAAGGAATCAAAGGAATATGATGACTGCAGCTAACAAGCTAATGCCTTTTGCTGCCCATAAAAAAGCACGGTAGAGTTATAGGTGAACTAGGTGAAGCTAGTAGTATAAATGTTCATAATTTACAGAGTGCACACATTTTTGTTGTGCATCACACAAAAGTGATAGAGTGTTATTCTGCAGAAATTTCTGCATCTTGTACAAATGACTTGAGTGCAGAGAGGAATTTGATAGAACCAATTGTAACTTTTGAACACTGAAAGATCTTCAGTATCCCAGCCAAAAACCTTGAAATATGTTGAAGTCTGTATGGCTGTACTCTGTGAAAAAGAAAGATGAAGAGCAGGCTATTTTATTTCCACTTTACAAAGTCCTTGAACTGTGGTAAATATTGAGAACCAAAAAGAATGGAATCTCTTTAAGAACCAAAAGGAATGCAATGTAATTGTGAGTGCTGCTGTGATAAAAGCACTGAATCCTGCTGTGTCTCCAACTCCATGAGGACGTAAGGTCTCATTGTTCTGCCCACAGACATGCCTGCAAATGTAGGAGAATTTTCGATGCAAGCAAAAGACTGAAACACTGTTCTATACTTACCCATTTTATATCAGCAAGTGATTTAGTTGCTTTCCACTTCTACCTCTACCAAACACTACTCTATATGAGAGTTATAAAACATGTCATTAACATTCTGAAAAGCTGTAAATACAATATAACCTGTTTTCTGGGTGCTCTCCATCCGCATGGCCACTTCTTCATCAGCTTGTGGACTCCTTGCTTAGAGGTTGTGCAGCAGCAAAATGTTAGCCCACTGTGCATGTGCTGATACTATCAGTTCTGGGACATGTCTGAGTCACACTTATTTCAAGCCAGCTATCTGCAAAACTGACAGCTGTGATGATGCTTCAGAAGCACCTACAGCATTTATAGGCACACTCAAAGGGGATATTTTGACAACTCAGATTGAAAAATCTGTTCTTTCCAGAACAAGTGCATCTTTTGTTCATTAGTGTTCTGTTCAGCTCGGTTGACCTTGGTTTTATTTCAAACCTTGATTGCTGTAAGATTCGCTCTGCTGCTCAGCCAGCAGTCTATAGGATTCCAACAAGTAAATGGTAAGAAGGAATAGCATCCTTCTCCCTCACAAATCAAGGAATGGTTCAGCTGAATATAGACATCTAACTTTGAACTTGTCACTTTAGTCTCCCTTTACACTTGACAGAGAGCTAGTCAGTATTGCCAGTATCACCTCGGATAAGATTCATGCTACTCTAAACTAGAAGTTTGCACAGGATCAGATGAGTCAAGCACCATTAAAGTTCCTCTTCTTTAACCACAGGATGATCTTTGAGTACCTGGCACAGCTGTAGACAGAGAAACATGGGCTTTAGAACAGAAATTGTGCTGTCATTCCACAGAGTTTGCTTTACCTCCATGTCCACCCACAAACACTATGCTGGCTTACTCGTATTAAAGACAAGAATAACCTCATTGAAAATAGTGGAATCAAATAAGAATTGTGAAGTGTCTTGCTGTGCTAGGTGCTTCAAGTGTCATTGACTAGTAAGGATGGTCTATATTTCTAATTTGCTAGTTAACATCAAGCCTAAATTTTTGTAGTTAGCCAGAAATTACATGAATAGCAAAAATAATTATAAAAAAAAGCCCCCAAACTCCATAAAACTAAGAAGACTTCACAAAATAAATAACAGGTAGGAAGAAAGATATGGTTATTGGTCAAATCAAAGAAAATACTGTTTTTAGCAGTAAAAATAGTAGGTATTCTATGGTTTTGAAGCTCATACAAGAAACTAAAGGAGAGAGGCAGTTGTGCTAGCTTTTCCTTGTTTTTCTGTCTATTTTTTTCTCTTTCTTTTTTATCATAGATGTATAACTTCTTATTGAATCTAATCACAATAGCAATTTAAGAACCATCAAAATAAAGGAATTGTCTGTGATTAATGCACATACTGGGTGGACAAAAGCATTAATATGGTCATTTTTATGTGACCATAATGTTATGGTCATTTTTATAGATCCCACCCATAATAGCAGACTTTTCATTGGACTAACACCTTGTAAATCATCTAAATTTTAAAAAAATTTAAAAAAGGGCTTACTTTTTATTTTTATGAAAATAAATCTTTTCAAGGAGATTCTGTGTGCTCTGCTACTAGCTTTTGAGAAAAGTTTAATTGTAATTCACTATTTTGCTTCTAAAATTGAAATAAAAGAAAATTTCTTTGTCTTTGCCTCTTCTCTCAGAAACCCAAATGTCATGCTATACCAATCCATTGTGGCAGGCTACTCATCTCTCTCCTCAAGGGGTCTTCCGACATTTCCATTTATTTTATCATCAGCTCTCAGAGTAAAACATAAAAGAACAGGAGGTACTGAATCCTTGGCTCTAAGGGATTGCTGAACAACTATAAATACAGTAATTTGATTACCTAACAAAGACCCCAAAATCAATGCTTCCCTGCTGTACTGACAATTATAAGTCAGAACAACTTACCTTTTTCACCTCCATGGATGCACAGTAAACCCTTCCTTCAATTTCTGGTGACAGGCTGGATACACTCAATAGCTTCTCCCTTTCCCGCCTGTGCAAGAAAATTATAATTAAAATATTACATATTCATATAATTACTACTCATGGTATTTCCAAATTCATTTGACAGCTGGGAAAGGTGTTTGGTTGACATTCTCTGTTATACCAAAACAAAATCATAGCTCCTTGCTCATACTTAGCCAATGCTTGCTGTATAGAGAGAGCATTTGGATCAGTTTGCCTTTCATAGTCTTCTCTGCCTTCATTTTATAGTCAATGTCGAAATCCCTCACTGGCTTCATGGTGAGCTGGGCTCAGTCTATGATCCTGTGAAGCTTATAGTGTCTTGCTTATATCTTACTGTCATAGTTTATGATAGTGCTGGGGAAAACTCTCCATGATTAGTGGCTGTCTAGCTCTATTTTCCAGTCTCTCTGGAAAACACACATTTCGTACTTGGTCAGTTCCATCGCAACATGAAGCTCTATTACTGAGTGAGAAGTCTGCTCCACGGATCTGTCACTGAGCAAAACTGACACACATCCAGACCCACCATAAATTTAGTTAACCAGAAAGTAATGACTGATAGATGGTGGAAAAATCCTACAAGACCATATGTAGGACAATCACTTCTTGATTGGAATCAAAGACCAGAAGAGATTCCCTGATCTGTCAATTTCAACCCCTTCTGGTTTCAAGACTCCCACCTTAAAATTTCTTAACTTTTTTTCATATTATTTTTCCTTTTGAAAAATTGAATTAGAACATTCTAATGAACAATAACCTTTGAATTTTCAGCCAAAATGTCTTTATGGTGGCTTATATGCACCTGCTCAAGTGCTAACATTGCCCCTTATCTAGAAATTATTCTTAAGTCCCAAGCAGATTAATACCAAGACAAATTGTTGAACATTTAAATGTCTGGTTGCAATATGGATGGACAAATGAGCTTAAATAAAATGGACTTATTACTATTTATAATAGTACAGGCATAGGTGTCTTCTCCAACAAATCAGGAGGAAGAAAAATGGGAGCTCTTGGGTTTTTTTCCTGTATTTGTTGCACCCTGGAAACACCAGTGATTATGGTTACAGCTCAAGAATCATAACAGCATTGTACACTTATGGAAAAGCAGAACCACAGTTGTACACACAACCCTTCTTGTTCTTCTGGAAACTGACACAAAATAGTTTAACTCCTCATATGTCTTAATCTTCAGCAGAAACTGGTACTTTCTAGGTCATTTGCTTTTGCGCAAAATATCATGCTTAGAGAATGATGCTTCAACTGTATGTTTCACATGAAAAATATGCAATCTTCCAGTTCTGCAGAGTTCTATATATGTGGTTTCTTAAACATCTCAGTCCACTTTTTCAGGGTATCCAATCAACATGTCTGTCACTACTATTCATTTCAAAGGAAGACTGGTATCAGGTAAGGTATAATGAAAACAGTGGGATCAGACTTTAATTTATTTGGAAGCCAAAACTTTGTATTATTTCAAGTGTCAAAGTAAAAAACTGTTCACACAGGATTTAGCTTTCCTGCTCCTAAGTGATTTATTAGCTCATGTAGGTGCCTTAATGTTTAGCGCAAAGAAGAAATGACTTCTCTGACTCATCTGGTCACTGGTGGCATTCACCTTATATACATATCAGCTAAGGTCTAGGGGCAACACAAATTCAATTACTACATGGTAAAGCAGATAGGAATGTTAAATGTTATGAAAACTCTATGAAAGGTTTTTATATTCTGTTCAGTACTTTTTTCTGCAGTTTGCCTAATTGTACAAGAGCATGAACCTTCCAAGTAAGAGCTTCTTGAATTACTCTGAGTATCTATGTTTTCCATGAAAACCAGAAACAAAATTTTTATTACATATTCTTGGCAAAAATACTTTCATCCAGTTCTGTCACAGAGTAAGGATGAGGGATTGCAGCTGCATTCTACAAATGTCACTGGGGAAAATATCTGTAAAGTATTTACGCACTAATTTACAAATTTTATTTGATTTCAGAATTATAACTTTTTGTGTTTCCAATGTGTGCAGAATTTCATATATGTGGAGCACAGAATTTGCTCATAAGCATCTTCTTCTCTCTTTCTACTATATTGCATATATTTTATTAATATATAAATTAATAATTAATAATAAATAATAATAAATATAAATAAATAAAATAAATAAATAAAAATAATAAATAAATAAAATAAAAATAAATAAATAAATAAATAAAAATAAAATAATAAAAATAAATAAAATAATAAATAAAAATAAATAATAATAAATATAAATTAATAATTATTAATATATAAATTATATTAATCTTTATTAATACATTAAGGCACCCATATTTATTGTGGATGTTCTGTGTAACCACAGGTAGGATAGGGACAGGGTGACAGGTTATTCAATTCAGCCTGGATCTCAGCTCTTTCAGATGGGGTTTGACTCCTTTCATGACATAGTCATGTGACAGAAATAATCATATAATTTTGGAGTATGTTTAATCATCAGTTAAAAAAATATTCTGTCCCCTCACTGAAAAAATGGTAATATTGAAAAAGGATATTGAAAAAGGATATGTACTCCACACACTTTAAAATTATTCATTTTTCATCGCTTTGAACTGTGTAAACTGTGAACAGCAAAATGTATAACACACCTGGTCAAAAACCAAGGTACCCTACTAGGACCAATCAGCCTTTGGTGAGGAATTTAGTGTCTGTGTTAGTTTACTCCTGACAACCATCCCAAGCCTGCTCAAAACGATGTCCAACAATTCTGTACCCCCAAAAGGATATGCCTTTGTCCATGGTTCACCAGAGCACAGAAAAGTCCAAACCAAACCAAAGAAATCCCATAGCTGAAACTGTTTTAATACGTTAGATGTTTGTGTGAATTGGCACATGCAGGCACCAAACCAGAGCTGAAATGCAAAGAATAGATTTATTTCTTTACCTCACTAACAATGCCAGGCAGCAGAGACACACAGGGACAAGGATCCATTAGACTCAGTTTGTCCTCCTGCCTGCCCCAAATATCAAAAGGCTCTTCGCATGTGCAGTTTATTGCAAGGTTGTGCTTCTATAACCTCTGAGCTTTTGATCTCTCTCTCCCAGCAGGAGCCCCAAGCATGTCTGTGAGAGGGAGAGTTATCTCTACACAGGAACTCTACTTTTTTGAAACAGGCATAGGATGAACAACACTAGGCATAATAAATGGAGTTTTCCCACCCTGATATTCTGGGCATTCCCACCTGCAAGGTCAGTTGAGCACATTTACTATCCTCTTCACCATTCTTCCCTTTTTAACTGTTTCCTCCCAATAATGTTCTATTACCTCAGCTTCTTGTGACTAAAGATTTCACCAGACAGAAACAGAAGTTCAAGCTTTCGAAAAGGTGGATTGCATTTGTCCCAAATGCCTGCATATGCTCTACACATGGAATGCAAAGAATGTTAACCATTTTCTTTCTGTCCAGCATTAAAACCAATTTCTCCCTTAATTATTAGTCACCACAGAGTAGGAAATGAAAGGGGAAAAAATTACAAGTAGACAACCTGCATCTTGCAGACACTATTTCCAATGCAGAACATTTCCAGTGCACATCTGTTGTAGCCTGAAAATTCTCCTCAGACCACATGCTGTACATGAGCAAGACTCTAGCTGCGCAAAATGATTGATAAAACTAAACAACCTCTTACCCTGGTCAGAAGTACATTACAATCCTAAAATTAATTGCTGCCATTATATTGATATATGTTCATATAAAAAATCTTAAAAGTGTTCTGTTTTACATGACAAAAATAAAATCGATTTTAGTAGGTCACTAAAACTTGAAACATTACAGCTTCTACAATGCACCTACTTCTGTTCTAGCCATCCTTACGTACACAAGTGTTTCTTGACATCAATAGGGAAAACATATCAATAAAATAAGCTTAGAACCATCTATCAGTCAGTTCTTGTGAGATGTTGATTCTTCCTGTTCCTACTGCAATGTGACTGCTCTCAGGGAATTTTTCTCAAATTGTACAGGTAAAAGAAGACTCAAATGTTACTGTTCATTATAAAACACACACATACCTTTTATCTGCGTGACCTCTATTACAATGAGATCATAAATTTTATGTGCTCCATTTATGACATCCACGTCTGTGTTTTGACATTAATATTGTGAATTGTTCTTTTGTCTACTTCTCCCATTATTTCTCATCTATGCATTAAGTCACATATGCCATATCCTAGTTATTTTTTCTCATTTCAAAAGCAAAATTATTAACACATAAAAATTATGCAGAACAACAGGTATGGTATCAATGGAAAAACAACACTGAATGACAAATCTGAAATATCTTGTATTCATAATCCAGAGTAATCAGATAATAACAGATTTTGTCACCCAGTCCTATGAGCCACATAAAGTACCTTCTAGCATCACTGCTGATTTCAGTTAGTCGGTGATGATGGTCCTTACTGTGACTAAAAGTATTGTCAGATGTTCTCAACAAAGAGAGAATGTTGCTCTCCATGAGAGATGGCTTGTTTTCCTCTTATAAAAAATGATTCAAAGTTAATAAATTTCAGCAGAGCAAATTATAATCTAGCTTGTGTTATTAACAAGTCTGCCATGAAAGGCAATAAAAACAAGCTGCTAATGGAAGTTTCAGATCTTCAAATGTAATTCTCCAATTCCTTGTCCCTACTTTAACCCAGTAGCAGTGAGAAGTTGTTCGATCAGGAAAAGCACTGGCACTAAGTAAGAATGCATAGAAAGCTGCTTCATTTATGTAGGAAACTCATTGCTACATCAAAGCAGGCACATAACATTGTGGCACTATAGAATCAAAATGTTTGACATGCTCTCTACCCATTGTAGCAACTTTTCCTCTAAGGCTATTACAGCACCAAAGAACTGATGCACATAATCCGAAAGAAAAAAAAAAAAAAGAAGATCAGAGAAATTTCTCCAAGAATATAGTAAGCATATGAATGAAGTACCAGGAGCAGTGAAAATACTAAATTTTCCACGATTGTCCACCGGGTGGCGTGTAAGCCATGTAGTGTTATGAGCAGCACTACTGTAAATTCACAGAGTTTTGTTTTGTGCCAGGTACCAAATCTATCTGATTGGTCTGGGGCCAAATAAACACCTATAATTATCCAGAGTAATTCACAAGCAGGATTTATTTTCCGGTAAGAGCTACTTTCATTAGTTAAGCTCCCTAAAAGTGTTCAACAGTAAGTCAAGCTCCTTACCACACTATTGGCCACAATGGTTAGAGGATTAAATTTCCCCTAAGTGTTCTTTTTCTTTGTGATAATTTCCATTCTTGGCAGTATCACATCCATCAGAGATTTTACAGTAGAACAAGTAGAATTTTAAGGACAAAGAGGTTTGACAAATACAGATTTAGCCAGTCAGAACACAGAAAGCAGAGCTTGCTAAGTGTTCTATAGCTTGGATCATAACTGATCATAATTGACTAACCACAAATTGGTAAAAGATATCCCTGAATTTACCTACTTCAATCAAGGTGGAAAGGACTAATACCTTTCACATGTTATTATGTAGATGTGTAGTTTTATCTACTGTTCACTGGAGAACTGCAGCCATTGAAAATGACAAAAGAAATTATTAATATTAATTACTGCATGCTAATGCAGTGTTGCAATAGGAAGGAAAGAGAATAGCCAGAACTGTACCCCTGGCCCCTAGTTTTCTAGGCTGTGAGAAGTATTTTAAAGGCATTCAAAAAGTTCGTTGCTACCATAGCAATCTTCAAACTACCCCCAACATTGCTGAGACTTTTTAAGTATATTTTGCATGTTTTCAATGTGTAAGTTAGTGGTTTACTGGCTTTGGCTGTGAGATGAGGGCAAGTGGTTTCACTTGCTACACTTGAGCTTCATCAATAAAATCATTTGGGATTCTTATTACCCTCTCTTGTGAAACTGAACTCAGCACTGAAAAATTCCAATAAGTAGTATTATAATTTGTCCAGAAAGAGCAATCCTTTCCATGAGTTAAATACTGCCAGTTAGCAGCATTTACCTTTTAGAAAGTTCTCTGTTCTGAATATTCCCACAAGACCTGTTTCTATGATACTGGAAACCAAAGAGTCCAAGCAGGGTGATGAGGTTAGTTCTAGAGTTGGCGAAAGAGTAATACTACAACTATTTATCAATTATTATTTCAATGTATTCTGGGGGTATCTAGTAAACACAAGAATTGTTTTGTAGTAGATAATGTTTCATAAACTACAGTATTATAATGATGACAAGTTTTAAGTTGTTTTTAGTTTTTACTATAGAGTATGCACTTCTGTACATGCATGGAAGAACTTGGTCCTCAGGTATTGTTGACAAGGTTTTCTCTCATAATCTCTGTACCTAAACTACTTTTTCATCATTTCTTCTGCTTTTATGGTGTTTGGTTTGAGTTTTTTTGTCTCCTTCCAATTATTTCTGCAAGCTTCCATCACAGAAATGTGCCCTCTTATTGTATTCTTTAATGTATATATGTAAGAATCTCTGCCAAAAACATCTTTTCATTACTGTTAATGTTCACCAAACCAAGAAATCCTATTGTTCTTCATCAATTCTCTACCAAAGTGTTTCAAACCACTACTGTCAACAAAAAATTGCAGACATCATGAGCTGACATTTTTGCAATAAAATTCATGAAAATATTTTGTTGTTTTGTTTTTTTTCCCCCAGGAAAACCAGGGTTAGGGCTTTTGAATGAATAGTTTTCCTGAAATTATATGCTCTGGAACAAATAACAGAAAATTACCACTAAAACTGCAGAAGAAGGGAAATCCTGGTTTTGCATTAGCATTGTTGCAACACTTGTTTATATAGCCAAAAAGGTCATGGCCTCACTCTGTTGTGTAAATCACTGTGTAACTGACAATTACTTGCCCCCTATAAAAGGGCATTAAATAAAATTTAAAATCTTAGAGCCTACTTGAAAAGTGGTGTTTCTTTCTCCACTTCACTTTGTTCAAATAATATAATGAAATCTAATCTCTGGTTACAAGAATGAATGAGGGAGGAGAAAGATCCTCAGTTGTCTACAGTGACTAAATCTCTCACAACATGTTGCTCTCAGACCTGAATTTTCCTTTTGTCTCTTTGAAGTTAAAGGTAAGGTAATAAATATCCTAAAATAAAAAAGTAATGAGCACTTCCTCATTTCTTGTTGAGTTTCAATTTCTTCTTCTGTACTTCTGTTGCTTTCTGTTTTAGCATATGATAAAAACAATATTCAAAACACACATAAACTTCCTGATTTACTTGGTGACAGATGAAGTACTGCAGTCAGGCAGTTTTGTACCATGGACAGCTCCGAGCTGACTGTTGCCTCCTCTCGGCTGTTCTTCTTAGCATCACTGGCTTTTTACAGGAGAAAATCATTCAGATCAACTCTTCCTAATGTGAGCTGGTTAAAAATTCTGCAGTCAAAATAAGAAGACTGATTAGTTTTCAAAAATGACTAGATGTGTTCCTGTTCAATCTGTAGGAGTGAAACTAACACCTTGAAAACAGGGACCCTACTCTTTCTGTTGTTTCTATCATTTTCAAATTGGCTACATTAGCTGCACCTCAGGGATGATGATTATGGGCTCTTTTGGAAATACCATGTACTGAATATCAGTCTTGCTGAGAAGACTAATGCTTGTCACGTTATTTTAAAAGAATAAAACAAATACCACACCAATTAATTTTCCTCTCCAAAGACACACAGGTGCTACTTTTAAAAGAAGATAAAAACAGCAGCAGACCACAAGTAGAACTCTGATGGCCAACCCAGGTTATTTCTACATCTTTTCACTCTCTTTCATTCAGTTCCTCACCATCTTCATTCTAATGCCACCCACCAGGAGCACAGATGTTCAGATGCTGTGGATTCCAAGGAAAATCTTTCTTCATAATAAGTAAATTATAGCAATGTGATCAATTAATGTCTTTTGAGAAATTATATGCATGAAAAATCACTCAATAGATGAGATTTAAGGGAGCCATGATTTGCTTTAACCACAAGGCAATTATTTCATTCAAATAAAATGGCTTATAAACAGAATAAAGCACTGATGGAGGAGTCACTAAAGAAAATTATGCTTGGGACCACAGAATGTGCAATGTTCTTGAACTCCCAAAAACTGATAAAAAGAAAATCTTGGAGTTTACAGTACCAATACTTTAAGGAAAAAGATCTCTCTTTTATTTAAGCTGGAGGCTTACAAATGCACAGAAGAGGGTCAAGAGTCCGAATGCTAGTGATTATCAAAGAAACAAGGGGCGTTGGGTTTTGTTTTTTTTAAAGCACAAATGTAAATTTTCCCAGAGAATCTTTGGATGCCCCATCCCTTGAAGTGTTCAAGGTCAGGTTGGATGAGGCTCTGAGCAACCTGATTTAGTGGCAAGTGTCCCTGCCCATGGCAGGAGGGTTGAAACTGGATAATCTTTAAGGTCCCTTCCAAACCACGGCCTTCTATGATTCTATGTCTCTAAATCATACCTTTTTTTTTTTTTCCACAGCTACAGCAAGATCAAAATAATTGGGAAAGAGGATATTAAGCAAGAGTTACAGCTGACAAAATTCCAAGAGGGCCACACACACTTATTTATCTTTCAAACACAACTCTGTCACACTCCAAGCTTGGCACATCATGCCTAGGGTGGGCCAGATGGCTTTTCTAAAGAATTGCATTTATAGTAAACAAAAAAAAAAAAAAAAAGCTATTTGCTGAAATGATGTTGAAGCCAAAGCACCAAGTTTTACATTGGATGCAATCACAAAACACCCTAATATTCAATATAAAATGAAATAAATTTATTGCTTTGATTTCAAATGGAATAAAAAGAAGCCAGAAAAGAAACAAAGGCACTTTTATGTCAAGTGGAGAACAATTTATCAAACAGAATGAAAATACACAGCACTCAGTGTTCTAAACATGATTGTGATGGTCATACTGGGACACACAGTCTCACCTTCCTGTTTGTTTTTCATTCCATAAAGTATTTGAGCTTGCCAATACCTTCTTGTTGTCCTACAGCCCCACTTACAAGGTGATGTAAGGTGCTGGTGTGCAGTGGAAATGCCCAGTAGTTTGCTTTCTTGCTTTTTGAATTCACCTGGAAAAGGAGCAATCAATACTTTTCTTGGTGGGGGGGAGGAGGAGCAATTAATTTCCACGTGTGTGTGGCGTACTCAGTGCATAATATACATGAACTATTCCAGGTCTCCATAGGAAAGTGCTGGCGTGGTGCCTCTGAAGGCTAAACTATAACACATCCCAGCTGTGCCAAACAAATGGCTTTGGCACCTACCAAAAGATTTCTTCTGATAGGAAATGTACTATTGTCTTTTTTGTTAAGCACAACAAAATGTTATAATGAGGAGCACTGAACAAAATATTAATTAGAAAATGCTGCATTGGTGCAACATATTCAAAGGAGATGCTATTCAACCACAACAATCTCTTTATTTGGTTATGAAAAAAAGATTAGATATTGAAATGAAGCAAAGAAGGAAAATAATATCAGTACTATAAAAATAGATCAAGCAGATGACACATTGGTCAAATCCTGAAAAGTGGGGAGAAATTTTTTGTCATTTCCTCCCATGTGCCTCACATGCATCAAGAATTACTGATAAAAATCCTGCTCTAGTTTTGGTGTTGGAGTTGTAGAGGTGAATTCTTAGCACAGCTCTCAACACTGAAAGTTTATCCTTCCTTCAAAAGGGAAAAGTTTACAACCCAGGCCCACAGAATAACCCTCTGCCAGTATTTGCACCACTGAAAGCTCATTCATGTCTGCAGGAGAGGAGTAGAAAGCTTAGAAACCTTGTTTCTTTCCTTATCCATGAGTGGAACAAAGGCATTTGGAACAATCCCAGGTCTTGTCTGGTCAAGATATATTTACGCAGTGAACAGTTCCTGCAAAGCCTTCTATACCTAAAACTATTTTCCAAGCGCCAAATACCAAAACTATTTTGTGTAACTTGGAATGGTACAGCCAGACAATGATGGTTGTATGCCTTAGCCAGGTACCACATTCTTGCAACAGTACCACATGGGAATATTTCAAACATGAAAACAGAGGGTGCGGTGAGTTCCTTTAATTACTCTAAATTCTGTATATATGTAAAAAACAATATGCTTTTTCTTTAAGGAGCTCCTTCAGTAGAATCCTATGCATATCTAAGCATTAAGATCAGCCTTTGTGCTCACCTTTTGCAGAATCAGGACTGCAGCTTTCTAAGTCTTAGAAAGAAAATACAGGAGGCAATTGTTTATTATTTCATACATGTTGTTACAAAATAACTGACGTGGATTTAATGAAGAAAGTCCTAACAAGATTTATGCATAGAATTTTCATATGGACTGTTTAAATAAGTATAATGAAAAAAAACTGCAATGAAGATGTAAATCTGTTATCATATATTCTGGACATATAAAGCGATGCACTTTGAAACTTACCAAATCTTAGAGAAAAAAGTTAGCAAGCACAAAGTGGCCAAATGCTTAAAGGAACAGCTTATGAAAGTAAACAGTTTCTTAAAACAAAGACTTTAGAAACATTTCAGAGAGAGCTGGGGAGGAAAATGGCACATTTCTGGAATGGCTCTTACAATAGCTAAATGGGTTTAATTAGTGACGCACAATAATTGCAGTTTTAAGAGTGACATTACATTGTGTGCAAAATACATTAGAAAATTGCAGGGCAGATTAAAGGAAAGTAATTGCATCATAAATACAATACATACTTTTGGAGTACTGTAATTCTAGTTGGAGTGGGATGGAATGGAATGGAACCTTTCAAAGATATCAAGGATGAATGCCAAAGGAAAAAAAGAGATATCAATGTAGAAGGAAAAAGTTGGTCAAGAAGACACAACAATTCAGTACTTCTTTCCAAGAAGACCTCACCATAAGCAGTTTGGTAGAAAATTTCACTTGGTGCATTGTAAGGAATGGTGAGGAAGTCCTGCATGTTTCCTACATCTCTGTGAATCTTCAGACATCAAATGATGTGTGTAAATGCCCTTATTTAAACAGTCTGAACATACAGATGAATTTTGGTGCTAACTTACAAAATGGCAGAAATAGTACCTTCCTTACTCTTTCGGGACTCAAAATACTAAGTCCTAAAGAAAAAGAAGACTTTCCAGGACATTAGATAAGATTTTAACTTCTTCCTACTAACCAAGGTAAGCAAATATCTCTCAGAAAGACTGAAGTCAAAAACAAGCTGTGAAAGTTTTGACCCATGGCTGAAGCATGTTTAGCATCTTATATAAACATGGCGAATGGGTGTGTTTAATCAAGGATTTGCACAGCTTGGTTTCAGTGGGACAAGGAAATGCGACAATGAGAGCAGAAATGGGCTATTTTCCCCATTTGGAAGAATTACTCTTTGCCCAGCTTTACTTTATGTCTGGATCTAAATATTGTGGGTCTGAAAATGATCAGCCTTTCAGGCCCAAGGACCCATGCTGGGGTATCACCCTAGGAGTCCACAAAGCTTCCTTCCCTTGGATGTGAACCTCTGAAACAAACCCAGAAAATGAAAATAAAATTCCTTTTCCACTTTGTAACCTCTTTGTGTCCTTTAAAGTGTTCTATTTGGAGCTGAAAACTCCCTGAAACTTCAAACAAAAGATGGTTTCATTGTTATTTGACTCATGGTGAGCAGAGGGCATAGAATGGAAGAGAACAGGACAGTTATGTTATTCCTAGATTTCTGTATGACAAACTACAGCCCAGCTCTGAGGGCTCCAGCCCAGAGAGCAGCTCTGCAGCGCAGGTCCCAGACCCACCCAGGAGACAGGAGCAGAGAGGGGCACACCTACAGCAGGGCTCAGGCAGGGACTGAAGGGCCCAGGCTGAGCTGGGACGCATCCCCATGGCACTTGGCAGGAGATGGCAAGTGGGGATCCCAAGGGAGGGAGACCTCCATCCCCAGAACCCTGACAAAAGTAGACTTGCACTACTCTTATGCTCAGTTTAAGAGATTGGTGGTTGCCCACTTTGGAAACAGAGTATTGGGCCAGATGGACGGCTGAGAGTGTGCTGCTGTTCTGGTTCTTGTGGTTTAGTAGGTTTTTCTACAGAAAACATCACACATTTCTAAAAATGAATAGAAGAAGAGAAAAAAAAATCCATGGATAATGAGCAAGTATTGCTCATCTCCAAAAGATTTTTAAACTTTTAGTTCAGGAGCATGTCCTGGTTGAGATGTGGGGTTTTGCCATCCTGAGAAAACCTAGAGGAACTGGATGAGCACAGAAGATTTCCAAAAACTGCACTCCACACCAAACATAATTTGTTTGCAAATTTATGCAGATGGTCAAGTGATCTCAAGATGATCCACAGCTCTCACCCCCATCAGAAGGTACAAATCTTTTTCACATAAGGTGACAGAGCCAATGCCTAGGCTAGGGTATGGTTATGGGTACTCAATCCCTTCTGGTAGTGCAGGGCCAGGAGGAAATGTCATCAGATTAACTCAGCATATATTGGTAGGGAAATGAGGGAGGGGAAGAAGAAAGGAAGGTGTGAAAAGGGAAGGAATAGTTCACCTGGAAAGGGCCTACAGCAGTCATCTACTCTAACTGCCTGACTACTTCATGGATGACCAAATGTTAGAGCATGGTGTTAAGGGCATTGTCCAAATGCCTCTTAAACACTCACAGGCACAGGGCATTGACCACCTGCGAACTTTCTGCAAAGCCTGACCTCACTTACGAAGATCCTACAGTTCATATTTCCTCCCGCCTTCCAAGAGGAGATCCCCTTGGATCTCAGCCAGGCTGGCCTTCTGACACACTTTCTTGTCTTTGGACACAAGAGGGTTGCCTGATTCTATGCTGTTAAAAGGTAGTTCTTTAAAAGTGACCACCACACCTGGACACCTTAGCCCTGAAAAGCAGATTCCCAGGGTACATTGCTAACTAGTTCTCTGACCAGCTTCAAGTTTGCTCTCTTGAAATCCAAGACAGCAGTTGTGCTCACCTTTTTGCTCATCACACCAAAAGCTCTAAATTCAACCATCTCGGAATGACTGTGACTAAGACAGTCACTTATCATTACATCTCCCATGAGGCCTTCTCTGCTCATAAAAAAAACTAGCCTAGGAGGGCATCTTTCAATGTTGGTTCACCGAGTACTTGGGACAAGAAACTACCCTCCACAAACTTTGGGAATTATAGATCACTTATTCATGGCAGTAGTTTATTTTTATTTTCCATCCTGTGTTTAAATTATTTATGACATACATTTTTAACTCCAAAACTTATCAGGTGACACCTTATGAGGTGGATCATCTACTCTCCTGAATTGTTTTTTTCAATCTACACAAATAAAATACTCCTCCCTGAATATATCCTATCTGCAAGTTCAGCAGAAAATATTTAATGCAGATTTGAATTCAACTACTTCTTTCCGTTGACCTGCTCTCCACTGAATTTTGCATTCATCAGCTCTTTGCATAGCTCCCTTCATCGGGAATGAAGAAGAATTACATAGAAAGCATTTGAACTTTCAAAGGCCGCATTATTCCTCAGTGGCCAAACTGAAGTCAACTCTTCAGCGTCCTTGGTATGCCTCTGTGCTTTATTATTCAAAATACCCACGCCAGGGCCATGGTGTAGAGAGTGGATACCTGGAAAGACTCATTTAAAATTTCCCTCTAAAAGTTACTTTTATTTTCATAATCTTCCCAGCCTTACAGCCCTGT
This sequence comes from Lichenostomus cassidix, assembly GCF_008360975.1. NCBI lineage: Eukaryota > Metazoa > Chordata > Aves > Passeriformes > Meliphagidae > Lichenostomus > Lichenostomus cassidix. The sequence goes on from NC_139482.1 coordinate 50,549,549, forward strand.
CCAGCCAAGAAACAAACCCTGTATAGTGAATTGAAGTATACCAGCAATAGGTTTGTTCTCACATTTATCCTCCTAGGGGGTCTTACCAGTAAACTATAGGAGTCTAGTGCTCCTCAAGTGAAATGCTGAAAGCAAACGGAATGCTGAGGCCCTACAGCCTCAGGAGCTTGGTATCTTAGATTGAGTTCAATATTAGAGCAGGATTTTGGACTTGTATTTCTTGCTTCCAAGGAGATTTCTCATGAACAGCTAAGTCCATGTTCTCTCTGAATGAATATTTATTGGTTTTCTGCAGAATGGAAGAGCAGAAATGGGAGAGAAAATAATGCTTATGAATACTGTATAGCCCATGAGAAGACTAAAGTATTATTCTGAAAGATGAAAGACTTACATTAAAATTCTCTTTCTAAATCAGTGAGAAAAGGGACCTGAACTTGGGAAAGCATTTGGGTTCAGCTGTTAAACTTCAAAATCAACTATTGACATGGTTTCATTTCTAATCTTGAATAAATTCTCTAGTTAACTATTGTTACCTTCTGTCTGCGCTTCAAGTAATGTCTGCTGGCAAAATACGTTTCCCTTTCAACAATCAATCTCATGCTGCTCTTATTCTGAGCAGGCAGTTCTCTGGTCCTTTTGTGAGTGGAAGAGCTTCTCCCAAAACAAGGTAAATGCCCTAAATCCAGGCACAAGCACAGTGGGACATGGGATAGAAGGAGAAGTTTCATAACCGAAGATCTAAACAACCAGTCTATAGGGACAGTTTACAGTTCTTACTGTCCTGAAACAAGAGTTTCAAAGTGGGGATTATCTAAAAAATATCTGCTTGGAGCCGAACAAAACAAGCAATTCCTTACCAGCATGCATCTCTCGGAGAAGAAATTTTCACAGAAGGGCCAAATCAACTCAGCAGCAACTTGTTTCAATCTGATTCTGTATTAGCCAGCTGTCTCTGCAGCATGTCCATGGATAAAATAAGCAAGCAAGTCTTCTGAGCAAGCAATTCTCACCCAGAGGCTAAACCTCCATAACAAGGCCAAACTCACTGACTGTTATCTCAGGGAGATCAAGATTGGCTGCCAGTACAATCCATTTGTTATTGTTCTGGTAGACCTGCTGTGATTGACCTGCAAGTGTATGAGTAGCCCAAAGACACCTGTTCCTGTCAAGTTCACAAAACACAGATAATGTAAACTACTCAGTGGTTGTCAGAGGCTTTAGAGGTCAGCGTGAAGAGCTGGTACATTGTCCAGTTCTGAGACATCAGCTTTGTTACTTTGATTCTGTCCAGCTTGCTGGACAATAGGCATTGTGCTAGTAGGTAGCTGTGAAATGAGCTCTGCATTCCTTTGTAGCCAGGGATAACAGGACGAACAGGTCTGTTCTGTGTTGCTATGGCTAGTTCATTTGGACATTTGGACCAGGTTAGCTTTCTGCCACCAGATACTGTATAGATCCCTATATAAGTAACTAACGGTAGAGGTTAATGATTGCTTAAATGTGTATGCTCCAGGAAAAAGAATTAAATATACATATTTAAATTACTATAAGTGACAGTATAGTATATAATAATATAATAACAAGAATGCATACTTATATGCTTTATATATTAAATGATTTGCTATCCTTCTATGATTAGATCACTTGCCTAGTGGATAAAGAAAAGGCAGTGGATACAGTTTTTCTGGATTTTAATACTGTCCCCCCCAGCATCCTCTGGACAAGTTGTCCAACTGTGAGATGAGCATGTAAATGGTGTACTTGGTGAAGAACTGGCTGAAGGGCAGGGCTCTGTGAGTTGTAACGAATGAGGCTACATCTGCCTGTTGACCAGTGGTGTTCCCCAGGGCCCGATGTGGTTCTTGGCCTAGCCATTTAAAAAGGATATTAAGGTACATGAATATGTCCCAAGGAGGGCACCAATGTTGGAGAAGAAGCCAGCAGGAATGTCCTCTGAGTAGTGGCTGAGGACTCTGGGCTTGTCTCATTTGGAGAGGAGGAGGCTGAGGGATGACCTTACAGTTCCTTACCACTTCTGGAGATGGGAAGGTGGAGAGGGAGGTGCTGAGCTCTTCTTCCTGGTACCCAGTGCCAGGACACATGGGAATGTCTAAAAGCTGCATTCATCAGATGAGGTTTGGACTTGACATGGGGAAACATTTCTTTATTCAGAGGGTGGTGAAACCTTGCAAGATCTCCTGTAGAAGTGGTCAATGCTTCCTGCCTGTTAGTGTTTAATAGGCATTTGGACAGTGTCCTTAACGTCATGCTGTAACTTTTGAAGCCAGGCAGTTGAATTAGATGACTGCTCTAGATTCCTCTCGATTCTCCTCTCCTCTCCTCTCCTCTCCTCTCCTCTCCTCTCCTCTCCTCTCCTCTCCTCTCCTCTCCTCTCCTCTCCTCTCCTCTCCTCTCCTCTCCTCTCCTCTCCTCTCTCCTCTCCTCTCCTCTCCTCTCCTCTCCTTTCCTCTCCTCTCCTCTCCTCTCCTCTCCTCTCCTCCTCTCCTCTCCTCTCCCCTCCCCTCCCTCCCCTCCCCTCCTCTCCCTCTCCTCTCCCCTCCCTCCTCCCCCCTCCCTCCTCCCCTCCCTCCCTCCCCTCCCCTCCCCTCCCCTCCCTCCCTCCCCTCCCTCCCTCCCTCCCCTCCCCTCCTCCCCTCCCCTCCCCTCCCCTCAAATATTTTAGGTTTTTCCAATTGTTTAATGGCAAAATAGCATCTGGACATACTGAAATATTTCAACATAGACATACTGAAATCATGTCAGCTAGTTGAAATCCCTTTGAATGTTGGACTCGTGTGGATGCATGCCCCCCTTCCAAGGACTGTCCATTGATCAGAGGTTTATATTGTGCTCAGCTGCCCCTGGTGTAGTCAGGCATCTGAGTGAAATTGCGATTTAGCTGAAAATGAGAAATTTGTGAATACATATATTACTCATCTCTCAGGTAGAAATCTGTTATCAGTACAACTGAATCATCACCATCTTCCATAAATTTGGATAAAATTTTCTGAATCTATAACTTCTTGCATTTGGTCAAATTTATTTGAAAAAGGCTTGGCAGTTCAATGAGAGAGGCTGGAAGGTGGATAGTGAAGGTCATTACAAAAATCTTTTCATGAAAAAAAATACATTTTTTCATGAAAAGATGTTGAGGTGGGGTTTTGTGGTTTTTTGAGTAAGAGTCCACCTATTTAAGTGTGCTTATCTTGGATATTAGTCTGACAGATGCTTCTTTCATTTTTACTCCAGTTTCTGGCCTCCTTTGTTACTAAACTCTACCCTGTCTCACAATAAATCTTGTCACTTAGAAAATAGGAGGTCTCTCTGGTTTTTTTTTTAATCCACAACACCTTGGAGGTTTAGATCTTGCATGAAGAATTCATTTCAGTGTAATGACTGAAAGTCATTGTTTGCTTCCAACTGCTAAACCAGTAAGAACTCAGATCAGTCAGCCCCATCTACAGAGGGGGATGGAGGGATGTGATTAGGAAAGGAAGAACAAATTAACTCTACCATCCAGGAGGTATAGTGATGATACTCCTGGCATGGCTTCATGGCAATCATAATACTCCTGACATCATACAACACAGGGCATGGCACTGCTGCACGCTGTGTTATGGTTTCATCTAAACTGGACGCATGGAAAAGCCAGACAGGGCACTTGCAGAGTGCACTCTTTGCTGTTAAAGTTCGTGTAAAAACTAAGATAGGCTGTTTTGCACTGCACTCATAATAGTTTCATTTTTGCTATAAAAATAAAAGGGGAAGTGGGGAGGGATGAGCTTCTTCACTGTTTCTGTCACTTTAATGTCCTTATCCCACAGAGAAATATTTCACTCTCCCTGCTCATGCTATGCTCTGCATTTATGCATAAAGTGCCACAAGGTCTTTATTTGACTTTTTATACCTCCAGCCACATATTTAATATTAAAAGAGATTTTTCTTTGGCAATGCTAGCAAAGAAGAAAATACTACTTAGAGGTCTTAAGTAAAATAATTTTAAAAAGTAGAGACGAAGCAAAAGCAGCAAAGAGAATGGAAGTGATTTTTCAACTAAGTAGAAACAAGGTAAGGGTTTGAATACTGTGGTCCTTATCCAAGATTTATTAGTTTGGTTCCATCAGCTTTAGCAGAGCTAGATCACTTTACACTATTCAATTGTACAACATAAATAACATTAATAGCCCTTTTTTATTTTTCTAAAGTTCTTGGGGAGTCATGCCTTGGACCAAGATGTGGACAATCACCTTTCAGATCTTTCCTTTTAGGAGAAGAGGGAAGAAATAATATGGAATGCAAATAAAAGTTATAATTCTTATTTATGGTTTGAAATATACCTCATTGCTGACTACTACATGGTTAATGCTGAGCTGTGATATTGTACTTTTCTGGTACACTTTATTGAAATTATCACTAGTACTAGTCACAGAAATAAAAAAAATGGAATCTCAATTTTTTTAGCAAGGAAAGGATTACAACAGACATAAGAATTTTTAGAATACACATTTCACTGCTTAATACAAGAAGAAACTGCCTTAGGCAGATCCATGTAATTTAACTCAACACTTCCATTATCTACAAAAGAGTTTGATCTCAAGATTGGTGAACAAAAATTGCAACATTTACACTACTCAGCAACTAAAAGAGCAAATCTGTTATCATGCATATTGGTAGCTGCCAGACACTCCTTTGCTCAATAAAAATTATCAAAGAACACGCAAATCAAAACCCAAAGAAACTCTAAATAGTTGTAAAATTATTAGGATGTGCCCAAGGACAACTTTAAAACCAGCACAATGAATTGTCAGATCTTCTGAATTCAGCTTACCTCAGACAAAAACTATCAAATACTGCTATGTAAAGAAAACACAAACTATAATGTCTATAGGGCACAAATAATAGGAACTGATATTTATATGGTAACACACACACACACACACACATATATATATATAATTTAATTTTACAAACATACATGTAGTTTAATGACTATTTTTAAAGACCCAGTCTTGGCACTTTTGCATTTCAGCATATTTTCAAAATCATGTCAAAATTTTCAAATATAGATTCACAAATGTAGAGATCTATACTTACGGTCACAGATAGATTCTACTTTCAATGCTGATATTTCTTGCAGAGTTGGCAGATCAGGCAGATCCCTATAAATCAAGGGATTTTTTTTTTAATATGCAGAGATGCTGTCAACTTTGCAGGTACTATATACTATACAGAGATTAATCCAGATAAAAATTAACATTCCATGGGATCATAATTCTGTCCATAACTGCTGTTCTGCTGAACAGGAATTCTGTGATAGTTTTACAGCAGATACCTGAAACAATATTTTTTCCTTTAGTTCACCTCACAGACTCCATATAGTTCACCATTTTTGCAGAACCTAAATCCAAAGAAAACAAAAGTCAAAGGAAACCTTCTCCTTCACTTTAACAGGCATGAATTTATGTGTTTGTGGTTTTTTTCTTTTTGCTACTTTATCTACTATAAATATTTGGGTGTTTATTGCAACCAATTATAAAATTAACATATTTAGTAAGAAAAGCAGTGACAGCTCTATGCTGAAACACAGACCATATGATAAATATATTGTCAATACAAGTATTTTCATAAATTAGAATTATTAGCTTTTATTAAATTAAAGACCACACTTCTAGTAATGTTAATTATAAAAGTTCAGCAAATAGGTGCAAAAGTATATTATACTGTACCTATTATATATTTCCTCTCTAAGGGTAATAAAATTAAACTTATGCAACGTCTTTGTGTGATAACACTACTAATAGTTAAAAAGAACATGAGAAAAGCTGAGCTGTCAAAACATGTATGTTCTCCAAAAACCTCTAAACAGTGAGGTTGCAGTGGTATAGGCTTGCCTTACACTTCTCAAATATTCTGCATATATCACCGAGGAGAATTGTGAGTTATTGATTCTAACCACAAGTAATCTGTTACAGATACCCAATATATTCCATTAAAACACTTTGAAAATGTAAGAAAAGATGGTGTCTCCTAAATTACTTCAGATTTTGAGGAGGCAGTTAAATTGTAATGCTAGAGAGAAAGTGATAATTTAGGTTTTGTTGAACTCTGATGTGAAAAGATGGCTACAAGTAAAATTAGAGGAAACTGAGAAGTTATATTCACATCCTAAGAGAAGTTATAATGGTGCAAGAATTATAGGGTGAAATGAAGTTGCTACTTACTGGATGGAATGCGGCTGGCATGCTCAAAACCTATTCCATGATGATTCCCCACACCCACAGTCTGTGGCTGTAAGCTCCTGCTAAGGGGGATGGAACAGAGGGTGGAACAGATTGCTGAAATCCTTGCAGGAAGGGCAACTTGATGGGACTTTACAGCTGATAAATTGCATAGCACTTGTCAATCGAGGGGGATAGGAGAAGATATCTTACTGCCGAGCCAGCGACAGTGGTGAAATCACTTTTCTCAGAAGAAATTGGTTCATTATAACCTAATTGCAATATTAATGCACAGCTCCATCCCAAAGTTACCTGCCCCAAGGTACACATACCCCTCACTGAGCACATGCTCTATACTTCAATGAATAAACCATGAAGCTCAAAGCAAGAGAACTTTATACCAATCAGTGTCAAAGGTATGTATGACTAGAATCACTCAAGCTCCACTGAAGCACAAAGAAGTAGTATAAAAATAAATTGAGAATGGGAGAAAGTCAGAGAAGACTCCATTGTAGTTACTGGGATCAGCTGACAGCCTGAACCTCTCTACTCCCCTGTAGGGACCCCTATTGGGTGAGAACCATACTCTATGCATGCTGAATAGTTTTATTGGGGGTTAGAGTTAGTCTGTACATTGCTTTGAATAAGTTTTTGCAGTCAGACACCATCATAGACAATGCTTGAACCTTAACCTGTCATAATTTTCTATTAATAAAGAACGCTAATCTGTAAAGTGTTAGTGTGAGACCTTCATGGGCACTTGCTGTTGCTGGCAGTGGGAAACATACCAGAATAAAGTGGAAGCCCTTCTGAGGGGTCTCCTTTATGCTATTGGTGTGTGTCTGTGAACAAGTCAGTTGAGGTGCCCTCCAATCCAATGGGACTGTTTGGTGAAGGGTCCTACTAATGGAACACTCACAGACTGACTGGTTGGGCACACGGGTCTTGGCTTTCCTGGGGCAGTGACAGACCAATCAGATGCTGAGGGTCGAGGAAATCTCCCCTTTTCTTGTGTGATCTGATGAGTGCACCATTTTAGGCAGCTATATTTTGATGAAAGCTCACAGTCCTATACTCATATATTATTAGATGTAGTTTTTGCGGCCCCTACTTTCTAACTGCAAAAACAAGGAAGGTCTACTCATACCCAAAACCCCTACACATTTCCTTAGAAGGTGGCAGATTAAATTCTCCAAAATCAGCTTCTACAAAACAACAATATTGCTCACTCATGAAAGGCTATGTTGTTAGAAGCAAAAAGATTAAAGCCAACAAAGTCAGTTCATGCCCTGGTACACTTACACATTGTCCTTTCCTTGTAAGTTTTAGCAAGCTGCCTTTATTAATGCTTATGCATGTTCACAGTTGCCAAAATCTCTAACCCTCTGTGTATTTGAAAATTGGTTTGAAGCTGGACAAAATATTCTCATGGTATTTCAAAGCTAAAAGCTTCTGCTGAGGCCTCTACACAAACCACACCTGTAACAATTCCACTTCATACAGGAAGCCCAGTTCTGCTGCAAGCTGAGGGCAATGGAATAATATGTGATAATAAAATCTAGACAGGATAGTTGTTTTCCTCTCTTCCCTTCCCCTGCTCAAGAGCCACAAATTGCATTTCAGGAACTGCAAGTGAGACTGTCAGCAAGCTCACATTTAGAAGAAAAGATGTCTGCTCACAAACAAGGCTTTCTGCCATGTGTTCACTATAAAAATCAGTTGCAAATAATGATTTTGCAGATCAGAATCATTGAGAATGGCTCCATGGTGTGATTAAAACTTCTCCTGTGTAATGTTTCTTCAAAAAGACCAGCGTAATCAGTATTTATCATAGTGAGAGAAATTTCTTTCCTCCTTTTCATTATTTTGTCTCCAAAATCTGTAACATATACATAGCCCTGTGGTAATATTGCAGCTTATGGGCCTTATTATTACCTCAGCTGTGATTTCCAAGGACTGCAACCATGGAAAAAAGCCCTTGTATTATTAGCCTGGACATTGCACTGTCAGAGGGCATGGACATCACAGATGCAACAGAGAAGGGCAGGTCAGGTTAGGGGACTGGACACAGGTTCCTATGACAATGCTTGCAATTGTATACAGGGGATAGAGCAAACTTATCAGAGTGCATTATATTGCTTCTTTCCATCTTCACATTTCTGACCTGGTCTTGAAGCAGAATATTGCATGTTTCAGAGAGACAGGGTGTACCAAGCAGCAACTTCTGATAGAAAAAGCAGAAAAATAAATACAACTAGGTAAATGATAGACAAATACTCTCAGACAGAAATGACAAAAATTTTTTGACAAAATGCATTTTTTGTGAGAGGATGAGGAACTCCCACTTGTCAAAATGAAAAAGATTTCACAGAAATACATTTATTTTGAAGAGAATTTTATTAGCCCAAAATTAAATGTCTAGTCTAAATGAGAGAAGAGACTCTTACCAAGAATTCAGAGTTTGTGACATTTGTCATGGTATTTCTCTTAAAGGAATTAATTTGAAGAGGTTATGCAGGAAAATAGTTTTAAGGGTAAAGGGTTCACTAACTGCTGCTCTTACCATAAAATGACTGCCTGTGGCAAAAGAGACTGTGCAAGGTGGTCTGTGCAGAGCAAACAGAGAACTGAGACACAATGTCTTGTATTTCCTTCACCTACCTCAGAAATTCCCTTTTTATGAATGGAAATGTGCATGCTCTGTAGGGAGGAATAATCTCTAGGACTCACAGGGCTGCTTAGCAGAGATTCATGCATCATGAGCCTCACAAAATGTGGTCAGTTTAAGATCGCTCTTGCTCTTAGCAGCGGCAAGACACATCCTGTGCTGCTGGTTGTGCTTGAAACTGCTGGGCTAGGCAAGGGCTGCACACTGAGTGGATGAGACAGAAACAAAAGCAGGATTGCTACAAACCCGACTAAGAGGGTGAAATATTCATATTATTCCAGTGAAGACTAGCACCTGCAATACATTCTTCTGAAACAATTAAACCGAACACATTAGTCTCTACACATTACCAGCCAGAAACACAGTAATATGAGGCTTCCCAAGGATATACATAAGTAAAAATCCCCCCTTTTTAAAATTTTTTTTAATTTTTTTTATTCCTTTAGAGCAGAAATATCACAGCAATGAGAGTATCCATGTAGGGTTATCTTAATTAGTATTTTCAGTTCTCAGGAAAGAGAACTACTAACTCAAATAAATATATTTTCAGTTAATTGCTACTGCTGTACAACAAAGAAGAAATTTTTGTACTTTTACAAGCTGAGGTGAATTTCTGAGGCTTATCTTTCAAATGAATTACATTTTTTTATCAAAAGTATCTCATAACTGCTGTTTGCAGCTTTTATCTCACTGCTGCTGTACATCACTTTATCTACTGGAAAAGCTTGCACATTTTGCACAGCAATATGAGAGAACTGAAATTCAAAACATAAAAATCTCACAGTGTTATTGTTCCATTAATGTTTTGTATATTAAGCAGCAACAATACCAGCAATGAAACTTCTATGCTACTGTGATGGAAATAGTAGGTAACCTTTTAGTAAGTAAATTCCCAAGAGATTTTACTGCAGCTTACATTCCCAGAACATGAAGTTCTGAGGTGAAAAAGTAAGTATTTCCAGAGGTAGCACAAATGTTTTCATTAGTGGAAACCACAGTTATTTCAACATCAAGAAAACATATTTTATAAAAATTAGGTTGGGTTTTTTTTTAAATTCCTTAGAAAACAAAAGAAAATTTTATTTTCTTTTTACCCACCACCATCAAATGATTGTTGTGTTCAATTCACCAATTTTGATCAAAAAGATGAAACAAGACTGTCTCTTTAGCAGAGTTCATATATCTTTAACTGCCTCTGTCTTAAGCTAATACCAGTAAAAGGAACTCTGTGTTTTTTCAAAAGGGCTTTCAATCATTCTTTAAAAAAAGGAGAGAATTTTAAGACCAGTACTTTCATTTGTTCATTTCTTCTGCTGTTATCATGTCCCTGATAGTATATCAATAGTTCATTGTTTATTTTCTAGTCTTTAAATCACTTCAAGCTATGAAGTCTGTCCTTGTGTAACATAATACAGGGAGCATAGTGCAATTACTGGTGCTAAGAACACCCTTAACAGGGGAAGCAAGATATAATATGAGAATCAGATTCTCATTTTCATGCTTATTTTGAAAAACTGTTCATTTCCACAATGCTCCAGAGAGCAGCCTCCATCCTCTTTCACTGAATAATGCTGTCATGAATTCTTGAGTTTGCAGGGACATAAAGCCTTGGAAGGGCATAGTTCCTACGTTGCTGTCATCAAGGAAACTCTGCGATTCATGCTCTTTACACTTCAGTCTTTATTCATATTTTTAGCTACAGTACCTTAACCTTTGTACTATGGATAATTTCTTCACAAATGATTTAGCCTACTGACCATTTCATATGACTAGCCATATATCCTTGTTTGGAAAGCACAGTTTTCATTAAATTTAATTACTTTCCCCTACAGCTTGCAAGGGAAAGGTTCGTGGTAAGGGTGCAGCTATTAAATAAATGCAGCTACTAAACAAGGCCAGCTGCTATTAAAATCTACATAGTAAAGGCGAAGCTACTAAATTAAGGTGATTACAGTTTGAAGGTGTTTCTAGATGAAGGCATATGGGTAAGCTTTTGCACCTATAGTGCATTTTACCATACATAATGTTGTGAAACTTTCGTGAGTGGCATAGCAAGGTGTTTCCACATCTTAGCTGTTACAGCAATGTCATATTAAAGTAATTTCTACAAATATGAAATATATTATTTTAAAAATTTTAATCCATTAGGAATTCATTTGAACACTTGACTCTGCAAGAAATCCTGAAATTCACAATGAACCTCAAAATCCCTACTGGATTTCAAAGTAAAAAATCTCTTGAAAAATTATTAAATATTTTTGTAAACTGTGTAGAGAATGGCACTCATAAGTAGAGCAGAAGTCCCCATTAAATTGCTGGTAGCTGGTTCATCTCCAATTTTCACAGGCTGTCATACTTTATAGCAAACTGAATTCATCCTCTTCCCATGTGCTTGGCCTGTATCTTCTCAAAACCACACCTTACCCCATGTAGTCATGAGACACAAGTCTGTGTTTGTGGTTTCTCATTTTATTGTACCAGATTAACTGCTCTTGCAGCCCACCAGAGTAGTGTTTGTACAAGATGCCAGAGTTTCTGCGCAAGGCATGAGGCTTTTGAAGGGAAAATCCTCCAAATACTTTGTTTGTAGCAGTCAGGGGAGCCAAACTTGGCATAAACCACACCCCTGATGGACATGTTTGGAAGAGGCTCTAAAGCAAGCTATCCCATCATCTCTGATCATGTATTCTCTTTGAGAGAAGTAGTTGAGTTGCTTTAGAAGAGAGTTCAGAAATTAATTAGCACGCATGCAAAGTGTGCAAAGGTCTGGGAATGGAATAAAGAGAAAGTCAAACTGCCCATGTAGGAACATCTTAAAGTGATGCAGTGTATGTTCTACTATTCTACTGTCCTTTGCACGGTAGAACACTCTCATTAAATTGCTCATAGAGAATAACATTCTCATTATAAGAACAGTTTGGGGGTCTATCACTTTTTCATTGTTAGCAGCTCCCAGAATTCCATTATTTTCCTGAGATACTGTGGTACAGACAGTCAAGTTCCCTTCAGCACTTCCTTCAGACTGTAATGATTTTCTTCATCCAGATAATCTAATAGGAGTAATCATGTAATATTAATACAATCTAAAATTCACTGAATTATTCTTGTTGATTTCAGTGGACTTTGAATGACAATTCACAAGTGACTAAGAGGGGACACCAGAGTTTTGAAGACCAGAGGATCTGTCAGACAACTAAATGTATTTTTTCTAAATCTTACACTTCAAGCCCTAATGTCTGAAAGCTAGTTTTGCTGTGATCCAAATTGAATTTGGTGCTGTACTAACACAATATGAGATGCTTTGAAGAGGTAGATGGTCTTTGAACCTATACTATTTCACATGTGTTTCATAATCACAAAAATTTCATTAAAATAATAATGAAGCATTTTTATTTTATTAACATTGTTCTTTTCTCCCTTGATCATATGCAAAGGGTTTTTTTACTTGTAGATCTTTCTGGCAAGACCCAGAGTCTGACAGGGCTTTGAAGAAGTTTATCTAATTATTTTTTTTTTTTTATGATGAACATCCTAAAAGATAAGATTATTTTTATCAATCTGGTTTTATTAACCTATAAATTGTAATATTTTACTTTTTAAATCAAGGCAGACATTTAAGGCAGACATATTAGATGCAAAAATCATTTTCTTCTCAGAGTTTCCTTGCTTCAGGTTTTGTGTAGCAGTACAGAAGGTTTCTGAGCTGCAGCAAGTTCTGCATTGACTATCTCTGCCACTTCCAAGGTCTGTCTGTCTCATCCCTTCTCTCAATAGTGTCTTCATAGTTGCAGGCTGCCAGTGCATTTCTTTACCTCTTTATCTTCATGCCCCGTGCTGAGACCTGTCCAGTCTCACTCCTGAGAAGACTCATGTGGGCTTCTAGAGCAGCAACCTGTCCCCTCCTTCCATGAGGATCTACCTCATCTGATCACTCATCTCTTAAAAATAATAAAGTAAACAGATATATATCAAGTATCAGAATCTGAATTACTTTTTTGGGTTTTGAGAAAACTGAACCTTATAATAGGACTACTTCCAAAGAATTTATCTGGAAAATACCTTAAAAATAGATGATAATAATGTTCATAAGGATATATGTATGTTGTTATAAGATTAACTGATTTTTTGAAAACAGCTAAAGCTGTTACTATCTCTGGATTTTCTGAATTAGGCCATCTTAATCCATATGTATCTAAAGATGGCTTTTTGCTACCTCGAGTCACATGTTTCCATTCAAATATTGCCTAAAATGTGGCAATATTGTCATCTGTCTTCATGTTGCTTAGCAGTTTGAAAGGGAAAGCAAGAAAGGCTTATGCTAAGTACTACTGAGCTGACTATTGAAGGCTTTCAGTTTCCCTCAACCTTCAGAAATTTCTGGACATTTCATGATCTTTAGAAAGCCTGGCTGACACTGCTAGGAGCCATGGCACTTCTGACGGATATCAGGGAAAACATGCTCCTAAGAACATGAAGAGCCCCTGCTGCTTAAAGAGTCTGCAAGGGATACAAATTAAAATCTTGAAGAAATAAAGACTCTATCCAACTCTGACATGTGATTTTCTGAACACCTGAGCATATTTTTTCCATATTAAATACATATCAGATTGTCCTAACATCTGTGTACCATACACATCTTTTAGCCTTTTGACATTCTACAGGTACTAGAAGGCACCATAATAATTCTTATATGTATGCATATTCTGACTAAAACACCTTGAAACTTTCTTAAGTCATTTTTTTATGTAACAAGATTAACTCTCTAAAATACTCAAAAAGCTATAATATTGAAAGAAGTGCTTTATTTCCAATGGTCTTAAAAAGCAGTCAGACTATTTTGAGTAAGTAAAGAGATATTAAGTAGGGATTAAAAAGTCTTACCTTTTCCAGACCAGTAACTCGCATTTAAACTGTACTGAATTGGTTTAGCACCTCAGAAATAAAACATTTAAATAATTTAATTGAAATAAATACCTTTCTTGAGACCTTTTACATTCCTTCAGATTTTAATAGAAAGAAAAACCTCAAACACAGGTATCAGTTAGCACTTGTGCTATGGCCAGGCATTCTTTTACTAAAGTCACCCACAAAATCAGAGAAAAAACTCCCCAAAGTAGTAAAGTGTCAAGTGACTTTTGACATGGCAAATTTGAGAGATGACTACATTTAAGGACAAGAGATCCAGGTCCTGTGGAAAGCAACAAACATTATTATAACAGAAAGAACAATATGGTTAACAAATGAAATTGATGATGGTGTTGATGAGCTTTAGGGATCAAAACTGAAATCACCCCCTTAGTATAATGAAAGCTAAGATCTGATATCCAGTATATTTACTTTAAATGTTTTTCTTTGCTCAGCTGGTTTTTAGAACTTATCAGAGCATAATTTAGTTGTGCCAACTACGCATATTTTGTAACAAGATGACCTTCTAGCAACTCATAATGAATTTAAGTGCAGTTGTAATAAGAATATCAAAGGGAGTTTAAAATTCGTGTTTATAATCTTTTGGTAAGGGCACAGACTTTATTATCATAATGTTATAGCACAGATTCAAATCAATTTAAGTTATACTTCTAATGCAATCTCAGGCTTGGAACCAACTGCTTCAATTATTTTTTCAGTAATATCTCATCTAAAATTTCTATTTTTGTTCTTGTTAGCCCCTTTCGTTTCACTCGAAACAGACACTTATGCGAGGGGAAAGCAGCCATGGAATGTCCTGAAGAACTCTGGAATTACAGCACATCTCTTAGAGTCAGGGCCAGAAATGACATTAAGTTACTATACAAACTCTGTGATGAATTTGATAATTGTTCTCCTTTTGGACACGAGGGATTTTTTTTTCTTCTTTTTTTAATGGATAACTATTAAACATGTGGCAAATAACCCACTTCATTAATATGGATCCTTCTCTTAAAATTTACGTATTTGCAGCCAAATTGTAAATCTGTGGGCTAGAAGACTTTCTTAACACAGACCTCTTAAAAGACTTCTTCCTTAGCATAGGTTTTTCTCCTGGTAGAGAAGAGTTTTGAATTTCAAACATGTCAGAGGAACAAGCTCTTTTTTGGGGTACTTTTCTCCAGCTCTGAAGCAGGGCAAAAAAGACTGCTCTCTCGTTATATGGAACTATACTGACAATGAAAAAAAGCAATTTTTGACATTATTGGGAATTAATTAATCTTTCATAGTTTGACATCTTCAAAAATACACCTTGTGTTTGTTCTTAACAGAGCTAAGAATTCAAATCATTCCAGGGATCCTGAGCAATGCTCAGGCTGGAGTCCTGTATGTGGGATAATTCAACTCTGAATTTTCATTATTTCTTTCCAAGAAATATGCTTACATAGTAATTTGCTGTTGCTTTTGGTACCTACTGGAAAATGTCGGTTTGACAGAAAGAGCCATAAAGCAGGTCCCTTGGGTAAATTATACAGTGATACCAAAATGTGCAGCACCAATCAGGGTTGAGATACCGACCATGGTATGCACACCTCGCAGTAGTGCATTGCGCTACTGGCACCACATAAATGGAGTTAACAGGCAAACGAGCACAAACTTCTCCATTGCCTAAGGCTTTGTTTCAGTTTACTGAACAAAGCACTAAAAAGTAATTACAGTCTTTTCCTTGGAAATTGTTTCAGATCCTCCTTGGAGGTTTCTGCTTCAAAGGCATTCCAAATTATAACAAAAGAAAGTGGGTTATTTGCCCAAAGTTTGAGAAAAATTACATTTAATAGCATAAATGTGAGGTTTTTGGGGTTTCTTCTCGTATCAGGAAAGGGCAGCCATCTTTGTTTGAAGTGTTATGTTCAGGAATTACCTTCTTCCTCCAGATTCATGGTAAAAGACAGCTGGAATCTGTCCTGAACTAGCCTTATACATTACCATTAAGGCAGCTTCATCTCGCACTCTTCATAATTACTTAAGCTGAAAAAGTAGAGAAAGAGCCCAAAACTTCACAGGCCACAGACCTACTCTTTCTTCTGCTAACCCACGATATCTGCCTCTCAGCTTTGCTGCAAGGAACAGAGTCTAAAAAAAGGACAAAGCCAATCCAACACTGTTTTTTCCATAGAATCTTAGAAGCCCATCAATACTTCTTCCATCAATAGAATTCTTTGTGAAAAGTATTGTCTGTGAAGTTCTACTTTAGGAAGTAGGGAGATGTGTCTTGTTAGTGACTTATGATTCACAGAATTAAAAGAAAGCCAAACCAAAAAATTCTAGAAAACAAGCCAGCTGAAATATTACTGGTATCATATCTATTATCCCTTCTACTCAAGACAGTTAACAACAACCACAAAAAAAAAAGGTGTTGAAAATATTGATGGCAAAGGAAAACGGAGTTAAAGCTCTCAACTAAAAGAGAACATGTAATTTCTAGTTTCTCTAATTCTGGGCCTTATGGTCATTAACAGCTGCTTTATGAAAAATGTAATTTTAAATGGTACAGAATCATAAAAATTAAAAATCATGTTATGAATCAAAAATACATGAATACATGCATTTTCCATAAAAAGAATAATAAACATTATCAGTAAAATGAAGATGTAAAACGGATCATAAAATTGAGAAGTTATTTGACTAGGTTAAATTTTTTTATATTACGATTAAGTGCATGTGGTCTGTAGGAAATTTTATAGCACTGTTGCAGGTTGTACTGTCATGATAACATGAACTGTATATAAGTTTCTGCCTCTTCTGATCTTCTGTACATATTTCAATTACACACTGCAAGTATTTGCAGAGATACTGTAAGACTTTTTCAGAAGTCTAAGTTACTTTTTCATGGTTTGAAAGGTGTTCGCCCTCACAAACGTTCATGACCTGAAAGAATAACTTCTACCGGATGCATTAAGAGACCTAATAGAATCTCTCCCTTACAGAAATCAGTTCTTGTACAAATAAATTCAAGCCCAGATCTTTTTGAATAATAGTCAGCCATCCATCTTGCCTAGTGATCATTTCATTCCTTTCCTCTAAAGCATTTGGTTTTGGTTTTAGATTTGATTTTGATTGTTTTAGATAGTCTCTATATATTACATATAATATTCTCTTTCTGTAACAAATACTTATTTCGTCTTTAAAGGAGGCTGGTTACCGCTGGTGATCAGGGTTTAAATTGTGTTGAAAATATTTCAGCAACATAATTACTCCAAATTGAAGTCACTTCTGCCATTTATCTTAGCTTGAAGCATTTTTGTTAAAAGAATGGCATAATGTGGTTCTTTTCTTCCCTGATTGTGTAGCATTGCCATCCTGCTATGCTAAAGTACCATTGATGGATTTCCTTATGTGCTGTTGTGCAGCCTTAGCTGTGATGTTATGCATAGACAGAGTTCAAAAATGGTCACAAAATTCTGTCAATGGCTGCTTTCCATACTCCAGAGGAGGTGGCATGAACCCATTTTCGGGTGGTGAGAGGTGGAGAAGCAGCAGAGGCAGAACTTCTGGCACAACTATTTCTAAATGCAAAAGTAGAGACTGATACTTTTGGCCCTAGAATGGCATCTCAGGAAGCAGAACAGGAGCAGTCCACAGTCACAGCAAAGTCACAGCCCCAACAAGCACAAATGCAAGTTTGGTAAAAATAAAAAAGGCTGGGCTAATATAAATTGACTAAGGATTTAACAAAGGTCAGTTCTGAGTTATATTGAGCCTTAATAAGAATGGAAGATACCCAACAGACCAAAGGATTTGATTAACATTTTTCTACTCCATGCCACTGCGTTTAACCAGAGTTGACTCACAACTGATTTTTATAGTTCTGTAACAAGTGACAAGGATTAGACATATGCAAATAAAATTTGGTAAGACAAACACTTTTTTTGGTTGTTCTGAAACCACTTAACAGAGTAAACAATAGAGTCAACATATTCCATCTCAAGTTTACACATAATTTCTAATTGACAAGGATAGAAAGGAATCAACATTTTTTGAAGCCATGAATTGAAAGCATTAGATTAGCAGTTAAAGAGCACAGCACAATGATTTAAAGGTTGACTGGGATTCTAAATCGTATTCCATGTTTTACTATATTTTTGAAAAACCAATTATAACTAAAGCCTAACTAATGCCAGAGGAGGACTAAGAATGTTTATAAAATGCTTTAATTGAATTATCACCAAGAAACTAGTGTTGTGAGATGAGAAAAATCATTATGCAATATCAGTGTGCTATTAAATGTGTGAAATCTAAACCTTTTTGGAGTTCAGAGCATTTCATTTCAGCTACCTAGTAATTCACCTTTCAGCATTAAACACCGTTATTGAATGATGAAGACTGTAATAGATGTTGAAACGTACTGCAGTATTCTATCCAGGTTGCTGCACAAAGGCCTCTTCCAGACATTTGGACTATGTATGCTAACACTCTGCCATATCTTCCCAGAGCTTATTTAATAGTCTGGTGTTTAAACTATCACAGTGATTTATTCCAGTGTTAAAACTTATATTTCTTTGACAAAACACTACTGGTTTTAGCACATTCTTTGACTCCCTGTAACTGAGAATATTAGTGACACAAGTGCAATGTCATACTTATCATTTTTTAACAAAAATGCCTCCAAATTTTTTATTTATCACCATGGCACATGACATATTTTCCATCAATATGGAATGAATATTTCTTCAAATTCCTTCTGTAATGACTGTCTTCTCCTCTATTTTAAATTTTTTATGTTTCACTGCACTTGCAAATGCAGTTACCATTCCGTCTTACAATGCATTTTTATTGGCTAGATACATTATTGCTTTATGTGATTCCAACCCTGCAAGCCTGGACTGTAGAATTTCCCACTGCTCTTTCATTTAAAAAGATATTCCAGACTTTCCTCACTCTGTTTACATACTTTTCATACAGTTTGGTAAGATATCTCCATTTTTAATTTGGTTTATTTTTTAATTTTCCCAAGTCTCCCTGTAAATTCAAAGTGTGCCACATTCCTTAGAATAACAAAATTCAATACAAAATTGAAAAGACTACTATGCATTTTGCATTGCAGAGATAGTGGAGCTAAGAACAAGATTAACCTTTGGCAAGGTTTTCATATTTTTCAGCTTCTTATCTCATTTGTCTCAATAAAACCAGCTATGGAAGGGTGAGTAATCCTATATTCAAATTGAAAAGGATATCAGATTGGAAATTATCAGAAATATTAATACTGAAGACAAAATACATTGTATCAGAGAAGAAAAGAAACTAGCTCAAGGAAACTGAAGCTGATTGTTTTACACTTCAGTCCCTCTTGGATTTGGGGACGCATCTCTAACAAAATACTCTAGTTTTCCTAAAACATGCCTATAGTGAAACAGAGCAAATTCTACCCCTTAAATTCCTTTAAAAACTCAGCAATTTACCCATATTATTGACAGAGAGACACACCCACACACAGTAAAACTGATTGCAAAAGGACAATGTGGCTTCCCAATACTCACCATAACACATAATTATGGACAATCAATGTGCTCTGGGAGAGCAACCCAGGGGAAAAAAAAAGAATGACATCCTTTTAAGAACCCAAATAACTATAAAAAAGAAAATATTGGTCAGCTGGTAGTTATTAGAGCTGTTGTTGATCATTGCACAGAGTTCAGAACCTGAAATCTGATTTCTCAGACATCTCTGTGATGTCTGATGGTTTCTCCTCAGAAGTACCAACTCTGGTCTGATCAGGCTTTGCAGAAAGCTGCTTCAACTCTCAACTCATATCCCTGCTTCGGTGTTTACTATTTTGATAGTGAAAAATCTCAAAATTTTTTGGGTGTGTTTTCTCAGCTTATGCTGAGGGGATGATACAGTAAAAAAACTGCTAAAAGCAGTGTTTCCCTACATGACAAATTAGACAAAAAAAAAAGTAGACAATGTTTTTAATTTTAAATTCCACCTGAAACTTCACTAGCATTGCTTTGAACTTTGCCTATGTAAATTTCTTTTATGGAAAATGGAAGCAATCTTTTTTAATTTGTCCTTCTCCATTTGGTCAATTTATTAGCATTTTATGTATTTCTATTTTGTGATTTTTTTGAAAAAATATTTAATAGCTTAGGCTATTTCAGTTCTCCTGTGTTTGCTATAGATTTTTCTTTTAAAGTGCCATTTTCCCTTCAATATGAGATAACTTAAATTCATTTTAGGATGGTGTTGGGATCAGTTTTTCCACATTACTTCATATATTGTAAATAAGAAGAAAATGCTTTTTTACTGCAGGCAATGTGTAAAGTCTCTCCATTTGCATTTTAAATGTTAGCTCATTGTCAAACACCAGAATTAAAAAAAAAAAGGTTTTCTGAGGAAACGAGAGGTATATTAATGTTACATCAACTAAAAAGAGGCATAAAATTTCACCACTCTTGAAGTGCTATGTATTTAGCTCAATTAAAATATTCACAAAGTTCATCCAATAAATAATCCAAAACTGGATTGCAGGATGCAACACTAGAAAACTCTGAAAATGGAAGATGCTATTAAAACCTTAGCTCATTTTTTTTGTAGATGGTACAATTATGTTTTATAAAAGGATGACCAAAATTCTGTATTTAACTCCTGTCTTTATCTCTTATCTGTAGATAGTCATGAGTAAGACAAAAAACAGCTTAAGCATTAGTCCTTCCATTCTTTTTTTGTTGTCTTTGGTCAATAGAACAAATATTTCTGCACAGAACCTGGTGGAATATAGTCAACAGGAGGGACTCAACACACCAGTTGAAATTTAAAGTCAGAAAATTTGAACATACATGTAAGGAGAGTAAGTCCACTTCAGAGAGACAAGAAGCATCCCAGGCAGACTCTGACACTTTCAGTATATCATGACCCAATCTTTCAATCATTTTAGAAGAAAAAAAATAAACTACTAATGCTTTCCTAAACTCCACACTAGGAGGAAGTGGATGTACAAGAAAGTACCCAAAGGAGAAATTAATAAAATTGGAGGTGCTTGCACTTGCTTTAGTAAGAGATAAAACACTTTTAGCCTTCTTATATCAATTCTCTTCCCTTTTCTTGTTTAGCCTGAAGATTTTGTTCATACTTATCAAAAGCCTGCTGTGTTTTCTTCATTTTTTAGAGCAGAAAATCTGTGAATAGGGAAAGACACAGCTACAACCGTACCTTCACCATCAATATTCCAACTGGTTTCCCTGTAGATGGGACACTGATGCAGTTTGTCTCATCAGACACTGAATCTTCCCTTCATGGTGGATGGTCATTTAGGAACAACTATGAATTCCAAATACTTTACAGCCTGGTCAGCATACTCACTGCCTTTGTACACACACGGTAGGTGCTGTGTTGCTCCTCTCTCTCACAAGAGAAGTATGACCCTTAAGAAATTCCTGGCTTTAGAAAGCAGAGCTCTCCTCTATCCTGCCTTTCACACTGAATCATTTAGTTGGGCATCTGCCCCTTGGTGAGCTTCCCTGTTGTGGCCTCAGAAAGACAACAACTCTGGGATACAGCAGCTAATTCTGCTTTGATGTTCACTGAATATTCACATTTGTTCTGTAAACATGGAGATTCCAGGGAGAGCTTAATTTTGTATGGCAAGAAAGAAACTGAAACAGGTCACAATTTCACAGATAATTTCCATAAAATCTGATTATAGCTGTAAGTGAATAAAACTTACATATGTCACAAAAATGCACCAAAAAGCAATCTAACAAGTAGTCCAACAACAGCAACCACAATGCAGTGAGGGAAGAATGAGTTATACAGCACAGGTTTACAGTGTGGCCATACCTACATGTACATACATGTGTTAATATCAAAACCACAATTTGACCAGGTTTTTTTGATTTTGAAGAACAAAGCATTCAGGTGCATATGCAAGTATGCCTATACATGTGGTACACACATATACATTGACTACACAGACACACATATTGCATATACAAAGTCATAGAAAAATAGAGGTGGAAAGGACCTTCCTGAGGTCCTGAGCTCTTCAAAAACTGCTCAAAGTGCAGTTAATCTTAAAGTCAGAGTAGGTTGCTCAAGGCCTTGTCTAGTAGTGATACATACAATAAAGCTAATTTGCAAAGCTCATAGCCAACCACTCACTGAAGTATGTTATTTTCTTTCAGCAGTTGATTTTTTTTCCCTTCATATTAGAGGGAAATAAAATGTATCTGATTCAATTCAATAAGATATTGATGACTTCTATAGAGGGTAAATGAGCAGATTCTGCATCAGAAACCTCTAGCAGTAGAGTTTACTGTCTAGATCATTAACATGAGAAACAGAAACATGTATTTATTCTGGTGCAGTTTCTGGCTGCTCTTTGTTCCACAGGCACTGAATTAACCTCGTAACTGGAGGAAGGACTGCAATGAAAGTGACAGAAAAGATGTCGATGTTCAAGGGTGGAAAAGATATGAAGAGAGAAAACCTATTTCTTCACACCTTAAAAAATTTCTTTGAATTTTGACACATATCTGTCTCCTTATAAGAGGCATGATTTTATTTTGTTTTCATACCAGGTATATTGACACTCTATTTTCTATTTTCTCTGATCGTCTAGTCAGAAATCTTGCTAATTTTAAGGAAAAAAAGAAATAAGCCCTCTATGACCGCACAGTTTATTTAGTATTTAGCTACAAAAATGTGAGTGCATATTAAGGAGCTTACAATTCAGAGAGCTCACTCATTTAAAATCAGGTTATCCTTGGAAATGACATTGAAGGAGTTAATACAACAAGAAAAAGAGTAGCGTCAAGGACCATGAAAAAATTTACCAGAAATGCAGATGGAATAAATAGTGTCTGCAGTCCTGTTGAGATGATGGTTTTTATCTTTGGGGTTTTTTTGTTTGTTTGTCTGGTTGTTGTGGTTTTTTTTCATTTGGGAAAAAAATTATGAAAAAGAAACTTTGGCTGCACTCTTGCACTGGTTTAACACAAACATTTTGACAAAAGATCCCACAAGATTTTAGGTGGATTATATTACTTCTCAGAAATATTCCTCTTCCTTCATATGTCAGTTTTCCCTTGAAAATCATCCACTTAGAGAAATTAAAACAATTTTACAGTATATAGATTGTACTGTAACGTTTTTTGAATAAATTATTTCACTTCCCATGGCATTTTCTCTTTTTGATGTTCCAGGCATCTATTTGGAAATTTTAGAGGGAATGAGTATTTCTTGCTTACTTCAGGTCATTTTCTGCAGACTTTGTTCACTCTACTCTAGACACCAGAAAGAGCCATGGTAGAAACATCCTACATCTAGCTGTAGACAAAAACTACAGACTCTAAAGATGCTAAGATGCTTTCCTCAGGAATTATACAGTTATTTTTCTTTTTTCACTATGCATATTCTAAAATCCAGAAGTTTAAAGCTAAAAACTTCTAAAAGCTTGAGAGGCCCTTGCTATAGGGATGTTTTAATGACTTTATAGCCTATTCCTAAGCAAGGAATTTCTTTCTGTGACTACAAATCTCTCACAATCACTTGATATTTTGGCATCTGAACTGTAAAATCTGCTGCTGACCATCCAGATAGAGAACTTTTGGAAGTTCAAGACCTACCTGGGCACAAGTTTTATGCTTGAGTTTACCACTGGCAATAAGTTCCTGATAATAGAAAAGGCAAAACATTTATTTCAACTGTTTTCACTGTGATAGTTCGCCACAAATTTGCAGTCTCAACAAAAGCCAGAACAGCTCCCAAAAAACTCTACAGTTAAATAAAAAAAATTCAGCAGACATTCTGACTTTAGCTCTTCCAAGTTTTACATGAATGATTGTGAAAACTTTTTTCTAAGGCAACTTACTAATTTCAAATGCCAAAAGGAGTATAAATTATACAGAGGATATTAATAGTATTTACATTTCGCCCTTCTGAAATGAAGCCAAAGAAAGAAAACATCTTGTTCTAATAACATAGATACAATCATCACCAGACTGTACAAATATTGGAAACATCATGCTTTAGTCCTCTTTGCTGATTGAAAATCAAACAAATAACCAGTTATATTATCCATCAGACCATATTATTAAATAATAATGTATGAACTGAAACAAGACAGACTCTATTCTTCATGATAAAGTAGTAGTTTCTTTATTGAATATCACATAGTGGTGAGAAAGAAACAGTCAAACATGTCAAAAAGATGGAGCCAGAAATCTGTCTGAAATAAGACAAAATTGCCTTGACTTACGGCAGTCATTGTCACATTGAGTGAGATTGTCCATTTTAATTGCATTTCTGGCTGGATTTTTAAGTATTATGGTATTTCAGAAGTGACTGATGTCAGTTGCAGCACAAGGAAAGGCACTGTGTTACTTTAACTTCTGAATCTGATGGTTCAATGGCCATGTGTCCCTTGAATTCTCACAGAGAAGAATTCAATTTCCCGTTGGTGACTGAGAAATGTATTTGCTTTCAGAAAAGTTCTATTGCAACAGTGAAATGATTGACATGAATTCATGATGAAGCTGTGCACTGTTCCTATAAACACTATGAAGTACTATGCTTGCCTTTAAAATGTATTAGCAATAACAAATATTTGTTTTACTGACAAGAAATGAACTTAACACTTTTTTAATTAAAAACTGAATGAGGGTTTGTGGTTTTAAACAAATCATCATCTATTGGGTATCTACTTTTCTAGAAGAAAAACAAAGTATCTAACTTAATACAGAAAAATTAAAATTAATTCATACAGAAGTTCTGCAAATTCCATTTTTCCATTATTACAAAAGTATGAAACACCTTGATACATTATTACTGTGTCTAGGTACCCTTCAGAATAAAGTATTTTCCAATGCCCCTTTATACAGAAAAGGCTTGGCTATTAGACCTGGTGTTGTTGTGTGCCTTACAAATGCACTTCCAAAACTTTTACTCTCCAGCAGTTTAATACAGATGTAGAGCTTCAAAATTGCAGTCTCTGTAAAGCTGAGCTATTGAAAGAAATATCTTCCTGCCAGCCTTCACAGTGAAAGAAAAGGCTCAGGTAGATGTGGACATGTGGAATGAAGACCTGGCTGTATAAGTTGCAGCACAGGCAAGATTTTTGCCTCAATGGTTGTGGGACCCTCTTTGAGGAATGAGTACTTTGACAAAAAGTGGGAATAATGTTTTTGCAGTCTTCTCTCTTGAGAGAAGAACTGTAACTTAGCTGAAGTAGTGTTGTCATAATCCAAGGAGAAGGCAAGGTATAGGAGAATTAAAAAAAAAACATTAGCGCACCAGAGGAAAAGGGAACTCACATCTTTTCAAGCTTTCTCTTTTCTATCCTTGAGAAAACAAGACCACAAGGGATGGAAAAGCCCACACTTTGGGAAAAATATGTGACTTGCAGAGGTATGACCTCATTGAGTTTACAGAGATGTAGTGTGGTAGGTAGGTCCCACCAGGAGCACTCCAATGAACTGATGCAAGTTTTTTCAGCAGACACAGGCTGGACAGGTGAGGAGGACGGTTTTTGCTGTACACAAGGGAATGGCTGGAGTTCACAGAGCTATTACCACTGAGTAAGTGGTGACAAGTCAGCTGGGAACTTACACTTAAGTTTTAAAGAGGAGAGCAGCAGAGGCTTGTGCTGCAGAGAAGAAAATTAAGAGGTAAATGAAGCCTGTAGACAGCTGAAAGGAGACTTAAAATCACAATGTGGCTCTAAAAAGGATCTACATCTGAATGTCTGCTGTAAATGAAAGAGAGCTGGGCACAAACAATCCAGGTTTCTAGCAAGTGTTTAAGATACTTTATTGTTGGTGATTGATCAGCCATTCAGTGAAATACATTCTTGGAACTATTGCTCACAATCAGTAAATAAACCATAAAAAGAATGAAAATTAAGGATAGCCTTGGTTGGTAAAATCATGAAACTGTGTGGTTTAAAATCAAGAGAAGTATGGCAAACAGCAGAATCCCAAATTTGGACTGGAGGAGAGTAGATTTCTGCCTGTTCAGGGACCTATTTGGTAATATCTCATGGGATATTGCCCTGGAGGGCAAAGGACACCAGAAGAGCCAGCTGATCTTCAAGAAGAGGCAGCTGATCTTCAACTTCCTCAGAGCACAAAAATGGCTTGACCTAATTTTTTCTAAATAACAGAAATGTAACAAAGAGACAGCATGGTTCAACAGGGAACACCTAACTGAGTTTAAATATCAAAAATAAGTACACAGACTAAGAAGCTGGGACAAGTTACCCAGGAGGAACAGAGTGCTTGCAGAGATTGTGGTGGAAATGTCCAAAGCTCACATATAACTCAAATTAGCAAAGGATCTGAAGAGCCATCAGGAAGGGTTTCTGTAGGTACATTGGAAACAGAAGAAAGGCTGAAGAACGTGGGGGTCTGCTGCTCAATGGGGCAAGTGATAAAGTGACATGAAAAACTCTGAGGTACACTTCCACAAGATCTGTAAAAATGTCTGAGGAACTGTGAGGGCTAAAGGCAGACCTTAGAAGGGTAACCAGTGACTAAAAACCACTTCTACAGTCTAATTTTTCCCCTAGGTTTATAATCTTATTTCTATCACATGCTTTTATATTTAGGATAATTAAATTATCCAAGAGTACTAGTTTTGACACCGTCATTCTGAGACCCTGGCCAAGGTATTGAGAGAGAACAGAAATTCTCTTCCAAACTTTGTCCGATATACCTATCTATATTGTTGAACCTATCTACAATTTGGAAAGGAATTACCTATTTATTTTTCAGCAACAATGAATTTAAGACCACCAGTGTCTTTAGCATTTCTAGGCATCTTTTTAAAACTATTAAATAATGATCAAACACAAGACTTTGTAGACGATAAAATGCTTGGTCTTGAAAATTACTTTCAATTATATTAGTTAAATTATTGTTTTTCTTTTTCTACTTCATATTTCATATATACTCTGAACTCACATTGCTACTTATACTTCATTTAATTTTTAATTGCTACCTTTTTTCGTAGCTGGCAAGGTAAGAGGTCAGTTCATTTTTCCTTTGTTGAGAAAGCAGGAAATGTTTTCACATTTGAAGACTGGATTGTGCCTTTCCTTCCTTATCTCCACCTCTCCGGAAGGCAACTGACTATCCCTTCTGTAACTCACACATCATTGTGCAACTATTGATTTCAAGGATACTCTAAAAGCAGTTTCTCCTAATTGAAGCACACCAAGCTATGTCTTCATCAGCTGTATTAAGTTTAAACAACTTTTATACCCTGTACTAGCAAATTTTCCTCAAGAACCGTTTGGTAATATACCAAGTTCTTCTTTATCATACTAGGTTTGACTTGCTGTCTCATCTTGAACATTTTAAACTTCATTAGGGATATATCTACACTCAAAAGTTCCTCTGTTGTACTCTACCAATCTGCGTAACACAGTGCAACTTTCCAAGTGTGGATGCCACCATGTACAGCTATTAGCATCTGTAAGGAAGTAACTCAGATAACAGACAGAAAATAAACCACATCAGACTAAGGCACCTTTAAATTAGTTTGCCTACAACCACACTAGAGTTTCTTTGGGTGCATTTAATACAGTCTCAAAAATCAGAATAGATACTATCTGAAAACAGTAAAATTATTACCTTGTTCCTGTAATTTTGGAGGTCCTTGGTGTTTTCATACTTTTCCATTGCTTCTATGTATTTTCCCTACATCATGCTGTCTAACCTGTGGGCTGTTAAGTCTTACTGGATGTTTATCCTTTATATTCAACTTGGTCAAAAAATATCAATGGACACAGAGGAGGTATGAGGCATATTGCTGCGGGCAACTTGAACAATGCCTTTTACCAAGTACCAGCCTTGTTTTACCACAGATCATCTTACCCATGGTAGTGAGCAATTGAGCAATTGCTGAAATTGGAGTCATTCACCTCTGCTTTGAAGCAACAAATTGCAGATTAGCTTAAATCATACAGTCAGCCAAAGAGGGTAACAGAGTTTTAAGCTCTCTGAACTCAGTCTGTGAGAGCACAAAAGACTATGTCCATAATTGGGTTGTTTTTCATCAATCTACTCACCTGCCCTAGTCTGTAATGATGAACTTTCACTTCATTTACTCTGCTTGGACTTTGGAAAATTTCACAGCATGAGTTATTAGATCAATTCTGCATGCCATTCTCCCTCACTTGCATCATAACCCATATACATCCTGTGTGTTGAGTATTTGGATTGTGTATTTGGTTTCAGCTGCTCTGATTATATACGGTTATATAAGAGATTTCTCTCTCTGGGAATGCACTTACTTCTGAACCACAAACACACCATTTCTTATTTAAAAACTCTAACCAGGCACTTCACCTTATTGTATTGCTGCCCAGACTTTGTTGTAAGTCTCCTTGAAATCTCTGCAAATAATACTTGTTTTCTGATCATGTTTTTATCTTTTTCTAGGCAACTAAAAAACTGTGAGTTTATAATTTTGGAGCCTATATGAATACTAATATCAAGGAGAAGATAAGGGAGTTCCTTTTTACGAAACAGTGTATTGCCTCCCCAGGAATATTTTCCAACTTCCAAAGAATTTATAAAATTCATCTCTAAATTCACTTGTCTTGGACTTCCCCTTCTATTCAAATCATTCTCTCAGAGAATTGCCACTACCTGATATTGCTTCTGTTTTGTCAGTTTGTTCTCTGCACCTCTCCTTCCTAGGAATGGCTGAAAAGGAGTATTTTTCTCATTGAAGAAATCTTGAATAAACAGTTCTCTCCTTCTTTTGTCCATTTTTGCTTTACTGCTTTACTTCTTGTTCTCCAGTTAAAGTCACCATTTTGGCAACACATTTTTAAACTTTGTAATAAATACCATGATTTTTGAAAAATTATAAGAGAAATATTTCCTTTTGTTGTGGAAAGTAAATGCTAAAACATGTTTCTTTTTTAATATAACTTCTGTAGTCATTTAACTGTTTACTGATACTTTTATATTTGAAAAGATATCTCCTCCAAAATTTTTTGATCATACAACCTGATCAGTAAAAACTTTTTGAGTTTGCATCACCTACATATATATATTTATTCATAAATCATACACAGGCATTACTGTGCTTATGTATTAGGTAATACATAATAAAGTACAATAAAATAATTAAAAAAGAAAGCATGAGATAAAGAGAAAATAAATACCACATAGGTTTTTAGAAATATAATAAAATATATTTTCAAAATATTTTCTTCCATGTGGAAGAAAAATATTTTCTTGTCTGTGCAAGACAATAGACTGTCTTGCACAGTCCCTGAAATGCACACACCCCGCTTTGAAAATCACTGTTCTAAGTAGCCATTTCAGTCTGTACTTGATTATCAGTACTGAAACAGATTTATGCAGGGCCTTGAAAGTTGCCTTGATTGTTAAATTTTCTTTTCCTGCCTTTGCACACAATATCCAAAAGGGCTCCCTACAATGCTATAGGCTGCCTGTGGGAAGAAACAGCTGTGGAGCAAGAACCTGTATATCTAATTGCAGTTTTAAATTGGGTATCAGAGTGCATGGAAAGGATCAGTTCTGGTATTATCAAGCCTAACATGTCACGAAGGTGAAGGATGGTTGGTTGTAGCACACACTGAAACACAACCATGTAAGTCAGTCTTTGAGAGGCATCAGAGGGGCAAGCAGCAGCTATGTCTAAAAGAGAAAACAGAAGCTTTGAATTTAATATTTATGGGATTTTTTTTCCTATCTAGACAAACCAGAGTGTCTAAAAAATATTTAAGGCAGGAACACAGGGGAGTGAATCCAGGATGTTTTGGAACGTAAAATGGTTGGGAGGCTTGTATTCTCCCAACAGTCAAAGGAGAAAGTTGTGTTCTTGAGAACTGAGGAGGGATAGGATGGGTACTCTACCAGCTGTAAAGCATTCCAAGCAGGCTTCTGAGATATACAGAATTTATATCTTGGTGATTACCCATTTAAAATCTAATTCTTGTTAAGACAGACACAGGTGGCATTTGCTTAACCTCTACTATGAGAGATCAAAGTGCTCTTTGAACAACTAGAGATTTAGTCAAGGCCAAGTTCTGAGTTACTACACTGAATACATTCTGTGCCAGACATAAGGACACAAATTAGGTCTGAGATGAGAACAGAGCTGAATCAGCCATTGTCATCATTCCCCGAGATGATGAGTTGCTATCCAATTTAATGTTAGAATGCCGTACTCACAAAATTACCTCACAATGAGGCAGAGGAGAGGAGGGAAAGAAGAGGACAGTCCTTTTACAATCTCCAATTCTGTTTTTGCTGTGGGGGCAAGTAACTGAATCTTTTGCTGGGACCCCAGCTGAGACTGAAAACACGAAGAAATGCAAAAAATAAAACTACCAACATGCTATACAGTTCATTATACAATAAAAACTGTGTAATGCAATATAAAATAAAAGCTAAGGGATGGGAAAACAGCTCATCTTCTCTCTTAAAGGATATATCTTCAAGGAGTTCTTAATAAGGCAGTATCTAAATAATAAAATACCCAGTTCAAGATGCTTGATTTGTATAGGCTGTGGAGTTTTTTAATATATTGATTTAATTAGTCACTATTGAACCATATTTAGAAGATAAGTGAAAGCCTCTAAAGACTTATTTATTGACACCATATGGCAGTTCTTAAAAGAGATGTTCAAATTATGTATAATGAGCCACACAAAAAAGAGGATGTGCCACAAAAAGGACTCCCAAACAAAAATGATGCTATTGTTGAAGGATATAAGTTTTAATATGGGATTTTAGAATCTCTTCCAGAGATGAGGCACCCTACAGCTGACTGAAAATATTTGCAGGTACTGTTCGTATTACATGATGTAGCTGCAAAAACCACATTTTTATGATGGATTAGAAAACTATGGTAGGAATAGACAGAGAAGATGAGTCAGGAAGATTTGAGAACCTGAAAGAGGATGGCAAATCAGGAAGATATGCTGCTCACATTTTCCCTACAGTAAATGCATCTCTCAATTTAAAAGTATCTGCTCAGACATCAACCTGCAATTACTATTTTGATACATGATACTGACTACAATTTTCGTGAAATAAACACTGTGTCTAGCGTGTCAAGTCATTCCGAAGGCATCACTGTGGTATAACTGTCATGTGAATTTGGTTTCATTTATGTCCATTCTTTCTTATGTGTTTCTCAGAAAATATTGATAACTCAAAATATCTATAGAAATAGTTGAACTGAAAGTATGTACTACACACACACACACACAAAAGATTTCAAGGTCTAGCACTGAAAAGTAGAAAAACTAAAATTATGGCTTCAGCCTAAGGTCCCTGTGCTGATGGTGATACCTCACTGCATGACATTCTGTTCTTCCTGAACCGTTCAAGAAGTCCAGGGGAAATATTTTTTCCTCAGTTAATTTTTTCACAGAACCTGTACCTCTTTAAGTAGCTCATTCTTCACCTGTCTACCTTTGACACAAGCAATTTCCTCCTTGCTGCCTGGGTACCAGCTGGAAAAACATTGACAGTACAGGCCACAGACTCCTTAATCTGTGCGCATGATTTTTATGATATAGAAGCTGCTGTGGCAGAATCATTAAAGAATTCCTGTCCCTAAACCTCTGGCTGGCTGGAGGGAGGGAGGGAGGATAAAACCTCCTGACTTTTGCTAACAAATATCATGGCAGTTATGGCATCACACTGTGAATGGCATAATTGAACTCATCTGTGTTCAAAAATGGGAGATAAGGCAACATAATAGATCCTCATCAGCTCACTAAAGAGGAGTGTGAATGAAGAGCAATTGTTCCTGAAGGAACTGGAATGTGTTAAATGTGTAATTGCTACACCTGTATCACAAACCTCTGTACTACTTTTAACGGCAATTCCTGACAATAAAGCTCAATTAAAGGCCAAAGCCTATTCAGCCCATGCAGTCTTGGACTGAAGATGGTCGCTCTGAGGGGAGTACTGGAGGGGGACAGTATTTTTCAAGCAGAAACTGGGATGGACTGGAGAAGGTCTGATGAATTGACAAATCTGACGAACTGAGCTTTTAGTTTCTTGATTGTGTAACTACATCTAGGCAAATTTCCACTGAAAAAGCACTCCAACATCCTTAACACCAGGGCCATTCTTTTCCATTCCCTGAATGAATCAAATTCCTCCAAAGCAGAGGGTATTTCCGCTCTCCAATAAAAGGATCAATAATGTGTTTAACATGGTACCAGAGTCCCTCTCCTTTCTCCCAGTCTAATAAACAACTAAACTGGTTTGTTTAAAAACACCTCGAAATTTTTTTGGCACAGGGGCATCTTCAATTTGAATAGTTTAAATGAAGCAGAATACAATAAGGTAGATACAGGATTTAAAAAGAGAAAATATCAAGCCAGTTTCACTAAAGCCAATGTTATCTAGGCCTTCTGTTTGTGATGTGAAATACAAAACCCAACCCAACCCAAATCAAAATAACGAAAATCCCCAGCCAACCAACCAACCAACCACCCACAGCAACAACAACAAAAACAATCAGCGAGCCTAGTTCCGGATTGCGGCATTAAACATATGACCTCCACGATGGTATGGCAAAGACACTTCATTGCAAAAATCCAGGGTTCCGAAACTGTTAGTTTGTTATGAGTTTACATACTTGTGAGGCACAACAAATGTGCTTAACCAACCACTACAGGCCACGATAGGAACAGGCATCATGTGTAACCAATTACCAGCCCCAGGGTGTGAGCACTTATTGGTTCTAATAATGTTTTTACAATTATGTAACTTGGTTTTTACCTCTAGTTCAGCTGAGTCATTCCCAGAATGCTTTTCTAGTTAGCCAAAGTAACAGAGGTGTGTGGCAGGCTATGGCTGCAAATCTAAAGACCATAGTCCCGCACTCCCCCGCCCCCTTTTCTTATATGGATTGTTTTCTAGAAGCTTCTCCTTTGTTCCCCTGAGTTTTGTATATAATTGGTTCATTTAAAAATTGTACCCTCCCCTATTATAAATCTATTGGTCTGTACCCCTTCTTTCTCCCCTCAGACTCTCCTGGCTGGCCCTTCGGGGTTGGACACTCCCCGTTTCCCCCCTTATAATCCCCTGTCGAGGCTGTTCGAGGCTCCCAGCCTCCGCACCTCCGGACCTCTCCTGTCCCCATCTCTCCGCCCCTTCTCGCCGCCCTCAGACCCTCACCCGAAGACCCTTAATAAATCTCCCCGTCAGACCGCAGACTGGGGTGCTGTGCATTCTCTCGCCGCTCCGCTCCGAAGGGAAAACCCCTCCCGCAGCCTTTTACTTTCTGCCCCGTTCCCAGCGCGCTGTGCCAGCTGCTCGCCAGAGGCGGTGCTCAGCTCACCGTGAGAGACCCACGGCTGCAGGAGGTGTCAGCCGGCGGCGCCGGAGCTGAGCGCCCGTGGCCGCACCTCTGAGCCATAGAGCCGGAGCTCTGGGTGAGAGCTGGACAGGTTTCCCTGGCAAGCGAGCACTACAGAGGTGAGCAAGGATTTTACAAGGACAACAAGGCCCTCGCTTTGCAAGGCCTTTCTGCTCCACAACACTGGATCATAAAATAACTGGCAAAACTTACTCAGTTAAAGTCCCTGTATCTGTATCTATATCTGCCTAGAGTATAGACCTAGTATGGTTCACGAAATCAAGTTGTTAAAAAGATGCTACGAAAGGCAGAGTTGCTGATGCCCCATCTGTCCCATTTGCCTGGCATTTCTCACATATCTGAAAACACTTAGAGCTCTTCTCCTGATAGCAGTGAAAAAAAAGAATAAATGGCTTGTACACCAGTCATGCTGTGGAAGTGCCTTTGCTGGTCCTGTGAATGTGTCCACAAATTTGGATAATTTTAAATCTTTGACGAAATAAAACAGAGCTTGTCCATGGTCAAAATAGGTATTTATTGCATTTTAGTGGATGAAGTCTAAAATAATTCCAGCATTACTGAAGGTGCTTGACTGTACCAATGCTCTAAGGCCTGACCAGGATAATATGCAAGAGCCTCCTTTGCAGAGAAATTACATACTTCCGACCCAGTGTTCAAAAAAAAGCCTGGCTGTGCCCTGTGGCAGATATTTTATCTAGAGCTGATTTTGAAAGCAGAGTTGAGTGCAAGCATTCAGCTTTTTGTTCAAATTCAGAGAGTATAATGGGTGGCTCAGAAGAGGGAAGTAGACTGGAACAAAGATTACACAGAAACAAAGATTCATGTGGAAGGGAGGCAAAGATCAAAGAGTAGAGATGAGATCCTGGAACTTAGATGCTAGAAGACAAACTAGAGAAAGCACAACAAGGAGCTGAGGTTGGTAATCAGACCAAAATGGCACAGACTCTGTCACAGGGCTGGTAAGAGGCAGGAAGAGATAAATACCTTGAGAAACTATGACAATGTAAAGGCAGTAGACAGAGAAAATTGTGCAGGAAGAGTGATGGATAATGGATAAGGAAAGAAGAGCAAATTGGAAACATGAGAATGAAAGAAAGAAATTGGATTAGGTGGATGGGATGAGAATCCAGGGAGGGAACTTTAACAGGAATGTTGCAGTTTAGAGAGTCCAAGAAAACAAATGGATAAGGACCTGGCTAAAGAGATAGGAGAAAAGAGACTATGGCACCATATAATAAAATTCAGTTTCATAAATAACCTGAACAAGGTAGAAAGATACAATACACAGGAAACCTTATTTAACACTGGCATTTCCTGACTTATAAATAGGCGATTTCTTAGCTTTAAAAGCTATCGTTCAAAATTATTTCCATTTGTGCTTGTGGGTGTACAAATATTAAGTAAAAACAACAATGAAGAAAAGATTAACCAGTTTGTGTGTTTCAGACCTTTCCACCTAAGATAAGAAAAAGACTACAGTTTAAGCTATGTAAGCACATAACACACTTCTTTTGATCTTATGTCAGTGGGTTTTATGTGCCATTTTTATATATATATAATTGTTTATTCCAATAGACATGCTATGCAACTTTTCAGATGCACTAACTGTATAATTAGTCAAATAACTGAATGGTTTTCTTTTTCTACTAGCTGAAACTCAAATATGCCTTTGCTTGCCATAGTTCATCAAAGACTTAAAAAACCTCTTAAATGGGAAATGGATTCCATTCATGAACACACATACCATGATGGGTTGCCAAAATAAATCATCCCTCTTTATATGTCTTACGTATGTGGCACAAATAGTTTTTTTCCTCCTTATTTTTCAGTTGTCCATATATTTGTAAGATGTCTTACTTGTAATCTTTTGGATCTCCTCCAATGATTTGGGATCCCTTAGGGTATCTGGTACAGATTGATTTATTGTAATAAATATTATGCCGTTTATGCCTCTGAATAGCCCTTACTGTAGCAGTGTGTTTCCTCCAGCAGATGATTAATAACAAAATGGGTTCACTGTACACTCATTGCCTACATACACGCAGCTCTTGGAATGATATAGCATTATGAGTTCTTATGGCTAACCAGGGGCAAAAAGCATTCTTCTTTTCCATTTCTGTAGCTACCCCAACAGATAACACTGAGAGCTGAAAGCAAACTGAAAAAATTGCAAAAATCTGAAAATTAACCAGAAGGCAGAGAACAGAGCTCTGAACAGACAAATGTTTTCAGTTTCAAATTACTAATAATTTTCACCCACTTTTAACACACTATTTCCCAATCCTCCATTCATTTACCAAAAATGTTTTTACCTGAAGCTTTTCAAATGACTCCTCCATTCAACAGACACTTGTTCTAATGTTTTGAAACCAAGAGAACTTATTTTCTTACATGGGTATTTTCATTTATAGGTAATTTCTTTAAAAATATGTACAAATTCTAATGAAACATCTCTTCGTACATTATACAGGAATATTATATACAGGAATTCTATATATCTCTTATAATAGAGACAAATTTATTTTCTGCAATACAAAAGGTTATACAAACACATGAGCAATATAAGTCGCAATATATTTACATTACTTTTCCTAAAAGTTGCATTTTCAATTTTGTTGATTTTTACTGTAATGATTGCTTTTCCATTGCAGAAAATATTTCGGAACGGAGTTTTCTGTACTGAGGTGTAAAGTGCTTCAAATGTACCCTGAGGAACTTGCTCAGTTCTTTCCAAAGCCGTTATTAGTGTTCCAGGTTGTTGTTAGGTCCAACACACCTGTGAGGTGGGGGAAAAACATTTGTTCCTTTTATCCACAACTGAGTATCCAGTGTTATGGACTGAGAAACGTGTCTGAAATAACCTCAGTCTCTGCCCTGAAAATTCTACAGTCCAAAGACACGAAGAGGACAAGAAAGTGGGCAAAGGTGCAAGTAAAGGAAGAAGTGGGCCTAGCATAGCTGCATGGGGTTTTAGCACATAGTTTCTCAAAGGACTGCTGACTCCAGCCCACAAAATACAGCTATGCATGTTACAGAACAAGTTTAACAGCATCCCCTTGCGTAATGCAAGTACATAGTCCAAAAAGCATCTCCATCTGCTAGAAGAGGTACTCAAAAAGTAAAGGCCTAGATAAATGTCATGCACTGATTTTAGATGGAAATATAAGATACAGACCCCCTTACTCAAGAAAATAGATCCACTAACTTGTTTGGGATTACTTGCGCAGGATGGAGCAGCAGTAGGTAGAGCTGTCTCAGATAGAACGTGGAGAACATTGTGATGATGGGGTTTTAATCAGTCATCTGAAAGGCTTTGATTAGTCAGTGTCTATATGACTTAATGAGAATAAAATGTAATTAGTCTAAACCGATGGTAACAATTTAGAATATGTGCTTTAAGGTGAGACAGAGATATGCAATATGGAGAAAGAAGGAGGAAAAAGTACTTTCTGCTTCTCTTATATATTAGGTCCATTACAGCAAGACTCACAAAGAACTGAACAGTACCACACTTCCTTCTCCATTCTCCTCCCATTCAAGACACATTTTTAAAAGGCTGTGAATTTTAGAAGGTTCAGCTCTTAGAAAAGAATGAATACTAAAGTTTGAATCATAAACTCAGGTATCTTCCATCACTGCACACATTTGCTCAATAGGTCCACTTAGGTTTTAAACTGGAACTGAACAAAAACTATATGTATTAACTATATGTATTAAAAATTAGTGCTGGGAATGCTGCCAAAAGACATACACATGCTCCACTGGTACTTCTTTGAAGATACTGTCTTTTTGTTCAGAACCTCAGTGCCATGAATTTTGATTAATTTATTCTGTTATGACAGCAGGGAAAACTCTAAAAAGAATATGACCAAAGCTACAAAGAATTTGAAGGAATAGATGAGGTATGGCAGCTGCCCCAATAGCCTGGCTAGATATTAGACCAGCGCCTTGGACAGTCAGATCCTAACAAATCTGAGCTGCCAAATTTCAGCCATGATTGAGCTTTAAAGCTACAGTAAAGTGTTACTCAGTGCAGTGTTCCTGGCATAGCCACCATGGCATTTTACACAGCACTCTCATCAATGGTTAGGGGACACAGAAGTATTCATTAAAGGAGGGATCCTGAGAGACAAACCTTCTGTCCTCCTCAAACCACCCACACTTCAAATTACAGAGAGATCTCTTACAGGAGATGCTTGTCTGTCTGTCCACCCACGTGCAACGCCTTCACTGCCTCCTGTCATACAATTACATGTGTTTGCCTGTGTGAGAAATCCCTGCAACCCAGCAAACACACAGTCTGAATACGACCATTTCCACAAACCTAATGAAGTAGCTTTTCTCTTTACTTACAATTACTAATATGGAGCTTTCTGCTTCTCAAAGTGCTTCTTCACAGTAGTTACTCTAGGGATAAAATTGCAGATAACATAAAATAACATGGCTAATCAAATTCACTATTCTGCACTGAGAGCACAAAATTCTCTACTTGATATTTTTTTACAAAAAGGCATCATAAGTAAATTCAGCAGCTAAATCATAGCACACAAAGCATATCCAAATTGGTACCAATTTCTTGACAAGATACTGGTTTCAAAGGAGCTGAGAGCTCATTTTCTCTCTTCATGCCATAAAATAACCATAAATTTAGCTTCCTAGAAATACTATGATTCCCAGACAAATTTCCCCAAATCAAAGACTATATCACGATGTCTCTAATGTATTGCATGAGCAAGTTTTAATACTTTCTACAACAAAGGATAAACAAAACATACTTATCAAGTCACTAGTAACATAGATCACACAGTAGATAAATTTTCCATTTGCTAATTTTCAAACAGGGAAAACTAGGTTTCTGAAGTCTAATGAGTAGCATTGCAGTGCTGAGAAGAGGGCAGTCTAAATAACTGCCCAAGTTTGGCACTAAGTAACTTCAGCACTTTTCAGACTTCTTCTTTTTAATTTGAGAATAAATGGGTAAA
Source organism: Lichenostomus cassidix (assembly GCF_008360975.1). Classification (NCBI taxonomy): domain Eukaryota; kingdom Metazoa; phylum Chordata; class Aves; order Passeriformes; family Meliphagidae; genus Lichenostomus; species Lichenostomus cassidix. The sequence goes on from NC_139482.1 coordinate 50,587,702, forward strand.
ATATTCCATAAACAGTAGAAGAGTAGGGACATGTGCTACTTAATTTCAAGAGAAAAAGTAGAGCATGCAAAAGCAACAAAAATTTGTCTCAGCCCATGTTGTTGTTTTTATCCTTGTGTCAATTTAAGCCTAAATGTTTCAGTTTTCAAAGCTAAATAAGCACCTTAGCTATGTTATTCTCCTTAGTTCTGAGTGTCTCTGTGAGTCTAGGTGTCACAATCAGCTTTGAAAATCCTCACGTACAATAGTTTCAGTTCTGAAGCAATTTTGCTGGGGGTCCATAATATGAAAATGCAGTCAGAGTATGATCCTTCCACCAGACTTTTGTTTACATAGTATTACATCCTAACAGAGAATAACCAGATAATTTGTGACAGAATTACCTGATATTTTATATACTAATACTTTTCTGAGTTTTCATGATTTTTAAGTTTGAGGCTACAGGCAAAACTCTAAATTGAGACCAAAAGAAAGATTCATAAACTTCAGTTTTCCAATTACTTTTTTTTAAGAAAAAAAGAACTCAAACTCTTTAAGTGCCTGTTTGATTTATTTTTTTCCTCACAGTTATATGCAGTTGCAGAATATTGTTGACCTTTTTATCATTCTTATTATTCCATACCGAATATCTGAACATGCTCCTGTTGAGCCAAAAAGGAGTCTGCCAGTTCTTTCAATCAAATCATGATCAGGCAGACCTAGCAGCAAATTTTGATATCGAAAATATATATTGACACTTCAGACTTACCATCATTTTATACTAAACAGTGCTACTACTAATTTTTACTTGTTTACCTGAAAGAGATTGTCAAAGCCAGGCTTTAACAATGTTGCTTTCACATTTAGTCTGTCTGGGATTGAGTCAACTTTCTTCAGAGCAGCCTGTGGGATGCTGCGTTCTGGTTTTATTATTCCATAAATAGAAATTATTATTATTTTTATTTGGGAAAAAAAATTTAATTGAGAAAAAAGGAAAGTTTAAGGAAAAAATATTTAAGTGAGAGAAAATGTGGATGTAGGAGGTAAAGTAGTGTGTCATCTCCTCCCTGCCTCCTGCATTATCCCAATATTATCCCTTGCTTCCCTTACACTTGTGTCCAATCACCAATGTTTTAGTGGATTCCTGGCTGCAACAAACTCTGTAAATTCCTCTTTGAGTCTTTAGGAACAGTATCATCTTTCCATTTCTTGTGAAATTTGACTTGGCATTCAGTGGATTTTAATTATTGTATCCCATAACCTCTGCCGTTACCATAAGCTGTCTGCACACGATGTCTCACAGGGTATATCTGAAATGCTCATAAAGAAAATGGGATTGACTGTTATTTTCTTCCTGATTAACTAAGTTATTTAACTGCTTTGTTTCCAACCATCACAACTAGCTGTCTCCAGAACAGGTATTGTCCAGGCACAACTTGGTGATATATATTCCTGAAAGTACTACCAAAAAGTAACATAGACAATCACCTATATCAGTTTTGGCTCTTCATTTTCCTATTACAGAACCTCAAAAGGCTTTACAGACCTCATACAACACATACCTGCAATTTCATGGTACAAAAATATACCTTCCATGAGCTGCAACCCAATCTTAAAACCATTCAGGATGTTTCAAACTGGGAACATCCCTCCCAGTCTCACCCCCTACCCCCCCACTCTCAAAATTAAGACTTCAGGACAGCTGCACAAATTCAGTGTGGTGTGAATAATCTACTCTAGAAGGAGTCTGCTCTGTGTGTACCAGTCAGTCTGAGTATGTAGTATTGAAGATAGCAAGAGCTCTAGGATTCTCTTTTCTTCAGTACCAAAGACAAGCCCTTTCAGATTGTGTGCCTAATCCACCTTTGTTTCAGAAGGTGGAAGTCTTAAATTATTTAGGAAAACACAGTACAAATTCCACAATCTGCTACAAACAAACAAGTAAAAGAGATTCCATCTGTCACATCCATATGTACAACAGAAATATATTTCGTAATAAAAGAAAACAATAGATTTTAAAACCCATTATCATTTATGGAGAAAGGGAATGGCTTTAAAAAAATTTTTAAGGGAAGAGTTTTTTTGCCCCAAAAAAACCCCCCAAAACCTCTTGACTTCTTTCATAGGTTTCATTTATGGTAGTATTTCTTATTTGAAATCCATAATAATTTTACAAAGTGGTAAAAATCTTATTCAAACAGTCTTTGGTTTTTATATGAAATGACATCTTAAAGAAAAGATCTTGATAACCATGCATTATTTACTTCTTTATTTTCCCTTCTTTCTCCTTGCTTGATATGGGGTTAGTGAATACACACATTCTAGGAAAAATTACACATTCATTTTCTTAAAACTCCTTCTCTGGCATTTTAATAACTAGTTCACTCTTTCTGGATCATTTAGTCTAAAGATGGCACTGAACCTTCCAGCCTGGCAGAATCTGCAGGCAAGGCAAAAATGTAAGTAGGTGAGTACTTCAGTCCAGGTACTTGGATAAAGCACCATGGTGCTGTCCAAGTTTAAGGTGAGAAGACCAGTACCTTGCATGATTCATCTCACTGTTTGGTTATATTTGTTGTATTGACACAGTGAAATATTATCACCGTGTAGTGACTTCCAGTTTGCTGTTATGGAAGAAAGCAGGTTTTATAAGGGAATGTTGGCTTGAAACCCATATTTATGATTAATAGGCATCATATTCTGGGGGAGCTAAACAAATCGAGAGGAGTATAGTCAAACCCTGAAAGAGATGCAACTTTTTATAAATTGTGTTATACTCCTGCCCTCTGTTTCAGTGTTTATCTTCCATAAAAATCTACTCTTCTGCTATGTAAGATTTATTATTATGTATCACCTATTCAGAACTCGGTGAATCTGGGTGCTTTTATTGCAGACAAAGGGATGATTTCTTTATTCTGCACATAAACAGGCACTGTGATCAGCAAAGCACTGCATTCTCTATCATCTCTATACTCTAGCAGGATTTCTGCAGAAATTTTATTTTAAAAATGCAACCAAAACTTCTAGAGTCAAATAGGCATCTCACTAACCAAATGGAGAGCTACACATGCATAAAGACTGGATTTGAGCACTGCAAGAACCTTGTTGGAAAAAATATAGAGAGTTGCACAGAGATATGTAGGTAATGTGGTAGAGCTCACTATTTACACAGTACAAAGCTGTTCTTCATGGAAACATAGCATGCAACAGCCCTTGTCAGCTGAGTCTAGAAAAATGACTAACCGCCTGGATTCACAGTCTAATCCACATAACACTGCTGGTGGTGAATCAACAGAGCAGCAGCAGAACTGAGACTCTGAGGTGGCTCTAATAACACTGCAATGGGTTGATCAACAGTTCACCTTTTGGGTGGCACATACTTGCCTCGAACACTTGTGAAAAATTCATAGAAGTAATATGACTTGAAGCAGAGGATCATAAAATAATGTTTGATAGTCATAATTTAATTTGTCTTTTTTTCGAAGCCTTTTGGAAGAAGAATTACACTAGGAAATTGTAGTCATTAGCAGGGAAGTCATACCTAATAGACATTTGGACTTTTCTGCTCTATAATTGCCATTCTAGACAGTAAAGGTGGTCCATACTTCATCAGTTTTGTATTGTTACCAAGAGGAAATCACTGCTAATGAGTAAAAAGGAGGAAAAAGGTAAAAATGGGAGGAAAATCAAGGGTTTTGTGCTTTAAAAGTTGAAGGGAGAAGAGCTGGAAAGAACAATTCTGATTGCTACCTTAACTTTTTGAGTCAGGAAAGGAGCTGTCATTCCAGGTATAAAGTCTGGATCTCATCCATATTAGAGAAAATCCAATACTGACGGCATTTACCTTAATCTTGGTATTGACTGATGTAACTAAGAAATTGTCTCTTGAGAAATTGGCACCAAGAATACCTTTTAAAGAAGTAAAACTCATCAAAATTCTTCCCTCCCAGCAACTTGGTAACTTACCAAATACTAACTCTATGCTACAAAACCCCATTTGAAACTCAAAAAATATTCCAGCTTGCTGTGCTCTTTAAATATATGTTATGTGATTTCAATCTTACTGAAAACTGATGCACATTACTTAGAAATTAATCTAAGAACAAAGCTGAAAGACCTGTCTTTCAGTGGAAGGGTTCCTTCCGACCAGCATCATTTAACATGAGGCTCAACCAAATATCAGCAGCCAGTCTGCACTGGTTCAAGCAAAACTTTCCAACATGTTCCCATTGTTTTCTTTCCCCAGCCAATCATGAACTCAATGACGAGAAATGTTCCTCCTTGTGCAGCACATCAAATACTCATAAGGCCAGGCAGGGGGGGTGGAACTAGATAATCTTTAAGGTGCCTTCTAACCCAAATCATTCTGTGATGATTCTATGATAACCCATTTAGTAATGAGTGCACTGATCATGCTTATTATATATTTTTTCTGCCACTGTGGGAGTAACCATTCAGGTTCCTTATGAAAATTCTACGGAGAACTCATCTTTATAGTTACAATCAGGAATAGGTATTGCTGTCCCACAAATCTGGTGCTAAAAACATTTCAATTTCATGTAAAGGGTTTTATCCTTAGAATATTTGTCAGTCAGTCATGTCATGTCACAGACCAGAAAGATTTTTGTATTCTTTTGCTTCCTTAAGTCATGTTTTTATATATAATCAGGATGTCAAATGTGCACCACCAAGCTTTTGTCAAATGTTCTAAAGAGTGCATCATGATATAACAGTTTAACCCAGGGTAATCTGTAAATTATATCCTCCTGCTGAAAAAAAAGAAGTCTCCATAGCACAAAGAGAACATTTACTGAATTCCTTTTGGCAATTGCAAAACTCTATAGGTCCTGCCATTCAAAATGTTGACACCTAAATAAACTTCATTATTTTATACTTGGAAACTAAGACTGCTGTTCTAGGTGGACACAGCAACATTTTCCAGAGGGACTAATGTTGAAGTAAAGCAAAGCAAAGCAATGCCAGAATCCTTTTCCCATATCAAGGAAAACAAAACAAAACAATAGAATTAGCACCAGCTCTTTTTCCCAGAACACTTCCCTTTGTAGGTAAGGAAAGATATCTTTATTTTGTATTTATTCCCTTTTTTTTTTTTCAGTCTATGCATAAGGTAGAGCCATTTAGTTATTTCTCCCAGCAAAGAATGGGAAATACACCAGTACTGGTTATTTTTTCTTGGATTTTGTTAAGAACTTCTCCTGAATATCTTCAAAAATCTTCCTCTAATATTTTCTCACTTGCCCTTTCTTTAAAAGCAATCCTCTGACAAGGTTAGCATTGTATCAAGACTTTAAGCCAATGTCTGCTATCTGGTAGAACCTGAAGTTTTGTAATTTCACTTTTTTTATTTACTTGAAGTTCAATATGATTAAGTTTACTATTCTGCCTGAGAAAAATATTCTTGGGCAAAATATTTATCATCAGATTTTGAGAAGTCTGTAGATCTCTGCACAAAACTTGGAAAAATCAATTTTTTGTCTCTGGCTTGGGGTATTAATACTTCCTTAAACCTTTAGTCCCTGTGTCTAAGTGCCCCTGTATGACACAGGAATAGTATTAGCTTTTAAATTCCTCCTTTACAAAACAGGTTGCTGTGAACATAAATTAAGACTGTGAACTGACCACTGCTCAGATACTGGAGGTCTGTAAAATGCACACAATCAAATAAGATCAACATGTAAAACAAATACCACACCCTGTCAGCTTTAATCACTTGTTAAATAAGGTGTCCCAGAAACACAAGAATTTATTCTTCAGTTCAGTGTAAAAAAAAAAAAGTCCACCCAAAAAACACTAAAAACAAAACACAGAAAAAACCCACCCAGAAATTTCTATATTTTTCAAAGTCAAAAGTTTTGACTTAAGACTCCAAGTCCAAAAAATTCATTTGTACTTAAAAATGGGCACCTGAGATTGCTCCTGCTGAACATGTGCTGCTGAGACTTTCGCCTCTAGCTGAAGTAGCGAAGGGATTGGAAGAAAAAAAGAAAAGATCTTTACACATAGCAAAGATTTGCAGCAAGCAGGGTATTCTATTCAGCACCACACATGACACATGCATTTTCACTGCTGGGTATGTTTTATTTACAGCTCTGATTTCTTTTTCTGTCTCTTTCCCTTTTGAGTTCAAAGTACTTTCATTTTCTTCTGAGCTCTGTTCTTAGCCAAGAAGATTTTTCTAACAGAATGGTGAGGGTAGTGGAAGGAAATCACCCAATGTTGACAGCACGTTCAGGATTGCTTAAGCTGCTGTAGCTAAAGTAGGTATATCTGATGGCCTTCCTGTCTTTTTCTTCTAATTAATTAAACCAGCTTGTTGTGCTATGGAATGTGGGAAACCTCAGGACAAAATGGTGAGGTAAAGGTGAGATATTAAAGTTGTGAACTATCTGTTAGAGTGAATTTTCTGTAATTATTCAAACATTGGGAGAATTAATCTACCTCATCCTTGAGTCTGTTTGTTTCCTGCTCATTTTTCCTCAAGAAAACCACTTCAGTTCCTCAGTTCCTGCTGTGCTCTGTCGCCGTATTTATACAATGTATAAATACAAAGAATTTTTCTATTTGGGGGTGGGGGGGAGAACATGTACTAAAAAACGAATATGGCATATCCTTTATATCCTATCAGGCACAAGCTATAATGAAACCTGTCCAAAATCCTGAGATTTCATTTTCTGAATGGACATCACATAGACACCATATAGTCACAAACAGCCTCCCCCAAAACCCAGAGATATTTTCAACTTATGCAGACTTGCTTAGATTTTTAGAGATTTCACTCCTCCGTATATAGAATTTAGACAGATTTAGTAATGAAAATTGTTACAAAGTGAAAAAGTTAATAAGTGAGATTTGTGTTAAGCTTTTTAATATTAAACTCAATTTGATCATGATGTAGACCAAGTCAATACTTTTGGTCCCTAAAATTTGCATTTTAAGTACAGGAGTTTCACATGAGAAAATTATTCCTTTCTCCTATAGACCAACATCAGCACTGCTGGGCCATGATTTCCCTTCTTCAAGGCCTTTTTTTAGAAACTTTTCACACATATTACAAAAATTAGTGTTTTGAATTTGATCAAATACGAGACTCATGACTACATACAGATTTTAGAAATGGTAACTTAAAAAATGTGAAATTTTTATTACAAATCAGGATAAAATCACATGTAGAAGAGAGAAAAATCAAGGCTTAACAAGAGACTGCATTTGCAGGAGTTTTTTACTTTTAACTATCTACTATCGATGACCACCTACTGTCATTTGAATTTTAATGAAGCACAACTGCTGCACTTAAGTATATACCTTAATAAAAGAAAAAGGACTATATTAAAAAGTAACAAGAGCAAGTGGTGTTTTCTACAATGAAAATTATTCTATGTAGTTTGTGTCTCATGAGAAGAAACTCATTTCAATACTTTGTTTTTTTGATTAACCTGTTTTTACTGTGCAGAACAATATTAAAGCCTACTGAGATTCATGAAAACTTATGGAAAAGCCATCTGGCTTTAAACAATGTGGTTAATCCAGAACTTGGTTGTCACGTGAGGAAAAGTCAAGAAGTTGACTGATGTGCTAGTCTTGTATTGCACAGTTTTGCTTTGCTTTTTTAAATTAACATGCTGAATGCTGTGCTTCAGACGGTAGAGTAATCAGGGGACTGGAACTGTAGTGTGAAATACTTTGTGATTTACAAGGCACTGTAAGGAAAGAAAGAATGATTCATGCTTTCAAAGACTGCCTACTGCATCCACAGAACTACAGCTACAAAGTACTCACTTCTGTGAAAAATTCCCCTTTCTCCATTGTATCAGTGACCATTATTGGCGTTACAGCAACACCTAGAGGACCCAGTCAAGACTGAAGACCCTTCTGGCTGAATGCTTTTCAGATATGTAATACCGAGTGAAATAGAATAAATAGGCTGGACAGACAGAATGGGGGAAAAAAAGGCAGAAGATTAATTGAGTTCAGTTCCTCAAGGATAAGTCAGTGAAAGAGCCAAAGCTAGAACCCATCTGTTGTGACTGCCGTCACTGGTTCAGCATTAGATCATGTAGCCTCTATTTGACACTTTTTATTATGTTAGGTGACCAATATGAAATATTCACATTAATAGCTTAACCCACATTTAAAGACCTTTTTTTTTGGCAGATCAATTTATATCCATTTGTGCATAGGAACTTCAGAACAAGACCTAGTTTTGTGTAAGAATATAATTTCTAAAAGACACACGTAATTCTTTTTCAGTTGTATTTTCCAGTTTGAAAATAATCCTTTTATTTTACAAGGGGTAACTGAACAACTTACTAAATTTAAACTATTACAAAATTCATTAAAACCAATTTTAAAATTTAACAGTTTATTTTCTGTCATTAGAATGTCTCAGGTACTTAAAATGACTTGTAATTCTCATGGTAAAAAAACCCCAAAATGATAAGAATTCCAACAAAACACAAACTCCTACCAGATTTTTTTGAGCTGCTGCTGCAAACTGGTATGCACAGACAGAATATGTGCAAGTTTCTCAATCTTCAATGGCATGTCTTTTTTTTTACATAGGAAATTATCACATCTCGCACATTCCCAAATTACATATCACTTTAAAAGCTGCTGGACTATCATACAGAATTTCACTTCTGTTTTTAAGTTTCTGCCTGACCAAATTACTTAGATTGCCCTGGAAGCTAAATCAATTTCTTGCCATTTCTATGATACTGTCCATCAGCCTTTGCCCTATGGAAAAGGTCTGTCAAGAAGTGAGTTCTGAAATTGACTGTGGAAAAGCACAAAGTTAAATCCCGTGTTTACATGGTACACTTCTGTGAAAGGCAATGAGACTGTGCATGGCTTGCCTTCCAATAGTCTCTGAGCAAGTTGAGTCAGCATTCAGGCTACTGAAAACAAAAGAGAATGTGTACAAAACAAACCTCACAAAGATTGCCCTCCTCTGATTATGTGCTAGTTTCAAACAAACAAAACCCCACATCCATCGGGAGCATCATTGGAGACGGTAAGCAAACTTGTGTGATTTACATAGCAGAGTAGTAGAGAGAGGAGTGTCGGTCAGGCATGACAAATATGACACTGATTATGCAAATGATTATGGATAGATTTATTGCTAATACAGTATCTAAATATTGCCAATATAACATAAGCAGGTTCAAAGGGTTATAATACAAGCAGGTTTAGCTAGAAATGTACAAGTTAATAGTCTTTCGTCTTACATAATGCCCAATTTCAAAGCAATAGATCACCTGTGCAGTTACTTTAGGAGTTTATCTCCGTATGTGACTGCATCTCAGAGGTTCTACTCATCTGTCCAAAATTGAGTGTTGCCCATCTTTGGGCTGGACTTGCCCTGCAGGCGTCCCTGCCACAGTGAAAGGATCCACCTGTAGGTTGCTGGCACCCTTGGGAGACCAGCTCGCCCAGTTGGCCCCATTGGGCCAGTTTCCAGCAGCATTTTATGAGCTTTTGCAGACCAAGGTGTACCAAAGTCAATTGCAATCATCACAGCTCTCTCATCTCTGGAATGTATTAACTATGCAATCATCTGGAGAGTTTCTCCTGCAAATCCCACCTGGTCATCTTATCTTAGGACAGCTCCCATCTGGAGTAGTTATCTTAGGACAAATCATATTGCACATCAGAGACAATGCCAATGGAGGAGAGGGGGTCGGGGAGGGAGCACATGAAGACCTGACTACGTTTCATCCCTGTCACAACTCAAAAGTATTAAAACTTCTGGGTTTAACATCATGTTATGTGCTGTTATCATAAACTTCCAGTCCAGAGCACAGCAAACTTTGGATGTCAAAGAGAAAAATGTCCTATTTAACGAGGAGCTGTTGCACTCAGCTTATTTGACTGATGGTACCTTCTCGCTTATATGCCAAGGCAGCTTTAAAACCAGAGCCACTGCCACATTCGACTTTCAAATCAAGGACATTTGCATTTTGGGAACAATCAATTAGTTAATATTCACCTCATAATTTTGTGTTTTCTAAATGAAAATGGACGGCATCACTGAGAAAAAGTAATTTATAAATTAACATAATCATTAGACTTTAAAGAGGTTTTTTGGTTTTGCTTTTCAAGACTGACATGGTTTATATCTTATTCTAAGTAGGAATTACAAGGGAAAAATTGGGACATAAAGCATCTCATCTTTCAAAATGGAATCTCAACAAATGGTGAAGCAAACTTTACTCACTTTCTAGGATTACAAGGCAATATTGTGCAGTAATTTTTCTTTTACACTGTGATGCTCCCTTTTTTATTTAGTATGGGCTTAAACAAGAAAGATTTGCCTGATTCTACAGTAACTAATTCAGTATGCTATTTCCAAATGCAAATTGTATTTTTATATTTTCTTTTTTTTACTGTTATATTCAAATACTTTTTCTAATGATAGCATCTGTACTAGGACAAAATCAAAACAACATAGTCTCTATTTCAAGTCTATGGAACACTTATATAATAAATTCTAGGTGAAACTGAGAAAAATATGCAATGAAAGGCTGAATCAGGGTAAGAGGTCATTAATATATCCATTATTTAAAGAATCTTATTTATTCTTTTTCATCATGTGTACAGATGGCAAAAGAAACCTGCACCCTAACAGTGGCTACCACACAAATGAAACACTTCACAGGGGCTCAGATGTAGACGTTATTACTTTGTGAGGATCTTCACCGCCATCCTTGGTGGCTCAAATAAATCTCTCTTCACACTGAATGTGTTATTCAGCTACCACATGAGCTCAGTAGAACAAGAGCATGCGGCATAAATACTTTCGATGTACTAAGAAATGTTGTCTCAGTACTCACCCACCTCCATATACACATATAAGTACAATGCCCTAATAGCTTCCAAGAATAAGCCTGTAATTTTATTACTACATTTAATGACTAAATGTATGAAGTTATAAGGAAGCATTCCATTAGTAGATGGAATAGGTGGAATTAGTAGAGATTTAGAAATATTCCTTTCTAACTGCATATAGGGCATATTCGTCCCATGACTGACTCTGCTAATAGAGATGTTTTGCGTTCAAAAGGGTGGTACTTCAATCCCAGTCTCTATAATACTGACATTGTTCCAATATCCTTTAAAATATAAGACTAGGACTGTGGAGAGCCTTCTGTTAAATATGGAAAAGTACTAAACCTACTATAATCTTGTCATGTGAGAGACAATATTTCCAGCTAAAAAATATAATATTAATAAAAATGGAGTGAACTCCTTTTTTGTGTCAGGCAGGTGTAAGTTTAGGTCTGCACTTTAGCCAAGTACAGTTCAGCAACACGGAGTAAAGAGACAGGCATTCTACTAGTAAGTCTCTTCAGCTATGCTTCTTCATTTCCAAATGTGTATAAAATATAATTTCTTTTGACCCTATGTCAGACGAACGGGATTCTCCATACTGGCAGCTCTCCAGACAGTTAGCATACCACTTGCAACTGGTACAATAAACCAATGTCCTGTGAGATTAAATGCAATGCTGCACTTTTCCACTTGTGACTGATTCCCTCAATTTTTTCTTTCTGACAGTCTTGATTTTTCAGACCTTTCACAAAGTTCCATGCTCTTAATTGCTCTCTGGGACATGTCCCAATCTCCAGGGAGCCAAAAAAAAATCAAAATGTTAAAGGAGAAGCAATCCTCATGTCCTGTGGTGAACCTGCACGCTGAATGCAAGATAACAAACACACAGAACAAGGTACCAGAGTTAAAATGAATACATGTTTTTGTCTATACTATTGCCTGGTAGACATATACTTCAATCTATAAATATTACCACCAGGATGAGCCTAATTTGTGCATTCCCTGAATTGCAGACAGATTGCACACCAGGTAACTCTCCCTTACTTGGAAGAGATCCTTCATAAGTGACTGACAGCATGATGAATTAATAATAATTAAACATTACTAATCTGGGTAGCTAGTCAATATTAATTATTACAAACTTTGTATAGATAAATCTCTTGGACATAAACAGTTTTCCATGTCTAAGAGTAAAATTGGACCTAGCCACACCTAAGCTCCATAAGGAATTTAGAAAACAAGAGGGTGCACTGTGAACCTCAGGACTCAGTGGTAAGGTCTTCCTCATGTTTTTGAATCATGTTTTTGAATCATGGTCATAAAAGAAAAGGTACTTTTGTTAGGGTTTTCTAAAGACCTGACTTTATATCCACAAGGGGGGAAAACCAAAAGAAAAATCTTTCCTTATGATGCTGCAAATGGCTATATGGAATTAGTTCTGTGTATTTATTAGTGTATTTCCAATTAGAAGAATTATTGATTAGAAAACAGTTTTAAAATCATAATCATAGGAAAACTGATGTAACAGTGATTTAAATTTAGAAAATATATACGTTTTTGAAGTGCAGTTCTTTTTTTCTCTTCACCTTGAGCTGATTAAGAAGAACTCCTGAGAATGAAAGTACTGGAACTGAGACAGAAAATGAGTAATGTGTTATAATTTAAGACAGTGTAGAAGGTGTAGATCTACTGTCTGTCAATATCTTTGCTCCAGTCAAAATTGTTCCTACTTTGTAAAATTGCACTGCTTGAGAAAACACAGAGTTTATAGAGAGGTAAAATTAATCTTGAGGTCATTTTGTGGGTGTTCCTGCCTCCTCTATTGGGCAGTCTGAGTACAAACTCAAGTTACTAAATCAGTGCCCAAAGTTTATGGAGCCTTTCAAAGTGTGCTTAACTGCCTTGCAGCAGGAAGACTTTGTTTCTAGTGTCACCCTCTGCAGAAGTACTACACCGCCTTCTGAAAACCACAAGTTGCATAGAAGGCTGGATATTAAAAAAAATATCCTTTGCACTTGAGAACAGATCCTCTCCACAGCCAGAGAGTTTCTGGAGTTAACTGGCTGTGAAATGGGAAGTTGCAAGAGGGATAAGGGAGTTGGAATTGTTTAATCAGCATTTTGCTAACTCAGACATGGAGATCCTGTCACTTCTATTTCAATTGTATGATATCCATGGATGATGGCACTGCTGCCCCTGGGCCTCATACCACAATACTCTCAGAGCTCTTAGCACTGTTCTCCAACTTCTAAAATTGGTATAAGTTTTAAAATAGGACAAGGACATATTGGTTTAACAAGAAGAGAAAGGAATACACATTTTAACTGTGTGCACTGTAAGCAGTAGAGTGCAAGGACTACTCAACACTTGAGCAATGAGAATTATATTCTTACTACTTCTCCTGTGTATCTGCAAGAGAGACAACCAAGTAAACTAAAATTTGTGTCTGGCAAACAAATTCCTTCATGGTGTGAAGACATTGACAGACTGTGGTCCCAAGAGATGTCACAACACAGCAACTCCAAAACAGGGTGAAGCAGATCTGCATGTAGACCAGACCTATCAATCACATCACTCTTCAAAACAGTCCTGGTTTTGGGCTCTGAAAAAAGAAAATGTGATTTCAGCTGAGGAGACCTGTGTGAGGACGCTACCCAATCACTACCCCGATCTAAGCACAATTGTCCAGAAAACAGCTGTACATTTAATATATGAATGTACTTTAAAAAATAAGGGAAACAGGTCTATCTGTCATCTATTTCCTACTTTATATTCAATTTTCAAAGATTTCAAAGATTAAAAACCAGAATAAACAGCTGCCTACTCTCCTTTTGGGCATGCAGCAACAAAATGACTCTCTTATGCAATTAGTGACAGAAGGAGAAGTGGATGGAAGAACCTCCAGTTGAATGGAAGTTGTAACTCAGAGGAGGAGAGCAAGACAATCTGTTCCCCTTAAATCTGTGTAAAGATTCTTAATTTAAGAGGAATTAACATGGTTCAAAATGCTCCAATTAAGCTGTTGTATCACTTAAACTAAATTGAAATAAACATTACCAAGTATTATTTATAGCTACTTGTCTTTCTAACTCAATTCATTCTATGGAAACATTTCTCCTGACCTTTAGCCATTGCCTGAACACCTTTCATTGGAATTGGCAGAGCAATTTTTTGGTTGCTACTGTATAAGATAGACAAAGCACTAGCCTGAAGCACTTTCTGACCTTTAACTGCCATATTAATATCTATAATTGGATTTGAAAGACCATTTAGGCTGAATATCACCCCAACAAAGAAACTTGAACAATCATGATTATCTCATTAAGCCATGGACCATATAATCCCCTTAAGAAACAGGACAAGAGAAAGGGTTCTGGGGATTAGCCCCACTAAGCTCTTTTTCCCAACCTTACTTTGGAAGTTCCAACAAAGACAACAATCCCAGTTCCTGTTATTTGAATTTAATGTCTGATTCAAGGGATTTCTAAGTTTATGCTCCAGAATGCCAGTAGTCACTGTCTGCAATAAATTAAATTATTCAGAATCAAGAACCATTGAACGCTATTTTCAAAGTTGTAACGCCAGCTGTCACAGTAGCAATTGTCATGTTGCACTACATTTTGTTTCAAGAAGTTTTATCTGAGATATGCAGTAAAGCTACCTCCTACATTCTAAGGACATGGGGGAACCTAGGGAAATTTTTTTTCCAAAACTTTTTGAGTTGCCAAATGTTTGTCAGGGTCCTGTCCCTCCTCTAATACAGCCTATGAATACAGCAACTTTACCTATAATACAGCACCATAGCAACACTGGTGGCATAGGTTTTGCTGCCTCATAAGCAGGAATTTTATCTGTGTCAGGTGAAAGCATCTGATCTTTCAGAAAAGATAAAGATGGCAGCTAGTTATGACTGATTACATACTAACTTGCCCCACTGTGTTCCTTGCATGTAGCCATTTCCTTATATGTGCACGTGGATGAGAGAATAATACTTTCTTAGGTTTTTTTAATATAGTTTGTTCTGCACTGCCCATAACTTTTAGTTTTTATTTTGGTTCTCTAGAAGCATTGTATTTCAGGCCCATCAGATACATGGGATGGAGTTTTGACACAGAGTGCCATGTTGAAACAACTCCAAGGAACACTGAGAAAAGCTAGGGGACCTGAGGGTGAATTCCCTGCCTTGGCTCTCCGAGGACTCACATCCTAATTGAGCAAGTGGACCTGCAAGCAGAGCTCTTATGGTAACAGGTTTGTGCCTCCATCTTTTCCATACTCTTCTGGGAAGTGGCCAGAACATAGCACAAGTTGTGATTTGTGAGGTCTTAATAACCTACACAGCTTCAGGCACTTGCTATTATGAAGATTTAGTACTTTTAAAGAGGTCTTCAATACTGCTGTCTTCAAGCCTACCTGCAGCAGCATGTTTTCCCTTCTTCTGCTCATACGCTGCCATAAGCACTGGAGGAATGGGAGCCAGAGAAGATCATCCAGCCTTTTACAGGATTTTTTACTGGATCCAAACCCCATACTCACTTCCATGGAATGAACTATTAGGGTATGGGGAGTTTAATTTATTTTGTCTGTGAACTACCATTCACTTCTTCCAGCATGTTGTCATTCTGCAGATTTGACAGAAATATCAGGAAGAGATTAACATTCAGGAACAGAGCTGACCCCATTTACAACTACAGCTGCCTCACATCACATTGTATGATGATCCCTCCAGTACTGCTGACATTTTTTAAGCTCCCTAGGATATAAGAAGGATATGATTGTGTTCAAATAAAACAGGTCACAGGAGACCACACAGAATTATCTAATGTATCCACTGCTCCCTGTTCTGGCGAGCCATCAAACAGATATGGATATGTACTTGTTCTGCCTGAAGGTTATTTCCTTGGTCTTCAATCTTGGGTCAAGGCAGCTCTGTTGTCTGAAGATTAGATCCAAAATAAAAATGGGGGGAGGGGAGGCGAGGGGAGGGGAGGCGAGGGGAGGGAATTACTTATGTTGTAAAATGACATAATTTCCATCTTTTAATGGCAGAGTGATTAATTCAGCCAGAGGAGGTGCTGAGTACAAGATGCCACTCTTACTTAAATGTGTGGATCAACAAGTTACAAGCAAAGTCTAAGGTTACTGCTGGTTCAAGGTTGAACAGGCAATGAAGTTCAACCTAATGCTGAAACTGCTGTGGGCCTGACAGTATATGGCCCTGTTTTAGCACTGCAGAATCACCTCACTTACATGGGTTTGGACTACATTCTGAGAGCTGGCTGTGCTGAGAGAAAGAGTGGAACATGTCAGAATAGGCGAAGGTCTTGCCAGAGTACATGGATTGTTTCTGTTCCTGAAGTTAGTTGCGAAGTGACACCCACAATGAAATTTCAATCAGAGGAAATCCTTTTGCAGTCATGACAGCCAAACACTTCTCATTAGGTCTGTCTTGTTGTCAATGAGGCCAGTAGGAGAGATGTGAAAGCTTTCACTCTGAAGAGTGACTCAAAAAGAGAGCTAGTATGGTGATCAGTAAGGACTGATTCAGCTCCTAAACCTATGATGAACTTAAGTCAACAGCTAGAAGTTTGCACTAGAATAGGTTTCAGCAGTTTTGATGTTTGCACTGGCAAAAGTAAATTTTTGGATGTTCACTTCCACAAATGTTTATGAAATGGGAATTTTATTCCCACCACCCCACAAATGAGGAATTACACTTTCTAAGTGGATGCATTACTTTAAAAGAAAGTATACCCATGTAAAACCAAAGTTTTCATGCTAGAAAGGCATGTCCCCTGACACAAGTTTGAGATTTGATCTTTCTGTCCCTATTTTAAAATCCCCTGGAAGATCAATGTACATAATTACTATGGATTTGTTTTTGACAGTAATCTACAGCAAATTGCAGCCAATTTTTCCTGCATTACCAGTTTTATTAATTTGGACTAAAAAATGAGTCAACAGTAAGTTGGAGTATAAAAATATAGTTGTTTTTACCATTTGCTTTCCTTTTCCTTTGATTGTTTCATTCTCCTTTCTAAATTCAATAGACTTACATCAGAGATTCCTTTGGGCCACCTAATATTTCAAAAATCACTTTGCTGAATGAAGAAGACATTAAATGTGTTTAATTCCTTTATTTTTTTGAAACACCTTGGTGGGATTATTTTTTCAAGGTGTAAAAATTAATCCCTAAAGCAAAATACACAATGTTGACAGCACTGAACTTGCTTTTTATCATTTCTTATTTACATCTCCTGAATGTATATAAAAAAAAAATCCCAATTTCAAAGACACACTAAATTTTGTTCTCATGATATTTAATATTGGCGGGGTGGTATCACTTTAAACACCATTAAGTAATAGATCAGAGAGAATAAAAACATTTTCCAGCCCCCTCAAGCTTTTAACCTTTAGGGCTTCCTTGAGGGGAAAATGATTCAAATGCCAAAGTCACAATTATGCATTCTCTACGCAAAAAAAAAAGATGCCCAGACATTTACACACAGAAACTATGCAATACATTAAAGTTACATTAAGGTCCTTAGCTTTCCTGTTCACTAATTTCCCTTCTCATAACTCCCCCAGACGCACTCAGAGCCTTTCCCAGGCTCAGCAATCACACTGTCTTCCCCAAAGGCACATTCATCAACAGACTAAGCTTCCAAGCCAAATAATGCAGCTGCCCTATAGATTCAGCGTGGTAAGTAAGGAGAAGACTGATAAGTAATCAACAAGCGCAGAACAACACAGGATTAGTGGTCAGCTTTCCACCCAGGGAGAGGTGAAGAAGTACTCTGCCTTATGATGGAAACTTTTTTTTTTTTTTTTTTTAATGGAGAAGGTGGTAGGAAGCTGTAATCAAAATAAAAATGATCAGCTGCATGGGAAGCTTCGAGGCGGGGAAGGAGAGGGGTGGGAATGTCAGCAAGAGCCAGCTGAAAAAAATGTTGCTGTTTCTCTATTAAATGCAGAGGAAAGGATTTTCTTTTAGCCCCCCTGGAGGGCTCAGTCTCCCCTTTGGATTTGGCTGCTACATTAAGGAATCTTTATCCTATTTTACCCTAACCCACACTCCAGCTATATGATGGTGTATAGGCTTTGACATTTGAAAATGCATGGGGCAAAAGCAAATAGAATAAAACAACATGGACCTAGACAGAATTCTTTACCATCGCATTAAAAAACTGCATTGAAGCACTGCACTGGAAATCTTCCATTAGAAGATACAAAAGTAGTTTGGATACAGTTGGGTTTGCTGTTAAGTACTATTTTCAATTAACAGAGTAAATGAAAAATTTCCTCTTGTACTGCTTATGCCAATGAGAACTCTGTCTTTAACTACTGGTTCCCATTTCTCTACAGCAATTACTGGTTTGCAATTAATAATCTTCAAGGCAATATATATCTTTATTACCCTGAATAACTATCAAGGACTTTGTTGTCAAGCACAAAAATATGAAAACATGCAATCTACAATACTGTGTCTTGTCTTCAAAAGCAGCGGGTGAAAAATGTCTAACCTGACTCACATTTGTCCATATTTTTCTTCCTTAATTAATTGCAAAGACTAAACTCTCATATTCTCAGATACTAAAAAGTAATCAGATTTTAAAATACTATACACACTATAAAAAAGAGTCATGTTTTAGGATAAGTTCATTACCAAGAGTGAAAAACTTGACATATTAATCTTTACCCCCTAAAAGTCATTGACCCCCGCACAAATGAATGTGTTGATTAATGGTAAAACAAGTATAATTTCCCTGCATGAAGGTTATACCGTAAAAGAGATTTCATCTGCATCTGAATTACTAGTGCATCACTTAGCACCTCTCTAGTGTCTGGACCATATGGCTTCAATTGACAGCTGATGAAACCAGTAATTGTCCTCTTGCATTAGTCATTGGTTATATTGTTGCTTAGGTTCTTCATGGCAGAAGGAGAAACAACCTCCCTGTAATGGCCTTGATAATGCACACTAAAATTGAGCCAAAGCCAAAAACTCCTCTTAGCTATGATTATAGCTGGCCTGGAGCGAGGAAAGCATGCATCAACATGGCTACTAAAAACTGAGATGCAGTCCAAAGTTATTGTTCACTTTTTATGAAAAATGGATCATATTTATTCATTAAAATCTCTGGGAAAATCTTATGTCAGATAGACTGACACAAGGAATTCTTACTGCCTATCAACAGAAGAGAGCTGTGCTAATCAACAAATAGCATATAATGAACCTTGATTTATTAACTGTCATCATGAACAACAAAGCTAAGACACAGTGAAAACTAGGAAACCATAATATCTGGACTTTTATAGTCTCTGGCTTGAGAAATTCCATCCACCCAACACACACCTTTTAAAAACACAAAACTGAGGTACCAAGTTCCTCGCAGTATTACCCTAAACAGTATACAATCTCCACAAATTTAACTCTTCAACAAGGAAGGCATTAACTCTAGGAAGTGTAAAACCACAGTACAGGACCCCTCCATGAAAATTACCCTTTTTGTCAGTGTAAGAAGCCACGTATGTATTTAATGGGTGTACTGTGAAAGTTCCAAAATAGGTGAGCCTACATTACCCATTAATATCAAAGATGTGATATATATTGTAATCAAGTTCCAGTTCACTAATCTAGTACAAATTTATTTTAACAAGATCAAAACAAAGAAACATTGTATATTTGCACATTTGCAAACTGAGGTTTTCTCGTTCTGGGAAAGCGGCAGAACCCCGAAAAACCTCACCAAACGAGGTGGCGGAGCGGAGCCGGGAAACGCGGCTTCCACTAAAACCTGCTGACGCACTGCTACAGTAAACATGAAGTATTTTTAAATAGCTGCTTCTCTTTTCTTTGTTAAAACAAAGCACTTAATTTGAGTCAGGTCAACTCAAAATTGTTTGGTTGTTTTTTTAAATATCTGAGCCTTACAGAAGCCTGAATTCACCATTTCTCCCTTCGGGCAAGTTGCTTATTTTTTTTTGTATATGCACCTTCCTATAAGATGAAGGAGGCGTTTCACTGCATTATGAGAGGAGCAGCCTCACAAAGAGGCTAAGATAAAAATGAAGCTGAATACACATTATAACAGAAAATTCAGTTTACTGTTAAACTGCTTAACTAAGGCAGACCAGACACATCAAGCCTACTTCCTCTAATATCTGGAAGTGGAAGTATAAGGAATATGAAACTGAGAGGGGTGTGAGAATTTTTCTTCTAAAACTCCCTTCTTACTTCTCTTTTACTGTTCCATTTCCTATATTGAGTAGTCGCAGGTTTTCCTCACATGGAGGTTGCAGCTCCATCATTACCATTACTGAAAGTCATAACAGATTCTGCCCTAGCTTATATAAGTTTGGATTTGTATTGCAACTTTCTTAGTTTATTAAATTTCAGCTTGTATAATTTCACATCACTAGGAGTTCCTCATTGCATGGATAAATTCCACAACCCCTGCTCAAAATATTCTGCTGTCTCCTCTGACAGAAAGAGTGCTAAGTTTTGTAGATTTCTCAAAGAAATATCAATTTTCTAAAAAAATATAGCTGCTCAAGGTGATCAGGAAAGCATACAACCAAGCAAATAACAACATTGAGCAGAAAGATTGTATTTACCCTGAAGTCCTTTATTGCCTTAAAACAATATGCCAACAATTTATGTCTGTTAGTAAAGAAAAGCTCTTAAGAGCTCTTAAGATATGTATTCACCAAGTGATCCACTAGTAAATTGCAGGCTTTTTGATGTTGATTACTGCATTAACAAGACCAAACACTCAGGGGGCTAAGAAAATAGCTCAGTCTCCATAGATGTTTCAAATGTGCATCTCTGGCCAAGATTTCTTACAAATTTTTCTTCCTAGCGGTAATCCACTGTCATTGATTTTATGACACCAACCTCTTCACTCAGAGTGGTGTTAGACCACCTGCTGCTTTCACATATTTCACAATTCAAAATAGCTGAACACCCTTTGGAAGTACATTTTAGCAGAAAACACCTTTCAAGATACGTCTGCACATTTCTCTCTGTGCCATGAGCATTCTCATGAGCATGACACAAAAATGCTGAGAGGATCAATTGTCAGAGTAACAGGTCCCTTGTTTTCTGCCAGTCATGTATTGTGTGATATGTGCTCCCTTTTGATAACCAGATTTTAACAAGTTATATCTGAACCTTTCCACACATGAATATAAGCAAAATCTTCTGCACTGTCTTCCTTGCATATTTTGACAAGATCATCATCTTGATTTCTGTTATTCTTCCTCTACTTCTGCCTTCTTTTCTTTTACATAGTTATCTGAATGTCTCAGGTAGGAGAAGCACATCAGGTTCCATGGGCAAGGAGCATTTTTGTCTTTTGTCAGATGACATTTTGTAAAAGCCAAACTGGACATCTCCCCGGAGGCCTAAAAACCCTGCAACGTGTGAAAACTAACCTGTTCTGCCCATTATAACTTGCATAATGCACTTATCTGCACCAACCTGGTACAATGTGACATCTACTGAGCACTTCAGGTTTTCTTTTTAAATGGAGCAGGTTCATCCTTTCTACCTCAACAATATTACTGAAAATCGGTTTGTATTACATACTTTTTTAAAAAAGCAATATTTTAATTTATTTTCACTAACTCTAAACTTTGTCATACATATATTAGGTCCTTACAAAGCTGTGTTCTCTCTTTCAAACACATTTCCTGCTTTGTTGACAAAAATGAAGTAATATAACAGTGATAAATAATACTTTATTTAGAGCTGCTTACCCAAATAATCTACTCCTTAGGTACTCTCACACCCAAAACTATTGCCTGATGTTCTCTTCAGTAAGCTCTGACTGCTTTTCACTTCTCTTGACTAACAGACAGGAGTTGGAAGCTTAGATTAAGGTCCTCAACCGTGACGTTGTCCCCTAAAGAAGCCGAAGCCCCAGTGCCACAAAGGCAAACAGCTGCGTGGGACGCGCTGGCCGGGCGGGCCGGAGCTGGATCCGGGCGGCGCTCAGCTGTGGCGTGGAACTGGGGCAACAGAAACTCACCGCGAACCACGGTGGGGCGACGAAACATCTGGAAACAGTTTCTGTTCTCCCAGGGAGGTTTATTAGGATCTTCGGGTGGGGTTCCAGGGGAGGAAAAGGGGGGAGGAGAGCAGGGGAAGGGCGAGGGGGCTGGGAGCCGAGAAACTGACCCCGAGCTCATGCTGGCAGGGGTGTATAGGGGAAGGAGTTAGCTCTGAAGAGCCAGCCCAGGAAAGTGTGAGGGAAGAAAGGCAGGGGTACACACCAATAGACTTCTGATAGGGCAGAGCACATAATTCAAAATAACATACAGAGCTAAGGAGAGCAAAGGAGCAAACCACCTAGGGAGAAGGGGGAGGGAAATGCAGAGACACACATTGCTACACTCAACACCGTCAGCTAGGTCCTTAAATACATTCTGACGTATCTATTCTTTGTGCATTCTTTTTGTATTCTCTTTCTATTCTGTGTTTGGGCATCTATTGTGTAGATGTGCAAACAAGGACTCTTGATCAAAAATGGTTTGAATTTTGGAAGCTTTCAAAGAAGACCTCAAACACTGAAGTTAAGGTAAATGCGTTCCTGTGTAATCCAATCCTTTGTACCCATTTCCAGATCCCTAATCCCTACAGCGATTTTTTTACTAGTCCTGTCTATGGTGTAGCTCATTCCTAGGCTGGACTGGCATTTCTTGCTGTTTGCATGTTAGCTAAGATAAACCTGTTAACTCAAGCATATGTTGTAGAAAGATGGAAAATGGCCTCTGCTGGAATAGTGTGGCTGCACATTTCTTTCTGAGAAAGAAGAAGTCACTATATTTCTATACAAAATATAGAACTGACCAAGTTGAGTGTATGAATAAGTCACTGTTCAGTGCTGAGTCTGGCTGGTCAGAGGTAAGAATTTTATGTGTAATATGTCCTACTCTCCCACTGATAAATTAAATTAAACTAGTTTTTAACCTCACATTGTGTAAACATCTCTATAAATAATGTATTTATTTTTATTGGCTGTACTCCAGAGAACATTTTATACAAGGAATTCTTAATTTTATAAGTGTGGCAATATTAAGCAACTTTGAAATTATAAATTAAGGCACATTTTGGTTTTTATCTTTTTCTAGAGATATTTCAAAAATAAGTTAAAGGCCAGGAACAATGATTTATTATTATTATTATTATTATTATTATTTTAAAACATCTTATGAAACTTAGGAAAATGTTTTCAGTTTTATGCACAGCAAAATGGTCCTGATTCTATGTCCAGCTTACTAAAGAAGCAGAAGGGCTGGAGAAAACACTATTCCTGCACTAACCACTATTCCCCTACCACTAACATTTCTAACAGGTGAGATGAGAGGGAATGTTTTGTCCTTTATTGAGAGTGACAGAAGTTTTTGTATTTTTTCTTAACTTTCATATTTACTATCTCCTTAGTGGCTGATGCTTTGCAAAGTGGATGAGTGAAGACAGGCATGTAGACCCAATAAAAAAACATTCTCCCAACAGCAGTCTTGAAAAATTCTTCATGTGCCAGGACTGGATCTAAAGCATCCTTTGGCTGAGGAAGGAACCTCTAGACTGGAGCCTAGTCACTGGAGCCAGCCATAGTGGCAGCTGTTGGGACACCCTGCCCCTGTCCACACAGCCTATGCAGCCCTGAGTCAGAAAGACAAAACCCAAATTCTCTCTAACTCTTTAAAACCTGGAGCCCAATTCAGCCTTACTTTAAAATGATGCTGAAGCAAAAGCAGAAGCTACAGATCACTTCATTGAGAAGCTGACCAGATTCCTAAATACCAAAAGGCACGTTTTGCCACCAGTCTATGGGTTTTTCTGGTTTAACAAGAGGATGAACAATCCCTTCTCTTTTCCAGGAAGAATATATTCTGTGTTGCAGTCTTTTCAGATTAATTCTGTGTTTTGTGTTGACTAGTAGTGGAATAGCTGTGGCAGGAGATAAGGATGTTCTCCATCCCAAGAACGGACCACTGAATTTGAATCACCTAGTTTTATAACTGGATCAAGTTGGAGATCTAAGAATTTTTTTTCCCACATAGGGAAAGGTTTGCAAACAGAGAAAAAAAAAGCTGTTCAAATTTCTGCAGTAGCTTACAGTAAAGACAAGATAAAACAAAGTTGTCAGTCATCAATGTCCCAATTTAATCGTACGATATTTTTCATAATGAAAATATTAAAATGTGCATTTTAAAGTGGCTTTTTGTTTTTAAAACTGATTTAAGGAATAAAAATTATTAGGAGGGTTAAATAACTGGAAAATTTCAAGTTTCATTTAGGATTATATGAAATACTTAATTGCTCCAAATAAATGTATTCATTTTATTATAAAATTCTTATTTGGCATGACCTCGACTGATTTTCCAAATTTTTTAGTTCAGTGACAAACCATTTTAAAAAACATAGAAGAAAAAGTCAAAAAAGAAAGTCTACAGACATTTTTTTCTTAGCTATAGTGGAAATTTTATATATTTTTGTTTATTGAAATGCAGTAGAAGATAAAACTTATTAGTTCTCCAACTGCAAACTCACAGCCTCAATTTATTTTCATCACTCTCTGTGCAATCCTGAAAAGAATTAATCCCTTGGTGATTAATGGAAACAAACACTTATAAATCTCACAACAATTTTTTAAGACTGAGGCCTTTACGTAAATGATTAGCAAGTCTTAAGAGAATATGTGATATTAAAATACATATTTGTCATTTTGTGTCAAAAGGAACTTTAAAAATAGAAGCCATTATATTTCCTTGATTCTGCCTAATGATACTCCATTTTCTATGGAAAAGATCAGCATTAAAGCAGGATGAGAGCTCTTCTAAGGTCTCTGAGGTTAGCTATATGTTACCTTCAAGTTATTAAATGGATGAGGGTTTTCTTGCCAGATAAGTATTACTTGTATTCAAATATTTACTTGTGCTTGGTTCCCAATCACAACTAAATTTAAAAACTCATTTTACTGATCACAAAGTACACGACTGCAGGGAATATTTTCTTTCACTTTTATCTCCTTATTCTCTATCTCTTCTAGTTATCTCTGCTCCTTAAAATCACCCACACATTGCTATAGCATACAACAGTTTCACATGTCCCTCCCATGACATGAAATTTCAAGGTAATCTCTTCCATCATAAATTATCCTAAATCTCCTTGTAGCAATTCATCTTCTTTAAAGTTTTACATAGTGGCTAATTTATTCTTTTTTTTTTTCTCAAGCAAGGACATCTGCTTCTGTACTGAAAAAGTAGATTCTCATCCTGTACAAAGGTCCACTTTTTTTTAGTTTTTCCTTTGAAAAATGGCAATGATAGTAATGCTCTTTTGTTTTTAATATGCTAAATCCCACAGAGAGAATCTCAAGAAAAGTGATTTCTCAGCATTTCCTTGAGATGTCTTCTTTCTTCTTAGACTGTCCTAAGCATCTCCTCTTCACTTTTCCAGGCTGCCTTTTATTATACCAAAATATTCTCAAGGTAACCTGATTACTTCCCTTTGTTCTGAAAGATCACATTTCTGGTGCATTCATTATACTATTGTTATCATCAGAAACTAAGCTCATCTAACCCACATTTAGAGTAGCAGACCCAGTGACACCATGCAGGCTCTGATAAATCTGATGATCAGTTTGGTTTTCCTCTGCAGCTGGCATCTTGTATCTCATCACCCTTCATCTATGTACATCTGTGGTGAGTAATGACTCCAACACATGGGAACAGACTGTTACCTTCTGTCATATGGCAGGAGGCAAAATGATGATCATACTACATAAGGTTAATTTCAGCTGTGCTCAATACAGAATTTTGGCTTTAGGTGTCTGGAGTAATGCATTTAGGACCACGTGTGTGAATGTGCAAGAGCCATTCACATTCATTTTTCACTAACTGTGAAACTTAACTTGAAGGTGCTATACAGAAATGCTGAGGAAAATGATCATTTCCATTCATCTGAGAATCTGCCCCAGATTCAGCTAAAGAGGGATGAACTATGTATCTTGATTTAAGGCTTGTTGCAATACCCACAGGAGAAAAATTTAAGTATTTTCACAGAATATTCCAGATCACCAGCCTAATACAAACTGATCTGTCACTTCGAAGAGCCAGCAGATTCACTCTTCAAGATTTGAAGTTCCCCTAATTCCTCCCTTCTTGTTGATACATGCTGAAATGAATTCAAAAGTAAATTAACAAAGTGCAGCAGTGATGTTTTGAAGTGATGCCAAATACGAAGTAGCATAAATTTAACAGTTTTCATTAACACAAGAATATTCACTAAACATTTTTCTATATTAGGAGAAATATTCTGTGCCATAAAATTAAATCCATCCTGGCAATGACCCACAAATAACCTGTTTCTATAGTCCCTTTGCTATTCAGCTGGGCCTCCTGGTGGTGCAGAGCTGTCGTTCATTAATTTTACTGATTGCATAATGAGAAGAAGTCATGCAGCTTTGAATATTAAAAGCTGTAGGTCGATTAATCACCATTTTGAAAATAAAGAGAGATAAAAATATAAGGCAATGTGAAAACCAACAGGAAATTTGTATCTATTATACGTGAAAGGGAAATTCACCTACTGATTCACAGAGTATCATGTACTTGGCTCAGTAAGTGGGCTGAGAAAGGACAATAATTTTTATTGGTCTTGAAAGACCATTTACAAACTGAGATATTTACCGATGTTGGAGCCAATGTCTACAGTTACGAGGAAGCGCACCTTGAAAGATTGTCTGGTTACAAAAGATGTTTAAATCCTTTGAAGCAACTCTCCTAACAGAGTGCAGTATTCAGACCTTCCACTAGACCTAGACAATCATACCACTGATTTGCTAATACTTTTATGTTCTCTGGACTATGTACCAGGGAGAAATGCAATAATGTCCTGATTGTTCCAAAGCAGACTGCTGCATGTTATAACATGGCACAGGTAATACTATTTATCAAAAACACCCATCGCTACTCAGCTATTCAAATTTCTCATCACCTTCTCAATATACTATCAGTAAATAACACTCAAAATATTTTCCCTATCATCTGAAAACTTCTACATTTTGTTTTCATGACACCTGGAAGACACATCTGTTGGTGGAATGACTTCAAAGTCATTCCACCAACATTTCTCCACCAGGTACCTCATCCCCTCTCGGGGAATATACAATCCTTGCAGCAACACAGGCTGGAGAGTAGCTGTTTTGGAGAGGCCCTGGAAGCCCCAGGCAAGCAGCTCCCCACTCCTGAGTGTGAGCCAGCAGCAGCATCCCCCATAAGCAAAAATGCCTATCAGCAGCACCCTGGGCTTCACTGGCACAATACTGAGTTAAGTGATTACTCCCCTGCTCATTAGATGACACGTATGTTAGACCACACACAGGTGGTCCTGTGCAGGGACCTCCCAACACAAAGAAGGTACTGACAAACTTGAGCAAGACCACAAACTGTTACACCAGGGTGACTGAAGCTGGAGCACTTGTGCTATGAGGAGTCTGAGGGATCAGGGCTGGTTCAGCCTGAGGAAGTGGTAGCTCCAGCTGGGAAGCCATTGAGAGAGAGTGATGCAGGGCAGGGCACGAAAAGTATTAATTTAAAGGAGAGGCTCAGAATGGATAGAAAGATACTGTTTTCACCATGAGAGCAGCCAAGCCTGGTAATAACTTGCCCAGATTTTTTTTTGCAGGCTCTATCCTTTGATGTTTTCCAAAATTATGCTCTGAATACACAAGAAAAATCAGCTAATGTGATGCCACAGTCACAGACAAGCTCCGATAAACAAAGCATCTCACTTAAATAACCACTTAGTGAACAGGTAGAGGTGCAGCAGTGACTTTGGCAGATTAAATACTCCAGCTAGTTGTAATAAAAATTAGTTTCAAGCTCAATATACACTATTGTTCAGAACTGCAGTTGTAGTAAAAACCAATTCCCAAACTTGCATACTCTAGCTAGTAAACAACATCTTTATTTCATCTGGTTTTATTTAAGTAAGAGAATTACCTTGCTTAAATACATTTGTCTCCCTTAAATATCTTTGCAGACATATATTCAAACATACATAAAAGAAAAACTAGGTAGGTAAATGCATGATGCTTTACAATTCTACTGTTGTGGTTGTCCACTTAATAGCTGTTACCCAAGCATTGGTATTGCAATCCACCAGCAAATCTGACATGGCCTTTTCCTAATTATTTAAAAAAGAAGGATGCTAACATTATAAAACACGCTTTAATGGTATTTATGTGAAGCATATGCAATTGAAAAAATTTCTTTAGTTCAGAACACTTACAGCCTTCTTATATCTTACTTGCAAGTGAGTTTTAATCTCTGCAACATATGGCTGTATATATGTTCATGTGACTCAGAATCCATTTTAGTTAAATTCTCATAGGTTTGAAAACAATTATAAGAAAGATACTGTAGATACACAGAGGGAAAGCAATAACACACATTTTAGTATTTGGAAAAAAGGCACATGAAGACTAATTAATAAGAGTTAGAAATATGGTTCTCTGTAAATAACTCTAAATATACAAGGCTAAAACCTCAACTGAAATAAAAATGCTCTTCCAAGGACACCAGGATTATCACAGAAAGGTCCAAAAAAGGAAGTTTTCTAAGAAAAAAACGTATTCGTCATCCTAATTGTAATATGGCAACGTATAAAAGTGTGTATAATTCCTCCATTGTAATTTAAACACTATTAAAAAGACTAACTTCAAGCACAGTTTGTGATAGAGAAAAAATAGTCAAAGAAACAAGACTTTTTGGAAATTGCAAAAAATGATCTGTGCAACTGTTGATAGAAATATTCTCTCGTGAAGAATTTTTTTTTCAATGCAAAAACCTTCAGCATGTCAAGTCTTAGTTTTTCTCTCTTCCACCTTTTTTTTTCCCTTTCCTTCTGCTGTTGCTGGTTGGGAATATGGTTGACAACATGCTGTCCCACCAGTCTTTCATGAATTTTTCATCCACTGAGCTCTAACACATAGTGACACATTTTTAAGTAATTGTAGACGAATCAAAATCTGCACATTTCATGTCATGTGTTAATGAAAATTTTATGATCTCTATTTGTACAGTTTTCCTGTCTTTAGTCAGCTTCCATGGTTATTTTTCCTGATTTCAGCATATTCATACCTAACAGCATTTGAGTAGGGAAATTCTGTGCATGTCAATGACCTTCCTTTAACTGCCCAGACTGTTGGCACTTTAATCCCCGCGTGAATCATGGAAGAAACCCAAGAAGAGTAGAAGTCTAATAAGGAGTGAGTCCCACAGTAAATTTACAGAAATTGTGAGGAGGTTCTGTTCCATTACTACTGGAATTAAATGCATCAGAAATATTTCTCTGCTGAACCAATTCAAGGAGGAATCACAACACCTTTAGAAAGCGCTTTGATTTGTACACACCTCTGTGCTGTAGGCATGTAAAACCAAACATCTTCAGCATAGAGGCAGATAAATAATCAACTTCATCTGCTGCAATTAGAGCTCTTTATTCATGCAGCTTAATTATATAGCCAACACCACACTGTGCAGAAGGCAATCACATGCCACTGTAAACAGAAACTATAAAGAATTTTGTCTGACATTTTTGTGTTTACTCATTTTGCTTGCTTCTTTCTCCTTCCTTACTCTTATGGGAAATTTTTTCTAATTTAAATAGGATTTAAATACCATTGGCTGTGAGTTTAAAGCAACATATGTTTATATTTTCATCCAAACCATTTATTTTTTCTCTGCTTAACAACCCTGCCAAACTTGTTCTTTTTCAAACAATAAATTAATTCAGAGAATGATTGTTTACAGTGAGATTTTCTGCTAATTCTGAAATATTCCAAAAGGCCACAAATTGAGACTAAAAAATATATCAATAACCAAGCTTCAATTTTTTCTATATTACTTATATGTTATCAGACATAAACAGGGCTGAAAAAAAAATAAAGCAGCTCAAATATAAATAATGGAAAATGCTTTGAGATGCAGAGAAGGTCACATAAACTTTACTGGGTTTTGACATCTCTCTCCCTCAAATGGAATGAGGTAATCTCCTGGTCAGCTTTAAACTTTTTGAAAATTTTCCTGTTGGGGAAAAGAGTGAAAACAAACACATCCTTTTCTTTACACATGTCAAAAATGAAAATTTGGACATAGATGAACAGATACTGTATTTTTCTGGTTCAATTAAAGATTAGAATTGCCATAACTAGAAGAGGTGCTTAGGCTTGGTATATGCAAGAAAATACTTAGGCTAAACAAGTTAGCACAGTTAAAATATTTTAGTTGAGTCAGTGTAAAGCATCCTGAAGTCACTTTCTTAAAATCTTTTTCTTTTGAGCTAGAAAGCCAGAGAGGACCACTGTGATATATCATCAACTCACATTTATTTGCAAATTTCTTTTAGAAAAAAAATAGACGTTGTTTTTTTTCCATCAAGAGACAATTTCAAATACTGACTCTGAAGCACCGTTACTATTTTACCTGCTAGAAATATCTAGAATGTTGCTAATTGCTAAATCCATGCAATATATTATTTAGTTCTGTTACTGAAAACTTGCAAAAGCCTTAAGTGAATTCATTGATAGTGCTATTCCATCCATTCCAACTAGTTTTTTATGAATATTCCAGGATACCAGGCAACCAGGAGAGCTTGCCATAACAATAACTGTATCTCTTTTTTTTTCTGTTTTAATTCTGCAACCTTCTGTTGATTGGTTGTTTGAATTATGTAAATGTATAGACACACATGTCAATTTGATTGTCTAAACAAATTTTTAGCAGAAAGTAATTTGATTTAGTAATAACTACAGTAGTAATGGAACTAGGAATAACACCTCAAGGGAGTTAGTCCTTTTCTCTCGAACTAGAGAGGTTAAATGTTAACTGTTTACAAGAAATGCCTGAAAACATACTTCCATTTCTCAGAGACAGCTATCAACCCTAAATAGAAGCAAAGGGAATACTGAACCCACTTCAAACAGGAAAGAAGCCAATTGTATATTTAAAAATTTGAGCTTCCCCCTTGCAAAACAGGAGCTTGCATTCAAAATACAAATTGGAATGTTGACAGGCAGCACTAATTACTGGGGAAATATTGATCACCTTTTTTTCCTCATTTTTAATTATTTAGGATGTTCTACAGTGATACCTTCATGTTTAGGTTATTCAGGCAGATTAACAAAAATAATGTAAAATGATACAAAAATTCATTTCTCCGTATCAGGTATTTTGTATAAATGCTATAAATACAGGGGTGAAAAATTTTCATTTCTAGGAGGAAATCTCTTTTTCTGCTGGTCTTTCCATAGCTGATAGCAATGTCTGTGCATTTCTCCAAATATCACTTTACTGTTTTCACTTTCTTCCACTTAGCCATTTTTCATTCCATTTGCCCACCAGTATTCAGAAAAAGAAACCACCAGACTATCCTAATTAAAAGCCTCAAACAACATCAACTTATTCTTTGTTACTCACATGAAGAACAAGTGAAAAATAAAAAGTAGAAAGATCATTACGAGGTTAAGTTACTGAGATTAATATGTGACATATAGACCCAGTTCTGCCACATATGTCCTGAACTTCTGTTAACCAGTCAAGTCACTTGAGTTCTCCATGCACCAGCTAGCTTCACAATGAGGAATAATATTCTTTTTCATCACCATTAGTCTGATCTCCTCAAAGGTTCTCTCCTCTCTCTGTAAGATGCTTAGCATCATGGAACCCAGTCTTTTGACATTAGTAATAATCATCAGAACACTGAAAGATGCAGAGAACTTTTAATAATTTAGATTTAAAAATTTAAAAAAAAATCTTTATTATAAGTGCAATAACCAAATAGGAGTTCCTAGACCCTAAGACATCAAAGCTTATCCGCTTCTCTGTAAGATGCTGAGAAAATTTTGTTCCCTGTCTGTCCAGTATTGATCATCAAAGAAAAATAATGTATTTCCTTGTCCTGTAAAGTGAACTTCCAATTAAAATTCAACAGTGTAATCCCATTCAAAATAGATCTAATATAATTTGAAGTATATTAATTTGACTTGGTTACCTTTTTTTGTTAATTAAACTGATGAGGCAATTTATTTGCTCATTCCAGACCTGACATTAAATGACATTTCATGTGACATCCGCTATTTTTATGTTAATTGAGTAACTTTTGATTTGTATATACCAGGTTGATTTGTGTAGTACATAAGTGTCAGGAAAAAAAAGTAATATCCACAAATAATAAGTAATCTAAGTGATTTACAAGTAGACTTACTAGCATTTTGAGCACAGGTGTCTGTTTATTTTTAGAATTCCCAAGGACTGTAGATGAACTGTCACTCCAAACTGCTATTTTTAATAGCATTTTGGAAATTATAAATACAGAATGCAATGCTGGCTGTTTCTATATAGTGACACTTCTAAAAGTAGTTTCTTTCCACTAATAGTTCTTGCAGAACTAGGCCAGTAGAACCAGTCCTCGAGATTAAATGATCGCTGCTAAGTTTTTCTCTTTATGATTATTTGATTTTTATGAAAGAAAGACAGGCTTTAAGAGTTTACTTCTATGGAGCAAATATTTTAATTGACTCTTGCATGGAGCATATGGAAGTTCCTGTAGTTCATTGTATTTCAAACACTGCTAAACACTGCAAAAATAAAAATATCATGATAGATGTAGCAACAATTTCATTCAGTGTAAAATTTGGTATATCCATTATGCTTGGATAATATTTTAATGTCATCATTACTGGCAAAATAAGACTAATCAGTAGGTCTTCATTCTGTATTAACAACTGAGGAGAAATTCCTCGTTCTGGTTTAAAACCAGAATGCAAAAAACCAAAAACAAACACCAGAAATAAATGCTTGCCTTTCCCAGCTTTCATGAGTGTGTTTTGTATTTGTTTCTCAGCTGGGAACTCTGATATGATCTGTGTTATATGGTCTCTATTTCAACAGTAAGTGAAAAGGCTTTTCTTGTCTGAGCCACCCAGGGAATTGCCTCCTGTTAACTTCTTTCAGGATTTTTTGGTCATGGGCAAAATCTTCCTGTATCCAGATTTTCTTCCATGTAAGATCTGCTAAAACTCTGTAATCATTAATAGGAACATACTGGAATCTCAGCCCAAATTCCCTCTGTTCATAAAAGGTATAAAATTTATGTAGGAACAAACTCCAGCAAAAAACAGCAAAAGAAATCAAAACTAAAATAATATTTTAACAGTTTCTAAAACTGTAAATTAAAGTTATAAACCTTACATAGCATGAGAAAAAGACACATATATTTCCACTAATAATAGAGCCCTGATATCCCTGGGAAGCTGAAGTTATTAAACTAGCACACAATTAATTTATTCTTTACTATATGTCAACGCTATAGTTCACTGGAGCTTTTGACTTTGATGTACACAGATTTTGAAGAGAGTGCTTTGAAGTGACTTAAGTATATCATCTTTTCACTCCCTTAAAAGACTACACTGAGGAAAGAGTCAGGATAGTTGGCCTTTATTCAAATTAGGAATTAAACATTTAGAATTTAAAGACTTCTCTCTAAAGTATGCTGGATTCCAAACTAGTTTCCTGCAACCATTATAGTATTATGAAACACCAAAAATGGTATAATTCAGTATCACTGAAATTCCCTAAGTTTTATGCCAAGAGACCACAAAGAACAAAATTCTGTGACTTCTGTCCAGCCAAAGCATGTTGTTTTAACAGGCAGCTGGAAACAAAATCCACACACATGTTTACTGTGCCCTTATTTCATTCCTGACGTTCTTCACCATGCACTCCCGATGTGGCTGTCAGCTTGTCACAATGGAAGATCACATTGTAAAATCTGGACTATAGAGAAAAACAGTCATTACAAACAGGTCAGTCTTTGATTCCATAAAAGTCAGTACCACCTTTGCTTCAAGCACGTCAAAGGAAAAGCTAAACCTTAATTAGGCCAAGGAACAGACAGCAGGTACAGTAATAGTTGGACCTAAAAACCCAAGACAAAGTGTAAGTGAATTGAGAAAAAAACTTAAGATTGGCCTTGGGTATCTAACTCATTGATTTTAGTCTGTGTAAGGAAACAGGTTGCTAAGGACTTTGAATACAAGGGACAAAAATTAGAAAAGACAGCAATTAACCAATTCTCGATACATCAAATTTCTGAACCTGCAAAAGAACTCCAAATTTTAATGAGTGTTTGGCATAAAAAAGATAACAGCGCTGAAGCAATTTTCAGAAGGATATACTTACATGAGCAATTTCTCCCTTATTTTGGGAATGCTACAATCAGCAAAAGCATGCAAGGAATTCCAGCATTGGAGGAGAGGTGAGTTGTCTTGGATTGTACATATGGTGCTGCAAGTATGGGAAAAAAACCAAGGCACAAAGATGGCAAAGAAAAGAAGCTACTGGCCAAACCAAGTTTTTTTCTTTATTCTATCACAGAGGGGGGTATAGCTATCTAGTTAAGAGACTAATTTCACTGCAGCCACTTCCTTTACATATCAGTACTTCACGTTTGCTTATTTTAAGCCTTTCCAGATAAAAATTTTCCTTCATATGTGAAAAGATATTAGACAAAGGCTGACATAAATATCAGTACAACATCAACTAATCAATGAAAAATTTAAGAGCACTTCTTTCCTAGAGAAAAAGTAGAGTTTTAGGGTCATAATTACAGAACATACAATTCTTTTATGTTCTTGTGAAGCTCTTTGATGCATTTTAAAGCATGTTTTAAACAACATGACTTTGGAAGTTGTTGGTTTGTGTTTCTTTTTATCTGACACTCAGGAGCTGGTTTTGACAAACAGAAAAAAGAAAATAGAAGTGATAGAAGTGAAGGGATAGGCATGGAACTTGAGACTGGTTTGTCTTTTCAGTCACTGAAAGGGAATGACCTGGCCTTCATCATGTGCAACCTCCCTCCCTTCCTATTCTGCCTGATCAGCCCTCTTTCTGTCTCCAGCTATTATCTAGTCCAGTACGTCTGTTCCACCAAGCTAAAAACTCAACTTTTCCATGACTTTCATATTTGGCCGTGAGTGAAGAGGACTCTTATTTATTCTCAGACATTTCCTCCTATTGCACTTGTGGAGAGACACATACACTATCAATGCAAATGAAAAATGGTTTTTGCTTCTCTCAATATTCCACTGATTTTCTAGATTTGGCTCATAGCTCCTTTCCTCCTGCCCCTTTTGTCCATCATGTCCATCACACAGAGTTAATTGATTCTATTTCTAGTCCTAAATTCACCACAGTCATCTGCTAGTACTATTCTTGTTCTTCCACTAATGTTTTGAATTAAAATCCTGAGACCAGACTCACTTGCTTCATGAAATTTGCTGTATGCCAGTCTTTCTGCTTTTCCAGCTGTAATACAGTGCTTTCCAATTTGAACCTGGTTTCCACCATTTCATTATCTTTTTCTGCCACTTTGGTTTGCTACAGAGAAGTATAGCAAGAGAAGTACAGAAAAACCATGAGGAGTAATTTATAGTGCTTAAACCACAAAATAGCTTGGAAAATTCTTATCCGAACAGAAACATGATGAACAGCTGAAATTTTAAAGATTAAAATTTCACTTTAGCATGTTCTGTGAACACTCAGCTGATGCAATACTCTGCCTCTTAAAATACAATAAGAGCATGTGTCTATCAGGAACATCATCCAACACTAATCATACGTTGATCAGGGATTTTCTCAACACACACATGTAGCTTGGAGGGCAGGGTGTTAATTTGCCATACTCCTTGTTATTACACTTCCAATCTTTTCCTAAATAGACTGCCAAACACAATTGTGAGTATCTCATTGTTTGGCACCAGATACAACAGGCCCCTAGACACTGGACTGAGGAATCCAAATTCAGTGCTTTTGTTCACTAAAACATAATTTAAGGTTGCATTCCC
Organism: Lichenostomus cassidix; assembly: GCF_008360975.1. Classification (NCBI taxonomy): domain Eukaryota; kingdom Metazoa; phylum Chordata; class Aves; order Passeriformes; family Meliphagidae; genus Lichenostomus; species Lichenostomus cassidix. The sequence goes on from NC_139482.1 coordinate 50,623,449, forward strand.
ACCAAGACTTACGAAGCAGAAGACTAGCAAAACTGCTGTAGTTGACTGAGAATTTACTTTTCCAAAAATTGTTGAATGACGTCTACTTCCCTCAGATTTTCAAAGAACAATTTTTTCCTTGACTTAATTGTATATCTCAACAACTTTTTTTCATTTTCCCTACTCACAATCATAAGAATGTCTTTTTTCTGGTTGCAGCTTGCTGTACCTGGGGGGAGAAGAAACACTTCCACCATGCTTGACAAGATTAAACCTGGTAGCAAATCTGTAACTACTTTCTGGACTGGCTTCAGTACCGCATCTATAAAATCTATCACCCATCTGGCATTGAGTGCTGTGCCAAACCACTAAGCTCAACACTCTCCTTGTAAATTTGTCATTATCCTTCTAGCTATTCAATCTCAAAACAAGAGGTGGAAATCTTTGTACAGAAAGATTTGTGTACAGCAGAGCATCTAAATGACTCAAGCTGATGAAAAGTGGAAGATTAACCTTTTATTGATGTATGTGTAAAATGACTGTTCCCTGATCACTTTAATTATTTATATGTACAAAGTAAGTGCATCTATTGCAATTCTCTGACCTATTCAAGACTCCCCTTAAAGACAAGATACTCAGTACTCAGACAAGGATTGAACAAATGAGTGCAACTTTGAATATGGCTCTATTTTGACTGTGTAATTGGGACAGATAGTGCCTAAAGGCACAATCTTTTGGGTTTTTTCCTTCTTATGATTCTTACTCAATAGTACACTACTTAGGCTTTGCACAAGCAAAAAAATGAACACAAAAAGACTAGCAAATGAAATTTTTAGCAAAAGAGATGAGATTGTTCAAAAGTGGAGGGAAAGAGAATATCTTATAATGTAACTCTTTACTCCACAACTCAAATTCCACCTTGGTACTTCTGCCATCATAATCTAGTAAATGCCTAAGAACAACATACAATGAATTATTATTGCAGCTACCTGTTAAACACAAAGTATCTGCTTCATTTTTGAGAAGAATATGAATTCTACTAATGAAGTTAATCTGACATTAATGATTTACAGGAAGTGGATTCAGAATTCATATCTATAAATCAAGCTGTTGATAAGACATCTCTGTAGGGATCCTTGGCTTTAAAGTTTGCTCTTGGGCACATAACAAAATCCATCCTCATACTACACTCTGAGTCTTGGGAGGATAATTTCAGTTGGATTCATCAGGATATAAAATCTTATTTTAATATATATTGATGCAACTTTGTAATTAATATAATTACCTCATAGAATCAGAACTCTCTCATATTCACAAAAAAATAGTAGGTATAAGTAGCTGTTATTGTCCCATACATGAGCAGCTTGTCTTGAACTTTTACATAAGACCTGAGCTTTGAACTTTTTTTTGAAGATCAGATGTTATTACTGGACATATTTGAAACCTTAACTCAAAATAATATTGAGTTCCTGCTATTTTTCAGTTCTTAAGAAACCAAAATTATGTAAACTCCATAGATCTCATTCAGATTTAGAGACCAATAGCAGCATGCCTTTTGCAAACATAAATAACATATGTCCACCCGATTCCTTCTTTTACTTTTTGGTGTAGAATGAACTGCTGCCAGATTTTCTCCTCCAAATCCATGTTTCCTTGAAAGACAAGAAAGACAACATAGGATTTAATGAGAATGAATATACTGTAATATTTCTAGGGCTCTAAATCCCTGAACAGATTTTTACTTAAGTACTAGTGTTGAATTTTGACATTTCTTCATATTTTAAGCATACAAAGAATTCTGATGAAATGACAACAGTAGTGAACATAATTTAAATTCATTGGTAAGCTATTACATTTAAGGTTACAAAAACAGCCACAGGGGTCTTTGCTTTCTCGGGACAAGCATTTCAATAATATACTGAATTTTAGCACTCAAGGCCATATTCTGGCACACTCATAAGAGGCTCTATTTCTACAAAGTTATTAATCATCTATTTCTATATGCATTGCAAAAGTGATAATACACGACTACTAAGTAGCACAGGTGACAAATAGCATGTTGTTCCCTATTCACTCCTTATGTTTTTAAGCACCTTCATTGTTCATGAGAGGTGGCAAACTGACAGCCTTGCAGGATATTTGTTTTCTATTATAAAGTGCAAGCAGGACTGTAACAATATGCTTTTTTTGCCCCAACAATACACTTCTGAGGTGGTTGCTTTAGTGATCATAGTCACATGTCACTTACGTCAGTTTAAAGGAAACTAATCTGCGATTGTGCCAAACTGGATATAATCATAATTTGGCAAAGATGGTTTAGAAACGTATTGCTGAATTTTGCTCATTCTGTGATTGAGCTCTATTGTCAACTGTAAAGACTTTGTAAAGCTATCAGTGAAAGCAATAATTTGCAGTTTCTGCCCTTATTTTGTTCTGGAGACTTAATCCTTGACATTGGTTTTTCTGTTAATCTGTTTGCTTCTACCTTTAAGAGAAGGCTGCCAGTACAGATTATCCAAAGCAAACAGAAAAGATTTCAGAGTTTAGATAAATAATAACATGTGATTTACTTATATGAAGATAAATTTCCTCACTCTAATAGTAACCTCCCTGACTTCAAAGTGCACTCTTCCTTCCTACTCAAGTGCTGGATCAGGCTTGCCTCAAATGGGGTGAATCCCAGTGAGATACCCATACAGCAGTGCTGTAGCAATATTCCAACATTTATCTATGCCTCATGAGGTGTTATTGGCCCTCACCTTATTGTAGCGTGGCTCCACCAAACTACTAAGTTGCTCATTACTTTTGGAAAGCACAGAAAACCCTTGCACAAGGCAAAAGAGCTTTACAGTTTTTCTGTCAATCTACTTTCTCCATTAAAAAAATGAAATTTAATTCTTCTGCCTTCTCTCTGTCCTTTCTTCCAAAATAAATGAGTAATAGGCTATTCAGTGACATGTAAGAAACAACACTGTTCCTACAAAAATTGTAGGCCTCTTCTTCTGAGAGGAGCAGATCAGATCAACAAGCAGATGCTGCCAATGCATGTATGCAGACACAGAAGTTATAAACATAGACTATTTCTACCTAGAATCCTATTAACCTTCTCTCAGAAGGTTGTCAGCAATCCATTCACAACAGAGACTGAATGCTCCATAAGTAATACAGTGGGAATTCCCTATGCCTTATTATTCGTGATGTTTCCGGGATCATCATCATCATATTAGACTAAGTCAGCATTTTCAGGAAACAAGGGTAAACACTGAATCAAGACAACATCCTCCTCAGCAAATTCTTTAGGTTTGTTACAGGACCACAGAAAGACCTCTGAGGAGGTTGAATAACACTCATCTGCAGTTTGGGCATCCTCAGTTTTCCTTTGAAAAAGGTGTCATGGCAGGACACCTTCACTTATGCTGAATTTCACAACACTGTAGGTGAGCAGCTCCTGCTATCAGAGTTCACATAGACATCTCCCAGGAATGAGCAATAATAGGTAGCTGAACTAACTTTTACTCCTCTCTGGATAAACTATTTATAAATAACCCAAATAAGAATAAGAAAAATGGAGGGAAGTTTAAATACATACCTTTCCTACATATTTATTCAGGCTTTCTGAAGTACTAAATCAATTTACAGCAGTGTGTAAATTTTCTGTACTATAATCAATAATGCTTAAAAAAGTCAGCACTTTTTAGTTCTTAAGTAACTCAAAAAAACACTTCAAAAAACTATAAGAGTTCTTGTAGAAAGCTGAACATTTTGATTTCAGCCATCTCAAGGAAAAAAAAATGCTTTGCTAGTTCCAAAAAAATTTATTTAAGAAATAACATAATTAGGAGCAACTGAAAATTAGATCTTGTATAGTACACTATTACATATAATGACTGACATAAGTATTTCTTGCACTGGACATTTTAAGTAGATGTGTGGCAAGCTTATAAATAAGTACACCAGGAGCTCTGGTGTATGCTGTTGAAGACATAGAAAAATCATTTACTAGGGTTCCAAATAAATACAAACAAGGCTAACTTTGCAGTGTCCAACTGCAGAAGGCGTATATTTTCTTATATTCTTACCATTATATTCAATAATAAATTACATGCTAGTCAATTCCTATGGCTTGTAAATCACCAGTTCACACGCTGGTGTGAGCTCTTAGGGTTAAGCAGCAGCTATTATGAGCTACTGTTCTTCTTCAGTTTCAATGCTCAGCTATTGTTTTGAGCATGTCTCAAACACTGAATGATACAGTAGCTGTTTCTGACTGCTTAGTTAATACTATTAGTTAACCACTGTAGAGTAGTTAACCCTTGAGGAATGAATTCATCTTCCTTTGTAAAAATATAACAGCAACTGATATCAGAACAGATCTCCTAATCTAAAGCATCAAGACTTGTGCATACAACTTCTCAGGTTCAAATTCATCTGAGCTAGGTTCACATCATGATCTTTTTAGTAAATGTGCAGTCTTGTTCTACCTTTCCCTTACAGGTTGCAGGAAAACACATGCTCATGAGATCCAGTAGAGCCCTCTAAATGCAGCAATGGATGAACTTCTCTACTATAGTATGAATTACCAAGTTTCACTTTTAGGAAACACACTGTAGGAAGGAAAAATTCAGCATACAATCATTTCTCATTGAATAGCACTTTCAGTCTAGGAGATTGACCAATTTTGCTTGTGAACTTCAGCCTAATCCCAGGAGTGACACTTTCGACATACTTCCTTAAAAATTACTTTTTTCACATAGGCTTATTAGGTCACTGCATAACTTTAAGTGTGAAAGTTCACATAAGAGGTTTCAGTACCTTTTTTAAGGTTAATGTTAGAATGACAAAATTCTACTGTGAGAGAGAACAAGTTCATTCAAGTTAAACATTCAAATAAAAGCACATTCTGCAACCAAACAGAAGGAAAGGTAGAAAATTCTGTTTGATATAAGAATTGAAGGCAGTCCTGGTCCCTGCACACTCTCTTCTAGTCACCACTGAATATTATTCTGATGTATGTAGAAGACTGATTATTTTATTGAAGTAATTAATCAAGTAATGACTACACTTGTGTGTTCAATTATAGTCTTTATGGATGATTAATCTTTATAATACATGTCATTACTGGCTCTATTTTTTTCCACCCAGGGCAAAGAAGGCCAATGTAAAAAATGAGAAGATAGCTATAACAAACTTGTACACTTAGAAGGTACGGTAACAATGTTAAAGACACATTTTTCAGTGTCAGAAATATTGGTTTGCTTACTGAAGCTGAAAAATAAAATGCACACTTGCTAAACATAAAATTCCTTTGCAGTAACACCAACTTGCTTTTTCGACATTAGAAAGCAGGAGGTTTAATTGTCATAATGTACCTAAGCTTTTCAGAAACAGTATGGAAAGAAAGAAAGAATGAAACTTTCTATTTACCCTCTGATTTTACATTATCCATATTTGTTTCAGCTTTGATTAAGGTGAGGTAACCTTTTCTTTATCAAATGGCAGACTTGTGGATATTGAAGAAAAGTAGCATGCAGGCACCACTATTTTCACAAGTGTGGAGAAGGAAAAGCAGAAGAGAAAATTCTCCCACCAACACAGCCAAGATGGAAAAAAGGAGTGTAAGCTCAAGAAACCATGATGCTACAGCCTTCTGTCACTGTCTTCTCCTACTTGCCACTGAACAGATAAGGAGGTAGCTGAGATAACTTTTGTACTACTTCACTACTCTTTGCTTTTGCTCAGTTACACCTCTCCCAGTTGATGTGAAGTCTGTTTTCAGTGTGTTAGCTTAAGTTCTAACTGGTCTTAATTCAAGCTAGAGTCTGATTTATACATGTAGATAACTTAATTTGACTAATGGCCTAGGAAATATGGGCTGAAATCCGCATAAGCACAACTCATGCAGCATCACCACCCATCCATATTGCAGCCACAAATTTCACTGCCTTCCACTGTTTGCCCTTCAGTCCCCTTAGCCCTCCAGGTCAGTGAAAGGCACGTGTAAGTTTTAGCTCTTACATCTGTTCTAAGAGGTGGCAGGTAACTGAAGAGATTCAGACTGTCCAGCAGCAATAAGGAAACAAGTCATTAGACTCCAAAGGAAAAATGGTTGCTGCTTTTTTTTCGAGCCCCTATCCACCATACAACTTAAATGCTATTAACAGGTGCCCTCCCTTCTCACTACCAATTAAGTAAGAAGAGTAAAAAAAAGGGAAAAAAATCAGTTGCACAGTATCATGTATTATCAGACAGTCTCTGCATGCAAATATTTCAGAAAGCTGTGTTATTTTTGTATTTAAGATGGTTTAGTAATTGCTATATGGGCAATTCCTGAAAGAGAAAAAAAATTGGTATTTGTCAATGGATTAAGATTAAATAATTAATTAATTAAGTAATCAAGATTCTTTCAGTTGGAATTATGCAGTTTCTCATGCAGAAGCTTACTTATTGAAGAATGAAATTTTAGGTTGATTGAAAACTGCAAATTGTTCTGGAACTCTGGAGACCATCAGAGCCTTCAGAGAGTTCAGCTACTTCCAAACATCTCTGTGAATATCTGTGACATTATCAAGGACAAGAACTTAATTTTCTCTCACCCAACGTTCCACAACAGCATTCTGTGAGGCACGGTTTTTGTCTGTCTATCTGAGTACATCTGCTTGTGTCTTCATTTAATTCCTGCTCTATGTTTTGTAGAGATGATCATCTCCCATATTGATATAGTCTTACCCTGTAGTTAGATTTAACATGATGTGGTACCCAAGTGAATTTGACCCACAGAAAGGTTACACCTCCTCAGGACAGCTCTGATGCACAGCTGAGTAAATTTGTAACCTGTCTGTGCCTTTATTTGTAGATGTACATGTGTAGCCTGGTCCATGCTGTGATAGTGAACACTGATGGATGAGTCAAATACTTTCTTCTACTAGCAAAGGTGAGTGAGATGTCATCCCTCCTTCCCACCACAAATTAATTCTCTGCAAATGCACATAAGAGTTGTCTGATACCTATGAGGACTTCAATGTTTCACTCTAAAACAGGAGCATACCAAATGTACTGTACAATACACAACAGGCCCCAAAGCTTCCTGGGGTATTTGAGGCACCAAAGGCAAGGGGAGTTATCACAGTGTAGATACCCCAAAATTTCCTGGGTTCTCTCTCTGCCACCCTCCTTTTCATCAAGGGGAAGACATTGTCTCCAGTCTATGTGCTCATGACAAGGTTTGGGCAGTACATCCAACTGTGCATTATAAAGAGTCAATTGAGTATGTAGGCTGTTAGTAAGAGATTTGCAGGATCTTTTAGGAGACCCAGAGGGTTTCAGACTTCAGGCTAAAGACCTGCAACCTAGTCCCAAGTCAAAGATTATTATGGCTCCAGAATGAATGAGTATTTCATAGCTCCTTGCAAAACACTATCTAATTCCTCTCCTAGAAAGCTCTGTTTTCGCATCTGCCAGCTTAGAGTCCAGGGGATTCTGTCTTCCCCAAACTCGTATCTCCTGTGCAAACACGCTGCAGTTCTGTCTGCCAAGTCAGTATAGAGCTTGACAATGAACATTTCCAGGGACAATTATTTTCAGCTCAGGAAGCTGTTAGCCAAACAGAACATTTACAAGCTAAAAAGACATAATAAAAAATGAGCAAGCATTTGCCGAAGCAGAATTATTGGGCCCAAAATTGAAGCATGCTGCTGTCATAACCTGTAAACACTAATAGCTGAATCTACCCTGAGATTTACAATGTATTGTATTTACTATTGGAGAAGAAAGATAACTTTAAAGTATTAGGTTAGAAAAGTTACTTCTTGAAAGTGACACTCTGGTGTTGATAAGTGTTCTCCACCTATGACAAAAATTGTGTTTATTCAGCTTACCAGTCAAAATTAATATTGTTCTCAGACCTAAAGGATCAGTGAAGCTTATGGAGAGGAAAACAAACAAACAAAAAAAGTACCCAGTATCCTTCTGCTTCATAAATTATGAACAACAACAGCCTGATAATAAAAACCAGTATGATCAGGGTTGTCTCCATGTTGGCAATTTCAGAATGACAATAGATAGAGCCAAGAAGACAGTAGAGTTTGATTTTCATAAAGTAGTCTGACCCTCCAGGGCTAACAATAGCAGAAAACAAATGAAAAATAATTTGTAGTTTTTCTGGTAAACTAAGCATGACAAGGAAATAGTATAGGATGAATGTAACCTCAAAATGTTACATCTCTATACACCTATCTTAATGCATCATTTTCTTCTATAAAGAAGAAAGTCCTTGCCAGGTTCTGTCTGACAGACTAAATATCTACTTGTTACAATTTTGAAGACTGCTTCTTTCACGCTCAGAATTTTCTCTTCTAATGTAACACTTTAGTTTTAATTATAGGATAAGCCATCGTACAGACAAATCTCACTATTTGCCAGTATTTAATTTCTTGAGGTTTCCTTTCAGATATAACAATGCAATATTCTTTTACACAGTTGGGATTCATTTATTAATAGTGTCCAGAAAAATCACAGTTGTTTCATTTGTCAGATACTACCATACTGTGAAAATGAAGGTGCTGGGGAAGGTGCCTTAAAATATGAGCTCAATTACTTTTGCAGTGTGGAGATTAAGGTTCTATCTATATTGCTTCTTAGGGTTAACTTTGAGGTCATTCTCAAACAGCATTCTTTGCTTTTCCCCCTATCTGTACTGCACTTCCAAGCCTATACCTATATCTTTCATATGATACTCTCTTACTTCCACAGCAGGAAGCATCTGCAGTATGCAGATTCCTTGCACACTGCAATACACAGTGCTTCACTAGAAGCCTGGGTTTTATTCCATGTTTACTTATATCTATGGACAACAAAGTGGAAAGGGGATACAGGGAAACAGAAAACAAACTGAGCATCTGGAGTAACCGTAGCAGAGAGTTTATGCTGAAGATTACACGACACCAGTGCATTTCAAACAAGAGGGCTGTGCAAGGAATTGGGGTTGATCTCATGCCCAGGATTTAACTCTAACTTCTAGGCTCCAAGTAGGCAGCATGCATCAGTGTGCTTACTTCTGGGAGATGAGCATATAGGTTTACAATGTAAAGATGATTACGGCTTTGTTCTGGAGGGTATATTCTTAGCTCTCTCTTAATTCAAATACAAAACTCACTTTGACTTCATTTGCATGAATAAGAGCATGAGAGACATTTGCAATAGGAGCAGTAATTTGCATCTAAGCATATGGATGCTCATATTCATAACTTATGTGACTTTTATGGCTGATGGTTTCTTAAGTAAACAGTACTAGCATCTAGCTACAGTCTGTGAATTTGTTAATTTTATATTTTTTAATGTGTCTAGGTAGTCTGGCTATAGAGAAAACCTTTAAAATATTGCAATGTCTAAGTATTCTAGCACACACTAAATATTCTAGGAAATAAGAAGAAGCCCAGGTTTGCAAAATACACTCTGGCTGACCACCCTTCAGCCCTCACTCTGTTCTTAAAGCAAAGTCCAGTAAAGTGATGGTCTACTGATACATACAGCCAAGGACCCCAGAGGTTAACACTACTGCTAGATGCACAAGGTGAGCTAAGCACACACTGTTGACTTTGCAGACATTTGGTCTGCAGATTAAACAAAGATAAAAGAAAATTTTATCTTTGCACCCAAAGATTTACGAGTTCTTGTATCTCCTCAGTACATCCAGAGCAAGTACAGGATGAGTCCCCAAGGCTGACCACTGCTGTTCCTTCCTAGAATCTTTTCCAGCCCCTTACTCCTTTGTGTCTTATGCTGTATAATTTCATCACCTCCCTTCATGTCTTTCTCACAGCGTCCGTGATGTCCTGATACTAAGTTCTGGTAGTGCAGCTAAAATTACCATATAAAATATAAAATTACCATATTTGAGTATTAATGTCATTTATTTACCAAAGTGTGTTCACACAAGCATGCAAATATATCTTTTCTTCCCACTGGCTTAATTAATCTCTTCATTGCATATTATCAAATTTCTATTTCTTGCAAGTTTTGAACATAACAAAAAAGACACAAAAAACAACGAAAACCCAATCCATGGTATTAAAAGCTTCAGAAACATTCCTAAAAATTTACTCAAACAAGAATGGGGACCTATAGCATATTTCAGTATACCTGTATAGACTATTTGCTCCTTTAAATACTCTTTGGTGCTACACAGGATCTGGGCACTCTTATCACTTCTTCTTGATATTCTTTTATATTTACCATCAGAAATACCATGAATAATGCAAATAACAAGGTCACCTCACTGAAAATGCCGAGTTATTTCAAGTCTACCACAGTAATCCTCTTCTTCCAGAAAGAAGATTTTGTCATTATTAGTGTCAGCCATAGGTCACCTGAATATAAGACTTCATCAATGTCAATTAAACTTTATGACCTTCAGCAAAAGAGTAGAATCAAAGTTAATTCAAATGCTAACAAATATAATTCTTTTCATCATTTAAACACTACTTTTATCAAAAATTAATTTTTTCCTATAATAAAAGCAATGGTCAATCTCATCTGAAAATTTTTTGATGGATTAAAGTATTAGCCTTAAAATAACTGTAAATTATTTGTTGTAATTTTCCAGATTAACAGAGATTAGCCACAGGTATCTGTCCAATTAACCTCTAAATGATTCTTAGAATGCATTATTTATAATCTTTGACAAAACTATAGTTCTTTATTGCAATAATTAAATATATTTTCAGAATTTAAAGTAATTTATGTTTTTATGAGCAGTGCTATTTAAGTCATGCCAAATTTCAGGCTCTTTGTGCAAAACTTTGGTATAGTTGCACACATAAACCAGGTTTATGAAAACTGTCTTGGTTTTAGCATTTTCTCCATGGTCGCTAGTATGGGGCTGTGTTATGGATTTGTGCTGTTGGAGCTGTTTATAATTCAGGGATGTTTTAGTTACAGCTGAGCAGGGCTTGCACAGCATCGAGGCCTTTTCTGCTCCTCACCCCAGCAGCACTGGGAGTGCACAAGGAGCTGGGAGGGCATAGAGCCAAGACAGCTGATCCCAAATGACCAAAGGGCTATCCCTCACCACATGGTGTCACACTCAGTATATAAAGCAGGAAAAGAAGAAAGAAGGGGAGGATATTCAGAGCGATATCTTCTAGGCAAGAATTTGTTCTTGAATGACAGATTGCATATGATGTCAGTCTAAATTTAGAAGTCAATTCCTACAACCAGTTACCTTCCCAGATAATAGTTGTTATTTCACCTCTAATTTTAATGCATCTGCAAAGGCTTTTAAAAAAATATCTACATTAATTTTGGGTTTTTTGGCTTTTTTTTTTTTTTTAACTGGCTTTACTATGATGAAAGACATGATCTGAGGAGGAAGTTGGATTCAGTTATGCTGGTTTCTTAAAAGTTATTTCCAGCAAAAAGGAGAAGGGAAAATAACTGAAGATTAGATAGATAGATAGATGATAGATAGATAGACAGATATACATGTATGACAGATATACTTCTCCTCAAGATAAGATATGGATGCTGTTTTTATCACGCGGAAAAATTGTTCACTGTTACATTTTCCTTGCGCTCCTTCCTCATATACAGACATTTTAGCTTACCATCTCTCTGTTTCTAAGTAAAACTTTACATGACAGTTAAAAAACACAACATAGATAACATCTGCAGCTGCAACTTTCACTATAACAACAAGACAGCTGAAGCTACCACATGTAAGTGCACAGGTTCTTTTTGTGAAACAATCTGGAGTGCAAATCTAGTGACCAGAAGCAGGAGAAAACGTGTTACCTTTATTTCAAGAAAGGGTGAAAGGAACTATTGTTAGAAAGAGGCGCTGAATGAAGCAGGAAAGCTGTTGAAATGCACCCTGCTTATCAGCACGGGATCTGACAATAGCACAGGTCACTCTTGTGCCTGTTCACAAACAAAGCCCTGTCATTAATTGAATGCAAGACCGTTGATCATTTAATTTGAACAATTAGGATTAATGTGCACATGCACAAGCTATGAAGCTCACATATAAAAAAGATTTGCTTTGGGATTAAACATTTCCCAGACCTGTAGGAAAGAATGCTGTGCTCTGTACAGCTATAATAGGCTCCTGAAAGCTTGGCCAACCACGGGAAAGTGATTGTTAAACTTGTTAAAATAAGGATTTATTGACCAATAATGCAAATGTCTACCTCTTAGATTTCCACCACAGTCTTCCTTTATGCTCCATTGAAAGGAAGTAATATTCCTATAGAGTAATTCATCTGAGTGTAGATGTCTAAAATAAAGCAGATGACTCATCCCCAAAAATGTGAATTCTGGTTTTTATTCACAAAGGAGCCCAAAGGTATCTAAGAGACAGATCTCTACATGTTTCTACCATTCCAAATGTCTAAACTAGGTGAGCTGAATTCACCTAGTGAAAACGTCTTTTAGTCATGACTCTGGTATTAGCACCTACAAAGAGGAAATAAACAATTTATGACCAGGGTAATAAAAAGATACATTTAAAGAGGAGATAATTGAGTTTAGATCATGTTCCAAAAACTGAGATGAAACTGTAGGATATGCTGGGTTTAGGATCTATTCCCATGATACAGCCTGAAAAATTAAGGGTTAAATGAGAACTATGAACTTTGGCTAGGAATACCATGAATTACTTGCAAGCTTATTGCCATAATCATATAGCTTGATAGCAGAATCACAAGAAGAGAAAAATTCAGAGACAATTTATGTGCTAGACAGACATAAGCATGGAGTTTCTTTTCTATTTTTTTCCCTCTCTATTCATCCCTTCCTTGCATTTTTCTGGATTTTGTATTTATGTATTTATATTTGCTTTCAGCTTCATTTATTCACAGCAAGAAATGCTTGGGAAAAGCAGCTGAATCCTAAGGTCATCAATTCCTTTGAACTACTGGTCACTGGTGTTTGAAATGACAATCCCCAAATATTTGTTTCCAAGGCTGCCTGAATTGTTGTGTGTCTTTAACAACTTGCAAAAGCTAACTTGAGTGATGGTCTGCTCTCCTGTACACAGGCATCGACAATTAAGATCCACTGAAGTGATATTTGCTGATAAAATTACTCTGAATTAATCAGCATGTTAATTCTTAGGGCCAGTTCTGAATTCATAGAATCTTAGAAGGTTAAGGAGTTGGAATGGAACTTAGGAATCACATAGCCCCAACCCCCCTGCCATGGGCAGAGATCCTCCCACGAGACCAGGTTGCTCAAAGCCTTTCTCAGCCTATTCAAGAAGAGACACCAGACACATCATGGACAGCAGATATTTGCCCAAGGTATGTTCCTTCTTGACATTAAACAATTCTGTTGTCCTGGCACAAAATGAAATACAGGCAGAGGCTAGCCAGATCTTGCTGTGTCCTCTATTACACTTCTGTAAATTGCCCCTTAGACATATACAGTTGACATGCTTCTACTAAGCAGATTTTGCAGTTTTGGCAGTTTTTTTGAAGTAGCAGATCCAGCCAAAACTAGCCTTTTGTCACCAGCTGGTTCTTAATGAGATTAGAAGGGCAGAAGAGAAGTAGATACTCCCTAAGACAGAAAAGAATCCTCTTGGAAGTCTTTTGTGCTATGCAGCATGAAGAAACAAACTATAGCTAGCTGGAAAGGAATGCACTGTCTTCCTACAATTAACCTGCAGAATTGCAAGTGGAAAAGAAAATAACATTTTCTTGGAGATTAGAGCAGGGCTCATTACAGAGCTGAAAAAATCTGTTTTCAAAGTTCGGAGTAAAAAGACTTATGGTTGTTGTGCTTAGATATATATCTCTGTATACACAACTTATTTTTCTCCTTAGAAACTGTCAAGAGAATGTCAAGGGCTCAAGCAGTGCAGCACCAACACAGCATTTTGACAGGATGTGGTTAAAGGAGCCTAATTTCCATCTGCTGAGGACTTCATTGTCCAGCTGAAAGGAGCTGAGACGCTAGATACTACTGACAAACTATTGCTCCAAGAATGGTTTGGGTCCACTGTGCAGAAGCACAGTGAGAAGTGATCAGTGAGAAGTGATCAGTGTGGCTGACAGCCAAACTGACTCATGGGACAGTGAAAACAATCACAACCGGCTGTATGAGAACATTCAAACATGGGATGACATCCAATCATTGCTGATATAGCCTGACTCATGTGGTAAGGAGGCAAACCCCTCAGTGATAAAATCCAGCACAGTGATAGTGCACCTGGTGGAAATATTTTAAATCCATATTAAATATAAAACAATATAACAGTTTAAGTTTCATTAAACTGTCAATCATTTCTGCACCATTCAATTCTTTAAGGCAGAAGAATTGAGAGAAGAAAAATAGAAAAGTAGAAGCAATTGCTTATAGATATTTTAATATTTCTCATTTCTTTTAAGGACAACTAACACGAGCTCAAGAAGAGAAAGATCTGTTAGTCAAACTATAAGTTTCCATTTCCAGGAGTATAAAAAAAGAAAAATGAAAAAATCTGTAAAGACATCAATTTTTAATACTTCATTGCATAGACATAGTGGTTGGTATTCTTGTCATATGCATTTTATTTATTTTAGTGTTTCTAGGGCTCAATAAAGGTCAAAGACAATATGCCTTACAAAACATAAAAAATCTTCTACATGAGCCCTTTTCGTGTGGTAGTTAAGCTACATTGACAAACATTCTTTTTTTCAGATTATTTTTCCTCTTCCTCCCTGCAGTTTCACCATCAGAATATATGTGCCATTACTAGAGGACTTGTGAGAGACATGCAGAAGATTTATTTAATTGAAAAGGAATTGACAGAACACTAGAAACTACTCTTTTTCAGAAGAGGAGAGTTATGCTGCAACAGTCATTTGTCATTTTACTCTTGATACAAATATATTTGGGGGGGTTAACAGTCTTTAGCTTAAACATATTCACATTGCATTTTTAGTTTTAATTTCCTGAATGTTTTCTGGTAATGAGATTACACTATTACGTGTTTCCGAGGCAAATTTTTTTGTCTGCTACCTAGCAAATCCTATTATTTCTTGCTTTTCATCCAAGACATATTACTGTGTTTATTGCCTTTGCAAGAGAATGGCAATTCAGATTCTGAAATTGATAGGTGTATGCACAGGTAGTATTGCAGACCTTGCCCTCTGTCCTCTGTCTTAGTAAGCTTACTTTTCCTAGGGGATGGGAAGGAAATGGCTGTAAACATCATGGGTTTTTCCCCCTCTTCTTTAAAATTCAAGGTTAGGATTCTCAAATAAATGTTAGGCTGGAGTATGGATAGAGTGGTTAAAAAACAGCATCACATTTTTACAGCACTCTTTGAGAGCGGCTTTGAAAAACAGTCATATAATTCTACTGAGATCATGGAAGTTTTACTTGCGGTGAAGCCATATTTTTGTTCTTGCCAAAGGACAGTCCCTTCCAGGCTATGGCCCACACTTACTGATATCTGATATAACTACATGGACAGCTTGAGTGTGAACATTCAGATATGTGAATGTTATATGTGGATATAATTTTTGTCAAATTACCCACTGTACCTGGCATTAATTTTTATGTTGGCTTCATGCCAGCTATGAGACAAGTGAGGTCTTTTCCAGAATCAAGCTAGGATGAAGCTGCTGGACAATACCTGATTCTGCATGAAGTGTATAAGCTGAAGTAAATCTATCTTTTTTTATTTTTTTTGTTGGTTTTTCTGTACTGTTGATCCAATAGTCAGTTTATACCAGATCAGCCTTTAGCATCCCATAAATTCAGTTTATGTTATTTGGAGCAGGAATCTAAGATTGTCTTGATTTAATCACAGACTCACAAGCTTACTCTCAAGTACAGTAAGAAAAGGAGAGACTGATTCCTTCTTTCTTCTGCAGAATGGTAATGTATATTATTTTAATTATTCACCAGAGGAGCTTTGCAGTAATTCCACTAGAAGGTAATTTTTATTCTTTATCTGATAAGCAATAATTAATACTGTCAAGCGAGTATATTCAGAGCTAATAAAATCACAGCACCAGTATGAGGTTGTTGTGTTCTTAGGGTTCCCAAAGTTGATTACCAGCCTTATACAGAAAAAAAAAAAAAAAAAAGAAAAAAAAAAAGAAAAAGATGTCCATATTAATTTAGTTGGCTGGAATGCAGAAGCCTAACAACCTTGCAATGACTGAGAAGGAAATGGAGACTGCAGAAAGCAGCACAGATGACATTAGGATTTATTGATTCATCCTGAATACTTCTGGAACAAAAGCCCTCTATATACATCTTCAACAGCCAATCCAGGCATAAAAAACCAGTAAAATATTTCTCTCTTCTGCAGTTTTGGCTAAGCATAACAGAAACTGGTGTTAGCTAGAATAGGCAGTAATTTTCATATGCTTTATATAGAAATATCTTTCTATGTGTGTATGTGTTACAGCTGATATATGATGCACTCCATTTGCATGCACACCCTTGATCATGCATAGGTCTCAAGCATATTACAAATATTAGGATATTGTGCTAGTTGCTGCTTTTAATCCCTGCCAAAGATAAATTAACGTGCAATGGTATACTTTTTATACTTTTTAATCATTTATATACTAATTTTTGCCTTAGGATGTCAAATCAAACTGAAAAATCTAGGTAGAAATTGTTCCTCTCTTTTTCTAGGTAGGAAAAATATGACTGGATAGACCAAATGACCTGGTCTCTAACTATATACTTTATGCTTGAAGTGCTTGGTGGCATAAGCCAAGCATAGCTAATAGATGTCCTGAAGTTCCAAGATAAAGATTTCAGTCATAAACTTTCTCCTCCACTGCAATAGAGCCTTTTACCATAAAGATACAGCTCACCTGTATAAGACAAGACATTGAGGGGGAGGTGGTTCAAAACCATGAAATAGTTTCTCCTAAGAAATAAAGGCTATCATAAACCTCAATGTCTTCCATTACTGTAAGAAACCTTTTCCTTCATTAGCCTTGAACACCCTTTAGCAGCATTTCATCTGGGGGGGGCAGGGGGACACAAAAAAGGCCCCAGTCAAAATGCTAAACTCCCACTTCTCAGGGAAAGAGAGAGAGTAAGGTAGAAAAAGAATGCAGTACACGACAGCCACAGATCTAATTGCTAATGCACCTTTAAAGAGCTTGGATCTTTTGATGATACAACTTGCCCTAAACCAATGGCTAAGTCAGGACTGCAAATTTTTGGTTTCCAAATTCACTGGTGTGACCATTTTAGGATGTTTATATATTGTCACAGGGATTCAATAGTAATTAAATGCACCTCAATAGTAATTAAATGCACCTCCTGGGTCCCTCCAAAGGGATCAGCTCTGGATATACAACATTTACCAGAAGCAGAGTACTATGTGTGAGCAGATTAGGGACATCTAGCCTCAGAGACACTGGGTGTCTTTACTTCCACTGAGTCTGAAACTCCAACCAGAGCACAACAGGAATAATTAATGGTAATTTCCTGCTTTATGCATGTGTGTGTGTATACAGAAAGACAGTAAGTCTTTCTAGAATATGTTCTTTCAGACATCTGTATTTCTAATGGCTGATTTAGTATTCAAGAGCACTATGTTTCATGCCACACAATGTTAAAGATTGGGCATGTTTCTTAATATAACAATGGAATGGTGATTTACTCTGTCTGCTGAAGTTCCTTATTAGGCAGCCCATACCAGCTATAGTGTGAAATCAGAACATCTTTATTTTCACTATATATATGTAAACACTGAAAGCAAATGTCACTGTTGTTAATATTTTCTGTTTTCAAAAACAGTTGTGCCAGCATATCCCTGATCCTGATATTATCAATAGAACAAGTCACAGACTAATTATCCTTTACTTGTAAACATATACAACATAGCAGAAGAAACTGAAGATAAAGCAAATAGCAAACAAAGGGGAGTGTAATTTGCAACCTAATTATCACTGGTATACAGATTCTTAAACATCTAAATCAGACTTGTGGCTCTAGAGTGACAAAAATGAAATTATTAGCCATTGCTTCCAACACCACACTGATTCCAAGAAGGTGAAAACCTAAATTCAGTAAGATATTTAACTTGCTAGTTCCCAACTAGGTTTCCATCGCAGGGAAATGATAAGTTAGGAGCCAAATAAGAACTAGTCTTGCTGAATCTGCGCCTTAGGCACAGTCAGCAAAAGTGGTTATATTTTAGCTGATCATTACTTTCCCCTGATAAATTGTAAATGCCAATGCAGTGTCTCCTAGTCCCCTTCAGTACAAAGTCAAACGTATTTGTTTTATCTGCTGCTGCAACTAACTTCTGACCTCACTCTTATATGCATGTTTTATTTTACACACTGAGTAGTTCTGCTGATCTGCATCAGCACTTCAGAGACAGTATATGGCCTGAGAAACAAAATTACCCTCAAATTTATCATATTTCCATTCTTTCTTTCAGTGGGTTAAGCAGTGTTATACACAGAAACTGGTTGACAACAGGCTAAAAAGCTACCTCAGGGAAAGGGATCTGGGGGGTTGGGTCAATAACAAGTTGAACATGAGTCAGCAGTGCCCTGGCAGCCAGGAGGACCAAGTGTGTCCTGAGAGGCATCAGGCACAGCATGGCCAACTGGGCAAGGGAGGGGATTGTCCTGCTCTGCTCTGCTCTGCACTGGGGCAGCCTCACCTTGAGTCCTGTGTGCAGTTTTGAGTGTCACACTATAAGGAGAACATCAATCATCAAAGTGTGTCCAGACAAACAACCCAGACAATGAAACGTCTTGAGGGAAAACTTAGGAGAAGCAGCTGAGGTCAGTCGGCTTGATCAGCTTGAAGAAGTGAAAGCTGAGGTGTCTACAACTTCCTCAAAGGGCAGAGAAAGAGATGCTGGTTTCCTCTCTTTAGTGACTGACAGCAGGACATGAGGGGATGGAATGAAACTGCATCAGGGGAAGCTCAGATTGGACGTTAGGAAAAGGTTCTTCACTGAGAAGGTCACTGGAACAGGCTGTCCAGGGAAATGATCATGGCACCAAGCCTGTCAGAGTTCAGAGTGTCTGGATGATGGGCTTAGCCATATGGTTTAGTGTTATGTAGTCCTGAAAGGAGCAGAAAATTGGACTTTATGATCCCTTCCAAGTTGAGATATTCTGTGATTCTATGATCTGTGCAAATTTCTGAATTTGCTGATATAATAAATTTATGACAGGTTATGTGTAAATATGAACTAGAGAATACTTTTTTCTGTCGTTTTAAACACCTTATTCTGTGTTACCAACATAACCTTTTTTTTCTATTATGCTGTACTGAGTTTACAATTTTAAAGTGTCTCTAAATGTTTAAAATTAGTTCAAAATGAGGAAATAACTGGAAAAAGGCTAGTGGGACCACAGTTATGTCCTTTCTGTTGCAAGTTTGCAACATTATTTGATGTACTTAGCTCTTCTTTTTCGCTGGAACCTATCTCTGCCTGCATGCCTGTTTTTTCTCATGTCCCAGTCCTGGCATTACATGAAAATATAACTTCTATTGAAAAAGATAAAGTCAAGTTTCTAACACTTGCATTCAGGGACAGAAAAAAATTCAAAATACACTTGTGGACTTATTCGATTAGGCAGATGAATTTAAAAAAGGTAACAAAGAATGTAATGCTTGACAGTAATGTGTTTGGTTGGGTTTATTTGGTTTGGGATTTTTGGTTTTGTTTTGATTGAGGGTGTGTATGTGTGTGTGTGTGTGTGTGGAGGTTGAGCTTCTGATTGACTCAAGATTTCCAGTTAAGAAGCTATGACTACTCTGAAGACACAGCTTCTACTTTGCCTTATTGCAACACGTACTTTAAATAATTTTTCCCAGTTTTGTTTTCAGTCCTCCTGCTCTTGTTTCTGATAATTGAAAATGATTGAGCTTTATCCTTCTGAATTCAGGCTATTTTTAATCTTACACAGTACTCCTAGTTTTTTGACTGTTCTTCCAATCAGCAAAGTTGTTTGGCAAAAATATCTTCAGTTGCCTTTATGAGACATAAAATGATGGAATATTTCTGTACCTTAGGTTGATTCAGTCACCTCAAACATTAATAAGAGCAAAGTTAAAGAATTTCTGTCATTGCCTTTTTATGTTTCCTCAAAAAACACAATGGATTGAGTGTATCTTGACTGTTCCTTTTGCTGTATAATATTATTGCTTTCACCTATCTAGGTCGATTTGGGTGTAAATACTTGTTTATAAAAACGAGTAGAGGAAATAGTAAAGAATACCTAGTACATTTCTAGAGCAAAAAAGGTATTTCACCGGGGCTTTATATGTATTTAAAATGTCCTTACTGGATTCATGCTAAGTTCAGATAAGCTTTTATTTAGTTAAAAATTATTTTTCATTAACATACTGTTGAAATTTATATTTACATGAAGATATAATTTCATGCTTTAATTTCCCATTAAGAAATACCTAAAACTGGTTCAGTATTTTCATTTAAATTCAGATTCTGATTTTTCTATTTCTTCATGAAAAGAAAAATCATAACTATTTCTGATGTGTCACTGGTATGTAGCACTTGAATTGAAATAAGCTTTGCATTAAATTTCCATAAAGTAAAAAAGAAGTCAGTCAAGGACCTATACCTGCAAATATCATCAGAGTTTGAAGGATTAAATCCCTATCTTGGTGTGCTGTTGGAGCACAAAATTTAATGGAAATTTTCAGAATTTAAAAATGTGTGCAGTGAGGCATATAAGATATATAATTAAAAGCGAGATATTTGTGAATGGCAGGACCCAAAGTTCTGCCACTGGCCTAATTTGTCATTTTTTAAAATAAAACCTGATATTAATATGATGACTGTAACTTTGGCTTATCCAAAAGTCAGTTTAACATCAGTAATTGACTACGTACAATGTAATTCGCAACAAAGCCAAAGTCAGGCTTGGGATGGCTGACCAATTTACCACTGGCAGTTTTCTCTCCAAGGGCATGCTACAAATACGTCTTTTGTGCTAACTGTTCAGCTGCCAAGCTGCCAGAGTAGGCACCAGAGCATTTTATGGTAAACAAATGTATGTTTTAGTTTACTTTAAATTCAGGCTTGAAGAGGACAACAATTCTATTTCAAACCAGCTTGAAGAAAGTGCAGACAAGACTGGAAAAGGAAACCATACCAGACCCAGCAATCCCCATTTGATATTGAGAGACTGCATTGTCTAAATTCAGGGATCTCTGCTTCCATAACTATTCCCCTACCTCTTCCCGATCTTTGATGTGGTTTAACCCCACCATGCAGCTGCTTGCTTGCTCTCGCCCTCCACCATGATGGCATGGGGAGGAGAATCAGAATAAGAGGTAAACTCATGGGTTGAGATATGGAGAGTTTCATAATTGCAAAAATTAAAATATAATAGTAATTATATTGTAATGAAAAGGGGAGAGAGAGAGGAGAATAAACCCCAAGAAAATCAAGCGACTCTCAGTGGAATTACTAACCATCCACTCACTGATGTACAGCCTGTCTCTTAGCAGGGATTGATGGCTCCTGGCCAATTCCCTGCAGTTTATATTCTGAATGTGATGTTCTGAGGTATGGGATGTCCCTTTGGCCAGTTTGGGTCAGCTGTCCTGGCCAAGCTCCCCCCCAAATTGTTGGGCGCTGCTCCCTGGCAGAGCATGTGAAACTGAAAATTCCTTGACTTAAAGTAAGCACTGCTCAGCAACCACTAAACAATCTGTGTGTTATTAATGCTATTCTTGTGCTAAATCAAAACTACAGACCTACACTAGCTACTGGGAAGGAAATAACTCTGTCCTACCCAAATGCAGGACAATGTCAAGGTTTTGGTGAGTCTCATCTGGAACAGTTTGGTCTTGGCGTAGGGTGCAGAAAAAGGCAGGTTTCAGATTCTCAGTGAATTTACTAGAATTTACACTCTATTACGTGGTAAAGTTTGAAAATTACATAACATTGAGTAACACAAAAATACTGTCATAAAGAGTGCAATAGTATCAACAACTGATATTTCTGAACTGTTCAATAACCTGTACATGCAGATAGCTGATACCATCATGAACACTGATGTCAACATCATTGTTCAGTTGAGAACAGCTAGAAGTTTTGTAACACTTCTTTCCAAAGCCTTCTCCAAAGAGCCTCACCCTCAGCCTTACCCTACCTAATCTTTCTCCTTACTGGCATATTATTCTTTCCATCATTCCCTTCCCTTTCCCTTTATTTAAAAGCAAACAAACAAACACAAACAAACAAATCAAAACAAAAACCAAACCAACCAAACAAACAAAAAGCAACACTGAAAAAACAATTGACCTAAGCAACCCACTTAGTATAATTTGTGTAATTTGTCAGCATTTATGTATTTTGCCTTCCAATCTGTCTTAAAAAAAGCAGATTCTTACTGATTTTATTGAGTGTTTTCTTCTTTTTTTAAATGGTGAACTGAAGTAATGTGATATTTATTGCCATTACTCTATTCATTCAACTTACGTTGACTTGTTAATTGTTTTTTAAAATTTGTCTTATTGCTCAGGGATATGCCATCTAGAATAGGAGCAGGTGTCAAGTATCTTTTGATGCAGTATGTTGAAATGTTCTGTTAGTTTATGTAGATTTCTTCTTGTTAAATTATAGGAATAAAACTAAATTATGTTTACCTTACTTGCAGAGTTTGAGATTACACTAAACAAAACTCAGTTTTCAGTGTTCTAAAGATAGCTTTTGGATAGCTTAAGCTTTTATTTAACTTAAATTTGAATTTTATTTTTGCCTTTCTGAAAACTCATCATATTATATTTATAGTCACTTTCTATTGAGAACACCAGTGTAGGTCAATCTCATAATGTTATATTAAAGCATGAGGTCAAGTAGATGAGTTTCTTTTAAAATGGCTTTGTTATCTTTGAAAGAGGCACAGAACAGAGAGTTCATAGAACTATAAAGAATCAAGTTGGACATAATCAATGCAAAATGTTAAAATACATATTCAAATACAAAGTGTGTTTCTAACAGACAAGTCCTTTAGGACAACTGAAATGGAATGCTTTCATATCTTAAACATACTTTTTTTATGACTTAATCAGAGCAATTTGATTTCATAGTTACTTCTGAAGCAGAGCTCTTTGCAGAACTGCTACTACTATTCAAGTATTTTTTGTCCCTCTGCATGATATTTTTTCCATTTTCATCAAGATTTTGACACAGGTCACTTAATTGCAGAAAAAGTTTTGGGGAGACATGTTACAGGTGTTCATAAGCTCATTTCCAACCTTTCCATTATTTTTCTGTATTTTAGATTGGTTTAAAGTCAAATGTGTTTATGTATTTTATTGAGTCAAGAGTACAGTGGGAGTTTCTTGTGAAATAGAAGACAAATTGAGAGCAAATAATTATTGTGATACTTCTAGTGAATGTAGCTAACAATATTAATACTGATGTGGGTTCTTGCTTTTTTTGGTTTGGTTTTTTGGTTTTTGGTTTTTGGTTTTTTTTAAAGAAAAACCAAAGGACTTAACAGTTTACTAAATGGCAAATTAAGGTTTCATAGCAAATGTTGGAGGTGCACCCTAAGAGCTTTGGCCATACCTATAGGAATAGTATGTAGCAAAAGTAAAACCATATTCTTGATTTTGCTTTTGCTTCATGCTCCAAAACTTTGTAATACTCCAAGGTATTACAAATTTCAACTTGATGTTAATTATTTCAATTTATTTATAAACACATTATAAATATATATTTATTATTGACTTCTCATATCATAGTATCTAGAATGTCTAACAAGGAACACACCTTCCCTGCTTGTGCTACCAAAAACAAACAAAAAAAAGTCACCCTGTACCACAAACAACTCACTATTTTAATAAAAATGCTGAGCTTGCTGGCAGCTCCTGAGCTACAACATCACCAGTACCCTGCTCTAGGAAAATGGAAAACAATTACTTGCCCCAGATACATTTTAAATATATTTTTTTCCAATCTTGATGTCAGTCAGAAACTGCAGAAAACCCTGGTGCCTAATTTGTTTCCAATAAGTGAGTAGTTTATGACAACCAAAGGCAGCTTTTGAAAATAAGGAAGAGAAAAAATGCTTACAGAACCAGTGCACGTCACAGTCTCTTGAAAATGAAGTGCATTACTGCAGACATAAAAGAGCATGCTGTAGTAAGACAAGCTGTAATGAGTTCAGTGTGTTAGTATGCAAGTTATGAAAGATTTCTCTTCTTTAATACAACATTTTTCATTATCATTAGTCCTTGAGGTACATGCCAACCTTTTGCTGGTGAATATAAATGATGGAAAGCCTCTAGGAAAGAAGGAATCACAGCTTTTTCCTTCTTGTTTTGAATTGTTTCACTGCACAGTTTTGCCCACATTTCAAAGGCAGAGATATACAGATTCCTGATATCACAAGCTGCAATCCTTAAGAATTTTTTACTGAAAATGAAAGTAATGCAAAATCAAATTTATTTCCACAAGAGTTACAGTAACATCTTAGTAAATAAATAGATTAAAGAAAGACACACCTATGCAATTAAAGACTGAGGTTTAAGGGTTAATAAAAAGAAAAGTACTCTTTGCAGATTTTATAAATGAAAAGGAAAATCAGAAGATCAGGGTTCTATTTTTCCCTGGAGCAGACTTTTCAATTAAAATATTCAACTGAAAATAATATTAGCAGAAAACAGAAAAGAAGAAATGTGGCAGAGAATGTCTAAGTCACCTGTGGCTCTGTGCTGTTAGTCAGTAGTGTTCTGGCATTTTTGACAAAGCAGCTCATAAGGGTAAAACTATGACCTTAGAAGCTTAACTGTGTCCAAGGATGGACCTAGTATCCAAGCATGCAACTCCATTTACAAATATGCAACTGGTATGGAAGGATGGTTTTGTGCCAAATAAATCCTTCCTTCAAGCAAGTCATTAAGTTATTCTCAAGTTTCCTAACTCAGAATTATCCTTACGCATACTGGAATGATATTGCATTTGGGAAGCAATTTTTTTTTTCTATAAGCTTCAAATTATGTCGGAAGAAAGAAAAATAATGCAACACCACTCCCCAAAACAAAAAGCAACATTGAGAGAAAAATTAGTGATGTTACAGAAACAGAATCTGGAAAAAATGTCCAGCATTTTTGTACAGTTATTCTGAAGGAGACATGTATAACATCCTCTGTGTAAAACATATATAATTTTCATTACTTATTTGTAAGTAACCTTTTGTAGATATAATGAAAAAGAATGAAAATATGTCTATTATCTTTTTTCTTTTATTTTGGTAGGAGGACAAGCATAGGTTAGCAACTTACTAAAAATTTCACCACAATTTAGTAAAATCATATCTTATCTTGAAGCTGTGGCACACTCCATGAAAAGATCATTTAGGAAATTAGAATTATCTGGATTCTGTTCTGAATCAAAACCAAATTTGACTGCTAGATAACATATCACTGTAAGTAACGTAAGCCATTAATTTTAACAATGGATTCTCGTGACAAATTCCATTAAATTTTCCTAGAGAACTGCAGTCTATTATACTTTATCTACTCTAGGAATATTTTCCTACAATCTTTATGATTGCCTCACTAATTAATATCTATCCATGGTAATATTAATAATTTTTTTAATAACAAATCTGCAGAATTTGCATATTTTTTGTCTTTAAATGCCTGTCTAAAGCACTTGAATCAGCAAAGATATTTTGTAAACTCAGTTCTGTAGGCATAAACAGTCACATTAACAATAACAGTCTTGGTTAAAACTAATCCTGCACTAGATTGGATCTATTACTCAATTTATTATAATGTGAAATATAGTCTCCCAACATAACCACCTCCAAGAAAACTATCAGATATAACTTAACTCTTTTCCTGTGTATCTCTTTATTGTTTGTCTCCTAATTAACTTTCCACACCTTGTTCTCTTCCTAAATTCCTAGTAAAGAAAAAATTAAAACAAAGATTCAATCAACAAGATAGCCAGTTGCCACTTTATTCCCTTTTACTTGTATGTGAAATCTTCATATATTCCTTTGTCAGAACGACTTTTATCTAGGCCCAGAATGCTGACGCCTTGGGTGCTACCACAAAAGGTCAAGGAGAAAAAAATATTTTCCCAGTTTCTAAAATTTTCTGTGATTTGAAGTCAATTAATATTTTGACTGTGATGCTGCAATCAGGATGTTTGAAAAGTCACAAGGTCTTACCACAGTAAGAACTTTCCCAGAAGGGTGAAATTTACTAAATCTCCCCAGATTAGGAATCTTCAAGCTGCCCCAGATTGTTGGTGGCTAAAAGAGTCTTGTCAAATATCGGCTTTGATTGGCCCTTTCCTTACACTTTTTCCACACCATTTTTTTTTTTTGGACACTGTCAGTGGAAGGATTCTGGGCTAGAAGAATGTTTGTTTTTCGTCAGTTTGGAGGTTTTTGTATTATACAGACGTTGCACAGCATTATATCATGTCTGTGTAATGGCCAGGGCTTCCAACAGGTTGGTAACTGACCTATCTGCTGGCCTGATGGAAAACTTGCTATCACTCTGCTCTAGCCAGAAAATACCCTGCTTTTTATGAAATTGTGGAGCACTTTGTACAGCGGATTCCCACTGATGTCAGTCCTGACTCTATTAAGATGTCTGCCTACAGCACCACAGATCAGCCCATAATAAAACAGTAGGGGTGTGATCAGGAACCAGCAGTCAGAGTTCAGATGAAAGGGGCACTTTGCATTTACTTTGATGCTGGCAGGCGAGTAATTATTACATGTGGATCACAATGAAAAGGTTTTCTCTACAAGACTGTTTAACTTTTCACTCAAACAGTCGCAGAGCTTCTGATCTCATGACATCAACCGAGGCTTAAGGAAGAAGAGGACAATAAAAACCCACAGTGGTAACAACAGGAAATAAACAGAAAATTTAGGCTGGGTGCTCAGCAGGATTACAGACACTGAAATCTGAAGCAATTGACCTTCTGGCCTCACACAGTGAAAGTTAAGCAAGAGAAAAGATAAGTGAATATCAAAGAGGAGACTCCTTGACAAGAAGCAATCTAGGTGTGTTGATAGAGCTTTACCATCTTTTGATTATGCTATTCTAACCAGATTGTTTGATTACAGATGAATGATACAATATGTGTTTTCTTTCTGTCAAATGCAGAAACTCTTTAATACTTTCAGACATATATGTACACACACTGTATTTACAGACGTGAAATTTTTTTTCTGTTATCTTTTCAGAAAAAGAGATTTCTTTTCCTTTACTTCTAACTCTTCAAATGAAGCTTACTGACTAATCATCTGTCTTTTTTAATTTTCCCACGCTTGATAGTGTATCATTTATAGGAAATTTGAGAACATCTTCAGTTGTGTCATAGAACTTTACTTGCCAGGCTACAAACAAAGGTTATTCTTTCTTGATAGGGGTCTAGGTGAATTCCAGTTGCCAGTTTTTAACTACTTCTAAAGTATAAACAGCACACTCGCCAATAAATATGCTAGATTGTATGCCAAAGAGAACCTTTTATAAGAATATCCCAGTCCAGCAAAGAGAGAAACAAGATGGAGTGAGACACCTGTACATTTCCACAACTGACCACACCTACACTGAAGTCACAGTACAGTAACAGCAGTCTAGGAAGAGTCTTATTTGAATGTGGTGGCACTACCCTGGAAAAGGATTAATGGCTAGAATGAAGCAGGTCTCTAACTAATGATCTCCAAAGTGTCAAAATGGATGAGGGAGTTGAGCACAACTTTTTCAGGCTGATTCTTCTGCTTAAAAGCCCCTTTATTCAGAGGAGCATCTGGGTACAGTACAATATGCTGGCCACTGCAGTATCTCCCAGAGCTGAGGCAGTCATAAACCCTACCCAGAGAAGCTAAGTTCTTTACTAGAGGTACACCACCAGCTTTTTTTGTGCACAGTTAATATTAAAGTCCAGCTGGGCCTGTCTGAGAATAAATACGTTTGTTCCTCTGAATACATATATGTACTTGGCCAGTAATCAACACTGACTGCTAATTAGGATTGCATCAAACTTTGTATCTGAATTATTTTACCTATTCCACCTCTCAAGAAACAACCTACAAGAGCTCATATATAAGATAATCATTTGGACTGAGAAAGAAAGGTGACTGTGAACAAGGAGAGCAAACTGAAAACAAGAGTGAATGCAATTGGTGGAGTACATTTTAGAAAATTTGAAATGCAGAAGATACTCAAAATGAGCATGTCCCAAACACTGAGCAGATGAGGGGAGAGAGACACACATCAAAAGATTGTGATACAAGAAAATGTTAAAGACTGCTGTAGTAAAGTCCATTCTTCTGTGAACTACCTGATCACCTCTAACAGATATAATCTATTTTCTTCCAGTAAATTGGAATTCTCTATATTTGAAAACCAGCTTTATGCAGATTAATGGATAAGATCAAGAAAGTAAAGCTATTTCAGCATGAGTTAAAACTGTCCACGTCAGTAAATGTTAACACCAAAACTTTGCCTTTAGATTTCATAAAGCTAGTGTTTGAGTCCCTGATAATTCCTAAGATTGTAAAAACTGTCACTTTATGTAAACCTGAATGGAAATAATACCAGAGAAAATAATACACACGGTATCATCTTTCTATTGTAACTGACGCTGATGCACAGTAAACCAGCACAGCCCAAACCTCTTCCAAAAGCACACAAAAGACCATTTCAGGTCCTCATGAGTACTATTAAAACAAAGATACTGAGAGAACTGCCAGTCTGACATGGGTGTGGGCCTTGTTACCAAACATTCTGTATCATTACAGCCAGAATCCTACCATACAGCAAGAGTGTTCTGCTCCCCTTATCAATTTTGTTTCTTTCCACTTTCCTCTGTCTCAACGGTGCATGCAATTTCCTTTCTTGTTATTGGTATGCAAATTCACCTGCTCCCAAAATAGTTCTCCTGGAAGACTGTTATTATATTTGAAATGCAAGGTATGTACACCCACTTGTCAACTGCATGAACTAGCTGTGGCAATTATAAATTTCTCTGAAGGGCAACAAACATTTGCCATAAATGGAGACTAAATTAATTCAGGCATTTGCAAGATACAGACTTGGTTAACCTACCAGAAAAATTCATTTTTCTCATATATACCATAAGCTTGTCATCTTGTTCAGTGATGCTTCAAGACCCTTCAAATATGAACTCTTCTAGCAAACACCATCTGTCATTCTCTCCCGTGAGGGTGCCACATGTCCTTTTTTTTATTTTTCTTTAATGTCAGTCATCCCTCATGTGTCATCCATCACATGACCAAAAAGAGAGTTTAGGACCTCCAACAGGAGACAAGAACATGCCAACACACCCACTTGTGAGACTTTCACAGCACAATCCTTTGATAGACTTACGTACATCCCCAAATGAGGGGAAAGAGTGTTGGAGCTTAAATCTTGGTCATGTGCACTCTGCTGTTTCCATGAGGAGAAGGAGGGACCAAAGTGCTTGAAAGAGCACCTTAAAATTAGCTCATAACACAAATGTGAGTGCCACTGTAAAAAAGTGAAAGTCGAAAGAGAGAAGTCCTAAGTATGTAACTGTTGTCCAGACGTACATAGAATTAATCTTCTATTAATATCAGAAAAAGATCTGTCCATGTGAGCAACTGAAGTGTTGCTTGATGCCTTCAGCTTCCAACTATTTTGGAAGGACTACAGGATGGCCAACACTACACAAAGATGAAAAACCTTATCAACACACTGTAGGCAAAGAATCCCATGGGTTGCGAGTAGATGCAGAGAAAAGGATTGCTTTGAGCTGATAAGATTGTTTCAAAGAGAAATCCTGTCTGGTTGCAGTTTATCCTACTGTAAACCTGTATCCACCACCTCCATTGTCAGTGCAGTGTACGAACTCAGCTTTAGGAAGAAGACTGTGTGATATTGTGAACCATGATGATCCACTCTCTGGCAACACCAAACGAACATTTCAGTTTTCCCCTCCTCCCAGACCCAGGGGATAGACTTTTACTGAAAGAGCCAAGAAAGATGACACATTGAATAAACATGCATGCACTTAGATCAAGAGCAGGAATCCATTGCTGTGTACTGAACATGAGTGATAATGGAAGGAAGCAGATATCCCGAGGAAAAAATCACAACTGTAGAAAACCTGTAAAAATAATATTTCTCTGTGCTTCAATTCGGATGGAGAAGACTGGCCCTGTTTTAGAGCTGCATAAACTCTAGCAGAAAGCTCTGGTCTTGCAACACTGTCCTTTGAATGTTTCCTTAAAAAGCAGGTCTGATATTCTAACTAGTAACGGACAACAGAATGGAAATACTCACAAACACCTTGGCCTCATAACTGTTATGATAAAAGATCACCATCTCCATTATTAATAAAACAGACCAAAAGAAAACAACAAAAACCAACCCATCAACCAAAACAAATTCAAAATCCCACCTCACTCGTATGATATTAACCAATGTCTATAACAAAACCTGTTAATCTGAATCTTACTGCTTGTACTGCTGGTTCTAAGCTTGAGAATGGGTGGGAGACATCCAAATACTTGCAGGGATAAGCAGCATTTCCTCATGGGATTAGCAGCAATACAATCACCTAACCTGAGGGGCAATGACTCCCAAAGTACTACTACATTCTTTACAACTCTCATCTGTGCTTCTGGATGTGAACTTCAACAATCAAATGCTGATACCCTGACCAGAACTGAACAAAGAGAAGGTTTGTGAGAAATTAATTAGCTATATAGCTTTTGTTTGAGACTAGCAAAAAGGCAGGACAGCCCATCCTCTTACTCTCATTGTCTAAGGCTCATGTCTAGAAACTAAAACAAGTCTGTGGAACTGGTGAGTATACAGGTTGATAGAAAATATGATTATGGTCAGTAAGTACAAATATTTAAATTGTCAAACTGCTTAATACTATGTTAAACAGCAAGTTGTCAATCTTTCTACCTGTTAGGGCATCTAGCAAGAAATACTTGTATGTCACAGGTATGCGCAGTTAGTCTGCTAACTAACATAGATGCCTTTCTGAGCTGTGGATACAAACTGCTCTGCCAAAGCTTCTAATTAGTAGTGTTCATGTTTTCAACAGGCATACATAAAACATCTAACACCTACATTAAAGTTTAAAAACATTTACTACAGATGCAAAGCTCATCAATTTCTTAAACCATCCAGATAACATCTCTGACAAGTACTTTGATATGTAACAGTTAGAAAAATTAGGCTCTCATGCTAATCAAAATTTCCTTAGTTTTCATATTTGGGTGATTGCCCTAATCACACATTCAAATCATAATCCTTTCAGTGAAGAAAATTTTTCCTAATATCTAACCTAAGCCTGGTGCAACTTGAGACTGTTTCCTCTTGTACTATCACTTGTTACTTGGAAGAAGAGATGGACTCCCACCTAATCACAACCTCCTTCCAGGTGGTTGTAGAGATCAATAAGGTCTCTTCTGAACCTCCTTTTCCTCCCAAACACCCCCAGCTCCCTCAGCTGCTCCTCACAGGACTTGTGCTCCAGACCCTTCACAACTTTGTTGCTCTTCTCTGGACACACTCCAGCACCTCAATATCTTTCTTGTAGTGAAGAGCCCAAAACTGGAGACAGGATTTGAGGTGTGGCCTCACCAGGACCCAGTACAGAGGGACAATCACTGCCCTGGTCCTGCTGGCCACACTATTGCTGATACAGGCCAGGATGCCACTGGCTTTCTTGGCCACCTGGGCACACAGTGGCTCATGTTTAGCCACTGTCAACCAGCACTCCAAGGCCCTTTTCCACTGGGCAGATTTGCAGCCACTCTGCCCCAAGCCTATAGCCCTGCCTGGGGTTATTGTGACCAAAATGAAGAACCCAGAGCTTCTTTTTGAACCTCATGCAACTGGCATCAATGCTGTCCAAATCCCTCTGCACAGTCTTCCTACCCCCAAGCAGATGAACAGTCTTTTGCAAACTGACTGAGGGTTTACTCAACTCCCTCACCACAGAACTGGTTTTAATATTGAGTCCTGGGGAGCACCAGTGCTGTGTGCAGTTATGTTGGGTCACTAACTGGAGTTAGCTCCATTCACCACCACTCTCCAGGCCTGGCCACCCAGACAGTTTTTTATCCAGTGACCAATACAAGTATTTTGGCAAAATTTTCTTTCACTGAATAGTATGCCTTGCCCTTTCTAAATGCAAAGTGGGAGACTTGAACTTATTTATTTATCACCAACAAGAAAGTTTACAGTTGCTACAAACGTACTATGTTTATAATACAGCGCTAACAATTTCAACTTTTGCATTACTTCCCAAGAATGTCAAGAGATTGCTTGATCAATGGGTTTTTTTGTTTTGTGGAGTTTTTTTAATCCTATGTAATCACTGCTTAAACTAAGTCTGTGATGTTACTATGACCTTGGGAGTGTGATTTTGGTTGAGTGAATACTCCTACATATATTCAAACACCTGCATTACTTATGTAAATAATCTCATTGCACAATTCTGCACAGGCTTTGCATACCAAATAAATATAAGCTTTCCACTGATTTTGATGGAGAGTGATCCAGTGGCACTAGCTAAAAGTTCTGTTTTACTTGAAGTAATTATCCTTACTTTAGCCCATGATTTCTGCACAAAAGAGACATGAGGACTTGTTCTAAACCTGTACTGTGTCCTATATAATCTTATTTCATGCCTCTTCAAACATGTTATTTTACCTCCAGAAACACACTTTTAGCATTAAAAAAAAAAAAAGATACATATTAGATGTCTGATCATTAGAAAAGATTATTTAATACACACCTGTCAAGTATACTCATTCTGCCCTAGGGTCATGTTGCTGACAATACCAGCTTACAGGTGCATTGTATGACTGTGGCAGCTTGCGACAGCCTTCCTGTGTGCATCTTCAAGCCAGTCATTCCTGGTTACCCTCTACTGTTATGGATGAGCTCACAGTATCTGACCAGTTCCCACCATGGCATAAGTGTGGGGTCACAGTGCTTCAACTGGGCTACCGTGGAGGACTTAAAGCTCACAGATTCCTGCCTGCAACGCATATCAAACACGTCAGGTAAGCACTAGGCAGCCCTTTCTTGTCACATCTTCTGATGTGCCAGACACATACTGCTATCACATGTCCTGACATGGATTCTCACCTGTCTGGGAGTACAACACTTCAGAAGTCTGCTAGCTACAAGGGTCAGAAAGGCAGCAACCGAATAAAAAATAATGTAAATGTAAGTCAGTTGAAACTGCTACTAGAACTCTTAAGTTCAACAGTTTTTTTGTGTCTATAATACAACACTTCTGTCTCTGTGTCTCTGTTACACCAGAAGAAAGCTTCTGGAAAAAGGTTTAGAATTGGCTTTTAAAAAATTATTATTATTATTACTATTATGATTACTATTATTATTTTTGTAAATATTAAAAAACCCTCAAACCCAGCCTGAAGCAATTGTTTCTCGAGTCTGTCTGCAAAGTATGGTGGGTTTGTTAACTATAAACTAGAAGGGTAGGCAATACTACTAAATCAAATTTAGAAGATAATAACCCAGTCTCCAAGAATCAAGCAAAATAATAGAATTTACTTTTAAATAAGCCCGATCTCTTTCAACTTGCACAGCCTGTTTGCTAGGCACTGATTTGCAGTAATCTGTATTCAGATCTGGATCAGGTTTAGGTTCAGTTGCTATGGCTCCCTGCTTTAAGCTCTCCTTACACATTCACCTCTCTCTCCCATAATCTTTTATGACAGATTTACTGTTAAAGAAACTAAATTCTGGTTTTCTGAAGGCTGAAGAGCAAGCAGCACTTTCCTTGCCCCTTATTTAAAGTCAGGCAGGGCTGTAGGCAGAAAGGACAAGGAAGAATGAACACCATGAGACCATTTGGCAACTCTGGGCAAGCACTGCACAGACCATTGCCTTAAGGGTACATACTGCCCAAACTTGGCTTCAGTGAGGTGCAAGATGCTGTACCTTTGCAACCCAAGATAAACCACACTTATGCTTAAACATAACCATTCCATTACACCCACCTGAGGAGCCTTTACCTCTCACTGTCCCTGCTGCTCCTGGGGAGTTTTGCCATTGGCTTTAATAAGCTGGAATTTTCACTTGATCACATGACTCTCTCAGGAGAGACCTTGCAATAGTCAGATCTAAGAGAAACAGTGAGGTCAACTAGCATTTAAATAAATATTGACGAAACTATTTGTCCATTGCTACCATAATGGAATTTCTTAGTTAAAAAATGCACTCTGAAAATTTCATCCTTTTTATAAAATGTCCAGTTATCCACCAAGTCTTCATCTCTGTTGTAGAATTCTGTTTGTTGGTAGAAAACCCATAAAAGAAATGGGAAAGGATTTTGCACCTGTTTCTCCATCCCATTATCTCTTTCTCATAACTACAAAAATCCAAGGTTAATATAATTTTAAAGTGGAGTGATGTTGTAGACTATACTTATTGTGTTAATACATATCTTTGGAAAGATTTGTGGTAGAATAGTAGTATTTTTTATTCCATTCTACTGACAGGGAAACAACAAACCATACATTTAATCTACTCTCCCCTGGTAACTTTAACCTAGTCCTTTAGCCTTTTCACTAAAGTTTTCTTACATGTACAGACACATGTACACGTCTACCCAGGATACACTGTATTTTTGAGGGTAAGCCTGGTGGACCTTTCCTCTCTTGACTGCCAAGAGAGTAGATAAAATGTCAGAAAAAGGAATTAAAGTGACTATGAATGTGGACATTTATCCTACCTATCATCCTTAATAAAACTTTCTCCACACATACAATTTGTTCCACCACCAGGTGAGCACTTCAAGTATTTAGCTCATACTTTCTACCAAAGATCTCTCACAACATTGAATCTTATCAACCTGATGTGGTGTAATGACATTCCCCTAGTAAGAATTATTTATTTTAACTATATTAAAAAAAAAAAAAGTTTTTAAAACATATTGTATATGTAAAGGACAAAGAAGGAAAAACCATCCTCTCCAGCTCATCTCTGTAATGAACTCTTAGACTTCTATATGCTCTCAGTCCTCTTGCAACTCCTTTATTTGTAATTTTTGGCAATTACTTCAACATAGCACCTGCTGGTACTTTAGAGTAAGGAGTATTTGTTCTGTACAAATATTAACATAAACTGTGATTCAGTCTGATTTCATGCAGTTCAATGTACTACACTGGTATACACATGACACGTCTAAAAAATATGTTTAACATAATGGATAATGAATGCACAAATCAAAATGACCCATGGCCAGTGAGCAGCACAAAGTTGTCCAGAATTATACACAGTAAGTAAGCAAATTAAATTATACTCATTATTTTTATACAGATACTAATATTTCTTGAATTCTTGAAAAAAGCCCTCATACTTCCAAGAATCAGAATTTCCTTCTTTGCATTACCCAGTGCAGAGTGTTTGACGCCTTAAAGCCTGATGTTGTTTCACTACATTCAAGGCAGTAATAACAGCTTGTGTTTTCCTTATCTTTGATATTAATAATAGAGAACCTGCATCACTAACAGTTTAAACACGACCCTCGGGAATGGACTGTGATATTTCTTGTGTTGACTATATTTTAGCCAGTGGCCCTTTTCTGACACAGCTGCTTAGATCACCAGCACCTAGATTTGTATAGCCATGGACAAAGTTATGTGCTGCAGCCTTTCTTTGTGTATCAAATCACAATCGCTTGCATTTAGAAGCAATACAGATCTGTATTTGACACCAGCCTTATCAGCTATATCACCCGTTTTTTGGTTTTTCGTATTCATGAAGATGACAGGATGCCCAAACTCTTCACTATGCAGCACTGCCATTTCTAGTGTAAGACATAAGAAAAAGCTATGGGACATTTGAATTGAAAGTATATTCATCAGCTTTCATTTTGCAAATAAAAATAAACGAAATCAAATTACAGCTACGTCGAATAAATAGTCCACCGAGTGGAGCAGTTCAGTTTAAATAATCTATTCTGAAGAGTATTTAGAATTCCTTTCAGAATTTATTTCTCACTTTCCATAATCATCAGTGTCCTTTTAATAGTCATTTGGCTTAGTGATCACTTTCAGGTTCTTGTCAATTATAGAAAAGACACTTTGAAAGTCCTAAGTGGTCCTCACTGAGTTCTTAAATTAACATCGAGAGTTAAAATGTCCAGAAAATTATGTGCCTTTGCTTAAAACACAAGTGGGCTTGTGAGAGAGGAGAAGATTTTATTTATTTATTTAAATTGGTGCCCTCATTTTCTTCCTACTTTTCTTTAAATCTTTGTCTAATAGGACCCAGATGTGCTACTTCTTTCTGTTCCACCAGTTCCTACAGGAACGTCGTTCTGGACTAAAATATTGCATAAAAGTGCACACCTGAGGCCTGCAATTAAAACATAGTTACTGTTGCACTGATGATTTGTCTGCTCTATTAGAATACAGCTCAAACATTTAGAATACTATTCACAGCTACCAGGAGTTGGAAGTGTAAAAAATCTCTGCCCTCTATAAAATTATGATCCTGAACAGAAAAAGACATCAACTTTTTATTATTTCGATCAATTCTTGTCCAAAATTATAATTTCAAAGGTCGAATTTCAAACCAATCCCATTTAAAAACCCACAACATTTTCAGCAAAATGTCTAATTACATAATAATTAAAATTAACTGAACCTACAACTAAGATCTAAAAACCAATGTTTCAAAATAAAATTAAAAGTTTATGGGCCACAGTGAGCTATTTAGGACAGCTGCATATTCCAGTGTTGTTCTGCTTGTTAGCTTTGGAACTAGAGCTACATTACTCCACCTACAGAATGGACATAAGAAGGAAGTTCATTCTTTAATTCCTGGATTAACACAACAAAGTAGGGCTGGTCTATTGTCATCATTATTTAGCCTGACCCCTGCCACACATACCCCAACACATGCAGTAATATGAGGTTGCACAATCTTTTAAATTCTCCTTGAAACTGAAGCCTCTGCACTTCCCTGAAAAGCTGCTCAAACAGTATTTATCAGTATTTTGGTCTAGGTACAGACAAAAGTTAAGAAAAAAGTACTACTCTTCTGGCTTTTAGCAACCATTGATGAACTACTTAGCCTTTTAGATATTTCCTTCCTTAAATTATAATTATTAGTTTTCAAACAGGAAAACTATAAAGAAGGAAGAATATGATTAATGGAAATCCTCACTTCAAGGCACAACATTTCAACATTTTTCTGAATTGCTAAAGCATGCTCAAGATAGATAATCCACCTGGAGTCTCCTCAGTTTTGAATTATAGAAGAAGGTCTATAAACTCAAAAAACCCCTATGCTAATACTGTTATTTTTATATTCTGTGGGCACATAGTTAGGATTTTTCATGAAAGTATTGCAATTGTTGTGTTCTACTTTTAAAGTCAGCAATTATTAGAAAAGATAGCATGATGTTCCCAATTTCATTTTAGCATTATTTGGTTAATTTTTGTAGTACATTCAGTAAAGATAACACAGGAGGAGAGATGTGCACAAAAATTGTTATGTTAAAACCTTTTTCTGAGGAACAGATTTTCCCTTAAGAGAAAATAATAATCATAAAATAACATTTTATACTGCAGTTTGATATATGTCAATTGTAGGTTTTCTTTCTAGTGTTTTCAAATGAGTTGTTTAAGAAACAAACAACTTCTTTGGCAAGAACAGTGGTTTAAGATATTACTATTGCTCAACTGAGCCACAGAAGTATCTTGACACATCTGACTTTCAAATGAACTGAACTAGAAGTATTCAAATTATTTCAGTTTTGCATAGGAGAATTTCCAGAAAAATAGATGTTGCTGGGAAGGCCACATCTTCACTCATTAAAGACAATACAAAATAATTAATTTTCCCAATTTTATACTGCAATGACCCTGTTACCTTACTTTTCAAAAAACAATTCAAATATATGCTTCTCTTATTTCTTTTTTTTTTTTTTCAGTTCCACTGATGAGATAAAGCAGACAAAAGGAAACATCTAGGTATTATTATATCATGTATAAGATATTCTTTCATGAATCCAAAGTAAAATAATATGTATAGAATTACAATATGTACATCAATAATGACTGGAAGACTCAGATTTTTTCCTAAATTTTATAACAGAGGAAAGATAAAACATGACCTTTGCAGAGTGTCTATTACTGTCTCACTTTTTCTGACTATTTTTGCATTGTGTGTTCTTTCTAGTTTCATTAGGTCACTGTTGTCCAACAGAAAACCTCACACTGTGGGAGACTTAGCTCCAATTCAAAAGTATTTGATCAAAACTGCCTAGTATAGTTTGACCTTGTTACACACCTTGTTCTTTTCTTCTTTCTCCTGATTTTTTTTGCTATTAATTTTTCAGAATAAATACCTGATCTTAGATGAGGCTGCAGATCAGCACTTTTCTCTGGTTTTTTTCCTTTTCCCAGAATTTCCAGAAGAGCACAATGTTACTTTTGACCTAGAACAATAGTAAAGGAGGTTACTCTTCAATAATGGTGTATGCATTGGTGCTTAGAATAGCATGTCTCTTGCTGTCCTATAAAATTTTATTACTCATGGTGAATGACATATTTGAATGGCTGCTGTGGGATGAATACCTTATGTTCCATCCATGATCTGAAAATCTTTCATTTAATTTGGGGGTGGTGTCCTAGTACACCATTTAATCTCGTGGAGCATTTCCAAATGGAATCCTTTAAAGAAAGGTGAAGGATCACAGCACAGGACAAATGTGTTGTCTGGTAAGCCTGAGAAGCAAGTGAAATTTTCTGGAGAGGGCAGAGGAAGGCAGTGATCATCAACTATGAAATATATTCTGAAGAAAAAGTTGGACAAACATTATGGAATTTATGGTAGCTATGGAAATGTCTTCTTTAACTCAAAAAATTGATTAAACCTAAAAGCTACCAGTAAAAACTCTGTTGTGAAAATGCCTCAAGTTCAGCCTGTCTTCCAAGCTACTGAAGTCCTGAAAATGTATTTTTTTCACTTAATGCAATTTGAAATTAATATATTGATTTCTTATTCCTTTTTTAGAGTGTTTGTTGTGGGTTGATGTCAGCCAGCTGACAGACACCCCCATCCAGGTACTCCCTCGCTCCCAATCCTCAACAAGACTGGGAAGAAAACAAGATGACAAAAACTTATGGTTCAGGGTAAAGGCAGGGAAATCACGTACCAGCTACCTCTGGGGAAAAACAGACTAGTCTTTGGGAAAATTACTCTAATTTATTACCAATTAAAATAGATTTAGGTAGTGAGGAACAAAGAAAAAATTAAAATGTCATGTTCCCCCCAGGCTCACCTTCACTCCTTTGCTCTCAAGTCCCACCTGCCCTGACTCTGCCCTGAGGGATGCAGGAGATGTGGGGGCTGTGGTCAGTGTCCATACCATGTCCTTGGCTGCTCCTGATCCATCACAGGCTCCTCAGCAGAGGCTACAGCTCCCACAGGAGACATTCGCCTGCTCTGGTGGGGGATCTTCAGGGGAAGATCTCCTCCTGTCCCTCCTCCTGCTCTCCCCTCGGGGCTGGCAGGACTCTTTTTCCCCTTGCCCCTCCCTGCCTGGGGCTGAGGGGCTTAGCTATGCCTGGCATTGCCTCTGCTTAGGGACTACCCTGCATCCCCCACCAGCACCTGCTTTTATCAGAATTGTTTTAAACATTGGATTGGGAGTATGAACACACACATGAACATATATATTGGTTGAAAATACATTATTGGTTAAAATTTTCAGAAACTGCAGACCGTGCAATTAGTGATTGTTGGGAAATTAGAGGAGTTTTCAATATTCTAAAGGTTCAAAACATTCATCAGGTTTTACAGACGCTTTGTTCCGGAAACCACGTATGAAAAATCCGCTTTGGCCATGCCAGTTGGCCAAGCCCTGAGATTTCTCCCCAAAATGTTAGTAACCTCAGTAAAAATTCAAGAGGTTTTCAAGGTTATTAGTTTGGAGGATACCTTCCTTACCAGGCAGTGACATGGAGCAGATGGTCAGAAATTCTCTGTGTCAAAGGGAGCTTTTTTAATCCCTGTCTTTGTATTCAGCTCCCAGTATCACTGAGGAGGGGACACAGCCTCATGTTTTCTTTAGGCTTCCTCAGCAACCACATACAAAGTTTTGATTCTTCATTAAAGTTATATTATTTCAAACTTGGAATAATGGAAAAGTGCCATAGCCATGGGAACTTCTTGTATCTTTTTATCTGATAGTTGCTTGGCCTATAATAAAATCAGTTATCTGCAGGAATAGCTTTTGATTCAGTGATGCTAGATACCAGCATGAGTAAGACAGGCAGGTGATGTACAAAATGCAGTGCATTCCATGATAACATCAGCAAACCTAGTGTACCTCTGAAACTGTAGCACAATTATTTTACAGGAACACTAAAATATATATGAAGCACACGAAGACACACTAAGCATGCTAAAATATCTACAGCTTGCTTTGTCTCGAGGGAGAATGTGTAACAGCTTAAATCTGCCTTTACAATGCAGGTGGAAGAACAGAACCTACCTGCACCACTCTATCCTGCACTGGCCTAAGCAGAGGCATTAGAGGTCATAGAAATGCTGTTTGTCTTAATGTTTGAATCGGGTCTGTATAGCCTGAAGACACAATGGAAACAAGGCTGCTTTTCACATTATTTTCAGTTATTTTTTCAGGACAACAGATTTAATGACATAAGAATGAATTAACTGACAGTCTCTTCTCCCTGTACTCTCTGTTAATAGAAGATAATTCAAGCTGCGCTTGAAAAATAGGACAGACCAGATTTATTGTTCCCAATGGTACCTTAATTCTGCTGCCCTGTATATCCATTTTGTCCACTGAATGAAGCTGAAGTTCCATGGATAAAATAGGAAATAAACAGACTGCCAAGGACTCTTAAAAATAAAGACATGTTCCCTGATAACAAGGTGATTGGCATGGGCCTGCATAAATCACCATAAAAATACCACTCTATGATTAGTGTTCACACCCTCAAATTTTCTTTAAAAAAACCTCACTGGATTAATAATCTTGTATGTGAAAAAGGTTGTACAAGTATAACCAAACACACATTTCAATTGCATGTGTACTTTTTAAATTGTTTGAAACTCCATACACACATGCCCTTTTCCGTCCCTAGCAGACACATGAAGGCCTGCCATATGGCCAGTGCAGGGAACAAGACACTTACTCAGTCTGGCTGAAGTGTCTGCCAGCCTCACTTCTACATAGCAGATCCTCTTCAGGACTGGGTTACTGCACAACTTAGAGTATCTGGAGTTATATCACTCATCTCCCTACTACTCCACTCTCCTCTTCATGGCTACGTTTTTTAATTATTTATTGCTTTTTAACAAATGGTGAGCAGAGCCCACCTTGCTTGTGCCACCACATGCCAATGTCTTTGGCAGTGAGTTTTTGCTGCTTGGATCATTAACACCTTCTGATCTCATTCTAAATCTGTTACCAGGATGAAAAACTAGAAAGAGTCTAACTGTCCATGACTGTGCCTTTGCAGTGCATACATGACCCATCGGAACAGGGCAGATGCAGTCCAGAGCTTTTGGACACAAAAATAATTCTGTGACAATTATTTTCACCTCATTTTCCCAGTGCATACCAGAATCATCTAATGAGTAAGAGCTGGGCAGATATTATGAAGACCTCACTTAACTGAATGGTGCTTTTGGATAGGTTTCACCTCCCGGTCTGTGGCATCAAAACCAAATGTGGCTAAACTCAACCTCAACTTTAACAGATCATCAAAACCTATGAATGCATTTCTAAGAGAAAAAAAAAAGCCAAAAACTAGCGTCATTTGTGGATGTAAAATAGAGCTGAAAGAAATTTTTATTAGCATAGATATGCTTGGATCTTTGGACTTTTAGCCAAGGTGAGAGTCAATCAAACCAACAAAAGAAGAGGAAGAGTATTGACTGTTGCTATACTGACTGAATACTTTAAATGACTCAGAAATGGACAGGGGAGTGTTTTCAAACTATAGCAGTAAGTGAAGACTAGAGAATAAGGAATCTCCAGTTGTAGTTGGAGGAGTGTTTGCCATCAATATGCATCTGAATGAGAGGTGAAAGCCAAAGCAGAATCAATTGTATTTCACTCAAAAAAAAAAAAAAAACCAAACCATGATTTCCACTGTTTGTTAGACTACTAGCAAAACCCCAAGAATTTGTAATTACAAGGAGAAGAGAATTTTTAGGACTGCTTCTGAGAGTAAACAAAACACCTTTGTATATTTACAAGGATGATTTTAAAGGTTGATTGCTAATCTGCTGAAGCCTGTTGGATTCTACAAAGTTAGGCATCAAGGTTTTCTCACTTTGAATTATAAGCATTATAATTGTATATTCTGGACCCATAACAACAAATCTTGATGGAACTAAGTCATTAACCTGAATGATATGGCTGATTTTTCTAAACATCTATTAAAAAACATTATGAGTACTTGTTTATCTGCACTTCTATAAGCTCTCAGCATTGAGTCTATTTATTTTTCTGCATCTAATTACTTTGCATAATGACATGTTTATACTACTGGCAATCTTCTCTTTCAGAGTGGAATTATGTGTACAGTATCCATATAGATATGATCCAAACTGAAGAAGTTAATGCACATATTACTATAAATAAAAACTTTTTAAAGGAAAGAAAGGTTTGCATGCCATCTAAAAAATTCAACATCTTTCAAAGACTAATGATTGCATCTTATGAGCTGGCATTTCATGCTAAATATTCATTTAAAATAGTAGTGAAATCCTGACTGTCTTGTGGAATTTTGCTGTTCATCTGAATAACATCAGAAATTCCCCCTGAATTCTGCAACTGAATTTATGTTGTCCTCTTGGTTCTAGGGATGGATTTGGAAGTCTTGTAAAGACAAGATTGAAGTGAGATTTTTAGTGTCTTCAGATTACATCTGACCTCTTTATATGGAAAGCACAATCTTTGATGTTTTGTGCTGTTTTCTTTTGGTAAAGATATTACCAAGTTCTAAAAGTAAATATATAGTGGTCAAGTTAAGAGAAGAGAAAGACAATTAATTATATTCATATTAAGATCAAACTGAAAATGGGTGAAAGTTCAGAGCACTTAAATTTTTCTCAGCCTGCTCTCATGTTCATAATTTCATTAACTATCTGAAGCACTTTACTTTGTGGTTTAAAAATAATTTTCCTCATATTCTTGTTCTGTGACAATAGCCTTTGCCATCTCCTTTATAGTCTCTTTTGTTCAAGGATTTGGCTACAAACTCACACTAGGTGAGTTTGCTTATAATCATATTTTTTCTTCATTCCTTCTTCCTCCTGCTCACTAAAAGTATATGAACTCTAAATGATGAGGAAATGTATTTCCTTTCATAATCCATGATGTAATTCTTTGAAATTAAGTCCAGTTGTGTATCGTAAGGTCATTCCAAGTAAACTCTTTGAAGTCAAGAGCAAATTAGGATCTTGGCAAATACAACAATAATTTATTATCTCTTGGATGAGCCTGGTATCTTTCTACCCCTAAAGCACCTGAATTCATGTTCAGATTGCTCTCAGGCCAGTTCAACCGCTGGCTTACATGAACTGGCATTACAAAGCAAAGAATGGGTAAATCCCATCTGGAAATCTGGAAATAGAAGTCAGTTGTGTAGCTCAGAAATTGATCCATCTCAAGGATAGGAATAGAGGAAGGAGAAACAGAAGCTTTATTCTGGCGTCACTTTCCTTGAGACACGTCTGTTTTTCTGCCACTGCTCCAGTATAATATCTATGACTACTACTGTTTCAACAGATGATCAACTTTAGTGGGTCTTGCTCAATACATCACAAAAGCAACACACACCATTATATGTTTGTTATTCTCACTCTGTCATGCAACATATGAGTGTTTGCAAACAAAAGTGCTGAAAACCAGGCTGGTTCCTCTTAACCCTCTTGGTCT
Source organism: Lichenostomus cassidix (assembly GCF_008360975.1). NCBI lineage: Eukaryota > Metazoa > Chordata > Aves > Passeriformes > Meliphagidae > Lichenostomus > Lichenostomus cassidix. Next base: position 50,667,334 of record NC_139482.1, read on the forward strand.
TTCAGATTATCAGTGCTTGCTTTCTCAATTATTATGCAATGCAAGCCTGATGAAGCCATTCTGGTAGCACCTACTTTATTTTTAAAGGAGAAAAAAATGTATCTAAAATTAATAGTTGCAGTTCTAAAATATATCATCAGGCATATCCACTTTTTTTTTAAATTCTTCTCCATTGATATGCCAGGCAAGGAAAAATGATAATTGGTAATTTAACTATAGAATCAGGCAGTTTATTTGAAACAACATAATAATCTATTTTTGAGGTACAACTTTAAATTCTCATCTTTGATAGACTAATGCTGAAATTTATCACTGAAAACCTGTATTTGTTTTAGCTTCATGAATTTATTTCAGCTGGTTGTTGATTGTTAGCAGATTTTTCACAGAAATTTTTAAAACTATTTGCAGTTAAAATTCTACTGACAATAAAGATATTAAGAAAAAAAGATGAGAAAACTAATTTCTTTTAAATAATTATGATGAAATTATATTGAAATTCTATACAGAAAGACTAATGCCTTTCACATTCTAGATGTGATTTAACTATGGATAGAATACATCAGGAATTGTTACTAATAGTTTACTACAGATCTGGGACTTACATATCTGGAAAAATGTTTATTTCAAAATATTGGTTTTATAAATACATAATTGTGTGGAATAATGTGGGGCTAGAATATTTTCTTTCATTTTGAAAATACAGTTACATATGTGGTTATTTATTAACATTTAGGTAAATAAAAATGAAATGAAAAATCATCAACATCATTCAAAAATCCATATTTTGGCTGCTTTTTGGTGTATTTAAAAAAAATCGAGCTTTTCTCTTTACTGCATCAGCATTTACAGTTTCATTTTATAGTAGTAAAACTTCAATTTATGTTGGGTATATTTAGTCCAAGAATTTTTTTTGCTATTTAACATGAAATTGAGTTTGAACTGAATTTATTCAGTGTTTATTAATTTTTTCCATCTAAGGAAATGGCAAATGTATATGTAAATGTAATGAATCCTTGGTGAGAAATTTGGTCTCCAACATATATACTTAACTGATGTGCTGAATTTGGTTTCTCCATCACAGGAATATTGTATGTTTAAGTATGATGAGTTTCTCTGCTTGAGCAATAGGGTTGGACCAGATGTTCTTCTGTGGTCCCTTCCTACCTTGTTTTCTGTGGTTCTGTGATTCTGTTTGTTTCACTTTATGCGTTGCTTATTTTCTGTAGTTGTTGTGTAACTCTACATGAATGAGAACTTGGTCAATTTCAATGTTTAAATAGTATATAGTGAATGTAAAAGAAGAATTGGGGGCTCATCATGAGGAAGCTAAAAGAATTACCTTGCTGTGATAAGATAAAAGGAGACACTTGTTTTTGCTCATGGTTGTCATTCCTTCATTTTCACATTTACCACCACTCATTAATCATTTTTAATGTTTCTCTGAGCAATATAAAAATGAATTAGTCTCATGTTCTGTGGAAAGTGAAAAGAGGTGCCAATCCAGTTTTAACACTTCAAAAGACATTTAACCATGGTGTTAAATTTCTCCAAAACCTGCTGAAAATCAACCATCTCTTTGCTGTTGCACATTTAGACCACGCAAATTATGGCCATAATATTGTACAATTGGATATAAAAAATGAGGTCATAGATCTCTTTTAATTGTTTAAAATGCTTACTTTGATAAACACATTCAGAGGACATATGGTCATTTAAGTTCTGCCAAGGTCATTTGGACACACAGTATTCAACTTGCATGAAGTCAAAACAGTCATTTGTACAGACAGAGATATGCACAAAAATTGCTTCATGACCTGCTTGATAACATTTAATTGACTAAAAAAATTAGATTGGTGCTTATGCAAAGACAAATGAATATTGCAGTGTCTCAGCATTTGAAAACAGATAAATATACCCACACATGTGTGGCATCTTTCATACCTTCTGTCCATATCTCTGGTCCTCAGTGCCACCATTGGAATTGGAAGGCATTAACTTACATGCAAGAACTTAAATGGATATTAGTTATACAGTGGGAAATTATGTACTGTTAGATGCCATGTTAGGGATGTGGTTTAACAGTGGACATGGCAATATTAGGCTAATGGTTGGGCTTGATGATCTTACAGGACTTTTCCAAGCTAAATGACTCTATGATTCTGTCTTAAAACCTCTAAAAATGCAGCCTTGACAGCATCAGTGTGACAGCTAAGAAACCTGAAGCCTGGTTTTCAGAAACAGCATGTCTGAAAACAATTCCAAAACCACATTTAAAAACTTTTGAAAGCTTTGTTCATGATGGGATGTAGTTTATCAGTATCTGAGTGTCCTCAGATTCTGGGCAGCTGTGTTTAAGTGTCACTTGGTTTGTTTACTGCTGTAAAGCACTGTCTATCAAGAGTTAATCTCAATCTCAAGACATTCTCAATCTTTGCTAATGTTTTTGTACAATGAACAGATTTAGAATTATGTGCCACGGAAACTCTGTGTATTTAAAACTAATAGAAACTCTGAAGTGATGGTCCTCTCTCTCAATTACTGATTTACCAGTAAAAGCCAGATGGGCACTGTGTGAACACATTTGTTCACAGCCAGAGCAGGTAATGAATCTTCCTAAGTCCACCCAGTGAGAAGACTTATCATAAAGGCATCCTTACCTAACAGTGGTCAAAACTTTGACAGAAAAATGTTGGTGCTAGAAAATCTTTGAAGTTGTCTTTTACATCAGTAGCAACTTCAGTAGCAAGAATCTATAAAGGAAATCTTTACTCCATCTCCACTTTTTGCTTCAAAGTAAGCAGTGATTAACAGTGATACATGTCAAGATATTGGACCTCTGCTTCAAAATTACATAAACTATCCCTAGTTAACTTGGCTTCAGAATCTGCTGGGTGACAAAACACAGAAAACATCTCGAAGAAAAACCACAGTGAAGCCTGCAGTATCAGAAATATTCTACAAAGTCACAAAGCCAGTGCAAGAAAATCCAGTCTTCCATGTGCCAGCTGCTAATTCATACATTCCCACAACAGTTTGGAGCACTTCACTGGGACAATGAAGTGTCTGTGGGACTCCTTTGTAAACCAGATACACACCAGGTACACAAAATAGAGAATCGAATGGCTATTGTAGCTCACTATATTATAGCTCACTATATCATACTTCCAGGAGGCAATTAGTCTTTGTGCTACATCCCCTGTACCCAGGACTTCAGAAGATTTTTTTTAAAAAGTCCAAGGGGGTTGAAATATCTTCAGGAGTCTCTTAGCCTGGAGTTTATGGATTTCCAAAGCCTTGTGAGTCAAAAATGCAGAAAGAAGGTCCAGGCAGAGAAATGCTGGAGTCTGTACTAGGTGAGAACTTTGTAATTCTGAAGGAAGTCTGTATTTATGCTCTTAAAAATATGGATCTGTTTCTTTCCCTTAGGAGCTAGGTTATTTTCAAAAAGATGGATGCTTCTTTCTTTAAAGCACACTATATTTTTTCTAGTCAAACACTATTTGTAAGAAATGAGAGATGGTTCATTAGAGGAAAGCTAGAACACGCTATTTGGGATTGATAGCTTATTTATTACATGGTGATTAATTTGAATAATTTTTACATCAAAATTTTAATTTACACTTCTCCAAAGCTGTTGATTTAAAGGTGACTTTAGCATTTCTCGGTTAGCTATAGATCTTTGCAACTAATAAATCTGTTTGCTCTGACAGTAGAACAGGATCTTTGTGTTTTCCCTGATTTATCTTATATACCAAACTCCTGTAGGAATATATCTACACAAAGACCATTTCCAGTGTGGTATTTCTCCAGCACTCATGGTGAACACATCATTTGTATGGTATTGTACACTCAAGTCTTGTGTAAAATAATTAGGACTTTTAGCTTAAGTCAATGTCTTTGACAATCCAGTCCTGTCAATACAAATAAGATGTGCTATAAACTCTTTCTGTGTGTCTGTGTGAACTGATGAAAAAATAAGAGTATTGCCCTCAGTGTCATGGCGCAAACCATGACGAAGAGTAGACTAAATTATTTGCCTCACATGATAGAGGCCAAAAGACATGAAGTCTTATTTTGTTCAGGATTTGAACAGCAAAAATGTAAAACACTCATAAAAAACCCAAGGCTGATTGCAAATCTCTGGGGCAGAGATATAGATGTAGTCTATACACACGCAGTATTGACCATGCAAATAACTCTGCGATCTGTAGCAATATGTCATTTATTTGATCCTGGTGGAGAAACAATTTGGCTAAAAAGTTTTGCCTCTCAGTAAGGCCCTATATATCTGGCAAAATGAGTTTTGGTTTGATTTAAGTTAAGTAAAATCTGTGATATTTCTAATGTATGGAATATGTTTTGTCTTGACTTTCATTTGACTTGAAATAAGTACTATTTGCCCCATACAGACTTGAGAAAAGTAGAGTGCTAGACTGTGAAGGATTTAGAGATTATGTGGGATTGCTTCATAAGCAATTTCTTGTTTTCTGCTTGATAATATTTGTAATTTGCTACAAGTTAAAACTTCTACAAGCATTTACTTGTTATATTACTGACATCTAATCTTTTTCGGCAATAATTACTTTTTTTGAGTGGAATTGTGTCTAATCGAGCAAGGCTAAAATCTGGAGGAGTTTATGATTACCATTATTAGTAATTTTTACGGGTATCAATTGACACTATGCATGTATTTTGTATTCATTAAATTTTTGGAGAATTTTAAGAACAATGCATACTTTCATATGTAATAAGAACCTTAAGTTACTGTAATTAACAAGAGCAAATATTGCAGATGTTATTTCTGGAGGATATGGCAATGCATAGAGTTTCCAAGAGGTAATATATTGGCATTATCAAACATAATCAAACATGTAATCTATACTTTGCACTGAACTACTCATTAACCTCAACGTTGTGGAACAGTCAGTCTCTAGGGAAATAGGTTTTGATAATATAGATGGAAGTTAAAGATTTATGTAAGGCCTCTAAGATGCAAATGGTCGCCTCATCTCAGGCAAATAAGATCATAAAGTACATGAAAATCATACCAACTAAGACAACAATGAACCAAGAAGTCACGGGAATGTGCTTTTTTGTATAATTTCATTAAAAGACTTCCTTAATTTTTGCAAATTACCAAGATGAATGTTACAAACTTATTAAGATAAGGTGTTGGTTCTCACAGTTGTTCCAAACTGTAATATATTATGAATAAGCATATTTTCCAAAATGTTCAATGAGAATTTCTCCTTAATATGAACTAAACACACTGCGAGGAGGAAGAAAAACATGCTAAGCTTGTCATTGTATAAGAAGAAGTTTATGAAGTTGGAATATATCTAAAATCTTGATGAAAAAATACAGGGATGTTTATTTAAAATGGAAAAATTTGAAAGCCTTAGTCAAACAAATCTTTATTTTCAGATTGTATTTTGCTTAAATAAAAAGTCAGTAAAAATATTCAGTACCTCTAAATTTAAATTTTTGTTATTATTAACCACAAAATATAAATGGTGACTTCATTTTATCCAACATACTGATTGCTCAAGTGGTGATGGAGTGGCCCACTATGAAATGAGTAAAATCTGATTGAGATACCAGAGTATGGCATGTTGACAGAAAATAAAATGTTCAGCTCTTACAGGGCAGAAAGTGATACAAATATCTAGACAGGTTTTTCCTGACCTGAATGTCAGATTGTGTATCGGCAATATTGCAAGACAGGAACATCCAGCTTCTAAATGAGGCCATTTTGTGTACTTCCAAATGAGCTATTTAAGGCACAATGCAGTAGGTAAATCATTTTTACCTTGCTGTACACATTTCCATTTATTTTTGAATCAAAATATTCTTGTGAAACTCTTTACAAACTGCAGAAAATCATATCAATTATTTTTTAGCTGTATTCTTAGGAGCATATTACTGAACACCATACTATATATTAGAAAAAATTGATGAAGCAACAGCATTAACTTACTGTCCAGAGATCAGAAGCAGGAAAACACATTTGTTCAATCAAAGAGGAAGCTTACTTTCTCTCTAAATTAATTTCAGAAGTATTTAAATTTGAGTTAAAAATTGCTAGCAGTATTTCAGCTGTTCCAAACCTTGGAATATTCTATTTAGATAAGGTGGCTGAGCAAATTAAAACATAAAGGCTAAATTCATTCCAAATTCATATAACAGTCCCAGAGTCACTGAAAGTGTATTAGAATTAAATTTAATGTCTACAGATCAAATGGGAAATAATTTGTGCACCAATTAATCAAAAGTGCATTTTAATGTTCTTCCTTAGAACACCATGACTGACATTCCACAGAGACAAAGTTATGGTTTTAGAAAGAATTGGCAGTGTTTCAACAACTGAAAGGTGTTTCCTCTCTCCCTCATCCCTTCCTGAAGCTGCTATAATAATCTCTATTATAGGCAAATATGTCTTCCAAAAAAAGAACATTTTACTACATAATTTCAAGTAGAAATACTCAAATGTGTTTCAACAATGTTCTCTCTGCCCTAGGGAGAAAGGGGAAAATAAAAAAAAAGCAGTAGAATCTGCTTGCCATCTGCTTGTAACAACTTCCCCTGAATTTTAAAAACTGAGACCAAGTATTCACTTTTCACCAATGATATTTATTTATCATGGGGGAGTTTTGGAAAGACTAAAAAGCTCCAGAATCTTAGCCTTGTGATGGTCTTTTCAGCTCCTCTGTGGACTCTGGGTGCCTTTACCCCATTCAGCAAACCAGCAAGTATGTCCTTGTATTACAGGTACTAACAGCTCACAAAACCCAGGGGGAAAGGAACACCCAGATATTTAGCCACTTTTCACAGCATGTTTTGCAGTTTCTGCTTGCTGTCAGTTTGCCAAAGTTGTATTACTGTCCAGCTGCCAAGCTACCTGGTTTAAAGCCTATTTGCCTAAAGTAAGCTGTTGTTACCTTTTTCCATCCCTCAGGACAGTGTTTCCATGGGCTATGATGGAAAAGGTGATGAAGGCATATTTTTCTAGGGATTTTATGACGGCTTCAGTAATTCTGAATGCTGACTAAAAGCACTTATGGTGCCCAAATAGGGGAGATGAGCTTATGCATGTCCCCAGCTGTTACACATATGTAACAAAAATATTCTAATGTGTTGTGATGCTCACAGGCACTGATGATCAGGGAAGCAAGCTTGTCCTTGCCTTTGTTCTGCTTCTGATATACAAGTTATTGACTTTCAGGGACCAAATCCAAATGCTGCTAAAGTCAATGGAAAAATTCCTATTGTCTGCAGTATTCACAAAATCTATACTGAAGTGCTATAACTCTTTAAATGGTTTGCTCTGGTGTTGGTAATTAAACTTAATTTCCACTTTCTTTCAATTCATCTTTATTTAAGTTTCCCACATATAAAGTGTCCAAACATGTAAAATAGAAGCAGCTGTGTTTTTATTAGTACTCTAAAGTATAGTCTTAACCCATTAGTAAGAGTAAAAAAAACAAAACAATTTTATAAATCTTATTTTGGAAAAGGAAAATGTTCTGTGGTGGAAGAAAAACTTGAAACTAGATGTAGGAAAAATTGTAGGTGTCACTTTGGGATCTCAAACTCTCTAGATGTATTATCATGAAATACAGAAGACTTCTGCTCAGCAGGCAGAAATTGAGTGAGTTCTCAATATTTCTAATATGTTGCAACTGATGTATGTATTTCAAGAAGTTATAGAATAACCAGGAGAGAAAAGGGTTAGCCTTGTCATTTAAGATGAGCCATATGAATCACCTTCTGTTCAAAAGTAAGAGGTGAAAAAATATATAACTTCTAGTCTTGGAGAAAAAAGTGCATAGAATGATAACCTCAGATATAGTAAATTGTTTTCGAAGTGAGTGGAATTATGTGTCTGAACATCTGGCCAAGGAGTTAGATTCTTCTCATTTTTTCATGCAACAAATGATGAAAAAATTATTTTACAAAGACAAAAAACCAGTGCAAAAAGAGAACCACTCCTAGAGACCTATACTATTCCTGGAGGCATACAACACTCAAAAATTTGTGTTTGCATGAGTAGTGTCAGTAACTGCAATGGGATTAACAAATTAATCTAACCAAGCACAAACAAAAATATTTTTAAGATCAGAACTTAAAGCTAGCATTCCCAAATGTTCTAAAGTGATTTTTGAAATGAACTGTGTTAGAGATAAGTGCCATACAAATGTCTGACAGTAAGTCCTTTTTGTCATTACCAATATCATCAGTAGTGCAGAAGGGAACGGATGGCAGCACAATGAAGCAGGCAAAATGGCATATTAATGTTCAGAGTGGAAATCCACTCACCTTGTTCTTCCCTCAGTTTAACAGACACTACTGCTATTTATGGAGATGTTTTCAGTGTGGTAAACAGAGTTCTGTTGCTGATGTGTGTTTATGGGTTACATGGAATGAAAAAAAACAATAGAATAAGATATTTTAAAAAATCACACGTCCAGAAAGTGGTGCATTAAATGAGGAACAGAGCCTTTGGATAGGCCTAATAGGTAGCAATATATGGAAAGTCCACAGTTAACACCACTGTAATAATAATTTATTTGGATTTGTACTGTTATCAGAGAATACCAGATAATAAGAATTTGATACTAGCTCTTAAGCAACCACTGGTAGCTTGAATTCAGACAACCAATATGCTGCGTGCTACCTAGATCAGAATGACTATTACTGGAGGCAAGAATGTTTAACATGCAATGCTACATCAACACAGCTAGAATGCTCCTCAAGGATATATGAGCTTTGTCAAAAACAGAATAAAATTTTTGAAAGCACCTAATTTTGGAAATAAACTCTAAATCGATTTTTTTAATTGAAATGCATAATTTTGGTAAGATCTGTAGAGGATTTTTTCCTCTATAATTGTCTTTTTCTAAGAAATATCACTGTTTCATCATTATGCAGGATTGCTAGCATTTACCTTAATTAAACAGAATAAAACTCAGAACTTGCCAAGGGACACAGATTCTTAGATTTAACAAAATTCTGATCCATAATACATATTGATGAAAATGGAAAATACAAATAGAATCCTTCCTACTAAAAATTTAAGTAATTGCATTAGTAATAGCATAGTGATGAGTATTCAAGAAAAGAAGAAAGTAAAACCTTCCACGAATAATCACAAAAGACACTAGAAGATGATCACATTTTAAAAAGTCTGAAAAATGAACACTCAAATTTAAGCAGAATTACAAACAACCACTGACCACCCCCATGTAAAAAACGCAACCTGCAAATTCAAACTCATTTCTGCTATCAGTAAACTCTGCTCAAAGGACTACCTCCATCACAGTTTCTCCAAAGCCACACACCACAAGGTAGTAAATTTTGCCCCAAGATCCACAGGTTTTCAGGTGGATAGCACTAAAACAATGGCAGTGTACGAAACATACCCATTCAAAGAAGTGTGTTATAGGAACAGCCACTAGGAGATGTTACATTTTTCAAAGCAATCTCCCTTCTTTAACATATTAGTTCAGAGACTGAAAGGAGATCTTTAAAAAACCCTTTCAAAATAAGTATAAAAATTTAAAATGCTTAGCTCACCTCAAAACTGAAAACTATGAACTTGAAAGAGTGAATTTTTTTAACAGTAGTGCTCCCAGCTAGTGAAAAAAGACTTTCTGCTCCTGCTTCAGTCTTGAAGAAGAGCTTGCACCCTCAGAATCCGGCCTGTTTCATTCAGATGTCTCAATTCAGATCACTAATGCTACCACTTTTCTGTGGTAACCTGGCTTCTTAAAACACAGTATATAATTCAACTGTAAGAGTCAAATGGGATTTTTAATAAAGATGATGTTTTCAGTTCAGTGTCAAAATAAAAATATTGCATTGGATGTTGTAATATAGGAACTGTTTTCTTACTGATGTGAAAACAATTCAAGTTACAGTAGTCAGTAATTTCTTATTACCTTTTCATGAGAAAATAAAAATTCATGAAAAAAAACCCCAGAAATGGTTCCTGAGGGAAATGTAATTTTCAGCACATGAGATACTACTTTCAAAAACAACCAAAAAACTTTTTCTCTTTTTTTTTTTTTTGTTTGTTTTTTGTTTGGTTTTTTTTGCTTGTTTTTTGAGGAGAAAAGGTCCAAATTTTCATTTTCAGATCAATTTAAAATTTACATTACTGTATGTAAATTATTTTATAATAAAGCCATCAGAATTTTAAAAGTTTGTCTCAAAATCTATCTGTTTCTGTGTATGATTAAATACAAAGGTAATTAAAACCCCCCAAAAATATTTTGGATGTGGAAATTGTTGCCTTGTATTCAGACATTTATGTGGAGACTCCTAAATACTACCAAAAAAATTGTTGGTTTCACATACTCCTTGAAATAGAATAATTTTTAACATATACTGAGTAGTGGAAAAGCATTACATTATCTGTACAGATATACTTGTTGGCATCAATTAAGAATAATTTTGAAGTGGAATTTGGGAAATACATGGAAATAAGAAACTCCATGATGCAATTAATTTCTTAAATAAGCTAAATGGCTATCTAATGAAAGCTATTTCTCCCAGCTGGCTAAAAAAGAAAACTGTTTCTAACTTAATATTTGCAGTCAACCACTGGTATAAAACCATATTGTGTATTCCTTCTTCAATCATATTTAGCCATCAGTTTCAGATTATGCCGGCTATTTGGAAGTGCAGGAATGTCACAGCTTTTCTATTAACAAAGGCTTTTATTAATAACTAATAAAATCCCTCCCAAACTTCTTGGAGAGGACAGAAGCTGAAAGTTTACCTTGTGACTGTAAATATGAACAATCAGCTTGATTGACTTATCATTTCAGAATCAATCTTTTCTATTGAAGGTCTAACACTGTTGTAAATGGACTATTAGATCACCAATAGAACCAACATACAGACATATATTCCAATTTTACCTAAATTTACAGGTCTTATATGTAGGGTGGCATACTCTTCTGGGATAGATTGAGATTTGGGAGCCATAGTACATGAATATTTGCCCTTAGCACAACAGTGTTACACAAGATGCTCCTTTGTTTTATATGTCCAATTCATACAGAATTTAGAAATTTACATTGTTCTTATATTTGATACTGAGAATAAAGGATTAAACCCATAATTTATCATGAGCCCTGTGGACTAAATATATTTAGGGTAACAGAAAAAGTTACAAATCTCTTCTTTTGGACAATAACGCTACAACTTCTGCAATTGTTAATTCATTTTCAAAGTTACTTCTTACACTAGGATAAAGGAAAAAAATTCCTGAAGTTTACAAATACATCTTCTGTAAATATTTATATTATACTTAATTTTGGTTACTTGTGGTAAACCCCTGATGAATCTAATATATACCAGTTTTATTCTTAAGAGATCTTTTATTCTTAAATTTAAGATCTTAAGATTTTAAGATTGAAAAACCTTTTTCCAAATTATAGTACTACTTGTATTTAACTGTCTGCAACCATCTAGCAACTACTTAATAAATATTTCATAAGAACTGTGACAAAAATTGTCCAGAAAATTAGGGGTTTTTTCAATGAGAAAAAGCCTGTCTTGGTGGCTAACTTGTCAAACACTAAGACAGTATGCAATTTTTATTTGCAGAAATTCTGTAAAGCTGTCTGTACTCTTGAATAGAGTTGCAGGTATGTTTTACACTAATAAGACAAACTTATTGAACAAATCTTTTGACAATCCATTTTTTTAATTCGAACAAAGAAATTAAAATAAAATTAGAACTCTGCCCTGGTGAAGATGCCTGATTGGAAAAACTGTTGTGATTTTAAAAGTGAATTAAAATGATACTACATCATTTACAGAATCATAATAAATTAGAGAAAGATGTAAGATTGACTATTAGACTTCAGACACCTTACAGCCTTAATAAGAACTGAATCATTGCAATTTTTAAAGTGTCTGTCAGGTCCCAGGTTGTGTACATTAAATTATATGGTACAAATCTTTGTTTTAAAATGTACTTTTAACAAAATAAGATTACTTTTACATAATTCTGTGCAATTACCTTTTAAGTGGTGGTTCCATATAAATCTAAAGAAATTACTTTATGCTGTAGCTATTTGTCACAATCAATAATCTTTCATATTTATTTTTCAACAGTTTTAAAAAAATCTAATATGTGGGAGAATTTGATCCCAAATGCTAAATTTATGCTTCTCTAGATAAAGCTGGTCAGTTTATAGGTGAATGCACTGCTCTTATGGAAGCACTCTACAATATTTCCTGTTTCCATACATACTTTGATGTAACTAAAAGAAATATTTATAGCAATATATATTATTATCTCTTCTACAGTTCATATAAACAGAAACTGTTGGTATGTTGTCTAATCAGAGTGCAAATAGGGTGCAGTCTTCTATTTAGAAATATTAGCACTTTATCTTAGTCTTAGAATTTCAGACATAAAATATGTATAATATCCTCTTCATTTATTATTCCTGTTATTGAAAACTTTCCTCTTAAAGAAGATAGATACAAATATATATGTATGCATATGCATATTACAGTATGCATAGATGTAACTATGCATTTGCTTCCAGAGTGAAATAGTTTTAAAGAGAAGTGAAGCAGCATCAGAAGACAACATCCCCTCCACATTGCTCAAGGGAAAAAATGTGCTTAGTGTAGTCTGACCAATGTAACCTTTTCTTCTGTGGTCTACTAAAAGCATAATATGTTATTCTATTTTTTCCTGCAGAGATTGTCAAATACCCATCAAATAATCTGATTTACAATGGAGTCAGTGTGGAATGCAAAAAGTGAATGATAAAAATTTTTAAATAATAACTAGCAAATTATTTTTGTGACAATTGAACCACTTGTTCTGTGTTTTAAGAATTTAAATGCATCCTATCAAATAGATTTTAAATACACTGGCCAAAAGGTTTGATGATTCGGCAAATATTTCTGTAACATATGTCCCTCCAGATGGGCAAGAATTCCAACAAAAGAGACTGAAAATAAGTTTAGACATGTTCTGATAAGACTCAAACCATGTCTTATTCAGATTTTGCCATTAAAAATGTGCTACACATAGATGATAGATGTTTTCACTTTTGCTCATGATTTTAATTACTCTTTTCTAAGTGAAAAAGGAAAAGGATGATAGCTAGAAATCTTCCTTTTGTCAGTATTATGCTAATCTGATCTCAGCCCATCTCCCAGTAACTCTGGAAAATCAGAAATATGGTGGTGTGCTGGTATTGCTTGGGAAAGAGTTAATTTTCTTCCTAGTACCTCGTATGGGGCTGTGTTTTGGATTTGTGCCGTGGAAACAGCATTTAAAATTTTAGGGATATTTTAGTTTCTGCCAAGCAGGGCTTGCACAGCATCAATGACTTTTCATCTCCTCACCCCACCAGCACTGGGTGTGCACAAGGAGCTGGAGGGACACAGCCAGGACAGATGATCCCAACTGACCAAAGGGGTATCCCACACCATACAGCATCATTCCAGTATGTAAAGCTGGAGGAAGGAGAAGGAAGTGATGGACTTTTAGATTGATGGCATTTGTCTTCCCAAGTAACCACTGCATGTAATGAGCCCCTGCTCTCCTGGAAATGGCTGAACACATGCCTGCCCTTTGGAAGTGGTGATTGAATTTGCTGCTTTGCGTCTCTTGCATGTGTGGCTTTTGCTTTCCCAATTAAACTGCCTGTTTTCCCACTTTTACTCTTTCAACCCTCTCCTCCTTCCCACTGTGGGGGAATGATGCAGTGGCTGTGTGAGACTTGGTTGCCAGCTGGGGTTAAACCACAGCAGGTATAAAAAAGGGAAGCACAAGAATGATTTTATTTAGTAACCAGATTTTAATTACAGAGAGTTTGATATTAAGACAGTTTTTAGAATTAACTCAAAGAAGTTGAATTCACAGAATTTTCTAATTTCGTCAGTACTTGATTGGATTTTGTCTTCATAAAATATGTGATAGCTTGTATAGTTCTCAGAAAACAGTGGCCTTCAATCACAATAAATGAAAGCAGCATAATCCCTTGGATTGGGAAAGGACTAATTGGAGCAAATTTTTAAGTGCCAACACCAGCAATAAATTATTACTAATTAATAACCATGTGAACTTATAATTTTACTTTGTGATATTATTTGTGCTTTCAAAAAAAATCTTAATTATTATGTTCTCAATACCACTATTGGCATATGAGTTTACTGTAAAAATTTAATTTATAAATTACAATTATGTTAATTTTAAATATTTCTACCTAAATTGTCATTGTATCAAAAATAATAATGCTATGTTAATTTCTGGTAATCTGTAAAAACATTTCGAGTATACAAAACTACATTTTGATCCAGGGTTTATAAAGTTCATTTTTCCCTTGAAATTGCAAAGGATCTTTCAAAGACAAGTGAAGTCTTGACTTAAGCACTCTGTTGCATGGACGCCTAATGAAATAAAATTAAAAGGGACAGATTTCTTTGTGTCATGAGCATAGCATAGAACTTAGATATGTATTTTCAAAACTTTCATATATATAGAAGTAAGACTGCCTTTATATTACAGACATGTTTTACGTACCTATAATCAAAAATATAGGTTAGGTAGCCCTACATGTTGTTAAAGTGTCCATAGGTGTCAAATTAAAATTAGCTTTCAGTGAGGAATGCCAGTACTCAAAGGCATGACTTATCCCCTAAGCTGGACACAGGCTGAGAAGCAGTTGAGCTAAGAAATTTATCTTACTTTCCAGTGGTTCATAGGCAACTCCTACAAGAACTACTAGCAAAACTCCATGTAGGGGTAAGGAAATTACCCCTCAAGAAATTATGATTTTTTCCATCAAGCACTCTGTGCCTCACACAATGCCATTTCAGTCTATTCAGGCATAAGAAGTCTTCTAAAGTAACCTTACCTAAAGCAAAACCAATAATCTCCATCTTAAAAGTGAACCCCTGAGACAAGACTTCATTAGACTTGGAAAGAGTAGGGAATTAGGAGTAAGTGACCTTGTATCTACCTTACAAGTCACTGTAAGGCTGCATCTATTGCTTGTTTGCCCTGGGACAGCCTGACACCTGGAATGGCAGGTGAGCATGCTCCATGAGCCAAGGCAGTGTTCCTAAGAAGGCCCTGCAGAGTGTGTTTATTTCCACAGTCCTTGTCTCTCTGTGACTGCAGTGCAGTGAAGGTGCAGAAGCAGAGAGGGTGTATCAGGAAAACAGGTTGAGAAAAATAAAGCCATCTTTATGTGCTTCTTGAGGAAAAGGGGGGAAATTTGCTTGCAAAAATAGTGAGGGGGAGGGAAACAGGTAGAAAAAAAAAGAGTGCCTTGTTAGTATTACCCAACTTGCAGAGAAACTGCTGCATTTAATGAGCAATCAGAATGTTCATTTAGTCTAGTGCCAGATCTTGTTTTCAAGGAGACATTTGTGCGCTTAGATTGTTAATTAGCCACAGCATCCATAACCATCCCTGCATATAGGATAAGGGCAACAGTATAATTGAAGCACATTTAGAATTATAAAATCCAAAATGAGATTTCAGGGGAGGGAAAAAACCTGTGAAATAAAGATTCATGTCCCTCTTTAGATTCATGTGAACAGTGTTGTTACTTTGACAGAAAGTAACAATACAGACACTGGCCTTTACCATAACACGTTGGAAAAGAAATCACACTCTTCTCTTTTTTCTTGGAGTTAGATGATGGAACTATATCCCATTGACTTTTTAAAGATATTTTTTAGGTGTTAGTTAACGTGTCAGGAGAGGCAGAAAGGCTGTCAACCAGCCAACCAGGAATTCATTTGAGATCAATAAGTAATGTTTGTTCATATAGGTTACATCATGAACACTACTAGAGGACAAAACATTAGCTTTCAAAATTTGGGGCTTTAATTTTGATTACAGAACACACAGACTACTACAGAAGAGTGCATATGCCCAGCTGTAGGTCCAGTCATTATAAATAAGGCTTTATATAATTTGAACTAAGGTAACTAAAGTGTCCACAAGTAAAGTTAAACTGAGGGTATCAGGTTCCTTTGTACACATCACACTGCAGTGTTTGCATACCTTTCTGACCTTTCACAGTGGGAGGAAATAGAGAGCTATACCAGTTTTTCTTAGGCTTTGCACGTTGAATATATATCACTTTTAAACAAAGAGGAAAATATAAAACATTTTTTACATTTTTCTGCACTGGACTTCTGGAGGGCAGACTTCAGCCTGTTCAGTATTATGATTCAGAGAGCACCTTGGGAGATATGGAAGATCCAAATTAATTCAAGGAATCTGTGTCACAAAACTAACTGTCCTGTTGTGGTTGCTTTCATTGAATTAATTTGTTCCTTTTCCCAGCACTTTACTGTGTCTTGGTTTAATTCATTTATCTCATTATTTCAGTGCCTTGTTTGAGGCCGCTAAAATCTTGTGTTACTCATTTAGAACATATCTGATTGCCTTCCCCTCTCAATGTAATTCTTCAAATATGGCATAATCTTTTTCCAGTTTTTCTTTCCTTTAAACTGGAACCAGCTCTGTGTGCATTTGTTCTCAGTGAGATTCTACCAAAACAAACAAGAAAAAGAAAAACCTCTGCAAAATCTGAATTCAAATGGCACAATACATTTGAGAAAAGTAAAAATTGGAAATTAGAGTGGTCCTGTGTAGACCAATATGGAACCATTATACTCTGACTAATTTTTCAGAACACTGAAAAAGGGAAATAAACATAATGAAAACAAGAAATGGATGACAGACTACTCTAATAGAATTTTCTGTTTTCCCCAGCAGAATGGCCAATTTGGAATGGCTTTCAGTCATGGTCAGAAGGTAAAAATAAGTATATCCTGTAAAGCAAAATACATTATGAAAAAATGTATGTCATTTTGTTTGAATGAACAATTGAGTTTTCATCAGCAAATTCCTCTTCAAAAAAGTATTACTGTGACCATTTAGAATGCCAGACATAGATGACAGTTCAGTGAACCACAAATAGAGAATTAAGAGCTAATAGAGAGCTACCTCTAGGGTAATAATGTGGCAAGGAAACTGCACATACCACATTCAAGTCAAATGACCATATTGGTCACTCTCTAGTCTTTGGTGGCTGGTTAGTAGTGTCTAGGTAAAAGCTAAAAGGAGAGTAAGAAAATGAGTAAAATAGAAGGGAAATAGACTATCTTCTCTTGGGGAATTACTTCTTCAATTATTAGAACTCTGTAAAACTCTGCAGGGAGTGGAGACAGAGAGAATGGAGAAGAGGAGATAAAGAAGACGAGAGGAAAACTTGCAGTCTAAATATATTTTCAAGTGGTATAAAAAAAGCTAGACCTCCAATCTCCAATCATCTCAGAAATGGCTGCCTACCAGTGAATTCATGTTAGAAGACATTTGTCATGGTCATTTAAGACAAAATTTTGTCTCACAAAGAGCACAAATATAATAATGTAACATTCTCACATTTCTTTATATCCTGTTTTCAGAAGGCTACACCCTATATAATTCGATTTGACTCATAAAGCTCATAAAGCTACCCCAGTTATATCACTGTAGTAACCTGCTTTACAGAGTAGCCAGCTGAGGTCTGAAAGCAATATAGCAATTTCCCCTGACTTGCAGGACATTACTATTACCACACAGGTACATCAGCCATATGACCAGCAGAAATCTCTGCCCCTCAGACCACTGAATAATGTAAGCTGTAAGCTGTTTGGGGTCTAAAATTCCATGGGAGTCAATGGAACTTGTGTTTCTGGTCAGTTTAATGCCTTTAAGCCCTACCTTCATCCAGGTATGAATATCTGAAACAGTTAGAGCTTTTGATTGCCTTTTCTACAAATCTTCAAAAAAGAGCAAGCCATTCATTCCCAGAAAACAGCCTTCAGCATTTTTCTGTCTTCCACCATTCTCTGGGATTACAACAACTCCAGAGTAATTACACTGGAAGATCTCACTAAAAAAAAAGGAAATGGTCAGAATAAATCATACAACAATTAAACACCATGTGAATTTTGTATTTATTATATACTTTACAGGATTTTTGTGAATGAGTCACAAAATGTCAAGGTTTCAAAAACCTTAACTGGCTGCAGCTTAAACACAACTATTAGCTCCACCTTGACCTTGGTTTTGGATGTCACAATGCACATTGACTGGTCATTCAGTGGAACTGAAAGGTAAGTTAGGTGATGTGTATTGCTTGTCAGCCCTTCAGAGAGCATGAGCATCACCTTGAACCTCAGTTAGAAAACTAGTGTCCATCAATAGACAAAATTTTTCCCCATTTTAGGGTTCTGAATGAAATTGTTTAGGGAAGAGGGACCTGTAAAGGAGAGAAACTGTTCTGTAATCACAATGATAAAGGATTGTAAAATAAGGAAGGCACATCAAAGAATAAAACTGTGACTACCAGCTAAGCACCTTCGCAACAACTTGCTCTTTCTCTTTCCCCACACCAGAGAAAAACAAGAATTATGCACTGAAGTAAAAACAGGGAGTTCACTTAGCAGTTACTTTCATGACCAAAACAGACACAACTTTGGAAACTTAAGTGAACTTATTGACAATTAATGCAAATATTGAATTGCTGATTCAGATACTTGGAAACAGAAATGAGAAACAAACAGTGAAAACACTTAAGGAATGTTCCTCCCTCCCCAGGATTTTCTCCTCTCCAGACAGATCTCCTCCTGCCTTGCTGTTACACTCAGTCCCTTCAGTGATGTAATGGGCAGCTCAGGGAAAGATCAGGACATAGCAGTTTCTCTCAGTTGTTCCTTCCTTTTCACTGTCCACAAAGGACTGCAGTCCCTTTGGGAACATCTGCTCTCCTGATCTGCTGAGTATGTCCTTTATATTCCCCTCTGACCTTGGTGCTCCTGCTGTTTTCCTTTCTTGCATTCTTCATCCACTCTCTGTTTTCTGTCTGTTCTCTTTAATCAGTGGCATTTTGTGACCTTTCTTAAATATGTTTTCCCACAAGTGGTAGTGGCTGATGTGTTCATCTGTGTCCTGTGGTAGGACTGCTGCATCCAGCTGTGTCTGGCGTGGGGGTTTGTCTTCACAGAGACCACCTCTGTAGTTCCCCAGTGACCACGTTTGGATGCTTGCACCCAATCTGAGGGCTTTGGAAGTGAAACCTTTCTGAAATATCTAATTTGCTGAAAGACTGTATATATTTAAAAAACAAGCGCTGAAGGTCTCTGTGGTTTCGGCTTGTGATCACAGGGTTTATTGCAGTGACAGGTCTTGCAGAGTAATCACTTCCAGAAGAAGGAAATATCACAAAAGCAGTAAGTGTTTCCTCATCATATCTTTGAAGAATATAATCATGACATCCTTTCAAATACTTTAACTGCTCTAGTCAATGCATGCTAGAGAATTCTTGCTTTCCCACTCACTTGCTACACATTTCTTGAGCTAGGAAGTGCCAGTAAATCTGTTATTGCATGGCACATGATCACACAGCATATTTGTGCAACAAAATCTTTGAAAATTAAATAATTCATATCAATGCTTGGTTTGTTTGCATCTAATTTCACCTGTATTTTGTGATGCACTGCAGCCTTGTTACACTGCAATTCACTTCAACTTTTTTGAGTAGAGATTGCAAGCCAAGATTTACAATGCATCCGTGTTCAAGGAGGTTCTGTGAGTTCTTGGCACCATGAGCTGTAAAAAATAGAGACAAAAGGAATTCTAAAATTGTTTCTACTTTAATTTAGTTAAATGCTGAATAACTGACGACCCAGTAGGCACATGTATCTGTTACTCGTGTGAAACCCTACAGTGCACTACAGATGGCTAATATTTTGCAAAAAAAAATAGTATTGTAATACTTCAAGTCCTGCTAGGAGAATTTTCCCTGTTATTATATTGTACAGGACCAGATGAACCATAGAAAATTGGTCCTGAACTTAAAGTACCATCTAAAGCCTACAGTAGATTCTGCATTATGAGTGAATTAATTCAAATTCTCTGTAAAAATTATGACACTACTACATGGCTTTAAAATATTTCAGAGCTTTTTTCAATATCACTGTCACAAACTATTGTGCCAGACTCCCCCACCCCTACACCAATAGCACCAAATTGTTTACAGAGGAGCTGCCCGTGTGCAAGTGAGAAAGTAATTTGGCTTAATGTCTCGGCTCCAGCTGAAGAACATGGAGGCAAAGGTCTTTTTCCCTCCTCCTTTTGAATCGTAAGATTGATACTCTAATTATGTGTGATGATGGTTCAAACAGCAAACCCACTTTGAGGAAAAGAAATTGCAAGCAGTGATTTTATTTGTCTCAATTGCTAACAAGAAAGAGAAGGAGTAAAAGAGAGGTTGGTTGTCTGTTTTGCAGGCAAATGGTGAAAAATAGGGAACAAAGTGGAATTCTATACATTAACCTAGAGAATCTGGGATACATTTTGCCCATTTTATATTTACCTCACTAAGTTTGACAGCTCCAGTACTGCTAGTTTCTAGCTATTGTACTTTTTTTGTATCATGACTATGCTAAAAACCCAGCATGCAAGTGGGAAGTGTTGGAAACTTCCCTTTCCTTGACAGCAGACCAATTCTGGGTGGAAGATACATGCCCATGTTTCCCTGAACAACTTTTGTTTGTTAAGTTGTGATTTCAAGAAGACACAAGCTGGTTTTGAATCAATCACTCATTTCTTCACACATTTACTTTAAATGTGCTCCTGATTGTAGCACAAGCTAGGATGACAACATGAATTATCACAGAATCACAAAATAGTTTGGACTAGAAAGGACTTTAAAAGCCTTTAAAGTTTTCCAGGAATGGAAAACTTTGAAGAGTTTGGAAAGTCCCTCAGAGGATCCTTTGTACATATTGTTTACAATTCTGGGCCCTATAATTTCAAAAGGATGTTGGGGGACCTGAATGTGTCCTGAGGAGGGGAAGGGGCTGGCAGACATGTCCCCTGAGGAGTGGCTGAAGGTACAGGGTTTGTCTGGACCACTTGAAGAAGTCTCTACTATTCTATGTCTAGATGAGAGTAAAGGAACTGGGAGACAAGTTTTGAAATATTTACATTACTACATAGAAGCTGCTAGTGATAGAGAGACACTCAAACCTGTGAGTCTGAGGAAACTTTGTGTGAGAAAAATAAGATCTCTTCATTTCTTGAGTTCAGTGACTCAGAACAGGCAGAAGTGAACTGAGGGAGATAAGGAAATCTTTTGCTAAAGGAAATGCTGAAGTGTTTTTTCTGTTCTTTTTCCAACTGAGAGTTCACTATCAAAAAGAAAATCACATATTATCTGAGATTAGAACTATGCTAAGAAAAGAAAAAGAGTGGACAATTTTTCTTTAAAAAAAAAGAAATGAAAAAAAGTACAAGAGAGAAAGCCTACAGCTGAGAAAAAACAATGAAATCTCATTTACATACGAGCAAGAAAAAAACTGCAAAAAATTCTCAGCTACTTTTATCTTTGATAAGCTAAAAAACATTACAGAGAAATACTGACAGGTTCCAGAACCAAATTAAACTTCCTAATGATAATAGTGTGGTAAAACAAGAAGCAAAAAATATTGCCACACAGATATGGGACTGTTTCCACCTTTCAGTACTCTCTAATCTGGTGGGAAAATGTACTACTTTGCCACTTTACTTAAGAATTTTCAGATATGGTGTTTCACTTCTTCTAATTGTGTGGTGGGCTTTCTTTTTTACGTCAGTGTAACTCAAAAATAACTCAATTGAATTACCCTACCATCAACTCAGCCAAAGTTTAGAATCCAGTCCCATTTCATTAGGTAGATATTATGACAATATATCAGGAACACACTGTGGAAAACAAAAGCATAAAAAATGTTTTGTATATTTGAAAGGGTTGTCTCAATCCCCACAATAATTTTCAGTGCTCCCACTAAAAAATTCATTTTTCAGTACAAAAACTGCACACCATACTGTGAAAATAGATCTACTATATCAATACTTTTTGCTTTTAAATAAGCCAATACAAGTGGAAAATTACTAAGTCTCCAACAAACTTGGGAAACAGTGACTCAACTCTCATGTATTTTAGTTTGCAAGGGACTGCATGACTAAAGGCACAGGAAATTCTACCACTGACACCAATAATCAGGCTTTGTCTTACTGTGAATTTACTTAGAGCACTGGCAATTATTTATTTGGTTTCTGTTTCTCTTCATGAATTGAGTACAAAATGCCTCTACATTTAATGTGAAATAAAATTTATATTAGTGACATTTCTTACATACACAGAGATAGAAAAAGGCTCAGCTGCCTCTTCTACTTTCCCTTTATGTTCACAGGCTCTTGCTGTCCTGCAGAGTTTTGTTTGCCTCAAAGTACCAATCCAATCGAAGGTCAAAGATACTGTATTTGCACAGAGAGTGATCCTCAAACTTCAAATAACCAAAACAGTTCAAAAGACAAAAATGAAGTTCAGTTATAAAAAAAACCCTGAATTAACCACTGACTGAAACTCCTTATTCTGTTTCAGAAATCCATAGTTTCATGTGTGCCAAAGTTCCTTCCTGTATGCTTTGTCCTGCTCTCTGTCATTACAGCTGCTAGACATCAGCTATTTCTGACTCGGGAAGCAGATACACCTTCCTGAAGTTGATGCACTTTTGTACAACTTAAGCTCTTCATTTTCAACCATAAATTTTTTGGGCTTCTCCAGCAGCAGACTCTTAAACCCCTGTCTTTATCCATGCTCCTTGTTATAAGAATTTGCTGTTTAGCTGAGGCATGTTGGATAGCCACATGTAGCTCGGATCATCAGTGTAGGAATTACTTTGATATAGCATGCTGCCACCTGGAATATTGTCCATGAAAAAAAAAACAGGCTGGATTTTTCAGTGCTTAGCTTCTAGGGTAAATAAAATAGAAAGTCACATTACTCTGAGGCAGTACTGTATTTGTTTATTTATTCTTTTATAGTTTTAAGTCTTAAAAGTGATAGGATATTTCTGTATGCATGCATCCCTGAAGGGAACAAAAGGCACTAACTCACCCCCTGTAACTATGTACCTGCTCTGTTTATTGTTAGTAGAATTTTTAGCCTAGAAACAGGTTCTGCATTTCTACAGCTTCGTGCAATTGCTGTGGGACCTAGAGTCAGGAGACTATTTTCAATATAATAGAGATTGCACCAGTAAAAATGAGAGACACTTGCATCTGTAAATACTTTTCTTTTTTAGTATAGAGTAAAAAGCATATAACTGTGCATGGCTATGATGTTACAGGTATCCAAGTCAGTTTATAGGCAGAAAAAGCAATGACTCCAAATTCAGTAGCATAAAGGGCAACTGTCATCAAAATTTCAGCAATGGCTCTTGAAATGGCTCTCAAAGTTCTAGCTGCAGTTTCACGAGGTCATTAGAAGAGAGAAAGAATAGGAAAGACTGAATGGAGACTGTGAGGCAAGAACGTGACATTGAAGAAGTCTGCCTAGAGTATATCTTTTAATGTGTACAAGGGAAGTCAAAAAACAGACCCTTTTATATGGTGAATTCAGCGAGATGTGTCTGCAAAGCAGACAGAGAGAACAAAAGACAGACAAACCTCATGAAATAAGAACTAATTACAGAAGAAACCAGTTCACTTTGCCAGCATTTTTGCCATGCATGGTACTTGTGGAAAAAAAATATCAAAAATAATTTCCCCAACATGTATAGCAATTTTTCTCATTTACTTATTATTAAGACCATACACAAAAATTATTTCTTTTTTATACTTTTCTCAACTGACTACTGAGTACAAAATAATATATCAAGATTTTCAGGTACTGTGGTATCAATTTTAGGAGCATTTTATGTTCTGTGAACAAAAATGATAGTTCAAAAAGGTTTCAATATGAAACCTCCTGCATGAAGTAGCAGGCTAGTCTTTTTTGCCTTTACTTCTCATCTTGTGCAAGTAGTGTAACTCTCTTTAGGATACTTCAGGGCTAGCAACAAAGTTTGAAAATTAGAAGTAAGATGCATGCAGGCAAGGTGTTAATGCACAGTTATCAATTCATCATGTCTTCTGTATTTATCATTCCTTCTGATGGGTGATTTCTTTCTCTGAAATCTATATTTTTTTATACCATAGTGTATTGATGACCCTGTTTACTTAAACTGTGAAAGAATCTTAAACTTCTACTATGAGAAAAAACCAAAGGAAATTGTTACCTTGGATGCTTAAATCTATACTTATCACTCTAAAAAAAAGTGGACTGATGTTCTGAAATCTGAATCAGCTGCAAATTTCAGCCAAACCAACACCTTTGATTAAGGGGCAGCCACTAAAAAGCACACAGCATGGGCTAAGTAATGGTCCTGTCACAAAGGAAAATACCTACCTGTCATGTGAACGTAGATGATTCCTCATGTACTGAGTTGAAAAATGAGTCGTGAGGTATGGAATCACCGTTGGCTGAATATGCTTGGAGTTCTGTCCATCAGTGAATAAATGCCTACCTCTACACACCCTGTCATTTGAAGATCTGTGGTAGTGTTATTTGTGAAGCACAAAACATCTGTGTACAGTAAATATTTTTCAAGCTTTAGAGGTTCTTTTAACAAATTTGCTTATAGAAGAAAAGAAGAGGACACAAATAGCAGAGAATTTTCTCAGTTCTTGGTTGAACAAAACATAACTAATTGAAAAAAGGGAGAGAAAAAGAGAAGACTTTTGTATAATCTTATTAATTAGTCATTTAATGATTTAATATATCAGATGACAAACTAGCTACATATGTGTCAAAAGGAGTGAATTTTGTAGACAAAAAAAGAATGAATAATACATATTTACAATAACATTGTCTCCTTACCCCCTGCTGTATGCCCTTATGCTTCCTACTGATAATTGTCCTTATTCAAGATACAGCTAAAGATATGTGCTGGGCTTCTGGAGTGCACATTGTTCCTTTTTTAC
This sequence comes from Lichenostomus cassidix, assembly GCF_008360975.1. Classification (NCBI taxonomy): domain Eukaryota; kingdom Metazoa; phylum Chordata; class Aves; order Passeriformes; family Meliphagidae; genus Lichenostomus; species Lichenostomus cassidix. The sequence continues at coordinate 50,692,229 of NC_139482.1, forward strand.
TTTTTTTTTAAATTCTTGATAACATGATGTTATGTTTCCAGACTGTGCCTGCATTTTTTAAAATGACCCCTTTATAAGTCACTGCAAATGGCATGACAAATTTCTTAAGGAGAAGCTATCATGTTTCCTACTTCAGAGAAAATAAGACGGTAAATTCTATCCTTTTCTCCCAAGTCTTTATTCTCTTTCCATAGTAAGCTGTTATCAAACAGGTTCTGTTTTCTTGATGCCCCATGGACTATAAGAGAGATGATTTTCTGACAGTTGCCTTCTCACTCCATAAAGTTTCTTTCCAAGTCTTCATGCCCAGAAGTGAAAATTTAAAAGACTCTGTTCTGATTCTTTCTTCTGTCTCTCTTCCAACTGAACTTCTCTCTGAGCTGGTCAGTACCAAAATGGGAATTATAGATATGAAGATGAAGATCAAGCTATGAAAATAGTGCAGGTCATATTCTAGGTTTCAGTTATTGTTACCTAGACAGGCCAATCTAGATCTGTGTCTTCTTTTCATTAAAATAAAATATAATATAAATTGCTCTATATAACTTTATGAGAGTCTACTGGCATAAAATTAATGAGTTCATAATGCATTTAAATCCACTTAAAATAAAATTAATTATAGAAGAAAACTTTTCCTCATCCATGCAATGTAGCAAAACCAAAACCTCTCCCACAAATGCTGATTGGATGAACTGCAGGATTACAAACCCCAGTTCTTTAGCAATTTTGGATGAAATCTTTTATTTTAAGGTGGGAATATATTGCTGGCTTTCTTAATAATTAAGAAGTCATAATTTTTCTGTAGTTGTAAGAAAGCACAACATAATTATAAAGAAATAAGCAATTTAGCTTAAACTTTTCAAAGATGGGATTAACATATTGCCTCCTCTCGGACGCTGCTCACTACCATTTGAGCCTGCTAGCTAGTTTATTCATATTAGATCCTTGGAAGGAATGCAAATGGGCCTCATTAACTCCAGGAGACTGATTCTCCAGCCTGTGTGTTTCAGCATCACAGAAATGTTAAGAGCAGGGCTGTTTATTGTTGTTAATTAGGTGAGGACTTGCAGCAAGTCACTGTTGATGGAGTTATCTCTAAACAGGATTGAAATCAGTCACATCTGTATCCTCTGGTTTGTATTACTGCTGCAACAGTCTTATGGAATCCGTTCTTTTTGCTTTACTGCAAGGAATACTGCAGATTTTTTTAAATTATATTCAAACACTTGCAGCCTTTTGTTTTTCTGAAAACGACTTTGAGCTTTAAGTTTCTTAGTGAGGCTGTGAAAGGATAGATGATGTATAGGCACAGGTTGATTAGAATCTCACTGAAGAACACTGCTATCTTCACTCTTCATACTATTATCTATATAAATCCTTTGAGAGATAACCTCCTTCACCCATGTGATAAAATTATGGCGATCCTTTCTTTCTTAGGTTCTGTTTTTCCCATGTCTCAGAGAAGGGAAATGAAAGCTGATAGGTCAGTACTTATTTGAGGTATAAGCTTCTGAAAAACTTGTTTGCACTTTCTGTGGACAAACCAGCTGGGTGACTGTAGCTATATTCCTCAACATTTTTCCAGTATTGAACATTCTACAGACTGGAACAGAAAGAATTTTCCCTACAGTTTTAAGAACTGTTGGTTGTGCCCTGGTTGCAATCTTCATGCAGGTATCACAACTATGAGCAGCAAGTTCTAGCTTGAACTGCACCATTGCAGACAACAATTTAAAAGAGGAATCACCTAAACTGAATGCAGGTGGGGGTAGTAAGAATAAATAAGTGAAAAAGGTAATTGAGAAATGGTGCTAGATACAGGGAATCAGAGTCCAAATATCTGGACTGGAAAAATTATGGAAAAATGACCAGACAAGAAGCTGAAGGAAAGGTTGGACAGAAGAATGAGACTCAGAGCTGATGGTGGGGTAGGGTCCGGACGCAATGATGGAAAAAGTGAGAGTTGTTGAGCAAAGAGAGTAGGAGAGTTTGCTTAACCCTGTTGAACTGGAAATGACATAGCACCAATGTGATTTTACCTTAAGGCATTGTATAGGGTTTCAAATAATAATTTAGGTCATGGAGGACCTAAGCAGAAATGCTAAGCTTACTATAGCTTAATGGTCTTTCAAATACTGCTGTAAAGCAAGTTCTAAAGATCCAACTTCCCACTTCCCTGGGGAACTGTTCCAGTGACCAGTGACCTTCTCAATGAAGAACCTCCTCCTAAGGTCCGATCTGAATTCCCCTGACGAATCTTCCCTCCATCTCCTTTTGTTGTATGGCTGGTCACCAGAGAGAGGAGATCAACACCTTCCCCTCTGCTGCCCACCTTGAGGAAGTGTTAGTCTGTCACCTGTGACCTTAATTAATGCCTTAAATGTCCATTTTATGTTACATGCTGCAAGCATGGCATTAGCTATTTTTACCACAAAAATTTGGGTATATTAATTGAATATATTTGATCAGAGTTTCATAAAACCCAGCAGTTTTTCATAAGCCTTACCCTCTCTGCTGTTGAACTAGGTATGTACAGCATAAAGGAGCATGATTAACAGAACAGAAGATCTTTGAATCAGTAAAATCCTTAAGAAACAGGGTGCTATCTGTGGCTAGCACAGGTTTTCCCATGAGAACTTTCTCCTGTGTTTTATAAAAAAAGATAAAATTTGGATGTTATGAAAACAGTGTCTAGAGATTTGGACAGTTCAGGCCAGTGTCTCTGGCCAGTCAGGCCTAGGGGGAGGTTTCTGGCTGACCAATCTGGGTGACCTCTGAAAAGTCTATATAAACTGAAATCAAAATAATAAAGCTCTTTTTTCTTGCCACACTGAGAACCCGGGTCCTTTCTCTGCTAGCGGCTCAACAGCGACAGCTATCATTGCCTATATCAGAGAAATCCAATGTGATTAGCAGTTAGTAGGTCGCTAGTAACTTTACTCAGGTGGTCACTAAGCATACAGTCTTTATTTTCTGGGAATTTGTCTTGTGATTCCTGCATCTGATTTGCAGAAGGACTGAGCACACACAACATTAAAGCAGAGTTATTTTTGAACACGTAAAATACAATGTAAGATTAGGCAATTAGAAAAAGAGAGTCGTTTTACATTGATTTGCGATTAGAATAGAAAATAGTGATTACTAAAAAATGGTAGTGATAATACATAAAGAGATTTTTTTTAACCTCAATTTCTACATGCCTTCCTTTCTCACTTTGTCACAAAGAGATGCTGCACAAATTCATTTATGAGTGTTAGTGAAGCATTAATATATTACAGAGATGAGCTCTATGAAAAAGTCTAAGAAGAAATTAAGTATTCTGTTTTCCAAGCACAGTTTGAATAGTGTGCAGTAAATAAACTATGGGATCATAAAACAAATGGAATAAAGCAAAATATTGAATTGCTGCTGACTAAGTAAGTGGCTTACTCTCTGTACCTCAAATGAAGAAGTCCTGTGGAAAAATAGAATGAGATCATATAATTAAATGCTGTACCATAATGGATCCTCACCAGCATGTGAGTCACATTTCACTGGTAACATTAAATCTAGCATTTGCTAACATCTCAGTGCCTAACTCTTCAATTTAGTGCTATTATTTTTATGTGAGAGCTTTGATATATAATTGTTACATAGAATATGTTTATGGTCAGTGACCAGCAGTTATGCAGAACTATACTTGTTCATAAGTATGACTAATCAAGTTCTAGAAAACTATGTATATTATGTATATTCCGATACAGAGGTGCCATATTGTCAACGAAATGCCAGTGGATGTGATGTGATGATAAATGTACATGATGTGCTAATAAATGCAAAATGATGCATAGGTGGAAATTTAAAGTACACTTGCACAAAATAAAAACCTCTGCACTTAGGTATTTCTGAACTTAAATTTTGCACTGGCAAGACTTTCTCAAACACTACCCACAGAGAGAATAACTGGTAAATGTATAAAAACAGCATTTAAGCACACCTTTGAAAATTAAATGTAACCTCCTAAGTCACTTCAGCATTTTCAATATCTTCACTGGACAAACTATGTGATACTTCCAGTACTCATTTTATGGAAGAACAGAGGAAAAAGTAGGAAAGTCTCACCATCAGAGCTGGAAGTGCCAATAGAGGATCACTGCTGTATTGATCCTGCTATTACTATTCTCCTTCTCAGAACTGACTTATGTAAGACATAAACTTGATCTATTGTGCTTGAAATCCAAGAGCAGAAGTATTCCAGGGAAATACTTTAGCCCCAGGTGTGTGGATCTCAGCATTATGCTTTGCTGTTTCGAAAGTAAGAGATCAGTTCCAGTGATTTAATTTCAATATGGGAGTAATACTTACAGATCATCAATTGCAATCTACAATAAGTAAGCAAGAAAAATGGAGCTGCAACTTCCAGGGCTCTAATATGTGATTAGGAGACAAATTCAGCCCTGTGTAAAAAGAAACACATACAAGTCCTAGCTGTGGGGGAGCACAACATTAAAAGATGTGACTCAGGTCATGGGATCATTAATGCATGGGTAGGTATGCTCTATAGAGGAAGCACTTATTTCTTCTCCAAATGCTGGAATGGTGCAGACATCTTCTCCAATGGACTCTGGGGCAGGAAATAGACTACATTCACCACTTCAAAGCTCTTCAGCATGACCATCTTGGTTATTTTTTGTCAAAACTAAGCAGATGGAGGAGACACATCTTTTCAGTCAATCTTCCCTTCCAAACAAAAGTGACCTAACTCATAATTGTTTTCAGCATGCTGATATCTGGTTGTACTTGGAGAGGTTTGTATCTGAACTCTTACAGCTCTCCACTGTTTATTTTTTTTTTTTTTATTTCATCACACTCAAATGTCCTTTCCCCTAATGCCATTTTCAAATTTTCTGGCAGTGGATATTTACCTCTGGTTGCCCTTATCTACTTCCCACTGTTGAGCTGCTGTGCCCATGGCAGGGGGCAAATTCTTTTTACACAGTTTAGGGATGCTTTTTACATGGTTTGTTAGATGGCTTTTTTCGTTCTGACAAGCATGAGGTTCTATTCCATTTGACCAGTAGTTAGAGACATGCTACAGTCTCTTATTTTTTTATTTGTTTATTAGCAAATTTCATCCTCTATGGTCAAGTAATATTTCTTTGTAGTTTCTATATCTACACTATTTAGATATATTATTTACGTGTGAAAAATGCCTATATTTTTAATATATTATTTATAATTTATAATTATTATATAATTTAGATATTTAATTGACATTTAATGTTTGGTTATATGAACTTAAAATGCACATTTCAAAACCTCTTGCTCCGTAGAACTGAAATTCAAAGACAGGAAAGAACAACAGAATGATGAAAAAAGAAGCCCCAAGTCACTTGAATAAATGATCTCAGGGAAAACGTTTGTCACAAGCAAATTGGTTGTTTCTTGGTCCTTAAATAACACGAAAACAAACTGGATAAAAAATAGAGTAGGTAATACTGCCAAATGAGTAGCTAAATGCAACTCAATGATAACTGATTCATCATACCAAATATATTATTGCAATAGTAGTATATTCGAATAGTAGTGCCACTTGATGAAGATGTCATAGCAATGAAAAAAATCAGTCATCTTGGAAATTATTGATTCTTAATGTGCTAATCAGAATGGAAGTTGGTTTTTTAAAAAGCTTAAATGTAAAGAACGAGTTCACAGTTTTAGTTAGTGTTAAAATTTCAATTGTTATCTATCATTCCAATAAAACATAGATTAAGATACTAATCTTTTTTGTCAAAAACATTGACAAGCAAAGACTGAATAGTTTGATATTTAAGCCCTGAACTTCTGTCTATCTTTAGGGAATTAAAGCAACCTGACTTTTTTTTTTAATCAAAGCACTAGCAATTGTGGCAATGGTGCAAAGTTGAATGCTTAAAACATCTGCAACGGTGAAGAAATAAATTGCTCCTCCCAATGCCTGCAGTTCTAAGAGTAGATAGAACCAGAGGAGTTGCAAACACTATTCCATGTGCAGTGGGATGACTCTGGCACCAGAAAAAGGAAGGGCTGATAATTTATGGGTTTTGAATCTTCTTTCCTTTGTCACTGGAGAATAAGAACATGCTTGCTCTTTGTGTTAAAGGTGAAATGTCACTGAGCAGGAGAATAGTAAAATACTTTAGTGTCTCTCTTTGCTTCAGTTCGTCCCATTTCCCCTTAAAAAAACTAATTTTGTTTCTCTTGCAGACTCTAGATTTGTTTGATCATTATGTAGTTCTTTTGTCATCAGCAGAGGAATAAATTTCTGACAAGATACAGAAATGACATGTCTTCCTGTTGCAGTGGACCAATAATTATAGGTTTCTAATATGGACTTTTTGCCAAAAAACTATCTAAACTATCCTCTGAATTTCAGGTTAAGTGTTTCTCATCATAATAAATAGTAGATATCTGCAAAGATCCATAAAAATATAATCCGGCATCACAAAAAAACCAAAAAAAAAATCCCAAAACCAAAAAAAAACCAAAACCAAATAACAAAACAAAAAAAGACAAATAAAAAAAAAAAAAACTCAAAAAAACCCAACAAATGCAAACTGTTCATTATACTAGTTTGTAAGTTTGTAGATAGTGATAGCTGTGTTTATGCAGACTGGGATGTACACATGTCTGTCTGTAGAGCTCTCATCTCTGACCACGTGAACAGTCTCAACTTTGTACGCAGTCATTTTGGTTCAGGGTTGGGGACTTTAATGGTTAACCATTCAGAAAATGTACAATGTCCTTTACTAGAAAGAGTGCAACATATCTATGAACATTGTAAAAACATAAACGGTGGATATTATCAAATCAATATTGAAAGCATTGGAGTTAGTTTTAGTCTTAAATGCTAAATTCTGATCTGTTTTTTCCTTCTGCTTTTAGAAAACAACCTAGCTAAGTGATATTTATCACTATTGCCATGACTATTGATATGACCAAACATTCGCTCCTGGGGCAATAATCAGGTATTTATTGTAAGTTAGGGACTCTCATTCAGTGGCTGATCTGTCTCAGACAGCACCCTTATCTCATGCTACTTTGCAAATGTATGCTCCGTTATTACATTCCAGGTTGCTCCTTAAAATGAAATGGGGAGGAAAACAAGATGAAATCTTATAATGTTGATGTTATAAAATTAGAAGGAGTGGTAGATTAAATCCAAAGACCTCTCTGACGCTGTTGAATGATAGTTGCTATCATGTACTCTTTGCTATGGTTCTCATTCAAACATGAGCTAGCAAGCAGCAGAATTACAGAACTGCAATAACAGCATATGAAAATGGAAAATGTTGCTTATCTCTATGATTAGAACAATTTTCTCTTTTCTCAGAAATTTTGTGATGTACTATTTACTAAGCTTTCAATTTAACATATACCTGTTAAACACTAGCACATAACATATAAAAAATGCAATATGTAACACTATATAACACAAAGATTAGCAGGAAAAAGCTTTAGTACATCCCAGGAAAGCTCACCCAACCTAGCCTTTTAGTTATTTCACTCAGGAAACAGACTAAGTAAATAGATGGGCTTTAGATTAGCTCTCAACAGTCACAGGTTCTGTCAAACCAGAGGGAGAAGAGAATTATGTTGTCCTGTGCTTTCTACCAACAGTACTTGGTTTTAAGATGTACAAATTTAGAAGCTGTGCTTAAAAGTCCTGTATTTAATCAGAGACATTATATTGGCTCACTAGAACAGAAAAAATACCTTAAGAATCCACCTTCCAGATTAAACGATATATTATAAATCCAAAACAATACCTTTATCATGCTATGAACAGAAACTGAGGTTGGTAAATAATATTAGTAAAACAGAAATTACAGAAAATTAAGTTATGCAAAGATCTATAAATCTCAGAGCTTATTCATAGCTCATATAGCAAAATAAATAAACTTCATCCCTTTATTTGGTCTATTGTTCTAAACAAATCTGGAGGTACCATGAATTGAATTGTCATTTCTTATTTCCATCACTTGTCATCTCTTAACTGTAAATTATTCCCTTCCTTTTTGAGGCTTCCACCATAGGAGAAATTTCTTTTGATCATCTTTCTGTTCTGCTACAAATTTTGAAGGCTTCCATTAGATCATGTCAAAATTGCTTTATTTTCCAGATGAATTTAGGTAAGAGGCAGAAAGCTGTATGAATTCTGATATAAAATAAAGATACTGAACCAATCCTTTAGGATTCCTCAAGTAAAACAAGAAGTGACAGGTGTCACACTTCTGTCTGATTACCTTAAACTGTGAAACTCTCATCTTTGCATTCAGTAAGAAAAGAATTATCTATACAGAAATGAGAAAAAAATCACATTGAACATTCTTTGTTACTAATCTGTCAAGTGTCAACATGTGGATTCCACTGAGCAAGACCAGCGCTGTCAATTTTAACTACAGTAATTTGTCATATTCCTTACATAAACAATAGGATGGGAACAAAGGAGTAATTTTTTAATGCAAAACCCTTGCCTGGATTGTATCTACACTAGTAGAGTGTAAAATCTCTCATTGCTGGGTCAATATGCTGGTAACACCAGTGATATAGCAGAATATGACAGTTTTGTTTGAATTCATGGCTGTGACCTTTAGCTATGCACAGCATCAATTTCTGATCCAAATCCTTGGCTGCATCCCTTCCAACATAATTTATGCCAAGGGGTTGTCTTGTCTGCTATGCTTCAGCATTAATAAAAAATAAAAGGGGGGAAGAACCACAGCCGGAAAAAAAAAAGTCCTAAAATGCAAAACAAACATGCAACACCTGTTAGAGAAACACTGGCAGCACTGTTAGTTGAGTGAGTGATGGCTTGTGACAGTAGACAAAAATGTCTCACCTACATGTATGGCATTCTCATCCAAACAGGTGTGCACACCTTATGATATATTTCTGTGGATGAGAGAGATTGTCATGTATAAACAATGAGCTTCTTTTCTTATCATAACCCTTGACTAGATGCAATCCTCTGAACTGTTACCCCTTGTGCCAAGGTGTCATCCCACTGCAATGCATTTCTTCATTTTGGTAAAGCAGGATGATGTCAATCATCACAGGAAAGTTTGAAATAGTGTCCAAGAAACCTCTTAATTCTGACTAAACTTTTGTAAGGAATAGAATAAGGCAAGGTAAATCATCCTTGCGCTTTGTTTTTCTTGCTCAGCACAATATTCTGCTTGTTGCTGATGCACTTCTGCATAGTCAGCTGTGAAGGAATATGAACAAAATGCTTCCTTTCCAGTTGAGATACAGTTCCCTTTCCCCAGAAAACAGAAATCTGGCATTGAGATGTGACTTGCATTTAGATCTCAGAACAATACCTGCAAAAGCTGTATCAAGCTGGAATAGGTACAATCCATAGTTTTATGAATATTGGCTGAATGAATATCTTCCTGTAACCTCAATACCACAGAACCTTCTCCACGTAATGACTCATTTAATGCCTTGTTCTGGGGTCAAGACTTAAAAATGTGATCATTAGCTAATTGAAGTGTTAGCTCATCAGATGGCTCATCATAAACTATTAATAATGGTCTTGCCTTATTCTTATGTCTCATAGATCTAGTCTGTGTCACGTTGTTTTAATCACGTTTTTTTCACTTTCACTTACCATGTAAAATGTCTAAATAATTTCCTGGTTTACAAGTTTAATACTTTTCTTCTTATTTTCTTTTCCTTCCTGAATTAGTCCTAAATCTGAGTAGATGGGATATTTCATGGACCATGTATTCCAAGATTGATAGTAGAACCCACTTTAATATTATATCGCCTAGGAAGCCACTTCTGTACAAAAAATACTAGTTTTAATTCTATTTATTGTATATCTTAGGAGATTCAGTAGGAAATAGAACAAGGATGATTACAAATTACTTTCCAAGCTAGTTGCTAAACAACACCAAGGCAAAGAACTTTTACGCTTTTGTTCACAATTATCCAATACTGATTTTTTTTCATGCTCACTATATATATATATATATATATATACAGATCTATTTTTGGGTTGGAAATAATTACCTTTCTATTCCAGTGAATAAAAACTATGGTAAGTTTAAATTCTTGTATGTATTGTTTTGTAAGCCAACATGACATTTAGGCTTTCCCTGGTGACATTTCTGCTCTCTGTTTCTCTCTGTAACACCTGTTGCTGATTTTGCTGTCATGTGGGAAACTGCTTCCATGGAAACACCCTCCGCACTGTATGGTGTCTGCTTTTGATTTAACGGATTTTTCATAACTTTTTTTCTCCATTTTTATGGTGAATTTGCCACTTTTCTGTATAGTCTTGTAATATGCATATTCTCCCACCCCTGTTCACAAGTACTGGGTGTGTTACACATTTGCACACCAATCACTGTGATTCCCTCAGGGTTGCTGACATGACTTTGCTATCAGTTCAGGTCTCACACACCCAGTGTCTACTTGATCTCATGCAGTACACACTGTGCAACTCACTCAGGTCTGTTTAAACTACCTACAGATTCACCACTACATGGATCCACAAGATAGAGCATTCATGCTTCGGTTAAATGCAGCATTTGAAATTTGGGAAAGGAATCAGTGATTAAAACTGTAGGGCTCAAAGTGAGACAAAAAAAGTAGCTTGATTTAATTTGATTTAAGAATCAAATTTTTGAGAGATCCAGTGGTTTTCTGGGGGAGTGTGTGCTTGATTGCAGTCTCCAATTTTGTTTATATCTGGAGAAAAATTAAAATATTTTACATGCAGAGAGCACCCAGACTCAGAGTGATATAAATATGGGGTTTTTAGTCCTGGTCCATCTTTCTCATAGTGAAGTCAACAAAGCTTTCTGAAGTGATTAGCTCTTTAAAAACAGCATTAGATTAAAAGACGAAAGCAGACAACAAACTCAAACTTTTTTTTTTTAATAAAACAACCATGGTATTCACAAAATAAAGAGATAGTAAGAATAACATTAAGGTCCTCTTTTTCTTCAAATATACAATATAATTGTTGTATACACATAGAAAACAGATATATTATAGAAACATGGAATTGTTTGAGGGAAAAGGAACCTTTAAAGACCGTCTAGTCCAACTCCTTTACTAAAATTGTCATTCAAATTGTGAAGTAAAAGAGTCAAAAGTTTGAAAATGCCAGAACAAAGTTTGCTCTTGCAGCAGTTTTACCTGCATGTGAAAAAGCTGGCAGTTACTAATTAACATTCAATAGAAGCTGCACATTCCCATTAAGCTAATTTAACAATACCAAAGATTGAATTATTTTTTCAAAATAGCTGATTAGCTGGTAGAGTGCTCTTAAAGACAGGTAAGTCTTAAGAAAGTATTTTCCAACACATATTAGCACTTTTAGATAAGGATTCACAACCAGTTTCTTACACTTTTGTGTCATGAAGCGTGGTCTTTGCAGGGATTTATCATGTACACATTGAATACCTGAACAATCTTTACCCGAGTAACCAACATTCATTCTCACTTGAATTGCTACTGGGGATTTCATGTAAAGTACAGCAGTTTACCCTCTCACATTGTCTCTCTTTCTCTGGTATTTAAGGAACAGTATCTTCTCCACTCTCTTAATCCTTCTGCTAGAACTCCTTTGGAGTTCTAGTTAGCCACCTATATTTAAGTGAAGGTGATCTATTAAGAGTGTTAAGCATTAGCTTTTGCCACTGAAAGAGAAACAGGAGTGTAGAAAACAGGAGCATAGAATTGTAAGGGAGAAGGTACTGATTACAGGCTGTTTATATTTGCAGCTCTTTTAGTAGAGCATTGCTTGACTTCAGTGGCTACATGCTCTGCAGTGCTCACACTGCACTTATCCACAGCAATTTATCCAAATTATGGTCATTCCCTTGTCCAGCTCCTCTGGATGTGCACACAATGGAGATGGGATTTTTTGCATCCCACTTATCTGCTCTAGCCCTGTGATGCTTAGGAAAGGAGAGCTTTTAAAATGGTTTACCACTAAATGGTGAAAAGATTTTTTATCATTTATTAGAGATATGTACAAGGAAGATCCAAGCACCCTGACATATGGAGGTCACTTAGTAGATCCAGACACAGTCATTACATGTGGTTATCTCTAAAAAGGATCAGAGGTAACGCTTCAGATACCAGCATTTTCAGCTAGAGCTTTCCTTTGGGACAGGACTGAGATAGAGATTGCTGGAAAATCTTGGTCTTTGTCTGCCTAAATGTTGGCAGAGTTACAATTAGTGGTACATACAGTAACAGGAAATATCTGATTTTGAACAGCTGGCCACTCTTAAGTAGCAACACAAGGAGTTTAAGCTAAATTCTCTGAAATGACCTGAACCCTTCTACCAGTGTGGGAGGGTCGTGTGTAGAAGAATAACAAAGCCCTTAGCTCCAAGAAAACCGGAAGGAGAGGTTCTGTCCCTATGCCACTGCAGCACTCTGCACAGGAGTCTCTGAGGAGCATGTATCCTGCTGTGTCTGCCCACAGACAGCAAATGGCGCCTTGGGAACTGTTACTAGTCCAGTCCTAGCAAAGTGCAAAATGGCTCTAACCTTTGGGCTTAGGGCACAGCTGGAAATGGTCTCAGAAGGCAGAAAGTCATAATGTAGTCCTTGACAGCTCCTTGCTTCACACTTCAGTACAACCACTCCTTTCTCGACTTTAAAACACACTGACATGAGATGATCTGCTTAAAGCGCCACACGTTTCTGCTGGCGGCCGTGGTGTGCAACTAGTCAAGTGCTTTTCTTCTGGCTATTTCTCATTGCTGAAAATCTGCAGGGGGAGTAATTAGAAAAAAAATTGTCAACACGAATGATGTTTAAGGCCCATGCTAAGAGCTCACTTGTCCCATCTGCTTAAGAAAATCATCCCTCCAGTAAATTCATTTTTAATTTGAACAAGAACCCTGGTTTAGTCACACCACAGTCATTTTTAATTATGTTATTGAAACTGTGTTGGGTTTTTCTTGCCCTTCTGTGCTGATGCTCTATTTTCTCATCAGTGCTGCCTCTCCTTGACTCTTCATTAAGAAGACAGGGACTCAAAACACAATACACGAAGCAGACCCACTACCTTTTTTTTAAATTCAGGGTGGGTTTTTTTCTAAAAATAAACTACTTTTCTCACTTCCCAGCTGTCACACAGAGGCATTTTTAGCATCTGTTGCTATCGGGAATCTATAAATAGGAGTATCTGGATACAAAACAAGGAAAGAGTTTTTCCCTTCTTCCTTTAAAATAGAAATAAAAAGTATGTTCGAAAGAAAAAAATAAGGAAAGGAATGCTGAATATATATGTATAAATTTTCTTCTAAATAAATATGGCAATTAATCAGTTAGAGATACATTAAGACTACCGTACTTTAAGAAAAAAAGGAAATTGATACCTACCTAACTCCAGCAGTCTCAACAGATATTTGGATCCCATAAGGCATTTTGCATGGGTGCTTATTGGAAAAAGAATTCACAAACTGAGATGTTTTAAGTATTCTCCTCCCTATCTTCAGCTTCAATGTTCTCTGTGGATTAAACTGTTGTACATAGACAGCATATTTGCACTAGGGTTTTGATGATTCGATGGTCAACAGTAGCATTAACATAGCCAGCTCTCTCCTACTGCAGTCCAAAAATTGCCCTCCACCATGATGACAACCTCCTCTGTAATAAAGTCTGCTTCTTGGGAATATATCTCATGAGTGTGACTGATGATTCTTCTGTGTAACAGGATATTTCAATTGAAGTGCTATGGGAAATGCAATAGAAAGCAATCAAAAGTGTCTCGATTTAAGATATTAAAGTGGACAAGGAGAGAATCTAGATCTCAGTTTCAGTATTTCCTTTCAATTTATCACATTATCAGTCATTTCTTGCCTGGCTATTGTTCATTACCAGCTACTCCCTTGTGCTGCTTTACTAATGACTTCCAAAATGCTGAAATTTGTGACGTGGTAGTTAACTCCTTCACAAGAGAAAGGACTCTAGCTTTGCAAATCAGCCACTGCAGAACTAAGAATATTCTCAGTGTCATGATCAGCAGCATCTGCCCCACAGGCAGCTGCAGCAGTGAAAGAGGAGAATGCCAAGGAAGCATTTGCTATTGACTTGTCTTCCTTGATACAGCACTTTATCTCAGGTTAGTTAGTAGGGAGAGTTACAGGCTGGAAGTGTCAAATGACATTGTAAACTGTGATCTGCTTTCTCTCCCTTAATTATCACTTTCTATCTCCACTGGTGGCCTTTTAAGGAAATGGCCTCCTTGCTCAATCTTCTTAAACTATGTTTGTAGATGCCTGGTCAGAAGAAAGGCTCTTTATGAAACCTTGATTTGGATCCTGGAAAATATTTTAATTTCAAGGAGTTTTAAGCTGAGACATGATGCTAGAGAAAGGTACAATTGAAGGACTGGAAAGTATTATAGTTCTAGGACAAGACTCCAGACTGTTTTACATTCCTTTGTGCAGTGGACAGTTTTATCCAGGAAAAAAGGAGAATCTCACCAGGGTTTCCCCAGCATTACACAGATTTTCTATACAATCATAAGTGAAATGTGATCAAAGCTGCCTTAAGCTACTTTTTGTAAAAGAAGAACCGATTTTATTATCTTAAGCCTCTACCTTATTAAAACTTGGTTGTGATATTTCCTTTATATTTTGCATTGTGTTTCAGGAAATACCTTGTGACTATGGTTATGAAGATAAAATTAATAATTCATTACATACTATAAAGCATCATGATTTTTAATAAAGCTTGAAGCTTATTTATGCTAGGGAAGTATGCTTTTCATATAGTGGGATGTGTGTTTCTCTGGAAGTTTGTAATAAAATATCACTGAAAATATGCTGATCACATTTCAACAAAGCTACTACTTTATATGGAAGTGCAAACAAGATCTCATCACTGTAGATAGTTTGGAGAAGTGCAGGCAGGAGAAACAACAATATAAGAAGAGCACGCTAGCCAAGATTTAAAAAATACATTTATTACCTAGAAGCATAAATGCTCACACCCTTGCCCTTGCAGTTTAAATTCAAGCACAGCAGTGCACTGTTGTTACTGTCTCCCTGTTTTCCTGGCCTTTTCTGGGTTGAATCCCCATTTTGTTCCATGTATTCAGAGCTGCTGTGGTCCTTACCTTACACTGAGGACTGCAGAGGAAGGGAATTGTGAATTATTGGGAACAGAAGGCAGAGTTATGAGATTTTGATGCAGAAAATAACCTTCAGATTGTGACAAGGTTCTGCCTCATCAGCTCCTGTGTCAGGATGAGGGTCTGGGTATTCTGCTTTCATACTTCAAAAGGTGTCAGACAATCCTGGTCTTAGTCTGACAGGAGTTCTCTAAACAAGCCTTCTTTTCCTGTCTAATCCCTGAAAGAGGTTGATGAAGACCTTCTCCTCACAGGCTACACTTGGTTCAAAGCCCATGGGATGAATGAAAAGCAAGAAAAAACTAGATTTGTTTTCTTACTTTGTATTTTTGAACCCAAAATACTTTCCTTATCTCTTGGAGATGCTAAATTCTGTTTAGCATCCCAGTTTTGGAAGACCATAGAAGAGGCTGCTTCCATGATGGGTGGCCTGTTTTTTGGTTATTTTTTTGTAATTGCTGATTAAGAGGGTCCAACAGTTCAAATGTGACTGGGCTAGACAGTGGCGAGACTTCCTAGGTAAAAATTGAGCAATAAGACAGAAGAATGTGAACTACCACAGCAGAAAATGATCTAGGGTATTATAAAGATTATTGGAACATGACAGAGGAGCTCTTGTGGTGATAAAGCATGCTCTGAAGAGGTGCTGCTTTGGAAACAGAAACGGAAGTTAAAGCAGCAGGTTAACACATACATTTATAGAAGGGCTATTAGGAGTTAGGAGGGAAAACACAATCTTTGTAACTGAAGAAAGCATTGAACTTTCCATTTTGTGTCTTTAGAATATGTTAAATATCACTCATGAAAATGTTCGTGCCTTGTACAAATGATGGAGGTTTTGGATTTTGTAAGAGGAAGAAGTGGTCAGAGTTAGACAAAGAGAATGAAATAATGAAACTTTTAGCAATATGGCTTCATCTTTTCCTCTGTTAGCAAAATCAGCACCAAAGCTCTGCCACCAATTTTAGTATTCATACTAGGAAAACATGAATAAAGTGAAGGGAGTAAATTCACAAAAAATGAATGCTTTATAGAAGTCATTTATAAGGAAAGCCTAAAGGCTTTAGTAAAAACCCATTGAGATGTAACTTTCAAATCTATATATATGTGTGATCAGAACGCACAGAATATGTCTGTCAATTCCACCTCTTTTGGTTTTATCTTATAATTATTTTTAAAATATTTTCATGTAGCAGGTTGAGTTGATCTTCCCTTACTCAGACCCTTCATTATAAAGCCACAGCAAAACAATTATTGCATGAGAATTTTTTAAAATCTTTCTTCCTAGAGTAGAAAGACATAAAATAATATGCATTTACCGAAATTAAAAACTGAACTGACATATATTTTAACTGACAAATATTCGTACTGAAATATAGGACAATTTTGGGCAGTTTTTTCATAATGAGGGTAACCATCCATTGGTAATCTTAAGACACAAGGAACACTGAGTTATTACTGAATAGCTCTATAACACACGTATTGTACGCAGCTTCAAATTTGGGAGCTTGAAGCAGGAACCTCAGTGGCTGTAGTGATCCAGAAAGTTATGTTAAATTATTACAATAGTTCCTCATGTCTCTGTTTCTGTATATGTGGACCATGACAGCAGGCCCGAGAGAATGCTGAGGACCCCTTCAGGGACAATGACCTATTCAACAATAGTGCTCCCTGAGAATTTTCACAAAGGAAAAGCAGGCCTGTAGAGTACTTCTGTCCGTTCTTTCTTATGCGGAGCTGCAGGTATGTTGACAGTGGTTGTTGCTTTTCTCTCTATTCCAGGAAATAATCTCTTCCTTTTTTTTTTTTTTTTTTTTAACATGACAAAGATTTTTTCCTCTATGAAAAGAGTCCTTTTAAAGACTTAAATCAAAACCACAAGGACTACAGGTGTGCAAGTGAGAAGAAAAGAAATAATATAAGAAAGATAATACTAAGAAGAAAAGGTAGGAGTCAGAACCCCCAGGTTTAGGTAACGACTCTGAAGAGAAAATGTGGGGAAAAAAGTCTGTAACAAAAGATGTCAGAAGTCCTTACAGACGCAATAACACAAGAAGCAGTTGCAAATTGGCTCAAGATAACTTTTTTATAGAATCTAAAACCTGACAATGATAAAAACCATAAGAGCTCTAATTGCCCATTAAAAAATTATATCAATACAGTAAATGAACTCTTAAATGCCTGAAGAAACACTTTGTTTGTTTTTTCCCTTTTTCAGGATTCTAAAAATAGCTGCTCAAAACCAGCATTGGTGGCTCCAGCTCACAGATGCATTCTTTGCTGTTGTAACTATAACCAGCTGCTTGACTATAATTGACACTGATTTATTAATTTACCAGATCAGAGGAAGGTCAGTAATAACTTGTCCTCTTCCTCCTTAGTATTATCTTCAAGTTTACAGCCAGGTCTCACAGAGATTTTCACTACATTAGCTATACATTATGGTCTTGGTAAGAAATCCATTCGAGTCTGCAAGAGATTTTCTCCTCATTACTGTTGGATCAGACTGAGCTGGACTTTGCAGAAATGTCATTTGGCATCTGTCCATACAATAAGCCATACTGTGCTCTATTCTGTGAAAGTATTCTAATTGTTTCTTGAGCACAGGAATGTCTAAATCCATAGAATTTATCTAAGAAAGAACATTTCCTGGAAATATTTTGTGGATGGAAATATAGTAAACAAATAAAATATTCTGTACCTGTAGATTTCATGAAAAGAATGAATGAAGACCCTCCTTGTGTTAGAATATGGTCGCTTTACCAGTATTTAAATACTCAACCATAAAATTGGCTAAATGTGACTAAACACATTTTTTATCATAGTTTAAACAACAAAATTGTAAAAAGAAAGTGTACAACAAATTGCTCACCTGATAAAATGTATGTCATTTACTATTAGCTGTTGATATTGCATGCAAGGATGTGCAAGAAATGTTGACATGGAATGTAGCTGTGCATTTTTGTAACATGATTAGACATACACCAGCTACCTGATGACAGAAACAAGCAATTTGATCTCAATGTGAATGTGGCAAGTAATGAGAAAAGGGCTGTTGGACCTTTGTGGAAAAAAGTGGCAAGTAACTTAGCTCCCAGAACAATTAATTTGCTCCATGATTTCCTCTTGAACCATACTAGATGGTCTCAGGGAAAAAAAAATAGCCTGTTGGCTGAGATAGTGAATTTTTGCAAAATAGTTTTGTCTCAGAAGCACCAAGTTGGGCAGTCCTCTGCCTACAGTGGTCCAGGAACATCTATACCATAGAGAACAATATTAGAGATAATGATTGTTATGTTTGTGGAGCTAAATATGTGACAAGTGTCTAGTGAATACAACATCTGCCCAGAAACTAACAGGAATAATGCTGGTACACAAAGGAGTTCTAGACAGAGGTGGAAAAAGAGAAAGATGGAGACAGAAGACAAATATTGCATTCTTTCTGCAACATCTTATACATAACAACAACAGCATCTTGAGTAGATACCACACAAAACAGTGATAGTCCCTCTGTGTGTATTTCTTCTGAATTCATATTGCCATACAGATTAATCTATAAATGTGACTAATTCAAGAGCTCATTATTCTACACACAAGCTCAGTGTAGTTCTCCACTGGTGTAGTATACCGAAATTGCAGCTCTACCTTTCATAAGAATTGGTTTTGCTGTTGGATTCAAAAATAACACTGATCATTTTTCATAAACTCAGTTTTTCAGGAAATGCTAGAAAAAAATCAGTAATAAGGTTTCTTACTTACTCTTTGTTTATGGCAGGTGTCAAGAAAGCAGTTTCCCATCAGAACAAATGAGTTAACAGGGTAATTTACACTGGGAATGACAGCTAGCTAGCCCCCATTCAAAGCAGAGTGGTCCCCAAGGTTTATATCATACTCCTCAGGATCTTGTCCAATTTTGATTTATTGTGTTAAGAAATAGAGGTTGATACATAATTAGTCTATTTTAACATGTCCTTCTGATGACTGATATCCTAATAAGATTCAATCCTTCTGCAAAGAATCCACAGAATATATTCGTCTCACTTTTATGACAGTGTTCATGTCCATACCACTGGCAATTTTTAAAAATGAGGCAACAAAATGTGTCTCTTCAGAGGTGATCTCAGTTAACTTCCATTTCATTTTGATGTGCACTTATTACCATTGTAATGAGCATTTCAGAGATCCTCAAGACTCCTTGGATGTGATAACACTTCTTTACTCATTGTCAAAGGAAGCACTGATGCCCACAAATAAGAATCTTTGAAATAATATGCTTTGGACCATCAATGTTTGAGGACTAATCTAAAGAAGTGCAGTTTTTCTTTGTGCAGAAAGAGAATTTATCATTTTTGAATCTCTACGTGGACTGACTAGAAAGTTAGACAACTGATCTTTCCTATTAATGCTGTTAAGGATTGAGTTTCTAATTATATTGACAATAGTAATAATTCTAATCATAAAAACCAACATTTAGATTGTTTAGATTATTGCTGAAAATAAGACTTTTCTTAGAGGGTAGTGATTCTGATTCAGTGGCCTTTTCCTAAATAGTTACAAATGATAAATTTCGCTCAAGATAAAGGTGGTGCTGAAAACCAAAAACAAGACAATTATGCAACTTGTCATTGAGAAAATCACCAGTTACAATGCTCAGTGATGCAGAGCAACTGAGCAATATAAGCAGTAATGTCCTTATCAGATTGTAAGTTTCACCTGTGAAATTGAAATCTCTAGACATTGATAGATAGGGCAGACATGAAATGCATCTTGGGCAAGGCTATGACTTCATCCTATTGCATTAACTTATAGTACCTGATTTACCTATCTTATTAGCAATTATCTTGTTCTCAGAGAAGGCAGAGGACAGTCTGTTCAGGGGCTTGTCTCTTGTTTGCTTCAAGATAATGTGATAGTCTCTGAATAAGGATCTCATGCAGGCTGACTAACATCAGCCTATCCCATGACTGTCATCTTAGATAGCAAGCAGGCAGGCACATTCATTTAGATTCTGCAGTGGCAACTGTTTTATCTTAAGTCTGTAAAGTCACACCCAAGATCATTCTGTACTGTTCCTAGGAGTACCTCCAGAAGTTCTGCTGCTTGTCAGCATCAGCATGTAAGCCTTGTCACCAGAAGTCTGACTTCACGATTATTGAGCACAGTTGCTGGGATCTTAAATGTAGTAATAGGTCTTGATCAACCTCATTTAGAGCTTCTGTTCCCACTTGGCACAGACAGGGGCCAAGAACTCCAGCTTAATTTTTGGTCTTCAGTGCCAGTCTAAACTATGTCATAGGAGTGCCTGTCTTTGGCTCAGCCACCCTGTTGGTCCTGACCCTGACCTGCAGAATGACTTCCTGGCTCACGTTGAACTTGTGTCATCACTATGGCCCTGTCTGTTGGTCACTGGACTGTGTCTGACATTGCCTATGGTTGCTGGACCTGATTCTGACCCTGACCTTCCAATTGTAACTCCCTGACTTGACCTTGGACCTGCCTTATCACCACAAACTTGCCTGGCGATCTGGACTCTTGACTGAGCACTTGTCTGCACTGAGTGAAGGACACACAACCACCGTAGTGACAAGCAGTTCCAGATCCTACAAACAGTATGAAACAAAAACATTATCAAATAATTTCTACATCAAGCCAATCACTTCCATATGAGTTAAGACAGACCTTTCTGATGCACATGAGCAGCTGTGATTTAAAACATTCAAGTCAATCCTCTGCCTTCCTAAGTAGAATGCTTCTGTGGTTTACTGCTCTTATTTCTACAGGCTTATTACGTACATCTGTGTTCCCCTAGTGAATAGAGTTGGTGTGAACTCCCAACTACTGGATTTTCTTATGACCTTTTGTTTTGACAGAGTAAAGGAGTAATGGCTATAAAAACTGGTTTCCTTATGTGATCACCTATGGTCAAGTCACCTTTTAATCTTCTTTTAGATAAAATAAAGAGATCCATCTTCTTTAGTGCCTCAGTATAAAAGCAACAACACTGCATTTGATTGTTCTGAGGAATTTATAATATAAATTAAATGGATAATAATATAATGAACAGTTATAGCCAGTCAGAAGGTCAGAGGAAAGGGATGGAAAGTTACCAGCAACAAGAAAAGAAGTAGTGCCTAAGAAAAGCCTTATTTTTAAACATCTCATTTCTGAGCTTCTGATTTGGTTTCACAATTTTCTAGGCATATTTTCATATTGTGATAAAGTTTTGTCTCTTATCTCCCATTATATTTCACTGTTAATCAGACTTGGAAAAAAGGAAGAAACAGTGATATATAAAAAGGGAAAGGAAGTTACTTCAGTGGGACTATTTGAAGGCTGTTGTTCTTTTGTGTCACATATCTTTTATAATTTTCACAGCCATTCCTGAGATTGTTTATGATTTAACACACACTTTTCTATAGTAAGAACACAGGTTTTTCCAGACCATATTAGAGTACCTAATACGTCTCATGCCAGAAAGCACACATGAGCAGTGACAAGTCCTAAATATTTTCAAAGAAAGTAGAAAGAAGTCCAATCTGGAGTGATGACTGTGGCATAAAACATCCTCAAGGGACGAGATGTAGCTGTATGCCAAATCAAGGCCCTGTAAATGCTTCTCAGGAAGAGCTGAATTCTGAATATGCTGTTTGAGGCATTTTGAAAAGAAGATGTTTCAGGACAATTGATGCAAACTGGCCCCACTCTGAGCAATGTATTTAAGACATCCAAAATAGCCAATCAAAGTGGAACAAATTGACCAGTTCTTTGTCATTGTCTGATCATTTGAAATGTTGACATGTCTCTTAGATATCCTCCTCATGCTTCTCAAAACACACCTATAAATGATATTTGGTGAATTTGGCCATGATTTGTGTACATTTACTATGAAGACCTTTCTGGGGTTTTCAGAGAACTCTGCCTTACAATTCTCTCCTTTACAGCAAGAAACTTAACAATTCCCAGGATTATGAAAACAGAAGGAATTTGCTGGCTTATATCCAGGTGAAAAAGGAATCATTTCAATTCAAGGCAGTCAATTTTTTCCATCTATATAATCACAGGTAGTCATTAATTACAATTAAGTGAAGGATACCATGGATGAATTCACTGATTTGTCACAAATCTTGTTTTCAGGACAGGATATAATGATAGATTACTGTTTTAAATTGTGATTCTTGCAAAATGAGTTTTTGCAGGAAAATCAGATCAGAAAAACAAACACTAGGAGTCTGATTAAGTACCTTAATTTCCTACTTGTATCCTTCAACAGGATATAAGTACTTACTATGTCCTCTTATATTCTTTCCTACTTAAATTGCTTTCAGGTTTTTATATTATAGCAAGAAATAATATCAGTTTAGTTCAGCTTAGTGTTTGGTTTGCTTCTTAACTGTTTTTTTAAATACTGCTGGGATCTGTTAGGTATTTGTGAGACAACCCACACAAAAGGTGATTTAATTTTTTCCTTCTCCTAAACTTCAAAAAAATTAATTCAGTAAAACTGAGTGTTGGGAAGATCAGAATACTGACAAAGAATATTACCTTACTGTTTCTGTTGAAAAACAGTAATGTAGGTGTGTCCTTCTCTTTTGGTTAAACAAATACAGAGTAGTTTGAGGTAAATACAGGGGCTTTTTTTCTTGGACACTTACCTAAGACAATTGAAAATTTTCAGAAAACAAGTCATTGTTTTGGCAAATACTTTGATGGAACTGAAATAAAAAAAACATCTTTAGAAGGTGCTTATACTTCTACTACAATACATTTTGAACACTTCATGAATCACCAGAGACCACTGCTATGAGCCTCAATTTACAGACAGTTAGGACAATATGACAGCATGAAGGCTTGGAGTAATCTGCCAGAAGCTCACATTCTAGGCAACTCCCTGATTTTAGCTTCTTATTAGCTAAGTAATTTTTCCTTGACTGGTATTTTATTTTATTCCCTTTGACTGATTCCTTAGAGATGCATAGCCTTTTCTTTTGCCTAAGATCAGAGATTTAATTTGGGATTTCTGAATTTGAGCTTAAGACATCACACAAACCTTTGGAACTGAATTCATCATTTCCCAGCATGAATTTTTAAGTACAGGGTGATTCTTACTCATATAGAACCTCAAATGAAAGCATTTACTGATCAGGGTTTTTTTTGTGGGGGTAATATAATTTTAAACTCAGAAAAAACAGTAAATCTTGGGACTTCAGTCTTGTACTCATTTATTTCCCTCTAATGTTAATTCTATCAGTGACAACAAGCTTTGCTCTTTCACCTGTATGAGCAGCTGCTGTTTGATACTGGATGCATCTGATTTTTTCAGGGACATATTTAATAAAAAAACCTCACAGATATTCAAAAGGAAAGAAGCTATTATTTGGACTAAAATTATTTTTATTTCCCTTACTATTAGCTAGAAATTTCTATGAAAACACATTTGAGCAAAGTTTATGTGTCTTCGTTTTTCTTTTTTCTAGAAGAGTGTGTCATTCTAGCTTTGTATTCCATTATCTCAACGTGAAGCTGAACTGTGTTTTGTTTGCTTCTGGGACCCAAAAAGAGTACTTCCAGTGTGTTCATAAGACTCTAGAGCTGGCTATGAAAAGATAAACCAAGGGAGAGTAGTTCAGTGAGTTGATTGGAAAATCGGACAGAGTATTTTCAGAAGGAAAATTATACATCTTCTTTAAAGGGTCATATCAGGTTGTGAGCACCAGTTAAACAGGAGGTACAGTAATTCACATCCTTCCACCCAAGATGTGATTGTATTGGGTGCCAAGGTAGTGTGTCTGAGCAGTGAGTTACCTTGGGCAGACCATGTCTGCTCTGCTGGGCACTGTGCTCCAGGTCACAGCAGCCCATATGTCAGCACCAAGGGACTCTGCTGGAGCACCCTGTGCCAGCCTGTGCTGTGCACCACTGGGGTTAGGACAGGCAAACCATTCCAACCTGCCAGGAAAAGCATGTGGCTCTGGTTTTTTCAGAAAATGAAATGCACTATGGTATGGCACAGAGGAGGAACTCTGCACAAGAGGGTGCTTGCTCTGCATGGTGAGAAAATCCATCTGGGGTCAGTCTGATGTGACATTAGAAAGCAGAATTCTCAGCATCTGAAGAATGTAAGATTGACCTGTTATCTATATTCCGCTTTTTATTCCATCTTACTAACCCAGGTATTCTATTACACCATTTCTTTTGGGGCCATTCTTACTGAGATTCTGAAAGAATGCTGCACTGTCTCTTTCTCCCAGCACCTCTGCCCTCTCCCCCACCAGTGTAGAGCACCACTGAAGCTGATACCATCCTGCTCCTTCATTATTATGGGTTCTGAAAAGGTTTGTTAGGTAGTAATAAGACAGTAAGAAGGAACTGCTAGGAGATCTTGAACGAGCCCAGAGCTTAGGCTGAAAGGAATAGGTGCTTGAGGGTAGGAAGAATAGCAGAAAGAAGCTGTGGTGTGTGGAGGGAAGCCAGTGCTGAGTTTAGGCAGTGGAACAGTAAGAGGGCTGCTCAGGTAAGAAGCTGGAAGATTTGGTATACATTCAACATTAAATTTAATGCTTATTCTAAGGAATGATGTTGCAGCCAAGTAAATCTGATTTTTGCCATTACCAGGAAAAGGCTGTGAGGTTTCTGCTGACTGACAGAGCAGGTAATACCTTGTAGAGCAGTGGCTGACTAGTGCCCAGCTAGTTGTGAGCTTAACTTCTGAGAGTATATGATAAAAGTCTGAAAAACACATGTAGTCCCTGTGTAACAAGAATAGCCTTGAATGTTAACTGTGGCTGCAGGGAAGCCACTCTGTGACTTTTTAACTTCAGTTGGGAACATGTGAAAAGAAAGAGTGCGAAACCAGACTGTGTTAAGAACATATTTCAAAGAGCTACCATTTCTAAAGGTTCACAGACATGAATACAGTGCTTCTGATGGTTATTGGATTGATCAAAGCCCTCTTTATGCAGGCTAAAATTTGTTGCTTTGTGCCTCTTAGATCCTACTTAAGGGTCTTAGGGCATATAAGGAATAAGTGCCATACAAAGCCTCTACCGGCTTTCTGCGAAAAGATAATTTTTAATAATAACATTGAAATAAGTCCTTCCTGAGCTCAGTTCATCCTACTTGAATCCCTTCTTGTCACTGTATCCTTCAATCTCCTTCATGAAAGTGTCCTGTGTCTCTAGCACTCATTTATGTTATTTGCTTCAATGACCTTACTTGACAACTTACTCCAAGTGTTTACTGCTCTTTGAACAAAGTAGTTCTGCCTGAATTCAGGTGCAGTTAAGCGATAATAGTATTGCTGCTCTGTTTTATGAGGCAATAAGGTGGTTCAGCTGAGTAGTTTATCCCAACAAGGGAACCAGAATATTGCAAAGTAAAGCACTCACATAGCTCTTTGGCTGGAAAATATGTTTGTAACCAAACACTTTAAACAAGGAGCAGCTTATTCAAGGCTACATCACAATTTACAAGTACTTCCCCGTCGTACTTCTTTGTCAGACACCTCCCAAATAGCATGTGTCACTGAGCTTTTTCGTTCAGCAGAACTACCCAATCTGTAGCACTGATTGGACCAGTGGATCTGGATCCTCTTGATCCACTGTACTAAGTCAAAACCTCACTTAAAGAGCTAAAATACTTTTTCTGCAGACTTATTACTCTGAGGGAGGGGGGCAAATGACTCTGACAATTCATGATATGGGAGGGATGCCCATATTGAGACTCCAGATGTGAAAAAGGGGAGAGGAAGTCCTTGCCTGTTTTGTCATCCATACTTATGTAAAAACCTAAAAGTAGCACAGGGTGAAGGTGAAAGCAAAAAGGAACTGCATCATCTCTATGAAAACTTTTTAAGTGATATTTGATACTGATTTTCCTTTCAGTACCAATAAGGCACCAAAACCTGCTGAATTCCTTGTGAAAATACCATTTTGCTGTATCAGAAGGAAAAAACTATTGTCCTACTCTGTCAATAGGAGGCAGAAATCCTTTTCAGCTTTTGTTTCAGAAGTCAAATAGCTTGCACATATTTTTAATCCCAAACCATGGTAGGTATGGATGTCCTCATGTTTGAAAATAAGAGACGAAGTACTTTGAGTTTGAATGTAAAACATGACTGTTGAATGAAGAGGTGTAACTGCTAGATTACCATGCAAGAGACTATAACATGACTGTTTCATTAAATTGGCAATGTAATTGTATCAAGGTGTTTTCAAACTTTAAATGGAAATTATAAAGCACTTAGTGAGAACTGAATTAATTTAGTTTTTATTTCATGTTTTAATTCAAGAAGTATCAGTCCATCTTTGTTCTACTAAAACTAACAAAGATTTCACTCTACATTCCTAGAAACCAATAGCTATAATAACAATTTTTTGTTTGGTTTTGTTCAGAAGGCAATTCTGATAAATCTAGTAAACACCACTTAGTATTTTATTAAAGTGTCAGGAAATAAAAATCAATGAAGGAGATAACTCTGCTCACATGTCCATTCTCTGTCACTTTTATTTAAAACCCCAATTAATTTAATGATTATGATATTGATTGCTAACTTTTGAAATGTCATATTAGCCTTTTCAGTTCACGCAGTATATTTAATCAGAAAAAATTTTAACTGTTGCAAAACGCAGAGAATAAATTAGAAGATGAATCATCAGTTGCAGAATTTTGTGACATTTCATTATAAAATCTATACTTTGACTCAACTAAGCTGGTAACAAGGTTTATTATAAATTCAAAATCTATAATAAAAATTTTAACTGACCCTGGGATAATAAGTTTTCCTTCTGAAGCCATGTAAAACACTGGATTTTGGAAGGCCTGCAGAGTTTATTCATTTGGACACCATGCTGTTCAGCTGTTTGAGCTGTTTGCTGTGCTTCATCTCTAAAGTTGCAGTGAGAATGGATGATGTAGACAGAATAGTTTCAATTAAAAATTAAGATCAGCAGTCACAACACATATTTATTTCTGTTGTGGAGAGCACATACATAGTAAAAGCTAAAGAATGAAGTGGAATTAGAATTTTAAAAAGTGCAATAGTCTGTTATGACTTCGTGTGCTTTGCTTGCAGGAGGTAAGGCTAAATTTGTACTGATTAAGGATCCTGTAGGTCCTCTATATTGGTTTGAAACTTGAGCAAACTCAGAAAAAAAGCGGGCAAGCGAGATTCTTCATGTCTGCATGAGAGAAAGGGACACCACCTTTTCATATAAGGAAGTTAGAAACCTTTTTTTTTTCCTTAATATTAATTTTGCCATGATTGTATCATGTCAAACAGCTTTAATGATTCTTGTTTATTACACCATAATCATGAACTCTATTGAAGTTTGAAATAATTCTGTACTCAGTTCAGACTGACATCAAGGGTAAACTATTAAAAATGTTTCCTTTTGCAACTCCAGCCAGCAACTTTGTTAATCCAAATTCCAGAGGTTATTCTCAGATCTAATATTTTTGCAACATATTGACCTATTTGTCAAAGTGCTTAAGTGGGTGAGAGATCAGGCTGTTGAAATGAACTACATGTCTCTTTGCAGACTGGACTTTATTCTGTCATGTCTAGAGTAGTTTTACGGATAAATCTGCTAGTGCTAATTGAAAGTTATATTGCCTATTTTAAAGAGAGAAAAAGACTGAAGACAGGCTAATGGTCAAAAAGACAAACCTGATTCCATTTAAATATTATGACTATTATTCTTTTAGTAGTAACTCACACTACACCCAAGCACTGCTCTACCCCAGTGAGAAAACAAGTAGAAAACTGTTCACAAGGTCAATAGTGGCTGGATGAGTTTGACTTTTCAATCATTGCTTACAATTTCTATTTAAGGTCTTACATGAAGGTTAAGAAAGTGATTGGGAGTAGTCAGCTTGGTTTTACAGAGAGAAATCCTGCCTGATCAAGCTGATAGCCTTCTAGAATGAGCTGATTGGCTTTGTGGAAGAGAGGAGAGCAGGGGATGCTCTTTACCTTGACTTTGGTAATGCATTGGACGCTATACCACAGCATTCACATAGACAAACTGAAGTACAGGTTAAGTTAACAGGTTGACTGAGAAACTATTGAACATCACTCTGAAAGAATCAGTAGAACAAAGTAAAACTGGGGATCCACAGGGTATCTGGTAATGATTAGCATAGTCTCTATTGACATGTGTGATGGGACAAAATGCAGGAAATTCAGAATGCGGTATCTGAGAAGGAGGAATAACCCAATTCACCAGTACATGCTGGGGTCTGAACAGTTGGAAAGTAGATTGGCAGAGATGGACCTGCAGGTTCTTGTACAATGAATTGAACATGAACCAGCAACATATCCATGTGGCAAAGACCAACAACACTCCGAGCTGTATCTTTAGGAAAAATGCCAGCAGTTTGAAAGAGGTGATCCCTCTGTTCTACTCAGTATTGGAGGGGCCACATAAGGAGTGCTGGGTCCAGTTCTAGATGCCTCTAATGAACTTGACTGGCTGACCACTGTAGATCAAGGAGTCAGTGAGCCACATAATAGTTAACCTGAGTATGCCCAGGCCTGTGCTGGGCTGCACGTCCAGTGTAGTCTACAGACCTATGCATTTTTTCCCACCATCCAGGTAATTAGTGATTATGTTGAATAGTATTGCCTTCAGTGCAGTGTTGTGCTGCAAAAACCCCATGGCATCAGGACAAACTCATCTGGCTCATTGTGATAGAAGATCTTCCAGGCAGCTCCTGCCTGGTACCAGCAATTATGCCACCTGTGTGTACTTGCCTTCACCTAGGAGAGCAGCAAGAATTTGCCGTGTGAGCATCCTTTCTGTTTGACACTGAGAATGATGTCTTGGAGGACAAAAATCCATAATAGCTTGAGTGACTAAGGTGGGAGAACCTCTTCTGTGGAAAGGGGTCTGCACAGTGTGTAGTGTATGGATCAGGAGCCCGTTTGATGCTACACCACTAGTGGTTCCAGCATCTGAAGGTACATAGGATTATCTGTACTCTTCTCTCTGATAGTGTTAGCTCTCTATAAATATCTTTGAAAAGATGTCTTAAAGAGTGTCAGTGCTTTTTTTACTGATTCATGAGAGATAGCATCTCCTGGTGCAAAACAGCTTCTGAATGTAAGAAAGACGTGAATATATGGAAGTGACACTAGTAAAGGCTTGCACAGATGATAAAGGACTTGAGACATCTGTCCTGCAAAGAGGCTGAGACAGCTGATACTGTTTAGCCTCAAAGGTCTTACCAATGTATATGAATACCCCGTGGGAGGGAGTAAAGAGGAAACCAACATCCTCTCACTTTTGCTCAGTCACAAGAAAAGAGGAAGTGAGCATAAAGTGAAATACAGGAATTTGCATTTAAACATAAGGAGAATCTTAGTTTGAGTGTGGTTGAGCATTGGAACAGGTTGCCCAGAGGTAGTGGTGTCTCTGTCCTTGGAGGCAGACAGGACCTTATTAAATATGATCCTGGGCAGTCTGCTGTAGATAACTCTGATTTGAGCAGGGAGCTGCAGTGCTGATTCTCCAGAGATCCCTTCCAACCTCAGATTCTGTGAAGCAAAGATTTTGAGGACAAGTTCATTTTTCAAGTGTCTCTAAAGCACACAGTTCATCTGTATCTGTCTTTATAATGGTAAATATCTGTTTTATACAGTGATGTGAGCACCTCCTTTTTATTTATAAGCCAACTATATCGATGTTTTCTACTTTCCACATTTTAATTTCACTGCCTCATTTTTTAGAGAAATGTCAACAAGTAAGAAATACCTTTTAGCACTTGATCTGCAGTTCCATTAATATCAGGTTTATTTACTTACCTCTTTACACATGACAAATATTCAGTAAAGGTACATACTGTGCTACTAAGTGATAAGAAATTTACAGTATTTACTTTTGTGTAATGACAATCTCTTTTATGAAGTGCTTACTAAAGCCTTTGTAACTTCTTTCCAGATATTGTTCCTTCTTTCTAAGAAGAAAGATTTTTATCTGTTATTAGAATTTTTGGTAACTCTCTACACTCAAAGAAACACTCTTTTATTAAAAGATGGACTTAAAACAACCACGGGGGTGTAAAAATATTCTTCAAACACCTACAAAGACAGCAAAATGGAAATAAGAATTACAGATTTTTTTGTGGAATGTCTTGTAAAGTAACAAATCCGTATGGGCGCAATGACCATAAAAGAAAAGAAGCCATTATTGCTAAGGAACTTGAAACAGGTTATGTGCTAAAGCTGGCAAAATAAATTCTGAGACAAATAGATATTCCAGTTCAGGGAGGAGGGAGGCCTCTCTTTACATAGGACGTTTAGACCAAAGCTGACAAAAGCACTTCTGCCATGTGACTGTTGCTTGGAATTCAGAAAGGAAAGACACAGGAATGAATGGATAAGAGAACAGATTTATGAAAAGGCCTTGAAAACATCAGATTCTGATTTTTCTAAAAAGCTTGGATTTTGAGCTTTTCTAAGAAGCTTAACATTTTTCTGAGTAATATGAATACTATGAATAATTTCCAAGGATAAAATACAGAATGTGGAAGAATTTCCAATCAAGGGGTTGTTTAACCATACCCATGGGAAATCTACAATAAAGTAACTGATAAACTTTAACACAAGTTATTATTTAAGTAAATATCAGTCAGAAAATGTTTCTCAAGGCAAACCAGTAGATTCATGAAGAACTAAGACTAGCAGTTCACAGGCAAGATAATATAATGCTACTTTCTCTGTGACTGTTTCCATCACGACTGATTAGTGTCTATACATGTGTTTATGTTTATATACTTTAGGTTAATGCAGGATTAGTCAATACTACCTGCAAGCAATTTCGTCAGTATTTTAATCCTACTACAAAACTAGCAAGCTCAGAAATAATTATGAAGATGTGCTTAATAGACATTTCCTTCCATTTCTTCACTTCTGTGTTTTCTTGGAGCATTTCCACTCTCTCCTGTGTAGCTGTGAGTCATCCCTATCACTTTTATGAATATGAAGAAACTGCTGAAAAAGTAGCCCCTGGGGAAAACAACCTTTCAAGGGCCTCACTTGACAATACTTGGGAATTTTCCCCAGTTACGTAGCCAGCCCAGACCTCCTGGAGACACTGCACTCTGCATGCTTTGCACTTCAAGTTAACCTGTGTTGGTGCAGTGTGTGGGTGTGTGTCTGATAGTACTCAGCTAACAATTTGAATTCTTTGATTTTTCTGAAGACAGACAGAAAATGTTTGGAAGTGCTCAGAACCCTAAATCTGTTACAATTTACTGAAATTGATGGTTCATACATTTTAAATTTGATCTTAATGTAATAATATTTTGCATCATACCAAAACAGTAATAGTTTGTCACTCAGGTTCAATACTTGAATTCAGTACTTCTAATTCCTAGATAAGCAAATCTGTGTTGTGATACAGGATGGAATTTTTTGATTTCATGCTAAAAGAGAACAACCCTATCAGCATAGAACAGGAGGCAGCTTTAATGTAGCAATCTAACAATGACTCCTTATTTCACTTGAAAAGTGTCATGATATTCCCCAATATATGCACAATACAGTCCCAAAATGCTATTTGGACTCTGCGTTGACAAAACATTCTTACTTAGCATGACATTGTATTTCTCAGGGTATTTCTGTGTGGCTTCCTTTGAGGATGCTGCATTGTGCTAAAGACTAATAGAATAAGTAGTGGGAACAGGCCTCCAATTTTAAGTAAATTGAAAATGACTGGAGTGCCTAGTAAGTGGGCACCTCCTTGAAATTAGTTTGTCATCTGTCTCCTTATGATTCAATTCCCAACAAGTCGTCTTTCCCCAGTGGCATTCTCGGTCTCTGTAATAAAGATTGTTTCATTTTATTGGGCTCAGGTGAATAGCCTCTTTTATTTTGTAATGTTCTTAAATATTTAAGGTGTACTTCTTGAATAATTTAAAACTTCTCAGGAAACCTTTATGCCATATTGGTCTTTAGAAAGTATAAAGGCTGTATACTCCATTTTTAATGGGCAGGCATGTATGCAGCTTTGCAGAATTTCACTCTAGTTGTCTAGCTGTCACTCCAGTTGTCTGTTTCTTTCTTGTCTTTTCCATTATTGGAATATCAGTTGGGTTCAAGGAAGTAGCTAACAGATGAATTGAGTATGCATTATAGTGAATATCCCAATATCCACGTGGGTGTGTTAATCAATGGACAGTAGTACTTCATAAGACTTGAATGATATTTGAAGACTTTTCTTTAGTGGAAATAACAAACCTTTAATATGAAGAGCAAATAAATGGGGTTTGGAACTTAAATTACTTCTAATGTGTTTAAAAAGATTTTAAACTCTCATTAGTGTTAGATTGATCTTGATTTCATAAGGAGATGAAGCTTATGCAAGCATATGATTGTATTTGCATGTTTTACTGTTTTAAATATTTATCTCAATTATTATATTTTCCACCAGTCTTGTGAAAGCATGTATCTGAATAAAGGGGAAAATCTGTCTAAGATTCCACTGAAAGAGTGCTTTACACTTACCTCATTTTAAATGTGTGGAAGGATACTTCTTGAATGAAAATTATTTCCTTTGTTGGTTTCTGATGTTGAGGTTTTACATCTGTAATTCGACTAAAAATTCATTAAATCAAAAAATACAAATAAATTTAGAAGTTTTTCACACTTAGGAAACTAACTCCTGTTTTCTCGTAACTCTATTAGAGAGATATATAATACAAGGAGGAAAAGATTTATTAGAAAGAGCAAGGTATATTGAGATATGTGAGAAAAAGGCATTCAGCACGTAACAAAAGAAACAAGTAGAAAGAGAAAAAAGGGAAACTGAGCTGTCAAATATCATTCAAGAAAGAGAGGATTTTTAACATGATGTTTCAGGACTAAGAGGAGTTGTGTCAACAGTATAAAAATCTAAGTGCTGACTAGAAAAAATGAAGACTTTTACTGGTTATATGACTAAAAGTCAAATTTTACTTTGGTATAAGTTCAGAGAAAGCACATTGCAGAATTCTCAGGAGACTCTAGAAAGCTAAGAACATGAAGGTTATTTTCTACCCTCATCATTTTCTAGGGATAGGGGAACGGGTTTCTTCCAGTTGCTATAGTGTGATGGCAGTTTCTGGATGGTTAGCATTTGCGTGTGAATTGTTCATCTCTGTTGTACCATCGGTTATTAATATTGTTGTTGTTGCTGTTCATTTTCTTCTTTCATTGCTGTTTTCATAAATTATTCTTATCTCGACCTGTGATTTTCACCTTTTGTGCCTCCAATTCTCCTCTCCAGTGTGTCTTAGGGGGAGGGAGGAGTGAGTGAGCAAGTAGTGCATGGTTTGGGCCATTCAAATGGAAACATTAAATTGGGAAATACCATTCCTAAACCACTACACACACTGTGAAACATCTGAGATATTTATTCTGCTGAGAATCATGAGAAATTTTGTGTGCAAGTTAAAAGTGGGAGATGTTGCTTTTTGGTTGGTTGGTTGTTGTTGGGGTTTTTTTTTTTGTTTCTTCCTTATTTTTTGTTTAACCTTGGATATGTAAAAATAAATATACAAGTATTTGCTTTACTGTATTCAAAGCAATAGAGCTGGTTTTAGTACATTTTTGTGCTAGAGTGCAGATGAATGTGTGTGTATAAATGCTATGATATTGATTTTTTATTCTGTGCTTAGCAGAAGCTGCGTTTGAGTGTGTTTATTATAGTCATCATTACCTTTCTGCAGGACACTAAAATCAAAATCAGGTTTTGCTTATACTTATTTGCTTTAGACTTCAAAATAGCATTGATTATTGCCCACCTATAAATTTCATGAAGCATATGTCTTTTTCATTGGTTTTCTATAGCCATCCATACGCTTGTAATCCTTTCTGAAGCCTTATTATTTGCAGCTTGATTTCTCTGTGTGAGAGCTGATGAGTGGTAGAAAAATAATTAAATAGTATCTTGCTCCAAGCCTTTTTCACCTAGTAAGATTCAATTTGCCAAAACTTACATGTTGCAGTCCACTTATTAAGGATGAATCACCAAAGGATTATGTGATGGCAGTAGGACTTTGGACCCTGTGCCTTGCAGATGCAATGCCTACAAAATTTGTGGTACTCCACACCTTTAATGTAATTGTGTAATATTTTCAAAACACTCTATCTGTGTATGCATGATTTTTTTCCTAAGGTGACTTGCCCTTTTATTTTGATTCTTTTTCTGCTTTGACAGGTCTGTTTCTTTGGGCCTCATTACAGTGTGTGTTAGTTTAAATTATGTTGGCTGCCTGTACTCCCTGCTGATAGAGTAATCGGACACAGATTCCTGTGTTAGACTGCAAAATAGCTTCATGTTCCTGCTGAGCAATCATTTCTTGCTGATTTTGTATTTCCACACAATCTTTTTGTGTGTGTAGTTCTGTGTCTATGGCAGTATATACCAACTTCCCCCTTACACTTTTATTAGGTAGTTACTGTCACTGAGTTAATTCTGTATTGCACTCCTATGTACATCACATTTACTAGAGAAGGAGCCAGATTCCCAGTTTGTACAAACTGGTGCAGCTCAAAGTCCAGGAGCCCTGATTCAGTTGACAGCAGTCTCAGATCTAAGTAATCTCCTACCACAGCATTTCCCAAAGTCCTTGCATTTTTCCTTAGAGCATTGACACACAAGGAATTGGAACCAGGTCAGCTGAGCTAGCAACACTCACTGGCAGCAAGGTAAAAGATGAGACACTCAAGTGCTGGCCGTCACATACAAAAAAATATCTTGATGAAACCCTTCTGATGCCATGAAGGATAAAACAGTGCAGTGGATGTGCTTTGGCTACCTTACACCTGGTGTTTGAAACAACCACCCAGAATAAAAAAATATTGGGATTTGATATCAGGTTTATCAGGGAAAGGAATAGGCAATGTATATTCCCTAAATAAATTAACCTTTAATATTTCCATTCCTAAATATGAAGCAGAGTATTCATATTATTAGGTCAGGTTTAATCAGATGAGCATTTTTATTTAATTTGCATACATAATTTTATAACATTAGAAAATAAGGAGTTCCTTTTTTTCAGAATACCAGTCTTCGTTGAGTCTACAGAAACAGAGAAAGTAGGTGCATGGTATTTTTTAAAAATGGGAATCTTTATAGACATTCAGACATATAGATTTTCAGATATACAGAAGTCAAATTTAACAATTTCCACCTACATTTTTTAGTTCTAAGCTAAACTTCATACCTGACAAACTTTTGACATTGCCAGTAACTTATTTTTGGCCATTTAAATGAAAGAAAGAGAAGATGAGATTCTTTCCCTCTATAGTCCCAATTGTGAACAGGATCAGAGCTGTATCTTCAGGCAGATATGGGCACTTAAACCTTAGAGGGTCAGTTTTACAGGCAGGAATTAGAAACATACAAAAAAAATCAATAAAAACCCCACAACTTTTTCCCACTGTTTCTATGTAAACTTAAATTCTGGCACTCCTCAGTTTATTTCATGTCTATAGTGGGAACAACAATATAAATTACCTTTCTCTGAGGTTCAAAATGTAAAAGTCTAAAAAAAAGTAAGGTTGTTGTATGAGTTTTGCTCCAGTGAATAACATTTTAACATAAAAATCAAGGGATTTGTATAAATAAGTAAAAGAAACCCTATTTATGGTTACATCCATTTCAAGGACAAGTATGGCTTGTATGATTAAAAGTTGTTTCCTTTTGAATTCTCTTTGAAAGTCATGTATGCCTTAATTTTTAAATAATTTCATAATGTGAAAGAAAGAAAATAGGTATCAAAATACAAGAAAACAGGTTTTGTCATGCTCAGAAAACAAAAGAAAATCGGTTTTGCAATAAAATAGGTATCAAATTTTGCCAGTTTCCTAAAAGGAATGCTTGGTCAGCTTCCTAAAATAATGCAGTTTTTTAAAGCATAAAATTATATGTCAACTTTACATGTCTTTGAATTCAAGCAATAACAATCTTCATGTCAGTTTTAAGAGCAGCTTTGAAACTCTAGTCTGATTGTGAGGTTTTTTCCCATCTGAAACTTGCCGGCTCCTGATCAAAATAGCCACCACATGCAATCACACTGCAGCTGCAAAATTCCACATTGCAGATACAATAGAGTTAGGCAACTGGAGAAAAACCTATAAAATTTTATTTTAGAAAGAATTTAACCTTACTTAGATTTACTATTGATATCAATGAAAAGACCATGGGGTTTTTTTAAAGGATAAAAAATCCTGCCTACAATCTCAAAATTGAATCCATGAATTGCAACAGGCATTATATAGCATCTTTGGATGCCTCCACAAGTAAGTTTATCATTGGATATAGGGTCAGGAGACTTAAGAAAGGGCTGTATATTAGCATATCCATAGAAGTGATTTATTAGGAAGAAATACAAATGTGAATACCTCAAATCATATAGCACATATTAAAAAATATGTAAGAAATTCTGATCTCAGTTTAAATTATCATAGGTGGTGGGGTCCCAAAATACTCTTCCTGATTTCTGATTCCCTGGCCTTTTGCAACATCTGCATTTGGACCTACCTTTAACTTCAGGTTGTATCTGGTAAGGACCTGACTTATTTTGAAGGTTTCAACTTCTATATGTTTTCTATCTCAAGATTTTCAGAAAAGCTAGATTTACCTGTATCTTGCTTCAAGCAGTCTTTTTAGAAAGTCAGAGAAGGATTTTAGCAAAAACATGTCTCAGATGCCACTTTAAGCTGCATCTCAATGGTAACAGCCTATTTTTTTTCTTAACTGCCTTTTTCTCCCTCGAGCTTTTAGTTATATGGCATGTATCTCTGAAGGCCATTCACATGCAACTCAGACTAAGTCTCCCACTGACTTTCCAGCAAGACAGCTGAATCAGGGGTAATGTACAACTCCCAATTCAACATTTATCTAAAATTAAATGAACGAAGAAGAAAATCCTCTTATTGCTGAGCCTAGGAGTGGTAGGCTAAGCCTGGCTGAGAAGGAGGGAAAGGAAGATAAGAGAGGTAGGGAGAGACTGTCAAGAAAACACACAGAAAGCCTGGAGAAGAATGATAAAGGGAATTTTACTGAGCATGACAATTTTTTTTTCTTTTAAAATCTTACATTCTGATTGATCACTAGTTGCTGTATACAAAGCCTTCATTGATATATTGGTCATGTGGGTCATCCAACACAAAAGAGCCTAACCCAGGCAGTTATGCTGGGTTAGTGCTTAGTAATGAAAACTAATCAATTGGAATAAGAGATTTCCCACCTCAATTTTATACTACAGTGCCTCTGTATACTTTTTGCATCTGTATAGGCAAAAGTGAAGGAGTTATCAGCTGAATAAGTTATGCTGTCTGTGATGCTCAAATCTCTAATTATATTTTTTATTGCTTTTCAAGATATGTAAAGCAACCAGGCAGAGTGGTACTAAAGTTCCTGTCTGAAATTGGTCAAATTTCTACTTCGCTGCACTTCAATGTATCTCAGATTTTTTATCCATGTCACAGAGAGGCAGTCAGAGACAAACAACATAATCCTTACAGGAATACAAAAAAGTTACATCACTTAGTGTCTGTTGAACAGTTCATATCCCAAGATGAATGTTTTCAGCATTGTTATCACAGCCAAGCCTGTGAGAAATTAGTGAGGAGAATCACATCGCCGTGGAGTAACAGGGAGCTTCTGGAGGCTGAAAGCCCTGAATCCAAGCAAGTCCCGGTTAGGTGAAGCAGATCAAGGCTGTGTCTATTTGAGTTTTCAAGAATGGAGGTTCCACAACCTCTATGGGCAAACTGCCCCTGTATTTCACCATTCTTACAACAGAATTTTTTTTTTAATGCAACCATTTCTTTTGGTGTGGGAGTGTACTGGCTACTAATGTTGAAACATCTGGTTTTGGGGAAATGGCTGAAAATCACCATAAAATCTGCTTTTTCTTGATTTTCTCTAGCTTTATCCAGCATTTGGATTCACTGTGGGTTGTCTGCTGAGAGCTAGGTAAAAACTCCAGGCTGATACTCCTGAAGAATGAAGGAGATGCCTGTGCTGACTATGTAGCCTTTGTTCTCAAAGCAGTATGCACTTTATCATACAGAAAACTCTCCTGCATCAAAAAAATTACCTGTATATGTTCCTTTGACTCTGGTTTCTTCTCTGGTAAGAAACTGGCTGCAACTTGGATTTCCCTTCATAAGCAGCAGCTCTAAGTAGCTTTACTTTCCATCTGAGCCAATCAAGGTGTTTTCATTCATTCCTTCAGAAGTTATGTACTAGGCAAGTTGAAAATGATAGAAGATGCAAAATTATGTTTTCTCTCCCTAGGGTGGCTTATTTCTTCCAACTATCATCTTATGAGAGTAACACTCCTGCATAGATTTGCATTTTAGGAGTCCTGGGCAAAAAAGTAACTGAGAAAGGGCTGTCTTGCCCCTGCGAGCCCTCCTTTGTTGTATCTGGTAGCTTTGGTCCCAAAGGAAAATTTGGAGCTGAATGATAATACACAAAAGAGAATGTGCCACTATTATTAATACTTTTTTCTCTAATTTGACTGGTTAACATTGGGTTGGATTTTACAGAAATAAAACAAGCTTTCTATCTACTTTTTTATAATGAGGACCAAAAGTCTCATTATAATGTTGCACTGGGATATGAGCTTCTGTAGGGAGTGATGGATTACATGGTTACTACTTCCTGAATGTCCCTGCAGGGCAGCAATTCCATGGTATTTGCAAGATACTACAGAAATTCAGTCAGAAGCCTCTGGTTTTGAAAATGAACTCCATAATATATATGCTCTCTATCTCTGGAAGTAAACATAGACATATCTGCTATTGTCTAGGGGCTCTGTCTCGCAACTAAAACTTGCATAATCAATCCTAAAAATGTACATAGTAAATTAGCAGTCAATAAGTTTATCTAAGTAACTGGATAATTAGCTCGAAAAGGATGTGCGTGGTGTAAGAATATAAAAAAGAGAGAAGTCAAGTCAGGGCACAATTCAAACTTTATTCTTTCCCTCATGTTTTGTTTTCTTTTCTGAGAATTTAATTGTTTAAGTTTCTCTCTGTATGGTCAAGGCACAGACGTCCTTGTTAAGACTCTCTCCCATCACTGAATCACTGAATGCTTTGGGTCAGAAGGCACTTTCAAAGATCATTCCTGCCATAAACATGGGCATCTTTCACAAGATTATGTTGCTCAAATCACCAGCCAATATGGTCTTTAATCCTTCCAGAATGAAGCATTCACATTTTCTCTGGATAACCTGAGCCAGTGTCTCACCATCATCTAACTGTAAAGCATTCCTTGCGTCCAATCTAAAGCTACTTTCTAAAGTAGCTTTCTATTTTAGGTTGCGTCCAATCTAAAGCTAATTTCCATTTAAAACCATTGCCCCTTGTGCTGTAACTTACAAGCCTTAGTAAAAACCTCTCTCCATGGAAAGAGAGCCCCCTTTAAGTACCAAAAGGCGGCAATAATGTTTCTATATAGCTCTCCTAAAACTGGAGCTTGTCTAATGTTTGATTCTTTAAGCGGTACAATGTTTTGAGAGTTTATTTTGATTGCTATCAGTCATGCTCCATGCTGGAGGGGATGTTTCCATACCTTGTTAATCAGGTGTTAGAACACCTGATTTCTTTGCCGTACACATCCTGTTTATTTTGTTTCTAGATGGAATTATTTGAAATATATGTTCATCAATTACTCTTGTATGGACAAGGATTTAGCTGTTCAGCATATTTAGCATCCTCAGAAGTGGACAATTTATCCTTAGAAATAACTTGTTCTTGCAAATGTTTCCTGAGGTCATTTTGGAAACTCTCTATCTTGTCAGTTATCAAAAGTGTTGGCCTTAAGGTATATGTCCCACTTTTTGTCTGTTAGTCTTTCTATCCATACAACGCTAATGATGTTATAGCTATTAAAAAAAGGTGTGTTTGGCATTGAGTATGGAAAAAAAATAATATTGTTGTTTATGGAAAAGTTGTGTAATTCAGGAGAACTAACCATGTATCTTTCTTTTGAAGAGCTTATTAAAGGCATTTGTTTATTTTAACTCCCATCTGATCTTTGTCATTCAACTTGAATGGTATAGAAGTCCAGAATTCAAAATTATTTCATAGTGTCCTGTGAATTATATGGGAAAGATAAAGAAAAATTTGCTTGGAACTACTGCTGTAATAGTATGTCTATGTAATGGTTATTCTGTGATAGTCTTTGCGGTAGCATGTCATAGTTTGTTTCTTTTCTGGTAGCCTAAGGAATATGCGGCTGGTTTTGTAGCTCATAGCAAAAAAGTCCATCTGTCCACAAGCCTCTGGAGAAAACTCCAGATTTTCATTCTCTCACTTTGTCACTTGGCCTGCATTTTCCCACTTCCACCATAACTATTTCCTAGCTGGCAAACAGCCTTGACTACAATGTTCAGTGTAAGGTGTGTACTGTCTAAAAGCTCAAAAATAGCTTAAAATAGTCTTGGCAGAGCTCTTTGTTTACAATAAGGCTTTATTCTGGTTGACCGCTCTTATTTGTTAAACCTGTTGGATACTTACTTCTTTCTAGCGTGCTGGGAAACAGCTGGGTGTTTTTCATTATGAAATGGTCTTTCTGACTGTACAAACAATACAAAGGCCAGAAGGAACCCTCACTAGTTTTTGTCCTTTCTCCTTCTCTCTTGGAGTCCTTCTATCCCTCTCTATAAACCAGCAAGTAATGAGCTTAGTTTAAGACTTCTTTGTATTT
This sequence comes from Lichenostomus cassidix, assembly GCF_008360975.1. Taxonomy (NCBI): domain Eukaryota; kingdom Metazoa; phylum Chordata; class Aves; order Passeriformes; family Meliphagidae; genus Lichenostomus; species Lichenostomus cassidix. The sequence goes on from NC_139482.1 coordinate 50,733,068, forward strand.
CAGTTAGACATAATTCTTCATATACTTGTTCAGTTGCTATACTTGAATACTACAAAATTACTTTGGAGAAGAAGCCAGCATGTGTATACTAATCCTTTTTATATGTATTTAAAGGGATCACATTCTACTCAGTTTCCTGTCTGTGAACATGTTCATCCGATTTTCTACATGGAACAACTGTCATAAGTGGTTTTTTTTGCACTGTTTGTGTATTGGTTTCACTGCTCAGAATGTCTTTGATGCACGAGTATTGCTTTGTTGATAAGTGTTAGGTGAAATAATTAACCACTGAGTGAATATGTCAAGTATACAACTTTAATGGAACTTCACTCTAGGTTTATTTTTTGTTTCACATATTTGTTGCTTACAGAAAACTTGTACCACAGCTTCTATCATCCCATGTCAAGGTTCGTACAGTGGATGTTATCATGGCTGACAAGTGCTTTTGGACCACTAAATGTACCTGTTGGCATATAAAATTACTGCAGTAGCTGCCTGCTGTAGTAATCAGTGCTGCCTGCCTTTGGTGTTTTTGCTGCACTGTTTTTGCTTTAGTTACGTCAGCAAATACTTTTTCTATTGCAGAAATTTGGCAGTGAGAATTGTCTAAACTGTTTTGGTTTATGCAAATAACGTCTTTCAAAGGGCTGTCAGGCAGCTTTTTCACCTAATAGGGCCTCTAGCTTTTGCAACAATGTAAAGTTTGTCTTGGTTTTGTTCTCTCCAGTGTATTTTTTTTTTTCTTCAGTTATAACCACTGAGTTATTTTGTACATCTCCAGGTGTCATGATCTAGAAGTTATCATGGCCTTAACAAAACATTTCAGTAGACTTTTCCTAGCTCTGCTTTGGAGACCCTACCATGATTGCTCTGAACAAGTTTGCTTACTTTGGATTGTGTGTTTGTTACATGAATCTTTCATTCAGATTGAGTGAGATAGGATCTGTTCCTACTGTAGGTATAACCAATATGAACTGGAATCTCTGACTTTGTAGCTGCCTTTGGATCTTCATTATTCTAACTGCTATTTTGATCCTGCTTGTGCTATGACCACAGCATTATAAAATGGCAATTTTGGTTTGCAAAATTACAATCCCATTTCCTCCTCTTGCAGATTCTGACGATGTCTTTAACCTTGTCTACGCTAGAGAGGTTCTGCTGTGTTGTCAGCAAACCCTCTTAGTGTAGACATGGAGCATGCTGACACAAGCTCTTTGGCTTGCTTAATAGCACCAGGTCCCTGAATAACAGCAAAAAGCATCTTCTGTTAGCATTGCTGCATTCACATCAAGGTTTTGCTGGCACAGTGAAATCACCTGAAGGGGATGATTTTCCTCACGCCTTGGGCCAACATGGGCAGTCCCAACTCCATATTATAGACACGACCTTCGTTATTGTCCAGTTGTCTCTCTGTGTTTTGCTTTTCTGTGTTTGCATCTGGTAACAGATTGAATATTAGTTACCTGTTTTGTACTACATCATTGTCATACATAGACTCAGCAATTTGCTGATTTCTTACCTCCAAAAAATTTCAAAATGCAGAAAAATATTTTTGAACAGAATAATGATGTCAGCTGTAATCTCCAGTCTGCACAAATCTGTTTTCTAAAACAAATGTGGAGTTTCTTGGCAATTCTCATTTTCAAATTCATTCATAATTTCAAAACATTGTAAATCTTTATAAGAATCTACCTGATTATGAAATATTATCATTAAAAGTGTCCTAGAAACAAATCTTGATAGCTTCTTGGTTTATTTCAAGTGTGAAAAAAGAAAAAAAAAAAAAAAAAGAATAGATGCCTTCCTCAAAGAAGGGATTTTTGACTAAAAATGTTTTTTAATTCCTTTTGGAACCCCCCATCTAGTTATGTGTAAAATCTGACCTGTGTGTTATTCTCTTAATAAATAACGTTTGTTTGTTTTTATCAGACATGGGTTCACAAAAGGCTTTTGATCCCTAGACAATGTTTTTTCCATGCAAATCCTTTGTATCTCTTCAGCCATGGTCTTCTTTATATTTGCGAATTTATGTTGCATGCATTTTGATGAAATTTTCCTTTTTTTTCACATTTGCATTAGCAAATTATCTTAGCTGTGATCTTGCTTTAGAGGTGAGATTGCTCAATAAGTTTGCTCAAAGAATTACTGTGGTTTCTCTAATTACCCTCATTTGACCTCTAATTCATAAAATGGCTCTATTAGAAAATATTTAATCTTATTCAGGTTTGGCAATTCCAGAAATTAGATAGCTTTCTGAGTTTAGCAGTTCAGTGTTGCACTGTTCCTTCAAATTCTCAGTTATGGTTGTGAAGACACCATTCTTAGATGACATTTTCTCAGAGCTCCAAATAGTCTTGGGTCATGCAGAAGGTTTGACAGAGAGCACTCAATATATGGCTTATGTATTCAGATGTTATGCAAGTGTGGCTGTGTCTGTGTCAGCCTCTGTGTCACCTGCTTTGCTGTCCTTTAAAGACAGCTTTCTTGCAATTTTGTAGTCTCTCTGTTGTCACCTAAAGGCTCCCTAGTTGCTAAATACCGTCAGTCATGGCATCTCCCTGGGGACAGAAAGCTGGGAAGTTGCCATGATCTTTATCAAAGTTACTTCAAGGCTTTTCTGCAGTGCAGGCAAGAAAGGAGGGCCAAGGGCAGGCTGCTCCTGCCACAGGTAGGGGTGAGTGAGGGAGAAACTGGGATGGAGAGCTGTGGGGAAAGCCCTGCAAAGCCTGACTTTGACCTTTTTCAACCAGGGACAAAGCAGACCCGAAACGTGCTGGTTTTTCTGGGAAGGACCCCCCTCTGCTTAGGTCTCCCACAGCAGCAACCACAAGATCTGTTTGTCCAGAACTTTAGCAACACCAGGATAAAACAGGAACAGTCGTCTGCTAGGAGTGTTTTCTGTAGATGATAGAGAAATGATCCAATCACAGCTTTTGTTCTGTTTTCCACTGTCATTCATCTCTGGTGTTGCTCACTTACAGGAGTAAACCCTCAACAGAAAGAATCAGAACAGGAATGAACCTCTGGGTCTGTGACAGTGCTCTGTCATCAAAGGAATGATGTATCTTGTGAAGCAGAAATCTCAAAGTTTCTGGCTGTCCTAACAGGACACAGCACCCCTAACAATAAGGTTTGCATTGTTTGAGCTGTCCACTTACACAGTAAGCATCAGCAAGCTGTGTCATGGCTTAAGAAATGAGACCATATTCATTTGGGGACCTGTGGAGTTGGTAGGAATTTGAAATTGTGAGCCCAGAGAAATAGATTTGCTCTCAGTCTTAAGGGAAAAATTCCTTCCTTCTGAATGTCTGGGACACTGTAAAACAAGGCAGTATTTCCATCTTTCTCAATAACTGAAAACATCCTTATGCTAAGAACATCCCTGAAAATTAAAAATACTTTCCCTTAGAGAAGGATGTGGAGACAGAAAGAACACAGGTTTCCAAGATGTCTAAAGGTCTTGGCAGCCAAAGATTCATGAAAGGTTAGCAAGATATACTGAAAGCAAGGGCCTGCACCATGTTAGAAGCAGAAGTTACATCTTATCTCCTAAGATTTAGGATTAGAGTTCAGAACATCCAGTTGTGCCACATTTAGAACTTTAGCATTTTAGTCTTTTTGATATTTGTTTCAGCAAGTGTATCTGGTGAATCCTTATCCCTTCATAAAATGAAGAAATGGAACACAATCCTAAAGTACAGAATGAATTAATAGCTACTGTATATGGAAGACAACAGTGTGACTTTGCAAGCATATTTGCCCATACAGTATTAGAGGTAATACTATAGACTGTATTTTCAGTTCTGAACATTTTGTAGTTCTGCAACAGAATGCCTCTGGCAATTCCTCAAGATAAGACTCAGATTTAAATGATTTAGTCTAGCTTGGGAGCCATTTCAGGTATCAACCTGGGGCAAGATCTTACCTGCTCCACAACCAAGAACTACAATAGAGTAGGGAGAGATAATAAAGACCTGCATCATCAAAAGTGGGATTGTCTTAGTTCTCACAGTGTTACTAAAAGAATATAAAGATTTCAAGAATATGTCTTGATCTAACTTTTAGACTAGTCCCCTACCTGTCTTTGGGTTGGTAGGTTTTGGAATGCCTGTAGTAGTCTTGCTAAATCATTGGATAAGGACAACCCAAAGCATGGACAAGGTTAAGTAAGATTTTCAATGTCCTATTGTTTTTGGGGAGGTAGCTTGCAAGAAAGTCAGCAATATACAGCCAGAACTGAGTTCTACTGTTTCAAAAGACTTGACAACTGAAAAAAGAAAACTTTGGAAATCAATGAAATGACAATAATAATAATAACAATAACATAGACTCTAAATTTGGAGGAAAAATGACAAAGCCTTTAAATATCAGTATTAATTTTTTTTTAAAATCTAGAAAGCTAAAAGCAAGTCAAAGACTGGAGAATGAAAAAAAAATTAAAATTATTTTGAAATAATTTTTAAAAATCAGATTATGTTTCCCTGTATCTTTTTTTCTGAGTGATAGAGTCGGTGTGCTGCAAACACTGTAACTCTAATGAGTTTCAAGACTTTCAAATGGCACTATTTAAAACTGAAATCAACATATGGGGGAGGCAGGTGGTCATTTTCCTCAATAATGGGATATGATATGAGTTCATTTAGAGTACAAAATTGAATAGCAATAGGTTCCAAAATACAGAAGCAAAACAAGCACAACACTTTCCATGTTTTAAAATACAATATTAGGGCTGTTTCATGGATGGATCTGTCAATGGAGAGATACTAGCTGTTTCAAGAGAAGTAGAGTTGCGAAATCAGTGCATTTATTGCTACATTTCTGAAAAGACGCCACGACAATAAAAAGATGGGCCTCAAAAATACGTTACAAATTAATAAGAAATAAAAAATAAATGAATGATAACTTCCAGTCACCATTCTGTACCACGTGGCCCAATATCTTATCTGGAAATGCACATCATCAACTAAAGAAATTTGTGACATCTATCAGAAAAGTTAAGGTAACTTTTCTGAAATGCTTAGAAAGAAATAGGAAGCACAAAGAGCTCCTTAAAGTCCTGCATGATTTATAGTCTTCTAAATTTTTCCATGTACCACATTATGTAGTTTGCAGCGAACACTGTAAGAAAAATCGCATGGTTCTAAATTCCATTACAACTTTTCATCAAGTCATTCATAATTGTCTATCTCGAAGACTCTAGGAACAACTGTTTCCATTAGAAGGCTATTTTGCTCTCTCACAGGATGCCCTGGCCAAAAATTTCCTTCTTTCATAGAACTCAAACTGAGAGGGGGAACTATTTCACCCAGAAGCACTCTATTCATCCTCTATTCATTTACAACATGCTACTGGATTCATTTCAAGGACATATCTCTTCCATAAACTTGTACTTAAATTTGCTTTAGCAAAGTATGTGTGTGAGAGAACTCTTGTATATCTCTATTATGCACATAATATTATAGGAAAACAGATTATACATGGTCCTAACCCCTTGCATTGCCCCCCACAAAGGCTCAAAAGAAGAGTGGACCTCCTTTTGGGATCCAATACTACATGTAGGGAACAAGAAACATAGACCAGGAACCTCTAATAGTAATAAGAGCTGTGACAAATTTAAGCTCATGGGGTTTATTTTGTTTTAGATATTTATTGTTCCATACTACTACATGGCTTTTCTTTCTTCCTTCTCTGTCATAGCAGCTTAGCTCATCCCTAGTGGTGTCTCAGCTGCGGCTGCATTCCACTCCTATTGAGGATGAGTGAGAGAGGAGAATTGTAAGCTGCTGAATAGAAGTCACTACCACTTGCTGCAAAATCCAGCAATGTTGCCAGTAGAACAGTCCAAAGCAAGCAGCTGCTCCCTTGTCCCTTATCATCTCTGTTCTGCGTCAGCTCTCAAAAAATGCGCTAACTTTGGCATAAGCCCCTGGAAAGGCTGGTGCTCTTATGAAGAACTGGAAAGTGCAGATTTTAATCCCTCCCTTCACAGCATGATGCACTTTCTGGGGATTTTTGGTGGTGGGTTTTTTTTCCTGGTTGAGTGTTAAGATCCAGTTAGTGAGAGACACCTCTGCCCAAATTAAGGTCCAAATGAGACCATATGTCAAAGTCAACAATACGGATTTTATTTAACAATACTATTGAATAGCAATAATTAATAATAATGGGGGGCAGGGGATGGTAAGAAATAGAAGAAAAGAGGGGGAGGAGAGAAAGACAGGTCAAGTGGAAGGCAGTCACCACTTGTGGATCCAACACTGTCCTTTTGGTGGTACTTCACTCTGGACTTCTTGATGGTGGCAGTCCTGTAGGCATTCTTCTTACACAGTGCAAGTTCTGGGTATCTATGGGGTCGTAACAGATGTTCCCATGATTTGGTGTGGCATGTGTATGAGCAGTTGCTTCCTTTCCCACAGTTTTCCTCAGTAGGATTTTTTGTCTGGACATGTTATCTAGGATGTGTTAACCAGGTCTCATCTCTGCCAGGCCTGGAATAAGCATCTTCTCACTGCAAATTCCTCCCTTCCATGCATTCTTCAAGATCTTATCTTACAGCAAGTTCTTTCTATAGACACAACAGTGTTTGAGACAGGCAACTGTGCTCTTTAAGTCCTTACAGTGATGATAGTTCGGCTGAGGGACTCTGCTCTCTTCCTCAGTTTTTGCTTATGCTGAAGCCAACTGTCCTCAGAGACAAAGAAACAAAACAGACCATGATAAACCTTTCACACACAAAGTCTTTGCAAAACTGCCTACATCTCACAGGAAGAGGAGAACTCCAATCTATTTAAAATATTGTTATTAAGCAAGCTGAGTACTTCCCCCATATTTCCAGAGCCTATGAGAAAACTGCGTGACAAAAGAAAAAAACTTAGCAGCTAGAAATGAGCAGATTGCTGAATGTTATTGATGTAAGTTTTATGGAAAAATGAAAGCACCTACCAATGAATAGAACCATAAAACCCATGTATTTTGATTAAATAGAGCTGCCCCAACCATTATGCCTACTTCTATCAACATTCATTAACTTATGTTGTGCTTTACTAGCATTCTGTGAAGCATGTCAGACTTTTCATACATCACTTGTCAGATTTCCTAAAAGGTAAATTTATTCTTCTGTATCAGTAATAATACCTTGAATTCTGAAAAAGCAGTGATTTTCTTTGTTACTGTTCTTGCTGTTGTTGATATTAACGATTGGCATGCTCTTTCAGTCTAGTAATGAGGGAATAAAATTTTTATTTAAAGATATCAAGTAAAGAACCTCTGAAAAGTACATGGAATTAGGGTGTGTGCTATTCCCATGGCTTTAAAAATGCTTAGTATGGGTTTTGCTGTTTTTCTCTCATACTGCAAATTTTTAGTACACAAAGCCTTAATAGTAGAGCTAAATATGAAAATGAGATGTTTTGCTAAGGTTTGTACCTTTGCATTGTTTTTATTTTTGTGGGCTTTGTTCTCTTTCTTCCTTGCAGACCTACCATACAATGTGCTTTCATAAGTAATAAAAAGACAAAAAGAAGTAGTATGTGACCTCCAGAAAAATAGTGACATTTTCAAACCTTTGAGTTTCAAAAGTTTAGCACCAGTCTTTCAAGGCCTGAAGTAGTTCTAGTGTTATATGTGGTGGGGTTTTGTTATGCAAAGTGAGCACAGTTTAAACAATAATTGCTCCCCAGAAAGTCAAACTTCAATGGCCTGTAGGGAATGTCATGCTTATACAACTGTGTTTCAATAGACTTTTCAATGTATAATTCTCTGCCATTTTCCAAGGAGCAAGTCTTCAGGCATGATCCTGAGTGTTGCATTCCATACATGAAACAGCTGCAAAATTCAAGTGGAGCTGGGTACATCAACCACATCTCAGACCAGGCATATAGATTCAAAACAGACAGATCCAACAGGGAATGGATTCTGTAAAATGTGTGCAGTTTAATCCAATACAGAAACACTTAAATGCATTAACAGGTCATCACAAAGGTAGTTCTCAGCACCTTTCAGGATCAGTTCTTCAGAAGTCATAGAAAACATCACAGCAAGTGTTAAAAGAGTATTCAGATCCAGATTCTGCATTTGAAAATACACGAGTTAAAGAGTTTCATTATTTTATCTCATTTGTGTCCTCAAAAGCAATACCATTGCTTTCTGGATCATTGAATCATATAGAGTTGGAATAGCAAGCTCCTCACTTACATGTTTTCTCTGGTTCAGATATAAGAGGCATGATAAAAAAATCCACTATTATGTTACCTCTATTCTGTTCTTGGCTGATATTTCAGTTTTTCTGGGATTGCTGGCAACCATTCCTTTTAAATCTTAGCAAGGACAGATGCTTCCTAAAGTGTTCTAGGAATTGCTAAAGGAGAAACAAAATTTTCAGTTATTCAATTTCATCTGCTTTTCAACTAAGTGGAGAAAGTATTCAGTTACATTTGAGGCCATAATATGACAAGAAAATATAACCAGACAGGTAAGAAATGGAGCAAGAAGACAAAGATTTTAGCATATTTGAAAAAGCTTTAAAGCTATATTACTTTTTGTAGGTGTGCACATCATTAGCTGTAAACTTGTTACATAGTAGGACTGTCCAAGCACTTAGGGGTAAGTAAGCATGTGCTTAAAAATTTGTAGAATCTACCAAGATGAAAATTCACCTATTTTTACAAATACTTATAGGCATTTGTGCTCTTTTTATTGCAGTATGCATGTAGTACTCATTTCCCAAGTTGTACATGCCATGATGCCACAAGTCCTCGTAAGAGTCACCTTTAGATGAAGCAGCTTTAAATGTTTATTTTTTATTTAATTCATATTAAATAAATATATAAAAAATGAGTCAACATCATCATGCACTTCTCAGCAAGCTTTCCAATAAAAGGAGAAAACTAATGGTTGCTGCCAAGTCACCACTGGCCATCACATATCATTTTCAAAAGCCATTGCAAGGCAAGAGGGATGAGGACACCAAGTGGTTATATCCAATTATCTTACTGTCACACATGTGAACTGTGCATTGCACAGAGAACTGTGCTGGTGCAGAGCACTGAAACAACAAAGAATTAAATTGATGTCTGTGTGGTAACACTGGTGCTATGAAAAGATTTTGCCTGCGTGTGTCAGAAAATCTGCTGGAGGCAGCTTTGCCAATGAAGTTACATAGATGTACAGAGAAGACAAAAAGAAACAAGCTAAAAAGTGAAGATATTGCAAATATGACAGGTGAGTTTATTCAGGATGGAAGCTCTTTCTCACAATTTCCCATCAGTAGCTGGTAAGCAGGTACCACACACTGGCTCGCAGTGAGGCACCAAAACTAAAAGCAGTCCTGATTTTCTGTGTAGATTTGGAGTTTTGCATAGTCATGTAAAATACTACAAACAATTTATGACAATATTTATTATATTAACATTACCATAATTGCTACATATAGTTTATATTTAAATTATATATTTGTACAGTGTATTGTTCATTTTACCTCAGGAAATTGAAGACTTTTTTAAAAACATCAGAAATTATTTTGAAAATTAATCTCTTCTTTGTAAATAGAAAGTAAGTGCTTTAATTGCCATTGACACACATTTGTAGCTGTGATTCAAGGACAAGAATGCAGAATTGGAATCCAAAGTCCATTAAGTCTTCTTGGAATGAGCTGGAGGAAATTGGAAAGAAGACCCATTGGTGTGAATGCCTATATCAGGGGACATCAGAGAAATTGAGAACTGGTCTACAAAGAGGAGGAAAAAGTACCTTTGCTATTCTATTACTTATGTTGTACAAGTTTTGCAAATGTAGCATTTTGTTGGAAAAAAAAAAGGGCCTCTTGCCTGAAATTTCTTGTTGTTCTAAGAAACATGCAAGCAATCAGCAAATTCCATTTAATGTGGTTATTTTCAGCACTAATATGCGTTTAATTCTAAGGTCATATCAAACTATTTCTAAAATAATTGTTATGTTATCTGGAGAAAAAATAGTTCTCCCAGTGTTTTTTTCATTTTGAGAGTTAATTTTTTTTACAAGAGGCTTGCTTTTCTTCAAAAGAGCAATACCTCTTTTGAATAGTGTATCTTGCTTTATGTGACTACTGAACCTAATCATCCAAGGAATAAATCTATTCCAGATAAAGAAATTAAATTTTAGGAAATAGAAAGTTTTACTAATTGCATTCAATTTGTAATTTAGTAAACTACTAACCATATATTTAAAATTTGATTTTATCTCCGTATTGCTTCTATGAAGTTCATAAATTATGTACCTACTGACATAAAGGCACACAGGTGAAACCCATTATATTTGTGTATTACTAAGGAAAATTATATTTTGATTGATGTATAAAATGAGCTTCATCTCCTAAAATGAAATATTTACAGTGAGTCTACTAAATACCCTGCTAGTTTGCTTATAATGTCAACCTTTTTAAAATAATTAATAGGACATGAAACTGATTTTATTGATTAAGTTTGAGACGTCCCAGAAAATTACGTTTGTAAAGTTGCAATACCAATGGTTCTTAATTCCAAGCATGATATAAGAAAGGAAGGTTGAAAAATGCTAAATATTTTAATAGATATGCACAGATCATCAGGATTTAATTCTCCATTGTAGTTCCTTAATATTTTTCTGATTATTTCTTTCCATTGTTTTTCTCTAGTTCTGTGTTTGTGAGCATAAAATATCATCTTCTTGAAGCATAATTGAGGGTTTTGAATTTTCATTTTTCTGTATAGAGAAAAGCAAGTTCAGTTCTGATGTTTGGTGGGTTCTTTTTTTACACAAATTGTGATTTGGCTTTCTGTATGAATGTTTTAATCTATTCACCGATTTATAGTCAGTGTTCTGAATTTCTTGGTTTTCTAATAGCAAAAATCTTTCTGTTCAGATCAAAAGTTTGTGATCACATTAACTTCTTCCCACATTAAAAAAAAAAGGGGGAAAGGGCAGGGCAGGGCAGGGCAGGGCAGGGCAGGGCAGGGCAGGGCAGGGCAGGGAAGGGGGCAGGGCAGGGAAGGGAAGGAAGGAAGGGAAAGGAAAGAAAAGGGAGGGAAGGGAAGGAAGGGAAGGGAAAAGGAAGGCGAAGGGAAGGGAAAGGAAGGGAAGGGAAGGGAAGGGAAGGGAAGGGAAGGGAAGGGAAGGGAAGGGAAGTTCTAATTTAATTTTTTTTTTTTTGGTAGCCTGTCCCCCACCCCCTTTTCTTTTTTCTTCAGTGTGAGTCTTTTAAAAGTTGTTTTGCGCCTATGTTTTCTTCAGTACCTCCAGCTTCCTTATTGCTGAGATCAGCTGCTGGTACTCCCCTGACAATATCCTAAGATGCCATTGATAGCTGCTCAGAAGAATAGTTACTCTATTTTTAGTTTACACTTTTGTGTTTGCTCTCTTGCATTACATCTCAAGAATAGAGGCCTGGAAAGGAAGTTCTCAGTTCATGTCCAGGATTTTGGCAGGAAGGTGCACAGAATTGCTCTGTTTTATGTCACTATAGGGAAAATGGACTTACAAGTAGAAGGATAGAGGAGAATATTTCATCTTCCCACCACACACCCATTATCCCCAAAATACACTGTTTCAACCAGAAGCTTAGCTAAAGGAAATGGCCTCTCAGGGGTCCCTGATTTCTCTGGGATGGGACTGAAGTACTGCTTTGATACAGTAAGGAAATCTCTCTTCACTAATTAATATTTTAGAACGACATCTATCTGAAATTTGTGATGAAAGAGTGAAACTTGGGAAAGCTGAATGGGAACTCAAGGCAAGAACTGTATCACAGGAACACGTTGCACAAATAACACCCTTATTCTCTGCTTATAAAAGCTGACAATGACGATTGCTTCAGCCTTGCAAAACATTGAACAAATACAGCCTTGAGGCCCTCATAATTTAGGCCAACTTTCTTTTCTGAAAAAGGTCAGTGACACAGATTTTAACTGTCTTTTGTAATGCCTTTTATTTACAAAGTGTTGACAGCTCTATTTTGAACAGTGCAGGCCAAGGCAATACCAAAGTAGTTCCAGAAAAACTCACCTTACATGCTACTAATGCTTCAGGTTTTGTGGGTGATGGATTACATTTTTTAACTTGGTGCCTTTTCTTTATTTTTGTGATATACTTCTAAGATGCAAAAGCATTTGTGATGGAAGTCATTGGTCATAACTAATTTCCACAGATCAATCAATCTCAGTCAGAGTGAATTTCTTTAATAAAATTTGATATTTTAATTGCAAATTGTAAAAACAAATCAATTTAACAGTGACATGATGAGATCTTTTAATTCTGCTTAAACTCTGTGTTAAAATATGTTTCAATTCTGATAGTACACATGTTTTTATACATGTATTTATTGTCATATATATTCTTTTTTGAAATCTGCGTGCCCATTACACTAATCATTGTTGGGTTTTAGCAGACAGACTCCTTTACATGGGGACAAGTATTTAGCCCATCATTTTGCAACATTAGTCTTGAAAATTCCCATGTCCCACCTATTAACTCATCTGCTATAATTCTCTTAGTGTGCATCTGGATAAATGACAATTTCTAAACCCAAGTAATGAACAGACATTAAGGTGAGAATCAGCACTGTACACTGAATGACTTTGTGAAAAGACAGACTATCATGCTGAATGCTACTACCAGTACTTTATCACAACTCTCCCATTATATTCACACACAAGAGGGTTATCTTTAAGATTTAGGCTTGGGATATTTTTTAGTCCAGCTGAACAGGTATAATTCCTAGCACCTAATAAATGCTTTAGATTCAGATCACAGTGTTTTCTCTTGATAATAGGATCAATAAGATAATGAGGTTCTCTTGGTAGGTTCTGAAATTATTATATTCTTTTAGCCCAGTAGAGCTCATTATGATCATCTCACTCAACCTCCTACACTTGGGTCACAATAACCCCAGAGAGTACAACAGGCTTGGGTCAGAGTGGCTGGAAAGCTGCCTGGCAGAAAAGGACCTGGTGTTGCTGGTCAACAGCAGCTCAACATGAGCCACTGTGTGCCCAGGTGGCCAAGAAGGCCAATGGCATCCTGGCCAGTATGAAAAATAGTGTGGCCAGCAGGACCAGAGGAGTGATTGTCCGTCGATATTCAGCACTGGTGAGGCTGTACTTTGAGTACTTCCAGTTCTGGAGCCTTCTGTTTAGGAAGGATGTTGAGATGCTGGAGAAAGTCCAGAGAAGGGAAACAAGGCTGGTGAAGGGTCTGGAGCACAAGTCCTATGAGGAGCAGCTGAGGAAACTGAGGGGTTTTAGCCTGTAGAAAAGGAGACTCTGGAGAGACTTCATTGCTCTCTAAAATAGGCTGAAAGGAGATTGTAGCCAGGTGGGGATCAGTCTCTTCTTTCAGTCAACTAGCAACAGGATAAGAGGACACATCCTCAGGCTGTGTCAGGGGAGGTTCAGGTTGAACATCAGGAAGAATTTCTTCATGGAAAGATTGTCAAGCATGGAATGAAGTGCTCAAGGGGGAGGACAAGTCACCATCCATGGACGTGTTCAGGAAAGGACTGGATGTGGCCCTTGCTGCTATGGTCTAGTTGACAGAGTGGTCATCAGTCAAAGAATGGACTCAATGATTTTAGACATCTTTTCCAACCTAAATGATTCTGTGATAACATGGGCCATATATTTCATTCCAAGATTTCTGTCTGAATTCCAGCTACCTGTGGCTGAGCTAGGTCCTAACTTGTCATTGAAAGTGTAATTTGGTGTAAAGATTCTCTGCCTAATTGAATGCTCTACTTCCCCTGGCGATGTGCTCCTTCTGTTATAACTGTCATCAATAAATGTATGCACAGTGTAAGCTGAAATGCTTTTGTATAATGGTAACATTTTCCTTAAAGCATCTTGGAGGACTGTTTAGCCCTTTTAAGTTTTTTGAGAATTTTAAGACAATGTTTTTTGTTCAGGCAATTGAAACATATCTGCAAGGCAAGAGCAGTTCAAAGTTGCCAATATGAGGAGAGACAGGTGCCTCTTAAATTATTCATAGATCTCTGCTAGCTACCCATCTTTTTGCAGATGGGGTTTTTGGTGTTGTTTTGTTGGGTTTTTTTCCTTTCTCTCTTTCTTTATCCCTGATGGATTTATTGCATTTATTGCACTCTTAGCTCCATGAATAGATATGTGAAATGCAAAGGCAAAGCTTCAACTAGTAAAAGAACAGAAAGTCTATTCTGGTTTAACAGATTCTCTCTCTGTTTATCACTGACAGCTATCTTAGATTGTTAAGGTGCTTCAAAGGAAAGCCTTTTTTTTCCTTTGTGACTTCTCACTGATGACAGGCTCTTTGTGACAACAACCCAGACAGCAATCAGAGTTGGAAGATCAGTTGCCAAAACCTGCAAAATGGTGTATTATATATATTTTTTTGATCAGTCCTGTAAAAAAAATATTAATTTTGAGGAGAGAGTGCTACAAGGGTGAATAACTTCTAACTATTAATTTTAACTAGCTGTATTAATTTTAACTGTGGCTGTAGAAATTACCTCACTTATTCTTATCCCCAGTGGCTTTTTTCCCTCTGTTCTTATAGGAGTTATTTTATCCACCAGCCTTTCTTTAAAAAAAGATTCGGTATTATAACTGTATCTTTTACATCCTTGTCTTACTTGGGGTACATATATCTTCCAAAATTCTTTCTCCTTTTTCGTCTCTCTCTTTGTTTATTCTTCACCTTTTTATCTATTAAACCTCCATGCATCCAGTCAAAGAGATGGATTAACCTGGTATACAATGGCACATGATTCAAACATCTGATGTCAAGTTTGAAAATAAAGTGCAAAGTTAATGTATATTGAAAAATAGAAGACCTTGAAAAAGAAAATCTCAGTCAAGAAAGATACCATCTCTAGGTAGGACTAAATGCAAATGCTGTGCAGGAATGTGTATGGGAGAATATGCACATGTGAGAAAGGCGATCTGTTGCAGCTTGCATTTGGCAATGATCAATAAAATAATCTTAGCTGCTGATAGCAGGCTTCCCAGGTCTGACCTTCAGATGTTAGCATTTGAGATGGCTCATATTTGGATAGACCTCAGAAAGTCTTGAATGCTGGAAAACTGTTCAGCCAGGTGCTAAATTCCTCCATGTTAGGTTGTACAATCAAATAGGTTCAGAAAAGTTACCTCTCACCTCTGGAAAACTGGAAATGAGTTCTCAAGAATCTTTCCATTGAAATACTACTTGGCCTAAAGTTGTAATGTCTTGAGCTGTTCTTTTCTCTCACATGGTCCTTTCATATTAAATGGAATCACAGAGAACAGAGGCATTCAAACATAAATATTTTGGCACTCTATTAATCAAATTTTTGTTTCCTCTCGAGTTCTTCTCAGATTGCTGTAGGTAGATACTGAGACTATGGTTTGTTAGTCATTTGTTTTTTTAAAGGAATAAAAAAGAAAGTCAGAGGTACCTTTATGTTTTAGGTTTTTTCTTTGTATGGAGACCAAGTGTTGATACACCTTAGAGTGGTGTAGAGGCCAGTCTATTATTCCATTAGAAACTCCTTATTCCATTAGGAAAATCTTTTTATATTGTGGTCCTGGACCTGGGGGTTATAATACTGTATTTTAATGAGGAGCAAGAACAGAGAGTAAAACATCAGCATATGCACCAAAAATTTCAAAATAAACCTCTTATCTCTTCAGCACCTTCACATCATTATACTCTGTGAGTCTTCACAATATGTATCATTCAAGACAGTAGTTTACCCTGTCAGTATACAATAAATTGGTTTTGCTGTCAAGATTTGGATTAGTGCTGTGGTAGATATCCCAGGTTTGTACTTTTTTATTAGTATTTCAACCTATAAGGAAATAGAAATTATTAGAGACTGTGAACAAATCTCCACTGACCTGAGATTCAGCTTGTCCCCAGAACACTTTATCTAAAAATGTTGTTGTTCCATAGCATTACAAGTAAGAGTAAACACCTCTGTGTTTCTTTCTTGGCATGAGATACATCTACAACATAAGCATTGTTGGGAGTGCAGGTAGTTAAGTTATTAAAACTATTTTATAACTATCCAGTATTCTAATAAGCAGGGACTTATCGTAAGTAAATGGAAAAATTCAGGTATTGTACATACATGAACTTTAGTGCAATTATCAGTTCACTCACAGAGCAAAATTGTGTTGTGGGGTTTTTCTTAACATTATATCAAATGTACTATGTGTATTACATCTAGGGAAGTGCTTCTTTACTAAGCATTAGATGATTTTCTTTGATTTTATTTTCTTGCAAATATTTAAGTCTGAGAGCTGTAATACAGATGGAGAAGAAGTATCTTTAAACCTTCTCTTCACCTTAAATAATTCGAATGACAACTGAAATACCTAGCTCTTCAATATGAGACAGTCATAGCTTTAGATGCAGACTTTATCAAAGTATATCTCTATATATAATCACTCATGTCTGTCTTTAAAGCAATAGGCACAAGACAGATTAGGTGTTCCAGGTCCAACTCCATGATCTTGCGCCAGATTGAGTGGTCACAAGCAAACAGGGAGGGCTGACCCTGGTTGGATGCCAAGTGCCCACCAAAGCCACTCTACCCCTTCCCTCCTCAGCTGAACAGGAGAGAAAAAACATAACAAAAGGTTCATGGCTTGAGATAAGGGCCAGAGAGAGATCATTCACCATCACAAACAAAATATACTCAGCTTGGGGAAATTATCTGAATTTATTGCCAACCAAATCAGAGAAGGCTAATGAGAAATAAAAACTGCTTCCCCCTACCTCTTCCTTATTCCTAGGCTTAATTTTTTTTTTTCAGTTCTCCACTTCCTCTCCTGCAGTGGTGCAGGTAGATGAAGAATGAGGGCTGTGGTCAGATGCTCACAGGTGAACTGCTCTAATGTGGGTCCCTCGTGGGGTCACATCCTCCTTTGGGCATATTCATCTGCTCCAGTGTGGGTTCCACAGGCTGCAGGTGAACCTCTGCTCCACCATGGACCTCCATGGGCTGTAGGGGCACAGCTGCTTCACCATGGTCTGCACCACAGAAACCACTGCAGGGAAATCTTGCTCTGGTGCCTGAAGCACCTCCTGCCCCTCCTTCACTGACCTTGGTGTCTGCAGAACTGTTCCTCTCACATATTCTGACTCCTCTCTTCTTGCCTGCAGTTGCTCCTGTAAAGTCACTTTTTACTCATCTTAAATATGTTATCCCGAGGCACTATCACTATTGCTGACGGGTTTGGCCTTGACAAGCAGCAGGTCCATCTTGGAGCTGGCTGGCACTGTCACCACCTGAGACAAGGGAAACTTCTGGCCGCTTCTGTAAGAAGCTGCCTTTTAAAGTGTCCTGCTACCAAAACCTTGGCACTAAACCCAACAGAGTAAATCATTTAGTCCTCCAGTGCCTATGTTTCTTCATCTAACAATTGGAAATAAATGCTGCCTTTCTCCTATTTATCTTGGTTACTTAGGTTCTTATCCTAATAAGCATGAAGTGTCTGTTGGTAAGTTTCAGTGTTGATCACATTTGGCCACAGATCTCAAGGAGAAATTTCAGCATAAAAGGGAATTTTCATTAGGACTGTAACATTATCCAAAGTCACCTTATATTGCAATTCTTCACCTGTGTCCCACAGTGTTTTCACTCCCTCGGGGGCTTCCGTAGTTTCAAGTACAACAGATGAAGTCATATGTACCACCTGCCTGTAAGTTAGAATTCAGATATCCCTATGTAAGGTTATGCAGTTGTCCATACGCTCTTCTAGAAAATTTGCATGTGCTAACTGTAGGACTCTACCTGAAGTTTGGTGTTCCCAGATGAAAATATAATCTGATATCCCAAGATTTCATGAGTAAGCATAAGTAATGTTTAATTGTTTTTCTTTTCTGGGATGCATAATGAATGGCCTCTAAGGTAGTGAATACTT
This sequence comes from Lichenostomus cassidix, assembly GCF_008360975.1. NCBI lineage: Eukaryota > Metazoa > Chordata > Aves > Passeriformes > Meliphagidae > Lichenostomus > Lichenostomus cassidix. The sequence continues at coordinate 50,750,956 of NC_139482.1, forward strand.
TGATTTGTATGTTAAAGGTTTGTGTCTATTCAATACATGAAGGTATGGATGTTTTTAGAGTTATGCCATGACTGATAATCAGGAACATGGTCAGAAAACCAAAAGCACTGTCCTTCCCACTCAAATTGAATGAATTTTAAAATGAATTGATAGAGGCAAAGTTTTTCATTACATTTGTATTCAGTCAATTAAAAAAACCCACACTTTAATCAATAATGAAATGAAATCTTTCCTAAAATACTGAGAAACTAAAATTGCTCCTTTTCTTGGCTGAGACAAATCTAGTTCCCTCTGTCAAGCATGTCAGTAACCATGTGTTTTTCTTACATTTTTCCAGGTATTATGACAACATGTGATCCAACTTCCAAACATTTTGAGAATGAACAGAAATCACTAGATTCATTATATAACTGAAATTTGTCTAAGAATAGATTAGATGTAAAAGGTCCCTCTGCACTGCAATAGCTTTCTGCCACTTGAAGATTATCTTACACTGGGCAGATCCTTTTCTGTGAAGTTTACCTAAAGCAAGGTAGAATCTATCCATTGCTTTACAAGAGTCTTATGTGTTTTGTATTTGAATGTTCATTCAGTTGTGCAGATTGATGCTGGTGAAGCTCTGCTATGGGCAGAGTGATACTGTTTAAGCCAAGCAATCTGGGATCCTATACAAAAATTCTGCCGATGAATACTGGCAATTACTTTCCTAATGGATTCTAATTGAATCAGAAAATGGAATAAATTAAACTGAACTTAAAGCCCATTATTAAGTTTGGTTTTCTGGAAGTTTCGTATAACCCATTAATTCATTAATTATTTTTTAATTGGCAAAGTTTCCTTTCACATAAAACTTTTCTTTCAAATGGATGTCAGTGTAAGTTTCTGCTTTTACATGACTATCAATTTTTTCCTCGAAGAATCATCCCTATTCCTACTTGAGTGAAAGATAAGCTGTGAAGTCAATCTGCATAGAATCAACCTTTCGGTTTTTGCTCTCTTTTGGTGCTCCTATTAGCAGTCAAAAATGTTAGCAATTCTCGGGTGTAATAAACCACATTAAAGTCACACAGATTTTCAGTGATCTGGGAGTGCAGCTATCTTGAACCCCCAAATTGCTAAAATGGGGGAAGGTGCAAATGATCAATGGCTAAACAGAGAGGACTTCTTCCTTCTCTGTGCCATGCTATTGATCAGGCAAATGTGGTTTGTTCAGCAATCCATCTTACATGCCTAATGCTTGAACATTTGTACTGATCCATTCTCCATTCCAGCTCTACAGAATCGTGTTTATTTTTATACAATTTACACAAAGTTTTCTTACATGCCACTGAACTACAAAATCATTATCTGTGATTGAAGGATTATATTTTAGCTTTTTGAGTAAAAGGCTTGTAGGTTTTGATTGAACTTGCAGAAAGGAATGTTAATGCCCAGTTTTTTGGCTCTCTGAAAAAATTCACAGCAGATGGTGGAGAATGCAGGGGATGTGAAGATCCCAGAGAATTGGACCACTAACATTTTCTTATTCCAGCTGTATGTCCAGCCTCAGGGACATTCAAAAGAAAACTCTTATCAGTCATATCTAATTATAACCCTGATGTACTACTGCTAAATTATAAAGGAATTCCTGCTCTGGGCCCCAAACAGAGAGAAAGAACGCAAGCTGAATCAGTAAGAATATTGTATGAGGGATGAAGAAAGAACCCACTTACACCTGGCAAAGAGACAAAATATCATCGGCAAAATATGGGTTGGACATATGACGAAGATTTCTCACATTATTCAAAAAATTTTTGAAACAATTAGCTGTAGGAGAAATTCTCTCAAGAAGCAATATGTGCAAGATAAGTAGCAGCACGGCCTATCTTAGCTACAAAAAGTTCTGTGTCTAATTATAAATTTTTCAGGCAAAATAACAAACCATTCCTCTTCCACAACATCACATGCAGAAAGGTCTATGAGAAAGAGAATTCAGTCACACCACTGGGGATAAAGCCTGAGCTGTAACCTTCACATCAAACCTGAGCCAGAAAGGACTTAGCTCTCTGAAAATGGAAAGCACAGAGGGAACTTCCACAGCCACCATCACTTTTGAATGTTGCATAGCAAATATAGGAAGAAGCCCAGTCTGCTGTGAACTCAGCTGAGCATTTTCTTGTGCCCTAGGAATGGGCTTTATTCCACAGTGTGTAACAGAAAACAATGAAAAGACTGTTTTCATTAATATGATGATACAAGTCCACACATTAGTGAAATAACACTGTCTGCTTTCAGTCTTTAACAGAGCTTCCAACAGAATGATACAAAGTAAGATCCTGGATCAAGCAAAGGTGTTTATCTCAGCAGTGATTTTTTGACTGAAAGTAGGTACATATCTGAAAGAAGGGATCCAGTTAAATACCCATTGTTGCTGTTCAATCAGGTGGGACAATATACCTAGCTCTAACAAGCTGTAGCTGATGTGGTCTGTATTTCCATGCTACACAAAACTGTGAACAAGAGGTACCCAAATGGTAACTTCTATGACTGTATTATGGAGGGACTCTTAACAGCCATGTGCACGCATGGTAAATGGGTCACTTGTGTCTAATGACAACAGATGTTAGTTCTTTGCTTTCCTGCCGCTGAAATGCAAATTACACTTTCCCTTCAGCTTTATAGAGTCAAAGTTGGCTGTAGCCCACAGGTCCGATTCAACTTGATACCATTTTCTGCAATTTTTGAAAGAGAGAATAATATTTTGCTTTCAAACCTCTCTCCAGTCAATGGGTAAGAAATCATTTGGTGGATATTCAGTTTTGTGATGTTGTGTTCATCTTCTGTGATCAAGTTCTATTCTTTCTTCTTACTTTAAGCAAAATTGTTTCAATTCATGTGATATACAAGGTATTTTTTTCTTCTGCTCTTGCACAAAGCACTCCAGAAGACAACACAAAGTGTAATCAAGTTGTGTAGGACTACACTAACAACTTTAATGTAAAAGGAGGCACAAAATGTGCAATAAATCACCTGGTTAAAGCCTGAAAACCTCTTTTTGTTTATACATTTATTGATTTTTTTTTCTCTAATCATGTCTCGCTCCTTTAATCATCAGCTTCTTGCCTGCCCTCTATTATCCAAAATCAAAATAATAGACTTCACCTAAACAATAGTGGCAATTTATAGGGTGACAAGGCATGTCTTTTATCCACCAGAGAGACTCCTTCCAACTGCAGGAAAGGACAAACTCTTCAGATGTTTTTCTGTCTTCATGAAAAAATTGGCAAGAAAAAGAAAACATTTCCCTATAAACCATCACTGAAACAGCCAGAGGGTAAAACAGTAATTGTTTTGTGCTGATTTTTGTTGGTTTCGCTAAAGTAATTACATGAAGGGCAGTGTGGGTGGGATGTATGGCAGAAGGTTATGATCCTGTCACGGCTCAGAGTAAATGCATTCTCCTGAACTCCCTGTCATGCTGCAGCCTTCTCTATTTTATAACATGGAAACACAGCCTATGCATAAATTTTCTGGTTTAGGCAGACCTGGTTAATGACAGGTGAGATAGTTCCTGATTTCCAGTGAGAAATGTTGATGAGTAGATACGTATGGTCATTAGTACTGAATGTCAGGACTGAAATACATGTCTTCATGTCTGACCCAGCACCACAGGTTAGTTTAGACTTGAGCATTTTCTGCTTGTGCATTTCTTGCATATGCCCAGTTGCACGGCATATTTTAGAGAGTTAGAGACGCTAACATTCCCCTTTATTCCTTTCCTTCTCACATTCCCCTTTATTCCTTTCCTCTTCTTGAAAGCAAATGTCAGTTGTATAAAATGTCAGAGGTTTCAGGTGTGACTTTTAATGTACATTTTTTGATTTGTTGGGTTGGTTTTTTTTAAGTAAATCTGACACAAAAAAAAGGGAAAACATACTCTGTATTTTATTCCTTAACATCTTAACATGAGTCGACTGACAAGCTGAAGGTGTGTGTGGGCAAAGAAAATTTTCACTAAAATATTTCTCCCATAAATGCTTTACTAAAATTTTTAAAACAGCCTTAAATGAAAGTTACTCACAACAGTGCTCCAGGGTTATTTGAATACCCTGCTGATTATAATTCCCCAATATCTATTGTTTCATCATTACAGCATCAGAGAGAAATTAAATAGATCTTGCCATGTATCTCATTCTATTATTTCCTTCATTTTATTTCACAGGTCATTTGCAATCTTTTCAATGTGAAAGGTAAAAATCTTTATTGTGTAAGCAGTAGCATGGAAATAAGGTATGAAAATGGATCAGGATCTTGAAAGACAACACTTTTTCCTTCTGATTGCTTTGGTAATTGCTACTTAGGGCTCTTCCTAAGTAATGCTGGCTTGCTCATGATGACAGTTTTGGGTAGTAGCTCTTAGGATCCTCATCTTTCAATTCCCACTGCATACAGTGTACTGCCAGTAGAGAACTATAAAATGTTTTCTGCCCCAGAGAGCTTACACTGATTTAAATTATCATGAACTGAGGTATCAGAATACTATCAACCCAAGTGCCTTCAACTTTTTTGGGCCTTTTAGTAAGAAACTTAGATAGGAACTAGGAAAAAACCAATATTTTATTTAGAAATTTTAAGATGCAACTGAAGTTTTTGTATAATGGAGACTAGCACAGATCAGCTTGTGGTCTTCAGCTTTTCCTTTGACTGTTGATTCAGGAAAGGAGCAATTTGGTACCCACTTTTCTAAGCTAGCTGTATTTTGAAGTAGCCACCATCCTTGTATTTTTGTGTTTGTGTAGTCAGCCTGCAAAGAGTAGGTGATTTTATCAGGATCTGTGGTGCGGATTTTGCCCAATAATAGTGGAGAAGTGATTCAAAGTTTACACCACTGTTAGTCCACTGATTTAAGAGGATTCCTGGATGTACCAAAATGAATTAATAGGCAGTAACTGAGTCTCATATCAGAATGGGCAGAGAAGAGCATGTAGTCCCCTTTTAATAGAATGAGCAATACTATATGTTGTCATTCAGGCATACCGTTTCTTATTAAAACATTCTATAGAGAAAGAGAATAAATGATATATTGTAAATTGATATAACTAGCAGAATAGTCAACATGAAGAAAACATAATTAAATAACCACCCTTAAAAAATACACAGGATGTGGAAAATAGGATAATCCAGGTTAAACAATGTGTGAACATAATTTCACAGAAAGTTATATATGCAAAATCAAACTCTGCAAAGTATATTTATATTACTTAATAAGAAGAGAGAAAAATGTGTGTTGAAAATTGAAAGAATAAAACCAAACACGAAGTCTCTCAAGTTTGAAGGAAAGCTACAAAAAGTGAGCAAACCAACAAAATATCAAAATATGTTCTTGAGCAGGGATGAAGAGAACAGAGTTTGCCTTCAGCTAGAGATTTTCACCCATTTCACACACGTTCAAAATGCAATCCAGATAGGCTGCCCACCAAATCATCATTCTTGCGTCTTAACTTTGAGGGTTATACATTGTCATTCCATACATGTGGTGGTGGATGATACCACCTCAGGAACTGCTGGGGAGCCGAGTAGTCCCAGTACAGCAGGGTTTCACTGGTGGCAAAACATCCCAGTCGAAGTAACACAATAAGTCCCTCCCCAAATTCTGTAAAGACCCCTGGCTGTAACCTAACCCCTGACTCCATCCCTCCCTTCTCCCCATTGGTTGTGGTGTTCCCCCGGCCTCCTCTCCCCTGCCCCAGGTGATCCCTATATCTAGGGACACCGAGGGCTCCTCTTCCTCTTTCACCCTGGAACCCTTCGGAATAAATATCTGGAACATCCAGCTGATTGAGCCTCTGGATTCTTTGTCTCTGGTAACGCGTGAGCTATCCAGCTCTCTGGGTGAGTGAGAATCTGTGCCTTACACTGGCATGGGTGTGAGAAGGGTCTTTCTGTACAGCACCAGAGCAGTGCTGGCTGGAGTGATCTCTCAATAGCCTTAGAGACACTTTAGGTAAACGCAGAGGCCTATTCCACCCCTTCCCTCCTACTGCGTTACATACATAATTTCATGGAACAAAAATTTAATGAGAAACAAAAATCTGTTGACAGTGTTCACGGACAACTTGAGAAGCTACCTAAATAGAAAGAGAAAGGCTCAAATCTGGATTCACAGAGGCACTTAGGAGCCTAAAGAAGATTGATTTCAATAGGACTCTAATTCATAAATGTATTTATGTATGTGTATTTTAATTATTTCTATGAGCTAAAGTCAAAGCTACAAGCTAGTCAACAGTCCTGCATATGGACAAATATTTGAATAGTCCAAGGCATCAAAAAGTTCCAGTTCAATTCTATACACAGGAGCAGGTGCAGTTACTATTTCTCTACCAGACTGACTCAATGGTAGGTAAGACATCTCTCTCCAGGCCTTTGAGCTGTTGGGTATAGTATCTTGACTGGCCAGAGGTTTTGTGTATTTGTATACTGAATTAGAGACTCAGAAGACATTTTTTCCGCTACTCTCTGAATTGCAGTCCTGCAACCATAACCCTAAAGTAGTACACTGGTTTCAGATATCTCTGTACACCCTTTTCCAAAGAGGATGATAAAATATAAATCCAGATTTGATACTGGTTAATACATCAGTCAGAAACAGGAAGAGTCAAGAGCCTCTTTGCCAGAGGGAAAGTCCCATTCTCATACTGCTGCTGGTATGAAACCTCTGTGCAGACTGAAGTGTGAGAAGTGAACTGATACCTGCACTATGGTAGTCTGAATACATCCGAGTGTGGCACAGCAGTCTTGTGAAACTTGGATTGCCTCTGTCCCTGACTCTCCTCTCCCTCACACTGCTCCAGGGTTACTGCAACCTGAAGTAACCTCTGGTACAATTTCCAGATTTAGTACCATAATTGTCTCATTTCCCCATACCAGCTTCCATAGCGGATAAAAGCTCCACAGTCTCCACCTCCTCACATCCGCTGGGCAGTTTCATTTCAGAGATGACTACCCAGGAGCTGTTAGTGATTATAGGAACCATCCATGTTATGCCTGCTGTCAGGTTCCCTCCTGGGCCAGAGTATTGAAAAGACATATTGTACGCTCAGCAAGAAATTGCAGTTAGCTTAGGATATACTTAGACCATCATTTTGAGAGAGAATATTAAGAACTCAGGGCACTGGAAAAACAAAGGTCTTTTTCCACCCCAGGAGGTAGAAAAGTACCAGAAGGTGGATATGAGGCTTTTGTACGCTTTGAGTTTGTGAATTCTGCTGTCTGACTCAAGGTTCTAGCTCTATAGTATGCAATTTAAAGTCTCCTCTAGGTGCTTATAATTTAATTGTGAGGTGTTTCACAAACATCTTAGCAGGTGCAAAGAGGACGTGAAGTGATCCTTTTTTCCTCTCTCCTCAGCTGGAACATGAAGAAGGCACTTTATGATCCAATTAGTGCCTCCAGGAGCTCTCTAATTGCATTATAAAGCCTCTTAAAAAAAAAAAAAAAGAAAATTAGAAATTGGTTCTAAAGCCCAAAAAAAAAAAAGGAAGTGAAGTTTAACTATTTGCCCTCCTGGTAACTCAGGAGTGAGAGGACCCAGCATCCTTATACACCTCATTTTATCTGTAAGTTCCACATATGCATTCCATCAGCCAGAGCTCTGGAGAGTGGAGCATCCTTTGTTGGGTTGCAGTCAGAGCTTGAAGTATGCTGGGAAGCTTTGCGCCCAAAGTAGCTAGTGATGTTAACACATGTTGCTCATTCAAAGAAACTGCAACTGTGCTGCTTTATCTGTGGCCATTTTAGCTTGCTAAATATCTGTTCAATTGAGTTTTTATACGAAGCTCATTGGCATAGTGTCTGAGAGGTATTATATATAATGAGCTATAGCATGCTTTCAACTTCAAAGCTCAGGCTCTGTATAATAATTATCACATCACTTTCCATAATTCTCACATATTATACTTACTGAGTGGGTGGGAAGAAGATACTGAAATAATATTTAGACTTACATAGTGACTTTCAGCTGTATATAACAAAATATTTTCCATTGGCAGCTAAGCATTATCATCTCCCTGCAAAGATGGAAAAGACTAAAAGGCAAATAACACAGAGCTGTAAATAGAATCCCAGCTTCTGCTCTTTGGTGCACAGCCCTTCCTATTCATTCAATTAATGCAGCTCCCAAGTACTTTTCTTCATTAGCTGACAAAAGTTATAGGACTTTTATCCCTTTTCCAATAAAGGAATGAAATGTGCAAAAGCAAAACGCTTGAATATGTCTCTCACATATATGACAGTAATACTTGCCTTCCTTTATATGCCCATACAGCTGAGCAGAACACCAGCCCTGCATTTTCTGTTTCCATCTAATTTTTTTTTCTGGGATTTAGTGCACCCATTGCAGCAAAAAGGCACAGTAGCAAGACTCTCAGCTGAGGTTACACTGTGTGCAGGGTCTTCTACCCATTCCCTTGGGAAGAGGCTAACACCACCAAAGCTGTCCTTAAGTACCAATGTATCCTTGAAATTACTCTGAAGGGGACATAAATCTAATTTAAATATGACAATGACAGGGTGTTTTACCAAATTCAAGTATTACGTTGTCTGAACCCAGTCCTCCTCTTCCTGGTAAATTTGCAGTCTTATTTAGGAGAGCCTTTCCTTGCCCGGTACTGTGGGCTGGGAACCTCCTCTCCTTTGGGATAGCAGGCATTGACAGTCTTTGTGCATTGCAAAAATAGGAGAAAAGAGCGGCACCTCTAGGAAGAAAGATTCATTGTGAGGTGCCATTTCAGGAAAAGGGTAAGGGACAGCTGACAGCTTTCATCTTCTGTTCTGACTCAGTCTATCACACTCCAGTGCACTGGCATACCCATGCATACACTGCTTTGAGTAAAGCCACTGACAATGCACAGTAAGTCGTCAAGAGATTTTAACAGGATCCTCTTTTTTTTTTTGCATCTTTTCTGCAAAAGTTTACCCCTGCTTCCTCTCACCTGAATTTTGGGTTGAGTTTCAGTCAGAGCTCAAAAACAAGATTAGTTCACAAACCCAAGAATACTGCTCACATTAAAACTCCTTTGACCCAACAAACAATGTGACATCTTGTCCAGATTCCTTCATGGCAGGATCCCAATTTCTGGTATAAAATTCATAGGCCTTAATAAATCTTCCTCAGTAATGGTCTGAATTTTAGGAGTTTAACAAACATGCTGAGTTTTAGGTTTTATTACAAACATTTCATATAATTAGCATGAACAGATGGCATATGATTCTACCATTAATCATTTGTGTACAACCAAAATACAGTAATGTCAGTATCTCCCAGAATGCTTCTTTGGAAAGAGTACCTGGCTGCAATTCTGATCTCTCTTGCACCCATCAGACACTATGACTGTAGTAAAATTACTTCTGATTTATCGCAGTATTGAACAACGGTGGAATGAAGCCTTTTTCATTATGCAAACTATCCTCAGTGGTTTCAAGACTTACACTGTGTTTTATGCAATATATAATCAGTTGAAAAAACAACTTCCCTGTGTAGGACAAAAAGGAGGAATATTAATGGAGAAAATCTTTCAAAGCATTTCTGGAAACAATACCCTTATGTATAAAGAGTCTTTTTTTGGCATCTCTATGTGGTAGTGTTTTCAATTCCAATAGCTATAATAAGAAAAAAAAATCTGCCCTATTTGTCAATCTGTCAGGAAATATATTTCAGCTTCAAGCATCATACTCCTGGGGTTTATGGAAATCACAAAACATCTCATTCAGATGAAGAGGCTGAAGCTATAAGCAGTGCAATTAATATCTTCAATTTCTGCCTTCAGCATGAAAAGAAGCTCAAAAGCTTTTTGAATCTGAATCCCAAATGCTGTCTAATAGTGCACATCTGGCTTATGCTATTTAGGAGAAACAACAGTTGTTGGTGTCAGCAGTGCATTCAGTGACACACTAACCTTGCTCATCCAGGGGAGCACAGGGCTGGCCAGAGGTCATGGAAAGGTTGTTTGGCAGGTTCAGCTGGGTGGAAGGGTAGCAACTCAACTGTTGCTGTTGTATAACTTGGTGATGGAAAATCCTGCACCTCGCTGAGAGTACACAACCATGGATCAGCATGTGTTTCCACACACAGAGTACAGCCAACAAGAGTCACCCTGTTTACTGGCAACAATCACTGGACAGTGACAAATTTAACCTTTTTATTTGCTGTTTGTATTTCAGAAGTACTCAACACCTAATCTCAGACACTGCTCTGTTTGATCCAATGCAAGCTCCTAGACAGGGCTATTAATTCCTAATAGCTTCCAGTCTAAGCCTCTTTGACACATCTGGAAGGGCCACACTGTCTCTTGTGTTATGTCTGTGAGACTCTTGCCTCAGATCACTAGTAGGCCCAAGAAGAGCTCAGGAAAGACAATGGCAATTGTTGTTTCATTACTGGAGCTGGAGATGACCAGCCATTCCAAGCAGATATTCTATCGTAAAACCACTTTACCTCACAACATGTCAGAAGGACCCAGACTGTATAACAACCACGCTGGTATAAAGGAGGATGTTTACAGAGAGAAGAAGGGGCTCACTCTGAAAATTCCATAGCAGACTTGGAAAGCTTTTTTGCTTGGAAGACTTACTTCTAACTTGTTCACTTTATAACAAAAACCCGTCCTTTCTTCCCACAATGCCTATCTCCAAAATGAAGACTGCTTTTTAGCAGAGAAATGGAGAAAAACATAGCTTTGTATAAACATTAGCTTGTTCCAGTGAGGTAGCTAAGGTGACAAAGGAATTTGGGTTACATTTTAGGCAGGGATTTGTACTAGGGAAATGAGTGGTGCCAGCAGTGGCTTTCAGGATTCTACTGGATAAAATTCTTATCAAACGGGGTTTATTGAAGTGTAGCCTTGCTTTGAGCAGGAGGTTGAACTGGATCAACTCCCAAGGTCCCTTTCAACCTGAATTATTCTGTGTTTCTAAAGAGTCATGCCAACACTCAGGTGCCTGAATAATTGCAAGCAACCATGAAGTAATGAATTGTTTGGCACAACCCAAGCAGAATTCTGTACCTCCCATGGTTTTCCTTCCCTTCTAATAGGGGTTTTAACCAGCAATTTACGTTTTACTTTGTCTGTTGCAACTGCAACTGAAAAAACTGAAGGGAGAAAGGGAGGCAAAAGAAAACAGCTTAGATGCTCTTGCTGATAATGAAGAATACAGATGCTGTGTTACAGCTCTGTGAAATGTTCTCCTCCAGAATGGTGCATGACAGTAAACCAAGCATGATTAAGAAAGCTGCTAACAGGCACAGACTTCTTAATATTCCTGCAGTCTGCACAAGACAAATGTTTTCCCAATTCATCTCTATTTAAACATAATAAAGAAAAAGAGAGAGAGAGAAGGAAATAGGTGTCATCTTGGGATAAATGTCTTTCCCTGAACACCAGAAAAACCCACTACCAAAGTTTGCTGGCCAAAAGTCAGGCAGGAGATGATTTCTTCATTGTGATTCAAGCTTACAGAAAATACTCTTTTAGTCAGTGTTGAATTTATCTCACGCTGCTGCAGAGAAAGCAGCTGTGCAGCCAAATTTTGATCAGAGGTGTGTCTTGTCTGAGCAGTCACAGGACTGCTATACATGAAGGGCTACTGAACAGCAGAGTGTTCATGCTTCTGAGTTAGGACATGCAGTTACAAAGCACATAAAAGACTACCTAGGGAGAGCCTAACAAACTCTTGCTCATGGCTATGAATAACAATGAGAACTGGGTTGAAGGGTACCATGAGGGTTTTTTTTTTCCTTTTGTGAATTTTTACATTTAAAGTGAACCACTGTATTTATTTCTTTTGTACATATAGCTAAATTCCAGCTGAAGGTAATGATTGTAAGCTTTATGCCTCCTGCTTGTTTTTCTGAAAACACTCAGGACAGCTGGAGAAGTGAAACTGGATCTCTATTGCTTTGTCACTGGGGCAAAGAGGGTGTGAAAAAAGGCCTTAAGGGCTTGATAACTTTCAGGTACAGGCAATCACATAATACAAACACACATATTACATATATACAGCTGATTACCACATAATCCCAGGTACTCGATATTGAGACCCTGAATGTTACTGTTTAGCCATTCTATCCAAGGCTGGGATCAGCCTTGATCGGATCTCAAGAATCAGAGAATAGCTTGGCTTGAAAGGAAACTTAAAGGTCATCTTGTTCCAAGCTCCCTACCATGGCTACAGCTACCTTTCACTAGATCAGGTTTCTCAGAGACCCATCCATCCTAGTCTTGAACACTTCCAGGGACAGGACATCCACAACTTCTCTGGGTAATGTGTTTCAGAGTCTCACCAACCTTACAGTAGAGAATTTTTTCCCAATACCCAATCTAAACCTATTCTCCTTATTCTGTTACTACATGTCCTTCTACAATGTCTCTCTCTATCTTTCTTGTAGGTACTGCAACGCAGAAATTAGGTCACCCTTAAGCTGTGTCTTCTCCAGGCTGAACAAACCCAATTTTCTCAGCCTTTCTTCGCAGGAGATGTTCTCCATCCCTCTGACCATCTTGGTGGCCTCCTCTGGACTCGCTCCAACACGTCTATGTCCTTCTTATGTTGGGGCCCCCAGAGCTGGACTCAGCACTCCAGGTGGGATCTGAGCAGAGCAGAGGGGCAGAATTCCCTCCCTTGCCCTGCTGGCCACGATGCTTTGGATGCAGCCCAGGACGCATTTGGCTTTCTGGGCTGTAAGTGCTCATTGTTGGCTCATGTCCAGCCTCTCCCAAGTCATCAGATCCTTCTCCCCAGGGTTGCTCTCCGTCTGTTCATCCTCCAGCCTATATATTATCCTGTAGCCTTTATGCATAGCAGATCAACTCATTATTTAATAATAACTTTGATGGGTTTTCTCCAGAGCATGTTAAGGGCCAAAATTTGCCTCTGTATGAATGGGAGTGGAACTGGCAGCCTATTCACAGTTTATAAAAGGGGTGGGCTAAATTTCAGTTTTTACTCTTCACAGATGTCTGTACTGTCCCCATTCCTCTGTGGAATATTTAGGCCAGGGAGCATATGCTGGAAGGAATATGGTCTCCAACAACATAGAAATGGAATCTGGAGTGCTGGAACACTAAATTTACGCTAACTGGAGTGCTGGGATTACTCTGCCTGCCTGGACTCTTCACAGCTTCAGTTGGCTTTACAGGGCCTTTTAATGCACCATGGAAAACTGGCAGACATTAGCTTAGATTTTTGAGGGGGAAGCAGTCACACATCATTGTAACGCATAATTTTTACACTTCTTTTTTTCCAAGTGAAAAGCTGCTGCTATCTGCAAAGAGTTGGAACTTTTTTTTTTCTTTTTTTTTTTTTAACACAAGGGCCTTTCCTTCCTCCTGCAGAAAAATGGCTGCATCCTGCTCGTAGCAAAATCAGCTCATATATGAATGAAACACTGCAGAAGTTTAGGGACAAGATTAGGAGATGTCTTGTTTTTCACAGAACCAGAGCAAACACTTATGATGTCTGAAGGTAAAAACAAGATTTTATCGACACTTAAATGTTTCCATGGACTTGAGACAATGATAAAGTTTTGTTTAAGTGGATAACAACGATGCTTAAATAGAACCAAATTTGGATGGAAATATTTTCCTGAATTTTAGTTATTATTAGGAAGTACCACAACATAGGAAAATGTCAGTTAATAACTCAATTGGCAAGAATTCTGTCCACAAATAAAAAAGGCAATTTGCCTTTTCTTGAGATGGTTTGCTGTCTTGGTTAACAGATTGATAAGAAAATGATTTATTCAGCATGGAGCATGGAGTGGGAGGAAGTGGCTGGCATTCCATCCACATGACATTGGCTCCCCTTCCTTTCTTTCCAGGTACTTGGGGCTGAGTCAGCTGCCTATGACATTCAGAGAAAGGTTTGAATTTGTGCCCTAGATCTGCTCTGGGTTTTCCTGTTTCCTCACACTCTTTCACATTCACTTTGATAAAAAATAGAAAATACACTCTCGTTAGACATATCACTTCACTCCTGCAGGTGCTGTTCCTTAAAACACTGTTGTCTTCAGACTGTAGACAAGATATTTACCAATCCCTTTACTTGAATCACATCATCTGTCTCCCTGTTGATAGCTTTCAAACAGATCTCTAGAAAACATTATTTTTAAAAATTTCCATTTTCTTTTTTTTCGCAAGATGAAATACTGATATTTAAAAAACATGTTTATTGATTTATTATGTGGGCTCCTGCATGGAAAATTTCATAAGTAAATGAACAGCTATGTCAGTTTCCATGTTTTGTATGCAAGGCAATGCAATAGGATTGGTGATGGGAAGGCTGCAAAATGGGACTTAAAAAGTAAAGTGAATGTCCTGTTCCATAAAAGGTCAGAGAAAGAAAGACAAGACCTTATCAAGGATTCCTTTTTGAAGATCAGGGCTTTGGCATCACTTGAAGACATGCTTCCCAGAAATACTGCACTTCTTTTTTTTTGGAGGTCTGTGGGAACAGAATAGAGAACAGAAGAGAACAAAATAGAAATTAACAACTATTACTATGTTTTTACCCCATGCTATGATGCACACTTTTATACCTTTAATCTGTGGATTTCAAAGACATCATTAAATCTGATTTGATTAACCTAAGGAAATCCAGGAGTTAATTTACAGCTACTTGCCAATTTGCAAGCCATTGAAGTGCAATGAAGCTGAGCATTCTTCTTTCAGCACTTTCATAATTAAGCATTTGACTAATTTAAATATTAAAACTGTTTTCTCATAATTGCATAATATCAGTTAAACATAAGCAAGAGAAATTCATGCCTGCTTAAAAGATCTGAGATCTGTTTTATCAGAAAGCCCACTAAAATCAGGGGAAATATTCTGGGGCTTCTGCCAGCAAGGTCAGAATCTCCAAGCAAGGACTGGCACAAATTTTACACTGTGTAACAGACCTTCATTACATACACCAAAGGAAGCCAGAAATATGGATTGTTTTTCTCTTGCTATTAACATAATCTGAAATTATTTTAAAACAGAAGAGCTGTTATCATATACTTATATAGTTGCTAATTATTTTTATCTCATTTTGCTCAGATCAAACATTGGAAATGGAAGAGTAATTTTCATTTTCTGTTTCTATTTCTGTTGGTTTTCAGGCTAAAATTCACAAACACAATTCAAATGCTGGAATAGGCTTGTCAGAGAGTTTGTGGTAATATCCTTATCCTTGGAGATATTTAAAACCCAACTAGTCAAAGTCCTGAGCAACCTGCTCTAGTTGGCCCTGCTTTGAGCAAGGTGACAATTGGATTAGATATCCTCCAGAGAACACTTCCAACTTCAACAATTCTGTGACTCCTTGAAAATATTTAAATATTATTAAAAAAATTCACAATGTAGAAAATGTATACTTGAAAATTTAAATACATTATTCTCATAAACCATAAATTCTGAGCTTATTGATATCTCCTATTCCTATTAGGGAGAAATTTTATTCCTACTCTTTGACATATTTTCAGTTGCATTTTACAATTCTAATAATTTTACTCCTTAGTTTTTAAATCTCTTGCACCAATGCCCCACAAAAAGTACATGCTTTCAAAAAATGCAGTAAACTTCCATTGTTTTTATGCATTTCTTACACTTTTCCCAGTAAGGACAGATAAGTTCAATTTCTGTCCCATTTTTGGAAGAACTAACCTCAAGAGTGGTACACATATATCTTCCAATTCACACTCAGAAACAGAGGAGCACACAGAAAAATAATTTCCCAAAGAAATGGAGTTTTATTTTCTGTGGCATGAAACCAAGTCTTCTATTATTTCCTTTCCGTCTTCAAATCTAAAGCACAGGAGTGCCATAGGATCAGAGTTCCTTTAGATGACCTCTGTGGGTGCAGAGCCCTGTCCTTGGGCTGGCCTGTGGGTAAACAGAACACCTGACTTTCTCCACTGCTCTTCAAACAGTCAGTGCAAGCTATGCACCTCAAGATCTAATTCAGTTATCAAAATAATGTTTTATCAGCACATGGTTCATGCGTAATCTGTGTTCTGGATCTGTGCGTGGGATTTAATTCATCCGGAGAGCTGGACTACTTCAAACAGCTTGCCTCCTTATCTTCTCTTAGCACCTCCAAACAGAAGTTCTACTGTCTCCCAGTTAGTAATCATGCTGATGATAAAAGATCCACCCACAGAGCAGCATTTTTTTTTCAACAGGCATTGCAATTGCTGATAAGTGTGGGTAAATAATATGTCATATAAAGGAACATTATGGAGTTCACTGTATTATTACCCTTCTGGAGGATTTATTTGACCAATATATAAACAGTCAGGGAACTTGAAGCACTGTCATGTGGTTTCAAAACCACAGAAAAAACCTCTAGCACAATGTATGTATGTGCTTCATTAGTGCTGAGGATGTGTCATTTTACCAAAGTACAGGAAAAATCAAAGTCAGTTAGGGGGAAGCAAAACTAATTATTTAAGAGATAAATCTATGTTTTTTCAGACAGGTTATGGGACTTTCCTGTACAAGGGAGACAGCTCATACTGTAAGATCAATACACAGGGGTTTGATGTAAGTTTGGAGCAAAAGTTCAAGTTCTACTAAAGACGTTCATATGCCTACTTTTCTTTATAAGTGTAAGTACTACTGATCACACCACTGAAATGCTTCTGTTCATAGAAATAAAAGAACGGAATATAAGACCAGCAAGTACTGATGGTGTCCTGATTCTTCTCCCTACACTTTTCTTTGAGACATTTAAGTTTGCTAATGTTCAGGATGTTCAGCAAAGTCAATTTTCTTGTGACAAATTGACCAATAGTGGTGCTTGGAGAGACACTGCGTGACGAATTCAATTACATAACCTTGTCAGTAAGCAATTTTTTTTTGCTTGCCTAAAGTAAAATCTAATAATGAAAAAATATTTCAAGAACCTTAATTTCTATTTTGCTTGGAAGTTGAGAAAAGTAGGCATTAGTAAGTTTAAATCATATTTTGACTGGTATATACCTTTTATGAAAATCAAACCTTCACTCTTCAGTCACTTACATATACTAGAAAATCATATCCAAAACATAAATATATCAAACTGACTGTCAAAATTGCCCAGGCATTAGATATTATTCATGTAGTATTCAGTTGCTGTGTTTTTCAAAAACTATGATAAACTGAAAATCTGGGACAATGTCACTTTGTAAATGTCTTTCAAAGTAAGATACTTTTGGTCCATCATATGCATGTCATTTGGGGAAAAGTTGGTGGAAATATTACTAATCACTGGTAATATTTATTTGACAATAGAGGGTATATGTAATTCCAAATTTAATTTCAAAAAGGCTGTCATAAGCTTTTGCTTTCTCCAAAAATTAAATAAGTACTTGGAACAATGCAACAAGATGCACATGAGATTTTTTACTACTTTTAGTTCTCTTCTGCTCTAGAGAACTAATTTAAATACACAATATGGATTTTAAGGGGCTTGTTTATGTGTTTTGGGCTCCCTTTTTTCCCTTTGGCTCAGCTCCTAGTTTCAGAAACAGTTGCTGTTTGTTGTAAGCGCAGGAATAACACACTCACAATTCCACCAGAGACGTAGGCAGGTTATTAACAGCTGGGGAGTAAATTCCAAGTCAAACAGTACCATATTGTTTCAGTTTCTCAAATGCTCTTTTCATGCATATTAGCAAAATAATTACACTTTCCTTTCACAAAGAAAAATATTTATAACAAGAATTATGACACTTCAAGGAAACTAGACTCATTGCAACTAAGCCTAACTTGTGTGCTGACTATTTTTCACTGGAAAAAGCTTGACAAAAAGTGTACCAAAATTGCACTCTATTAAAAAAAAGAAAAAAATCTAGAAGAAATAATAAAGTTGTGGAGGGTTAGTCTCATTCCTTCTCTTTTTTTATTATTTGTGTTTCCAGTGATGGTAACTGCAGGAAAGAAGCTGTATTAGAGAAAGGTAATCTTATACAGGGGTCACTAATGCTCTGAAAGAAAAAAGTTCAGTTTCCTTCTTTTGCTATTAATTCTTAAAATATATATATCTAGTCATTCGGGATCCAAGGTAATGCATCTCCAATTGACACTGGAGCTAGATCCACGGATTTGATCTTGGCACAAGCTTCATTTCATGGCTACAGAGACTTCTCAATCTCTCAATACACTCCTTCGAAGGTCTCGGCCTGAGCCACTCTGAGTGAGGTTTTCAAGGGTGTTTTAGCAGCTGCATATTACTAATACATAGCCAAGCCATTGAGAGGCACCTACATAGGACATGAACTCATGGTGCCTGTCTGAAAAACAGAAATATACTTCCATAAAATAACTGCAACATGAACCACTCAATTAGCTCATGTTTTTCTAAAGCTATTACAAGGACGAATGAAGAAAAAAGTCCATTAGTGAGACCCGAGTGGTCCCTGTGTGATTTTAGTCTCTCTGTATATTTAAGGGTTAAGATATATAGTGGATATGTGACCTAAATGGCCCCAGTGTGAATTCATATTCTGATGTCAGCTGAAGGGGAAGAACATGCTCAAAACAAAGAAATAAATAGTGGTTTTCCCTAAAAAGCTTGGTTGGTCTGTATTTTTAACCAGTGTAATTTCACCAGTACTTTTCTCATGGTGCTGACACACTGCTGTCCTGAACTGAAATGCAGAAGTCAAGGACCAGACTTTATTTTTGTCCTTGCCTTATACACTACAAGTGGTGTTAATGACTGGTAGAACACTAAAATAAGTTGATTTCTGCAATGTTGTTTTAATGCAAATGCAACAATGTATTATTGTACTATGCAACAGTGCAAATTACAGCAACCCTCCCATACTGGCTATGTACCTATTTCTGTCAGAAGGAGCATCCTCCATTCTCTCA
This sequence comes from Lichenostomus cassidix, assembly GCF_008360975.1. Lineage (NCBI taxonomy): Eukaryota > Metazoa > Chordata > Aves > Passeriformes > Meliphagidae > Lichenostomus > Lichenostomus cassidix. The sequence continues at coordinate 50,769,825 of NC_139482.1, forward strand.
GTACTTGAAGAAAGAGACAAAAAAAAAAAAAAAGACTCTCCCAATTACACTGCAAATTTTATATCCCACTTGCTTATATCATCCATAGAGCTGGGCAGGTTGAGACGATCCTCAGATAATCTCATGCATCACTGATTTAAATTGCCTTAAATCGTCCTATGCTTTTCCTTTTCATGTATTGTTATGAGTGATGATGTGTGCCAGGTGCATTTGGACTCACAGTTCTTTACCAGTCTCTTCTAGGCAAATTCAGGTGAGGTGTGAGGACTTCAAATACAGCTAGCATAGCATGCTCTGCCTGTGGTCATGCTGTTTTAAAGTTCACCAAGCTATTTTACTGTTCAAAGTATCTTGCTAAAATTTGAACCAATATGTCTTTGTTGAAAATTCATCAGTTTATGTTCCTAAAACACTAAAAATTTTGAGGTCATCAGAGAGGTTGAGGTACACGTGATCTTGCTGTCTCAAAAATTGTTAGAATTTACCATGATAAAAATGAGATGAAAGGAATCTCTTCCAATAACAAAGACTATCCTACTTCATCTGCAGGTTATAAAAAATGTTTCATAAAATCACCACTCCTGCAGGGTTGTCTGAGCAGACTTTAGCCTTCTAGTTAAGCACATGTACATTTGATTCTGAGCATTTGGTTGAGGGGTGATGTTGATGGATTGAGAAGACCAAAGATCAGCTTTCTTCCCTGCAGGTGAGGCAATGTGTGCAAGTCTTACAATGCCTGTAGCATGGGATGCACACCATGCCTCTCTCTCTGACATGGAAGCTTCTCCTGTTGGCACATGCTACACTCAGTCACCAAAATCCTGTGTTAATCTTCAGAGTAACTAGCTGTTACTATGTCTTCCTGTGAGTTGGACCCATTTCTCTGTCACCAGAAAAACCCCAAAACTATAGTTGAAATGCTTTTGAGGCACAAAGATAATGAAAGCAAGTAGGATTCCTTAAGAGAAAGCTGTAGAAAATTTTTAGTCAGAAAATCTGTACTAGTATGTAAAGGTCTTGGTTTGTTTTTTTTTTTTTTTAAGAGGGAGGAGAGGTGAGGAGAGGAGGAATTGCTGTTAATATTTAACAAGATCTGCCTTATCATCAGAGAGTCAGAGCTCAAGTTCTAAGTCTTCAGACTCTCCTCAAAGCAGCATAAGGACTGAAATTTTTCACAGCACCCTAAACCAACTGAGGACTAGGAGCAGGTTTTCATGAGAAACTACTAAGAAAACACCTTGCACTCATATTTGGGGAGTACAGGCATTAGGTATGGGCCTCCTTTTTTCAGGGAATTCACCTGCCATTCTGCTTGGATCCTGCTTTCCCACAGATCTGTTCTCCTGAATTCCTGCCTCACAGCTCTGTGAAATGCTTCATTGCCTCATAACCTGAAAAAACCTCTTCCACGGAAAAAGTAAATCAATAGAGTCAACTCAAACCCTATCATATTTTTTAACCATCTTAAAGACTAGAAATTATAAGGGACAGAAAAACACATTTTAAAAAAAATCTACAACTACTCTGTTCATTCTCTCAAGTGGACACAAGATGCTGAACACTGTTCTTAGTGAATGGATGTTTAGCTTTAAGCACTTGAAGAGTCTCACTGAGTTAAATAGGACTACTTGGCCACTTAAAGTTAAGCACTTAGAGTTAAGAATGTGCTTTCCTGGTATATTGTTAGTACAGTGGCAAGATTATCAGCCATTTGCAAGCACAAGTCCAAACTCTTACTTTTTTTTTTTAATTTTTCTTGGTCATTTTTCATAAGGAAGGAACAGTGCAGAAATTTCAAAGGTAAAATATTATGTCAGAAAACTGAAATATTTCAATGGGTAAAAAGTGTTATAATATGTCATGGCAACTGTATTTTGGTTGTTTCGTACTTCTGTATTCTGTACTGCCTTGGTAGTTTCTCCATCAGGAATTTTGATGGAGAGGAAAAGAAGTGTATGAGAAGAGACAATTCTCCTTAAGGCACCTGACCCGTGGACTGTAATGGAGGTCTAAGCTAGGGAAATATACTTACTGTAAGTGACTATCACAGCCTTCCCAAATGAAAATATTTTACCTTTAGAACATAGAGTCATAAGCTTCCAAGAGCTCTGTGAAGAAACAGGAAGTTTTTTTTATGGAGAGGAAGAGTGTGCTGATCAGCCATACTTGCAAAATGCATATACTAGAGGAACAGCATGAGACATAGTAATCTATTGATTTTTTTTCTTGGCCTTGTGCACAGTGTTGAATGACCTCATTTCAAAATATTCCATGATTGTTGCAATAAAAACTGTCAGAACTGTCATCAGTTTCAAAATGCCTACACTAAAGTATCATTTTATCTGGTTTTAGAACAGATGTTTTTGGGGCAGGCATAAATAAAATGAGGCATGCCCTAAAATCCTTTATTTAATGGATTGTGACTAGCTGTTGCTGCAGACACTCAGCATTTAATAAAGGGTTTATGTTATTGTTGCAGCTTGAATACATACTTGGAAAGGAAGAAAAAGTTTTTGCCTTTTTAGTTGCTTCATAGGCCAGTGACCTTTATAAATGACAGCAAATCTCTGCTGAATGAAGGATGAGGGAAAAGGGGAAAACATTAAGATATTTTGTCCTACTTTTTTGTGGCATGTTGGAAACAATCACAGTGCCTATTTGTCATGTTCCAGCTTTGTCTCCCTTTTGCAGTAGTCTCTGACAGGCTGAATGAAGAAAGTCTAAGTGAAGATGAATTGGCAAAGGTATCACTTCTGGTCTGTCTAATTCTGAAGCAGATGAAAAATATATATAATACCAGGGTGTTAAAGTGAAGGAAACATTATCATCGAGGGACAGCAGACATAAAATAGAAATCCTTTGGGCAATTTTGGCAACAAATGAATAATCCAAATGTGTTTGTCGTAATTCAAAATCTTCAGTCTTCATGCTATTTGTAACATTACGATAACAAGCAGACTCTTCACAATGGAAAGGAATGAGCAAGATGAACGAACACAGAAATAATAGTTCTAAGAACAGAGAAAAATATTTAAAAATACACTAATATCAATGCTCATTTGTGCTGAAAAATTGTTTTCATGGGGAGCATGTGCTTCTGTTTTGACCCACATAAAAGCAGATAGGGGAAATACTCAGGAGCAGACCACAAAGAAAAATCCTGCTTCAGCAGTGGGATTGATGGGATGAATATCACCACTCTTTCATGCAGGAGATGTATACTTCAAAGTCTAAAAAAGTCTGGTGATGCTGGGGAGCATGACAAGGTCCATAGGAAGCTGTGCCAGTGCAGTCCACACACTGCCAGGAGTGTGGTATCCAACCAAATGCCAGTTCCCGGAGGATACACATTGGGGAGCCCTGCTTGCCAGCTTCCCTCTCCCTTCACTAGCCAAAGCAAATGTTCAAGATCTCATCATGGGGCTCACCAGGAATCAGGGGCTAAGGATCATGTCCTGACCATATTCTCGTATTCAAAGAGAAAAAAATGATCTCCAGACCTCAGTCCTGTGCAAGAGAACTGTGCAATATATTACAGTTTTCACAATGTACAATCACTGAGCTACTAATCCTGCTTCCTTTGTGCAGTCCAGTGGCAAGAATGCTATTCAGCCACACTTGTGCATGCACACAAAAGCTTGCTCTCTCCCTCTCTGTAGATTCAGGCTGGAGACATATTTTTCCATAAATAATAATACAATCACATATAAACTCTTGGCAATTTACTGTAGGCAGATTGTAAGCATGACAGGTTCATGGAGATGAACTGAGAGACCTTTATGCAAAAAGGTCTTGATTTTCTTCCCCTGAGTGCTGATGAAAATTTCACTAGTGGCTTCAGCCTAAAAATGAGTAAATCTTAGTTAACATATCAAGTAAAGAAAATTAATATTCTGATTTTAGTCAAAGCTGGTTTATACTAGCCTTTTTCCATGCAGTTCAGTGGAACAATTCTTGACTAACAACACTTACGAACTAGATACAAAACTTTATCTTCTATAGCTCAAAAGATAAATATCACATTTGAAAATAAATCTAGAGCATTATAACTACTTGAAAGTTTTCAGTGAGGATTCTGGCTCCAAAATTGTCCTTTACAGAAAACTAAACAAAATAAAACAAAAAAACAAACAAAAGTCTAGAAAAAAATCTTGGTATTTTTGTTGCTTTTTTTTTTTTTTTGTCCTTATTGTTTGTGTTTAAGATTTGCTAATGTTTATTGGAAATACTATGGACTTACTTTTTCTTTGCTGACCTGATTTTAGTAACAAGAAACATCTGGATATCCACAGGGATATTTCCAATTACGCACTTTGAAAAAGAAAATATGCAGATGCTTGTATTTTGCACATAAATTGCCAAACCCCCAAAATGGATCTGTTTCAAACAGCTTCATATGTAAATTACATCAAGTAGTTCAAAATGTGTCATGAAACCTCATATTCTCTTTCAGCCACCACTACAGACTAATTGATGTTACCTCATCTCTGACTTTTTTACAAACTGAATTTCTGCCACAGTCACTTCTATTATGAATTTGCTGCCTGTTCACAAGGAGTACTCACAAAGGGAATTTAGCAAACCAAGGAATGACAGTGTCTCATTGAAATTACTCTCCCACAAAATTGGTATGAGGCAGAGAGTGTGGGAGGCACAGAGAGGATTATCTTCAGGTTGTAGATTGATAGACACCACCTGGCCTGATCCTACAGGGCAATGTCTGTGACAGTCACTTCCTATAGACAGAACTTAATACACTCTGCAATGATTTCTTCAGGCCTGTAACACCAGGGAATGATGTCACGCAATGCTCTGACGCACGCTTTATTGAAAGAAGTCTGATTACCTTTTCATGGATGCTGATTAAATTTTTGCTGGTGGCTTAAATGGAAATAAAAAATTCTAAATTAACAAATCATACACAGCCATTGAAGTTTTGACTTTATTTCTAACAGCTTTATATATACTGGTGTGTTCCCAGTGAGTTCAGGGAACTATTCTTGATTAATGGCCCAAGAAAATTATCATGAGTGGCAAGCATAGCATGAAAGTCAGTATTCTGATAGTTACCCTGACAGGAACAAAATTTCAATAATGTGATATAGCTATGCTTATTAGGCTTATCACCTATTACAAATACAACAGGTAATACTGTACTCATCTTATTTGATTTCAGGAAGCACCAAGGCAATGGGATGAAAGACAGAAACTGAGTTTCATTTTTCACACCTCTCCTCCACAGCCACCAATAGTTCATCTATCCTAAGATGACATCCTAGCTTGTGTGGGCAAAAGGATTTTTCAGTGACTAGATCATTCCCAGCCCAGGACAAGTCCTTTAGCTTCAGTTTAATGCTCTTGATTTTTCTGGTGGCAGGTCACTTATTGTTACTGTGTACACTGCTGGGTATCTTCCTCCCCTCCTGCAGAACTGTGTGGGGTTCTGAGCATCCCTGTCCTTCGACCCCATCTGTTCTTCTTCTGTCCCATTTTCCTGCATGCACTCATCCGTGAGTAAAATTTCATCTCTTGCTTCTGCACTGGTGATTCCTGCATTCTGCCTTTTCTTCCAGACCAGATTTTGGTCTAGGGCAAAATTTCAGTTTGTCTCTGTAGCTGTTCACTAGCAATCTCAATGGTAAAAATAAAATTCCTATTTTTTGCCACCAAGTCCTCAACACCACCACATTATTTTTCCCACTGTTCAAGCTAGTGTCAGACATCATCTTCAGTGCAGCTTATTCCTTGGATTCACACATTTAGGGAACAGCAAAGTCCCATATGTTGTCATTATTAAGATAATGTCTTTCCTGTCCATGTAAGCAACTAAAATTTATCATTCTGGCATCCTTTGTTTGGGGCCACAACTACTGCAGGTTACTTTTCTCTGCCTTTGAAAAAATGTATGTTTGCCCTGAGGACGTGCATGCAGAATGCAGCTGCAGACAGCATTCCTTATGCTGTGACACTGCCTGTCTTCACTGCTGTGACAGACGCTTGGCTCCCAATTCTCTGCTGTGAAAAGCATTCACTGCATCTCCTCATTTGTAAAGAGTGCTCAGGCTGGTTCCCAGTGCTCTGTCTTTCAAATATAATTTCATATTGAAATAAAGCTTCCAGTAGTGGCTCAGCTCACTGAGCCACAGCCATGGTCCACACAGGATTTTCCTCTTTGTGCAGCCTCGTTAAGGCCTGGGAAGTGGGTCATTCAGATCCCTCCATTGTCTCTTGCCTACTTCTTTAAGCCCTTTGGCAGCAGAAAACTTTGCTCTAATGTAGGGTCTTTGACTATGTAGTCAAGTACTACCAGTAATAATCTGGGAAAAAATTAGAAAACTTGCTAGGTCAACACAGAAATATTCTTTCTAAATAGCCCTCCCTAGAAGGCAAGTTGGGGATCACTGTCCAATAGCTGTCTACTTAACACATGGCATCAATTACAGCTTGAAAAATAAAACAAAAGTGAAAAGCTACTTTTTCATCCATCTTAAATTCTTCCACACATAATGAGACAGGTGAAAAATGTTTTACTTGGAGGTAGATGTCGCTTCTGAAAGCTTTTAGTCACTAATTACGGAGAGGCTTTGCTTTGTAGCATACTTAATGTCAATTCTTCAGCAAATTCTGGTTTTAAAAAAATAGATAATTGATATGTGATTAAGTTGCCATTTTTTTCTATTCCTGTGTTAAAGTATTTTTCTTGGCATTGTAAATCTATTCATGTTCAATAAGAAATATCTTTAAGGTGGTTGTTTTAAGAAGTTCAGACTCTTTTAAAAAGAATTTCAAATCTGGTAAATGAAATTATGCTTAAAGAAATATATATATACACCACATCAGGCTAGACACTCCTTCATAACAGGAAAAGCATCCAAATATTTTGTCTTGCCTCACAATTGCAGTGCTAAGCTAATAACTGGGCTATCCTACAAATTAGATTTTGTGGGTTTTGACATGTTATGTACACTAAGATATGTCTGCAGTAAATTAAGGGGGATAAAGGCTACACCAGAATGCAGTTGAATTTGAGGTATAGTGGTTCTCCTTCTGTTCTCACTTATTCTAGGGCACAGAGTTGTAGCAGTGAAGCTAGTCTTGAATTTTCTGCCTCAGTTTTTGACTGTCTAATAAGAATAATATTGCCTTTCACTATGTTTTCTATTTAGGCTGCCAGGGATTTGGAGCAGTAATTATTTTAACTATGCATGTGTTATACCTATAGTAATAGGGCTCATCTTGCAGGTATTTCCCAATGCTACTGCAGTATGTATTGATAAAAATTAAAAATTCTTTAAAAGGATATTATTTTGTGATAACTTAGAAGTCATGTTTAATTTTAAGCAATTTCCTTGAGCTTTTTGCTTTCATTGCCCCTTTAGTTCTTCTACCGTTTCTTTGCCTGCAAATAAAATTGAGAGCATTGTTGCTTTCCCCTCTGGAAAACCTGGGCTATATATTCTAGGTGTCAGAGTTGAGTTCAGCCCCAGCTTCAGTATTTGCCCTGGTTTCTTCTTGGTAGCAACAGGGAAAGACTAAGTACTTCAGACAGATTCTGCCAAAGAGATAATGGAGACTTCTGTAGAGATTGTAGTTTTAAGAATGGTTTTTTCCTTCCTTTTTGACATGCCAGAATGAACGAATGAAAACATAAACCTTCTTTCCTCATATAGGAATGAATTCTTCTTAATGCAGAAAGTACATATTGGTCTGGGCTGTTTTTTGAGTCTTCTTGTCCTCTTTGAAGAAGGTCTGAATTGAGCATATAGCTTTTTCAAAACAATTTTTCAAGGAAGAAATATCAGGAATCATTAAAAGGCTACAGGTTTAGTTCTGTTCTGACCACTCATTTTGTTCTGTGGAAAGTCTGAGCATGATTGGGATGCATGAATTTACAACAGAGACTGCTTAAATCTCCTCACCCTGTGGTTACCCAGATTTGACAATGGTGAAATAACCAGCAGATAAATTACTTCCGTGTGAGTAGGAAAGGAGGCTAAAATAATGGATAGTGCAGGTCAGAAAATGCCTCTTCTCTGCTGGAGCTGGAATTTCATAACTGTGAAGTGCTTGATGAGACCTTTCCCCTCCCAAAAGCAATCATTATCCAGTACTGAACTTCAGACAAGGTAGGGCAATAATCTGATTAAAAATGGGTAATTCCTGTGGAAGTGAGAGGGGAAAATCTCAACATGAATATGACTATTTTCTGGGGAATATAGTGAAGCTATGGAACATGTAGCTTAGACATATGATTTCTTTTACAACTTCTTTTCTGCTGCAGACCAGCAAAAGCCTTGTCTGATACGTTTGGTATTGTTAAAATTCCTTAGGCCTCCCTGTAATGGAGACCAGGAAACCTTTTTCTTGTCCTAGAAATGGATTTTTCAAAACTCTCTGGTGGCTCTAGCATCAGTCCATATCTTTGCACGTCCTAATAATAATGGAGAGGGCAAAAACCAGCAAACTTATATTTTATATGAGGTAATATTGCCTGTATTCGCAACCCACAAGCTGTGATTTGTTCATTTTACTCTAAAGGGCTTTGCAATGAAGCCATTCTTGAAGGCCACAATACTTAGCTTGCTGTTCCTAGGTCACAGTTTCCGAGGTATTTTGGTGTTCAGGTGAAACAACAGAATTAGGCTGCTCTGCTGTGCTACCTTTATCACTATAAAACTGTTCTCTAAAGGTACTTAACAATCTGAGGTATTGATTTAAGCTTCCTGATTAACAGTGTGATATAAAACACAGGGAGTATAAGTCTTGTGTAATATTTGAACAGGGAGATAAATGCTGAAGCTTCCAGATAACAATACTTGCCTTTCTGGAGGAAATGGTACTGTGGTAGAGTAAGTTTTATACATTTAAGAGCATATTTCCAAAACATTTATTGCAAACTTAACTATATTGTGGTTCATTTTGATCTCTGGAATAAAACTGAGAAAATTAATGTATCAGTCTGAGGTATTAAGTGAAAATCTGCTCATTTCTTTTAGTAAGCAGCTCTTTGGGCTGATATATGGAGTTTTGGTATAAGTGATTGCCATTAAAAAGTCATAATTTATCAACAGATATAAAACGCAGACATATCTACAATGCTTTCCTTAATACTTTGAGCATACAAAGCAACTGCAGCAATTCAGATGCTGAGAGACAGCAACTATTGGTGATTTTTGACTTTTTTTAATGAGACTCACTGCAAGTCTTAAATGTCCTCTGTTTTTTCCACAAGTTCATTGAAAGAAAAACAAAAAACCAACATAAAAAAACAAACCAAAAGAAAACCTAATGACCAGTTAATTTTCCAAGGCTTCTAACTTCTATTTGATGTTTACTCAGGCATATTTCACTGCTTGGGAGTGTATGCAATCTAACAGCATACAGTGCTTCAGCAGATTTACAAATTTTTCCAGAGAAAGACAATAATTTTGCTAGAACCTGCCTGTATAAACCCACTTCTTAGGGCATCTTTTGACAAATTTAACCCTTCTGGGTTAAGTTTAGCCTAAAGGTACAACATCAGAAAATTACTTGGATAGCTGTTGAGAGCATATTTCAGAAGGCTTCCCGTCCTGCTACAGCTCCTGGTGCCAGGGGATCCTAGGGCAAAATTCCTTGTCTAAATTTATCCATGTCCAGGTCATTGACATTTGCTCTTTCACAAACATTATCATTTAGCTTCAGTGGCTCTTTCCCCTTCCTTTCAAACAGAAAGGTCTCTCTGACTTTTCTTCTGAACCTTTTCAGAAAGGAAAGCTGTGAATTGATGGTTCCAAAAACCAGAAAGAACCTTTCTCATATAAATTATGGGGTAGTTACAGACAATACAAACTAATACCATTAGTAAGTCTTGTGAGGAAGACAAGATAGATGTTCTTCTGCCTTGTGCATCATCCATAGAAAAACAAACACCCCTGTCTCCAAAAACCTCAAAGCCACATTGCAAGTTTAATTGCAGTTTCCAAATTATGACTGCTGTTAGTGACATGAAGATGGAGAGACATCACAGCTAGATTTTTTTTTTAATGTCAAGTTGAGCATGGTGTTTTGGCATCTAGGAAGTCAAGTTATGACTTACAAACTGAGCAAATGTAATGTATAAGTCATGGAAAGAGAATAAACACAGGTGACTGAAATGTCATTTTCCTGAATAATTTTTATGGCCAGGGCCACATTTAAATGCAAAGTAAGGGTTCAGTCCAATGATTAACCCAAGAACAAGATGCTGCTGGTATATTAATTGACCTAATAAAGTATTCTACCTTAGGCAGCCTTTGTCTACATCCATTACATTACAGAGCAGCCAGTCAGTCAGAGTAGTTATAATTCACACACACAAAAACTGTGTTAAAATAATGGATGTGATGTGTCAGCCTATATAAACTGCCAAAATGGAGCCAAGAAATCCACCCCTGAGTCAATAAAACTTTTGAATGTAGGGGGCAAGATTTAATCACCCCATTCTTAATTCATTTTGGTTTACCTGTATCACACTAATGAGTGTTGCATAAGCAAATTACACTTCCTCGGTTCCTTCAGGATGATAATTAAAGTGCCATAACTCCCCTTTTCAAGAGGTCTTTTTCTATTTGATGAGTTCTTTTAAAAATATTAGTTTAAATGTTATTTTCACAAATTCTGTGTCAGACATATTTGTCAGGACAGGTCACTAGAAAAGTAAGGTCTTGATAAGGTCTTATGATTATTTTAGGGTTGGTGCAATTATTTTTAGAGTTAAGCAAAACTCCAGATCACTTATATTAAGAGTCCTTGAAAATCTTGAACTTTTCATATGAAATTCATTAATAGGTAAGTGGTGACATACTTGCCTTTTTATTAAACTTAGTTTAAAGTATTCTGATTTGATTGGACTTCTGGTATCCCTGAAAGGTATCTGGTACCTGCTAAAGAGCACAGCAAAACCCATCTCCCTATCTGCTCTTAAGCTTCAGGGAGGTAAAGTTTGCCATCTTGGAGTGGAGAAAACGTAATGATGCCAACATGTTTAAAATGCAATCAGGGATCCCAGGGCAAACTGACCTAATCAAACATGGAAAGTTTTAGAAGAATACGAGCTAGGAGAGTAGCTAGGGTGAAAATGTTGGCTTTCCCTCTTCAGCATATAAAATGGTGAAATGTTTTCCTAAGTTAATGTGGTTTTTGAATTATCATCCCACAGCCAAGCCTAATAAACATAAGATAGGTCTCTATTCCCTTCTACTCTTTCATGGATACAACGGTAATCTGGTAGAAAAGCATGACACCTCACTAAAGTAAAAGTGAAAACACTTCTATTAAACTGAGCAACTTAATCTTTAGTAGCTAGACCTAGAAAGAGTGTCTGGCTTCCCTGAAGGAGGAAGATCAAAAAAAGTAGTTTTCTTTTTTTGAATTAACACACAGTTTTTGCTTTCTGATTTGAAGTTTCAAAAACACCTTTTGTGAATGATCTGAACTGTCAAGAGGTCCTCATGGGATAATGTCACCCCCAAATATATTGCTAAAATACAAGAGCTGGTTTTGATTTGGTCTTTAGAACCCCATAACACCCATGAGTTTAGTCTAAAGGTGCATCCTTCAGATTCCAAACTTCAGGGGTTACTCCAAATATTTAATTCTAGCCACAAATTTTCAGCATCTCCCTGTGCTGGGTCTGAAAATACAAATATCTAACTTGTTTTTAAGGAAGCAGAATAACCAGCCTGTGCAGGATGTATTGTTTCTCTGTTTCACAATTAGACTTTTAAATCTTGTTCTGATTGAGAGTTAATGCTTATGAACTAAGGATTCATCTATTCCGAGTTACACCTGCTCCCTCATCTCATGACAAAAAGCATAATGTTTTATTATGATTTTTTCCTTCTCATCTGAGAAACACAATAACCTCCAATCTCTTGCTACCAACATGTTTATAAATTTCCTGACTTGTAGTCCACATTGCCAGGCACACTCATTAAATCTAAGTGTTAAACATCAAGTAAAGCTAAACAGCTCTGAGAGCTGATCTGCAGTTTGGAGCTTGATTCACATTTTATGTTGAAGCAAAAATTTCATTGTAGAAATATTCCAGATCAACAGCAGTGTGGCCAGCAGGTCAAGGGAGGTGATTCTCCCCTTTACTCTGCTCTGGTGAGACCCCACCTGGAGTGCTGTGTACAGCTTTGGGGACCCCAAGCATGAGAAAGACATCAGGGCTGTTGGTGTGAGTCCAGAGGAGGCCACAAAGATGATCAGAGGGATGAAGCAGCCTTCCTATGAAGACAGGCTGGGTTGGTGTTGTTCAGCCTGGAGAAGACAAGGCTCTGGGAAGACCTTACAGCAGCCTTCCAGTACCTAAAGAGGGCCTCCTGGATAGCCAAAGAGGGGCTTTTCACAAGGGCAAGTAGTGACAGGACAAGAAGAAATTGCTCTAAACTGACAGAGGTTAGGTTTAGATTAGATATCAGGAAGATATCTGTGAAGGTGGTGAGGCACTGGTTGTGCAGAGGAGCTGTGGATGTCCCATCCCTGGAAGTGTTCAAGGCCAGGCTGGATGGGGCTTTGAGCAACCTGGTTTAGTGGGTGGTATCCTTGCACATGGCAGGGGGTTAGAGCTAGACAATCTCAAAGGTCTCTCCAACCCAAACCATTCTGTGGTCTTCATGGCTCTTCCTCATCTGAAGTTTTTGAAGGTCATCCCTCTCAGAAAAACTCAGACATGAAAGTGTCATATTTCAGCACAACAGTAACACAGAGAAACCTGCTACTGGTTCAGGTCCATTTTTGTTCTGAAACTAAGGAGAGAGGCAAGGCCATTTAACTTTTCTTTCCACCCAGAATATAACCATAGTATTGAAAGCGGTTTGGTGAGAGGAGGTGTCAAAATGTCCAGTGAGTTACCAGTTCAGACATTCCATTATGATTGCCACATAACCATAGCCAGGATAGAATGATTGTGATTCTTTAATATTACAACATATACAAACAAGATAATCAGTGATGCATGGATTCAATAATTTAAGGAATAATCACTCACCCTATAGTTAATGTCACTCTCCAGAACTACAAAAACTTGGTCAGTTTTTAAATGACCTGACATGAATGGTGTGGCTCCAAACTGGGGACCTTAACTAAATTAAATAATTTTAAAAACATTAATATCTTTTTCAGAATTTGAATGGTTTCTAGAAAATAAACTACAATGAGAAAGTGTATCCTATGTGTTAAATAATAGCTTTTGGAGTTTGTAAAAATTTTTTTCCATAATAATCAAGAAACTTATATGCCAAGCAATTGCATTTGGAATTTCTCTGTGTTTTCTTCCTTTGCAAGTATGTAAAATGGTACTTACCTTTTAATCCAAAAATTTGATGCATACTCAAATTCCCTTCTGGATCCAATAGAAAGTTTTGATCAATCATTTTTAATTAAAAAACATAGATTGCCTTTGTATTTATATTTCCCATGGCAAAAAAAACTCAAAAATCAACAACAAAAAAAACGAAAACAAACCAACCAACCAAACAAAAAAACCCAAAAAAACCCACCCAACCCAAACCTGAAAACTTGCTCAACAATGCTTTTATACTTTTATTTTGCCCAGGAACACAGGTACAAGAGAATGAGGCAATAAAAGGTTGAGAGCTAAGCTGAATTCATTGCTTTTCTAATATACTGGGTCATTCATAATTACATTTACAAGCCATGAATGTTCATGAAATTTCCTCAAGAGGAAAGTCAGAGAGATGGAAGGAAAGGAAGAGCAACCAGATTCTTAACAGGGCATCACAGTCCCTGGGCCTAGGAGGAGGTCCAGCCCTCTGAATTCTGTTACCTCCCACATTCTGAGGTCTTCTGAACTTTTTATTTGATATTTGAATTGCACTACCCCCAGAGGTCTTTGTTGTGCTTTCTGTATAAACATGAGTTGGCCCTAGATCTGCGTGACTGCATTTTTGTTTGGATTTTGTGGATGAATTCTGCTGTTTGTTTTTATGGTGAAACTTATTAAAGAAAATTTTTCCACAAGGTACTTGATAGAATTATAGCACTCTGAAATTGCTGGGTTTCTGCCATCATATATCATACTGTGGAGCTCTAAACTTCACAGAGAAAAACAGAGACAATTTATTTAGCCACCCCTAAAGACAATTCTGCAATTCTGCTTCCATAGACAGCTGCACCAATCTTAAATTTGCTGACACCAAACCATGGTTGATTCTGTCCTCACCCTTTCCTGTTTCTTCTTCCCTGTTTTCCTAACTCTGTGTCCTCTCCTTTCCACTTCTAGAGCTCATTAGATTTTCTGTGAGCCACTTTGACTCACTGCTGTAACAGAAAAGGTTCAGTTCTCTTTTTTCCTCCTGGAGATAGTGAGTTAAAGAGAATTGTGTCAAATTGAGAGTAGTCAAAGAGACTAAAGTGAACACCACCATGGAGAACATATGGGAGTGAGAAAGGGGTAAAGGACATCCTTTTTTGGCACTGGTTATCTGTTAATTCCCACCATCTTTCAGGGCACCATGACCCAGAAAATGGTTAGGAAGCTCTAGTATCACTTTTTATGTTTGCAAATTACTGAATAATTCTTCTGGATTATTGAGATCCTCTTCCAAACCACAGTTTACCCAGGCAGCAAAATCAATCGTACCTTCTCTTGCCTTCAGCCTCATTCCCATGACATTGCCAGCCATAATATACTATGCCTTTTTCATTGCTTCCATTATTTGTACAGTGGAATTGTAACCAGATTAGCAAGGGGAAAAGTGCAGGATAAAAAAAGCAGGGGATTTATCAGTTGTATTAAAAAAAAAAAAAAGTAGTGGCTCACTAAAAAGCCAGAGGCTAGCAAGAATGTGTTAATCAAGAAAGAAAATGAAAATGTTCTTTTAGGGAAGCTCACAACTATGATGGAAGTGAAAATGAAGTCTAATCGCAGAAAGCAAGGGAGATGAATTTGTCTTAATTTCTTCCAGCCTAGCCCCTTTCAAAAAACCCAAAAAAACAAAAACCAAAAAAATCCAAACCAAACAATAAAAACAAAAACAAACAAACAAACAAAAAAAAAAGAAACCCAAAAAAAACAGGGAGAAGTCATGGTGTTTCATTGCTATATTTTTTATAAATCCCTAAGTGAGATTCATTTTACAAGAGGAAGGAAACAGGAGGTGTAACTTAAGAAAAGACAAACTGGGAGAGATTAGGTATAGTTTATATTTAAGCAGAAGAAGAAAAAGGAGATTGGAGTGATGGTTCTGAAGAAACTCATAGATATTTCAATTACAAAAAAATTAGCAACTTGAGTCAACACTGTTTGCTAACCTAACCTAGAGAAAGAAAATCTAGATTGCTCTAAAAGTCTGTAACAGCTAAAACCCTACTTTGTTCATACTTCACATATCTAAGTGTACTCTGCAAATGCTTGATATGCCCTGCTGCAATGTGTTGCATTCATCTAGAAGATTTTGCACTGGAAGTTACTTGGTCAAAGAAGTAGACTTCAGAGTACCTAAAATCCTTTATCAAACAAATTTATATCTTAAATAATAATTAAAATACAAGTGAGATTTTTCTTTAGGCAACTTCTCCAAACTATCCTCATCCTAGAGTCAAAATAAGCAAATTTCCTATCCCATATATCACTGCCAGTGTAATTCAGAATGAGCTGCAGTTCAGTATTGGCAGCAGTGGGAAATTGGCTACAGTCCACTGAAGCTTCCTATTTCTTCCTATATAACTTCTAGCTATCTTAGGGCACAACTTTGTTGGAACCACAGAGGAGATTCAACGTTTGTATTCAGCTTCTTCAATTTCGAGGTTATTTCATCTTAAATATCACTGAATGCATTCTAAATACTAATATGCCTGAACCCTGGGAATCTGAGTCCAAACTTAGATGTGATTATATACTGTATGTCATTAGATTGAATTCACCTAGCTGAGGCAACTGCCAGACCAAACCAAAGGAGAATAACCTCCAAGACGTGCCTGCAACGCTGTACTAGCAATGAGGAAAGAGGGATTGGTACCAGTGGACAGTGACAGGAACTTCTGCTAAAGATGGAAAAAGAGTGTTATTAGTCAGAGCTTGCAGGGCTATGTTTCTAAAACTGTCAGTAAGATTTAGTTCCTTATTGTGGGCAGGGGTAACTTGCACACAAGAACAGCAAGGATATACATTTTTGTACAACACTTGATTAAGGTTGGGCTTTAGGCTTTGGCACTGATCCCACAGAAGGAAACACCCTGAACCAGTGCAACCCCACCCTACCTGCTGCCCTAACCAAGCCCTTTTCTCTCAAAGGTGCCACTTGGGTTTGCCTGGGAATGAGGTGAAGTCACTGAGGTTATTACCTTCAGTGGTTGTCATCTTCTCTCCAAACTGTCTATCAGGTGGTTCCTCTGCTAGGGTCTGAATGCTGATGGTGTCCAGAAGGGAATTCAGACCAGGAACTGAAAGCTTCAAGAGCAGTAAACTGCAACAAAGTTTATCTTCTCCAAATTTATGGAAGCCTTAGCCATTCCTGCTGGGATCTGGATTTTAATTCTCAGGAGTCTGGAGGAAAATTGTATCCCTGCTTCAACTCCATTTGTCTCTGGATAGATAAAAACAGAGATTAATTTGTCCCTAAATGTTTCAAACCTTTACTTTAAAGCCATAAATGACCCCTCTGGCACACAGAATAGGTAGAAAACATAGTCTGTTCTCCTTTATTTTCCTCCCACACTTCTGTTCTTCTCATCTCCATTTTTTCTTCAGTCTCATTTATTTTTTTCCGTACTATTAAGCTGTAAGTAGTTGAAGGAATGACAATGATATAAAGCTGCTTCTTTCTGTATCCTCCATCCTTTACATGGGTGGATGGGTCCCTGTAATTGTAGCTAGTTTTAATCAATTTCTCTCAAATACATACCAGTTCTCCTTTTTTTCCCCAAGTATGCTGAATTTTAAGAGTACCTATTACCTATTTAAAATTAATACAAGGTTTGAATGCACACAAGTCCATGTAACTTTTCATTTTTAATTTGAATCTTTTCTCCCTAGAGGAGTCTAGAATTCTTTATGAATTTATCAGCATTGACTAAGGAGAAAAACCAACAAACAAACCCCCTATATATCCTAGATTCTCCTCTAGGGAAAACTGTTGAGAGTTTACACTTGAAAAACAGCGTTTCTCATTAAGTTAAGTTCTTTTGAATTGTAAGAAATGTTCCACCACTCAGTAAAGGTCTAATTTAATGCCCACTGAATGCCAAAGAAATAATCTCATTTATTTCAGTAGGCACTAAAAACCAGGCTGCTCTTGCAAATCCTTTTGATTCACTTAGTGGCAGTCCTCAAATCCAGAAATGGGTTGAGCATCAGTATCCATGGAAGTAGGGTGAAGCTGAGTTCTGTTGCACAGATGAAGCAGAAACAATCTTGTCATCAGTAGGCAGAAGCAACTTGTGATTACTTGTAAGGATAGTTCAGGAAACTGCAGCACAGCAAAACCAATGGGCACACAGCTGATGTGCAGGAGGGTCAGCAAATACAATAGAAAAGGTGGAGTTAGAATTTGCTTATGTTTTATAGAGAACGATTAAACCTTTTCCTGTGGCTGGTATGTTTGTTTCTCTCCCTGAGTGCCAGTGAGTTTGCTAGAGTAGGTTTTTGCTGGTCAGTCAGTAACTGTATGCTATAAATTGTACAGAAGTATGCCAGCTGAATAGGTGAGGAAGAGCCTTGATCACAATTTTCCATGATGAGACTAATTAGGAAAATAAGTCTAACCAAGGCTAAAGCTCATAAGACAACCAACCGGTGACCAAAGGATAAGAGTTGGAAATTAGGGAGCATTTATCCATTTTTTAAAAGCAAAAAATTTTAAAAAAACCCAAACAAACCAGCACCTGTTGTGACTGAAATAATGGAGTAAAGATACAGTAATTGGATACAGGTATCCCAAAGAACATGTTCTTCTTCAGGGATCACGTGGTTGAAGCTACTCTTTTGTGTGGCATCATGAATTGAAAGAAGTTATGTTTTGGGCTAGAGCTGGAAGTGAGGGTGAACAATGTGATTTAAAGACAAAATACAGGAGGAGAGATGTGGACAGTTCAAGAAGTACAGAAATTTGCTGATCTGAAGAGCCCAAAGTGTAGATCACCAACTGATCTGTAACAGCATATGCTTGTCCAATGGGGGAAAACCAGCATTATGTTCTGGAGGAAAAGTGGGCAGAAATGATGGTACAGCAGCAGAGAGAGGAAGCAGAGAGCTGCTTTAACAAAACTGCATGTTAAAACAGGCCTGCCACCAGAAGTGCTTCAGAGAAAATGTGCAATATTGTCTATGAAACAGAAATTGAAAAGGAGTAAGAGGTGAAATATTGTGATTATCCTGCGTCCGGGGATGACTGGATATAGCTTTGAATGACTTGTGGTACTTCCATTGCAACACTCCAGTTTTTGCATTTCTGAGAAACTACACCTGAGCTCTACAGAGAAGTTGACAAGTTGACTGTAGCTGGTCATTAGGATTCAGATGAAAAGGCTCAGTGTGCACACGCAACATTTTCCATCCATTTCTACTGTCATGTGCATGAGAGAGATCCTTTCATAGTGGGAGCAGATGAACTTACCTTTCCTCCCCAGCACAGCTTTGGCAGCTCTCCTGCAGCAGGAACTCATTACTTAAATCTCAGTCTTTATAGTTCCCTTCTTGCTGCTCTCATAAATGAAACTGGGATAGAAGTACTGGTAGATAACAGGAAAGAAATGTGGTGTCAGCCTTCAAAAAGAGAAAGATTGTAGTAATTACTGTCAAGAAAGTCTAGCTTCAATCCCTTTTAAAATACTGGAATGAATAACAGCTTCTAGCCATTTGGAAGACAGCAGAGGCATCAGGAATAAGCACAGCTTACAAAAACAAACTATAGTTGTTACTTTTTTACAGAATTACCAAATGAGAAGACTATGACAGATCCAGTGTAGGAATTTTCTACCTGTAATAATTTCATGAGAAAAGTTATATTTCTAATTAATTATTAACACGAAGTGTAATACCACAGAGTAAAGATGGAGATGACACGAGAGACAAATGACTAGTGGGATTGGTGTTGGACACCTGAGACGCATTTATCATCTTCACTAAGAAAGAGAGCTGCAGTGTTTGAGGATGGCTTCATGCTTGGTAGAGCTCCACTCAGCTTGACTGTGGGGCCATGGAGTAGCTTTTTGTGAATCTGCTCAAAATGCGTGCCTGAGGTTCTTCTTTCCCACCTGCACCACCAATTAAATACTGGTACAAATGAAAGGTGTTTATTACCATTGCCTGCTTCCTCCTAGGAAGCTTCTCATTCTCATCCAGAGAGTCATATCATACCAATAAGACAAACAGAACGAATGTATGATATTTCTCATTCATTGTTTGCCTTAAAAATGTTCTTCACAGCGGACAAAAACACATGGCAATTGTGTTTTTTCAGATAATGTTTATTTGGAAGGAGTAGCAATACAGATGTTCACAGAAAGATGGTGAAAGAAAGATTTTTAGAGGTATAAGTATTAAAAAAAACTCATGAGAGAGAATGAAACAATGCCACCTAATAATTCATCTGGAGAGGAATGACAGGTATTGAGAGGAGTTATATGGAGGCACTCAAGGGTTTAGAAATAGAAAAGATTAAATTAAGGAAAGGCAAAATTTGAGCCAAATATCAGGAGGGTTTTCCTACTAGTGAAATTTAGAAGATGCTGAAAAGGAAGGTCTAAATTCACCACTTTTTAAGGTTAAAGCAGATCAAATTTTTCTTTAGAGAATATAAGCAGATGGGGAGATTCGGTTGCATGTCCACAATTTATGATCTCTGATGTCTAAAAGGATTATTTGAACAAATCTGAAGTTCATAATAACTTTTCCTTTTGCTCTACAGCATGATGGAATAAGTACCCTTATGCTTTTTTTGTTGTAACACTGTTGAAGTGTTTTTGGAGAAGAAAGCGTTAGCAGGTCTCCTTTACCTGTGCAATTATTTATATTTTGCATTATATCAGCATCTTGCAGTTCTACTCCACATTAGACCCCACTGAACTAAGTGCTGTCAGGAAATACAATAAAAGTTATTTCTTTATCCCAGAGCCCTAATAATCTAAATGGAATAGATAATTAAATTAGTAAGTTTTATGAATGGTTGAGTATAGAAGCAAGGACAGAGTAGGTAACACTACCATGATGACAAAGTAACATAAGTTAACTGTTTTTCAAGTTGTTGATTTTGTTTGTGCTATTGAGTTCTTTAAAAATCATATGCCTACTTCTATTTTGAAAAAGATTTAGTATGCATCCGTCACTGGAAGGGGATATTACAGCTAGAATGTAACAGAGAGCAAGTCAGATATACCTCATTTAAAGAATATGTACAAGGAACTGTATCTGTGAGCTGTCTCAAAAAATGTTTGAGCATCCTCATATCATGAGTTGTGAACACACAAATATAGGTTCCCTAACCAATCTTTTGCCTTGACTATTGAAATGCGGGGCAGCATGTCAAGAGTATGACTGTGCTCCCTTCTGCACCCAGAAACTCCTGATCAACATTCATTTCTGTATGACCACACCTGTCTCTGAGGGCAGGGTTGTGCTGCACAGTCCACAAACGTGAGGATGGGGCTCTACAGCTCACCTTGCATCTATAACTTCTGAAAGAGGTTTTCCTCCTTTGTATTTTTGTAGATGTTTCTTTCTTAAAAGTCTTCTCAGATTCAAAATAAGACAGAGTAGCATTAGTGTTTTTTCACTATTTTCTACTCATGCTCATACCATAAAGTTACTATAATTCTAGGGGATTTCCAAATAATTGTTCTAAATTAACACTCTTGGTAATTCAGGTCAGATCTGGATCCTTGCATGTGCATGTAGTTTTAAAAATCGTAAATATATTAATTACCCCACTTTTCTATCTTCAAAGTCTGTGTTCTGCACTTTCTTTTAACTGCAGTGATAGTGAATTTATATGAAGTTTCTCCTTTTCCCAATACTCACCAATAACATAACCTTCAGCACAAATGGCTGTGAGGGGTGACATTTATTCCTTTCCCTGAGAAGAAAAATAAACCCTCTATTTCTATATGCAAGAGGTAACACAGGCAGGAATATGTGATAATATAAAATGAAGATATTCCTTCGGGTTATTTTGCTTGATGCAGTTTGACACCATCCTGTAAGTGATATTCTCTTTGTTCATATTGTTCTCAGTATTCACTGGCAACAAAAAGGACCATTTTTCAAGCTTGACAGAAAGGGACCTTAGGTCTGCACTCTTCTTGCTCTTTTTCAGGACAATGTCATTTGATATTTCCTCCAGACAAACTGCTAAAAAGCACCAGACTCAGCCTAGTGATAAAAAAAATACTGTTTATTCCTTGTTCTTTTCAAAATCCCGCAGAGGTAATCGCAGTTCTTTACTTTGTGGCAGCCTGTTGCGTTACTAGATTTCAGATACAACCCTTGCTTTCTTTCTGTTATCAATATAATGACACATGGTCAGGAGCAATCTTTCCATATATTGAAGTTTCAGGAGCCTAGGCATATCTAACTGTGAATGGGAACTGAGGAGATGTAGCCAGTGGCTATTCAGATGAATGCCAATGGGAGAGAAGAACCCTGAGGGTGCACAGCTACATATACTCCCATCTGGATACTTCCTCTACTTCAAAGCATAGACAAAGCTGGAATCTCTAGCTGCAGGGTTTCACTCTGTCTTATTCTGAAGAAATTCATACAGCCTACGGTCTTTTAAGTGCATTGCTTTTAACCTGAGTAACTGGAATACAGAGAAAACAAAGTTAATGGTGATCTACTTTAAAATGTTCTGTAAGGACCTACAAGAACAAAGGGAGCACATTTCCATTGATGTCAGTCACCAATTTCCCCTCCACACTGCTTAGGCAAATGCAGTGACTGGTGCAGGCAAGGGTGGCTTGCCAGGGAGCACCAAAAGCAGCCTGCTCTGCCAGGCAAGTGGGAGTCTAAGGGTCACACCAAGGGAGGCAGATGCAGCTCCTCATTAGCAAGGGTCCCAGACCCACAGTATCCCTTCAGGAAGCACAGGGCAGGCAATGGATACATGCAGCCAGCAGACCATTGATCGCCAGGTAAGTCTGTAGTGATGAGGGAAGCCTGAGATCAAGCCAGAAGTGAAGGCAGTAAGGTAAGGCTGGTATTAGCAAGGTACAAGGCCAGGCACAGCATAGAGCATGCATACAAAATAGCTTGAGCAAGTCTCAGAGCTTCAGTGAAGCTCTCAGGTTACAGCACAGAGGATACAGCAGTGCATGCTGTCAGTGAGGGCTTCTCACAACTCTCTTTCACAGCTTGGCTGTTATCATGTCAGACTGGTCTAAGGTCATATAACTGTGTCATACCTGGGAAGGGAAAAGAAGCGGTACAGAGAAAGATGGTGCGGGCTCATGGAGGCTCATAAAAGATGGATGATGCAGCCAGGGCTCTGTAATGGTATTTATAACATGTCTGGTTTATTTTTAGCAGGTGATTTTTACGTAGTCTGACTAATGAGAGATGAAATATGTCCACATAACCATGAAAGCCAATTTCATGGTTATGCGGACATAAGCTGGAAAATACTTTATGAAGCTATATACACTGTGCATGTTTGAAGAGTCCCTTGACTTGTGCATGTTCTCCATGTACACATGTACATCTAGCATTTCACATCAAAATCCCTCTTATAGCTCCTCCAGAACCTTCAGCATGGAAACTTGCCAGAAGCGTTTTGAAAACTCCAATGCACAATGCAGTTGATCTCTTCTATCAACATGCTGTTGACACCACCACAAAATTCTAACACATCAGTGAGCCCAGACTCCCCTTTTCACAAGCCCTGCTGCCTCTTTTGCCCAAAAGACTTTGTTGACCTCTGGAATTAGAGATCACTCCTCATTAGAGACTCTGCCATCTCACCAAGAGTTTCCAGGCTACCCTCTAGAAAACTTGTGGCTGCAGGAGTGATGCTGGCAGTCAGCCAGGCCTCCATCACAGAAGGTGTTTGAAGCAGTAGTTTGCATGCTTTGGTCAGCAGTTCTGCAATTTCACATATGAGTTCCTTAAGAGCTCCCAGGCGAACACCATCAGTCTGGGTGACTTATGAACACAGCTTCTCTGCTTGGTCTGATGCTTCCTGTGTATTTACTTAAAAGTCATGTAGCTCATCTGACTTATTTACTACAAAGATAGTGTAGACATATTTTATGTCATGATGTACACTGAAATCAAGAAACCTAGAAGTTTTCTTCAGGCTCCACTGTAGAACCTTTCAGTGTCATCTTGAGAAAAGATACTGACATTTTAAATCTAAAAATATAAATGAGCCATAGCATGGATAAACCTTTAACCTGGTATCTTTGAATGAATTTATAATGGGATTTCCATGCCAGCTGGATTCTAGAGGGCTCTGAAAGCTAAAGAAATTCTAAACTACTACAGTGCTGTTGATACCAGAATATACCAGGTAACTCCCCTGGCAGAGATGAGATCAGATTCTGGCCCTTGTGTATAATTCAAAATTATCTTGTCTGGCAAAGAAAGAAAGCGCTAGCAATAGTGAGATTACCAGGTTTTTGTTACCAAAAGTGATGGCAGAATATGTCTGTAAGGTTGTAAACAATCTCAAAGGAAAAAGTATCCTGTAAGGAAATGACAAATATTGATTATTACATAGTAACAAAGCCGTGAGACAGATGCTCTGCTAATCTAAATCAGAGTGACTGTTGAAAAGACTACAACAGAGACTTAGCAAAATTTGACATCTAGTGCTATACCTGTTATTTGGACTTTCTGAAGTCAGTAAATATATCTTCCATAGAAAGTTTATACAAGAAGTTTTTTTACATTCTATTTCCTCCAAAATTTACCAAAACAGTGATTTCCACCACTGTCAGATCATCATTCAATTGTAAGTATTGAAACTTGGAAATGAGATTCAATACCCATTTTGATGCAGATGTGAGAATGTACACTTGTCTCCCTTGCATAACCCATTCAGCCATCATGTGAAAATCTTTCAGCCAAGATTTGGCAATTTATGACAATATGACTATTGTCATAATGACAATTTATCAAAGGAATAAAGCTATGACAATTTACCAAAGGAATAGATCTGACATTTTGTAATTAATTATTTCAGAAACGTCTTCTTGTCTGGCCAATTCAGTTATTGTTTACAAAAAAAAAATACAGTTAAATCACACCCAGAGCTCCTCAGAGGAAATAGGTCTGAATTACTGCTTACACGGCAGCTTGCCTCAAAACTTGAAGTTACTACCATCATAAATAAAGGCAAAATGTCAATAGCTATTTGAAGTTCTACTGCTATGCCAACCTTTAATGTCTTTCTAAAACAAGGAGCTTCAGGGCTAGTATAGCCCTCCTCTGGACCATACAGGACAGGAAGGAATAGGCTGCCTGTGGTCTTTTTTGTGGCCCTGCAGCTACTCTATCCCAAAATGTGTAGTGACTGACTAAAGGAGCTTAGTCCTCAGAGCTAACAAATTGATGCAAATCTATCACTATCCACAGCCTAGAAGAATTATGCCACTTTAGTTTAACAAAGGTCCCAAGCTTAAAGTTATCTATAATACAAAATAGACTTGAGAGTCTTGAGAAATATTCAGGGTTGGTTTACTTTATATAAAAACACTAAAGCTTTTCTTGTTCAACTTTGAAGCATGAGGAAAACTGGTATGTCTAGATGACCATAATGTCCAAAATATATATTTAGGAGGACATTATAAAAGACTTGGCAAGTTTCCTTTTTGTGCCAAAAAGTACATGATTAAGGTTTCATTGATGATTTTGGTGTATCCAGAATCAAGGTTCATTTTTTTTTTCAATTTAAAAGGCACTTATTGCCATTCTTCATAGGGGATAGAGCCTTCAATTGCTAGACTTGAAATCCTGTCAGTCTGATTTTTCCTAAAAATCATAGCTTTTCAGAGTTGCTCTCCTGAAAGGAGCAAACTTTTAAGGCATGTTATTTCATAGAACTGACACAAAAAGATATATGCTTTTCACAACCTGTTTCTAAGATCTGTAACTCAAGAAAGGTTCACCTAATTCCCCTACAATTTTGACAACAGGAAGTGTCTGTGCAAATGTCTACATCCAAAATGGGAAGTAGCTGTGATCTAGTAACAAGGAGCATGGAAGAGGGAAGGCAAAGGCAGATACATCATGTTATTACAAATGTTAGCATTCAATAACTAAAACTGCAACTGCAGAAAATGGGGTTTAAATTATATTTTTTTCCAAGTATTTAGGGACAGTTACATTTTAAAAAGTTGACTTTCTATTTGTACTCTCTGTCAAATTTAACAGTGAGCATTCACAGTTCACATTCTCTTCTGAAACAACACAGGAAAGCCCTGTCTTGGATTCCTGATGACTTCTACCAGTTAACACAACCTGCAAGCTCAAATACAGCTTCATGTGTTTCTTACAGCATAAGAAACTTAGCTGCCTGCAGCACAATCATATTGTTTTCCAGATGTTGGAAATAAGTATTCCAGAGGGTTTAGACTAATGGATTCCAGTCTGCCAATGCACCTCATGTGTAGCCCCAGCTGTTAAAGCCATTTTATAAACTGAAGCAACAGAAGGAAGAAAATCTCTTCCTGCATGAGTATACCTGCTCCATTTGTACTGCTGTCATTTCAGTCATTTTGCCAGACTGACAAAGCCCAGGCTGTGAATTGGAGAAGTTACAGCATATAGCATATGAAAAGCTTGCAACTTGAACATTTGGGGTATGATAGACTTGAATATGTCTCGGCACTGCTGGTTGAGAAAACTGACCCACATAGCCATGTTATTCAACATCCCTGCACCATATAAATTTTTCCTGTCTTTGGCAGTCAAACATCTGCTAGAAAATTTCCTTCTTTCCTTCCTTATGTGTAGAATATCAGGAACCTAACAGACATTAACTGGAATATATTTATGCCTTCTCACGATAGAGTGGGCTAATGTATGTGTTTTGGCAACTCCAGTAACCAATCCAAGGATGGAAATTTTACAGGTGACTAAAGTCAAACATCTCATGATCCTGTCAACAACAGTGCTAAGTGAGGCGCTTTGAGTTCTCCTGGAACACAGAGGGATGCACCAGCACCTCCCTCTTAGTAGGATTCCTCTCAGAGTTCACAAACTCTCATCTGTATGCCTGTGTGTGTCAATTTATTTGAATGCCCTATAGCCAATATAGCATAAATATTGCCATGTCGTATCTATAATCATCATCATTTTAATTGCAGTAAATTCTATTGAATCACTTTTAAAATGTTAAAAGTTAAAATGTTAAAATATTAAAAGTTGCTAAATCCTTTAGACATAAGTTGTCAAGTCTGAGCCTGTTTGGCAGAGGGGTTTGCTGCACATTGTGATCCAACAGAAAGGTCTCTCTTATCCCTTTTCACTCTTACCCTTTTCATCCTTACAATTTTCATTCTTACCTCCTGTAAATCATTCTAAATTTATTGTGTTTTGATTTTTCTTTGTATAATTCTAGTGGGTTCACCCTGGCTGGAGGCCAGGCACTCACCAAAGCCACTCTATCACTCCATCTGCACCTGGACAGGAGAGAGAAAATATGATGAAGGGTTCATGGGTTAAGATAAGGTCTGGGAGAGATCAGTCACCAAATACCATCATGGGCAAAACAGTCTCAAACTGAGGATATTAATCAAATTTATAACTAACAAAATCAGGGTAGGATAATGAGAACTAAAACAAATCTTAAAAACACCTTTTCCCCTTTGATAGACTGAAAGAATTGGTGGCTAAAAACATTTTGGGCATATGAGTGGGGAAAGGGGGAAATTTGGGCATTTCTCCAATAGGCAATGCTCTGCTCCACACATCCTAACCCTCTGGGCCTGTATCCCAGCCCCACAGTGGCCACCAATCCCTGATACACTGGAGGCAATGCTTCACAACCACCCTGGAGCCCCAGTGTAGCCCGAGTGGCCAAATGAGCAGAAGCCCCACCTGGGGAAATGGCCCAGGAAAGCCAAAGGATGCTTAACCCAAGACATATGGCAAGCAGGTCTTGACCCTTCTTCCTCTTGGAATTTCTATCAGCTGAAGAGTGTTGGCAACAGGAGTGGTAGCTATACTTGTTCTCATCTATATCTTTTCTGTCCTTCTCTCTTTCTCTTTCTTCTTCTCATTCCCTCCTCTTAGAGTTTTAAGTAACCTAAAATTGGACAGCCTTGTAGTTTGTGAAGTTGAATGGTCTAAATAAATGTTTTATGAAGTGTTGTATGTTGATTAAATGCTGCTCTAAGCTATGCCAACATTCTCTGGTTTTCTGAAATTACTGGTAAAGTTTTTCTTTATTTTTTGTTTTGATCTCTTGAAAATATCTCAGTATTTCTCCCTTGCATCTAACTCAGAGTACATAAAAAAAACCCTTAAGCCTTTTGAGAGGCTCACTGAGCCAGTTTTCTTGGTGCCTGACATCCCAACCCCTCTCTTCTTTCCAGCTCTACCTCCTTCCCCTCAGTGGCAAAGGGTGATGGGGAATGGAGGTTACAATCAATTCATCACAAGTTGTTTTTTCCTGCTGCTCAGGGAGACGAGTCCTTTCCCTGCTCCAGTGTGGGGTCCTTCCCATAGGACACAATTCTCTACAAACTTCTCTGACATGAATCCATCCGCCAGGTAGTAGTTTCCCGCAAACTGCTCCGGTGTGAGTCACTCTTCTACAGGGTGCAGTCCTTCAGACACAGCCTGCTCCAGCGTGAGTTCCCCACAGGGTCACAGGTCCTACCAGGAAACCTGCTCCAACATGGGCTCCACTCTCCATGGGTCCAAAGATCCCTGTCAGGAACCTGTTCCAGCATGGGCTTCCCCCAAGTTCTCAGCCCACTCTTGGGCATTCACCCACTCTGGCGTGGGTCTCCTCCGTGGTCTGCAGGTGGATCTCTGCATCCCCATGGTTCTCCATGGGCTGCAGGGGCACAGCTGCTTCACCATGGTCTGCACTATGGGCAGCAGGGGAATCTCAGTTCTGGCTCCCAGAGCACCTCCTTTTCCACTGACCTTGGTGTCTGCAGAGCTGCTCCTCTCACATATTCTCACTCCTTCCTTTGGTCACAATTATATCCATGAAAAAACTTTGTTTTTCTTCTTAAATATGTCATTACAGAGGCATTCCCATCATTCCTGATTGGCTAGGCCTTGGCCAGCAGCAGATCCATCCTGGATCCAGCTGGCATTGGCTCTGTCAGAAATGGGGGAAGCTTCTGGCAGACTCTCACAGAAGTCACCCTTGTGGCATCCTAACTTCCAAGATCTGGCCATGCAAACCCATTACAAAGTTTCATTCACGTAGTAATTAGTAGAGTGAACTTTGCCATCAAAATTTGTCATGCTTTTTCAAAATTCTATTAAACCTGCTTATACTAATATTTTCATGGTGATTCTTGAAGTGACATAAATCACTCAATCACGACAGGGTGTTGTCAAAAAGCACATGTAATTTTTTCTCCCCTTCCTCAAAATTTAATGCTTCAGAAGAGCATAAGGCATATCAAGGCATTTTAAAAACTCACATTCTTAGT
Source organism: Lichenostomus cassidix (assembly GCF_008360975.1). Classification (NCBI taxonomy): domain Eukaryota; kingdom Metazoa; phylum Chordata; class Aves; order Passeriformes; family Meliphagidae; genus Lichenostomus; species Lichenostomus cassidix. The sequence goes on from NC_139482.1 coordinate 50,798,424, forward strand.
GAAGCTTCCTTAAAGTTTATGAGGAATAACTCCAGCTCCTAATGAGAAAAAACCCGAAAACCGCAGATCAAACAAAGCATGATCAGATCAAGTCTTCCTATAGTTTTAAAAAAACATAACAACCTTCTCTATCTGCACTTTAAGAAAAATGAAATCAAGTTTTCTCTCTTCCTAAAGACATAAAAACACTCTGTGTGATTCAAACTGAATTAGAGGAAGCACTGATGCTTTGTCTGATTTCTACTCCTCTTCACAAAGCAGGCAGAAATATGGTATGTGGAGTATTTTTACTTCATCTGCAGCAGTATATTTTTGACTGAAAATAAGTTAAGAGATATTGCAGGTCAAACTGCCACCTGGTTTAATTTACTGAGGTGGAGAGAAAATGAGATTGGGCAATTAAAATTAAAACATAATAATCTGGCAGGTCATCTGGGGAAACATTGTAAGGAGAAGTATAAAGTTTTATTTCATAATCATAATGAAAACAATGGGCCCTTTTCCTTGATTTATTCATGGTACTTCACTGTTCATGGATTTCCATTAGATGCTTACTGAGTGCCACATATGAACTTCAGTGGGAAATCAACCTAATGGAGGTGCCAAACAAAAAACAATATGACCGTTATAAAGTGGCCCCTGTGCTAGATATTTAAAAAAAGGATTTGACTATCATTTGTTCCTGTATCCACAGGTGATATTTCTTGCCAATTACACAGTGACAGTTCTGAGGAGATTTGTATCGGAAGTCTGGGGGGAACAATATTTCAGTAAATATTAATTTATTCCCAACTGAACTTCAATTTTGCATAAACAAAATGTACAAGACAGTGCATATTTGATATCCATAATTTTTTGTGCCTTAAACTTTTGCTAGATGGTATATTCTTTAAATGTTAATTTTCAACGCAAATGTCAGTGAAAATTTATTATTTTTATTTTGGCATTTGAAGTTCGAAAGACATCTTCAGTAATCTGGTAACACTTATATATGTGTTTCATAAACACTTGAGTAGTCCTATTGAAGTCAAAGAGATTGCTCATGTACTTCAAGTTAAGTGTTTCTAAGTCAGGAAGCTTCTTTTGAAACTTTTTCTAAAACTACTATAAAAGTCTAGACATAGGGAAACCGACAAAATTCAACAAATGCATTACCGATTGTGAATTATTCCTTCCAGTAGCATTTCATTAGTGACAAATGAGCATAATTGAAGCTCTGACTGAGAGCTGATAATAAAGACTAACACTTCCAAAACGTAATGTACTTCTTTGTCACCACTATAGAAAGCAAATACTAGAGAATTTGTTTATATTCATCTTTCGTGTAGACGACTGACATGGGATATTCAGTTGCAATGTAGCATTATCTCACGCTGAAAAGTGGAGAAATTAGTAATTCCTGCATTATGACCTCTCTTAACTGCCAACTGCAGTGTTTGGCGTTAAACAACTCTCTTTAATCCTTATGCTTTGGGCCCCTCAACCATTAAATTGAGATATCTGAAGTAAAGCCTTCAGGGCATTATGAACATGAAACCTGAAAACTCCTAGTCCACCTGTGAGTGGTTTTTGATGCTTAACAAAATATATCATTTGACTGGGCACACTTTCTTCCAAGGATGCCCACAGTGTCCTTCAGCAAGACAACCTACAATATAGAAATAATATAGGAGAGTATTCTCTGCATATGATATTTACTTGTGAGGTGCAAATCAACCACTTAGCAAAATCTTTTCAACAGTAAGCTTTTAGTCTTTTGTTACACCTTTCATAAAGCCAGTGCAGAAAAAATGTTTACATTTCTAATGCAGGGTAAGTGAGAGGCATTAGAGATGTGAAAGAGAATTAAGAATTTCAGAGCAGTGACATATTACTGCCTTTTACTGAACAATCTGAAAATCACTTTGGCTCTCATAGGAAATAAAAGCCTAAAGTCAGAATGCATATAAAATGAAGACTGAGAAGAAAAAAAGTCTCTTAAAAAAAGAGAAATGTCTTAATTATAGGCAGATGTTATTGCTATGATTTAATTTTATTTTCATTAGATCTTATTTAATCTCTCTCTCAGTGGGCTTATCTGCACAGAAAAAGATATCAAAAATATATCACGTGAACTCCCAAAATCACAAATTTCATGTGAGTTTATTCTGAAAGGTCGTAAGTTGCTCAATGCCCTCCAACTCTGCATCTGCTGCAAAACTTCATGGATGTTATTTATCCCGTATTCAAGCTCTTCAGGAAAAGTTGTCCATCCTCTGATGTTTTATTCACAAAGTGCTAATCCCTATGGGTCCCTAGTCTCACATGGGAGACTTTGCTTTCAGCTGTAATACAAATACAAATTAATTTTTATTGATGACAATTATATCTTCTGAGAATCACTGCATTCCCTATTATTTGGCTAAATGAATATAAATCTGTTTTAAGAGAGGAAGATTCATTCCTAAATACAGCTATTGAACACATCACTGCATGTTTTAAGCTTGTATCTGTTCAGAATGCTGCTCACAGGACATAGTTTGTTCATTTATGTTGACAAATATAATGTTGTGGTTTAATTATTTATGGATTTTTAATTATTGAAAGCATTACTTAGCAGTCTACCAGGAAATGTATCATGCTATATATTCTGAAGGTAATAAAAACTTAATGATCAGAGGGCCAATGGCAGCAGTTCCCTGAAATTAAATCTTTGATGAGAAGTGTCAGAACGGTTGCAAGTTTTGGGATATGTAGGAAGGAAAAAGGGTAATAGGTAACCAGGTAACAAATGTTTTCAGCTATGTGAAAGGTTAATGAGCACATAGCATTTGCATAATGTGACCCTTGGGCTTGTCTAAACCGCCCTTTATTTCTCCTTAAAAGTACCCTATCAATGTGAAGTCTACTGTGACTCCATCAAGACAAGTACTAGCGGAAACAGACTGCTCACAACTGTTTTGTAACTCCACATTGACAGGGTTTAGACAATGACATTGCAAAAATATTTGTAGTTGAAATTCACGTATCTCCACCTAGACCTATTCCACAGAGGGAGATATATCAGCCCAATGGGGACGTAGGGTGGGATAGACAGATGTACATGAGGCCTTTATGGTTTGTTTTGTTTTGTTTTGTTTTGTCAGTTGTTTCTTTTTCCTGATGACTTCCCTTTTTAATCCAAAGTAGAAGCTAAAGATAACTTATTATTTTTAAAAAGAGAACAATATTTGAACAATTGTCTGGTAAGTCTCTCCACACTGTGGTAAGGAGTTAATTTAGTAAAATAAAAGACTACAAGAAGGTGTCAAAGAAAAATATTGCACTTCTTTTCTTCTCAATTACCACTGCATAAAATATGATTATAAAACACATGAAATTCAATAGAACAAGCTGGCAGGCACATATAGTAGTGGAATGAAGTCTCTGGTTTTTCTTGCTCTCCTTTTAATAGAAACATTTCTATTAAACTCATATTTCTACTAAAATATTAAAGTTTCTTGAAAACTCAACAGGCTGCATTGCTTCAAAGTACATCACTGTTGCATTAAGTTACATGCTGATTAGAGGTGTCCAGGAACTTGTTATACTTAACAGAGTCAAGCAGTCCTTTTTATTCTTTTTTTTAATCTGCTTGTTTAAGTACCAGTAGAATTTATTTGAAACATAGAAGCAGACATAATGTATTAATCCACATCTAGTTCTGTAACATGTTTTTATCAGGACATATCTGGTAGCAACACAGGATGCTTCTTGTCTGGCCCAAGAGTTGGGAAATTAAGCTAAATTTTGCATTATCCCCAGAATAATTTTCCTCACTTGCAAAAATGAATGACTTGACTCAAGCAATATATCTTGGAAGAAGAAAAGCACAAGAAAGGCAGGAAAACAGAGTAATATATGCTATCTTAAAAGCTGATTAACACCATTTTGCAAATGTTTTCTCTGGTAAGGCTTTTGCCTAGCCTGCTGCATTCATGATTTGTCAAACATCCCAAGACTCAGCACAAACTGTCTCAGATCTTGTGCTGTAAGCTGGTTTTGTTGTAAACTCCTTCCAGCCAGTCCCTATTTCACCAGTTATTCTAACAATGGTGCCAAACATTACAGCTCTTACAGTTCTCTGGAATGCAAAAAACATTTAAAAGCATTTGCTTTTCAAGCAAAACTAGAGCCTTTTGTCCTTATTTTTTCCCTATAGCTCCACATACATAGTTCTTTGCCTTAGTCTAGGGTGAGTTTTACCTCAACTCCAGTGTGCATAATTGTTCTACTCAGATATCTGTACTGTATTATAAACACAAATTTTCTCCACTGTTTGGTATTAACAGTTCCAAACAGAACAAAACATACAGGAAATTAATGCGGTTTTAGCCTATCGATCTGTCCTTTGCATTTACACCTTCCTTTTCTTACTCAGAAATCAACAGCACGCACCTCCCTTTCCTCTTGCCCCCAGAATAGCCTGGTGTTGCTTTGCCTTTGCTTCCAGCCTCGGCTGCCAGGGTGGCACAGGTAGCTGGAACTGCTGCCCTGGGTGAGAAGCAGCACCAGCTCTACCAGCCCAGACAAAGCCCTGGGGAGGTGGCCTGTAAATTACCAGTCCTTCCCTGCAGCTCCCTTTCTTCCGAGATTTCACACTAGATGTAATGAGTCTATTTATAGTCTGGTCTAATTATAGATCACATAAGGTGTGGTCCCACTCAAGCTTCTTCCTTTTTCTTTTTTTCATTGGCTCTGGTAATCACACTGCCATTGGATAAATGGGGTCAGATAATTAATCCAACAGAGAATGAGCCTGCTGTAAGAAATTATTCATTTGCTCAGGAGATCAATGAGCTTTTGAGTTCACCCTCCAACCGCATGATCTCCAGATCTGTCTCAAGGCAGGAGGCAGTAGTATACACCTCGGGGAAAAAAGAGAGATAAGAGAACTGTGCCTTTTGGCATCAACCTGGCTGAATGTAGCTTAGTTGTGCTGTGAAACAATACCTCAGATATTCCTCTCTGGAGAATATGTTCTCCTAGCCCACCTATAAGGACATAAAGAACAAAAAGAGATTTCATCTTTTTTTTCCCCTCTTTTGCAACCTGCTGCACAGAGCATTTCATTGTCGTTAAGTCATTACAATATTACTTCCCCTCACATAAGACAAAACCAAAAAGAAGTATCAAAGCCTCCTTCATTTATGGGTACTCTTCTGAGTACCATCCACACAGATGTTTTAAAATCCATATTTCCTTGGGTCTGTCTGTAATATGAACTCACAAAGCTATGTCATTAACATTAGCCTATATCTAAGAATTTGGATGTTCACTGAAGAAAAAAAAATTCCTCCATTGCAGAAAGATTCTGAAATATGTTTCTAGAAGAAACAGAAAGCAGTATAAGGTCCAGTAGATAACAATGAAATTAATTTGTATATTGCACAAGAAAATTTTTCCCCAATTTTTTGCCATATTTGCCTAAAAAGCAATAACAGTTGTTTCTAAACTCTGGTTATTTACTTTTGCTTTCCTTGTACAGTTCTAATCTCAAGTCATGATCAAAAAGAAATTCCTATGAATCCTTCTTCACCTGGCCAACAGAATGTCATTGTTCCTTGTTATTTTCTTAATCAAAACAAACAAAAAAAGGGAAGAAGGAAGTGGGGGCAAGTGCATAGTTCTGCTTTAAAAAGCATCTCCGTTCACAAGACATTCCGTGTATTCCAGTTAAATGATTAGGAAAACACATACTCAATACTGTCCAACTTCTAAAAGCTTAACAGTAAAGTAACATCCTTTCTCAGCTGCAGCTCAGTCTTTGCTTTGCAGCCCTTGGATAAACTGGAAGGCTGCAAGTCACACAAAAAGGAAGCTCAGAGGAGCTGAAGGAATGACTGAGTTGTTTCTTTCTATAGTGAGCCTCCAAGGAGCTGCCCAAATAAGCTGGGAGAAGATTTATGTGTCTGACAGAAGACGTTTATAAGAAAAGCAAGGCAGCAAACAGCAAAGGATTGGGAAGAGTTCACTATAAATTCTTTATTCAAGTTTCTGGGCCAGGACCTGGAGGACTGGAAGAGATGGAGGTTTTTCCTTTAAGCTCCAGTGGAAAGTGTCTCTAATATTGGCAGAATCAAGAAAATGAGTGCCACACAGCCTCATATAGAGGTGATAGATTTCTCTTAGCTCCCTACACATTCTGAACACATATTCTGAGTGGGGGGGGCAGTCTGGCCAGTGTGCTGTGAGACACAAAAACATCCAAGTACTGGGGGAAAACAGTAACTCATGGAGGAAAGGCAAAACTTCAACAGCTTTCCCCATCCTTAACCCTATTCATAAGCATCACCATTACAGGTTACAAACACATAATCATCCCATGAGCTATTGCTTAAATCCACCATTTGTAATTTTTTTTAATTCACATTTTGAAATGATGCAATTCACTAACTTCATGTGAGAATAGCTGCTGTGATACTAGCTGGTTTTATCCCACCTACCTGCTCACCTCTGAACCCTGGAATTTTAAGTGCTGGATAAAGTGAAGTGTAGCATTTAACCAGATGTGCAGTATCCATAGGATCCACATTCAACTATCTGGACAGTCTTCAAACAAAAGAAATTAATTACAATACATTCTTTGAAAAAACCCAATAATTACATCTTCCTTTTTTTTAATTTTTATTTTTTTGAGTTTTATTGATCTTTGCAAGTTTTTATTATATTTGACATCTACTTTCTATGGGTGGATGTGGCTCTCTGTGAAGTGAAAAGAAGTGACAGCTGCTGAAGGTTTTCAGACAGAGTTTTCAATGCTGGCTCCATGTATGTTTAAAATGTGTTCATGTAGTGTGATGGGCTGTTCATGTTGTGTGATGGGCTGTTCAATACTAGGAGATAGATCCCTGGCTTTTATCATGCACATTACTGAGTATCTTGCAGTGTTTTCTTTTCTAGTAGTGCAAGAAGGTTGTTTGTAGAAGAATTTATAAAGGTCTCAATTACGTGTGACGGTATTATAAAACACAAGGAGGTAAAATGTGTGTTGCAAATCCAGGCATGTCCACTGATGCAGCCCTTTCTTTAACTCTGTTCATGAATCAGCATAGCATAAAAACTGCCTCACAATAGAAGATTATCTCGTCTGGAATGTGGTGGTATAAATTTCATATGCAGAGGAGCTGCGCTGTCCTGGTTTTTTGCCCATAAGACAGCATCAGCCATTCAGAACAAAATACAAAGGCAAAATGGAAGAAAAAATATGTTTTTAATGCCTAAAACAGAGTGTAAAGTCCATATTCTGTTTCCTTATAGATTGTTCTCTCATTTCGTTTTGGAGTTCTTTGAGGCACGAGTTTGTGTGGTCGAATTTAATGGCAGGACAGCTCCACATACTTGCAGCTCTCTGTCATGGTGTGATGTCTGCCTGTACCTGCTCAAGTTGTTGTATTGCCTTGGGTAGGTTTATATTGTCCCATTTTCAAAAAGGCAAGAATTTAGCAATTTCTGATAGAAATGAGGACCTGGATTTTTTTGTAGACAACTTAAAGGTTCTGGTAAGACCACAGGAGATACAAGATTTAAGAAGTTACTTCCTCATTAACTTTAGCTAGGTCTGGTACATTTTAGCAAATATATATATATATTTGCACTTAGGAGCAAAAAAAAGAGTTAAGGTAAAAGATGGAGATGAAAGAGTTACATTCAGAAAAAAACCCTGTTCAATCAGTCCCATGTAAAAACTCCATAAGAAGCAGACTATCACCAGGTTTAGAAAACAATGGCATTTGAAACATTTGACTTGCACATCATTCACTGTTTCAACCAAGTAAATGCATTTAAGGCTCAAAATTACATTCTTCTGATCAAGCACATTCTCCTTGTCCATACAAGAAAATTCTTCTACTACACTGCAAAATTTTCCTAGCTATTAGGTTAAAATATCTCCCTTTGGATTATATTTCTAGCTGAATTACATCATAGTAGTCAGGGAAAATAAAATCATGATCATGCAGAAGCAAGGTGTTTGTTGCTATTAAAAATTTTTCACTGCGTCATCCTTAGCAATGTGATGCATGTCTTTAAAATCGTCTTACAGCACACAGGATGGGCTATGAGATCACTGTGTGAATCTTAGGGAACAGACAGTGCTTTAGTGCCTTTCTTCTTGTTCTGTTCAGTTCTTTGTGTTTGCAGTGCATAAGCCACAAATACACACCATTTTTAACAGGCTGTCCCTTGACAATTCCTCTTAACTTACAGTCCTAGATGAGGCATGACAGAACAAATTCTGGGAAGGGAATGGGGAGAAATTGAAATCAGCATCACAAAGAGAGGTAAACTAAAATTCAGGAGAAATAATGTGCTCAGACATTCACAGACACCAGCAGACACACACATACATTGTGATTAAATTCACCCTGTGTCCAGCATAAGCCTTCACTCATTGTTATAACGAAGTCATGAAATTTCCTTCCTCAAAACAATCTAAAATTGTGTTTTGAAGCTGCTTTCTTGCTGGTGAGGGTATTTTGTCTGCTCGGCTTCTTCCCTCTCCTGTCTGGGATAATAGGACCTGCTATCAAGAAAATGCAAGAGAGAATTTCGTACCTTTGTGCAGGATTTAGGCAGAAGGCTGAGACCTGCTGTGCACTCCACAGTGTTCCTCTCCCAGCATAACTATTTTGACAAAAACACTGTTGGGAAGACAAACACAGTGACAGATAATGGGATTCTTGAGTTCACGGTCAAGCCTAACAGCTGCCATGATTACCAGGATGAGGCACAAACAGCCACATTCATCTGTGGTGCAAATCCATTGATGTCAGCAGATGAAACTGGCTCTGAGAAATGTGGCTGCTCTGCTGTAGGTTTGTTTCTGAGGGAAGGGAGGGTAAGCAGTAAAAAAAAGGCAAAGCATTAAGTAAATATGCAAATTGCAATCTAATATGCAAAGTCTCTAGTTTGTTACTCCAAACACTCCAATAAATAAAGAAAGCTCTCTATTTGGCAACATATTCACACATAACACTGTGTACTTTCAATATAAAGCCTTCCAAGTCAACTGGCTAATTATTATTATTATTATTATTTTCTCTTCTGCTGTTAGAAAAGCACCTTCCACAAAAACAAGAGCCTTGTTTTGATGATCTCTCTTTGAGGATTTATTTATCGGATTAATTAGCAGTTGGAACAGGACTCACTCCCTCTCACAGCTTCCGTTCTCCCATTAGCAGTCTGTGGCTTGGTGCTAAATCTCAGAAGACAGTCCTGCTATTTACTGTTCTGTTTAGTGTGGGATTGCTAATTCTTATCTATTTAAACACAAATGATGATGTGAGGACAGTCAAAAAGCAAAGGCAGTTTATAATGGCTAGTCATAATGTCACTGCTGATCCTAACACTTTTGTAAACAAATCATTTTTCTTTTTATTTCATTCCTAAGCATTAAAGCACTATAAAAGAACAATTAGTATGAGAGTTTAGGGAGAATAACATATTTTTAATTTGTATTGTTAATTTTGTTAACTATAGTCTTAATTTGGACTTTGCACTTTGCTGTCCCTCCATGTGTGTTTAATTCCTCAGAAATGATTCTGCATCACAGAGGGGCCATTTTAACTTTCTTAAGTGGTCACTCTAAGGTCACACCGGTCTTGTCTCCAGTTCTTACCCAACCCAGACTGAAATATGTTAGTGACTTGGCTGAACCATACTGCACTTTGCCTTCAAGGCATCTGTGTGAGGATAAGCCAGCACCCGGATGAAATCGCTTTAACTGCAGCAGGATTGAACTAAAACTACTCAGACCTGAGCGAGTGCACATAAAGCTGAGCAAGAGATGTCACATCCTGCCTCCATTTCTGAAGCATTGGTTCTGAAGCATTTCTGCCTCCATTTCTGAAGCATTGGTTCTGAAGCATTTCTGCCTCCATTGGTGTCAAACATCTCAGCTGCCTGACAGGCTGCCAGACGAGCTGTAAGCAGTAGCTCAGCAAGAGCTGGTGAACCCTCTGCACCCTGCAGCAGGTTCTCCAGGCAGCTCCATGAGCAGCAATCTTTCCTCTGCAGCAGGGACACAGCATGTCTGCAGAGCAGCATCCTTGTGTTCTGGGCCAGCTGGTTCCTGGGGATGACCCCTTGGGACCTGTGCCTCAGGTGACACAGCTGGCTTGTACACAGACTGCTCACAGGGCTCATGGAGAAGCTCTGCTTTGCCTCCTGCACCACTCTAAGGAATCCCATTCTTAAAGCTTTAAAAACTGCAGACATTGCAGTCAGATGCTGGGTGAGTCACTTTCTTTATTTTCCCACATTTTCTCCATCAGAAATTATAATATCCTCCTCTGGCAAAGCTACAGAGGGAGGATTCAGAAGATAATATCCTTTTCCAAAAGCCAGCCACAATAACAAGAAACTTAGACATCCCAGGTGCATTGAACTGAATGTTAGGGGATTTCCAGACAATTGCACTTCCAGCTTCAGCTCCATCCAAGGAGAATGCTTAACACAGATAAAGAGTAGGATTCATATTTGATTTTGCTTATACCAACAAAACTAAGGTCCAAACACTGTTCATTACAGTTAATTGCAGAAGTTGCACTGACTTCAAATTGGATGCCAAATTGAATGCCTAATGACAGATTTAATAATCTGCATTTTAAACATGGCACTGGGTACCTGTCCTGTGCAGAGATGCAGAAATTTTAATCTCAGAAGATATATTTGCACTTGGCTACACATCACCTTTAATTAAATTTCACCCAAGAGGGTTTTTTTCTGTACTTTTTTTCAATCTAAAGACAAAAACAAAACCCCTTTAAGGAACTAAAGATCTTACTTTTTTTGACAGCTGCTTACATTGTGTGAATTATGCTCTTCCATAGACTTTGATTAACTGTAGTGACAAACTTATGAATAACTAGTAACAAATATGAGGTTATTAGTCTTAAATCAAAACTTTAAACTGCTCCTATTTTTAGTAATCTAGGACCTGTCAGCGAACAATTAGGAACATATAAAATGTTGAAAATATTCCTGTTCCCAGTTTGACCAAGAGGGAAGATTATGGGCCAGGTTTTAAGAATCCTGTGGTCCCCATAAATTATCAAAATGTATTGGTCCTTCAAAATCCAGTTTTCAACAATAACAGATTATCAAGGATGAATGGTTAGAGATATATATATATATATATGTACACACATATACATCTAAGTGGGCTTTGTACATGTCTTGAAGTCTGCCCTATTTATTTTTTTTTGTTTGCATCTGGAAGAGAGGATTAGAAGGTACATTTTCACACTGAACTGATTAACCATTTAACAGACCTTAACAGTTTAAAACCTTGTTGTACATCCACTTTACCATTATCTCAGTCTTTGTACAACCAGCCCAGTTCCTGCAGCCTTCCATTAGAAGCTGAAGAATTTTCCTGATTTTCTTCTCTTTCCCATTCTGTGATTCTGTGTTTCTGTGATTCTGTGATGCATTCAGTACCCTACTTATTTGGTCTGATATTTTCCTTCATGTTTTCTCTTCTAGACACTGTTCCAACCTTGTCACCTCAACAGTAGTAACTTTCTACTAGTCTGATAGGTGATTCCTTTAATTTACTAGTAGGTTTGATTTTTTGCAATCCTTCTGATTTTGTCTGAAAAGAAAAATAATCCAAACATCATGAATAATCCAATTAATAAATAAATACTTCTGGAATGTAGGTGGGAATTTTTAAGGACATTTCAGAAGATTTTAAAAATAAAGAAATCAGATTTCCAAAATGGGTCATTAAAGCTATGTCTACCTCCTATGGCAGGAAAAAATATGTCTGGCTAAATTATATCATCCATCTTTTTCTGCTCCTGAACTGTGCTACATCAGGTGCAATCTCCTATGTAGTCTGCTTCCAGACTCTACCCATTACTGTTTCTTTTTAATTACCTATTTAAAATAAAACAATGATGATTTTCCAATAATAATCACCTTATCTGCAGGTCAGATTTAGCATATGCATTCCATTATTATCATGCCCCTAGAAGCTGCACTCACTACTGTTGAGGAATAACCTGCTTTACAGTGGTTCAAGTTCATTAATGACTGTGCTCTTTCATAGATACCTGTGTGTCGCTGTTGAGCCGCTAGCAGAGAAGAAAAACCCAGATTCTCAGCGTGGCATAGAAAAGAGAGCTTTATTATTTTGAATCCAACCTATATAAACTTTTCAGAGGTCACCCAGATTGGTCAGTCAGAAACCTCCCCCTAGGCCTGATTGGCCAGGCCTGAACTGTCCAAATCTCGAGACACTGTTTTAACAACATCCAAACTTTATCTTTGTTTATAAAACACAGAAGAAAGTTCTCATGAGAAAAACCTGTGCTAGCCACACCTTTGAGAGCTCAGTGTCATGTAGATATTTTGATACAGAGAAAGCTGCAAGTAGATTTAAAGCTCCCTGAGAAATGGAATCACCATGAAAATTCACAGAGATCTAGCAGTAATATTTGACAACCAGTCTGAAATACAGCAAGAGAACCCAAAAACATCCCTTTCCAAATGAAGTTCACAGAGCAAGTTTCACATTGTGCTGTGCTGTAAATCTTTGAAGTCCCAGTATTCTGCAGTGGGATTAAATGTGTACCAGCAACAGTTTCCAAGCAACATCAAGACCCCAATTATGAGCACACACCATTCAACCTTGGCTGGACAGACAGGCAGACAAGAATGGGGTTTCTTACTGGGACATTTTGTGACATTTGTCTCAAGGATGCTAAAGGCCTCTTCAACACTCTGGTGCATCAGCTAGCACAGCTACCTTCCATACACGCAGCCTAGCTAGAAGGGAGTACAGCAGATGGAAATTGCAACCTTTCTCTACTTCTTTGTCACACCCAGTCCTGTCATATACACTGAAATTTTTTATCATAACATGTACAACCCTTTTACAGGGCAAAATTAAACTCTGCAGCTCTGTATGGCATGCACTGAATTTGCCTCCCAACTTCTCTGCCTAGTGCCAAATTGAGTTTAACTCACAAGGATAGGAACATCTTTCCCTCAAGAATAATTGTCTTTCCCACTGAAGTTTCAAAGCACATAATTTCTTTGTACACTGTAATCTCTCTGCATTACTGAGAGCAAATCACTTCCTGACATGCCTTACAAGAGTTATTTCCTCATCCATAATGCTTACCAATGCTATTGAAATCTTGATACTCTTTTTTCATTGCTTATGGATACATGCCCAGCTAACTGAGTGAGAGGCTCTCCCTTACAGAGAGATTAACTTGCTTTGCCAGGAATTGAAGTTAATGTCATCAAGTAGCATTAAGTGGCTGATCAGCTGGTGGTAGCTGTGATGCTGGGATCTCATCATTCACGACCCACCAGTGATAATTCGATTCACAAAGCCCAGCTAGTTCAATCGAGTGTGTAGCTTGGATTTTGTGGGACAAATCAGGTGGCACTAAAACAATTAACCTGAAATTTATTTATTGGTATATATGTGATTTTAAAAAAAATTAAAATACACTTTTTGATACAGAGAGGAAGACAGAGACTCTCAAAAGACAGAGGTTGTGCAGGGAAGTCATGAAACAATCTAATTTCAATTCTTGTTATCAGCACTTGTATCACAACTCTTCAAATTCACAATGGTAAATATATTCATCGAGGTGAATTTACTACAATAGTGCCAAACCTCTTACAATTATGTTGCCTTTGCATCTCTCATAGGGACCACAATTTTTTATTTTTCGAAATAATTACTTCAGGAACCATACACTAAACTTAATGAGATGCAGTCTGCTCTAGACACCAACATCTGGCAGACCTTACCAGAGTGTATTTTTTTTCACTACCTACTGGAAAAAAATCAGAAGTGATAGATGAAAGAGTACCTAACAAGCACTATGTAATAACCTCTCCACACAGGAAGGACTCCAAACTGAAAAAAACATTTGAAAAACTTTTAAGGTGGACACAACTGCATGCTGTAAAAGAGGGGAAGATGGAAAGGGATATGAAGACAAGGGAAAACTAGGCCAAAGAAATGGACATGGGGAATAACAAAAAAACAATGTGAGTGACCCTCATTCATATTATGACTTACACTGGTCTGTGGCTTTTCATATTGAAGGCCCTCTGTTTTTAAGGCTTCTCTGCCATAACAAAAAGTATTTAGTTAATTTTTGAAGAATGCTGTCAGTATTAGTAAAGTAGAAGCAGTTTGTGAGAAAAATCCTGTTCTGAAATCTCCAATTCAACAATATTATAAAAAGTGTCCCATTTTGACTTCTGAGCATTCAGTTCTGCAAACTAATACATGTGTTTATTAAATTCACACACATTTTCTAATTATCTGTTTATGGTCATTTAAAGGTTTCAGGTTTTGTTCACAGTCAAGCTGAGGACATTTTCTTCAGAAAATCAATTATTCTTGTAAAATGGAGAAACTTCCTCATTCCTGTTTAAATAGCAAAAGAGCCAATAGACAGGAGTCTCTGGAGCAGCCTTCTGGTGTTATCTACTATCAATTCCCAGTACAGATGTACCAGGAGAGGCTGAGACAGCTGTCGCTTCTGTCACTACCATTTGCACCAGCCAGCAAGGTGTGTATGCTACTGTTGTGTTACAGTGGTGAAAATATATCTTTTACCCTAATTTCCTCTGCCCCCCTCTGAAAGTCCATGAGGGCTCTACTCACATTTGTGTTTCTTACAAGGTTCCTAAACTACATTTTTGAGTTTGTCCATCAAACCTCTATTCAGCTATTATACAGACATAAGTAATGAAGCATTTTAGCCAACAGAAAGCTCATTCATGAATTTGTCTTGATAAGCTTCATCTCAGGGTTCTGAGATGATTGAAATGAGAGGTCAAGGGGTGTCTTGGGAGATGACGGTGTCCTTTACTGCAACTATCTGCAACATAAAGGATTTTAAAACTCAAGATATAGCTATGTGAGAAGCATGAGAAGCAGCAATTATGTCAAACTTAAATTTTTTTTATTAATAGGAATGTACATTCATGTGCATTTGTCCCCAATATTTACCCTGCTTTAATTGTTTTAGTGAACTAAAAAGGGATGTGTTTCTAATTACATGGAGCTAACTGCTGTTCACACTACAAGGATCCTTTTTTAAAAAGCAATACTTGCCAATTTAAAGGATGCCTTTAAAGGATGTTGGAGAAGTAACTTAGGAAGAGCAAAGTCATGAACCTTTGCTCAGCCAAATCAGTGAATAATTTTAAAAATAATGCAGCTGACTTTTTTTGTTTTCAAATGGATTTAAAATTTTAGATTTTTTGTAATATGTTTGAAAAACTTGTCTTATCTTTTACTCATATCTATATTTATTTTAGCATGTGAAATGCACTGATGACTTAAAAATTATATAATAATTATGAAAGAATTAAAGCAGGAGTATATGTACAATGAAGCAGTCTAAAAATGTGCCTTTTAATAGCAGGTTCTAATAGGTCACGTTGTTCGTAGTAATGGCATTAAATTCTATATATTTGTGGATGTAAATACAGAAAATAGTTACTATTTCTGTTTATAGAAAGAAATTACATCAACTTGAAATTCATGGTTTTATTTCCTTTCTCTGTTCAGCTGATGGTGTCAAGCACCTATATGTAGTTAACAGCAATAATGCAAATATTTGCTCCACTTCAAATGAAAATAGTCAGATATCGTTATCAAAGACATTAGTATGTATTTAATGAGTTCCCAGAAATATCGCCTGGTTTTCCAAGAGATGTGAAAACTGTCATAGCACAAACTTTCTCCAAACTATGATCTCCATAGAACATCACCTGATTCAGTGAAAATTTCACTGTCTATGGCATTAATGTGAGAACGCTCACAAAACATAATCCCCTCAGTACTTGCGCATTACTGAGACTACAGAGATAAAGTCAGTTTTATGATTTTGAAAAATAACTGGAAGCGCAGAAGAATGAACCAACTAATTATGCCCTGAAGCAACCAGTGTGACTTTGAATAGAAATAAGGCATTGTAAGGTTATTTAATACAATATTTCAAAGAGAGTGGGACGATTTGCTCATCTTCTGCATGTAGTCATTGTTTTTTTTGTACAGTGCAGGATATTGTGCTTAAATAATTGTTGACATTTTATGCACATGGCGCATATATTCTGGAATACAATAATGATTGAAGGAGTTGCCTGGGCCACTGGAGATATTATGTGTCATTCATAGAATGCCAGAAAAGAGAAAACACCAACAAACCAAACTCATAGAAAGTGTTCCATAGTTAATAACAGCTGTCCTCCTATCACCTCGAGATGGGAGGAAGGTTAGAGCACAAAAAAAATCCTGTCTACATTCTAGCTGAGGGACTCTTAGGAAGTGTATTCTTTATACTTTGGCCCCTTCTGCCAGCCTCGATTAGCCATCTCCAAGGATACAATGACAGCTCTGCAGATTTGCTGTCCATAGGTTATGTTGCCAGAAATATTCTCACCCACTAATATGTTGTTTTGCTGAAATGTCCATATAAATTTTCAATAGGAGTTTCCTAGTTTTAATAATGGAGCTCATATATGGATATCATCTGTTGCAGCGACACCCTGAACTTTTGAATTTAAGAAGGAACAGTTTGTTGGTAGACAGGACTGTGGAACACACTGCGAAGATACCCTCTTTCCTGAAGAATATCAATGCAGTCAAATGAATTTACATATTTTTAAGGTCAGAAGGGAACACTGGGATAAACTAATCTGAATTTCTCTGTTAAAAAACCCACTTCTGTATGTAGTAAATATAAAAATGGGCTAATAATGTTAGAAATATTCACCACCTATCCAGAATTTTCTCTGTCTAATACCAAGTAACACAACATCAGCTTGGCGAGACAGAGAAACATTCATATTTTTTGAAGGGAAATAGACACATGGATGCACAAATACACGTGGAGCTTGGATATAGCATAGCACATAGATTTATGCTGCCAGCTAACCAGAATTAAGCAATACCTAGTTGTCATATCCATTTCAATGTCCACTCTACAGAATCTCATTGTCAGTCAAAGCAACGGATATGGATATGGATACGGATACGTATATGGATGTTGCGGTTTGGAGGATGTTACAGCAGACTTTACCCTAGAGCTTCTCTACCCAGCCCGGTTCAGCGCCTCAGTGCTCCAAACCCTCTGTCCCAGGGCAGACACTGCGCTCTCACCGGCCGGGGAGCCATAAGGCTAGCTCTGGTTCGTCTGCTTCACAACCGACGGTGATAAAGGAGGCGAGGAGGGTGTATGCGTTGTGTCCATGGAAGATGTTTATTCGCATGGTGCAGCAGAGGCCAACGACCTCCCCGAGGCAGAGATGCCTCGAGGGCGAAGGCCTCACATGCACAGCCACATGTGCTGCATAAACACACGTGGAGCATAGACAGCAAGATGGCGGAGGGTAAGGGGTTTTATAGGGAAACAGAGAGGGGCAGGGACAGCACACAGGCCCAGTGACCTCTGGGTACAGGGGAGGTACAGGGGCGGAGTTAGGAGTACAGGAACCAATAGGGGAAACCCGAGGGAGTGGCCAGGGCCACGTGGGGTTAGGGTACAGGAACCAATAGGGAAAACTGGGGGCGTGGCTAGGACTGTGTGGAGTAGAGAAGGCAGGACAATAGGTGACAAGTACAGTCGTTAAGAAAGGGGTGTGGGGAACTTGCAGCCATTATCACAATATATGGATACTGATATGGATATGGACCAACCACATCTTTGAAAGATGATGGTGTAAGTATCTGATCATCTGACACAACTGCTGTGTCATGTATTTCTTTAAATTCCAGTACTGAAGAACAGTACGGACTTTTAAACCCATTTCCCCACTACTGTTCCCAAACCAAAGCAAGTGGGTCATCTTTATGCAGAGCATAGTACCATTGCACAACCTGGTCTTAGAGCTCCTCCAGCTACCCAGTTCCCAGGGCTTGGAAATTTCCCTCCAGAAAGGAAAAGGCACCATTCCCTACAAAATGGATTAGAAAAATAGTTTACTTTAAAATGATGGTATTACACCTGCTTCTGAAAGTAGAAAGCAACCTTAGAGTGAGAAATGCACAATGCAATCGTCCAAATACAACACCTTGGAAACCACAGTGGGGAGTCAGGGAAATTAAAAGAGCCACAGGAATGCCCTTGCTGAGGGCTACATCACCTTCCTTCTATTCAGAAAGAGCTGTTCCAAAACCAGGCAGAATAACTGGGATTCAGAGAAGTCTTTCATGACACTTTTACCTTGTTAGTTAAGTAGATCTATGAATTCACACTGGTATTGCTACCCTTGGGCTGTGGCAGCCCTGGGATTTCTTGGAAAGGTAGGTAGTAAAGCCCAAAGATGCAGTGTATAATTTTTACCTAAACTTCTCAGGGCTGGAGGGAAGAGCACATCTTCTGCAATAAATTTTCTTTACATTTTTTTTTTATATGGGAGGCCAGAAGGGAGAGTGATAAGGGATCCAGTTGTGGGGCTTGGCAGTGAAGTAGAAATAAAGACAGCAGTTTTGGTGGTAATTCTAGTTCACTTAGCCAGATAATGTTTCCATGATTCTTTACAACTACTTCCCTTTTCACACCATTGAGTTTTTCTAGTCTCTGATGCCTACTTTTCTCTCAAAGTAAAGATGTAACAAGCACCTTCTATATTGTCCCATAAGCAAAAGAGACAGGGCTACAGAACTAGCTATTTTCCCACTAAATGGAGAAGGACAGAGATTCATGTCCAGGTTTCCCTGTGTGTTAACTGGAGAGGGCAGATTCAGTCTGCAGTGGTTTCTGTGTTAATGTGCCCCAAGGTAAATTTTTAGACTTCAGTTTATCCTTTGTCATCCCCTCCTATCATATCACTGCCTGAAAGTAAGACTTGTTTTTGAAAAGGATTATCTCTTCTATTCTGTTTCTTCTTTCAATCTGCATAGTCCTAGTAAGATTAGAAATTTAACTTAGTCCTCCATTGGTCTTAAACTCAGGGCATCACAGGTTTCTTGAGTTGGGATGGATGAATTTCTCATCACTCTTGATGTCTCAATAACTGAATTTTTCATCCTTTGCTTTAAGGATTTCTCCTCTGTTGGTCATTTTTGTTTTCCATGAGCCCTAAAGTTACCATGCATCAAAAAAAAAAAAAAAAAATAGAAGCAAAGAATCACAGAATCATTTAGGCTGGAAAAGACCTCTGAGATCATTGAGTCCAACCTTTGATCACAACTTTGTCAACTAGACCATGGCACTACATGCCAAGTCCAGTTCCTTCTTGAACACCACCAAGGACAGGGACTTCACCACCTGCCTGGGCAATCTATTCCAATGTTTAACTACCCTTTCCATGAAGAAGTTACTCCTGATGTCCAGCCTGAACCTTCCCTGGCACAACTTGAGGCTTTATCCTTACATCCCAAGACATATTAAGTACCTCAGCCTTTTCCTCATCCTTGGTGACTAAGTTCCCCTCATTGCTCAAAAAAGATGAAGATTTTCCTTGCCCCTCCTTTTGTTGTTAACATATTTGTGAAAGCACTTACTATCTTCCACAGAAGTGGCTAGACTGAGTTCTAGTTTACCTTTCACCTTTTAATTTTCTTTCTACATGCCATAATGACATCCTTATATTCTTCCTGAGTTTCCTTCCCCTTCTTCCAGAAGTCATAGACCTTCTTTTTTTTTCCCCTGTGTTCCTGTGAGAGCTCCTTGTTCAGCCAGGCCAGTCATCTTCGCAATAGCTCATGTTTCAGCACATAGGGCTGGCCTGCTCCTGCACCTTTAAATACTAACTTTTTAATACCCCTGTCTTAATGTATATGTTTTCAAAATTTACAGACAATTTCATTTTCTTTCTTAACATTTTCAGTCAAGAAAATTAGAGGTCATCTGTGTAAGCGAATCAATGTTATATTATTAATCAATGTGTACTAAATAACTGAGAACTCAACTTCTAGGTAAAATGAGACTGCATGAGCTGGCTGCTAAGTGATTTTCTTGTATGATGTTAAGATAAATACACTCTTCCTAGACATGGCAAAACAGTTAAAAGTTGAGTCCATTGTTTTAAGACAGACTGCTAAACAAGGCTAATTTTGAAAGATAGGATGTGCCAGAAGGTGAAATGAATACTAGCACAACCAAATTTGCTCTCAGGTTGCAGATAAAACAGTTTCCAGTGGCTTCCAATGCCTTTTCAGCATAAAAATGATCTTGCCTTTTTCCTTTCCTTTCACACTTTCAGCTGTTGTTTAACCTCTGCAGAGGAAGATCCCTAAGATGGTGTGTTTGTTTAAAAAGTTCTCACCCAGAGTTTTTCAAGCTACAAACTATTCCATCATTGAATTTAGTGTATACATATATTGAATATATGGAAACAACAGAAAATAACATAACTGTGCTTTGAAATATAAGTAAAAGGCGATATAGGTTTTTCCTTTCAAAATGAAAAATATGGCATTACCATATCTTTAGTCACAAGAAAATTATTTCATATATAAATGTATGCAATCATGAAATGTTCAGGCAATCGCATTGCTTCACTGGCTGAACATCCCTAAATACATTATCATTTAGGTCTTAAGGTTTAATTAGCAGAATACAGCTTGGGCAAATGAATAGCATGGACGTGCCAAAACATGAAATCCTAAAAATAGGAACCCATAAATCTTCCTGCTGTGGTGCACATATGCAACTGTACAGTATCTGATGGATTGAAAACTCTGCCTGAGAACAGCATTAAGATTCGCAGCAGCAGAGGAACTCAACTGAGCAAATTTCATAGGGCAGCAGGAATTTATCATGTTTGTTCTGTCAATGTAACTCACATCTCACTTGCTAAACCCCATAAAGGAGCGCAGGAAGCAAAGAGAGAAAGGCAGAGGAGAGGAAATGGAGTGATATCAAACAGGGATTTTTTAAAGAGATTTATACATAAGCTACTTTGAGACTACATTGCTTCTCGAGAAAGAAAGAAAATGTAAAATAAAAGAACCATTAACTAGTATATTGTTTTTATTTTGCACTATGTTTCATGACATAGTGCTTTTCTGAGGTGCTCTGTCAAAATACCAATTCCCAAACCTTTTCAAAGGAGTGCATACAGTATTTCCATTTGAAGAGAAGTAGATCATAAACCCATAAGGTGCACTCCTTCAGCAATCACTTTGACAGTTCTTAGGACAGTAGCCAACAGAAATGTTGTCTTTAGAAAAAGGATATAAAATGAGTCTATCCAATCTTTCCTGTTCTTTTTTCACCTTTGTTTGAATCATGGAGCCTAAAAAAGTCTTCTTTTCTGGACAGGATAGATTTCCTCTGTGTGATTGCCAAGCAGAGGTATGAAAAATCATACCTGGATTGGCTTCAAAGTCATGCTATAAACCCAAGCTCAGAGATGTCCAAGAGAGAGAATTTTCCCAGTCTGAAGAGGAAAAGTCAGCATCTGTGGAAATCCTTATTTGCACAGGTGACAATATTGTTCCTACCCTGAATTCTACCAACTAGGTTTCATCACTGGGGGTAGGACTTGTTTTGGACACGTAAAGGTGAGAGAGAACTGCTGGTATTGAACTCCAAAGGGTGTCTGAGGATGTGTGCAGGATATGCCATGGAGCAATTGACTCAAAGATTATGAGTTACAAATAAGACTTAGTATCAAACTCCAGAGCAGTATAACATTGTGGATTGACTCTTTGGAGCACAAACACTGTCCTAGGAAATATTCAAATTACATCTGTACAGACAGAGGTCCCTGAAGGCGATTGTTCATTGAAATAACAGTGCTGTGAACTTTGCAGTCAGTGTTAAGCAGACTGTTAGCAGCACACAGTTCACTCTACAGAGATGTGACAGATGGTGACTCTAGTTCCTATAAGACAGCAGGAGCAGAGCTGATATCCCAGTACAAAGCCAACGAGCTCAGCATCAGCACAGGACCTGACAAAACATTTCTTCACAAATGAGCTAACCAGATATGGAAGGAGGGCCAGCCTTTGCAGAGAGACTTAAGGCACAGTCTATCCCTCTCAGTGCAGAGAAGCTCAGATATTGAAGTCTATATTACCTGCAGAAATATAAGCAGGAACAGCTGCTCCTAAGTTGCTACAGAGCAATCAAGCTGATTAGAGAGGTGCTAAAGACCAAACAATTTTCTCTGCATGGTGCTGTCACATACAAGTCACTGTGAGCAGCTCTGCACCATGCTCCACTTTCCACTGTATTGGTGTCCTAAAAAGTAGCTCCTATGTTAACTAGACGATGCTTAGCCATGGCTATGCAGTGGCTAAATTCCAGGGGCTCACCCTGTGGTCATAAGATTCTTGTACATAAATAGATATGACCAATTTTCATGTGTTTTCTTAATGGTTTCTTGTTTTCCTGAATAAAAACATAGTAGTGAGCCCATAATCTCAAGGACTTTTTGAACCAGGGGAATGACACCTCCAAAAGTGACCAAAGAAAGTGGATTTAAAATTCAAGGAGATGCAAGGCAGGAGCCATGTACCAGAAAAGGGGTTCAAACCTTAATTTTATTGAGAGAAAGTACTTTTGTGTAATCTGATTCAAGTCTTTGTGCCTCCTATTGACATCTGGCAAAAGATTCCTGAGCTAAATAAATGAGTTCTCAGAACGATTTTAAGAGAGATTAGGTGTTTCTTGGCCCCTTTCTTAAGAAAACATTGCTGTTGACTAATGTCTTAGAACCTATCTCACAGCGATTGCAACAAAGACAGTGAAGGATTGTGTGGAGTAAAGCACACGTCTTCAGCTGGGTTTAATAACAGATCAGGCCTTTCTGCTGTATACAAAATGAAAAGTAAACTGAGTGGTTGCTCTGTCTACATGTGGAGCTGTTTCTTTGAATCTAGAGAAAGGAATAAGTATTTCTTCCAATTGTTGAAATTAAGATAAAATTTGGTGAGGTTTCTGTTCGTTTGTTCGTTTGTTTTTTCCCCAAATAAGCTATTTTAGGTGTAGGCTGTTCATACCTGTAAAGGAAAAAAACACATAGTCTCAAAATAGACCTGACAATTTGGTTTTTTTCAGACATCTTTCAAAGTACAGGCTAACTGGACTGTAGGAATCATCTAGAAAACATCCTCTGCCTGTGTGCATGTGTGAGACAGAGCTGGGTACATCAGATCTAAAATACTACCTTACATTGTCAGAAAATGCAGACTGAGGGCAATGATTTAGTGACCAAATACTCTGACCTGTGTTGCAATGTTTCATTCCAAAGCTTCCCTGGTTTAGCTCACATAGTTAAAAGGAGTATGAAATGTTTAATTTTTCTCAAATTATTTCTTTTGAACATTTTTTTAATATTACTAAACATAGTTGTCTTGTGACGGCATGCAGAACAGATATATAACATTTACTTTTTCCACTTAAAATGAGCAAATTTCATTAAATAGAGTATATGCATTGTCTGCATTTTAAGGAACCAAGAAGGATTTTAATCGTTAACATAAAAATATGGTATTTGTAGCTTGCTGGGTCTACTACTATTCTTCCTACAGGACATTCCTAAGTGGAGAAAACAACTGGTGTAGGTATAAAATAATAAGCCACTCCATCAGGTGGGAGCTTGGAGCTGTACAGTTCATGCTCATTCACAGGGGGTGGAGTTTGGACTCCCATTTCTTTCTGTTGCTGCATCTCATCAACCTCAGAGGTTCTCAGAAACACATTGAGAGTAATTCATATGAAACACAAACTAGAGCCAGGCTGGACCAATTTCTGGCACTGTTTTCAACTGGATTCTCTTTTCTATTCTCTCTGAACAAGCTCTTCTCCTCTTCCCCATTCCTACTATCCGTTTTCTTTGTTCCTGAACACAAATGAAAAGAGCAAAGCAAAACCAAATAAAAACTGTGAGTGTACTGCCTCTAACTCTGCTGTAACCCACTGCCTGACCAGCAGCTGCTGCTTGGCACTGTGGCAATGCTCTGTGGCTTTAACAGTTTGAAGAAAAGTAGGTTAGCACCCTGGCTATTATTAGTACCTCATCAAGAAGGACATGAGAGCAATCAGAGAGAAGAAATGGGAGCAGGTGGGAGGGGAGATGTGGAATGAGGGAAAAGGTGTCAGGGAACAGTTTGTTCATTCTCTGATGACCAGCCAGTTGTTTTCCTAACCTCCAAGAATGAATAAGCCCTGACAACATATCCTGTAATACTAATGACTAATTGCATATTATTTGGCTGCAATGCCTCTGTGATAATTCAAGATGGACAGTATACTATGCCATGATAAATGCTGTTAGGGACATAATCTTCCCCATTCTGCCAATTTGGTTTGCATTATGTCTCTGGAAAGATGTTTGCTGGAGAGAGAAGAGGAAGCACATTAATTCTCTCTCCCAAACCCTACATCCTTGCTCCCTTTCTGTGAGACTCACATCCAAGTCATTTGTACTGGTAGCCAACTAATCAGAGGTGAGGGCTGAACTCTCAAAATCTGAAGGGATGAGGAAGAAAAAGCTGTCAGGCTGAAAAAACTCTAAGGCATACAGTGAGCAAGAATAAGAGTCACTATGATTTAACAGATCATTAACCTACACAGCATAGACACTAACAGGCCTAGAAAAGCCAAGGAGGAAATTGTTGGCTTATCACCACAGCTTCATCAAAAAGTGTGGCTTCTCTTTTCCAAAGTAGACTGGGGACTAATCCTTCCTAGTTCTAAATAAAGGAAAGTTTTCCAAAATGAAATGGCATCATACAAAGTCCAAAACAAAAACCTAAGGAAAAAAAAATTACGCACCTCCTACTGTTCCACATCAGTCTGAGGCATCTCTGTTTCTCATCTCTGACATCTCTGTTTGGCAGATGTTAGGTGGCTTCAGCAATTTCTGTCCCTTGGTTTCACTGTTTGAAGGACTATGTGAGAAGTAACAGTGGTGAAGCACTCTGGCTAAAACAGGAGGAAATTTCTGTCTCTAGATTCCTTGTTGTAATGGTTCCTTGCAATGCCCAGCAAACAGCAGGAGAAGAACAACAATAGGCATGGCACGGGAGCAGGGAAGCAGCTGTTGACAAATAAATGCCCAAGCCAGCCGTGTTTCCCTGGCAAACTTCCATGAAAGCACAGCCTCAGGGCATAATCACTGATGTGGCAGAGATCCAACCCAGCAGAGAAAAAGTGAGTGAGCTGCCAGGCTGGCTGGCTGGCTGCACTGTTTTGCTGTGCAGACAGATAACTGTCCGGGCAAAGACAGGAGAGGTGCTGGGGTCTACAGGTGGGATGTGGGTATTGAGAACAGGGCAGGGCAAGCAAGAAGGTGTGGTAGTGGATCCACAGAGGGGATAGCTGCACTAGGCTGTTCAAAAGAAGCAAACTGTGGGATGAGGGCAGCTGTCCAGTCACCTGCACTCTGAAAAGGTGGCCTAGGGGTACATTTCCCCCATTTCTTCTTATGAAACTGTCATAAGAAAGTCTGAAAGTCCCAGAGCTGCATTTCATGCGCCCTGCAGGTGGGCTTTTGCAGTGCTTGAAGACCTAGGCTTCACACTGAGGCATCAGTGCCATAATGCAAATAGAGCAAAAGCTGTGATTCATAGGGTGACTCCTAACCCAGTGATCCAGTGGTCTCTCCAGCAGTTGTCATTCAGCTGAAGGAACAGAGCAATGAAGTCCCAAAAATGGGGAGAAGTTGCTTCCATGGAAGACACAGGTGTGAGTTCAGAGATTTCCTACACTGGATTCACCACAGAAGAAAGCACATAATAGAATGGAAGCTTAAATCCACTTAGCACTCTGTCAGTCAATGAGGTTAAGTTGAATTAACCTCCATGTATGGAGTTTGCCTAATGAAGGCTCCAAAATTCCTTATACTGACCCTCTGGTGAACTAAAACTGACAGGCTTTTTGTTTTATTGTAGGGTTTTTTGTTTTGTTGTAGGATTTTTGTGTACATGCTATCTCATAATCAATAGTTTTACTTTGCTGAAAAAACAGAGTAAATGCTATATGCTTTAGGGAATAAAATGGATTTAGCAGAATTGTTGAGCAAATGTAAAAATTCCAACTACTCAGCTTGTGCCTATGAATCCACAGTAATAAACTTGTCCAACTCCATGCATTCTCAGCAAGCTGCAAGACTTAATCTTTAAATATGTACACACACACACACACACACACACACATATATATATATATATATATATAAATGAGACTGGTGAACTAGTTGCCCATTCATTTTGGGCTGGAAGAGGCTTATCTCCTCACAAAAGGTACTCAACATAGTGCCAGTCTTCCTAGGGCTTTGTGTACATGAATTACCATCTCAGTGATGTTGGACACCATGGCAAATCCTGAAATTAACCACTTGCATGAGTCCCTACAGTCCCCACTCGTACATTAAGATCTCGTATCTCTATCAGTAGTAGACATTAAAATTGGAAGCTCTGCTGTCCAAGGTTGAAATTGATTTCCAGATAGTAAAACATCAATGCCAGCTTAAAACTGCTTCCCATAAAGCTTCTCTAGTGTGATGCTTCATTCTTTAAGGATGAAATAGGGCATAAGTAAAAGAGTTCCTAACTTTACATACTGCATTTGTCAGATTCACTTTTGAACACTTTTAATGCAAACTTTCTTCTTGTGGCAGGGTTTTCCCAAGCTTTTTTACATACATCTGCATTTATGTACACACATGGGAATGCAGCTTCAAGTTTGGAAATTGTTATGAGATAGATTCCAAAAGAAGATGCAGAAAGCAGCTTTCTGGGGCACCTAAAACATGACTGATTCCAACCGTAGGAACAAAATTTACATATGCATAATTCCTTTTTTTGGATCTATCTTTTATATTTTTATATATTTTAAAAGCTCTGTACACTGTCAGGTTTTTTTTTGTTCTTTATAGAGGAACTATTCACCCCATGTTCTATCTGACATTTCTCAGAGTTCATCTCCTAAATTCAGTTTCAATGTTTTGGAGTTGTTATCCAGGGATTGCAAAGCCTTGAGAAAATAGATGAACATCATTCACCTCCACCAAATAGGAAGAGACTGAGCACAAAGTAGCAGAGATTTTCTCTGAGTAGCTGATGGACACATTTGTAGTCATTTAGATATGCCTTGACAGGAGTTGTCATTAGATTATCTCATCTTCCTCTATGGACAGAAGTTTGCATGTGGACTTCACCTCCCTTAATTAATGGGCAAAATAATAATGTCTGCACTGCTGTAAGGGAGATTTATGTTACACTCCAGAAAGGAAGTCCTAATGGATTAGATTTTGTGGGGAATTTTTGGAGTCACTCTCACTGTAGGTCTTCAGGAAGAGGCTAAAGGGACGTGCCAGGAATAACACAGGCACAGCTGATCCTGTCATGAGGCACATGCAGAGGTGAGCTGGGCTCCCCAGGGTTTGATTCTATGTCCCTATACCACGGCAGCCGCAGGAACTCACTCCCCTTCCTACTCATTGTCCTCAGCCTCAGGGAGGTGCCAAGGGGAGGTGGGAGGTGCAGTCCCATCCTGGAGCCTCTCTAAGACTCAACAAGGGGCACGTGGAAAACTGCCATGGCAATTTGCACAGTCTGTGCCCATCTTTTTCTGTAGCATTTTTCTTCTAAGGCGAGGATTTTTTTCTGGTTCAATAACCAGTTGCCATGCATATTTGCTAAAAATAATGCATTTGACCTTGCAAATTGACGTTGCAGTCTTTAAGGGAAGAGACATTGCTAGTTTTTGTTCCAGGGCTTGAGGTGAATCCCACTGAAGGAAAAAAAGAAAAGGCTACAATCTCAACTGCTGACAAAACAATAAATTCACACCACAATCAAGAAACTTTTAAGAGTACTTGCAAACTCACAGAATCAGAAACAATGCCAGATGAGATAGATGTGCTAGAGGATAAGGGACAAAGTTTTGTTTAAACAAGTTGCAATAGAACTTTTAAATAGGATAAGAATGCAGGCACTTCACTGGAATATTTTGGGTTGTTTCTTTATTTAATAACTCAAAAATTCAGTATAATAACATCCAAAAAAGATCTCCATAGCTCTGTGGGCAAAAGAGGGGCACGAGGCAATAAGATAAACAGCTGTTAAAATGCCACTTTTTGTCAATAAAACACCTTCAGAAGCTACTCTGCCAGACCCAGTATTGGTGGTTAAAAGAGATTCTGAGCCACTGCTATATAGCTCTGTAATTTAGAGGCACAATGTGTTACTGCAACAACAATAAAGAGAGAGGGACACTGAAAGACATGAAGTTGGATTCTAGTATATGCCTCAAAATAATTTACTACTAAAGCTTGACAGAAGAGGGAGAAATTTGAAGAATAATGCCAGAAATCAGAAAAACAATTAGTTAATATAGCTGTACTACATGGCCATTTCCTGTCACCTTCATTCAGGATGATGTTTACAGTAAGTGAAAGTGACAAAATCTGACTTACTGTATTTTGGAAAATCTTTTTGAAGCTATGTTCTAATGTATTTGCCTTCCTACAGTCATACTGAAAGAAATTTGATTACTGTGAAGCTACAAACTTCCAGTGAGAGATTAACCGAAAATGCTTCTTCATCACTTTTATGCAGTAGTACATTACAGTTCTACTAGCTAAGATTCAGGGAGATAAGTCCAGTAGCCAGTTGTTGAACACAGTTGAAAGTGTTAAAACATGATCTCTTACAAAAAAAAGTTCTGTCCTCAATCCAGCTTATTTTGTCCTATTATTCCATTTCTATTTGAAAATTCAAATGATAACTGAAATAAATGTTACTCCACAGAAGGAAGTAAAGACTACGATAGTCTCAGCAACCAAAATGTTAAGGTCATCCTCACCATTCTTAACGTGATGTTTTCTTTTGCTTTCTATTTTTATCAAAATGTTCCTTAGGAAATGTTGATGTGTTTCATGACTCTAAGATGCTCTCATTCCCATTTCTCTGCTATAGCTGATAATTTTACTAGAAATAATAAAAGATTATTAAAATTTAATTAAATAACTGCTGGCCGCAGCTTAGAAATACTTTTGTTTATGGCTTGATGTAGAAAAATGTCTCTTTTAAAAATTGCAGTTTTGCAACTTTAAAATTTTGGGGTTTCTTATTTTTAAATGAAAAATGAAGAAAAGCATTTCTACATCAAGCTCACAAATTATGTGGAGCAAATTGCAACATATTTTGGGTACCTGTCTGAGTAACAGCAGAAGCTGGTTCAGGTCCAGACCACATTTCCTTTCTATGCAATAGATACAGCCTTAATCCCACTGGTTTTGCCTTTGATTGAAATACTAACGTAGGTCAGGCGCTGCTTCAAATATATCCCTCAGCTGATACACTAAGGTGGGTGCATAAATATCAAGTAAAGGAATACATTGTAGAAATGTACACCGAGGTCTTGGTGACAGCCCAAAAGATGACACAGAAAGAAAGCTGTTATCAAGATAATTAAGCATTGGAATGTGATGCAAAGAGCACTGAGCAGTCTTCATCCTTACAGATTTTCAAGAGTCAGCTGGGAAGAGCCCTGGGAAAGTTAGTCTGATCTCTGTTCTGTCCATGCTTTGGGCGGGAGAAGACCCATTCAGACCAGAGCTCTCATCTCTAGGATTCTGTGCTCACAATGTAGAAATTTCAACAAGAACAAAGGTTTGAAAATTGAGAGGTGGGGGTGGCTGAGAAGGATTGAAAGGAAGAGTCAGGGCTGCTTTCTCCCACCCGTTTCTGGTCACACTGTTTACCGAACCTCCTGGAAGACAAACTGCCACAATCAAACCGGATGCTGCACTATTTTCCCAGAGGAACACACATCCGTGTGTATGGTCCACAGAGTGTTGCCAGATGACAGTATTCCAGAAAAAGATCAGGAGATTATCAGATCATAAATCTATGCTGATTTAGATTAGGTGTTGTTTTGTGAAGGCACCAGTGAGGGGAACTAAGGGATAGCTGATCAAATCCAGTAATTGAAAAAAGTAAATTAAATTCACTGGGGCAAGTAAAGAAGATTCAAGACCTGTCAAAAAGAGGAATACAAAGCAAAAGGAGCATAGAGGAATACAAAGGAATACAAATGAAAAGGATCATGGAAATCTATGATTCAATTAATAATGGACCTTTAAAAGCACAGAGGAGTGTGGCTAGCACAGGTTTTTCCCATGAGAAATTTTCTTGTGTTTTATAAATAAAGATAAAGTTTGGATGTTGTTGGAACAGTGTCCCAGAACTTGGACAGTGCAGGCCTGGCCAATCAGGCCTGGGGGAAGGCTTCTGACTGACCAATCTGGGTGACTTTTGAGAACTCTATATATGTGATGAAATCAAAACAATAAAGGTCATTCCTTCTTGCCACTGAGAACTGGTGCTTTCATTACTCTGCTAGCTGCTCAACAGCGACAGAGGAGCTTTAAGGTTAAAGGAATGCAAAATAGATCCAAGAGTGACAAAGAAAAGGAGTGGGTGAACACAGGAAGAACAGTGGTATACCCTGAGGCAGCAATCTCAGAGAAGATGAGCATGCAAAAGACCAAGTCAAACCAGAGAATCAAGTAACAACTGCAAAAATCTGCCTTAGTTCATAGCTAAATGGCATACAGAGCCTGCCAAGTGTAGGGTCAAAGAGATTAGCTCAGTTGGTTAGAGTGCAGTGCTAATAATGCCAAGTCTATGGGTGTTTGATCCTCATATGAGCCATGCACTTAAGAGTTGGATTCAATAATCTTTGTGGGCCCCTTCCAACTAAGAATATTCAGTGAAGTGTCCTGAAACCTTCCAGATACTGAGAACTTGTTGTCCTTGATTATGGCCCACTATTAGTTATCTTATGTGCTGAGAAGACATAAATTGGAAGCAAAGGGATTCCTCTTAGATTTTCTTGGTCTGTTCAATACATATTTTTAAGAGACATTAAAAGTTGCGAAGGAGGCTATGTTTATATTTTGAGCCTATGTCATACAAAAGCTCTGTCTCAAGAAAATTTACTCTTGCACTCTTGAAAGTCTGCAAGGGTGTTTTCTCACTAAGTCTGGAAAGCTTTGAAAATGACAGATGGAGAATTTTGAGGTTGAGTGCCACTTGACCTCACTGATTTCTGTGAATTCCTCACCAGAGAATGTGTTCCTCACAGTCTGAAAGTGCAGCAGAAACCAACTTCAGCACAAAGAGCTAATGTCTAGTTGTTTTATAATCCAACACCAGACGGGGATGCTGACATTGAAAAAGAGTCTGAAGATTACAGTCCCATTCAAAGCTTTTGAAACACATGCTGAAATTTAGACGAGTGGATTCTTTGACTTAAGCAAAAATTGTTCATCTGCTTAAACTTAAAAATGTATACATCTTTTGAACTGGATTAGGTCAATACGATTTCCCACTTTTCTGCATAGACCATTGATACATCAAATGTTTAAATCCCTCTCTGAGATGGTGTAGTGAATCAAGTTCAAATATATCTGGATTATGGAGTAATCTAAGTGTTATTTTTCAAGTGGTCTGAGAGACACTTTGTAAGAAATCATGTGCTTTGTGATCATCAGGATGCACATCAGTTAGTGACCTGACTATTTTACAGAATGAAAGAACCAAGCTCTTATCTTCAAGATGCTCACAAGAGGAGATATCTCCCTGAGCAGCTTACACTGAAATGTACCAAAACCAAAAATAAACATTAGAAATATCCAAAAGAAATAGCAAAATCAACGATTTCACTCAGTTGGTGCCTACTATAGGAAGAAATATTCTGTAGTATTAAAACATACCAAGAAAGGTTTTATTGGTCCATTATTGTACATAATGGGAGCATTGCAAAGCATAGATATGATACAGAGGTGAATGAATTTCATTCAGTGATGGGTGAATTGTCCCTCTATATGTAATCTCTGCAGTCTTCTGTGATATTTCTCTGTGAAAGCAGGAGATAAATATCATTAACTTTTGTTGCCTTTGCTTTCAGGACAATGCAGTGATGTCAACTTCCCCAAGACGTGAAGTCATCTTCACATGTGTTCTGATGCATTGCTTCCTGTGTGCAGGGCAAGAGTTGTCTAAGAAATTTCTGTATTAGAATAAAATTTTTAAACAGTGGTCTGTTAAAACACAAACATGCATATTAAAAAATGTAAATAACACATCAAGCTACCTCTGCCACTCTGCTTATGAGGTAAGACGTTTTCAATAAGTGTTATTGAAATAGACTTGAAAAAATATTTGAGAGCAGCTGGTCACAAGCATACCTTGTTTATTTTTATCTCCCACTCACAGATGTTTAGGAAGTCTGTGGATTACTCTAGGGGTCTTCAAATACTGATCAAAACAGACATATTATTGGTAGTCTTAATTCACTATACTAGGGTCAATGTCATCAGTGGAAACTTTTATAAATCAAAAAAGGTGGAAAACAAAATATAACACAGTATAACGGTGAGATTTCACAGAGCACACTCTTCATCAATCCACCCCAAACACATTAGCATGAATGATTAACCAATATACAAAATCTTGCTGACTTCTCTCTGTTAGAAAGAGAAACTCATGTTGTAGTCAAGTATTGTTTGCATGCAATCCTTCTTTTTAAGGAATGTACACTAATTTTGCTTCCCTCAATACAATAAAAACAAATAAGAGAATGTTTATTTTTCCAGCACTCCAAGCTGGCTCAGTTTTGTGTCTCCCTCTGAGCACCATTGTACCAGTGCATCTTGCATTTTCTCCATGTTTTTCTGGGTTTCTTGTTAGTGGTTTTTCAATTCTTTGTTTCTTCCTGACAAAACTCAAAAGCAAAACTGCTGCATTGAAGACCCAGCCCAAGAAACCCATGGCTCAGCTTCTGTTCATCCCGCTCCAAAGCTCTGTGTAATGTTCCTGTCGTTTCACCTATCCTACTCTGTGCTAAGCTAAAACACTTTTTATGGTGGTTAGCACACCTATTAACCTCTCAGCTGTTCAAGGTCTTTCATTGCCTAGCAGCAGCTGCTGGTAGCCATCAGCCTTCCATAGCCTGACAGGTTTGTATGGAACAAACCTGTATGGAAGCTGCAACATTCAGAGGGCTGATGACCAGGAATTTCTAACATGGAGCTAAACACAGAAGTACCCTGTGGTAGAAATCCTTCAGTAATTTCCTGAGGATGGAAAATCTTAAAAAAATATATCCATTTAGTTTTGTGTTACAGCTGCAAGAGTGGCAACTGATAGCATAAAGTGAATTTTTTGGCTTTGACCTCTTGTGTTTCTTGGATCATGCAGAAGTTTCTCAAAAAGGGAAATTTGTAGTCTTCACCACCACCATGTCAAGAAGACTTCATATAACAGCAGCTTTTGTAGAAAGCTTTTGGGGGTCAGAAGCATTTTACGTTAGAAGTTCTCACCCTTCTCAGCATTTGATTTTCTTTTTATCCTGTTAATCCAAATGAAGTACAGACAATCTAAAGATCTAAGGAGAGCTCTTTGCATCACAGCTGGAAAAAGGCAGAGTGATTAGTCCTGTTCTATGTGTGCCTCTCTCCGTATCTGGGCTAGAATCAGAGAGAAAAGTGAGAGGGCAAAAGTCACCTGAAACTAATGGGAACAGCAAAGAGGATTTGCTCACACACCTCTAGCAGATCTGGTGTGTTCCACAGTTTATAGTTGCCACTAAGAACCTGGGGATGGGAGTAAGCAATCACAATTTGCCCCTAAGTTTTCAGATGTGCAAAGAATGATGCACGAAGAAATAAGAAGGAATACAAAAATCAGGAGAAAAAAACACAGCCAGAGGTGAAAGAGGAGCTTTTTTTGTGTTAGTGCACCTGCTTGCTCAGTCACCTTCCATTTTTATTTTTAGCTGTGGAAGCTGGGAAGCTGAAGTATAGCTTTTGATGTTCAGAAGCACAGGACTGAATGTCAGGGAGCAAAGTGATACTTCTTTGGAGGAAGAAAAAGAAAAGCACAACAAAACCATAAATCAACATAAAAGTAATATGCCTTTATCTGGTACTTTTCTTGGGGCATTTCTGAGAAGAACATTCAGAAACTCCAGACAGCACAGCAGTGGCTGGGAGAAACCTAGAAAGCTGATTTGAAAATCTGAAGAAAACCACTGTTTCAGATCCTTTATCTGTTTAATATCCTATGACTGTCTTCTTGCTGTACAGTAGCCAAAGGATCAAGTAATTTGTAAGTCTATAATGAGGAAGGCAGGGCTCAGAAATCTGCTTCATGTCTAGAAGTTCAGTGTGTGCAAGACTAAGGTCATGCCTTTGCCCTGACAGCCACAACTCTAGCTGCCAAATAGAAACCCAGTTTTGGATTTTTTCACCCCCTCCCTGAACTGCTACATGTTCTCACCAGTAAACCATCTAGACTCCGACCAGAGAGCCAGAGGACTTTATGCCTGCTGGCAAACCTTGCACAGAAGCATGGACTCAAAGCCACTTCTAGGAGTGTGATCAGAGCATTCCCATCATGCTGCAGCACTGACATTTTTCTTGGCCGCTGCAATTCCAGATGGCCAGGCCAGCATGGAGAAAATCCAGCTGGACAGAAAATTCCCCTAATTTTCCAAGTTTCCAAAGATCAACAGCCTTATTATACCACATTTTCAGGTAATAAAACAAGAGCAGGTATAAGAGACATGTTCAACAGTGTCTGACAGGAAGCATTTGCTGGAGGTGTTCCTGAATAGCTTGCACAGTGTAGCAGTTCAATGTACCCAGATCTCTTCAGCCCAAAAGGTTTGTATGTGAAGCCTACTCACATGAAGGACTCAACCACCAATTCCACTGTGGAATATTGTGTGGAAAACCTTATCAGTGGAGTGGGGGTGTGAGGCAAATGAACTGTGCAGAGTTGTACACCTGTGCCAGCAAAATGGAATGGTCATCAGGGGACCTACATAAGCCATGGAGAAACAGAGGATGTTGATTTCTTAAGAATAATCTTCCTTAAACATCAACATATTTATTCTCCAATCAGTTGTCTATGGATACTGAGAAAGAAAAAGCTTAGTTTTATACTTTGCAGATAGAAGCAGATTATTCAGAAAATAGTCATCTTTATTAGTAAGACTTGCACCAATGCAATAGATGACCCCATCCAGAATACATTGTTAAATTTAGAAATTGCCAAAGCTACTGCTGCCACTGATGCAAGACTTCATCTGGGGGAAAAGAGAGAGGAATAAAGTGAATGTAATGGCTGCAAAACCTATCTGAAGTCAGATAGCTCAAAGCCAGTTGTTTCTTGCCAGAAAGGGAAGTGGTAATTTAATTTTACATCCAAGCCACCATAAGTTCTTCATTAAGATAAACCAGAACTCAATTGCTGCACACCACAATTTAGGTTGGAATTTTAGAAGGAAAATATCCTCTTTTACTATTTTGTTAGTCTTGCAGCTTCCCTGTAACTGGCTACACACATAACCTTGCTAAATAATTTTTTACTTGCTCTTTTCAAATAAATGGGTTATGCACAGACATGGGTGACATAGAAATATAAAATATGCAAAACTACCCTGTTAAGCTTTAACTCTAAGTAACCACCTGTGGCAAGCACAGATTCTTCCCATGGGAATTTTTTCTCTTCTTCTTCCTGTGTTCTATAAACAAAGATAAAGTTTAGAGGTTATTGAAACGGTCTCTGGAAAGATAGTCAGTTCAGGCCTGGCCAATCGGCCTAGGGGAAGGTTTTGGATTGGCCCAATCTGGATGATCTGTGAAAGTCTATATAAGTTTTGGAATTAATTAAATAAAGTCAGAAATTCGTCATATTTGACTCGGCTCGGTTCCTTCACTCTGCTAGCAGTTCAACAGCGACAACCACTCTGTATCAAAATAACGAAGAAAGACTTGGAGATAAGTCAGCATAAAACACATGGCACAGGAAAGCATGCTGAGAAACATAAGCAATTTGGGTGTAAACACACTTTCCAGCATTTGTAGAAATCCAGGGTATCCAGCTTGTCAGAAGGATCAAATGTGCTCTGAGATTTGTACAAAACACAAAACAAGAAACAAATGACATTTTATGCAATGCCAGGTTTTTTTACTAGGAGGTTGGATCTCTTAGGAACAGATTTCCTTTGAGCACTTCAGATAACATTTTGCCTGCTGCATCAGAACAGTGTGTGATAGGGAACAGTAGGTTTCAGGTTTCGGAAGGTTTTTTGGTTTTCTTGCATTGTACAACAAAAAGAAGGTAGATCTAAAAATTTGCCACCTGGTTTTTCTGTTGCTTTTGTCATAGCACTGTTGCACTTCAGTTTCAGAGACTTTGTAATCTTTAAAGTCTCTGGAGCTGGAGCCTGCCACGCACAAAAGGCATGAGCTTTCCTCTACCCTAGAGGTGGCAGCTGCCAGGAAAAGGCTAATAGCTTTTTGCAAGCAAAGGAAAGCCTCTGATGTTTTCTCATCTAAGAGACTATAACTGAAGCTACCCCTAGCTAAGGAAGCATAGGATTGTGCTCTTATTTTTCTTTTCCCTGGGTTTTGTAGAAGAAAAACCCAGTTTGCTGGGATCTGGCTTTCCATCAGTTACTTATGTTGCTGAGGATGAGGATCTTTCCCCATCCCCAGTGCCTGTCTTCCTCTATTCCAACCATGACTGTCTCAACAGTAGAGCCAGCAGGAGGGAATGTGTGCTTGTTATTCAGGCCTTGCAAACCACAGTGCAGCCTAAGCTGCCAATTTGTGTGATTTTGCAGGAAAATGCACTGAGAGTGACGAGGTGGGTGCATACTCTGTTACAAACAAGTTTAAATACAGAAGAGCAGAGAAAACTAAGTCTGTAAATAAAACTGATCAAATCCAGAAAGGTTTGATATATACAAAAAAAAAAGCTGATTAAAACCAAACAAGGTTAGATGTTAGTGGCAAAAAATTGATATATTTTATTTAATAATAAAAGAGTCAAGGAGAAAGAAAGATAATAGAAAGATATAGAGTTGTGCATGGGGGATGGGGGACAGGGAGAGGGGGACAGGGGTTAAGCAGAAACATATCACCCTTCCAGAGGTCCCAATGATGTCTCATTGCTCCCTTCCATCTGGTCTTCTGGGTGATGAGGGTCCCCTGCTGCTGCTGCTGTGCCAAAAAGTATACATTCCAGTGGATTTGATGCCTAAAACAGGCTACCTGAAACAAAGGCCAAGAAAAATAAAGCATAAAAAGCAGACAAATTTATTAAAGGCCTTCAAGGTACATTCAGGCAAGCAAAACTCCCTCGTGGGACTACACCCCAAAATGGACACCAGGTCATGAGCTCCTCACCTTTTGTAAGTTCTGTCCTATTGGCATATTGGCCCTTAATTCTCTAATCACACCCTTAGGCGATGATGTTAACCACCCCAGGCCTGCTCCCCACCAATTCACTGTTTACGTATTTTCAGGCTCTAGGGCAATGAAAGTATCCTTGGATTTTCTATTCAGAGGGATTGTTCTGGCTAAAGGTGCTGGGAACAGGGGTTTTTAGCATTTTATAAGAAGCATGGAACTACACCAAGTTACAGATACATGAAGAGAAAAAGCTAGAAATTATTAAGGCATGAGCTTAATATATGTTTGGGCCAGGTGGAAATGCCTCATACATTTCCACATGCCTCCCCTATAGGGAGCTATGTTTGACACTGTCCCTCGCAACACTGGGGATCCATTGCATCATCTCTGGTGTAGGGTCTGGGGACCCCTTTTGGGGGGACTTTGATGGCACCCCCATGACACCCCCTGGGCTGTCCTTCGTGTGGATGAGCTTTTCCTGGGGTGAAAAGGCCTTTGCAGCTTGGCTCCTCTGCACAGGGGAGGATGGGCGTTCACTGCCTCTAACCAGAGGCTTTTTTACTGCACACCCAAAACCTCTCCCCCTCTTCCCATTTGATATGAGGGTCTGTTCTGCCTGGCAACTCATATCCCTGGAGCTCTGATGTCCACCCTGAAGGTGCTAAGCTTGTGGTCTGTGAGTGTATTCTTTTCCCTCAGCTCTGAGTTGTTACTTTATCTTATCTTCATCCATGAGCAGTGAGCAGTGTAGTTCATGGCCTCAGTCAGAAGGCCTCTTAAGGGTTTGGATGGTTTTCTCTGCAGCTTTTGTACAGTTTTGCTATGATAGGCAAAAGTCCTTCATGAAGATGTTTAAGCCATAAATTATAACATTTCCGTTTCTGACACACTCTGCCTGCAGATCCTCACTGCAGGGCAATTGCTCATAGCTGGGGTAAGGAACTTCTTGCACCACATCAAGCATTGGTTCAGTGACTGCAAATTGAGTCCAAAGCTGTCTCGCCTGTTCATTTAAGTAAACCAGCATAATTTTTCAATGCAAATTAAGATCTAAATCCATTAAATTCTAATCATGGGAATGCTGGACCTGGTTTCCAGCAGAGTACTGTAACTTTTTACATCTGCTGGTACAAAACAGAAAAAATGTCACAAAGCAAGTGTGTGACATATCTCACTTGTGGGTGTCATTCATCTTCTTTCTTCTCCCTTGTGTGCTTTCAGAATCAAGTCATGTAGGAAATTTTTTTACTGCTTTTACATTATGTTATGACCCTTTTTCTTCTTTGGCAGACTGAACAGTAGAAGTCTGCAGAGCCTAGTCTGTGGTCCTCTGACAAGAAGTGAGGTCTCATCTAGTCTCACCTAAAGCTCAGCCCACTTTGTAGCAGTTTTCTTAAGAAAGAGCTTCCCTTTTGTTTGTCAGCATGAATGATTGCAAAACAATGTATCTAGCTATGTGAACTCAAAATTGACAGGGAAGACTCTTACAGGTTTTATTCTATAGTTGCAATAACAGTGATGCTATACTGCTGTTACTGCACATCTCAACGTTTTAACATATCAAGGCCTTTCTGCAGGGTGTGTTGTAAAGCCACCCAAAGATATTACAGCAATAGTTGTCTACTGCTGATTCTTAATTGCTGAAAGTAAATGCTTCTCTTCAGGAAAGGACTTTAAACCAAAATGTTTTTATTTCCTGCAGGCGTCTCGCTACACCTAAGAGGCATTCACAGTCTGGGAATGTTCTTTTTTTGGAAACAAAATTTAACGCTATCTTTGGGCTACAGATTTTTCTTCTCCTTCTAAAATCACCTGTGCTTCCCTTCCTTAATTTCACTTGCTCTCTCCAGCTGAGACCACTTCTCATATTTAGTCATTCAGCAGCTGGAATTAGTTCTGGTAAAGACAGCGTTCCTTTTCTTGATTTTGTTGTTGTTGTTGTTTCATTTTGGTTCTGTCAGACTTGTGAGCAGTGTATGGGTTAAAAAAAAAAAGTGCTTTCTGTAATTTGTCAAGAGTCAGAGGATGTAATCTGGCTAGCAATATGACATCTTCATCTCTGGCATTAAAAGACAGAATTTTCTTTTATAGAAATACCATTAAAGCAAAAAAAAAGGAGATAATTTAATTATTATTACATGTTTATTTCTCTTTGAGATTAAAAATATGTTTCTAGAAAACTGAATTCAAGTTTCAACAACTAGTGCTGGTGTAAAAGCCTCTATGTTCCTTGTGCAAATTGATATTTACATATTCAAAATTATATCTAAACGGATTTTGTGAACATCTTGCAGAAGGTTTCAGGCTTCCAGTTGTGTATATACTTCCTTGACTTTTAACTGTATGCCTTTCCCTGATTATTTAAATGGCTGATGATGGAAAGGAGTAATAACACTGCAGTAGGCTATGTAAAATAATAACAAGAAAGACTGAAACAATCTGTCTAATCAGGAGAGGAGTTATTATAAATAGTATTGATATATTCAATTCCTTTTTTTTAAAACTTTTTGTGTATTCACTATAACTCTTAGAGGAACTGCTGCAGACATCAGGCATGCAAGTACTATTTAAAGAAATCCATTCATAGTTCCTCTTTTTTCTCTCCCCCCGCCACCCCCAAACAATCCACAGTAGGAACCATGCTGTGCCCTTGTTTCTCACAGTAAAAAAGTGTATTGCATTTCAGTCTAGAGAAGCTGAGGGATGACTTATTTCCCATAACGCATCAAATCCATCAATTTCTTTTATCATTTTCTTTCCTCTTAACTATGTTCCCTTTGCTTTCTCACCTACTTTTCAGTATTTTATCCTTAACTGGTTTCAGGAGTTCACTTACATCAATTGTCATAGATACTCACTTCTACTACTTCAGCAAAGAATTTTGTGCTTTTGCTGCTTTCAGTCTTGCAGTACATGAACATATCTTCCATTGCTTTCTGAAGTTTTCATTCCTTTTTTCCACTTTTATTGCTACCCTGATGTTTTTTTCTCATTTCATCACCAGACTTTCCTTATTTAATTATGTTACTACTTGTTCTGTATCCTTGTCTGTGTACTATAGCTTTGTGCCCATCTTTGCACCAGAGCTCAATAGTCTGCAGCTCTGCTTTGGTTGTATTCCACATCTTGTCTCTGTTCTCACTTTGTCTGTTTTTCACTGAAAGGTCATATCTGAAGCTTTTTTTAACCATAATTTCTGACTCTGGTACATCAAATTTATGCTTTGAATCAATAGAAGTTGTGTAGGTAGCTTGGATTAGGTTGATGGGGGGTTTTTTGGTTTGGTGGG
This sequence comes from Lichenostomus cassidix, assembly GCF_008360975.1. Classification (NCBI taxonomy): domain Eukaryota; kingdom Metazoa; phylum Chordata; class Aves; order Passeriformes; family Meliphagidae; genus Lichenostomus; species Lichenostomus cassidix. The sequence goes on from NC_139482.1 coordinate 50,838,892, forward strand.
TTTTAGGTGGGGATTTTTGTGATTGTTTTAGAGTTTCATTGGTTTGGGCTTTGTGATGTTTTTGTTTGTTTGATTAAATGTTTTACCAGCCTTTCAAGTTTTTTTTGTTCTTCTCCTGTAATTAATTTTTTTTATAGGTCAGCTGCTGTAGTTAATAGCTCATAGGAAGTAATACTAATCCATTAAAATAAAGATCACATAGAGCAGATGTCTATCACATCTAGTCCTTAATTTCAAGTCATTTTCAAACTAGGGACTACAAATAAAACAGCAGGTTGTGAAAAAGGCTCTGAAGGGAACTGTGGAGCAAAGCCAAGCCCACCATAGTAGAAGCACTGCTACAAGAACATCAAGAGGCACCATGGGTAGAGGTTTAAAATGACATTCCCTTTCCCCTACAAGCCAGGAAAAAGGAACACGATGTGTTCCGGTTTTTGAAAAATTACTAAAAATAAGGGAGAGAATAATAAATTGAGGAATTCTAAGTAGCAGCTGCTTCTCTGAAGCTAAACCAACGCAACAAACTGAGGGCTTTGCAAACCAAGGACATTTTGAATGCTGGTGGTGCTGGAGGCAGGGGGCATTCAGAAAGGAAACAAGAGAATCATCTTGAGGGGACACAGGGAACAAGACTCCTTGAACCGTGAAGCTTGACTGAGCAGCAGATGTAGGTTTATCTGATATGCTGAGCTGCCTGCTGTTTGTTTATCCTACTCTGCTCAAGGAACCTGCACTTTGTGCTTATTTTCTGTAAATAAACAAGATTACACCAAATTATATACCTGACTTCTATTTTTCATCTTAAGAGAAACAGCTTGCCAGGACGTATTGGCTAACTGCTTCAGCAAAGTGGGTAATAGTATGAATTTGCAGTGTAAATTTAGAGGAGGTGACAAAGTTGATTTGGAAGATAGAATACAGTAGGTGACACCCATAAATCACTGCACTACATTCACATGGCTTTAAAAACCAGCTTGTCTGTAGTTAGCTATTTAATATTTCTCAAAAATATAAATTTATTTTAAAAAAAAGGTCCAGAACCCTACTTGAGATCAAGCTTCCTATCCTAAAGAAACTATAAACAGGGAGAAGAACATGGCTCCTTTATAACAAAAGGGGACAATTTCAAATAAGTATATGAAAAAAATATTCATACCTACTGTGATTTAAAGTTGCTTAAAAGTACTGTCACATTTGTCTTGTGTCTTTCTCATGTCCAAATATTTAATGCATTATCATGAAAAATTTTAAAAGGAAAAGAGTCAAATGCAAACTCGTTAGGATTGCAGCAAGCTGACTTGCATTTTGTCAAGCAAAATTACCTCTGTGTACTTCCAGGAAGAAGATTAATGTAGTTTGTCCTTAACCAGCAAGCATGGTAGAGTCTGAATAACAGTAACCAACCTGACTTTGGAAGGTGCTAATGTCTTCTCCTGTTGACATTTGTCAGGTATTACATGTAATTGCTGTTCTGTCACAGTGACTGAAAATTGGAATATTTGTTGAAAAGGTCAGGCATTTTAAACAAAAAAACCTGGCGCTTCATATCAGTTTAATTCAAGTGTTGCATTTTGATGAATCAAAAGTTTTTTCACATATGAACTACTGTATTTTTGAAGAAGTATTCTGAGCAGTCAGATTTCTAAGACTGAATGGCTCAACTCAATCAAATTGTCATTTTTCTAAAATACCATTTCATCTCAATAATGATCACAATAATGATCTCCAAGCACTGTTATTTTCCAGTTGTCCCCAAGCAATGGTATTTTCCAGTTAGCCAAAAAAACCCAAAAGTGACACAATGATAATTTAAAGTCTCCTATAAACGATTCACCTGGTAGAAGACACTCCCATAAACACATCCCATTTCCACTTGATTTCATTTTTGTCCCTTTGAATTCTGAGTTGACAATTATGTCAAGTAATTATTTACCCATTTCCAGTAGCAACAAATGGTGGTCCTTGTGACTGCCCTGCACAAGTGAGATGTTCAGCTCTGTTCTCACGCATTTTGAAGATCTGTTACTGTGAAAGTAGATAGGCAAAAATGCTAACTTTGGGATTTATCACAGAGGCATGCAAGGAGCTATGAAAGGGAAAATTCACTGCAAAGGCAACAGAACCTTTCAGATCATTAATGTTAAATGGCAGCTTTGTCTGAGGATGAAAAAAAGGGTGAACACATCTTCCAAGACTTGGTCTTTTATAATAGGCAGTAATAACAAAAATCTCAAGATAAGTAGATAATATTTTGCTCTGCTGGCTATTATGTGTTGGTTTTAATTTTTTTAATTAAGAAGCCCCACCTTATATCTATAACCTTACAGCTCCTTTCATTTTAAGCAGAAAATAATTCCTTTTGTTTAAAATCCCAGATTTTCTGTGCTTTGCAATACCGTGCTAGACATTTAGTGCCGGAAGCAATTAGCAACAATTGAAGAAGTTACTCCATTCTGACAAGAAATTAATGAGTTGCCATCCACACATCTTACTAAAAAGCTAATCTGAAAAGCCACTGTTGAAAGTATTTTGCAGCGTTTTGTCAGCTATCTTTTGTTGTTTTGTTGTACCTTTTGTTGACCTTGACAAACTTCAGAGAGAGGCTCATACAAACCTAGTGAAGTTCAACAAGGTCAGGTGAAACCTCTGCACCAGAACAAACACAGGCTGAGTGGTGAATGGATAGGGCCATGAAGATTCTCAGAGGGCTGCAGCACTTCTGTTATGAAAACAGGCTGAGAAAGCTGGGGCTGTTCAGCCTGGAGAAGAAAAGGCTCCAGAGAGACCTTAAAGCAACTTTGCAGTACCTTAAGGGAGCTAGAAGAGAGCTGGAGATGGAGAGTTTTACAATGGCATACAGTGATAGAAGGGAAAGTAGCTTGAAACTGAGAGAGGGTAGATTTAGATTAGATATCAGGAAAAAAATTTTTACTTTGAAGGTGGTGAGACAGTGGAACTGGCTGCCCAGAGAAGAGAAGTTGTGGGTGCTCCATCCCTCAAAGTGTTCAAGGCCAGGCTGGGTGGGGCTCTGACCAAGCTAATGGAAGCTGTCCCCACCCATGGCAGTGAGATTGGAACTAGATGATCTTTAAGGTCCCATAAAACTCAAACTGTTCTATTTCTATGATTTTCTAGTCAAGAAACCTACAGTGACCTGGTCTCAGAGCACTAAAAATCCACCCTTGAAATTTCTCCTTTGTAAGAGATTGTTAAGAGCTCATTTTTTTCCATGTGCTGCTTGCTCTGTGGCATGTGAGCTGAGCCTCTGATCTTTCTGTCCATGGCCTGGGAAGGTCAGTGTCTTTTTAGGATTTCAGTTTGGAGACAGCAGATAAAGCAAGATTGCAGACACTGTCAAAGCTGTGTTGGTTACTGTTTCTAATATTTTGACTAATAAAAGTAATTTCATAACATCATGCAGTTCCACAATTCTTAAAAGAAAAAAATATGCCTCATGGACCTGATGTCATAAATATATACACATGTAAAAAGACCTGATTTCTCCAGATATCAGGAATTTTGCTTGTACTGCTTGTTCATTTTTGAAGTTTTCCATAATCTTTTCAGAGTCTCTTTCCAGTGTGGCCAGTTCACACATTTTGGCTTGTGAAAAATATAAAGTCATACTATTTTTAACTTAATATTAAAAGTTATAAATTTAATTTCAAAAATAGGAGCTTCACATATAGCTATAATAGAGACATTGCTGGTTAAAGCATATAAGTTTCTGCATAGCAAGCAGCAGTAGGTTAATAACAGATTCTTCTGATGCTGCATAACCTTCTGGAAAACAGAATATCCTAAGACGCTCTACACTGTACGTTGTAAGTGTCAGGTGAAGGTTATTTTTAGGTTTGTGAAAATTTTTGCCCTATTGAAAAGGATTTAATCAGCCAGGGCTGATTGGATTAAGCAGCTGTTTACTGTGAGAATAAAACATAGAACCAAAATATTGTTCAAATCAAGAAGAAAGGGATGCTTCTTTTGCTTTTTATGTCATAGGATGTGTTGTAAAGACCACAGAAAAAGTGTGTACTCATAAGTACAAAACACTTGAAGAAGTAATTTTACTGTTGAAAGTGCTTGTTTTTTTCTGTTGTTTACTCCCTTCAGGATTTCTATGTAATTGCAAATTCAGAGGTGAGTGTTTACCCTGAGGATGGATGAAAGGTAGTTGTGAGATGCCCTTATCCCTTGCAGACCGACAGCGTCAGTTGGTTCATCTGCCATTCTTAAGTGTCACTAAAACAACCCCTTTGTCCTTGCACAGCTGTGCTGAGTGCTACTCACCCTCCAGCTCAGTGACTCAGTCTCTCCTTGTCTGCTGGGGGTTTCCCTTCCTATTCCTGATTACCACCTACAGGCCTGTCAGATGTAGGTGACAACATGCCTCACTGCAAGAAAGAGACATCACAAACTTTTGCCTTCTCAGTTGGTAGGATCCCCAGGGGTGGTGACAACATGGAGATGGGGAATGAGGGATATCTGTGATGACACACCTTGGTGAGAGACAGTAAATTTTGTGGCTTCTGCCAAAAGAAGGTAGCTGTGCCTCCGTTTTGTTACTGAATTTACATTAGCTGTAGCAGGGACTTGGTCTTAAAATTGTTTTTCTAAGCACTGTGTAAGTCTTAGTACCTTTTCAAAATATTTCTTAACTATTGTGTATCATCATCTTTAAAAAAAATCAAATATGCAATTTTAAGTTGTTCTGGGTCATTGAAAAAATTGCCATTTCTTTTACTTATCCTACAGCTTGAGATTCTAGTGTCTTCTGTAGCCCATTTCTTGGATTAAATATAAGATTTTAAAAGGTGAGAAAAATGATAAATTTCTCAAGAAATCTTAAGATTTGCTGTACACTTATCCAGAATCAGAACAATTTTTCTTCCTTACAGATGACAAGTCTCATCAATCTTTTGCAGATAGACAAATGAAAATATAAGTTGTGATCCATGCATAGCATTACAGCCAGAGGTTGCTGGTAAAAAATTGTTTAAGTTCAGCTAGCTGAAAGTTTGTGGCTTCTTCACTAATAGAAGCTTTCTCTCTGCTCCACCTGTGATGCTGGCAAGCCCAAAGGCTAGGATCTAGCATTTGGGTTTGTTTCTCTCACTGCTTTTGAAAGGAGAGTGATAAAGGATATCTGTATGCCATTGTGGTCACAAATGCTGTCAAAAACCATGAGATTTGTACAGAAGAGGCAGCACCTGCTTCAGCCAACTTCATGCTATATTAAGAATCCCCTTTTTCCTGCTCAGAAGTGGCAGACAGGCTTGACCCTTAGTTTCTATATGTCACCTCTCATACATTTTAAAATTCATTATAATCTTGGATACACTTTTCAAAACCACTAATGGCTACTGTGCTATCATGAAAGTTTGCATTTCCCAGCAGACACTCCAAAGTGAAGGATTTTCTGCACACCTAAAAGTTCACAATTTAATTGCAAAAGGTTTTAGGGTTCTGTTACTCCTTCTTTCTCCCTTTGTCTCAGTGTTTTTTTCTCCTCTCTCCTTTCCACCTGCCCTCCAGCTGCAGCTGCTCTGTCCTGGGACTTGATTTCATTTTTTAATTATTATTTCAGAGTCTCTGTGATCCCTAGTCTCCAGTTCTGCAGACAAAATTTTCTCTGTCATGTTATTTGCCTACTCATCTGAAATCCTAGAGAGTAAAAGATGTGGAATAATGCATCATTCAGTAAGAAAATGTTCATGTTCCCACTTTGCACATTGTTACCAAAACGTCATCTATTTTATTAACAACACAAGTAATTCCAGGAGATATTAATGTATCAAAAATGCCTGCAGTAATGGACTTAATATACTATTTATTCCCCTTTAACTTAACACTTGTACTTGAATTACAATAGTCCCATGTTTTACTGTCCCTTACCACACACTTTAATACTCCAGCAAACATTTTCACTGTGCTATAAAATCTAGGTGATATCAGATTTCTCTCTTCTTCATGCTTTAAAAAACTGAATAAAAAGAGCCCAACTAGATTTGGCTTTTGTTTCAAAAAAGAAATATCTATCTACAGGGTGTAGCTATATATTTATATTTATAAATTTATGTATGTAAAAATTGCACTCGATTCTATTGTCTCCATCGAAGTCACTGAAGCTAGTTTGGTTACGTGACAGAAGCCAGCTGTGTATGACACAGTGTGAATATGTGTATTTGGTCTGTGTGAACTGCAAAATATCTATTGGGACTAATATAAAATACAACAAACTAATATAATTTGGAACAAGGCTTTCCTTGGCGAAGGAGCAAATCAATCATATGATTAAAATAGCTGGAATAGAGCTTATTGCACAAATAAGTAGCTTATATGAAAAAAATATGTGATCAATCAGAGCATAGTTTATGTGCTGTATATTATAACTGTAAATTGAGAGATACACAAATCTCCCTTCAGAGATTGTTTCTAGCCCAAGTTGTTCATAATCTATGGTTTTAAGGAAGGCATATGAAATACAACAAAATTTAACATTGACAAAAATGCTCTGCCCTGCCATAGTGTAAGGTCAGAGCAGGCATTCATATTGTAGGAAAGTGCCTCTGTTATAGATTTTACAAATGGAACTGCCCCTCTTGACTCTGTAAGGCTCCTGCAGCCTCTGCTTCTCATTATCTCCACCTACTCTTAGCCTCATTGGTCATGAAAGCATCTTCTTCGACTTCCTTTCCTAGCATTTTGCAAAATTATGTTCAAGTTCATGTTGTATATTTACCTTCTTTTTAAATATTTTTTTCCTTTTCTGGTTGCATTTAGGAGAATGCCTTGGAAACCAATCTCTTGGGGATGTTCCTAGGCTCCCTGGACAACTGTCTCTATGAAATAACTTCACTACTTTGAGACACAAAATGTACTTTTGTTCTCTTTTCCAAATTGCTTGTGGGGAATGCAAGGAAGAAGGGAATGATTTTTTCTTAATTATTTTTTCTTTAAAGTGTGTACCTATGAGTATATCAGATGGTCATAATCATCCAAGGAGGGTGAGGGGGGAACTCGAGAGCTTGATTTTTCCAAGCTATTTCCTCTTAATATGTCCATAAATTTGTGTTTAAGTGGTTGACGGCCTTTTAGTTGTGTGGCAACCCAGCCCGGCAGGGAGATCTTGAAATCTCTAGTGAATGGCCACTGTGCACGTGCAGGTTGATATGGGACTCAACAGTCTTAGAGGTCTTTTCCAACCTTAAGGATTTTATGAAAGACCTGTGAAGAAAGAGTCCACTGAGACCCTTTCCAGTCCAGACCACACACATGTGGAAAGTGAAAAACATCCAGGATAAGCTGGCTGATTGTACATGACAGTGTTCCCCTGGTGATTAACCCAGATAGGGAGGTTCACAGTTCAACTCATTGCAAAAAAAAGATAATTATGTTATACAAAAAGTCACCAGGGAGAGCAGGAAAACCATCTGTGTTGGAAATGCAAGGCACAATTGAGGACGGTATTTAAATGATTGTACAATACTAGGCACCGAGACATGGCACCTACACTGGTTTTTAGGTTTGGACTTTCTGAATAAGCCGTAAGAGTTTTTGAGTGGCAACTGATTTTAGAGAAAGTTGTTAAGTATGTTTCTAAGGAGAAAATAATCTGTCCTGTCTGAGACCAGTTAAGAAAAAGGTGGCACTGCTAGTGTTACTGGATGTCTGTCAGAGCTGAGTAAAACCATCTAGGCTTTTGTGAAAAATAAAATATTTGGGTATAGATTTACATCATTGTTGTGGTTTAGGAATGGTATTCTATAATTTAATGTTTTCACTGAAAACTATCCTGTTCCTTCCCCTCCACACCCATCAGCTGGAGGCACAAAAGGGAAAGATCACAGGTTGAGATAAGAACAATTTACTGTAAACAGCAAGGAGATAAGAAAATGAACACTAACCACAAAAATATTATTAACACAAGGTGTAAGAAGAAAAAGAAATTATTTACACAGAAAACCCCTGACAATAAACAAATGCCAGACCATTCCATCTGCCATGTTTTCTTGACATGCAGGAATCCCATCTCCATGGAAAAGAGAGAGACTCTTTCCCCTGCCTCCAGCAATGATGAGAGGTGGTATAGAACAACATTAGGGTCCTGGCCATGGCCCCTCATGGCTATTGTGAAAAAATTAACCTGTCCAGAACAAGGATAATAATTCTTCACAGGAACTGTTTTAAAATTACATATGAATTACAACTTTCAAACTAGAACGTGTGTTTTTACAGTTTTTATTCCTCCTTTTTTCCAGACAGCTGTATTGTTCATATGCTCTTCTACTAACAATAAGCAGGGCCCCAAAAAGCCAGCTTGCTCCATCAGGAGGTAAGAACAGCAAACCAAAGGTTATTGCAACATTGCAGTAGAAATGCAAGGCCTCAAATAATGTAAGATATTCATGCACAAAATGTCTACAAAGGTCTATTTTTAAGAAGGCAATGTCAAGTTGTATAATTTTATAAAGTGTTTTTTTACAAAGCTGATCTGTTCTCTTTGCCTGTTGTTAAAGCATTAAGGTGTAAGCTTTATATGGGAAATAACAGAATGGACAAATAAACATTTTGTAGGGTTTTTTAATTGGTGGTTAATTTCTGATACATAAAATCAGTTTCACCTTTATTATTTTATTTCTACATGTACACCATTTTGGTAATGTATTATTAAACTATAGTATGGTTATCACTTTTTGCATTGTGAAGTAGTAAAGAAAAATGTTAGAAACAGATTTCTGTTTGACAGATGCTCTATCACTTGCAGTTCAAAGTGTGAAAGACATTAGGGTCAAAATGTATGCAAAAATTAATAACCTGAACTGCTGCTGTGATTTGAATAAAATAGAATACCACCCCTTTCCCATGGGACAGGAGAAAAAAGTAATTTGGTAGAAATAATGAGAATGCTGTTTACTATATATTTCCTTTTTTATTACCATAAATAAGTAGAGGAATTTTGCATACAACAATCAGAATAAAGAAATCCATTTGTTTCTTGTGAATTGTGTACTCCTAGTTGGTTTTTTTTTATAGTGGTAACATAAGGTGAAAGACACACCTCCTCTAAGCTGCTTGATCAGACTGATACTTGGAAGTCTAGCAAGCAATCAAGGTTCGTAACCTTGTCTGCAAGTGTCATCATGCTTTTTGCTCTAAGAAGGGACAGTCTTATGTGTGCTGCTTTCTGCAACCAAGAGCTAGAAGAGCTATCAAATAAGTAAAATATAAAATGTGAAATGTTTAATCAATGTTTGATAAGGTAGATAAAGAGAAAGGAAGATTTCAATAACTACTAAAATCCAAAGTCTAGTGGTCAGGTCATTGCTTCCTCTAAATAGTGCCACTCACTAGTAATAGCTCCTCTAACTTATGCCTTATCTTCATTTAAATTACAGATTTAAGGCACAGAAGAAACTGTGCCTTATCTTCATTTAAATTACAATACACAGACTCTTAATATGACCCAAAATAAACAAAAATTTGGCTCTTGGTCTTTGGAAATATCTCGTGGTAAGAAAATAATCTAAAATGTTTTAATTGTTTGAGGTATTTTAAGAGGAATTAACACATTGGGTAAAATAGAGCGATCCCTGGAGGAATCCCCAGGTGGGCAAGTAGGAAGAAATATTGACATTAATTATTATTTTAATGGAGATTTCATAGAAAAAGAGAAAGACTTAAATCCAAACACATTTTTGTCAGAACAAGGGATGGATCTGAATCATAAAATGCAAATGTTGTGGACGTCCATTCCAAAGTCTGATTCTGGCATGTGGGATTTTGAGCTAACAGAACCTGTAGACCAAGCAGAACCCATCTGGTGAAAATACCCATGATATAAAAGGCCAAATGAGGATCAATACCATTAATATATTGCTTTCCTCAGAGCTATTTCCAGGCTGTGTATTTGAAGCAGATTAATGGACAAGTCTAGATTGTTTCAGTAAGCAATTTGGATGGAGCTTGATTCACCTCGAACAGAACAACAAAAGACCTGACACAATTCACAGACTGTGATCCAGAATCTGTTCAATGCAGAAACTTAAAAGAATAGGAGATGTAAGGAAGAGTGAGCGCTCAAGAAGGGAGGGAACAAGCAATGTGAAGACTATGACATTTTATTTTCCTGATAAACTCCTTTAGAAAAATTGTCCATTTGGTTCTTGCAAGCACGGACTCCAGCTGTGTACAGCAACTTGGTATGTACTCAAAATTTTGCATGAATGGAAAACACAACTGACAATCTGACCTGTGTTATTTTCCAGTTATTCAAGTTCTGGCTGAAGGCAGCTGAAGGCAAACGTTTTAACTAGAAATAGTTCAAAACATGGAAGAAAGCTTCCAGGAATTGTGTTCCAGAAAATACGTGCTTGGTTTTTCAGTTCTTTGTGTCAGTCCTATCAAAATTTTCTTTTTTCCTCTGAGATTTTCTTCTTTTAATTGCTATTTCTAATCCTGTGAATAAGTAGAAGCTAAATTCTTTTATCTCAGTTAAGAATATATAATAGTATTTAATAGACTTGTGAAAGCACAGACATTTAAATATATTCGTATTTTACAGATCTCTGTGTATTTAAAAGTATTTAAAATTTGGTGACAAGTACTTAATGATTTTAAAATACAATAACCTTGATTATGCATTACAATAAATAATATCTTTTTCCCAAATAACTACCTTTTCTCTTTTATAGAGTTTTTTAGTTTTGAGGTTTAAAGGTAAAGTGCTAAAAAGGTTCATTACAGAATGAACTGTAAATGTCTGTTTAAATCTAATTTAAAAATTTATGTAACTTCAGTTTATTGATATTTTAAAATTTTGGCACTTATTGTGTGGTCCCAAGTGTTAAATTCTTCTATTCTGACTGAAACATACCAGGGGAGCCAGAGTAATAGAGGCTGCCCTGTAAGACAGTGGATCACTTGAGTAGGATAACAGGAGTTGAGTAAGTACTGAAGTGTTCTAAGGACGGATAAAGCAAATACCATCCTAAGACAGAAAGAAGCTTCTGACCCAGGAAGCAGGAAAAAACCCCACTTTTTATGTATTCCAATGCATTTGAAACAGATGTCAAACATTCAAGACCAGGCATCTTGAGCAATTTCCAACTTGAGATCAAATTATAAAAGAAATCACAAGTCACAAAATGAGAAAAGGATTCTCAAGAAGGGGGTTTTTTTGTACATAAAAAACAAATGCAGATTTGGCAGGCTGAGGAAGGCAACTAAAACAGGCCATATGTTTTGAGGGGAGAGAACAGGAAGTGTTAATGCATTGGATAAGTAAGTCTTAAAACTCCTATGAGCAGAGAGAAATAGAACACAATCAAACACTCAAAAGAAAGTCTAAATAATGGATTGGAATCTTCTTAGAAGAAATAGGATAAAAACTGTGCACAATAAGGAAAAAAATTCAGATTTAATCAGTGTTTGGTGTTTAAATAAAACTATACTTGGAATAAGCAAAACCATCTTCTAGAAAAGTCAATAGAGGATGACTGAATGCATCTAAAATTAGGCTAATGATGCTGGTTTAGACAACAAGTAAAAGGAGGGATTTCAGTGAAATTTATTCAAAGATTTATGTGTGAGACCTGAAACATTATCTTCAATAGTAGTGAAATCTTTATAATTTATAAAGAAAACCCTAGTGCACAAACTTGTGTGGCAGCAGCAACAAAGACTTTGGAGCAAAGTTAGTTGTGTTAAAATAGGGAATGTTTGAAGAAGAGAGCAAGAGAATAATTCCCAGTATAAATGTGTGTGAAAGAAGGTTATGAAAAAGCAACCCGGCTTGTATCAAAAGGTTCTTCGATGAAATAAGAGCAACGAGCTTCTGAACAATTATTTTGGCCATCTAGAGGTAACATCAGTAGAAAGCCAGGGCTTTCGCATGTCAAATTTAAGTGCTTACTAAATGGAACATCTTAAACATTGTTATGATAGTTAAAAGGCCACATTCAGTGGTTATGAGATTAGATGGTTTTCAGAGGAATAAGATAATAGTATTTTACTTCAAGTCCAGGGTGTCCAAGCTCAATGGTGTTAAGGATGGTGCTGTAGAAAATGACAGGAGAATGCTTAACAAAGCTTAAAAAAATCAGGTTCTAATTTGGTATTTCTGAATTTCAGGGCAACATCCTTTAAATTTGATCTGTCACCAACTGAAACAGGATTTGACAGAAAACTTACAGACAGACACTTTGATTGTATCACCTCTTCTTTTAACTTAGAGGTAAGTTAAAAAAAGACAAAAATGAAAGAGAAAGTGTACTTGGGGAGTGGAAACTATCATGCAGCCTGTACACCTGTGGGGCAACACACAAGCCAGACAAATGTGAGCAAACAGCAAACATGACCTTCAGTGAAGTTGTTCCAATGAGGCTGTTACTGAACATACAGGAGGGACTGGAGAAAATTCCTCCTCTTCAGGAAGAAATTGAAGGACTAAGAGGGGAATTCTGAAAATATAAGTGTAGAAACAGAAGCAGCTGCAGAGAAGTTGGTAAAAGAAGGAACAGTGCTGCAGTAGCTGACGAGCTGAAGATGGGAAGAGTTCAAGAGGTTCCTTGAGGAGACCAGAGGAAGGATACAAAAGGATTTCTTTCAGCAGATGGCTGTCAAAGAATCTCTTCAATATGAGCATCAAGAAGAAGCAGTTAATACAGAATTTATCTTGAATGCAACTTTAAACATGTCCCTTTGCCTTGGTTTAGAGATAAATTTGGGAGAAAACACTCTAGAATGAGTGTTTCCTCTAAAGAAAAGGGTTTCAGCAATCCCTTGCTTCTGATATGAAATGAAGAGTAGTGGGTGAAGTGAAAAAAAAAAAAAAAGAACTGTTCATTGACAAACAAAGTGCTTGCACAGTATGGGAAAAAATTAAAACTGTTCGATAATGAACCGTCAGAAGCTTACCCCTCCCCCCACAACACACACTCACCCAAAGCAGAACAAAAAAAACAAAATTCCAGGGGAAGAAAAAAAATATTTCAACCACGTGGCAAGGGAGAACAAAATGGTGCTTGGCCTTTGTCTTGTGAAATGAAGAAAGTTCACGCAGCATCTCAAGGAAGAAAAAAAATGATGGGAACCTGGTGAACCTCCAATGTTGGTGTCGCCCTCACAGCAGACGAAGCTGATGGGTTCTGAGTCCTTTCTTTCTTTCATTGGTTCAGATTTCCTGAGGTCTGGGGCTGGGTAGGGTGGTTCCCATGACTCCTGCAGCTTCCCGTAGGTCATGGCCGATTGTCTCCCAGCGACTGTCAGGTCTTGGACCAAAACCAAGCTGAATCTTGGAAAAAACCAAAACCACCACAGGATTGCTTCTGCAGTCCAAGGAGAGGGAAAGAAACTTCTTATCTGATCTAACAAAAACCAAGCTATCTAAGCAGCAAAATATCCATCCACACCGCACCACAGCAAGAGCGAAATGAGGCTTTGAGCCAAGCCCTCACACAGCCCCAAGGCTCCCACCCCTCCCCCTGACCCTCCTTAAACTTACAGGAACCATTTTCTGGGCATAGAGCAGATGATAAGGGAATACAGTATCATCATAAAATCACCCCAAAACATTCCCTTGAGAAGAAGAAAGGAGTAGTGATATTTGGGGCAACCTGCAAACACATAGCCAAGTGCCATGCTTTCAATGGCATTCATGGCTGAGACAACAGTAAATGAAACAATGGAATAAATACCCTGTTAAAGGGTGCTGGGAAGAATCCATGGCTAGAAAAGTTTAAGGCAAGGTGATGGAAACACCTTTCAGGAATGAGGATGATATAGTAGGCGTCACTGAAAAGTGTCCTTGTCCAGGACAGGGAGGTTGGAACTAGAAGATCTTTAAGGTCCCTTCTAGCCCAAAGCATTCCATTATTCTAAGTGTATGTAGTGTAATATCTCCTATGCTTGGAGATATTTTTTTCATTAGCTTTAATCTTGCAAATCTTCTCTGGGAGTAGTTACAAGTGTCAGAATGAGTGGGATCATACTATTGCTTAGAAATTAGAATGTAATATGACCCTTTTCAAAGTAACAAGGGTACTCTGAAAATATCAGTGCTCATTGCATGTTAGCAGGTATTTTATTCAGATGGCACAGTGCAGCAAAGTCTTGCTGTGCACAGCTCTATATATATACTCAAAGGGTGGGATTCATATCCTACTAGCTCACACTCCAGGGAAGAAAGACAAAAGGTGAATAAGAGAATATGTTTTTATTCCTGTTTTACAAAAAGGAATAAAAGGATCACCACAAAGAGGTGATCACTTGTGGTCATACAGAAAGCCTGTAAGACATGGAAGGACTAATTCAGTACCTTCTGTCATAGCATCCTATTTTTCTTTAGGATTGTTGCATGACTTTCCAGTGTAACAAATTAAGATGTATTTTCTAAGGTCACCACTATGATATGTTGTCTTTCCCACATGAATAAGAGAGTCTTTTGTTCAGCAGTTTGGCATAGTGTTCAGTGCAATCCTGCAGTTGGTTAAAATGGGCTACTATTGGTTGCAGATCCAGATGATCTAAAACTAAGCCCACCAGAGTCCATGTGATCTCCCTCCACATTTTGGGAGTAGATGTGAGTGACTAGACTGAGCAAAAGGAATGGCTAATTGAGCAATCAGTTTTAGTCACTGTCATTGTGTGTGCCTGCTTATGTTGCATTTGGTTGATAGATAGCAAGCCATGTTAAAAGAAGCAATGAGAGGAGCAAGACAGGAATGGAGAATTTTCCATTTTGAAAGATGCTACTTATGATGTTTTCTAAAGCTGAATTTTGAATAGTAAGATGATGGATAGTGAATCACTTAAAAACAAATCTTGTTTAGGTCTTTAGCTTGTATAATAGGATCTCATTTAACAGATCTCCTTGTAAACTCATTAAGGAAATTCAAGACTGGGGAATGAAAATGGCTTTGTATACTTTCAGAAGGCAAGATGATGCATTGAGTTGCCTCACAAGCAGGTGTATTTATTCCATCTATTCTTTCAAAAGCATCCTGTGGATTTTATGACTTCAACTTTTCTCCCTTCACTTCCTTCAATCTATAATTAATCTCAGGGAATGTTTGCCATGCATCATTGTCATTTGGTGCTCCATGAGACTGCTTCTGACACCTGGCTCTTGCAGACACGAAAGGATATTTTTGTCAACATATAGTGGGTACATGAAACATTGGGAAGACTATTCCTGATTCTTTGTGCAAAGTTAAAACCTCATGGTTTAAACCTCATGGATAAAAGGCAAGAAATGACAAGGAGAAAAAAGTGCACACATGCAATGGAAGAGAGAAGTGGGAACAGGAGATGGAGAAAGTATTTCTTTAAAGAAAATAACTCTGTTCTCTCAATATTGTTGTATTTGAACATGTATATGAATAGACACACCTTTAAATATACAACTCTACTACTAAAGTAAGAGACGAAAAATATTTATTTCTTGGTTTTGGATATATTACTCTGAATTTTGTGACAAATAAAGTTAAAAATTTTATTAGATATATGCTGTCAGAGTGGTTGGATTCTAACAGTGGAAAAATTAATTTCAGTAGAGATAACTTAGAAATTTAAGGAATCAGAAAGCTGTGGTGCTCATTAAAAAAGAAACTGCACTTTCCAAGGTTAGGAATGAAATAAATGAAGACTTCAAGGAATTACTGCTGTAATAAGGAATCAGTTAATGAGAACGTATGTCACAACAGTGCTGGATAGCAAGTTGCAATGAAGTGACATTTGCCTGGGTTTGAAAAGAAAGGAAAAACATTGATTAAGTAGCATATGAAATATTTATTTATGAGTATTTTTCTAATGCATTCTGCTTGTCAGAAGTTTGTATGAGGTGGTTCTGCACTGTGAACACACATGGACTCGATAAAACGGGCTTTGCAGACCAGCCTTACTGAAAGTATTTACCAGGCAGAAAGATGCTCTTGTTTGTGCTTCACAAAAACATACGGAGGAGTTGATTAATTTTTGTTCTGATTATTTTTAAGATACACTTTCAGAGTGTAAGATAAGACTACCCTGGAAGGAAAAGGGCAATGTACATCCATCTGAAATAGAAATAGTGAATAGCCCAGACTTTCAAAATGCTGGAACCCAAAGTGTATTCTCTTTCAGTGCAGATTTTTGCTCTCTCAGCAAGGCAGACACCTCTGTTCTCACTCTGCAGTGAGGACACTTTATTCCCCCTGCCATCCTAGGAGCCACACTGAATTCATCTCTCTTGAACCTTTGTGATTAGAGTTGTGTTTTGAATTCTAGATTAACTCTTAGTAGGGTTTCGTAGGGAAAGATTCGTTCCCTCTATCCTTGCTGGAATGACTTTATCTGGTAAATATTTGCTGTTTCTTTAATGACCACATCAGATTGGTGTCTCTTGTTCTTCCAAACTGTCTCTGCATGCCTTTATCCTTTGTGGTGATGTCTTCCAGATCTGCAACATACGCACATTTCATTATTAGTGTTACAAGTATTTTCCTTGCATGAAGGTCATTAATGAAACGCTGAGGAAGGCTTTTTCTAAGACCTGAGATGTTTTCCTAACAGCTCCCCTCTACTGTGAAAGTTCCTTATTTACCGCACTGTCACTCATCTTCCCTTAATTTCCTAACCCATTTTACAAACAGTTTCCTAATTCGCAATTCCTTTTCTCCAGGAGTTCCTCTGAACATCTTACTGTAATTCAGGCAAATTGGATTTAGCATATTTTACTTGTCTACATAATGCCAGTATCTTCTCAAAGAAAAGTATCATCTGTACCTGGCATGATCTGCCTTCTTTCTGTTCTCTATCCACATTGCAGCAGCAATTATCTTTTGGGCCTGTCAGTGGTTCTTGAATTCTCCTGAAAGGTAATTACAACTTTTGTTGAGAGCTCCATCTAAGAAAAATCTTCAGGATGATGTGAAAATGGAATTGAAATATTGAGTAGAAAGGCAAAGAAGTGGCTGCACTTCTCCTGGTACATTTTAATGTCTCTCTAACTAACAGCCTCTGCAGAAACACTGACTTTCAGGTTGTGTTGATATTCATGCTGGTGCCATATAATGATTACGATAAACATATTTAGATAAGGAGCACAAGATAACAGTGATCTCCATTAATAGGAAATGAAGTTTGGTGAGTTTTCTTTGTTTTGCAGTATTTTTTTCAGTTTATTTCTGGAGCAATGTGAAAGGACAGGATCATTTGAGGTTTTTTTAACAGAGAAAAAGGGTTTGATTATTTTCAGTCATTTTAGATAATAATTTTTAGCAATAAGGAAACTGAAGTGTTGGTCAGTCAAAGGCTTTTCAGAGTACAATGACCAGCACTAGAATTTGCCCTTTGAAGAAGGTCAATTTAATTAAATAATTATGGTCCTAATAGATATGCGGACGTAGAAATTGTGACTCCAAAGTTTTATGTTTTTCTAAATCTTGCATTGATTTTGTACCATAAGCTTTGAAAATATGTTCAGTAAAACTGGATAAATGATGTATTGAATATAATTTCTTAAGGCACTGCAGAAGCCTTTTTCTTGGCCTTGAAAAAACTTATTTATTTTTTCAGTGCTAAGGCTGTCACGGTAAAAGCAGGAAAAAATCAAACACAAAACCTGAGGGTATTCTGTTTCTTCTGTCCAAACATACCCAGTAACAGAAACAACTGCAAATCATTAATAAATCTAATCCAAAAGTAATTAGTCATCTGTAGTCACTGCATGGAAAGAATTACATAGAAAAAAAAAATCTATCTTAGTGACATGAGTGGCAAGTCTATCCAGAAGCTGTGTAACAGCAATGGGAATGTGTCAATAGACATTAACAGATTAAAAGCTCCCACCTAACATTTACCATCTGCTTGGGTTTGGATGTTTTCTTTGGTTTTTTTGAACTCGAGATATGCTCTACCTATTTATTCTTCATAGATCTCAGAAAAAAAGTGTCTCTCTTGGACTCCATTATTCTTAGATTTTTGGGCTTCTGACAGAAACGGTGCAAGAACAAACAGTATTCAAAAGATCTTATTTTGCCTCCAGCTAAATTCACCAAGTGTCAAAGAAAGTGATTTATTTATTTATAAAGCAAAAGCAACTCAGTTTTAAAATCTCTAAGATTCATATTAGGGTGGGGAGGTAGGGAAGGTTGGAGACTAAGTTACCTGCTTGGTTCTTATTTTATTTATCTTGGTTCCTTTGTTAAATGTGACCCTGTGGCAGTTTATGGCCCCCACATGGTATACACTTTGAGTGAAAAATAGACCCATTTGGCCATAGTTTCAGGGAATGTTTCTTGAGAGTTTTACACTCCTGAAAGCTTTATTGCTGCTATCAATGGGAGAAGATACAAACTTTCAAATAAATCTGCTCAATATTTACCTGCTTATTGTCTCCACTTATGCCTACTCTTTCTATGAAATTTCAGACAAAAATGTAGTGGAAAAAAAGCAGGAAAATTGCTCCTAGTTAGCTTCTCATAACTGAATGGTAATTTAGGGGTTGCTTCAGTTGGAGTAGCTATCTCAGGGTTGGAATATTTTTCTTTTTTTTTTTTTAATTTTTAAATTTTCCCTTGTTTTTTCTTTTTCCCCTAAAATTGGAAATAATCTGTGAAATGAAAAAACTTTCCACATTTTTATTGGATTCAAAAGATTTTTCACTTTTTACACAGGCTCAAGCTTAAGTCTTTCAAACTTTTTATGAAAAGCCACAGAGGCAAGTTATTAATTTGGTAGGTCACGTACCTTAAAAGTAGTAGACTCAAGTATAAAATGAGCAAGGCTTAAACCTTGGTTGTAATTGTTACAAATAATACACTAGCTGCAAAAAATAAATTTTGGGTCAGTTGGCTATTTTGCCACTCTTTTTCATGCAGATTTGGCAAACAAGCACATCCTGCAAGCAATCAATTTGGGACAGAGGAGTTACCTAAGAGCCCCATGTTACCACAAGAAGTTTTTTCCGCAAAGGCATTTTTCCAATGGATTTTTTTTTAATCCCATTCGAGTGTTCTAATAGTGATACAGGCACCCCAAAGTTGACCTACTTGCAGACCTTGGTCACTATCTTTACATTCACAGTATAAGATTCTTTGTGTTTGGAATACCCTGAAATGCGGACCAAAAAATGTAGAGCTCTAGAGTTTTATTAGGAATTTTTGGTTGGTTGGTTGGTGTGTGTGGGTGTGTAGTTTTCACATCATAATGTAAAATGTTTGAGAAACCACTTCAGTATTTCACAGAAATATAACAACTCAGCCTTTTTGATGTTTTCATTTTATTCATCTAGGACAGATCCAAACATAATACCCACTGTTCAACCTGCCACATTTTAATAAAGGATCATACAGGATTGTGAGTTCATAAAATCGTAACTACTTTATGTTATTGTTAATGCAGTTTCTTCTGGAACATATGCAATATGTTGATATTCTGTAGTTAATAGGCTGTTCTTGCAGAATCCAATGTATTGTGAAATAAATAAACCTTTATGGAACAGAAAAACAATATTTATTTTAGGGGCTCAGCTGACTCTGGTCTGTCATCCAAAAAGAAAAAGAACTATTACATTCAGTTTTTTGTGTCAGGCTTGGAGTTGCTGTGAGGGAGAGGTTCCCCGTGAAGCCTATTTACTTCCTGGCTGAAACTTCATATGCTGATGTCCTGCATCAGGAGGGGATGAAGGCCCCCAAGTGTAGACATTGAACGTCCACAAGTTGCCAGTCAGGGGCTGACTGTGTGGGCAGAGACAGCCTGTGCTGTCTCAGTCACGGTGACAAGAAGATCAGCCCATGAGCCCCTGCGGCGAATTATGCACCATCAGAGAAGACCATTGGCCCAGAGTCCTCCCCCGCCCCCTCTCCATATATGGGTTGTTTCTAGATTGTTCTCCTTTGTTTGTTTCTAGATTGTTCTCTTGAGTTGTGTTCCATTGGTTCATTTGAATTTTGTACCCTCCCCTCTTATGTAACTATTGGTTGGTGTCCCTGTCCCTCTTCCCTATGGCCTTCCAGGCTGGCCTGCATGCCAAACCACGCCTCTTCTCCTTTCCGTTAAAACCCCTTGCCACTGGTTATTGGAGGCTTCAGCTCTTGCCATTGTCGCAGACAGCTCTTGCCTCCGGACCTCCAGACCCCTCGTCCATCCCCGCCTTTCCTCCCTGACTCTCCTCTCCCGGACGTTCCTCAAATGCGCCTACAATAAACCTCTGGAGAACTGCAGACTGCCTGCTGTGCGTCCTTTTGCCGCCTGCGCCTCCTTGCCTCCTGCCCCTTACCTTGGCTGATGCGTCGACGACAACACCCAAGGAATGCAATCCACAGGCAAAGCTGAAAATGGTTACTTTGTGTAGCCCTTGTAAGGCAGCACAGAGAGTGGGGTGGCACAGGCTAGCAGGGAATGCCCGAGTTCCCTGTTGTCAGTGTACACGGAGCTGCATCAAGGTGGAGCACGTAGGAGATGCCCATGCAGCCTGCTGGTGCTCACACTGCCCTCTCTGTCCTGGTGCCCTGCAGACAGTAGCATAACTTGAAGTCACTGACTTCTTTTTCTTCTTCTTTCCATGGACTTTTTCATTTTAGAAACTGCCGAAAACCTGCAGTTGTCTTTTCACAAGCAGCCCCCAGGCACATGGGAACACAGATTAAAAGCGGAACATTCCATTACTCCAGGAGCTCACTACACTGCCAGGAGTCAGACTGACTTCAGTTCCTCAAGGTTAAACTATCATGAGAAGTAACTACAGTAGAGTCCCCTTGCTCCTTTGTCACTGCACCTTGTGGTGACCTGATGAGATCATTTGACCAGATCATAAGGGTGTTTCAGAGACAGTCCAGTCCTCAGGCAACCTTAAAGTAAATTCTGTAACTTAAGTACTAAAGAATCTGCTGCAAATAAAAAATCAGGGTCAGATTTCTCAACACACCAAATCTGTCCAGATGGAGTAGTCTATTGCCATATTTATAACCTTTTGGTTGGACTTTTCCAGGTTTCTGGACTCAGCAACCTAATTTGTTGGCAAGTATTTCACAGTAAAAAAACTGTTATTTTTCATTGTTGGGCAAAAGTGAGGGGCAAAAGTGTTCTACACATCTCTTCTGAATTGATTCAGGCACTCTCTGAAAAGCAAATGATAGCCTTACTTTCAAAAAAATTCTGCACAGAAGCAGTGTTTACCCCCCTTGTTAGGTGTTCTAGGAGAATTAAAGCCCCAAATGAGCAAAATGTTTACAACCCAGTTGGGAGAAGAAAAACAAACCTAGGAAAGAACGCCAGCTACAATAATCTACATCTTCGTATACTTGCCTGGAACACTCATGCAACAGTTTTGTGGGACAAGTTCAGAAAAATCGATACTCCAAATGAAATATCATTGGAAAACTCTTCTCATTTCAGCTCTGGTCTCAGTGAGGAGCTGTAATGTATCTATGAATAATGTTTAGCTTCAATCTCTTTTACAGCCGTTCCAAACAGATGAGCAATTTTTGAAAAGCTACTGTTGAAGATGCACTTTTGCCTCTTCATCAAAAACGTATAAAAATGAAATATATTGCAGTATTTATTGCAATGTATTACAAACGTTCATGGTGATCCAGCACAGATGCTTCTTCTTCTCTGTGGCGCTGACCTTCAAAAGTGATGATGTGAAAAGCCCTAGATTTTATGACAGCTTAAGTCAGAATACATTACAGCCTCTACATTAATATGTATTTGTTCAGCTGTAAACTTGGAATATGAAAAGAAACTCTGTACCTTGTACTACACTATAAAGTTTAAATATGAAGAGAAAGAGTTTCAAGGAGCTATAACTAGGATTTAACAATATTTCTGTGAAATGAATTTCCCTTTTTGTCTTTCCCTACCACACAAATAATTTTTTCTGGGTGTTTCATGAATTCTGCATTTGTTAAATGAATCTAATTATCAACAATGTAAAAGCCATCAGAGTAGCAATACATAGACCTGCATGACATAGCTATGTAGACAAACTCATCACTTAATAGTTAAGTTTGAAAGGAGGATTCCAAGGCAAAACATGCATGAACAACAGCTGTAAGACCTGGGCTGTCTGTGTCTGTAGCAAGCTTTGTGATCCAGTTCTGTCAGCTTGAGCCAAGCAAACAGCTCTAGCAGCGCTCACTGAAGGACATTTTCTGTCCCTGTGCCAGTGCTGAAGACCTCAGCAGAATCACAGCAGCGATCCCTCTCCACAGTCCCTGATGGCCTATGGCTGTCACCCCTTCAAGGTGCTGGCTGACTCCATCAGTTGCTGGCCCTAGACCCCAAAGCACTGTTTCCACAATCAAGGGCCCCAGAATCAAGCACGATCCTAATGAAGGAATGACACTAGTGCTTAGTGCCTTAGGTGTGCAGATCTCCCCAGCCAGCTTTGGCAGTTCTCTGGAAAAGTGAAGGAACACACAACAACCATTCCTGAAAAAAGGTGAACAACTCTTTTGGAAACCATCACTTAAGGTTATCAGCTTTGATGCTGCAACTGCAGCATTCTGCTGGCAGAAGGAGAGAAAAAAGCTGAAGCAGAATGGATGACCAGAGATTACATTCTTGGAATCATTTACATTCAATCAAGTTTGGGTTCTTTATGTTGCTTAAACCTACATGTCTCATTTGTGTACATGGTTTTACTCCCATGCATTGCATGTCCACCCATCCTGTCAGGTTTAAATTATGGCTTTGCTTCCATGGCAATGCAGTGAGACAGTTCTGGCAGAGATAGTGCCCTCACCTCACTATGTGACCAATAGCAGGCCCAGGAAGAGCACTGGCTTTCTGAGACATCAGTTCTGCTTCTGGACTGTAGTTGTGCCAAATAGGAAAAGAGCACCCAAATCCACACACTCCAGTCACAGAGACAACACAGACAGGATTAGAGAGGTATGTCTGAACAGCAGGTGGAGAGAGACCTGAAGAGGGGAATACTCAATATTCATGCTGTGTGTAGCTGACTGAAAATAATGAAGAGCAATGCAACTACACAGCAAGTCCAGAGAGGAAACTAGGATGTGAGATCCACCCATTGGGTTGTGTTGTGAGCAGATAAGTTCAAAACAGCACTTGCTGCTTGAATATAGCAGAGTCACAGAGGAAAAGGAGATGGGATAATTAGTGAATCACAATTAGTGAATCTTATCATAGAAGACATGTCAGGGGGTCTACAAAAGAACCTGGAGACTTCTGTGATGCAGATGTGACTGTTGAACACACTTTTGGTCACTACTATCAGTTTAGAACAATTATCTGTGGCTCTGGGCTAGTCTTCTGGAATGGGTGGCTTTAGCTGTCCCCCTTTTCCTTTACAGGAAGTTTTCAGTGCATCCCCATTCTTTTGATGTAATAAAAGTTGATCTGCCTTTAGGAGTGGTGTCTATGGAAAAAAAAATTGGAGCTTTCATATTTTTCTGCTGTCTTGAACCAGTTTTGATGTTTCTATTGTACAGTCACTTTTGTGACATTTCTGCATGCTGTTCCAATTTATTCCATATGGACATAAGTTCAGCTTGTGCTCAAAACATTCACTTGGGAGTACTACGGTTATGGGCAGTGTGCTGCTGAGACTCAGCAAACCAGCTTGGAATCTATTGCCTCCCACTCACTGCTGTCTAACAAGATTTCCTGGCTTCTAATTGTTTAAAAACGTGGGTGAGTTTACTTGCATCGCCTTACACGTGGTCAATAGATTTGCCTTCAAATTCATGCAGCACTTTTAGAGAGAGTATTGAAAAAAGTCAGCTCATTTCTTTGGCATTGAATGTATCTCTTAATGAGAAGTTATTAGGTGGGATGAAAGTGAAGATGACTCATGAAATGAGTACTTTACTCACATTTTAGTATATACAAGGCATGCAAGTTTATGAACGAAACTAATCCCTGTGAGAAGTAATAAATAAAACATATGTACTGTCCTCCTCAGCTCAGGCTTAATAGCAACTTTAACAGTATGTAAGTCACATTAATATCTTCTGCAACAGAATGTTTTTGATGTTTTCTGCATAACACAATGCAATGAGAGGACTTAAAATCCTTACATCTTTCAAACCTGCCTCCTTTCCCCAATGGAATTCTGAAATTATGACTATGAGCAAGAGCCAGATGCAAAAGAAAAGTACTTTGGTGCCTAACAGTTAAGAGCAGTGGAATTTAAGTTTCCATGTCCAAAAGCAAACAATCCACACCCCTTTATTTAACTCATTACATGACTGTCCATTTCCCTGACCGCTCAGACAAGAGCACATATACAACTTATTGCACAGCTAATGGAAGTTACTTCCTCCCAGCTGCGGCACAACAACAGCTCTTTTTCTACTACAAAGTGCAATAAACCCTGAAAAGTTCTCAAGTGAACTTGATTAGTCTGCAGAATGGAAGATCATACTAACCATCAGCTAATTTCTGTTGAGGAAACAATTTCCAGCTGAAGAACGCAGTAACCTCTTACATTAAGCTAACATCATCACAAGCAGTTGCCTATTTTTAGAAGGAGCTATTTAGGTTCCTAATAATCTCTTTTGTATGTGCCCAGTCATACCAGACTCTTGGCTGGACTAACCTGAACTCAGCAGTTTGGTGTCTTCGTATGTCTGACTTTGGTACGCATCCTAAAATATTGATTTAAATCCTTTTAAGAAGCCTTCTTGCAAGAGTCTTCAATACCGAGATGGATATTGCAATCTATATTCCAAAATATTAAAGAAAATAATTTATTAATACCTTTATTTAATGCCAGTGAAATGTTTTGGCTGATGTGCAGAACTGAGGAATAAAAAAAGGATAATTACCTACTGTCAACTGCAGAATAAGTCTCAAAGAGTTGATTAGAACACCTTTTGGAGTACTTTGAAGTTTATAGCATAGTGAAGAAGGTCTTGCTGTACGGTCTGAAATAATGCGGGAGTATTGCAGTCCAAGATTTAGGCAAAAGAAAATAAAATAGGATAGCACCTGTCGAGTGGCTACTGGTTTCAGAATTCCTGTGGAAATTGCTTGAGGGAGAAAGGGCTGAAACTGCTGAAGGAGTCATGTATTTTCTAGACCTGGAACAATGTGTTCATTAACCTTTGGCAGTGAAACTGTAAACAGTAAAACAGTAAGTAGGGGGCAGGGACCCTGTCACTGTGCCTGCTGTGTGTGATGGACTACAGGCTATGCCATTCCCCCTCAGGGAAACAAGGCCTGGGAACATTTCTCTTTCTGCAAGCACAGCATTTAGCCAAAGGCTAGGGAGTCTCAATCCAGATAGAGACAGCTGGGACAGAGCTAGCAGAAATGAGACATGAGCCCAGATTTCCTAAATGACACAGAGAAGAGACAGAAAAGATGATTCACGATTGTTGTGGAGACCAAAGAGCAGAATCCCTGCATAAAGCAAACCAGAAAAAGCCCAACAAAGGGACCCAGGAGGACCTCCACAGAAATGCAAATGGAAAGTGCTTATAGGTAAAGTTTCTCATAGAGTCACAGGAAAAGGTATAGGCAAGCTGACAAATCTGTGTACTAAAGGAGCAAATCATAATAAAAATTATCTTTCGGAGTTGAACGGTCAGTGGGGTACAGCAGGGTAAAGAAGAAGGAGCTTGGAACAGTACAGGATTGCTGGGTGGAAAGGAGAGAGTAAGCAGCTTCATCTCAGACAAGCTTTGAGGCAAGTGGTTTTACACAGTGTTTGCAGCAACTCGGAAAGATATGGGTGGACTGAAATGAGCCCTGCAGAAAGGACGTGCCTGCAGGGAGCAAGTCCCTAAGAGCATTGTCATTGCTAGCTTTCTCAAGGCAAGATTCCACGTGTTTAACTATTCCTGGTGTTCATTGCAAGGCACTCCAGAAGGAATAGACATCATCAAATCTGTTGACAGGCCCCTGAAAGTTCTAAAAACCCTTAGTTTCCCTCACCAGACTTCACATGGAACCACAACCTACACCTGCCCTATGGCTTCTATTAAAGTCAGACTGGGGAATTCAGTCCTTACAGCTGTGCTGTAAGTGTACGTACAGCTGGGTCTATTTTCTGCTGCCCTAGCTTACTGCTTGGGTCTTCTGCATGTACTCTGGAGTTACACTGTAGGTAGCGCTGTCTCTGGGCTTTCATTGGGGTCTGAATCTGCAGTGGCTAACTTTGATAATGTGGTCAGCCCACCACAAGGAGTGGCTAGCGGTGCCTGGATACCACAGATAAACCCCTTCGTATGGAAGCAGAGAAAGCTGTACTAGTCTGAAGATGGAAGTTGCAAGTTGTGCCCATGCAGCTGTGCTGGGCTTCCAAGGACAAAAACTGCAGATTTGCACTTCAATACCTCTCCACCTTCTACGCTTCACAGAACACACTGTATGTGAGAAGACTGCAGAGCTTTGGACAGGGAGGCCTATCACCTAATGGTAAATGCACATAAGGGTGGGGGAGATAACTTTTGTATTATTAGTCTTTGTGACCATGTGGTACAAAGCCTGGTTCTTTTAAAAAGTTAATGCTTTCATCCTAAGGTTCATATAAAGGCTTAAAGTTTGAGAGCAGTGAGAGAAAACAAGAAACTTGTAGTTGCTCTTAAAATTCAAAAGTCCCATATAATCTCAATAAACAGGAGTTCAATAGCAAAGCCAGTCTTTCAGAAAATGCAGAGTGCTGATAGTCAAAGTCATTTCACCATGGTTTAAAAGCTGCCCCTCCTTTCAGCTGCTGTAACTCTGGGAAGGTGGGAAACAAATGTGAGCAGTGTGACTCAGATTATAGAGGGAAGGTTTATACTCATTGGTGACATGACTCCAGATTATGCAGGGCTTGGAAAAATATGGCAGCCTGGAGTTGTGTAGGGTTTTCTGAAGTGAATTTCCCAGCTAGTTTGGCACACTTGCCCCTTGCAAGTGTGTCTGGATGAACAGTTTGTGATGCTACATCGCTGACCTGGATTTCCCTCTGGCATAGATGAAGGCAAGAAGGGGGTAAGTTTTCTAAAAATATTCCTCCCCTGGGAGTTCAGGTGCTGCTGAACTTCCAGCTGCTGCAGTATTTGCTCCCCCATGCACAGCCCTCTTGGTACTAGCTCTACACTTCCCTCTTTTGCCCTCTGACAACTTGAGGAGCCACAGCAGCCTGCACCTAATAGAGCAACAAGGTTAGTTTCAGCAATGACTTGTGACTGTAACTAAAGCACTTCAGGGTCCTTTCCCTGACTTTCTCTGCCTACGTCAGAGAGAGGAAAAAGTATTCCATATAAATATAAGGTAAATGACTTGATGAACTCCCACATAACATGCAGGAACTCTGTTGTCATTAAATATAAGACTGTGATGCCTGTAAGGATGACTGAGGCAATTTGTGCAGTCAGAATGCTGCTCTGTTGTCACCAGCATTACAGTTATTAAGCTTAAATACTTGTGAGATGTCTTGTCATATTCCATCACTGGACTGTGACTAGTTGGCTCTGGAGAATAGCATTGGGCACATGATGTTGAAGGGTAGTGTCATGCTTACAGACTGATCCCAATAGTAGCACCTTTCACTCTGGTTTATATTCAATACATTCCATATTTCCATTTTTCTTATCTTCTCCTTGAGGGTGTTGGTAATTCTGCTTCATCCAATTCCCTGTGCCTAAGGTGAGACAGGCAGCTGCAGTATTTCTGGTCTTGGTGTTCATCTATCCCTATGCCTGTTTCCAGGGGACCCATTAAAAGCTAATAAATTTTTCCTGACTCTGGACTTGTTAAAAGAACAGACAGCTCAAGATGTCTGAAAGCAGGGTCTTGCTGAGCACCGTCACTGTCCTCACTCTTCCTTGGAGTTGCTTTCCGTGGACAGGCAGCCTGTCAGCTGCAGAGACCTGCTGTATTGCTGCCATTAATTGCATCCCACCCAGCACTCAGCTCTTTGTCATTTCATGTCTCCAACTTTGACAAGATTAGCCTGTCTTTTATGTGTATAGTGGATTTTTTTAATAAGGCAAAATTATGTCTATATGTGTGTCCATATGATCAGCCTTCACCGGATCTTTTGAAGGAGTCTTTTCCAGTTTCTAGGTTTGAATGCTTTAGGAGTGTACAACTGGAAAACAAGTTCCATGAGACAATATTTTAAAATTTGGCGTAATGTGATGCACTTCCAGAGATTAGTTTTATGTCTTGGGTCTAACACTAAATTCAGGTGATAGTTGTAAGAATGTCCATAAATCCTTTAATCCTAAATCCCAAATGAATCCTATTAAGCATAATGGAAAGTTCAAAAAGAGCACAGCAGGAAAATATAAAGCAAGGAAGCATCCAGTCTAAATTATTATGAATTTTCATTAATCTCACTTGCCCTTCGCACTTGAATTTGTCACATTTATAAACATAGCTTTTGTAGACTTTAGTCAGTTTTAATTGAAAGCCAATGACAGTAAAGTACATTTCATACATTTTTAAAGATGTTCCTTAAAGAAATTGATTTTTCTTAATGACCTTTTTTATTTTTTATGGTAATGTAGCAAATATGAATCTCTGGTTTAGAAAAAGCCATTGTAGGGGGTGGACTGAAAGAATAGTATGTCTTCAAAATGACCTATTTTCAGAAATCACTTGGCAATTTGTCAGGATGAGAGATTTAACTAACCGAGACCCAATTTTAAAATAACTATGTAAATGAAATTATTTCAATCTCTTTTGAAGACAGGTAAAGCAAACTTCAGAGAACGCTGCAAGGATCTGATGTCCTCCCAGCCACCTAAAATAAATTACCTTTACTCTCTATGGTAAAATCATGTAAATCAGCACAGTTTGTACAGCAATCAATCAACAGTTCCCTATTGCCAAGTGAAGTGGTGTATTTCTGCCACTGATGCATGGCTGATTGGAGGAAGACAGGCTTTAAAGCAAGAAGCAAGATTAGGATCAGTTGAGATAACTGTTACCTACTTTGACTCTGAAAGTTAGTCTTTTTTGGGACTGCAGGATCTTGATAGCCTGTACTGTCAACCTGTCCTTGGGAGATTTTCATCTGGGCTTCAGACTGACCAAGAGTTCCCTGCAATGTCTTCCCCTCCTCTGCCCGTCTGAGGCTTAGATGACTGGTTTCAGGTGCTATCTCTTTGGAAGACTATGCTGAACACTAGTCCAAAGTGAGATCACTCTCTGAGAGTAGGCAAAGTTTGGACTGTTCAGAGAAACAGGTTTTATATCGTACTGTACAACTTGGAACATGAGAAATAACAGCTGCAGATGTGTATCAGATATTGTATCATATATATGTGAAATACATCAGATATTATATCGGTATTTGGAGGAGGAGATAATTGGCCCAAAGCACATAGAATAATTTTTCTCAAAAGTAAATCTAATACATATAGGATGATGAAAAATTTGCAGCCTGTAAAACATCATACTTCACAAAATTTCACTCATTCTTACCTGAGCATCAGACTATGCAGCAAAGCCACAAGTTTGTACAAGTGGGCCATAGCATAGCACATTTGCAAGAGATGATTAGGAGTCAGTGATCCTCGAATCCATTAGCATCACATGGTTGGTTGCCATCAGAACTGGCTTCAAGATCTGACAATGGTCTTAACTTTCCATGCATTTATCTCTTTTATTCTTTTGTACAAAATGTCTTTACATAAAATGGAAGTTTCGGGGTATGGCAGGTTTCATGCTGAGACTTGCACATGGCTTTTTCCACTGATTAAAGCACTTTGGCTGAAGATTTTCCAGTTCTTAAAAGGGAGGGTAGAAAGGAGGAAAAAAATCCAAACCAGCAAGTACAAAACCTTGCTCCTTTCTGGTGGGGAGCAAGACAAACCAGAAATAACAGGCAGGACATTAACTTATAGCTTTTTCTAGCTGCTGTCCTCTCACGTGGCACAGAAAACACAGTTCTAAGTATTGCTGAACAGTGTTTGAACAGCATTAAGGCCTTCTCTGCTTCTTACTCTGCCCTGTTCCCACCCTACCCAGTGAAGAGATTGGGAGTGGGCAAGAGGCTGGGAGGGCATGCAACCAGGTAAATGCCCCAAACTGACCAAAAAGCTTCTTCATGCTGTGACACATCATGCTCAGAAATAAAATTGAGAGGAGGATAGGTAAGGGAACTTTGCTCATGGTCTAAGTGAGCATTACTCCCTCCATGGGAGGAGGTGAGTGATCTCTGTCACATCTTATGTTGTTCCTTTGCTCTTTCATGTCTTGTTTGCTCATTAAACTATTCTTATCTCAACCCATAAATTTTCTCTTACTCTTAATTTTCTCCTGCTGCCTCACTGGGCACGAGGGAGGAAATGGAGCTAGAGTGGTGTGGTGCTTAGCTGCCCACTGGAGTTAACACCCAATAGCTTACCTTGTTTCCTGTGCCTTTTTGACTATAAACATGTTTTCTCTTTGGTTTTAAATTAACACTTTAATCTAGCTAGAGATTAGGATGTTTATAAAATACCTGACTAACTGAAATGTCATCTACACATCTGTGGCAGTCTGAAACAAAGATGTCTCTTTAGGCCTGTAGCACCAATACTTTCCTTTAGATAACTCAGAGTATAAAACATAATTTTACTTTCCTATATAGGCTGATGTAGGAAGTAGATATTTTAGGAATCAGTAAAGGAGAAGAAACTTCTTGTGACTGTGATTAGGTCAAGCTGTAGAAAGATGGGAAGACAGTTCCTGCATCAGCTTGTAACTGGCTCTTCTGTTTGTTCTTGGTTTTGACTTTTTTTATCATCTAGAAGAGATTAACTGGCACTGAACAGCACATTACAGTGTGGTTAATAATGACTTCCGTAAATATTTTTTTGACTTTCCTAATCTGCTGCAGCTGCTGCAAAGTAGCTTTAGGTTTTCTGATATACCTTAATGGACAGCAGATTTTGAAAGAGGCATACATCTAACTATCAAACAGTATTATGTTATAAACCTCTGCCTAACCTCATCTTTTCAGGATTTTTCAGTGGTCCAGTGCTGAACATATTAGGGCCACAAATCTCTTGTGATTCCTTATAAGAGTGAAAAACACAGACTGGCTTATATTCAGTAATTCCTTCAGGAGTCTATGCAAAGCTCATATATTCAGCATGAAGTCATGCAGGACTTGCAAACTTCCCAGGAGTACATGTAGGGTTTGCTTCTGTTAAAAAATGCTATGAAACTTCTAGCATCTGACGGAATTACTAAAATTGTTGAAGTGCTGTGGAGTATGAGGCTCTACCACAGGTTCCAGGCATGGCAGATGGGATTGGAGAACTGGCTCTGACTAGTCTTTTTCTCAGCTACATCCCAGTCACTGTTTTATTTCTGGGCCTACCAGCACCCACAAAATGCAGCATCTTGGCTTAAAAGAAAATAAATAAAACTGGATCAGCTCTTTAAAAATTTCACTGTAATCTTCCTAAGTATTCAACAGCACTAGTTTTAGTTGCCATGTAATAAAACCTATTCTGTGTTCAAACCTGAGCAATGGCAAATAAACAGTAAAGGTAGTCTACAGACATGAAATTGATCAGATATTTTGCATTTTCCCAAGCAGAAACAGTTAAGAGGGCAAACAGCGAGCATTACTACTCATAAAGTCCATATGCATGTAGGTGAAAGCCTTTGAAAATAAATTTCAGAAGCCAGAGCTGCTGTTCATGGTACCCAAAGACAGTCTGAGTAACTTCAATTCATAACTAGCTAGATTTAAGTCCAGACTGTTGTAAAATAGTAAAAGGAAGGTATTTTGGGCCTATTTATTCTTATTTATGCATTGTACTTATAAATTTGTAATGGAAATAGAGGAGGTCAGACATTATATTGCTGTAAGATGACACTAAACAAATAAAATAGCTAGAGATTGGCAATTAGTGTGTAGGAACAGTTATTGGAGAAACAATTAGATATAAAGCATACTATGGCAGATCCTCCATTCTAGAATATCTTGCTTAATTGCTTTGTCTCAAATATTGAAAACTCTGCTGGTGCTATTTCTGAGAAAAAAAAATCTGATAAACAGGATTTATACACCCTCATGCAGATTTGCTTTTGAATGGTGTGAATGAATAGCGGAAAGGATTGCATCTAATTTTTCTGTGTTCAAGGAGATTCTTATAGCTCAAAAAAAAGTACAGAGTAGCTTAAACTACAGGTTTCTTTTTAGCATGAAAATTCAAAAGCTAATTCTGGTGTTCTAGTAAATATATTTCTGAATGGGTAAAATAGGTGATTTCTAATTGGGGACAGAAAGAAAGTAATAGAGCCCAATACTGTTTTGATCAGTTATGGCTGATGTGGTTTGCCATATTTTCTCTGTGAAGTGTTTGCAATATGCTTCATGTTGAAGTATTGCAGTTTTGACCTGTTTCGATTTCTTATTTCACTGTAGCATCTTATTTTAAAGCCCAGATTCTGCAGGGTAACAAGATTAGTCTTCTGCACTGCAAGAGTGAGCTAAGAATGATTGAAGACTAACCTGGGATAGTGTTAAAGTGCTTTCTAGTTATGTCTTGGACAGCACTGCAAGCTGGAAGTATTTCTCCATAAGAGTAGGGCTACAATAGCATGACATTGCTTCAGAGTTAGTGCAGGTATCTCTACAGAGTTCAGCACTATGCTGTGTTGACAGATTTATTCTCAGCTTTGAACACACTTCATCTGAACTTGCCCGTGCCTCTTTTTATGTTCCTTTGCAAACTAATCTTTAATGCTCAAAGGAGCAGGAGGCAAACATGCCAGCACTTGTGGACAGACTATTTCTGGAAGTAGATGCAAGCAGCAGCCTTACTGTGGTGTGAGTAATACAGCTGTGCTGTGGTTTTGATACCTGCAATGGCAGTGTGACCTGTGAGTGCATGAAAGTCACCACACACCTGCTCGTCCCTGCACTGTGTACAGTGCCCTAGATATACCTGGCTGCTGCCACACTCAAAGCTCCCTTGACTGAGATTAGGGACCTACAAATTGTATAAGAGCCTGCCTCATGCTTTATGTAGGTGCAGAGAAGGAGCTTCACAGGACTAACTTAACATAGTCTGTTTGATGGGTTCTTTCTTCAGTTATTCAACTCGATCATGGTTCAGAACAGCTCTGTGCAAAACCGTTTTGGGGTTTTTGCCAGGTTCTTGATTACAAACAGCCTTTGAGATAAGTCTTGAACAGTCATCCATCACAATAGAACAGCTTCTTACTAGAGAGGTGATGAACATGACGCAGTGGTTAATCTCTTCATATCTGATAGGCAGTTCTCCTAGTCCCTTTGCTGGGGTGCACTGGGGAAAATGAGATTTATGCCCATGTAATTCTTATGTAATTAGAACTCAAATCTTTAGGAGCTTTGGCCAATGCACATTGCAGTGAGGCTGCTGCAACTTCTGTCTGAAAGGCTTTGGTAGAGTGGGCCTGCCTAGAATTTCCTGACAGGCGTAATTATGTATAATGTCACTTGTGCTGTTTACAGAGCATAGCATGGGGTGATAGTTATTGCTTTCGAGAAGAGAGCAATCTTTTCTGAAGTCATTTTTAAATATGATTCATGTGGAAAATTGGCATTTGCAGGCTCTGTAACTAGACTTCCTATCCCAAGGAGTCTTTCATTTGATTGTGTTTTAGAAGTACATATTTTTAGGCCGTAATAGGAAAGGATGGTGAAGAGAAAATAAACAGAAACAAGTTCACTTCTGAGAATAACAGTAGGCCCAAGGAATGTTGTTTTTTGGTATCTGAATCATTGTACCTTTATATTGATGACTCTACTACTTCCTCTGGCTACTTCCATTTAGCACACAGGGGAATTCCAGTCTTGCAGTGTCTTTAATTTCCCTTGTGACACCAATGACAACCTGATCACATTCATGTGAGTGCTTTGCTATCAGTTTTCTCATCTTTTTTGTCTTTCACCTTTCCATGCTCAGAAAAGACATTGGATAAGATATATTGAAATTCATAGAAGTCTTCTAGTGCAGATTTAGGGTCTGTAAAGATTTTTCCTGTGGCCAGATTTGTGAGTCCACTGGTTATGGGTCTCTGACATGAGATCAGAATATTCTCATATAAATCTGACTCAGAAGGCCTAAACTAAAAAAGAAAAAAATCCTGTTATTTAATTAAAACTTTGCATTTTCCAGAACAAAAACACGTTCTTCAACATTATCCAATGCTTCACAAAAGCTCCCATCTCAAATCCCATCCATATTTCATTCTTTTAACCAATTCCAGGTAAAACAATCTAAATACACTTGGAAACTTGTGTAATAAGAGCCAAAATGAGATCATATAAATGAATAATAAAATATGAAGTCAAGGCTGGAGCACATCTATAAGTATTGGGCATTTCAGCACTCTCTTAGAAACAAGGTCTTTGAGTCTTTAACCAAGAACCCTATGAGGCTGTGTCCTAAATATTTTCAGTGAAGGAGACTCCACTTAGCAGGTAAACCTGTTCCCATGTGTAACTAGATTCAGTGAAGAAATTTTTTCAGAACTGCCTCTGAGGCAAAATACAATACTGGCTTACAAACTATGTGAGTGAAGAGATTTTGCGCACTCATTTTCTCAGACTTTGTTGATTCACCTTGCTGTACATGAAATACAAAATGAATGTCGTAAATGCTATAGTCAAGATAATTAACATTACAGAGAGGACAAAGGATGCTAACCGTTCAGTCAAAACTTACTGTTGTGGCTCTTGATATACAACCTAGATGTTTGGGTTCTTGATATTTAAACCAAGATTTCCTGTTTTTTAGGAGGTGGCAGTTGTTAGAGGATGATCCTTTGCTTAAGGATCCCACCTGCAAGGACCTTCATAAATCTTGGACAGTGAGGAGTAACCTGCCCTGATTTTTCCATTATCTGGTAGGAATGCTTTTCCCTTGTCTGGTAGGTATATGTCTGTTCACAAGGGTTTACCAGGAAAAGGAATGGCATAAGAGGTGCTGCAGCCTAGTTCCTCCACCTGCTATTGTGATGCAGGATCTGCTGATGACACATTTCTGCTCTGGTCTTACCAGAGTACAGGTCTTCTGGTCTTCATATTAACTAACAATATTTCAGCAGTATTTCAGGAATTGTCTTCTCTTTATCAAAACAAACCATTCTTTTAACCTTTGCCATGCTGTTTCTTCAGGTACTTGACTTGTAAAAACACATGCTCTGCTATTCATATTTCATTTGTACAAATCTTAATATTTCCATGGAAAACATCTACAATTCAAATATGCCCCCAGGTATGTGCCATGAGCTTATTACACATCCATGTTTCTTTGACTCATACATGCATCCATTAATAAGAATGTTCAGCAGTGGAAGATAGCAGTGCCAAGGATTTACTGACATTCCTTCTAGTTGGAAACTGTCCACAAACCTCTTGAAAAAAAATTCAAATATCCTTGTTTATGTTAGAGGAAATCAATTACACATGACTTGAGGGAAGACTGTTCTAATTCATATCTGCAATTACTCTCTATTTTGGAGGAGACATTTTCTCTCCACTCAGCTATTTCTAACACAAGAAGCCATGGTAGAATTAGTAATGTTCAGATATTTTTGTTTAACTTCCTTAATCCCGTGGTACTATGAAACTGCTGTTTTTTCTGTCATTGACATATCACTCCTTTCAAAAATTTGCCTAAGCACAGTAATTATTCCAAACTCCTCTTCTGACAATTGTTTAGAACAGGTTCTGAGGATAAAACAATGTTTTTAATTAGGCTGAGCATTAGTTTGACTGCACAATGCTTGAAAATAGGAAATGCTACCTGCTGTTATTAAAACAAGAATCTCTGCATCAAAATCATCAAAAATTATCAAAATTTAGGAAGTAGGTTACTGTTTGGCTTGAAGAACAGACTAAGTATGAAGACTATATTCTTATGACTCTTCTCAGAAAAAGTACTGTGTTGCCTTTCAGCACTGCTAAATAAAAAATAAGATTATTATTTCTCACACTGGGAAATAGAATTTTTTTAAATAGAAAACACTATTATCAAGCCAATTACATAAATCTGCTGAAGTATGATACTGAATAAAATCTTTTTAAACTACTTTATACAAAGGACCATATTCTGATGAAAATTATTGTTCTCACACAGGCCAGCCTTCCATGGAAGCTGGTGGGTGTCTGTTTGTTGGATAAGTACTGTAGTATGTCGGCTGGGCTATTCTGAATTGAAGTGTAAAGGCACTTCAGATCTAGCACTAGTTAGCAAACTAAATGGATTTTAAATATCCTCATTGGTGAGGGAGGAAACTGAGGGTATGAATGCTTCTCTAATAAATCATTGTATGTCATCTGTCTTCTGTAACAACCTTGTGAAAATTCCAGTTGTAAAATACCTGCTTACAGAGCTTGGTCAGCACTATATACATGCTGAAATGTTTTCCCTTGCTTCTACTCTTTCTGTTGCAGGTTGGAATCCTTGACTTTCTACAAGTGTCAAATTTGCATTGCTGAGACACTGAATTACTTCCTCCCTGTTTTTAAGACTCTGAAAAAAGGGCATAAATGGAGTTTAGATTTTTCTGTGCCTTGCCTGAAGAAATCCTCAGGCTTCCTCTTTAAATTAGCAAGTTAATGCAGAAGGAAGTGTCCTGGTTCCAGCTAGGACAGGGTTAATTTTTGCAGTAGGCAGGAGGGGGCATGGCTAGGACCTGAAGGTTATTCTATAGCACCTCACATCATTTTCTAGGGACAAGGGAAGGGGTCTCTTCTTGGTCGGGGTAGTGTGGTAGTAGTTCAGGTTTTCCCAGTTTCCACCAGTGGTGAGCATTTGCGTGTGAATCATTTGCGTCTCTTGCACCCTCTGTTATTAATATTGTCGCTGTTGCTGTTTGTTTTCTTATTTCATTGCTGTTTCCAGTAAATTATTCTTATCTCAACCCGTGACCTTTACCTTTTGTTTGTCTAATTCTCCTCTCCAGCGTGCCACAGGGGGGAGAAGGAGAGGAAGCGAGGAGTGAGTGACCAGCATGTGGTTTGGAGTGTTTCAGTGGGAACACTAAATTGGGGAATACCATTCCTAAACCATGACAGAAAGGAATACAACATTTTTCTGGGCTGAATGCCTCCCTGTTCGTCCCTCAGTATGAATTACAGCTATCTGAGTCTGCACAGCCTGCTTCATCTCTTCTCTGATTAAACTGATGTTACTTCAAAGTTGCTTTGCCTTCATACCTAATAAGGGGAGTGAATTCATCCTGAACCTCTGTTTTCGGAGAAGTCAAGCTGCCCATGATATGTCAATGTAGGTGGCACTGTTGTAAGTCAACAGAAATTTAAGAACTAATTATTCCTGCAGAACTTTAGCCTCAAAAATTCATCCTGAAGCTCCTGGCACACCAGAAGCTTCCAGTAAAAGCCTTAAAAGAGAACAGCAGCATCTCCTCCCTCCCCGTACTTCCCACCTCCCACCATACAGCCTATAGATTTTGAAGTGTGTTTTGTTAGGTTACTAGCCTTTTTTCCCCCTGTATTTTTCCAAGGCTTCTTTACCTGAATTGGTTTCTACAGGAAAGTAAACAATGTTCTGCTCAGACAAATGCTATCAAGAGTCTCCTGAAGACCAACATTATAAAGCTGGGGAAGGCTGGGTAACCCAGCCTTGTTCCAACCTCATCTCTGCTGCAGGCATATTTCATGTAAGGGGCACATGACCTCCTAGGGGATCCATCTGCAGCTCGTTATCTTTTCTCTCCCTTCTCCCTCAGCACAGGTTTTGAGGACCATGATATTGATGTGAATTTATGATTGCTCATGTCCATCTACTAATGAGAAAACTGACAAGTGTTATCTTGTAGCATAGTTATAATAAATCTTGAGTAACTACCACAGTACTTGTCTTGCTTCTATTTATTGAAGGCTTGCAAGAAGGCTGTCTCAGCTCTCCCATTAGCTGCACTCCCGATTGTCTGGAGCCATGTGGTATCCTGGTATACCTTTGTATAATCCAGGTTGTGTGGCACTTACCATTTTTATTTTGTCAACAAAGACCAACCTTCACCTCTTCTCTGTATATCCTGAGTCTCCATTGTATATCCTGTTCTTGTTCAGTTGCTGTGAATAAAACAACTGCAGCAGGCACAGAAAAGGTGAGATTTCCTCTTATCTAAATTGTTCGCATGCATTAGTTAAAAGCTACCTGACCTCTGAGGTACCTCGCTAGTAAATTCTTTTCCTTCACACCTCTTATTACCTCTTCACTGTTTCCTATTTTTGAGCTAATTTTCTATACTAAAGCTATTATTTTAACCTGTGTACCATAACTCTCTGCCTTATTCAATTATCTTCAGTGTGGAACCTTATTACTCTTTGAAAATGTAAGTGTATGAAACACTGTAGTTCCCTTACTCCTGCTGCAGCAATATTATCTGTGAAGAATGAAAGCAAGTTAGTTTAAGCAGAAATCCTAAGGGTCCACAATGGATATTTAGAATCAAATTATTCACATGAAAGTCTTCATTAAATGTCCTTCATATAATTTCTTCACCTATCCCCCTTTTCCCTTAACTATGCTAACCAGGCTGTAATTTGTTTGCCACAACACACTTTGAGGCTTTTTTTGTTCAACAGCAGTTGTAGGCTTCCTATTGTCCAGTCCCCTGGAGTATGTCCTGTGAAGAGAAAACAAAGCTGTCTCCTTTGTCCTCTGGAAAGTTTGCAACGAAATAACTGTTTAACAAATCTTCCATCTTCACCCTTGTTGCCAATTCCCTACTATCACTTTTTAGTGGACCAATTTTCTCTTTTATGATCTGTCAAGTTAAAATATATGTGAAAAGTCCTTTATTTTAGTTGAACATTGCCTGGCAATCTGGATGTTTGGTTTCTTTATTTTACACCTTTAACCAGAAAGAAACATGCGGCCATTTACCCTGGTAACAGAAGTTAGTAACTACTGAATTCAACAGGCATTTTATAGATTGCTACTTGAATGAAAGTTCTTTATCATAACCCCTGCTATAATAAAGTGCTGATGCATTTCCCACCTTTCTCATCAAAAAGCTATGTTCTCTACAAGACTGATATAAACAGATGATCTTCTGGGGGCCTTTTTCTTCCTTTGTAACATATGAAGGGCTTTAGAGGGAATGGGTAGCACTCTATCGGAGAGTATGGAGGCTTGAAAAAATAGATAATACCAATTACTGTCTGTATCTGTCAAAGTGAATAGGGAAATCAATTTACATTTAATAACACAATTCCTTCAACTGCTATGAGAATCAGTATAGACCCCAGCTTAGCTGCTTCATCACCTGTTTAGCTGCAGCTCTTTTACGGGAAAGTAATGGTACGTCTGAATTCAGCATATGTTAAATCCCACTGAATGTACCATGAGGGAAAGCTTATTTCATCTAGGTCATACCTGTATTATGAATGCTTTAAAAACAGAAAATCAGAAATCTCTCATTTATTTGCAGTTTCCACATAAAATGGAAGATGGTTGCTTAAATGTAATAAGTCTATAAAAATCAGGCTTATCTTCTGTGTTCTTTGGTAGAATAAAGTTATGAAAGAAGATCACATTCAAAACCTTGACAAACATGGAGCAGATTATTATGCATTTTGTAGAGGGGGTTCGTGCTATTAAAGATGATACTTTAAAGCTTATTTTGCTCTGTTTTATTTCAACAGTTTTAGAGGATCTGTAACACTATCCTGACTAGCAGAGTGGGGAAGAGGAATCTGCAATTCATACACAGGGAAACATAAGCATTAGATCCTCAACCAGAGATCTTTTGGAAATTTCTTCAGGTTTTGCAGTTGTCCTTCTGATACAGAATCACAGAATCTCCTGATGGAGATGAATTGGGTGGGACCCACAAGGATTGAGTCCTGGCCCTGCACAGGACAACCCCAAGAGTCACACCAGCTGCTTGAGAGCATTGTCCAAATGCTTCTTGAGTTCTGTAAGGCTTGGTGCTGTGACCACTTCCCTGGGGAGCCTGTTGCAGTGCCCAGCCACCCTCTGGGGGAAGAACCTTTTTCTAGTATCCAGCCTAAACCTCCCCTGACACAACTTCAGGCCTCAAGTCCTGTCACTGTCACCACAGAGCAGAGATTAGTGTCTGCCCTTCCTTTTCCCATCACAAGGAAGGTTGTAGACTGCAGTGAGGTCTCCCCTCCGTCTCCTCTTCTCCTGACCAAGTGACCTCAGCCACTCCTCATACAGCTTCCCCTCAAGGCCCTTTACCATCTTCATTTCCCTCCAATGTATCAGTTTCCTGACAAGTAATCAACTCAAAATCCCAAATCCTGCTAAAAATAGACTTGGACAATTATGTGTAAATGTTAATCCAAAGGAGATGATGTTTCTCTGTCAGAACAATTTTGTCAAAGAATGCTGATTTTCGGTAATATTAAAAACATCCTTAATAGCTTTGTCAAGATGATTAATAACAAAACCATGTTTCTTAGGTATGGAAAAATAGTTTTGTTCTGATTTCTGTACAAAGTTATAATGCAGCATAATAATGTTAAATACAAAAATGTCTCAAATGATTAATGGATAGCAGGGCTAAATGTATTCTCATGAGACTTGCAGAGGGCTGCTACCCAAGGGGACCTCAGAAGGGTAGGGGAGCAGATTGGCAGAAACCTTGTAAGTCTAGTATAAACACCTGACTGGGAGGGAATAAGTCTATATGTACAACAGTACAGGTGCTCATGTAGATGGATCTGGAGAAGCTGCTGCACAGTCTTGTGGCAGTCAAAATTGATCATGCAGGAGGCTGTGTTAGCCAGGATGTAGCTGCTGGGCTGAGGGAAGGGACTCCTCCCTATTCTCTGGCATTTGTGTGTTGAAAGTGCTGTGCCTGGTTTTGCCTCTTCCCAGCAGTAGAGACTAATCCAGTGGACAGCTGCCAGAATGGTGAAGGGGCTGGAGGATGTGAAAAATTATGGTAAAGCTTGATACAGCACTTGATCAAAATTTTGGTAATATGGATTTTTTTTTTTGTTTGTTTTTCTGGAATGGGAAGAAACGTTCATAGTTCTACAAGTGAAGAAAATTGCAGCAAAACTCTTCCCATCAAAATTGTAGTGAGATTGCTCCTGATTAAATTCAAAACTGGGACAAATATAAATGAGTTTAAATATGATACTTCTACCTCTCTTTTGGTTCAAGCAAATAGTATGTTGTCATATGCCGGTGATAAACATGGCATCTTCCTCCTATTTCAATCCTAAACAAAAAGCAGTAACATGAGTTCTGCAGTTGTACTCCAATTTGTTAATCATGTTTCCTAGGGCAGTGCTCACAGACCACAAGAGATGGCAACCCCGCTGAGCTAAGTGCTCCACCAGCATACTGTATTTTTTATATTACAGAAGATGTAATTTTTCTAAATCACTTGATATCTGGAGTTCTATAATACAAAAATTAGGAGATTTTTTTTGGCCCAAGTAGTGGGTTTGAACAGCCAGTAAGTATTTTTCTGTCATTTATTCAAAAGCAAACTTGTGCGCATGTTCATGAAAATCTTAGCATTCACCTTAAATCCTTGTGTATTAATAGAAATATTAGTAACTGCATTTTGGAATTAAGAATCTGCATGTAATGTCTTGTATTTGGTGGGTTATGTAATTGAAAAGGTATTATTCTTGGATCCTGTTTGAAAGCTTAATACAATTTATATCACAGATAATGTGTATTACAACCAGCTGCACATTGTGCTTTAAAAGTTGTGCTAGTTCTACAAGTTAATTTAGAAGGTTGCATCTTGTATTGCAGCACTTGGTTTTATTAGCGAAGGCTGAAAGTATTTACAAGACCAAAATTATTTACTGAAGCAATTTGAGAATACTTTTAATGAAGCACGGATAAGAGGATTCTTCAAACTGCTTGGAGAATTCATAAATATGGAAAAATATTATGAATCAATCCCTTGGTTCTCTGAAAGATCACAATATAAGCAAAGATCAGCCTATTTTATTTTTCCTTTTAGACCAATATTCTGTCTAAGATGCAGGTATGCTCCCCAGGAGCACATCCAAGTATTAGTTGTGTAGCTGGTGAAGGAGACAGGGCCCTCGATAGTTGTTTAAGGGAATCCAAATGAATTTTAATTCATTTTACGAAGAAGTTGTTCTATTAGCTGTAACTTATTAATCTTGCTAATGTAGAAGCCAATGTTAAAAAAAAAACACAACAAACAACTTCAAGAAAAGGAACACAGTGTTGAAAGTGCTGATAAAATGTGGAATAAGAAAGATTATACTCTTGCATCTTAGGTTTGATGGAAGTCCTTGCCAAAGACTGTTTCAGTGAAGTGCAAGAGGCAGAGGGCAGATTTCAAAGAGCCTAACCTGGAATAGGATGGAGGGATTATAAAGTGTGTGTTTCATAAAAATGAACAAGACCATACAAAGTAATTGTGAGATGGGCAGGGTCACAGGAGAGACAGTAGGCAAGAACTAAAAAAGAATTATTAGATCATACTCACTGTGTGATATGGGGAGTGATATGTGTAAGCCAGAAGAGAATGAGGTATTAAATGGGGGAATAAAGGGGTGGAAGCAGGTAAGAGCCATCATAAGAACTGGAAGAAGTGGGAGAGAGAGAAAGGGAAAAGAGAGGAGATGAAAAATATTTGTTTCAGGGGAAAGTGTTATAGAAGAAAAATGGGAAAGGGAAGCAAATGAGGGTAAAGACAAAAATAATTCTGTCAGTTTTGTGCATAGGGAGGGAAAATTAACAGATAAATGAACCAGAAATTCAAAAAACATAGCATCCAGCATTCAGTTAAGTTAAACAAATTGTAAATGTTTGCCCAGAAAGATGTTTTTTATAATGGAGTAAGTCAGCATGTTTATGGGATTTCCTCAAACACTGCAGCATACCATGAATAAAAGAAGTTTATTTTGGAACAGAGGATGTTGCCAAAAACCTGAAGTGGTGCCTCTTTTATCATCAGCAAATGCCAAAGTTTGGGGAGATTGAACAGCTCTCTCTTCAAAAGAGAGCACTGAAAGTAGATGCCAGCTCATCAACACAGCTGAGCTGAAGTCAGCAGGGTTGGATTGAAATGCGGGGCAATGTAAAAGGGACCTTGCTGGACAGTGGTGGAAGGAGATGGTCAATGAGAGAATTTGGCAGCAGAAAAGACCAACAGATGAACTTTGGAAAACTTACAAAAGCAGCCACAATGAAGTTTTTGGGCCACTGAATGGCAGAAGATAAATTCTTTTCCTTATTAAGTGAACCTCCATTTTACTGCTGGTTTTACTGTTGCATGTACATACTATACTGGTTAGAAGCTGTACAAGAGCTTCACTGCTCATATCATTAGAACTTAATTCACAAACAAAACTAGCTCAAAGCCATTTGTTCTCTTGCCAGTACCAGCTTCTGCTTCCAAGTAGCTCTGGCTTAGATAGTTCACATTCTCTTCTGTAAAGTTGAATATTCCTAGTAGATGGGTTTTGTTCCCGCTCACCATCTCCAATGCAGCTGACCCAAACTGTATATTTCATAAGGTCTTTCTAATGCCTTTTCCAGAGTGCTAGGAGCTGCTTCTTGTGGTGGCTGCCTTTTCCACAGCTGCCTGATTGATGGTTTATTCTCATCATAAGGTTAAATCACATACCCTGTCTGAAGAAGGGCACAAGGATGAATGAAGATGGCAGAACAAGGACACAGCTACCTGAGATGGAAGGCTTGTCATCAAGGAGATTATAATGTCCTATCAAGTCTTATTCTAGAGGTGCTGCTCTTTAGTGCAATGTTGTTCTGATTAGCTTGATAACAAAAAAGCCCTGCACTATGAGTCTTGATGTAGAGGCCTTCAAGACTAGTATGGTGCTTTGTCTGGAAGAGCCTGGAATGTAGTGAACCACGTAGACTTTCTATGCACTGGTCTGAAAATGGCTACATACAGCCTGGGCATCTGCTGATGTGGACATAATCACAGGAAAGCTTGGTCTGATCCTTGTTTGCAGCTGAAGGTGTCACTGAGGTGTAGGCATTGCTCTCCCATTAGACCAGGGTAACACAGTCAAAGCCACCGTAGATATGTTTATGCTTACTGGCATAAAATTTCTTAGACAACTAGACAGCTGGAGGCTGTTTTCCTTCCAGGATATCAGGATTTATCTTCTGCTTCAGATTTATACAGGAAAAAAATGTTAGCAAAGCAACACGGAACTGCATTTCTAGCTTCAGTTTATTTTATTTTTTTTTTAGCATTCGGAGTCATTATCAAGTGTACATATATTCTGTTACAAATTATATTCTTCAATTTCTTTAAATTCAGATCTCCTTCACTGATTTTTGAACTTGTTTAGCTAGCAGCACTATGCAGTCTGTGTGTAAGTAACGGCAGCTTTTTGGTCCAGGAACTCCCTTAACAAAGGAAAAATTTGGATGGAACTTTCCAGTCACTGAGATCTTGCATCCATTTATTCCCCTCATGGCACCGAATTGTTCTCTTTCAGCTGTATCTGGAAAGGCAGTTGAAACACACTGAGCACTGAGGAATCTAAAAAAGATGTCCTGTTAAAAACAATGGCAGAAGAGCATGCCCTCAGAGTTCTATGTTGGGCCAAGATTTTAGGAATTCAGTTATTGGCAGGTGCTGTGTGTTCACCATGCAGATGGGATCAATAAAGCCTTCTAAATATATACCTCCCTCACTTTTACAACTGTACTTCTAGATTTAGGGGATTGTGTCTGTGGGTATATATGTAAATTCACATACTAACAATGTTT
Source organism: Lichenostomus cassidix (assembly GCF_008360975.1). Classification (NCBI taxonomy): domain Eukaryota; kingdom Metazoa; phylum Chordata; class Aves; order Passeriformes; family Meliphagidae; genus Lichenostomus; species Lichenostomus cassidix. The sequence continues at coordinate 50,883,525 of NC_139482.1, forward strand.
AATTTGTTGCTACTAGTTTGATTAAGAAAAGGTACTATTTGAACACTAGAGAAGTGAACTTTTTAAAACTATATAAATCCTAGAACCGACATAAAAGCTTCGACAGACAGTAACCCCTGGCAAAATACTTGACACTCTTATCCTTTGTGTGTTGCAATAAATCCAGTTCAGAGTTGCAAATACATATTTTCCCAAATCAGTTATTTATGCCAAGAGTTGCAGCATCAGCCCACAGGTGAAATAACTGTGGGCTTCTGTGCCTTGAAGAGGCTGCTCACCAAGGATCCAAGAGACCAGGAGAATCAATGAGACAGGGAAGAATATGAAGGAAATTAAAAGAGGATGATTAAATAAAACAAGGTGAGGAGCAGAAAAGACAACAGGGTGTGTGTCATATTGAGGAGTCAAAAAAAAAAAAAATCCAGGAAGGTGAAAAAAGAGCAAGTGTTATCGGAATTGAGGAATAAACAATCAGTGATGGTAGAGTGGCTGTAAGAGTATGTTTGCATTCAGGCTGGGTAGTGGTTTAGTCCCTAGGAGCTAATGTGAAATGAATGTCTGTCCCAGGGGATTTTTTCAGATATTTATTTTTCTTCCTGTGTTGGGATGGTAATTCAAACACAACCTTTCAGTGTCATGAAAAGCTTTGTTTTGAACACGCCAGTGAATCAGGTTGAAGCAAGATATTTTTACTAAGGGCAGTGTGATGATAACCCATGATGGGCTGCATTGCTGTGGTCTTATTTGAACTGCAGCTGGGACATTCTCCCTGCCCTGTCTGATAGGCCAAAGTTCCCAACAGGCCTGCATGGCTGCTTGAGAGAGGACCTCAGTGCATCCAAGGAAATGTGGTCTGGGCTCTTGTGTCTACAGTGGGATCCATAAAAATACATGCAGGTCAGCTCATCTTAATGAAATGTAGGAAGCTGCATACACACCTTGAAAATACACAGGTTTATAGCTGGGCATGCTGGATTTACTGGTTTGTGTTTGGGAATTTGAAGACATGCTTTATCTGAATTTTTCTTTGCACTCTAGCATAGATTTTTGTGTTTGCTGTTTTACTTATTCTTCCCTGACTATTAATGTTATTTATCTTTTTTATTTCTGTGTACCTTCACATCTTTCTGCTTCTTGTGCTGAGCCTAACTTGTACTTCTCTCCCACGTTTTCCCTCATAATCCCTTTTTTCTGAATTCCAGTGTTCTCCTTTACCATCTGTTTTCCTCTCATCAAAGTCTATCTCTGCTTTCTTTCCCTCCCATATGTGTGCAAAGGCATTCCAATACAGAAGGCTTTATTCAAGAAAAATAGCAAAAAATGGGGACTGTCTACCTTACAAGTTATTCTTCTTAATGTTTGCTGTGTCCCTCTACATGGAAATTGGTGCACTGTGAGTTCACATACTAATTTACAATAAATTTATGGCACAGTGAATAAGCCTTAGGCTCCTAAACATCCTGATAGTTTTTACAATGTTATGCGTAGTGCTTTCCAGTTTACAGCCTTACAGTTTAAAAATTTATTAAAATGTATTAAATGTATTAATCACATGTAGTAAAATGTATTTTAGTTTTGGAATATTCCAATCTTTAAATTCAATGAAGTTAGAGTGTTTATCTTTTTTTTTTTTTTAAGACTTTTTTTAATGAAAGTGCTTGATTGTCTTGAAGATCAATGTAAAATATGCATGTTGAATGCTTCCATCCTTTCATGAAATTACTTGTAATTCTGAGCACCAGCTACTATTCTTCAATTAGATGAAAATGTGTGATGCCAGGCTAGAAGATGCTTAAATCTACAGGAGACAAATTGCTCCTAAAAAAAGAAAAATATGAGGTATGGAATAATACTCAGACATGCACAGCTTCCCACTTGCAATGTAATGTTCTGTGCCCACTCTAGAAATCTGCTCTAAGCTAGCTTTCATGAAACAGCCTTCTCCTACCTCTGCCTGTGGGACTAAACTTCTGTGGCAAACTGAATCCCAAAGCTGGAGTTAGCCTTTGTACTTCAGAGCTAAGGGCAATGTCTAAAACTGAGACTAGTGACTTGTCTCAGACCTTCAGTTCTGTAGAATAAAAAGTTACTAGACAGCACTTTATCTCTTGCAAAAGGCATCAGCAAAAGCAGGAGTAGGGCCGTACATGTTGCTTATCCTTAACATAAACTTATCTTTCTTCCCTGCTGTCTGCTTTGATCCTTTCACTGTGCTACCATTTAAACATATATCCTTGCCTGGCAGACTCCTTGATCTTCTTTGTGGTAGGGACTTACAGTCATAATAAAGTATGCAGTCCCTGGTCCATCCTCTCCTTTAAACTCTTGATAATTACAAGTGTTTAAATTGTCTCAGATTCATAATGTATTGCTCTATTTGTTTGCCTTTAAAACAGTTTTTTGTCAGTGTGCAATTGGGCTTGGCAAACATGCTTTCCTCCTGGATTTGTAACATGGTTTGGTCATGGTTAGCAAATTATAATTTCAGTGAGACTTTAAGTAGTTTAAACTTCAGTAAACTCAATACCAGTGTTGACGTGTTGATATTTGTTTTCTTCCAATGTTTGCCTAAACATTCTTGGTTTTCAGTTGCCAATTAATTCATTTTTCTCTTCATTTGTTAAAACTGAGGATGTAATCTCATGGGCCTGAATCTCCAGGATAGCATTTTTAAATGTTTATTCACACAGTTATTTTCATTATGTGGTTGGAAAAGAGACACTGTGATCTACCTGGGTATGTCAATAAATTTGGATCAATGCCTTCAAACCCAAGGGCTTAAAATGAGACTCTGAGCTCCTAAAGCCTTGGGCAACTTGTGAAATTCAAGTGCTAGTATGCTTGATGAAACCTTAAAAGAGAAGGTAAAAATAAGTTCTGTTTGTTCAATGTTTTAGTCTTTACCAGTTTTACAACACTATTAGGACAATCAGTTACTTATTCCACAGTAAGCTTTTCAGTTAACTTTTATGTAAATATAAAGATATATAAAGTATTCCATATAACTACAATAAAATATTATCTAAATCTAGTGTACAGACTGTAAAATGCATAATTCTGGTTACTTACATTAGGCACCACCCATATCTTCAAAAGCTACTTACTTCTGAATATCAAACCATGTATTTATGGGCCTAAATATCTATATTAAGTCCATTATCCACAACTTACATTAGTTTACAGGACTTATGTCTTGGTTTGAAAACAAACCAGTGGGAGATCACAAGTCAACTGTCATCCGGAGTGGGTCATTAGCAGGTGATAGCAGCTAACGGCCCACAGCTGGTGGTAATAGAATACTTAACTACATCTATATTGCAACCTAGGACAACTTAGTACGCACAAGCTGTAAGTCCAGTGCTAGGGTGAACATTTCCTTATATTTTGTCTGGATTTAGAACCAAGTCTTAAAAATAACAAAATTCAGCTTGGCAGGGGCCCTGAGAGGTCATCCTCTCCAACTTCCCACTCTAAACCACGATCAGTGCTGATTTCAGACTGGCTTTGTCAGGCAGTGAAGTTGGGCCATACAAACCTTCAGAGAAGACTGTGCAGCATGTCTCAACCTTCGGCTATCTTTCAGGGATTTTTTTTCCTTTCATGTAGATAAAACCTCCTCTGTTTCCATTCAGGATCATTGTGTGCTGGTGTCCCCCAGTGCATCTCCATAAAGATCTTGGCTCACCCATTTTAATCCCCAGCAGGCAGAAGGAGGCTGCTGTCAGTTTTCCTCAGAAAAGCCTCACTTCCCTGGCTTCTGTTCCCCAGGCACATGAGCTCCCTGACTAAACTGTCTTTACAGTCAGCTCTTGCCTCTGTTCATCAATGTCTCTCTGGTACTGGTAAGCACATACGGATCAAGAATTTCTGAAACAGATTCCAGACTTGATCAGTTTTCACTACAGTAGCTCCCTGTCTTGGACCCTCTTTCTAGGCAGAGCCCTAGGAGATTCAGCTGTACACTCATACAAAGAGAAGGGGTAGAGTACTTCAGCTTTAAATATCTCTGCTGTCGCAAAATCACCTGCCCCACTGAGCAAGAAGTCCCTGCCTTCTCTGCTTGTTCTGCCATTAGTACAGAGGTAGAAGGGCTTCTTGTCATCCTTGTTCCTCACTGGTTTCAATTGCAGCTGAGCTTTGGCTTTTCTAACACCATCCCAGCATGGCCAGCAGATTCCTCTGTATTTCTTTGCTGCCTGCCTTCATTCCAGCTCCTGTATATGGTTAGTTTTTGCTGGAGCTCAATCCCTGTTTGATAAAACCAGTCTCCTCCAATGTTTGCTACTTTTTCTGAGCATCAGATGGACCACTCTTCATGCTGTGGAGAGGTTGTCCTGAAAGTCTAGCCAGCTCACTTGAGGTCATTTTTCCTAATGACCAGTTTTGCACAAGATCCTGCCTACCAGGATTCTTCACAAATATTTTCACCCCTGAATTAATCTGTGGACACTCTAAGCCTGATTATTAGTAGTCTGTCTTGTCTGATTCCCCTTGAGACTATTTGGGTTGATTCCTTCTTTCACCAAATTGTTTCTTGTCCCCTTCAGTGCATGACATTATCTGTTAAGTATACATAGGGTTTTACAAACCTTGTCACTTCTTCCATCAACTCAGGGAGCAGCTTTCTCCAAGGGTTCTTATTTTGCCTCTTTTTTTTTTCCTTTTTTTTTATGGCTTAATAATGGAAGATGGCAAGTGCTTTTTTGTAATCTCTCTCTTTCTCTTGTAATATCTCTCTTTCTCTGAAGAAACTCATTGCAGTCACAGTTGAAGATTCAGGGAGAGAAAATCTTTCTCTAAAAAAAGAAAAACTAATCTAACCCAACCGATTAAAATGCATATTTGTCATGCTTAAAAAAAAATAAAAAGAAAAAAGAAAATATTCCTTCTTGGTGAAGGATTATAAAGGTAATGCTAAAAGAAATAAATTTGGTCTGGCAATATGGATGTTTTACTCTAGCCTGCTGTTAGTTTGCAATATTTCAGCATGATGATTTTCTTATGTGCCTTTTGTTTATACAAACTGTTGACTTCCCCCCGCCCGCCCCCTTGGTGCCTGCTGAGCACATGAAACACAATCTGAAAATTTATACTTCATTTGGAACTCTCTTTAATCTCCAGTTTTAATCCATTTCATGCTAGCTGCAGCACAACTGAGGGAACACAAGAAAAATTAGTGTGAGACAAGTTGATCAAGACAATTGGATAAAGGGTGACTTATGAGACCTTTATGAAACTGTTCTTTGGAGGATTTACTCCAGTTTTTATTCCACATGCTCTTCCACACTTTCACACTTAACCGGACAAGATTTTTTGTTCATGAGATAACATTCAAATACTGATTTTTTCTTGCACCTACAGGAAGAAAGAGTATTGAAGCTGCTCAGACAGAAGCCATATGTAATCTCTCTTCCATCAAAGCAGAGCTGGATGATCATTTTATTAAACATGAATAGCTCCATTATTCCTCTTCCAACAGACTTACTATTAGGAAACTCCATTATCATTTAATATATATAACTTTTTTTTTTTTCATGCCAAATTGGAAATGCAAAGTTAACAGTAAAAATACATGCTCAGCCCAAACTGCTTTGCCGATTGACAATGAAAACAAACATATTGCTTTCTTGGAAACAAACTATAAACTCATAAAATGCAGAGTGTGGTAACTGAACAACTTTCATGTAAGAAAGCAACATAGCAGGATAAAGGTCTTCCAAAGTTTTCTATTGATACCACTGTTTAGTTGTGTCTGTCCAATTTTATTCTGTAAGTAGGCTTGATTCTGTTATTAGAATGAGCTGTTTCAGAGTAAATATTATACCAGGCAGTCCTATGAAAAACACATTTGTAGAGGTGTCTGAGCTTTAGTTATACTGAATTCAACCTACCATGCCTGTACACATACTTGAATTTGCATCAGAGCCATGAATCATATAACCAACAGCAATCCTGCTCCTTGGCCACCAATTTCCTTAAGGACAGCAGGACATAGAAGCTATATCCCCTAGGTGCCAGCCCTTTTTGTGCTTGCTGACTACAGCTGCCCTACACCTAGGCCTCTGTGGTGCAGGGAACAGCCTGCATGGCTCACAAACAGGTGTCTAGTGAGCCCAAAGCATTACAGGCCCTAAACTCTAACGGAGTTACTCAAAACTTGATGTTACTAAACTGTTTAGATGCACCTGCAAAATGTGTTGCATTACAATGAAGAAAGAGCTTGGGGGGGGTTTCATCCAGTGCTATTTTTCTTTTTAATCAGTTAACTGAGACCACTATGCCCTGCTGGCAGTTGCAGATGTCTGCTTTTCAGGCCAGAGTTCTGTTGTTTTCTCCCTATCTAAAAGCATCATGCTCCCGAGCTCCTGCTTCTTGAGGTTTGAGCAGAAAAACCTGTGTTCAAAAGCAAACCTTTTGGCAACTGACACTAATAAGTACCAGTGGGAAACGTGTTCCCTTATAGAAAAATTCCCCAGTGTGAGGATTTGGATATTCTTTTGGAGGCAGAGCCAAGTAGCCTGCAGAACTCTTGCCTGGTGTTACATACACCTTCAGAGCTCATGACCCATGTTAGGAGTTGGCAGAGTAAACCAGTTTCATATGCATCTATAGATTTTTTGAATAAAAAGTGTTGATCAACTGTTATATTAGTCTAATTTATTATAATGCTATTATGGTAGATAAAGATGAAACAATACAGTGATCAAATTGCAATCTATTGTTTTTAATTTGCTCACAGAATCAAGTTTTAATTCTTTTCCATGGGAAGCAATATGATATAGGTGAAATGCCTGTTCCTGTCACAGTTAGCAAAAGAGCTTTTCCAAAGTCTTAACCCAGGCTGAAAATTGGATTGTACAGTAAAATGTGTTTTGAACCCAATGACACTTTCTTGAAAGAGACTCTGTGGAAGTCAGACTTCAACAAACACCCACAAGAATATGTTGACTACTGAGATGGAGTAACAAAAGGTAAAGCTGTCATTTCAATGAAACAAGAGTAAAAAATAGTTTGAAGCACATCCACCTGATTACTCAAGATCTTTAATTTAGGTAGTTATTGGCAGGCCTTCAAGTCATGAGGGAGCACCACTCTTCTTACAAATGATTCTAAATTTTCTTCTTGTGTGCAGAAAGACTAAGGCAGGGAAATGCAGAGGGTTTCAGATGTTGTACAGCAGGATAGTTTGAATAATAGGAAAGCAAAAGCCCATTTTCTTTCTTCTATTTTGCATTGTTCTAGTAGGAATTACTTCTCATATTCTCCAGTTAATGACCAGGTGTGGCTTCTGGGCTAACTCGGTGAATCCGAGAGTCCAAAATAGTTATTGCAGTCAAATTCCTTTTGGAGAGCTGTTAATGTCAATCTGGGAACCCTCATCACTGAACAAACCTCCATTTTGGCAAATGCTATAGGTAAGAGGATTTTTTAAGATATGAGTGTGGTGTGTCTGCATTGGCTGTAGGCCAGGTGCCCACCAAACCCCTCTATCACTCTCCTTTTTCAGTGGCCAGAGGAGAGAAAATAAAATTAAAGTCTCTTGGCTCAGTATAAGGACAGGGATAGATCACTTAGCAATTGCTGCCATGGGCAAAACAGACTTGATGAAATTAATTTATTGGCAGTCAAATCAGAGTAGGGTAATGAGAAAATAAAAACAAACCTTAAAAATACCTTCCCCTCACCTCTCCCTTCCTCTTGTCTTCATCTTCACTCCCAATTTCTGTATCTACTCACTCTCACAAGTATCTTAGGGGGATAAGGACTGGGGGTTGTGGTCAGTTGTCTGTGTTGCTCCCCTCTCCTCAGTCTTCCCTGCGTGGGCTCCCTCTCACAGGAGACAGTTCTCCACAAACATCTCAAATGTGAGTCCTTCCCACAGGCTACAGTTCTTCACAGATCTCTCCAGTGTGGGTCCCTTCCAAGGGGTGCAGTCCCTTAAGGACAGACTGCTCCAGCATAGGTGCCCATGAGTCCACATGCCCTGCCAGCAAAACTGCTCTAGCAGAGGCTTTCCATGGGGTCACAGCCTCCTTCAAGCATCCATCTGCTCCAGTGGGGAGTCCTCCATGGGCTGCAGGTGGATGTCTGCTCCACTGTAGACCCCCATGGGCTGCCTGCCTCTCCATGGTCTTCAGCACAGGCTGCAGAATAATCTGTTCTCTGGCACCTGGAGCATTTTCTTCCACTCTTTCCTCACTGACCTTGGTATCTACAGGGCTGTCTCCCCCACCTATTCTCACTCCTCTCTTCTCTGGCTGCAAGTGTTCTTCCACAGTAACTTCTTCCCCTTCTTTAATATTTTAGCCAGAAGGATTACCACCATAGCTGGTGGTCAGCAGCAGGTCCCTCTTGGAACCATCTGCCACTGGCTCTACTGGACATAGGGGGAAGCTTCTGGCAGCTTCTCACAAAAACTACCCCAGTAACCTCCCTACTGCCAAAACCTTGCCATGCAAACCCAATACAATAAGAAATATTAAAGCTTTCAGGGATACACAGTCAAGAAGGCAATTTATTACATCCTTTCCTGTCTGGCTGAGATAACAGATGAGATAGCCACAATCAGCAAAAATTGGTTTGATATTAAATGCCTAATTGTCTAATCTACTTGTAATTATCTTTTAGAGCTTTCTTGAATAATTCAACCTTTCTTAAAATTGTTAAGGCTGTTCTAGTAGGGTACTAAAATGAAATTTTAAGCATTGACAGAAAAACATGATCTTGTAGGTTGTGGTAATGTAAAACCATGAACTGCCTTTGTATGAAATAAACTCCTTTGAATTCCTTTTCGTAGAATTGGCTTCAGATTCAAGTCAAAGTGAATCTCATCAACTTGACTTTCTTAAAAGTGGCTCAGTTCTGCAATACCTGGCTCAAAAATCAAATTTAACCTTCAGAATGGAAACGTTTTACTTCTGTAAGACTTTGTGTGAGTAATGCCACTGAGTGATATTTAGAACAGTGTTTTAAAAAGTCATTCAGTAATTTCTTCTAAATTATTTACTGAGTGGAAAATATGATGGATAACAAATGCATGCCCTTGGAAAAAAAAGAGCGTAACATCTGGAGTGCAGTTTGTAATCCCAGAAGTATGACTATCTCATGCTGCAGTTGAGGGCTAGTGAAGGTGAAAGGCAGAGGAGAGTCAGACATGGTACAGTCAGCAGATCAGTCAGTATATGTGATGTCTGCAAAGAAACTCAGCCCGAAATGTTTGCATTGCCTGTCTCAGAAGCAGATGCAAACATGGCACAGAGAGTTTGCAGGAAGGGGATGCTGTGAAAGACAGAGAAGGCTTGAGAAGTAGCTCTGTATTAAACTGTGGAAGCTTTTTGTTCTGCTTCACTCTGGTCACACAGCTCGTGCTGTATTTGCGGTGAGTGCTCTGGCCTCTCCCCTGCAAGCAGCTCTGCCATGGACTGCTGAACTGCTGTGGCACACTAATACATTTGGTAGCTGCATGGTTCTTCCTGTGCAGCTCTATAGATGGTACACAGTTTCAAAAAAAGCTGGTTGCAATTATTGCCTTTCCTGCAGATTTGATATGGATATGGAATAGAGGAATTCTCACATAAGTGCTCTATTCCTTAAAGCAGTCCTCTATGCAAAGTGCAGAATTCTTTCTCTTTGTATACAAACAGCTTGCTGGAAAACGTTTTTATTTTTTTATATCAATTTTGAAAGCACCCATTAATACTGGCACAATAAAACAAGTGCATACAGGCTATTTATTCTTCTATTTTCAACTCTGACTAGATCATAATAAAGCAGATTTGAAGGAGGTAAGCTGACTAATATGTAAAATGTGACAAAAACTCACTGTGTGATGGAATAGCAACTTGTAAATAACCAAGGTCAATCTTTTGTATTGCTTTAGAAAATACATGGTTCCAGGGTGTTTTGTTCTTCCACCACTCTCTTGGCAACTTGAAATGGGGCACGTGTATGGCGTGAACAATACCAACTGGAAAAAGCAAATGGCATGTGTTTGAACCACAAGGAATCCTGAACTCCCATAAAAAGGCACACGTTTGCAGCTGTTCTGGGCAGTATATAACAAACTAAATGAGCTTATGTCCATTTATGCCTCAAAATGTGGTTAACTAGCCTTAGTGAGGTAATTCATTGCCTGTGGAGTATTTCTGTTTTAATTCTGGGTTACTATCTTAGACAAGTAATGCTTGTTTTAAAATTTAAGTATTAAAAAAATGTTAGTTTGTATATATTTCCCTGTTCATATACACACATATATATATATAGTGAACGATAAAGGCACTAAACACTAAATGCTATTAGAAAGAATTTGTTAAATGAAATTGAGTAAATTTCAAGTATTGAAACTGCTGGAATTTGCCTTGACTCAGAGTTTTTAAGTCTTCTGAGATGTCTAGATTTCTCTCTGGTAATATTAAACCAGTATTACTTATGTATATATGTATTTTCAGATTGATTTATTCTACAGCTGCAGTGAATTGTATTTGCAAATTATGAAGTGTATGTATGCAGTTTGAGTTAACATAAAATCAAAAATCAGCCTGGTTCCAGTTATAGTAGTTTGAGTTTGTCCCCAGTGTTCTTTTTTCAAAAGCAAATTTCTCTGCAGATATTCACTTATGAATATCCACTCATGAGAGTAATGTGTTGAATTTACCTTTTTTATTTATTTTGGTTTGAAAAAAACACCCCAAACACAATCTGACATGATTTTGAGCTCACTAGACTTAAATTCTCTTTTATTTGAAGGAGAGGAAAAATACCTTTTATATCCAGTGCTACTTTACCGGTGTATGGAGAGTCAGTGTAAGGGAAAAACAGCGGGGATAAAGCAATACAAAGTTGAGAAAGGATAGATGGAAACAAAGTGTGGTGGTTTGGGGGTTTGTTTGTTTGTTTAACTGTGGGTATACCTCTTTCACACAAATCTTGGAAATCAGGACTTACTGTGTCCATTGGTCCATGGAACTGTTCACCCACACAATTATTATCAGGATTGCAACCTTGAATTGCAATTCAATGAATATGCCTTAAAAATAAAAGTGTAAATGTGTCTTTAAAAAAGGCACAAGTGGGCCAATGTAATAATGAAAGATTATTCAGTCAGAAATGCTGCTGCAGTTCTGCATGGTTGCAGAGCTTTTTGTTGCTCTGCATGTAATCCCTCCCCCTTCCTTTTTCTTGCAAGTGAAACATATGAAGTAATGGAAAGAGCATGATTTGGGAAGCATGCTTACAAATCTCCCAGGGTGGGAGAAGAGAATTTCTTATAAGAGATGTTAGTACAGGCCAGTTAAGGGTCTTCCTGAGCTGTGTCGTGGGTTTTTCTGCAGAAGTGTTTTTAATTCCACTGTGACTTTAGTTAAGAGCCTTGAAAATGCCTAACTTGTTTAAGCACAGTACAGAAGGCAACAGGGAATCATTACAATGACTCATAAGGCATAGGATACCAATACTGAAATAAAAATGAGTTGTTCCAATTTCTATGTTTCAAGCGGTAATTCTGCAACATCTAGGACTGCTTTATGAAGCACAATCTTTTTCTTTAATAAGGAGATAATCGAAAACAAGTTAGCTTGGCTTGAGAGAACAAACAGTGTTTCTCCTGGCAGGCTGGGAATCATAAACATTTTTTGACAGGGATTTACAGAAAGCTCTGGCTGAATGAGGTCATATAACAGAAGCTGGTCTTCCTAACCCCAAATATATATCTGACGTAATGATTCTACACTTCGGGATGTGTCAGCAAAAAAAACCTCTTGGGTTCTTTTTGTTACTGCTCTGACAGCAACTAGTGTCTTGAGACACTAGGAAAGAAAAAGTGAGCCTGACAGGATAGGAATGAATTGCCTCCATGACAGAAAGGAACTGCTGTGTGTAAGGAAGTAATACACCAACTGCAGGAGGGTGAAGATAAATAAGAATGTATATGAGGACAATATCTTTTCTATATTGAGTGTCTAAGGGCATTAGTCTTCCTTATATCTTTTCCTCTGGTCTCCAACTTTCTTCCTGCCATGAAGTATAGTTTTTTCAAGTTTGCATGTTTGTTGTTTAAGTAGGTTTTATTATGTATATATTCATTGTACTATGTCTTTTTCACCATTTTGTGTATAAACCCCACATTAGAACATCTCTCTTAATCCCACAACATCTTTTGATGGCCCTGAGAGGTTTTTTAAATAGATGACATGGGCATAAATCCTTCTTTTATGCAACCTACCAGAGGCCTGAGCTGCTCTAAACCCCATGGAAAGACATATTATATGTCTAGGGGTTGACCTGAAAGGATCCCTTATCATTCTGTACTTGTGGGCTTGGATTTTAATGCCTTGGATTGAAAGCTCATTTTGTGATACCACTTGGTTTCTTTAGCTCTGCAGGTGATGTGTAGAAAAAGGCAAAATGCTGATGTCATCAAAGTCTGTTGGTATTTTGAAAGTGTCAAGATTTTGGCTGGTACTGTTCAAGAAGGTACTGTTCGAGTCATTAGCATGACTATGGTTAAAATTATTTCCATGATGTTTTGGTGCATTTCCGGTAATTTTAATTTTCCTTGTTAGCTTGTTCTTCACCATGGCTTCTGCTTTGACACTTAAGTCTAAAACCCAGATTAATTTTTCATTAGGAATTTGCCTTTGACTTGTGAATAAAATTGTTGCATTGCTTTGTGATTCAGCCAGAAAATAAGAAAATGGAGATGAGAGTAGATAGGCTTGTATTTGAAAGATGGTTTATTTATAGAAATAAAAGATAAATATGAAATATGGGGTAAAAGAAAGATAAAATGTGATGAGGGACAGTGATGGCCTAGAAAAAAAAGAAAATGTCTTTCCTCCTGTTTTCCTGATCTCTGTGGCAATGTGTCTTAAAAGCAACTAGTCTAAGACTCCTTACACTGTTTTCTGGCAGCAGATTTCATAATAACATGAGCAGAAAATGGAATTAAAGGTTGATTTTTGCCATTGTGTAGAGAAAAACAAGTCTCAGTTGTAAATAAGACCAGATATTTCTCATTGCTACAGCTATCATTTTGATTTTTCTTCAACTGAAAAAACACAACATGTAAAAAACCTCTTTTGGCTTTTTATGCTGTTGATCAAAAAGAGTGAGGGATGTTGGAGAAGGAAGGAAGAGCAGAACAAATAGGTTCCATACAGGTGTGCATGCTCTCAGTGGCTCTGTCAGTAACATTTGTTCAATCTGATCTGAAGAAAATAAACCCATTAAACTCTCAGTGGAAAGATAACTTTTCTGATCCTTGGGTGAGCAGCAAATACAAACCTCCCAGGGAAGTTGGACGGTATCTTACAGCAAGGGCAGCAAACTTGCACAAGTCAGAAACACAATATAGTTCCTCCCTGGACTTCAGAGGCATTTCTCTGACATCTATCCCCAAGCTAGAAATTATTCAGACATTAAAAGTGCAGAAGAAAATGAGCTTATCATATTTTGAAGTCTTTAGGGCTCTTCTTCTCCTCTGTCAGGAATCAGTGACATCCTACCATATTTCACCTATGCCTGCCTAATTAACAGGTACCTTTCTTTTCAAGATAGGTCTATCACCACACCATGTCAATACCTGTCTCTTTCTTTCTTTCTTTTCTTTCTTTCTGTCTTTCTGTCTTTCTGTCTTTCTGTCTTTCTTGTCTTTCTGTCTTTCTTTCTCATTTTTTTCCTCTACTTTTTTGATAGGGAGATTATGTTTTAGTATTAATACTAGTTCAGATGAGCAAGAATAAGCAGACATTATTAGGAATGAGTGGCTTCACTTGGATACCATTGCACTGGTTGGCATACTCATTACAATCTGAAAATTACCTTCACTTGTGTAACTGTCCACCAAAATCATAGCATCTAAGCTAGTATTTTAACAAAAACCTTCAGAACAGATTAGTCTTACATTCTCTTCAACCCTCAGCCAAATAGCCACAATAAACAACATCTAGTGCTAAATGTGCCACTTAAGATCTTTGTACATTTCCTTGTTCCCTCTCTGGCTGTGTTTTTCTTGTCTTTTTCTGTTTGAACTCTGTCAACGCTGAAGAAAAAGAACGTCTCAATCTGAACCGCCAAAGCTGTGGAAGGGCATTGAAGCAAGACCTCATCACCTATGAACTGGCAGTGAGGGATGCACACTGCATGCCTAATAGCACCTGCAGAGCACCAGATTGATCACCTCCATGGCAAGTGCTGTGCAAACATCTTATAAAGGAAGACAGTCCCTTCCCCACAGAAGGTAAAGCTGAAAACCTCTCCTATCTACCTTTTGTTCACTTTCCTATGCCCACTCCAATTACTACTACTACTCTTGTTCCCATTCCCGGTTGACTTTCCGCTCTGCACCGGCTCCTTATGAAAAGGAAATGATCCCTTCAGACAGCTTTGTTCTACTTCTTGCCCTATTTCGAGTGCCAGTATGGAGCCAGTAGGTTTTGTTCAGGCATCACGATGGCAAACTTCAGCTGGAAGAGGGAGGGCATGGTGTGGGGAAAAGTCTCTGTGAGAGCTGGTGTAGTTTGTGTCACCACCCGAAAGTTAAAGATAAGTAAATGAGGAGCAAAGAATTAATGCGTAAGCTTGTAATGAGCTAAAAAAGCAAACAAATCAAGAAACAGAACACAGGTTAGACAAACAGGGAAGAAGCTGCATGTGGATTATACCTAGGCTGCAGTTTCAATCATATTGTGGTGGCTGTAAGTAAAAACATAGAGAAACTCTGTCCATAAGTCATACGAGATGCAATTGCTGCAGCAATGAAAGTTGACTTTTTTTCTCAGAAAGGAATAATTATTAATGAGACTTTGATGAGTCCTTTTAGCAATGAAGCCCCTTTTGGCCCTCTTGAGTAGAATTGCTCTGGAATTGCAACTTTGAACCTTGCAGACAACAGTGAAGGAATGAATTTTTGAAAAACTTACTTAGTACCTCAGCAGGGAAATTTTAGAGGATAAGATACATGGATATTTTTAGTGGTAAAAACTTCTAATCAGTTCTTTAATCCCAAAGCTAGCAGCCAAAACCTCCAGCTTTCAGGAAGTAAAAGAAAGAGCTGGAGGCTTGGTTTTTGGCTTATGAATGCTTTTCCATTGAGATTATTGGGGGAAAAGTAGAAAAGTATTTTAAGGATTTGAGCCTTTGCTGGTTTGCTGGTTTTGTGCTAAATTCTGGGAACTATATTTGAAATATAAGTTTACTGACAGCAGGAAATATTGCACACTAACATGTGAGTGAGCAAATGCAATATATTGCCTCACATGGTCAATTTATATTATCAGGGGCAGTGCAACTTTAAACTGTTGTCTTTAGTCTTCATCTCCTTAATCCCTGAAATGGGCCACTGGCAATAGTTTCCATGTCAGAGTAAAATCTCTGCTGAGAACTGACTTGGAAGTAGAAGACAGTGTGATTTAGCATGCAGAATGATCCAGGTGATGGATACAGCAGGAATACTTTGCAGGAAGGAACAAGAACACTGAACAGCTCTTGTTGAGGTACTGTGATATTACAGCAGTGAGCAAAAAGAAAATGGCTAGTGGCTAATAAAGAGATGCTTCTTTTATCTGCTTTTGTTAGCCAACTTCAGGACTCTTTAGGATGAAATTTTCATGGAACAAGAATATTCTGATCTGGACAGGACCCACAAGGATCAACAACCAACTCTGAAGTGAATGGCCCATACAGGGATCTAACACACAACCTTGGCATTATTAGCACCGTGCTCGAATGAACTGACCTAATCTTTGTATGGTAATCTAGCTGTATGCATACCATAACTTCAGAAAAATGTTTCTTGGAGATTTCTAGTGTGTGTTCAATTTTCTCCTTTTGTATTGCGTGAAGAAAAGCTGATGAGGGACATTTTTGTTCAGGAATTGAAGATACTTGAAGGTTTAAGAAAAACATCAGAATTAAAACTTAATATATTTTTTTGTACAAAAAAACATATACTTTACCTATTTTTTTCCTTTTCATTGTTCACAGTTGGTTTCTCCAGAACCAGAAGGTACTATGTTCATGAATAAATCTTTTGTTTCCCTAAGATCACAAATAGTCTTGTGAAGAAGTTGTGTTTGTGTTGCTAGACTCAAAGTCCTCCACATATCCATGCTGTTCAGGAACCTGTAAATATGGTTGTCTAAGCATGTTTATTATGTGGAGCTGAATATGTCATCAAGTGTCTCTTTCAGTAAAATGATGGTTTTAACTGAGTCTGCATTTCCTTCTGGGGTTTTTCTGTGCACTGTGGTGCCTGTTTTTCTAACCACAGCATGTACCACTATGGCGGCATCCACTGGAAAAAAGAAAAAAAAGAAAAAAAAAGGGGAAAAAAAAAAGAAAAAAACAACCAAACCAACAAAAAACAGGACAAATTGTAACTTCAGTCAATGATTTTGACTCAGTTAAAAAAACTGGGAACCTTTGGCATATTGGAAAGAAGTTCCTGGGATACCAGTGCATCTCTAAAGGAAAACAAGGCTCACAAAACAAGAATGTTGTATGTTACCAATTGGTCTGTCCTAGGTAAAATTATCTCATTAAATATCATTCTGAACGTCGAATTTTGAAGAGCTGTCAAAAAAAATGCACTTAACTTCTGTCTAATTACTTGATATGCAACTAGAAATTAAATGAAAGGACTTTAAAAACTATTTCCATTCTGTGTTGCCATGCTAGAACTGAAAATAAGTTTTTGAAGTGATTTTTACATGTCCTTTGATAAAAGGACCTTATTCTGTTACAAACTTGTTATTGTGATTTTTGTGCTAAGAAGAGCAGTGTCTTGACGACAGCATCTTTTACCTATCAAGAGAAAGATTAATTACTTGACTGTATGGAAATCAAACCTTGAGGAACAGTTCCAGTTAAAAGCCTTACTGGCTTTGGAAGAAACTCCTTTGTAAAGTTTATAGTACTGCTTTAACCTTTAAAGACTGCTTTAAACCTTTTAAAATCAGATTGAATCAAGTACTTCAGAATATATTTTAGAGAAAAATATTACTTAGGCAAAGGAATGAATAAGACACAATTAAAATAACAGTAAGTCTTCTATCCGGAACTCCTTTTTTTATTTTTGAGAACTGTAAGTCTGTAGAGGAGTTGACTTGCTCAATTTTTATTCCTTCTAGCTCTCATCTAAAATTAGAAATAAAAAGTAGAATATGCCAGTTGATGCTTCTGATAAGGTAGGGAAACAGAATTTTATGTAAAGACAGAGACAGATTTAAGCTTTGAAGGTAGCAGCAATCTTTCTATTATTAGGGGAGCAACTTGTCTCAGGGCCTTAATTCTGTAGTATTTCTTGCCCTGTACTGTCAGTGGGGGAATAGCAGAGTCCTTTATAATAAACAGCTCCAGCTCTTTCTCTGGGGGAAACCACTGACTTTTCTGACAATGCAAAGAGAGCAGCAGAGGGCGAATTTCACGGCTATTGCTGCACCACAAATATACTGCATTACTCAGCTGATGGGATACTCTTCCAGTAAGGTAAGAATTAATATTGGTGTTTAAATACCACTGTCACTTGAAGAAGATATAAAAGTCTGGATAATGGGCATAGCTGAGAAACTAATAGAGTAACGTTTACAACCAGGGGTCATTACTTTTTTTGTGCATGGAAGCTGATATTTTATTAATCGTAGTGAAAATTACAGATTTTACAGTCTTCTCTGAAGTATGAAACATGGCCTTAAGCTAAATCAAGCAGTCTTCTGAACATTTTGGCACTACATTTCTTCTGAAACAGCTAGATGCAGTTAATTGGCAAACACATGCACCCATAGCAAGAAAATTTGTAAACACTCTCATGCTCAGAGGATGAACTGTTGCTGTAAGGCAGGCCCCAGAGCACAAAATCACAGAGTACAAGTAGTCACTGACTTGAAAGTATTCTTTTTTTTCACTAGTGCCTTTGCGTAAGTTGTGCTTTTGGGAGTAGGTGGACCTGTTTTGTACAAGCAGACTGTGCTTTGTCTTAATTGTAATTTTGTATTCTGTTCATGGGAGAGAATATGGGATAAAGCTGAGTAATCTGTGCAGCCGTTTCTTGAGAAACAGAAGCTGCGAAAGGATCTACTGTCTCCAACTTACTCTCACAGCATCATTTGAAATGCTGGATCCTCTCTCAGTATTTAAGTACCCAATACTCCCCAGCAGCAAACTAACAGTGTTATAAGAGAAACTTATTTCCCTGTGTCAATTGAAACTTTGATTGCCAACATGTGCATGCTAATGATCTACTGACTGATCTTTGCAAGGAAGTAATCCATGAACAATACTTGATTTCCACTCATCCTGGTCTGAAATGCTAAGCTACTTTTACTGTCCAAGCCTTATGATTAGAGGGTAAGCTAAGTAGCAGGTCAGAAAATTACTTTATTCTCAAAGAAATTGTCAGACAGATGGGGAAATGGTGAAGAGGTTTTCTCACAGAAAATATCAATTCCAACAAAGAGACAAAATAATGCTGATCCTTATATATCACAGGGATACTTTAAAGGAGTTGCACCTGGAAATTTCTGCACTCTTCCATTGGGAGTCATGTTCCCCAGGTTGTATTTGAATACCCCAAATTCCCATGAGGTATTTGCCAGGTTATCCTCTCTTCTCTTTCCAGTGTCTCAGGGCCACAGAACATATTCTGTAGAAAAGAGTGGGTACTGAAAGAATTTAACTAAAACTCCTCTGTAGCACAATGACAGCTTATTCAAATCTGCTATGGGTTTGGATGCTCTGTTTTTTGGCAAAGCCTTTGGAAAGCAGATGCTTTCATATTTTCCTTCAAAGCATTTCCACAGAACATTTTCCCTGTCTTTATTAGAAAGTGACAAGTATGTTAAATTTGTTATCAGAATTTACTTTATTCAGAACATAATTTACTGTTTGACTTAAACTTCACTTAAAAATGTTATATTTTCTGGTTTAAATTTCTATTTCATCTTATCTTTATTTTCTGGCTTGCATTCCTTAAGCTGATACATTTTTATATATAAAATGTCTATCTGCCTAAATATTCTTATTTATAAAATTGTAAAAAATAACGGCAGATGGAACCCTCTTGCTGTTTGCAAACAACAATAATGTTTGATGACAAATGCACAACATTGTCATTCAAAATTGCTGCTTATGGTGAACTGCAGCCTTTAATAACAACTTGCTGTGTATGTTGAACATATCCTGGATTTTTGTAAAATGCTTCAATAAACTTGTCATGTGGATTTCTCTCCCTCCTGGAAAAGACAACTTAATGCCTCCTCTATATTTACCTCTGTTTTGGATTTATCAGTGGAGGCATGCATGTGTGCATACACGCTAGAAGGTTTTTATGAATTGCACAGTTATTGTTATTTCCCCTCATATACACAGCAAAAAAGCTCCTTTCAGCCTGACTGAATTTTAATTCTGTTTCAGAGAATAACAGAACAGGAAAGCATCAGTCAGACTCTGAGAGAGCATATCGTGGGTGTCCTGTATAATCTGTGTGGCTGTGGGTGGCTCAGTCTAGACTTCAGTAACTCTTAGAACAACCTGATTTGTCTCCCAAAACCTTGCTTTTGGTGTTTGGAGGATTTTATCAACTGTAAACTCCTCAGGTTAGAATTTTCCATGCTGTGCATGTGCCTCCAGCTGTTTGTATCCAGCAACTCTGTGTGAAAGCTTCAGACCAACATGGCACAGTTATTTATAAGATGATGATTAGGGGGAAATATGTTCAGTTCACTTGAAAGAATAAATCTGAAAATATTTTTAAGAACCACCAACAGTGTTCTTTCCTTCTCTCCATCCACTAAACCCTATGTTTTAGTGCAAGCACTTGTTGTGGTGAATCATTTCCTGCAAACGTTCTCTTTATTTCCCTAAAAAACAACCCACTTTTAGCCACGTCAAAAGCCTCTGAAAAAGACTTTTTGAGCATGATCCAAAAGGCTTTTTCATCATGGCAACAGATTTCTCCAGATATCATGAACATTCCTTATGCCCTGGCCTATTTGACAATATTTGCCTTTATGATCACACTGCTTGAAACTATCCAGTCTTGTGTGACAAAGCGTGGTCCAGATATTTGAGCCCTGGACGGGGTGGGGAGGTGAGGTGGAAACAGCTTTCAAAACTGTGGATTAAGATGTCACCTCTCCCATGTTTTCCACCCTTTAGCCCTACAGAGGAAGAGATCCAGAGGAGGTGTGAGCTCAGCCTACGAGATGGTGGTGGAGGCAGGTGTGGTATATAAGGGTACTAGGGCAGAGAAGTGAAGATACTGAGAACTGGAGATGAAAAGAGTGGGGTGGTTATAGAGACAAGATGACATTAATTAGTTGCCAACTGAATAGGAAAGGGAAGCTAAAGCTGAGATTTTGGGAGTAACTTCAATTATTTGTTTCTGGTTTTTTTCTTCTCGCTGTACTGGTCATTGAAACACGTGATGGCATCCTGAACACTTGTTTTACATAGATGCAGCCTCTTATTCATCTCCCACTCCAATAAATATTAGAGGCAGTTTCAGCCTCTTGAGAACATCTCTAGAAATCTTCTTTTCACAGCAACAGAACAACACTTCCTTCCTGTCACCTAACAGCCTTGTTCCTTGGACAATAAGCTGAGCCAGCATTGCATCATTTGGTGTCATATTTTGAGCTCTGCTGCTCCATCCAGGACAATAGGAAGAAAGTATTCTGAACATAAGAGTTGATGTGCTCTGGGTACTTTAGTTTCCTTCAAAATGTGGGGTCAGATAGGAAATTTTTCATTTAAACAAATGCAAGTACATTTCTAATTTCATGCCAAAGGTGCTGTTTCCTTCTTGGCTTAATTTGCTATATATGTATTTTTTATTATACAGAAGAAGACTGTGCTGTACAGACTGCTTCCCTACAATGTCATCTCTTTCATGCCTTTCTGATAATTTGTAAGTTTGTTCTTTCCATTTTTTGAATGAATCCAAGTTGGTGTGTGCATTCCTGTGATAAAAGGGAGGGGAGATGAGAAGAGGTTGTGCCCTCTATGTCAGTGACCAGCTGGAGCTCTGCCAGGGGATGGATGAGGAAATGACCAAGAGTTTATCAATCAGGATTAAAGGGAAGGCAGGGACAGGTGACTCTCAACAAGGAAGACAGAGAGTGGATGAGGCGCTCTATAGACAGATAGAAGCAGACTCACACTCAAGCCCTGATCCTCATGGGGGACTTTAACCACCCCAATATCTGATGGAGGGACAACACAGCAGGGCATAAGCAATCCAGGCGATTCCTGGAAGGTGCTGATGACGACTTCCTTCTCCAAGTGATAGAGCCAACAAGGAGTGATGCTCTGCTGGACGTTATTCTTAAGAACAACAAGGGGCTGGTAGGGCTGGTAGGCTGGTAGTCCTCCAAGGGAGCTTTGGCTGCAGTGACCATGAAATTATGGAGTTTGAGGTCTTTAAGACAGCAAGGAGGGCACACAGCAAGCTCTCTGCCTTGGTCTTCAGGAGAGCAGGCTTTGGCCTCATTAGGCATTTTCTTGGTAGTCTGGTACCATGGGACAGAGCACTGTAGGGAAGAGGGGTCAAAGAAAGCTGGTTGATATTCAAGGATCACCTCCTCCGAGCTCAGAAGTGCATCCCAAGGAAGAGGACATCAGGTAAAAATGCCAGGAGGTCTGCTTGGATGAACAAGTAACTCCTGAACAAGCTCAACCATAGAATGGAAGCCTACAGAGGGTGGAAACAAGGACAAGTAGCCTGGGAGGAATACAGAGAGGTTGTCTAAACAGCCACAGATTGGGTTAGAAAAGTTAAATATGCAATGGAATTAAACCTGCCCAGAGATGTCAAGGGCAAAAAGAAAAGATTCTACATGTATGTTGGTGATAACAAGAAGACTAGGGAAACAAGAGACCTGGTAGCCCAGGATACGGAGAAGGTTTAGGTACTAAGTGACTTTTTTGCCTCTGTCTTCACCAGCAAATGCTCCAGCCACACCACCAAGATGCAGAAGGAAGAGGCAGGAATTGCAAGAACAAAGAACCATCCACTCTAGGAGAATATCAGATTTGAAAAGACTGAAGGAACCTTAGACCGTTGAAAAGATCTAAGGTGCACAGTTATGGGACTGGATGAGATGCACTTGTGGGTCCAAAGGGAACTGGCAGATAAAGTGTCTAAACTACTGTCCATCCTATTTGAAAAGCTGTGGCATTCTGGTGACATCCATATTGACTGGAAAATGGAAAACATAACCTCCATTTTAAGAAGGGAAAAAAGGAAGACCAAGGGAACTACAGGCCAGCCATTTTCACCTCTGTGACTGACAAGATCATGGAGCAGATCCTCCTGAAATCTATGCTAAGATATATAGAAAGAAAACAAGCTATCTGTGACAGCCAAACGGCTTCACTAAGGGCAACTCATGCTTGACAAATTTGTTGGCCTTCCATGATGGAGCAACAGCATTAATGGATGAAGTGTGAGAAACTGGAATGTTAATAGTTAATCACCCAAGGAATCAGCCACTTGCAAAAGCAGCAGCAGCTTTGCTGATGATGTGCAATGTCAAAGCCTAGATGCAGAGGAGTTGCACACCTAACAGTGGAGGCTGCAAGCTGGGTTTTGAACTGGATGAGGGAGAGGTCCAATAAAAAGCAGATCCTGCGAGGTGGGGTGGTGCTTTTTATCGTGTCAATGTCCCTCCTTACACAATTGGCTTAGCTGTGAAACTCTGCCCCCATTGCAGGAAGGTCACATTCACACAGGACATTCACATTCACATGTGGGCCTGAGGGTATCCATCCTTTCTGATGGAGAATAAATGGCTCAGCATGCTGATGTGAGGGGCAGGTCATAAATCATCAAAGACACCTGAAGTGCTCCAGACCCATTTCTGGGAACTTCCCCCAGAGCACTGTACATGATCCACAGTATTGCAGCTGATCCACAGTGCTTCAAAAGAGAGTGTAAAACTCCCCCCACAGGGGAGGTGCTTGGGCATTCCACCTAACCCTAGACATCTATTAACCCATTGAATTTTGTGTTTTGTGGGCTTTCCTCCACCCTGTAACCATCACTTTGACCAGAGAGCAAAATTGTGACAATCAAGTCTTGTTGCTGAATCCACAGATGGTGATATCTTTCTACTCTTATCCATTTTTCTCTTTCTTTCTTTTCCTTATACATTTTCTTAAGTGTTATTTTTATGCTTTTATATTGCTATATATTACTATAGATAAAAATAAACAAAATGCCTACATGCTTCCTTTCCATTGCAACCAAATTGTTCTAAAATAAATCTTACCTATGTATATGTTTAGGAACACCAATCATTCAGTATAATTTTGTTCCAATCCACCCCAAGGGATCTATTAACAAGAACTTGAGTTATCCTCCCCTTCAAGGGCAGGTTGTAACATAAAGGAAGGGCAATTGATGTCATCAGAAAGAAAGAGGGACTTTTTACCAAGGCCTATAGTGATAGGTCAAGGGGTAATTGCTTTAAACTAAAATTTGATTTTGATTAGATAGTAGGAAGAAATTCTTCACTTAGGAGGGGTGAGGTACTGGAACAGATTGCCCAGAGAAGTTGTGGACTTCTGTTTCTGTGTCTGTCCCTGGCAGCATTCAAGGCTAGGTTGCATGGGGCTTTGTGCATCATGGGCTGGTGGAAGGCATCTCTGTCCATGGCAGGGGGTTTGAACTTGCTGGTCTTTAGGGTCCCTTCTGACTCAAACTGTTCTATACTTCAATCATTCTTTGTTAGGAACCATCAGCTTTTATTTGCATCAACTTCTTTAACTGCTTTTTAGGGCCCCTCTAAGCATTCCTTAGCTGGGGTTTTTCTTTTCACCTGGTATATGCTTGCTCCTTGCTTCTTTATGAAGGAAAGAATTAATCTATCCGTGTTTTCTTCCAGTGCCTGAAGCCAAGCAAAATTTCCTGCTGTCTTGATTTTTTCAAAGTGCATTTTTCAGTCTGTAGTGGCTTGCAGTCTGAGCCTACTTCTGCACCTTTTCACTAAACTTGAGCATTTTCACTGGTCTTATTTGTACTTCTTTGTCTCCTGGGACTTCCAGTGCATATATATTGACTAACACAAAATATATTTCTCTCCAAGTTTGATTGCTTCTTTTGGCTAGTCGTGTGTGTGTTTTTGTGTGTGTGTGTCCCATTTTCAAGCATGCATTCCTAGGGAAATAGTGATCCTATAATCTCTATTGGCATCATTCATTATTGTATTTAATCTTAGACACTGAGCTTAAATAGCCAATAAGATTCTATTTTGTCTCCAGATGAAATAGAGAAACTGTTTTGGAAACAGCAAACCAAACTATTTGGATGTTTACATATTGAACTAAAAATTTGATATCCTAATTTTGTTCCTTCTCATGCAATTTCTCTGCAGATGTATCTTATGTACAGATTGTTTGTATGCAAATGGCCAAAGTCGAAAGGCCCATTTTTCTGGAGAATTGTATTAAAAGGAATTTTATTTTTTAAGTTTACACTTATTATTTATATAAAAGATGCTCTCTGTTGTATTAGCTTTTCTTTGGAAGACCTTCCATATCTAGTAAGGGGAAACTTTTCTTTGAGCAGTTCTATCTTATACTTTGATAAAATTCTCTGGGATATGTCATTAAAGATTTTAATTGACAGATATACATCTGATTGCTAGCAATGCTACAGCACTCTTGTGAAAAGGCTTTATTTTCTTCCACTTAAGAATACATCCTTAATATTGTGAATGTTGCTGCATAGCATCAGTGTAATCAAAATACTGATCAATTAATTTTTTCCTGTGTTTGTGAGAAATGTGCAAGTTCTTCAAATGAAAAAAATATATATCCTTCTTTTCATAGGATCATAGAACGCTTTGTATTGGAAGGGACCTTTAAAGGTTATCTAGTCCAAACCCCTGTTGTGGGACTCCTTCAGCCCCATCAGATTGTTTAGAGATCTGTCCAAGCTGACCTTGAATGTTTCAGAGATGGCACATCTAGCACCTTTCTTGGCAACCTGTTTTGCTTTAGTTAAATTGGAAATGCATGTTCCTAGGACACTAAGCAACCATCAAAAACCAACAAAAGGAAGAGTGCAGGTCTTCTGCAGGTATGTGATGGGTGGTATGTGACTGTTCTATCATTCTCCTCCTTCACTTTTGTCCTTCATACCAACATAGTCTGCCACATGTCAGCTTCTTCTAGCCACAGGACATTGCCATTACCACATTACATTTCCCCTAGTTAAGCTCCCTTTCACAATATAGGAACAGAGAATGATAAGAAAAAAATCTAGTCACTTACAAAATGACCTGGATATCATACTGAAGGGCATTAAATCACATGATCCCCACATTAATTGGGTGGAGTTGGATTTGAGGATTGAGGCAGCAGCTTCTTATCTGGTATCTAGCTCATCTACCTCCCAGATGAGAAATTCTGAAATGATAACAGCACTAGAGCCAGAAAGTGGAAATATGTTGCCAGACTTCCTGCTTCCCAAAATCTGAGGATGCTGAGGTCATCCAACTGAGGGGTCTGTCTAGGACATGACAAGGCTAACTGGATCTCCCTTGCAAGACCTTCCTGCCCCGACAGTTCTCTGATGCAAGGGACAGGGCAGAGCCAGGGGATGCAATCACAACCTGTTTTTGAACACATTTTTGGCCCAAGGGTTCAGTGCATGTTTGCTCAGCAGCTACAGATACAGCTACAGAAATAGATAGTGCTGAGGCTTTGAGAAGCTTACAGATAAAACATATTGTCCTGGTTTTTGTTTTGGCAACCTCTAAATGCCATAGCCAGCTGTGCTGGGTTTGAAATGCACCCATGAAGACTATATACAAAAAATGTGTAAGCATGCAACGTCCAGGCCAATGCACTTCCAGGAATTCTGTGGGCAACAGACGTATCTGAGGCACAGTCCTGTTTTGTTCATTATTTTTAACACCCATCCTCTAAGCTTCCAGATAAAGCCTTGTGTAAACATGTATATGGATCCCAGTGGCTGCATTAGAACTGCAAAGGTACTGTGCATATTTGTATTTCCCCATCTTAGGTGCTTCAATGTACAGCCTAGCCCTTAAATTTGATTATTCTTTATGTAGAAGTATGTGCTATATTCCTCTGCCTACTTTTCTTCAGCACTAGTACAATGAACAAAACACAAAAGTCTACTGACCAAATATTATTAAAAAAAAAAAAAAAGAAAATAAAAAAGAAATTAAGCATGAACTTTAGGATTGAAGTGGTGTCTTTACAGTTAATAAAAATTTTCTGTGTGAAGTGCCTAGGTTTCATGAACTCTAGATTTCGCTTGTGTTCTATAATTTTATATGTTTATAAAAAGATGTGCAGTGGTAAAACAGTTTAACCCTTGGTCTGAATTTTAAAATAGTTTGATTTAAAAAAATATTAGTGTCTTGATAATAAGATTAGGGTTTGGGGAGGGGGTTGTTTGTTTCTGGGTTTGTGGGTTTTTGCTTTTGTTTCAGGGGTGGGTTTTTTAGTTGGTCGGTTGGATTCTTTGCTTTGTTTTGCCTTGCTAGCTGCTGCCAAATACTAGTGTCATTGTTTGGATTTCAGAAAAAAAGAACAAACTTGTGGTAATTTTAACTTTGTATAGTGGGGAAAATTTCACTTGGGATGCATATGTCTACAATTTGGCTCAATTAGACTTGAACAGACACAGCAATTCATAATTCCTGGAGGGAAAGCAAGCTCTTTCAATCACACGGATTCAAAATGCTTCATCTCCAGAATGATCTCTAAGGGCATGAAATATGTTTAGTTTAAATCTTAAACCTTGTTCATAATCAAGTAAAATCTGTAACAGGGTTTTTTCGCTCTGATTTCTTAGGGTTTCTTCTCCCCTTCAGTGGGTTTTAAATATCTGTTAACAATAAATTATAACTTTGTGACCCAGCAAGAGTGAAGGTCTCAGAAAACACAGTGAATGCACGTGCATCCATAAGTGTTTTTGTGTGCATATGTGCCTACATGTGGTTGTAATGATTGGACTGACACTGCATGAATATGGAAGACCCTATTTTCTTGCTCTTGACAAACTATGTCAAGGCCACATTTACCTTGTATAAGGCAACATCTTAGCTAAGGTGATTTGGTTATTCTTAACAAGGATACTTGTGTTGGTGTCTCCATCAGAAAATATCCCAACAGCCTTCTCAGTGAGAGCTGTCTGACTTGATGCTGATGTGCAAAGTGATCAGCCTTGACCATTTCTCTGCACTGTCTGAGCAGCTGGCAGCCCTGCATCCTGCCTGAGGGAAATCCAGAGACCCATGTAATCTCACCAGCAGCTCTAACGGGGGGAGGAATTGGGTGTAATCTCCTCAGATTTTATTCATTATCCTTCTCGGCCATCACCCAAAGGTCCAGGTGTCTTATGTCTCTTGCTACTGGACTTGAAACTCTCCTTTCTCTTCTCTGCCTTCTGGTTCTTATGGATTCCCATTCAACATCAATGGAGAGGCAATGTTTACTGTTAAGGGTCAAAAAAATAGATGAGTGATCTGGCTGCAGAAACTTCTTCAAAAAGTTCCCAGATTGGTGAATTTTTTCATGATCTAGTCCTTTAAAAATTTTACTCCTCGATATCCTTCTGTTGTCACAAGCATTATGACAGAAAGACTGGGATCTGCTGGTTTTTCTTGGCAAAAAAGCTATTCTGAACCTCACCTCATATTTCATTTTAAATGACACAGTCATTGGAAGCCCAGGAGAAGCATAAACTCCTTGAGGAGATGTGCAAAATGTAATTTATCTTTTTAAGCTAAACTTGGCAATGACGGTTCAGAAAGGCCTTAAGCTGCCTTATAAGAACCCATCTCTTCTACAGAAAATGATGACAAGAGACTCGCTTTTTAAAAGGTCAGATCTCTGGGATGAGAGATACAGCATTGTGTGAGATAGAGAGCTGTGACATCCAGGAGGCACTAGGATTAATGCGCTCTACATCATGACTCATAATAATAATATTTAGTGTAAATGATAAATACATTTTCTCCTCAGAGCTTGTGCCACAATTTGATATAAGCTTTTCACTTGGGGAATATGGTGTCAGTGTAGGAATTTGGAGAGTTTAAAGGCTTGTGACAACTGTCAGTTTGTAAATCAGTGTCAAGAGATGTAAAAATAGTGCTGTTAAATCCGCAGTAAGGGATAGCTTAACCTTTTGATCTTGAAATATTTACATGTATTTTACTGTTTGATATAAACTTACACAATTTTACACATAGACAAAAATAAACTACTGTGAAATATAACTAGCATGCTGAGAAGTCAAAATGTATTTTTCTTCCTTAGAGAAATAATAAAAAAGAATATAAGGATATTAAACATTCTTCTGTCTTCTGTTGGTGTTACTACATTAAATGATAACCTA
This sequence comes from Lichenostomus cassidix, assembly GCF_008360975.1. NCBI lineage: Eukaryota > Metazoa > Chordata > Aves > Passeriformes > Meliphagidae > Lichenostomus > Lichenostomus cassidix. The sequence continues at coordinate 50,911,894 of NC_139482.1, forward strand.
AAAAAGATCTGCTTTTGACATGAGCATGAATTTCTTGAAAAGAATACCAGAAATATTTCTGGGTTTTTTTCTTTTCAATCAAATAAAGTGCAATCTACAGCCTATCTGAATTCTAATGAAAGCATGAATGCATAGAACTATAACCTTTCCTCTGCACCAGCATGCCTGAAAACTACAGCCCAAATCTTCAATTAATATGTACATGCTTAAGCACAGCTCCATGCACCACTACAGTCTGCAGAGTTGCCAACTCTCACATAAACTGTGTCATGACATTTAATATCATTTGATATTAAAATATCAGCTCACTGAGAACCTGGGTTTTCTTAGAAATAAACAAATGTGCTTTCTGTTGTGGAGAATTGAGAATTAAAAATCTAAAAGTCACAGCATTCAGGGCACAGACAGAAGATATTTCTGCAGCCATACCAGCTATCTATTTTCTCATCTCTTAACACCAAATTTGATGAGGTTAAATAAAAATAGAGGACTTCTTTGGGAATCCAGTAATTGACTTCTGTGTCCAAAATAAGGCAGTGTTGAATTGGTATTAATACTTGCCTAATCTTTTTTTGCAAATCTATAAAATGTTGTCATGCAGTTTCTTTAGTAAGTGCTTATTTTTGTGTGGCTTATGTCACTTATAACCTCCTGAGTTCTGCATTTCAGGCACAACATATATATGTGTCATATTCCTTTGAAATCTGCCCTAAACCAGAAGGGAGTCCTGATGAAGTCCTAATTAATCCAGATGTCAGAGTAGGTGTGACTGTAGGCTAATTACAAATGCTGTTTGGATATTTGCTGAAAGCTGTCAAAATGACTGAGTTTCTTTATTGTGTTTATTAAATTGTGCTTGACAAGCTTTTCTGCAAATTCTCTCCACTGGTTTGGAGTTTCTCTTCAGTCTCCTTTCTTTTGCATTCTATTGTCTGAAGAAGTCTTTCATCACATTTTTGTGGGTTATTTAAATTTTTAAAATTCAAGTTCAGTTTTGTATGTTATAATTCTGTAACATTCTTGACGTCTTGGGTGATGGGACATGTAAGCAAAGCTCTCCTCTGCCATGCAAAGATGCTTTCCTAGGGGCAGACTGACTTCTGGAATTTATTGTGGATGCACAGCCTTCTAAGGTGTGTGAATGGTCTTACGAGATTATTCTCTAATTACAAGTTACTTGACAGAATACAAGCTAGTGATCAGGAACTGCTTACTGTAAGATGACTTTTCATTGCTGGAGAAGAAGGGGATGAATGCAAATGAGAATTCTGACAGTATATTTATGGTTAGATTCAATGATCATTCTTTTTTATTTAATTTAGTATTAATAACATTCTACCACTAATGTAACCTACTGAGAAAAAAATGTAGGCATAGAGTTTACTTGCTTGATGTGTCATGTTTGTAATGTTATGGAATTGAGTGCTAGCTCGAGGCTCTTCAGAAATAAGTGATTCATAGAAATAAGTTCTGTGTATGCATTGTCATTGAGGGAAATAATCCTTTTCATAATTAAAAAAAAAAGGTAGGGTGATGGTAGTACCTGGATAAGTACCTGCAGGATAAAGCTGTGTGCAAAAAAAGGTTAACCCTTCCTTTAGCACTACCACATTGCCTAGCATAGCTCCTGCTAGGAATTACAACACAGTTGTCTCCCAAGGTAGTTGGCATTTCAGGCATGTCTTTAGGGATTCCTAATATTTAATCATCACAACCTGCAAAAAGATATTTGAGACCAGAATGTATGACCCTAATTTGCCAAAGAAGATGCATCTGAATGTTTTTATTGGATTAGGTTTCAACTCCTTACATGTACTTGAAATTAACAACGTGAGAGTGCTTACAAATGAAAAGTCAGATTTGACCCAGTTACTCAAACGGGTACAAGGTTGCTCACGTGGCTAATTAGCCTGAAGCTGAGATCGTTGTTTGTGAGCCTGATGTAAGACAGCATTTATTACAGAAAAAGTACAATTTGATCTCAGTGGAACTAGTAGTTTAAGTGTCTCTCTAAAAAAGAGATTCTTTGCTGAAATAAATTTTTAAATTACGATTCTTTGATAGGATACAAATAGCCCCGAGAATAGTGTTTTGGTCATAAGGTCCTTGGTGTATTTTATTTAAATTCTTGATCAAGATACCAAAACTGGTAAAGAAACTGCCCCAGGAGCTCCTTCAGATTAATAATGAATCTACTTTATTCTGAGAAGAAAAAATGCAAGGCGTGCAGAAGCTGAATTTCCATACAGGGCAGACTAAATCTGTGAAGTTCAGTCATTTACACTCCCCTATTATCTGGTCTCTAAGCCATGATTTAATGAGTTCTCTTTAACTGGGACCACAGCAATCCTCATGATGAAGTTCTCTGATGCCCCTTGGAAAAGAATACTTGTATTCTCTCTAATAAGTCAGAATGAAAGAAATCTGCATATCCTTTGTTCTTTGAAGTCTTGTAAGACTTTCATTTACGAAAATAAACCCTCCCCAAAAAACCCACAAATTAAAATTCTTGTGAAGTAATTTAATGTGTGGACTGCATAGCTAATCTACATGACGATGACAATCTGTGTATCCACTTATAAAGAGCAGCCAGAGTTTGAAAAGGAGCACTCATGAACTCAGGCTTGTTGAAATTTACTTTTCAAGATTTGTTTAAAATTACAGATAGGCAGTGAATGATGAAGGGAAAACATTATGCTTAAATGTAGAATTTCAAGAAAACTATGTTTAAATGTAGAATTATGCAGTATCTATATTTTTTTAGGGTAGGAGGGCAATAGGAGTATTTTCTTATTTTTGTTAAAATCATATGAGCTTCATATTTTAATAGAGAAATATTAAAATCTATTGCATATGTATTTACCAGGAAATTAAAAAAAAACCCTGGTGATTCCTTGGATATATGGTAAGAAAAATTAGTCTTTTTTCCTCCTGTTTTGTCAGGGGGGAGGTGGTTAAGGGCATATGGCAGGTGGAAGAACCTGTGAAAGGAGTTATGTTATCAATAGTTCCTTTTTAATAGACAGTTTGAGTACCCCTTTGGGTGTTTGTTTCTTAGCTCGTGCTCAAGCAGTTCAAATTGTTTTAATTAGTTCCTGTCTTTTTTCCTGTTTTGTGTACACAGCCAAAACTAATGAAAAAAACTCTGTAGAAAGAGTGAAGAACTCAGTTTGGATGGAGGCACGAATTTTCTCTTTTTCCCCTCAGGGATAAACAGAGTGATGCCTCCAATTTTGTAATATTTATGTAAATTTTTTAAAGAATGCTGTTCATGTTTCCTGAGACTATCCCAGCCTACTTCCTTCAGCCATGCCAGTTCTGTAATTAATACGCTTACAAAGTTCCTTCCAAACTTTACTGCTAAGCACAATCAGATCTCTCTTGATTTTTATTTTTTTTTAACTGAGCTGAAAACTGGAGACAACTGACTTTCTTAAGAAGAAACAGAGGGGACCAGCCTTCTTATATATCTATCTCTCTACATACCAATGAAAGTACATGTGTATGTCTGAGAAAGGCTTTTTTCCTTGGAAAGCAGAGATATATCCATGTCTGCAGGGTAAGAAATTTCTGTCTTCAAAGAAGAAAGGACAGTTTTCTATAAAGGATCTTTTACTGCAGATAGGATGTCAGTGTTGAGGGTGGATGGGCCTTTAGGTATCTCTCTAGAGCCAGATGTTAACTGTAGAGCATAGGATGACGACAGTCTGCTGCACCTTGTGAATGTCAGAGAACAGGGAGGGTGAAGGGACAGTTTTGTTGTGGTTAAAACCAGCCTTCCTAAATAAACGATATCGCATGAAGCTTCATGGCGGCAGAAGAATAGAATCATGGACCAGGGGCTCTGCAAGTTTTTGTGTTGCAAATTAACTTTTACCATGTGGAAAGCAACTCCCCAAACACATGCTGTGGGTTAGAGCCACCTTTAACCATCTCCCAGGTCTGCTGCTGCCTCTGACCAAATGACAGTCACTCTTTCTGGGGAGAAAGATTCAACAGCATGTGGTGGGGGGACACCTCGGCTAAGGGCAAAATGCCCAGCCAGCTGTTTACTCCCTCACCCTTCCTCGGTGACAAAAGACACTTGGCTTAGGGAAACTTAATTTGATTGCCATATGAAATAGATTTGGGTGTTGAGAAATAGAAAGACAGGCATTAAAACACCATCTTTCCTGCCTTTACCCTCCCCTAACCCCATCTCAGCTGTGGGACTGCTGGAACAGGCTGCGTTCAGCATTGGACAGCTCATCCTCTCCTCTCATGGACAACTCTGCAGCCTCCTGCCAGAACCTGCACCCAACAGACACACACAGCAGGGAAAAATGCATTTATAGGAATTCCCAAATCAAATGTGATAAGCAGTATGTCAGAAATAGTGCACCACATAGAAGCATAAACTGTGTTAAAATAAATCCCTGGAAGTTACAAGAAGGTAACACTAACATTTTATGGACTTTCCTGAAACGTACCAGAAACTGACTGAAAGAAGTATATGAAGTGTTCCCTCATTAAATAAAAAAAAAAAAAAAACACAAGCCACTAAAGATTGGCCTTATGTGATATGGCCAGTGAAAAAATTTGAAAAATGTTTCTTGGTATATCTAATAAGTTAAACAAAAACACTTCTCTTGAAATTAAAAAGGAAGCTTTTCAGACTACCTGAAATCCAAAGTGATATACAATGCTTATTAATGCAAAGCAAAGGTTTAATAAACTGTTGAGAGGGAAAAGGCACATAGTAAAGAAAATTATCTAGGAGAACCTTTATGAAAAGGGCAGTGGAACTGAAAAGGTTCTGGCTTATCTCCTCAGGAGAGCTCATCTGGAAGCCATTTGTCAAATAAGAACTTAAAGGGGATGTGATAAGGGATCCTAGATCTATTAAATCTGTCCTTTAGGATTTCTGTACCTATTGTGTCATATCATCTCCCAATACAGAGTGAATAAAATCATATTTTAAAACGTGAAACTACCATTTTTATAAAAAATTGAAATTACATTAGAGGAGGCAGTCTCAAATGGAGACTAAAAATACTGAAGGTTTAATAAAATTTTCAGGAAGTTTGCTAAAATTTTAGAAACAGGAAGGCCTTTGAAAAGCTTGTGGAAGTAACAGCATCTGATCCATTGGTTTATTTTCAAATCCACAGCTGATATCTTCAAGACAGATGCAAAACATCACTGGCTCTGTTTGCCATTGCAACACTGTTTCATTGAAAGAAAAATGCACTTTTGGAATGGATGATTTTTGAAAACCCTGAACCCACACTAAATCATATTTACTTGTTTGCACAATTGTAACTTTTATGACATTATTATTCTAAGACTGCTATTATGTTATGCAGTTTCACTGCTGAAAAACAAAATGCTTTTTAGATATTGTGTCTATATATATATATATATATATATACACATATATGTGTGTGTATCTATAAAAATATATATATATATTAAGCCCTATCTCACAATAAAGTTTGCAGGTCATGAAAGGGACATCATCCAGAAATCACACTAGAAGCCTCAACTGAAAATTTTTAAAAAATTGTTCAATTGTCAGATTGAAGATCCTAGTTTCTAATCAGTTGTTGTATATGGATATAAATGTATGTATAGCTGGCCAATATATTGTCAGATTTCCCTTTAGGAGATATTAAAATATATGCTGCCTAAAGGAATGAAGATTAATGTGCGGTCTGTTACTAAAAATGAGCCAGCTTGTATCATAAGGGTGGAAGATCCAGAAAACCTGTTGTCTGTGATGAATGGAGTCTGCCTATGCTGCTCACAGGGTACTTGTTTTGTCATCGTAACTCATAAAAGGACTTTGTCTAGGTTGAGTGGCTATTGTTAATGTTTTGAGATATTTTGAATTATATGAATTCTGCCTGACCTTAGAGCACAGAAAAAAATCTGCTTTGTATTTATTCTGAGAAATAACGTTGTGTGTCAAGACAGATTGTGGAAAACTTCAGCTCATTTTGTGGTTTATTCATAAATACTGTGACTTTCAGAAAAATCACTTAATCTACCCTCTAACTCTATTGCCCATTTTATAAAAAGTAATTCTCTGTTTTAAGAGCATTTTTGAGAATATAATCTATCAGTAATTTCACAAAGGATGAAATACAATGATGATAAGAGACAGAAAAATGGCAAAGTAAATATTGTTTAACTTCCTGTTCTTCTTGCTGAGTCATTTTCTGTAGCTATAGAGGTGCCACTTGGAATATTCAATGAAAATACCTAAATGCAATGAAATAATGTGGGTTTGGCATAGGAATTACCAGGCCAGTGTCTACAGTCTGTGATTTGACAGAAGATCAGACTAGATTAGCCTAAGTGTCCTTCACTTCAAATTTAGTTGATGTTAGCAGTTTCAGCTGAAAACACTGAGCAAAAGCCTGTTAATATGTGACATGAGACTATATTCCACACAGCTTTTCTTACTTTGCATACTATCTCCAGTTCTCCTGACCATTGCCTGGTAGAGAACAAAAAAAGCAAGAACAAAATCCAGAAAGACGGAGTCATAGAATATCCTGAGTTAGAAGGAGTTCACAAGGATCATTGAGGCCAACTCCTTGCCCTGCACAGAACAGTGACCCCAAGAGTCACATCATGTGCACAAGCATATTGTCCAAACATTTCTTGAACTTTTATCAGGCTTGGGGCTCTGACCATTCCCCTGGGGAGCTGTTCCACTGCCCAGCCACCCTCTGGGAAGAACCTTGTCTTGATATCCAACCTAAACATCCCCTGACACAACTTAAGGTAATGCCCTCAGGTTCTGCCATGGGGCACCACATAGAAGAGATCAGTGCCTCTCCCTCCTCTTCAACTCACGAGGAAGTTGTAGACTGTGATGAGGTCTCCCCTCAATCTTCTCTTCTCCAGCCTGAGCAAGACCTCAGCAATTCCCTTTATGGCTTCCACTCCAGGCCCTTCACCATCTTGGCTGCTCTCCTTTGGATGCTCTCTAATAGCTTTATATCCTTCTTATATTATGATACCCAAAACTGCCCCCAGCACTCAAGGTGAGGCTGCCTCAGTGCAGAGCAGGACAATCCCCTCCCTTGCCCAGCTGGCAATGCTGTGCCTGATGCCCCCCAGGACACACCTGGCCCTCCTGGCTGCCAGGGCACTGCTGACTCGTGTTCAACTTGCCACCAACCAGGAGTCCCAGGTCCCTTTCCATGGTGCTGCTCTCCTGCCTCTCGTTCCCCAGTGTGTTCGTACATCCAGGGTTGCCTCATCCAGATGCAGAATCCAGCACTTTCCCCTGTTGAACTTCATATGGTTGGTACTTGTCCAGTCCTCTGATTTGTCAAAGTCTCTCTGCAGGGCCTCTCTGCCTCTGAAGGAGTCAACAGGTTCTCCCAATTTAGTATCATCTGCAAACTTAGTGTACCCTTGAGACCCAGGTCATTTAGGAAGATGTTGAAGAGCACAGGGCTGAGGATGAAGCCCTGTGGAACCCCATTAGTGAGAGGTCACCAGACTGATGTGACCCCACTGACTGTAACTCTTTGTGCCTGACCCATGAGCCAGTTACTCACCCACTGCTTGATGTGTTTATCCAGCTGTGGGCTGGATGTTTTGTGCAGAAGGATCCTTTGAGGGTCAGTATCAAACGCTTGACTGAAATCCAAAAAGATTACATAAATTGTCTGCCCTTGATCAGCTAGGTGGTTTACCTCATCATAAAAGGAATTTTGACAAGCAGGACTCTCCTGTCATGAAGCTGTGCTGGCTGTGACCAGTGACTGCACTGTTCTTCAGGTGTTTTTTGATACCTTCCAGAATAATCTTCTCCATAATTCTACCAGCCTTTAAAGTGAGACTGACAGGCCTATAGTTTCCAAGCTCATCCTTATTACCCTCCATGAAAATTGGGACAACATTAACCACCTTCCAGCCTACTGGGACCACTCCAGATCCCCAAAACTGTTCAAAAATCTTTGACAGAGGCCTCGCAATGACATCAGCCAGCTCTTTGAGTAGTCTTGGATGTATTCCATCAGACCCCATAGGCTTACAGGAATTCAGCTGGAGGAGCAGATCCTACACATGTTAAGGGTCTGCTTGGAGCTGATCATTCTCATAGGCAAGCTCGGGGCACAGGGACCTCCTCAGCCCATCATCAGTGTTGAACACAGAGGCAAAGAAAAAATGAAACATCTCTTCCTGTCTGTGTCCCTTTTTTTGAGGTGACCATCTTATTGGACTGATGACAATAGATTGTTTACTGGACTTTGTAAAGCCCTGGCTAAAACATACCCAAAAAGTGTCACTAATTACACCCAATAAAGACTGTAATTGGATTCCGAGGCTTTACATGATAGTATTGGTTAGCTGACTTAACTACACACCATCAAACTTTCCTTTTGCTAAGACAGGTGGAATACTGGAGGCTTAGCCTTAAACTATTGTACTTGTTGTTAATGCTAAATTTACCATTCCAGCAGCTTTTCCTAATTAGGAAACCTAAAGGATTTCAACCTTCTAGAAAGCAAGACTACTACAACAATTCTTGTCACTGCATTTAAAATTGTAGCTTCAAAAAATCTGAAGTGGTGGAGAAATTAGGTTAGTAAGAAAAGGCATAAACTAAATTAGAATAAGTTTAGAATCAATGTTATTTCTGGATAATCAGAGAGAAGCATGACAACATATCAAAATGTACATCAAACGTACAGAAACAGAGAACTGAACTGTAAGGGAAAAAAGGAAATGCTTTTATGTTTCAAATTGAAAGAGGAAGTAAGCGCAACAGAGGCTATCACTACATGCAATTCTATAAGTTGAATTCACCAAGCTTGATATAAACTGAACAACTTTTTGAAGATATTTCATCATTTTGGTCAAGATTGAGATTTTCACAGCTAGTACAGCTTTAACATGGAATTTTTCCATCTGTGTAAAAATATTTATTTTTCTATTATTTGAAGTAAAGGAGAGATAAATCCCTGAAACGTGTTTTTAGTAAAAAGTAAAAATGCAAATTCTTGCTTCTCTCCCATTTTCCTTCACTGGAGAAAAAAATGAGGAAAAAGGAAGAATCTCATCTAGTTCTAAGCAAAGTTTTTTCTCTGAAAGTCTCAAGCAAAACAATAAATATTTTGCTTCATCTTACATTTTTAATAGAAAACACAACCTTTTTTTGTTGTTATTGTTTGTTTCTTTCTTTTGGGTTTTTTGTTGGTTGGTTTGGTTTTTTTTTGCTAGCAGTAGTAGATTCTACTGTATGGAGTGAAGACTGTGGTTCACAAATCAGGAGCCAGAGGAGGTGCAATAATGGAGATGTCATGAAATGGGAAACGGGCTTGAGCAGATCATTGCTGTTTCCTGAAAGCATAGAATTACTGGTAGTTCAAATTACTGGAACAATTATTCATATAAGAAATATTATGTTATTTCCAGGAACCTATATTTAGACTACAGAATACTGAAATGTCAGATGCAAAACCTATTAAGAGCCAAATAGCTTCTTAAATATTTTTTCTAATACAAATCTGCAGTATTTTAAGGATGAACTTTCTCTTGTAAAAGGTCAGACTCCTGAGGTACACCTTTTCAACTGATATAAACAGATTTAATTCCACCAGCATCACTGAATTTTATCAGCTGACATTTGGCTTTTTCTCAGCCGCGTAAAGCAAAGTCTGTGCAGGAGGAGATCAGGACAACTGGTTCTGTTTGAGGGAAACAAAGCCCTCAAAACTCATGTTAAATGGGGCTTAGGGCACAGATCTCTTTCAGATGACTGGATTTGATCAATAGTAAGTGCCCACTTTGTAGTCCACGGCAAGGAGTGAAGGAGACTTGGGGATTTATCTTTTCCTAAAGAACATTAAAGTTCTTTAAAAACAGAAAATGTCCTTCTTGTAGTGGACGGCAGATGATTTTAAAGATGAGCTGAGTTCAAATGATATTTCACATAAAGATACACAGACAAAATGTTGTACTTATTAAATAAATATGCAGTTTACTAAATTGTTTTTAGTATGGGTTTATATCTGTGTCCAAAACTGATTTTTTAGGATTACTACATTGTTGGTAGGGTACTTTCTATCTTTGAAAGTTACTTTACACAGTGTCTAAATAGTTCAAATAACATATTGGCTATGTTAATAAATAGGATCATTAATAACATGCTATTACATATATAAGAGTTAAATGTGTAAAAAAAAGTTTTTCTTACATTTACAAATGTAAGGACAATTATTCAGGGTTTTAGCCCAAGAACTGTCTGTGCTGTTATTCTACAGAAAAAAAATACCCTGAGTGCCATAGCCAGGTTAAATCCAGCAGTATAGTGCTGGTGTAGGGGAGTAGTCTATGCTTTCTGTAGCAGATTAAATCTTAGATCTTGGTATGCATCTTGGAAGAATTTCACATACATAGATGTTTCTAATTTTTTATATATTTAATATTCTGAATGATATGTGTTCAAGCCCCAGAGTCTCTGTGACCTTTCTAACTACAGTTTATTTTTTATGTCAGATGGCTAGATGAGCATCAGGTTGTTTTTATTTTTATTTCATTTAAAAAAAATGTATCTAAAGTGCAAGTAGTAAGAACTTAACAGCAGAAGGGAGAAACAGAGATTTTCTTATTTTTAATACAGCATTTACATTATTTCTTGAAATTGTTTCTGCTGATACAGATTTAATGGAAAAATTCAAGATGGTGCTAATATTACATCGAAAAGTATTCTTTTTAATTGGCCTGCGAGCATTTTGGTCTTCAGAATTACGTACTTTTTACTGAGGGGACCCTGCCTGTGCCCTCTGACTGTATAGAAAGCCCTTATAACACCACATAAACTATACTAATGTATGTTGAGATTTTGAAACTGCACAATAATTTAGTGGCTCAGTAATTCTGATTGCTTTTGTTGCACCCTCATAATCCTTCCAAGGATCAGCCACCTGGGTCTATGACCTATTATTTTTATGGCACAGTTGATCCATTTTCAGTTCTGTGCACACTTCTGGAGCCCTACTCATTAGCAGGCTGCATACAAAGGCTAAATACAAACAGGGTTTGCAAAGTACCCTCTCATTTACAGCTGCTCCTGTAAGTTATTCCTATTTATGTTAATTACTGCATATTTAAATTTGGAGAAACAGACAAAATTAAAAGCACTGGCATTTTCCATTTTAGGTTAAAACTGTGAAGGCTTATTTAGATGCAGAAATTCTGATCAAGCTAAGATGAAAAATAAGCTGCATAACCCAGCAAAATTAGGTTTGTTGAAAAAAGTATGCTCAATTCTTTCATCCAGTATGAGAGAGACAATTAATTAATTTGGGGCTGTTTCAGGTACTATGAAGAGACAAGACCCACTGCATTGGAATTTGACAAAACTATGAGTGGTGTGTTAACAGACAAAGCAAGATTCTGCTAAATACAGGGTTTTGTCTGCATTTTTTTCTCCTTTTTCACACTTTTCCTCCTCATTTGCAGATCATTATATTTCTGTAATAGCTTAGCAGCCAGAAAAGACGGAGGTAATGACAGTCCCTGAAAAGAACTACCTGGAGGAAGAGCTGCAATTGCTTTTGGATGGCTGATTACTGGAGGAGTTTGCCCTCTCAGATTCTTTTGCCTTCTATTATTAAGTCTTCCTTATGTGAATATAGCAAATAAAGGTGAGAAGAAGAACTATAAGTACTAACTTTTGAAGAATATGGCAGAACATCCAAAGGGCAATCCAGCTTTGCCTATTAAGTGGAGTCCCAAGCCAGTCATCCTTGAATTACACTATTTGCTGTAGAGAAACCTAGCTAAGCCCATGAGATGGATTTTAATAAATACAGCCAAATGAGAATTATTTGGGTCTGTTCATACCTGTGTAAGATTACCTCACTGTAGTTATGTACTTTATGGCTGAGGAAGAGCCTAGAGCATTTTCTCTTTTAGTATCATTGTTCTTTTATAGTGTGGTCCCATTGAGAGGACATACCCATCTGATCTGGCTGAGCTGGAGTTCATTTTCCCCACAGCAGCCCTCACAGTGCTGTGCTTTGCACTGGTAGCTGAAAAGCTGATAACACCCCAGTGTTTTGGCTAAGCAGTGTACACACATCAGCATTGTCTCTCCAATGATCTCCTCCCCACACCAGTAGGTTGGGGATGGAGAAAATCTTGGGCGGGTACATAGGCAGGAAGCTGACCAAAACTGACCAAAGGGATATTCCCTATTTTATTGTTCAGCAATAAAAGCTAAGGGAACGGGGAAGGGCCATTTTTCACAACCATGTTTGTTACACAGAGAAACTACTAAGTGTACTGAAGCCCTGCTTCCCAGGAAGTAGGTGGACATCCCTGCTGATGGGAAGTAGAAAATAAATATTTTGTTTGCCTTTTCTTCTGCAAATGACCTTTACTTTTGCTTTATAAAAGTGCTTTTATCTTGACCTACAAGGGTTTTTTTTCTTTTTTCTTTTCTCTTGCCCCTGTCCTGCTGAGGAAGGAAGTGAGAGAGCAGCTTGGTGGGCACCTGGAATCCAGCCAAGGTCAACCCACAACAGATAATGTTAATAAGGCAGATATAGTTTGATACCATTCAGCAGGAAATTCTAATAGCTCTGCAGACTTTGTCTCATTAATATTTCTCTGAACCCTTCAATCTAAAAGCCAGGTTGTGAACCTGCATCATTTCTCAAGAAAAGCCTTACCTGGTCCTGAGAATGGCACCAAAAATGGTATATGTTTCTTTGATAGTCCACTGGCCTGTTCCCAACCTCCCTCCATTTATTCCCATTCAAAATAATGTATTATTTACTCAACCGCTCCAAATCTGGATGTTTACAACATGGCTGGTCCCTCCTTTTCTCCCTTAGGGGAATACATCATGTAGAAAAATGGGTATAAAGCTTTTTTTATGTTAAATGCTACAAATATATATATTCAATATGAAGTGCCTGTTCTTTTGCATAAGAAATACCTCGGAACATTACATTTTAGATGTGTAGCTCATTCGAACAATTCTAGTTCACTCTGTCTCAGCTTCTTTTTTTTTTTTTTAATTCTGTAGACACATTAATAAATAGCAGATCCATTCAGGTATCATAGGTTTTAAATGTAACCCTCTATACTCTACCCCCTAGATATATTTTTTACAAAATTGCTTTTGAGTTTAGCCCATTTTAGCAGTGTGTATGGAGAAAGAAATTATCTGAATGCTTTAAAAAAAGTTCACACCTCCACTCTTAACACTTAGCCTTTACATGACATGTTTCTCCTCAAAGAAACATGTCATGTAAAGGCTACATGACATGCTTCTTTCAGGAGAATTTACACTCTGAAAGGTATGGTACTATAATTAAGTCTTTAGCCTGATAATTAGCTATTTTACGGTTAAAAAGCCAGTGGTACATTTTTAAAAAGCATGCAAGCTGTTTAGAGACCCGGAATATTCTCCCCTTCTTTCATCAGCTTCAAAGGGAATCTGTGGCCAAATTTTCACATGTATTTAGGCCTTTTACAAGACCAGCCTAGAGAAAATTCAAAAGCCAACTTGGGTGTCACACATATGGTTGAATATTAAGCTGGGTCCCTGAGGCTATTTTGTGCGTGCTTGAATAGCTCTGAAAATTCAGACACGGGGCATTTGGTAGCTCAGTTTTCATTGACTTGGAATAAAACTTAAGCTGCTGTATTGGGTCTGATGGCTGCTAAGAGCCAAAGATCCTGTGTTCCAAAATGAAGAATCTGAGAAAATAAATCATATGGGTACTTCTGGCAATTGTGTATTATGCATGAAGGGCTACGATGGATGGCAAGGTAGGGATCCTGCCACAGACAGAAAGAGCAGTGGCCAGGGCCTGAGAAAGGAGCAGTACCAGGTTGCGATGAACTCAAGCAGTGAGGGAGGAGATGGTGACACAGCTGTGAGTGACCAGGCTGTGGTCTGGCTGCAGTTTTCCTTTGGAGGTACAGAATAAGTACAGTGGTGGGGAACAGGGCTGCACTGATGGTGAGGAGGAAGGAGGTGCCGGAGGTGGGTGGGTATCTTGAGGAGGGACAAGCAAGCGGGGTAAGAAGGTGGAGTGTGAAGTGCCAGAAACCCTGGCAGCAAGACTGATGGGCTGAATAACCTCGCAACAGGCCATGTTTATGAGCAGGTGAAGCCAGCTGATGAATAGATCAATATAAAGAAGAGGGAAAGGGGGAAAGGGAGTGATGGGATAAACACAGCATGATGTTGAAACGAAAAGCAGTAAGACAAGGTGGGAAACAAGGTGGGAAAGGACAAAGTGAAGGAAGAATCAAAGCCTGGAGATTAATGTGTAGAGAAAAGATTCCTCCCCCTTAGCGAGAAGATGCAGTAAAAGGGGAAAGTGAGAGAAGCACTGGTGGAAACAAAGACAGCAATGGAGCGCTGCAGTTGCGGGGTGGGTGGTAGAAGGCAGCTGTGTGGAAAGGGACAGCATCGGGTAAGGGAGGTGCTGGCGGCAAAGGGGACAGTGATGAAAGCGCAGGGGCAGGATGTCAGGTCTACAAAGGGAGGGAAGAGCAGCAGTGATATCAGAGAATCATTACAGTCAGCTGTTTTGGCAGGAAATTGTACTGGACCTGGATGGGATGGAGTTAGTTTTTACATATTTTTCCTTCTGTATGGTACTATGTTTTGGATTTGTGACTAAAGCGGTGTTAGTAACACACCAATGTTTTTGCTGTTGCTGAGCAGTGTTTGCACCCACCTAGCCTTCCTTCACTCCTCACCCTCCAGTGGTATGGGAAAGAGATTGGAAGGAGACACAGCCAGGATAGTTGACCTAAGTGGATGAAAATACATCCATACCACACAGCATCATGCTCAGCAACGAAATAGAGGGGAGAAGGAGGGAGGAGAGTCCTCCAAGGTAACTATTGCTTAGAGATTGGCTGGGCTTCAGTCAGCCAGTCATGTGGGAGGTGGTGAGTGCTTGTTTTTGCATTGTTGTTTTTTTCCCCCACCTCTTTCCCTTGCTTATTAAACTGTCTTCACTTATTAACTTCACTCATTAACTGCATTAAACTGTCCTTATCTAGAGTTTTCTAGCTTTTGTTCTTGTACTCTCCTCTATCCCACTGGGATGGGAATAAGCAAGAAGCTGTATGGGAGTTTTGCTGCTGGCTAGGGTCAACCCTCTACGGAGCTGAATACTGCTGCCTGGAAAGGCACCAAAGGCAGGCAGATAAGGAGTTGGGAGGGGAAGCAGCTATGGGAAATGGTAAAAGGCCAGATGCATTACAGCTGCAAACTTGTGGGCAAGGGGAGTTTTGAGAGCAGGTGGTAAGGAGAATGAGGAGGCTTGCCAGGAAATGAAGTAGCAATCCCAGGCAGAAAGTGCTGGTGATATGACAAGAGCAAAGCTGCAGACTGTGCAGTAATGGGAGAGGTGTATGTCCGACAGGCTGGCAAGAGGAGGAGGACAAGCAGGACAATGAGTGAAAAAGAACAAGGAAGAAGGGTAAATGGACAGCAGATGCAGCTTTTGGGCAATGTGGAGAAAGCAGGCAGCATATGGGGCCACAAGCTGAGGATGAAGGTGTGCAGCAGGTCAAGACTTGAGAGGACACACTGAGCATAGGGTGTGAAAGGAGTGCAAAGAGGAGGCAAGGGGCTGGGAACTGCAGGAGGCAGCCAACATGCTGCTGTAGAGAAATGGCAAACATGAAAACTGAGCACGGTCATCAAGTCGGGTATTGAAATGATGTGATGAGGCCAGGAAGGAGCACTGTAGAGAAATGGTGATGTGCAGCAAGAAAAGGTTTAGAGTGCAATCCAGATTGGTGGCTTTGAAAAGCTGTAGGGCAGACATGTTTACAAGCACAGGAATCAAGCAGTGGCAAGAGCAAGCTGGCAAGACAGGCAGTGAGAGCCTGTAGCTAAGGGAGATGTTGAAGGCAAGCAACAAAAGAAGGGGCTTGCTCTGTGTAAAGTTGGCCATGGGCAGCAAGACATGCTAGTGGCATGGGAATGAGTCAGTGAAGAGAGGTGGGAAGTGCAGGGATCACAGAGTGGCAGGAGGAAGCAGTAAGTGGAGAAGAAATTTAGTAATGAAGGTGAATGGTGGCAGATGGTGAGTGAACAAGCACGGTCTCCGTATCGGAAATGGAGAAGTTGTGAGGACTGTCTGCAAAGACAGGTGGAGACAAAATGAACATCAGGAACAGGCAGGATGGCAAACAGGGGCAAAAGTAATGGCTTGGCAAGGTGATCTGATAAAGGTCCTGGTCATGTGGGGAGTAAGAGCAAGCAGTAAGTGGAACAGTAAACAAAAATGGTGTGTGTAGAGAGCAAACACAGCTGCTGGGAGAAGACGAGGAAGAGGAGTGGAAACAGGTGGCAAATGGGGCTGGCCAGAACAAGTAGTGAATGCTAGTAGCAAGACGGTGGAAAAGAGAGCAGTTAGGAGAAGGGAAAGCAGGCACAAGCAGAGAGGTGTTGAAGGTGGATGGCGAAGAGCAGGACAAAGCTATGGGACCATGGGGGAAGATGACAATGGGACAGAAAAACAGCATATGATGGAGTAAAATGAGATGGTGTGGTATTGAGGAGAGAAGCACTGAATGAATTAGATTAGGGCACACTAGGAGAAATAGGGGAAGGCAGAGACTGATGAGACAGTAAGATAAGCAGCAAGGTGATGAGGCTGCAAGAGACAATGAGGAAATGATGAAGAGGAATAGAGGACAGAAAGAGAGAAGACAGTGGTGGAGGTGTGGGGGTGAGCGCAGCAAGGGTAGGCAAAATTGAAACAGGAAATATAGTAAGAGATGACATAAAATGAGATGGCAGCAATGCCAGAGGCTGTGAATGGGATGGAGTGTCACAGGCATTGGGGCTTGACTGGCATGGCCAGATGGAGGAAAGGGGGAAAGGAAGTGCAAGTGGCATGGCAGTGGTGCACGGGGAAGGAGAGAGGAGATAAGCAGGTAGGCTGAAGTAGCAGGGGGATAACAAGTGAAACAAGGTGATGAGCAAAATACAACCCTGAGGCTTGCTGGCTGGAATTATTGTACCTTGAAAATAATTGTATAATATTGCATCTTGTACCTTTTCTGGAGTTGCTTCCTCCCAGCTGACTTTCTCCTCAAGGAGAAAGGACTGGACTCTTCTGCTTTTCTCTTCTTTGTGGATTTAAATGGAAGAGGCATTTTTTTCTTAATCATTGTCTGCACAAAACACAGTATTCTAAATCTACTGACAGCAATTCTTAGTACCATCTAGTAACTCTTGGATGGTTATTAAAAGAACCAAATCCTTGAATCTGAAGTCAGCATTTCCTCCTTATCTGTGTTAATGACCCAAGGTGTTGACCTTTCAGCTGTTGTCTCTGCCCTTTTGTTAAAGGGATTTGTTCAGGTATTTGCATATTACAGCCCCCCCCCAAAAAAAAAAAAAACAAACTGTACCAGCTTTCTGGATTGAAAAAAGGCTATAATCCACGAAGCAGGGCTCTAGCAGGCTGACTGGAAAGGGACATTGTCTAAATCTGACTACTATGGTGTGAAAATAGTTAAAAACTGGCTGTGAATGAAGAAGTAGTTGTATCCAATTTTTATTGGCCTAGTTGGTTTCTTAATAGGGGATTAGGAATAATTTATTGCTTAAGTCAATGCTGTGTTTACTCACATATCAAGTGGGTAGTAAAAAGGATAGATGCAGCATTAGCAAAGGCAATATCAAGGATTTACAAATAAGGTAAAAAATGAGGAAAAAAGCATTATCCACTATTTATGTTTGCACCTGAAGTGACTCTGAAATTTTAAAATTGGTCTCATAGATCAGTTACATTCAATGGCAGATGCTATATTTTATCACAAGAGGCAATTTCAGGATTTGTCTAAAGCTGAATCACAGTAAGCAAAGATCAGCTTATCACACAATATCCTGAGGAGGAGCAGTGAGGAAGCAATCCAGTGGAGTTGACTCAGCCCTTTGTCCTTCTAAAGCAGATGAATTACATGCTGTTTTCTGTGTCATGTTTCAAATGAAACATAGAGGAAAGCAGCCCTACTGACTTTGCCTTGAAACTAAGGTCCATCTAAGGAAGCCAGATCAAGTTTTCTTTTAGGGATTTACAATGTTGGCCAAGCTCCTTTCTCTGCTCAGTGAGAAAGACTGCAGCACTATCTACACTGAGTACAGAACCTGCCTCAGGTGACCATATTCTTAACTTTGCTCCTCCTACATATTTTGGAGAATAATCAGTGAGTAAACATAATTAAAAAATTGAATATGGACCCAAGAGTTTCTCATCAGCAGTTCCCCTTTGGTCCAGTTTGGTGGCAGGCCTGTTTGCTACTGCTTACCCATGGAAGAACCAATGGATTCTGGTCGTGCCATGCATCTGGTGTGTATAATTAAGCAGAGGGGCTGCCTGTAGGGTGAGCGATTATAACACATTTATTTCCTGCATCAAAGAGAACTCACATTTAATTAGTTTTTCCCAAGTGAAACTGATACCATGAGGGACTGTCAGGGAACTAATTTCAGATTGTGTATCATTGCAAGTCAAGTTTCTTTGAAATATGTAAGAAAAAAGTTTATCAAATAAAATGCCAGGTTATTGCTGGGTTTATGTCACTCTTTGCATAAAATTAGAAATGTGAAATTAGCTCATTTTCCTCATAAATTGCAAGCTTTACTGTTGATACACCCTGGGTTTTAAAATTCTGAAAGAGATTAAGGAAATTTTGCCCATGGAAATTTGACATCAAAGCAGTTAGGGGAGGACATCAACACTAATGAAATCTGGTTTCCTCTAGATTTGCATCTTCCATTTGTATACCTTCACCACCTCATAATAATGTTAGATTTTGATTAAACTTCTTTAACAATCTGTCCCCTCTGCTATCTGATATGAGGTATCATCACTGTTCTCAACTACTTCTGACTTCGAGGTCATAGGACAACTCCGGTTTTAAGGGATGCCAGGAGGTCTCTATTCCAAATTCCTGCTCAAACAGAGTTAACTGTGTCATCAGACCAGTTTGTTCAGAGCTTCTTCCTGCTGGGTCTTGAAAACCAGCAAGGATGGAGACTGTTCTGATAGAGGCAGCATCATGCTCATGATGCAGTCTGTTCATCAGTGGAGTTCTAGTCTGGGTCTGTCTCTTCCACACAGCCTTTGATTTTTTCCAAAGCTGGTGAAGATGTGGTACCAGGGGCTGGAGGATGTGATTTGCTGTCAGATCATCAAGAAACCAACCAATGGCAAAAGTCCCTCATGGGAGTGAGGGAAAAAAGATGAACAGGTAGGCAAATCCACACAAGCCACATGCAGAAAAACATCCTATTTCCCAGGTGTCCTATTTGCCAGGCATCCTATTTGCCAGGCTAAAATTACATCTGCAAGCACTGAACCTCTCCACAGAAACTCAGGTAGAACCATTAAATTAATTTATATTGACAGTTTCTACATTCTGAAGAAGCATGTGGTCCCCAGTTCCTATTTTAAAAGCAATGTTAAGATAAAGCGATGCTCTTCTGCCACTCAGAAACTGCGGCTGGACAGAACGAGCTTAGAGTGTTTTAGCACAAAGTGCAAAGAAACAGTGTCAGCCACCTCAATGATCTTTATTATTTCTGAAACAGCATTATTAGGGCCAGTATCTCTAATTACTGTGTTTCCATCTGGCACCTCAAAAAAGTTGCTTGAAATAGATGAAATTATGTCACTCTGGGGCTTGTCCTACTGATCAAAATATATCATGTCAGGTCCATGTGTGCTGGTTTTGCTTGGGGTGGAATTAATTTTCTTCACAGCAGCTGGTATGGGGCAGTGAAGAGGAATTTGGTGGTGCATGGGAGGTTGGGAGGAGACACAGCCAGGACAGGTGACCCAAACTGACCAAAGGAATATTCCAGACCACGTGACATCATGCTGAATATGTAAAGTGAGGGGAAGAAGGAGGAAGAGAGAGATGTTTGGAGTGATGATGTTTGTCTTCCCAGGTAGCCATCATCTGTGATGGGGTCCATCTCTCCTCAGGATGACTGAACACCTGACTGCCTGTGGGAAGCAGTGAATTAATTCGTTGTTTTGCAAGGCTTGTGTGCAAGGCTTTTGCTTTCCTTATTAAACTATCTCAACCCAGAAGTTTTCTGGCTTTTACCCTTCCAATTCTTTTCCCAATCCCACTGGTGTGGAATGAGCAAGTGGATGTGCAGGGTTTGACTGCTGGCTGGGGTTAAACCACAACACCATGTCAAGTCATTGTTCAGTCGTGTCCTTGCAAGCTCTCTGCTGCTACTTTACTGATCCTGCTTGTGGAAAATGTTGGATACCATTCATCTGTCAGACCATGAGTTAAGGTATGATCCCAGCCAGGGTAAAAGTGCTCTACAAATAAACAAACAAACGCTGAGTCTCAGAGGAAAGATCAGCACTGCATGAGTAATTATGAGCAAGATCAGTTAGAGCTTTTGTACAATTGGCTGAAAATGCAGAGGGTTCAAATACAGATAAAAAAAGATAAAAATAAACAAAACATGGCATACAGAAAAAGGAATATGAGGACACTGTGCTTGCACCAAGCTGCACGTGTGAAGAGGTTGTCATACAATAACAAATGAAATTGTAATGACAAATAGGAATGGGATAGCAAGTTGTTCTCAGATGCATCTAATCTAGCTATTTAGATGATAAGCCATATAAATCCTTGTTGTGTCATCTAAGCCTCCATTGTGCAACCACTATGATCAGGACGATGTTAAATGTCAAGGAATTTGTTCATTCATTACATGATAGGATGACAGCTTACTTGAAAGGCTTCCTGATAAAAGGGACAGAAGACATGTTTCTTGATTCATGCTCAAATAATTTATTCAGCCCTCATGCATTGCTCAACTTACAGAGCTACAGTGAATTAATTATGTGATACAAAACAAAGCACATGTGTGCATTTTCTTGAGACCAGAAAAATTATTAGGTTGGTATACAAAGCAACCCAAATCCATGATATTTAGCTTCTCAAACCAGTTTTAGATCTATGCAAGTTTTAAAACATCTACACAACAGTATGCATAGGGAGAGTTTTGGGTAACTTTTGGTAATGTCTACTTTTCCTAAATACTGAGGCTGTAAATCTCTGAAAGCCATTTATTGGCAAAGACTTTTGTTCAGAGACTGTTATATTAATGATGAATATATTGAATTAAACCAGCTAGAAGATTTTAGGACAAACTCAAATGAGCTCCATTAGTCTCAAAAGTGATTAAATTGAAAGAATTCTCTTATAAACCTGGAGTAATAAGAGCTTTTTAACAAATCCAGAAGCTATTATCTCCTAGAAATGTACAACTTCAATGTTTTGTAATGAATCTGTGAAATATCTAAGTTAAATCCACAACAGAATACACAGTTTTTATTTTACTCCTGTTTTTTTCTCTTTTTAGAATATGCAAAATTATGTAACTTATAAATTGTGGCTTTTTTTTCTGAATGTGATGTCACCTTCTTCTTTTCCTGATAAAATGGGTTACTGCCTGGTACCCCTGAGGGCTACATATGCTCATATGTTGTGTATCTGCTTTTACCACCAAATGATATGGCTCTATTGCAGCTCTGACATGATGTAATTAAAAATATTGCCTTCAGTGAATTATGTGGGTTTTTCACTAGAAAGCCTTCAGAACTCCCAAATTATTTTTCAACTGGTCTCAGGCACAAGAGACCATTTTTATGTATTTACCAGCCTTTGAGCATACAGAAGCGTGGCAGGAGCATATGTTATACTGAAGTGTCCATGACTCCTAGCAGCCCCAAGTACATGTTGCAAACATGATAGGAAATGATGAAGATGTTTTGCCCCAAAACAACTCATTATTATTATCATTATTAACCTTTCTGTGGCTGTTATTATTTAGATGATCTTGAGGTTACTGCTTGATCCCCAGTGGTAATTAGTTGTACCCCAGCCAATTGGTTTCAGGCTGTAGATTAGAAGTAATAAATTCAGAGACAAGATTATGACGTGAGCCAGCTGAACAGAGAGAGGATCAGGCAATAATTCCTGCACATATCTGTATGTAAAACCCAATTTGATTGAAAGGTGATTCAGTGTCCCTCCCAGCATCCTTCTGGATAAGCTGTCCAGATGAGATGAGCAGGTACATGGGGCAAAGGGTGAAGAACTGGTGAAGGGCAGGGATGAAAGGGTGATGGTGAATGGGGCTACATCTGGCCAGTGACCAGGGCTGTTCCTCAGGGCTCAATCCTAGGGCCAGTTCTGTTCAATCTTTGTATCGATGACCTGGATGCAGGAGCTGAATGCACAGTCAGTAAGTCTGCAGATGAAACCAACCTGGGAGGGGCTGTTGGCTGTCTCAGGGGACAAGAGGCCTTGCAGAGGTGTCTGGATAGACTGGAGCATTGTGCAGTCATCAGTGGCATGAAACTGAACAAGTTCAAATGCCGAATTCTGCACCTGGGGTGGAGTAACACTGTGCATGAGACTAAACTGGGAGAGAAGTTGCTGGAGAGCAGTCCTGCAGAAAGGGGTCTGGAGGTGCTGGTTGACAGGAGGCTCAACAGGAGTCAGCAGTGCGTGTGCCCTGCCTGGCAGCCAGGAGAGCAAACCACAACATCACCAGCTGATCAAAAGAGGGGATTATCCTGCTGTATTTAGCACTGGTGCAGCCTCACCTTGAGTATTGCCTACAATTCAATTTAAAAAGAATGTAAAGGTTCTTGAATGCATCCAGTGAAGGGCACCAAAGCAGGGGAAGTGACTGGCATGACTGGCAGGAATGTGCTCTGAGGAGCAGCTGAGGGCACTGGGTTTGTCTGGTGTGGACTGGAGAAAGCTGAAGGGTGACCTCACTGCTCCCTAAAGCTTCCTGAGGAGGGGAAGTGGTCTCCAAAGTGTCCAACTCCAGTACCTAAAGAAGAGCACATGAGCACTGAAGTCAAGTCCTAGCAGGGTCCTGGGGGTGCTCACAGGCCTCAGTGGCTGGGACTGGCCACCCCTGGGACCTCCACCTCTCATCTCATGCCAAGGGCCATGGGGATGTGTCCCAGCTCAGCCTGGGACCTTCAGTCCCTGCCTGAGCCCTGCTGTAGGTGTGCCCCTCTCTGCTCCTGTCTCCTGGGTGGGTCTGGGACCTGCGCTGCAGAGAGCTGCTCTCCAGGCTGAAGCCCTCAGAGCTGGGTTGAACCTTGTCATGCAAAGTGCTGAGTGTAACATGGCATAACTCTCCTCATTCTCTTCCTCCTCCTCCACCTCCTCCTCCTCCTTCTCCCCCTCCTCCCCTTCCCTCTCCCTGTTTCTCTCTCCCTCTCCCTTTCTTCTCCCTCTCCCTCTCCTTTTTCCTCTTCATCTCCATCTCCATCTCCCTCTCTTCTCCTCTCCTTTTTTCTCTATCTTATCAAACAAGTAAGGTAGTACGAGGTTGTGAGAGTGGACTTGAAAGCTGATCAGTGGTAACATCTCATTTCCAGGTTTTCAAATTAGTGTCAGGATGGTTTATGTTTGGCAAGGTTGTATGCCTTTTGGTGTGGAGTTTTTTGCTTTTGGGTGGTTGCATTGGTGGGGAATTTGCTGTTGGATGTTCTGTTGGTGTAGTGACTGGGGATCTGATTTAGCAGCTTGCAATCCCATTTACACCTGTGAAAAAAAAGCAACATTCTCCATACCAAGGCTTTACTATCAATATAAATGAAATGTTTCAGGCAAGTAATTTCATATGTAGCCAGGAGGTCTATTTTTCTTTCTCTTCTGAAGCTGGAATTCTATTTAATAATAAGGGCTGTCACCTTATTATCTGAAGTACTATAAATTTTAAATACTAGTTCATGCAGTTTTACTTTAAGCTTAAAATCAAGTTTTGCTTTATGTTGTTGGGTTTTTTTATATATGTGAATCAGGTCTTAATATTCGCATTAGTTTGTCTCAGTTGCTTGCATAGTATTAAGAGCTGTAGTTTACATTCTGTTAGTCACCCTTGGCTGCTTTGTCTGCACTAGGCACAGACCGAGAACCCTCTCGCACTAGAGGTGTCTCTGAGGGAGGGTCCAGGATCTGGTAGACATGAATTGTTATTCTTCACTGCTTTCTAAATATGAGTTGTGGGAGGCAGGGAGGGAGGGAAGAGCTAAATGAGACGACCAGTGGTCTGTGCAAAGCTGAGAGGCATGAGACTCGGGATCAAGTCCCAGCTATGCTACAGAATTCCTTCATGAGCTTTTGAAACCAGCTTTAGCTATGCTTACCAGATAACTTGCAATGCTATGGAAATATTCCCAAGCTAGTTAGGCACCAAGAAGAGGGCTGCTATTCACATAGCATTCTATTTAGACTGCTTAAGCCCCTAACTGACAAGCTGAGTATCTTCCAGGCTGAGTATCCTCAGAGCTGCACTGTATGTGTAAACATCCCCTGAGGTACTCCATGCTTCAGCCTTTTTCTATGAAAACCTCCTTCCCTGATCACATGTTTTTGATGAACTGCAAGGAGAGGCGCTATTTCTCATGCTATGTTTGGATGGCACCTAACAATGGATGTCATAATCTCTACCCAACAGTGTGATACAAATAAACAGAAGGAGTGATCCACTATTATTTGCTTGCACTGCTCTATCAGACAGAGATAGCAAGCCAATTTTACACCCTTCAGAGTGAAAACATACGTAAGCCTGCAGGTAGAATGATAAGATTGTAGATTGGATTAATCTTTCAAGAAGGGTAGCAGGATCTGTATCACCTATCAGACATCTGAAGTGGTCTGGATGAACTGTGTTGTTCCAGTAGCAAGACAGATTAAAGGCAAAAGAAAAAAAAAAAAAGAAGGAAAACCAGACATAATATCACTTAGACAGCAAGACAGGGACCACCAACAAGTCACACCCCACTGGCTATTGTTCTTGTTCCCCAGAGCACCTGGCTGGCTTGAAAGGCTTCCTGTCAGCTGTCACAAGATGGTGTGGGGGCCAATGACATGGCATGCCCAAGGAACCTCTGGAGGCTGGCATTTTTTAGCCAGGGAAGAAGACAGGATGTGCTGCCTTTTAATTGGTTTCTGCCTCCAGCTTGCTAATGAGTGCTTTCCCCATTCCAAAAGTTATCTGGCTCCCTCTGTCTCTTTTTAGCAGTCTGCCTTTACTCTCACTTTGTTCCAAAGGATGCACTTTAAGTGAGGCAATCTGATGCTGGTTCAGAAACTTGTGTGGCAGCCCACCCTGACTATCCTGCACCTTGTCCTCCCCCTCTCTGCTTATGGTACTGTCTACCAAGTGTTCCACCACTAGTGAATCACAAACACAACGGCAAATAAGGCAGAAAGGGAAGAGATAAAGCACTTGCCTTCTCCGTGTTGAGCCATACAGCCTAAACAGGTGGTACAGCATATTCCCAGAAGTCAGCTACCCTCCCAGCCATGAATTGCATGGCACTCTACACCTAGTATTCTGAGGCATGCTGGGGTTTTATTTACAGGATTTTGATCTTATTTTTGGCTCTTCTGAATCATAATCTGAACACTGCTGTTATACTATGGATCCACGGGTCACAAGGGCATGCTACAATTATGAAAGATTAATGAGATGCTTCATTAACCTTTGCACTTTTGACTGCTCAGAAATATCTGTGTTATTTTAAAGAAGAAAAAAAGTCTTAGTAAAAGGAAGCAAAATACTTTGGTGTTATTAGAATACTTTTGTGCCAGAATTTAGCACTTTTTTTTTTTTAACTTTATCTTTTCTGTCTGCTCTCCTTCCCTTGTTTTCTACTTTCTCTGCAGGCCTGCTCTCACATCACCCTGAAGAAAGCAATGATCTGCTCAGCGGTAGAGAGGCATCTCACCAACAAACCACCCAAAACTCAGGGACGTTTGTACTCTCATTGGTTTTAATCTTCTTTCATTTTGTGACAGTTTTCCAACACCTCCCATGATTTAATGGTGATTTTAGAGGCAAGTTTATTGTAGGTAAAAAGAGAAAGGTAACTTCCTATTCAGGTAGCTGCTTTATGACTACTCAAAAGAAGTATGAAAACAACTCTAAAACATATATCTGAGGCAGGAAAGGTTTACTTTTTGAGACTAAGTATTCTGTACAGCACGAGAGTTTTAAACTAGGTTAGAAATTTGTTTCTGTGCTGTAGTGAAGAAAAATAGTAAATGAGAAAAATAACAATAGTTACAACTTTGGTCAAGCAGCCATTTTAATGTGTTCAGACTTTGTCTTAGAT
Source organism: Lichenostomus cassidix (assembly GCF_008360975.1). NCBI lineage: Eukaryota > Metazoa > Chordata > Aves > Passeriformes > Meliphagidae > Lichenostomus > Lichenostomus cassidix. The sequence goes on from NC_139482.1 coordinate 50,938,083, forward strand.
AAGTCATTACCTAGGTCTTGATTTGCTATTTTCTTTTGTCATACTGTACTTTGAATTTTTATAGGAATTAGAATTCAGTGGATTAAGAACTGTACACAACATTCTCCCACAGTGCTAAATTGCTTTTTGAGTCTCTTAACTCTCATTGAAGTCCAGTAAGCCTGAGATTCCTGAATCATTTAGGTGCTCTTAAAGCTCTCCTTTAGTCTATTCTCTTTAGGGGTTACAGCCCTAACTCCAAGAGCTAATAGTTTAAAATTAGACAAGATAGTGAAATAATTGATGTGAGCTTGATTTCATGGAGGAGAAAAGTCAAAGATATATTAAAGGAGAAGGTTTCACACGTCTAAGTGCATCATGTAAAGCTACGATCCATCTTTTCCTGTGCTTCTTCCTTTGTTAATTCCAAGATATAGTGGTTTGTCCATGCCCATGCTTGAATTGGATAATAGGCACCAGTCTGAGCTCTTGCTGCCACAGTCCCTGCTGGTGTAATCTCAAACTGGTTCACATCACCTACATAGCCACTTTATTGTCCGGGTTAAGGAAATATCCAACATAGTGTCCAAAGCAAAACTCTTTGACCTCTGCAAAACCATGAATTTTGCCTTTTTTATGTCTGTGGGATCCCCTATCCTCACTGAGTTTGTGTCAGTAACACATTGTGCTTTTATGAGAGTTGCTCTTTTCCTCCTATAAAACAAAAATTAAGGAGGACACACTGGTAACCTGTGACTCCAGAATATTGCTCTATGCTCAGTAGTGAAACTGCTTCTTGATGGAGAGAGATGAGATTTGGAAAATGCTGAGGAACCACTCCCAGAAGAACATGATTTGCTGCTGGATAGGCATTGGGTGTAAATCACTGTCTTTAAATCTCACACCTGTAACAAGCTCCTGGCCCATCCACTCTAATTCAGCTGATGCTGAATTGTCACATTCTAGAGATTTTCTTCGAATATTTTCATTTTCTTTTGGACATAGAGACCCTTCACTAAGTAAAAACGACTCTTGAGGCTGCGGTACCAGTTGGTGATACCCAGTTAAGCTCGCATCACTTTCACCAAAAACTGTGGGTGAATCTCTAGCCTCACAGAAATTACTGCATAAAACTCCCCTGAGGGAGTCTAAGATCTCGTCCCATAAGAACAGATAAAGGTCAACAGTCCTTAGCAGCCTTTTCATTTGCCAAAAGAAGGCCTAAATCCTTAATTTAATTCAAAATTTGCACCTATACATAGATGAGTAATTTAACTGATACCTAAAACATGCAATATATTTTTGCTCTCGGAAAAAGGATCCTGGAGTCTGGAGAAAAGCTAATGCAGTCGAACAGTAACAAATTATTTATAAATGAGCATCAGGCCTTGTGTTGCCTTGCCAAGGCCTGCTTGGAAATGTCCGTCAATCACCTTTAACTGGTGTGCCTAATCTCCCACTTCAATTTTAGGGCCTTTTTTCATCCTCTTTTTCCCGTAAATATATCTTTTTTTTCCTTCCTCACAGAGGAACTGGTGAAGGTCAAACATCAGTCCCTCTTTTTATACTGGACAATTTAAAGTCCATAACGATGAACTCTATATTGAGCGCATGTCTTAGTTCAAGATGTTTCTAACTTGGGCTTTTCACAAACTGTTATTGATCTCCACCTCCAAACCAGTAAATCCTTTCGTGTAGTAATTCCATAAATACAGCAGAGTTGGGAAGGCTTTGAATCTTCATTTGATCAAAAAGTTCCAAATCTCTCAGTTAAATCTATAACTCTCAGTGGCAGCTTTTCAGGTGTTCAATCATATTTCCTTGGACACTAAATGTAATGCCTTGAGTTTATGTGTGATTTTTTGCTATGCTTCCACGATATCTGTTTAAAGTATATTGTCCTCAGGTGACCATCAATTAAATATAATTTGCATTTATCATTATGAGAAAGAGGTTATCCACTTAATAAATTTAACTAACTCTCTTTCTCTTCTTTTAATTTATGGTCACAGACAGATATTTCAGAAGAATGGAGTGGGTAAAATAATTACCTGAATCTGCCTAATGTCTTCCTGTAAAGATCTTTAAAAACTGGGTTAGTAAAGTCTAACCCCTATTTATTTGGACTATTTATATTAAAGCCAATTAGAATCTCCCTTGAAAATATTTGGATTGGTCGAAATTAAGCTCTTACAGTCACAAAAAGAGGTGGCACTGGCTACTAACTTAAATAAGGGTCTGAAACTGATTACCAAGTGCTCTCCTTGGCTCCATGTTCTTTAGCTGCTTGGCAATGTGGGAAAAGTAGCTGCCTCAACAAATATAGCTGAAGTTACTACTTAAATTTGGTAACACATGCCTGTATTCTGTCTGTAACCTGCATATTTTTACTGGTAACACAATTGTCCTGCTGCCTGGAGTATGTCCTTTCTTTGCTCTATAAGGGTTGGAAACAACATTACAGAGATGAAGATAAAGTGGTTTTTTATGCAGAAATGAACTGTCATCAGATTCAGAATATATCTCTTTTATGGCATATCTTTTTATCATTCGCTACAATAAATGTTCAAAAACACATCATGCAACGTATCTCCCAATGACATGCACAAATCAAAAACTCTTTACTGTATTAGGCATCAAAAACATCTATTCATTAGTGATACTAGTTTTATGGCATTCTATAACTTTCATGATTTCTGAGGCCTCACCTGTGTTCAACAAAAAATATCTTCCTGTTTCTGTCCAGCAGAGACAATCTTATGCTTGTCTTTCTCTGCTCTATAGGCAGTGTCCTAATCTGAAAGATAGAGCCTGAATAAAATTCAGACCAGCTGTTTTTAGTTTGAATTTGATTTTGAAGTTTGCTGCTTCTGTTCCAGATTCGGAGAAAGATTTGTGCCTGAAAGATTGACTTCCCATTATTTGTCAAAATCTCTAACCTTTTCCTTCCAGCCTTGACTTCATTATATATTTGCATATCACAGCAACTGCAATACTAGTACTATCAAAAGAAGACAATAACTGAAGACTGATTTGAAAAAATGAAATTTTCCTTGCAGGGCCCTATATTTGAATTGTTTATCATTCCTTTGGATAAAACCATCAGCTTTTTTGTTTCATCTAATTTACTCTTGGCCATATGTTTTTCATTCTGATATTCCTGTAGTGTCCCAAGACTTTCTCTGATTTTAAGAAAATAGTTTCTCAGCCAGATAAAACAAGGCCACAACCACATTTAGCTAAATCAAGACCTTGTTACGATTTTACAATTTCTTTCCCAGGGGCTTTCACTTTAAAATTCCTCTCAGTTTATCAAACAGTCCCTAATTGCTCTTTAACATCTAGTTAAGTGTAATGCTTTGTATATTTGTATTCAAACAAAAAAGTTCTGTTGATCATTTATGCTAGTTATGAAACTCTGCTTTTTCTGTGCTTCCTTATTCCCAAATGTGAGGTGAAAGCAACCAAGTGAAATTCTTTTATCACAAGCAATAAAGCCAGTGGTTATTAAATAGTAGTCTATCATTTGCATGGGTTTTGTTGCACTTTTAATGAAAAGTGTGATAAAAGTGCATAGGAGCCCACAATAAATGTTTTAGGGTAGTAGTTCTTTCTTGTAAAGGTTTGCAAATCCCTGAGCTTGATCACAGAGAAAATACAGCATCTTTGTTATGATGCCGTGTTGGGTCTGGCAAATGTTCACAATGTTTGAAAACAGTGATCGGCTACTAAAATTTCTTTCAGTGTTTCTTGTGTTTATTAAAAAAGTTAATAATCCATCCTCTTTGTCCAGTAACTGTCCTTCCTCCTAGCAAAAAAAAAAAAAAATCATTGTTACATTTTTCTTGTAAGCTAAACTAATATATACACACACATACAATGGACATATATAATAGGTATTTGGAATGTCAGGTTTAAGTCTTTTGAGCCTGCAAAATCTAGGCAGGAAAAGAGCCAGATTGTGCTTCCAAACTTTTAAATATGTCACCACATTTGTGAAAGACTGGTTTTGCACCAGGGAGACTAGCAGCAGAATTTAAAAGATACATAACAAAGGATGATTTGAAGGACTGCATTAATAGTAAACACAATGATGTTAAATCAGTAAGTGCCAATGAACAGTATATGTGACCACCAGCTCTCTAAAAATTTGCTTAGATCCAGCATCCCCACCATGTTAATCTGATGGAGCACGTGCTCTTAAAATCAGACAATCTGACAGAATCTGGGAAAAAAAATTGGACAAAGTGGGTCAAATTTGACATTCATTTGGCAGATAACAACACCTGCTGTTCATCTGTTGAAGAGCTGGCCAGCTTGCAGTTCATCAGCATTGCTTTCGCTCAGGGTCTACCTTATGAATGACTGCCTGTGAAGTTCCAGGTGAGTGCCTTCTTCCATTTCTTTTTACAAGAAAGGAGATACTCAAAATAAACTCACAAGGGATGAAAAGTAATTGGAAAATTACACTCCTCCTGAAACACTCCTACAGCCATTTTAACCCAGTGTATATTTAGACAGTGCTCTACACCACATTCGTCTTGTTTAATGTTTATGTGACTTGATTTCTTTTTTATTCTCTGCTTATACATGGAGCCTGGTACAAAATGGGAACCCATTAACTCTTCTACACTGAAGAAACATACCAAGAGCACAAAGAACAAGAAAATTAGAAGATCCCCAGGCTGACTTGCAGTCTGGCTCACATGGACTGAGACAAATATAACACTGGGAAAATGGTATGAGCCGTAATCCATCAGAAACTACATAGAATAATACTATTTATAATATTTATTAATAAAATTCATAGAATAATTAAGGTTGCAAAAGACATTCAAGATCATTGAATCCAACCTTTGACCAAATATCACTGTGCCCACTAAGCCATATCACCAAGAGCCACACCTAATAATTTTTTAACATTTCAAGGCATGGTGCCTCCACCACTTCTGAGGCTTTAGCACTCTTTTGCTGAAGAAATTTTTCAAAATATCCAACCTGAACTTGCCTTGGTGAAATTTAAGGACTTTTCCCCATGTTCTGTCACTGGTTGCCTGGGAGAAGAGACCACCCCCAGCTCGCTACAGCCTCCTTTCAGGCAGTTGTAGAGAGAGATAAGGTCTACCCTGAGCCTTCTTCTCTCCAGGCTAAACAACCCCAGCTCCCTCAGCCATTTGTCTGAGGGCTTATGTTCCAGACCCTTCACCAGCTCTTTTGCCCTTCTCTGGATGTGTTCCAGCACCTCAATGTCTTTCCTGTAGTGATAGGCCCAGAACTCGCAGTACTCACCAGTGCCAAGTACAGGAGAGTGATCACTGCCCTGGCTCTCCTGGCCACACTATTGCCGATACAGGCCAGGATGTCATTGGCCTTCTTGGCCACCTGGGCACACACTGGCTCATGTTGAGTCACTGTCAACAACAGCCCCAGGTCCTTTCCCACTGGGTAGCTTCCCAACCACTCTTCCCGTGGCCTGTGGCATTTCCTGTGGTTGTTGTGATCCAAGTGCAGGACCTGGCAATTCACCTTTTTGAGCCTCATATCATTGGCTTCAGCCCATTGATCCAGCCTGTCCAGATTCCTCTGCAGAGCCTTCCAGCCCTCCAGCATATCATCTTGGTGCCGTCTGTATATAAGGCCAAGCAATAAATATAGAGATATCAGGAGTAACCTCCTGAAGGCAATGGTCTCTCTACATGGAAACTGGTATGCATTTCAGTTTGGTTATAAAGCCACTACATGTTAAGGTTTTGCTTAAATCAAGGCATAGATAACTTCCTTGAATTTGAAAAGGGGTGGACCTGTTGTACTGGACATCATCTAATAATGTTAAACTGTCCAAAAAAAGGGCTTCTCTATTGAAGCTGAAGCTATTTATGTATTACTATTTCCCATGGAAAATGTCACTGACAACAGATGTATTCCTTCAATGTACTTCTATAAAGTGGCTAGTGCTACAAAGCTATTTCATTAAAGAGAAAAAGAACTGCTGGGCTTTGACTTTCCTAAGTCTTGCTTGGTGGCTTTTGATACATGACCACATTAAGACCCTGTGCTTTATGCCACCAATATATTTTCAAAATTCAGTCAGTGTGCCTTTATGTTTTGCACTTTTCTTTCAATGTTAGATGCTGTGAACAGTTCAGGTATTGCAATTTCAAGCTGGCAGCCCTTAAAATTTGCCCTCCTCAAAAAGTGTCTTGCCAAGTGTCAGAGATCTAGAGTTAGAAGTAAACAGTGTTGACAGGACCATTTAACTTCTATTCTTAGGCATTCCTCCTGTAGTATTACAAGGATGGCATAAGGAGAAGCCAGAATCCATTATCCATTTCCTCTCCGGAGATAATTTAGCTAGTTAATACAGACCTGGTTTATTACTGAAAAAAATCTGTGATATTTGGTTGTGTACTTTTATTGTTAATCTTGTGTTTAGTAAGCTGGTTTTCTGTCATCTTCTACTTTACCCCTAGCATTTTTTAAATATTTGCCAATTTCACATGCACTTTTCTGGATAGGTAGACTTCTTAGAAATATGAAATCACTGCAAACTTTGTGGTGAGAGGAGACTGGGGAGGAGAAATGAGATACAAAATGTGATTCTGTACTAACAGTGAGTCCACATAGAATGTTATCCATGAATCCATAGAAAACAGGGATTTACTCTTCTGATAGTCAGAAACTAGTTAAATTTTTTCTTTTCTTGTGCCCGTGTTAGTGACTGAGAATAAACTGCACTCACAGTTAATCTTTTCCAGGTATATGCATGTTATCAAATTGGCTTCTTTTCTCTACACAATGCACACTTGGTTTTCCTAGCAGTCTGCACTGAACATATTTTTTCAGTCTTTTATCGCTTTAGTTGCCCTCATTGGTTTCTTTCTGATTTATTTCATATTTTGGGTCGAAGCCAGTTCTTTTCCACCAGCATCAACTTACAAAATAAATCTCAGAATAACAGAGATGAAGGTAATGGCAGCACCAGAGTGGTGTGTACAAGTGCAGACCTGGCCTCGCAGAGTTGATGTAAAATAGTGCTGCTATTGCTCCCTTGATTCCTCACTGGGTAATGCTACTGTTTATGCATTTCAAAACAGCAATCACCACTTTTTGCAGCAGTAGCTTCACACTTCATGGTTGTCTGGAGTTAATGGGCTCAGGCTGTATTGGGATCTCTTGATTAAGCTTTGGTATTGTGAAACACTTCAGGTGTACTGTGTTTGATCACAGCCCCAGCCTGCACAACAGAGTCTCTCTCTTTTCCCAGCAAAGCACCTTGAGCATATGGTTGGTTTTATTTTTCCTAGTGTTTGCTGCAATTTAGCTGCCTCCTTTGCAGTTTAACTGCTCGTCTTAGCGTGTCTTAGGCTATTTAGGCCAAACAACCCAATCTGGTTGTCCTCTGTTAGATATTTAAAGCATTAACCAAGCACTAAACAAGTAGACTGATTTTTTTTTCCCCCTCAGTTTGTTTAAAATCAGTAGGATTCCTTAGTGCTTGAGAAGGCTGAACATCACATCACTTTTGGGGCTTAAAGCTTAAGATATAAAGCTTAAGACTAAAGTGTTGATATTGTTAGTAAGTGGAATTTAAGAAAAGCAAGCTCCACAGCTGCATGTCCTGGCAGGGGCAGTGGGAAAATAGAACCTCAATGAAGCTAAAACCAGGGCAAATCCATTCCTTTTTGTTTCCCATATGTTACACCACACTGCTGTAAGAATCTGGGTTCAGGAACATTGTAACTCAACTGATTTATTATGGCCAAGGAAGTTGCCATCCATCAGCTAAGTTAGTGGCCATAGTCTTAGCCAATGCCATATATGGAAATCATCTCTCTCAGACTCCTTCACTGCCTCAGCCAAAGTAGATGGACAAAGGGTTACCACAGCTCAGCTACTTCTGAACAGCAAGTAGAACTTGACTTTTGCAAAATTTCTATTATTACTGTGTTCCTGGAGTACCAGAGAAGAAAAGAGGTCTTAGTTGCTTCCCCAGTTGGACTGTTTAGACTTCTCTTATGTAACTGATAAGTAATCTCTTGCTTCCTAAACTAGGGATTATGCCTCTCGAAGGTTGACTCCTGCTGGAGCTTGCAGAGGTAGCTAATTCAAAGACACCACTCTAAGGTGCAAGTCTCCCAAACTGAAGTTCAACAGCAGAAAAAATATGCTGACATAGTTATTCCTTACATGATGTATGAATCATTGCTATGTCTAATGTTATTAGTGTCTGAACTGGTGGGTTTTTTGTCACAGCTGACCATATATATGTGTACATATATATAATGATATGTAGCTTGAGTACAGCAAAACCGGATTTGTTTGCATGTGTGGTCCGTGTGTAAAATCTTACACTTTTACCTTGGAGGAATATAAGCAACCTTCTATCACACCAAACATTTTGTCTGGAAGTTTAAGTGGATGCTTCCAAAGGTCTGCCTTTCCTTTGAAACAAACTTCCAGTCCAAACTGGATCTCCTATGAGGTGTCACCTCTTGGTGATTCAGCACAGGGCTTCATGGATGGAATATGCCTGGTAAACTACAACTCCCATGTAGTTTAACAGAGCAGAAATCTTCATTTTCTTGAAACACCCAAATGTTTTCCATCTTCCAGGTACTGCTCATATCAATACAGCTTTTTGTAGAAGAAATGAAAGTCCTGGATAGAAGATAACTCAGGAGAACCATAGACTAAGTTTTCAGTTACAGAATGCGCTTTTCTAGCACAATGTACCTTACAGTCCGTGGTCACTTTTTCAGCAAGTAATTAAGCATTACTGTGAAGTATGTAAGAAAAATGATACCCATTTAACAGATGTCTGAATGGAAAAAAAACAAAGCAGTAGATGGTAGTCCCCGGGAGAGTCAGAAGACTGCAAAAATTTCCAACTTCTGTACCTTAACCCCTTTCACAACATTGCATATTCTCTTCCAATTGCAATTTTCACAATTATTCCTCAGTAGGCCGACATTCTTTGAACTACAGCATTTGAACAAATGTTTTAATTCATCCTCATCACCTCAACAGGCAAATGCTTACTGTCCTGGAGACATTTCTCTGAAATTGCTATATTTGCCTTGGAGAGTGACCTCAGGAACACCCTGGTGGTCCTGCAAAAGAGTCCGTAGCATTCAGAGTTGCTGCATTGATAAAACAAGTTGTCTGCTCAGAACTGGTGAAGAAGCCTTTGCAAAACAGTTCCTGGTGGTAACTAACTGTTCTATTATCCAAAATACCTCGTTGCTGAACATTTGTTTTGTCTAATTTTTGTCATGGTTCAGATATTTTATAATGCAGTAGGCTGCCTTTAAAGAAGAAACAAACTGGATTTTTTTTTCCTCATATTTCTTTACCCCGTGTTTTACAATCCAATTCCACTATAAGCATCTGAGAATGTCTTTACTTCTGCTGATAAAGCTTTTTTTGTTTGTTTTGTAATTTTGTAGTACAGGTATTTTAATATAACACCTATTCTTAGAGGCTTATGTACGAAAAAAAGAATCATCATTAATGGTTAGAACTTCAAACTAGAAGCTGTTCTTATTTGCATTACTGTAACACTCTCAGGTCTCTTAAGAGATCTTGCACTGGCCTTCATATTACACTAAGATATTATAGACAAACAGTAAGATGCCATTTACCATTTCTATCCCTGAAGAGCCCTCAACCTTCTTGTTAGTTGCCTGACTTGTATGCTCATTACTTTTTCTTCTTTCCCTCTCATCCATATGCAGTTTATTCTTCTTTCTATTTAGCTATTTTTACTCATAGGATTCATCCCTACCATGGAAGTGTTTGAAAACAGAAGTTATATTATTCTGGCACTGTTCAAATAGCAGAGTCCCAAACTGAAGTACTTACAGTTTAAGATATAGGCTTGTTTCAGGGGTGGGTTTATTTAAAAAGGGAATTGTGACTGAATATGAATATGAATGTGAATAGAGCTAGGCTTGTTTTATATTAGTTTCACTGTGAAAACAAACTTTCTTACTCAATCCTACATCTCCTTTATTTACTTTCTCTTTATAGCCATGTAATTTCATACACTTTGACAAAATGTATTATGTCACACGCTAGCATTAACAGTAAGAGAAATTAATGCAAACAACACCTTATACAGGTAAACACTACAGGACACAGCCATTAGAGGATATACTGAAATGCAAATTTTATGCTTCAGATGCTGAAAAAGATTTTAATGTGCTTGCATTTGGTTATTTTTATTCCCCCCAATTTAGTCCAAAGTACCCAAGATGCTTGGTGGGTCTGTTACTCTAAGATAGATTACACAATGCAATTACTTTAGTAGAAGGAAACACTTGCCTGAATCTGTATGGAAGTCAATTTTATGCAGTTCAATTTGGATTTCAAAAGAGTCTCCTACATGCAGAACATAAACACTCTCCCTCTTGTCTAGGTGGAGGCAGTAAAATGAGGCTCCTTATTCACACTGGGTGGTAGGAGGTGTGCTGGAACAGGGACCCACTGCTGCCATCTGTGCAAGAGAAGGGAGTCCCAGAAACCTAGGAAAATGGTGCAAAGCTGTTACAGTTAGTACTGTGAGTTTTGTAATGGCTCCATGGATAATTGTAACATTGGCCAATAAAAGCTAGCTTTGGTTTTGTCTCCTTATTTCCAGATTTTGACTTTATTTTGCTCCTTTTCTTTTATTATTCTTTCCCCTATTCCAGGTTGGGGTTTTTTGTTTGTTTTCTTTCTTTTTTCTTTTTTTTTATGGTCCTCATCAAGCAGCTGTTCCTAGTGTGGGCGCCTGATCACTGCTGCTTTTCATTTGCCATAGTCCCTCCAGGACTCTCATGTCATCAACACCTGTTTCTTATTCTTTTGGGTGGTGACTAAAAGGCACATTAACCAGATCCTTCGGTGTCATCCACAGAAACTACACATTGCCAAGGTAAACAAAAAAAGACTAAGATTCCAACTCTGTTATCTTCCTTTGTGCCTGTTTCTTCCCCCCCCCCTCCCCCCCCCCCCAAGATCTTTCCATCATAGGAGGGCAAAATTCCTGGGCCTCTTTTCAGATCACCAGTCAGTTCTTAATAACTGTGTCCTCCCTTGCTAGCCCTCTAGCCACTCACCCACCAGCGAGTCAACAGCATTCTTAGTACCTGCTTTTATAGTGAGTATGTGCAAAAAAATTCTGTTCATAAAACAACTGTAAGTTTAACATTTTGGCCCCTAATTCTTTTTTTATTCCTTGTTGGAATGAAGAGAAATGGACCCTTCCTCTGATTTTGCCAGTAGTTACAGCCTGCAGTTTTACCTCTGTAAAATTGCATTCTAGTTGGTGAGCTAGATTTAAGTCGTACAATTCACACTGCATTAGTCACTGCCCTAATCCTCCTCCAAAGTGTCATTTTAGTACATGCAAGAAACTCAGAACTAATGCTACTGTGTTAACTGTAGTTGTTGGAGTGGTTATTATTCTAGATAGAAAATATGCTCATTAGACTGGACTCACTCTCCAAGTTTATTTTGACAGAACTTTTCTTGGTGGGCAGTAAGGAGAACTGAGTTGTTTATTTTTTTGGAAAGCTTTGATAAGATGTTTAAAGAACCTTACGGAAAACAATACTAAATCTAAATCCCTCTATTTTTAATAGGCAGAAAATGCAATTAACCATCTTTCCCTAGAGTAGCAATATAGAAGGCTCCAGCAGGTGTGTTACTATTGCAGTATCAAAATAAAAAGTCTAGTCAGCCTTTCACTATAAAAATAAGTAAAATGCAGAGCAGATGCTGTAATAACCATTAATTTACATTCACCAACTATATTTGTTGTAAAAGTAGATGAGGACACTGGAAAAACAAGTTATTTTTGGCTCTTCCCTGCAATATCACAAGAAAACTACTGTAATGTGTTTAGCGGAGCAATGAATACATATTGGCCAAATTTATCTCTGCTATAACCCTGCAGAAATGTAGAATGAATTTAGTTCTAAATTTCACTTTGTGGAAGGAAGGATAAAATTAAAGGAGTTTATTGAACATCACCGGAAGTTTTCCAGATCTGGTACTGAACCAGATTTGGAAAACTTCGCAAGGAAAATAGAATGATATGCAGACTTTACCTAAATTTTACTGTTCAGAATTTACAGTTGTAACTTTCTATTAGAAACAAAAGTTAATGAGTTGTGTAATAACCTATATCTAGAGGAACTCAAAAGGAAAGTAGCATTTCTTGGATGCTGATTTCTGTAAGACTTCTGTGCTTGACATTGGGCTCTTTGTACTGATTTTACCATGAAGTACATCCCTGCAGAACCACAAGTAGGTGTGGGCATATGGTTACTGGACTACTGGGTGAAAGGGTCAACAGTATCTTAGATTCTGTGGTAGGTTTCATGTGGGAATGCTCAAGTGGCGTATCTACAATTAAATGAACTCTGCCAAAGGTCAGTTTATGCTATTGATTTATATTTAGAGATGAAAGCAAAAAGCTCAACCAGCCTTGCCAGTTTACTAGAAGGGTTGAAAGTCCTCACTACAAAGCATAGTGCTGAACTACTGAAAAATTTTCCCTTAAACTCATAATATTAGTGTCACTTCTGTCTGTGGTGTAATATTTGCCACCCTGTTCTACTAACGGAAAAGGATAAGAACCAGTGAAATAATTTCAAAATTATTCTTGACTTCATTTTTCATGAAATACTGGTATTAAACCAGAGTTTTGACTTCTCTGCAAAGTTGTCTTTTTGTATTGAGACTACAATCTAGCAGATCATGATTCTAACACATCAAGACCTAAGCCCTTTTTCTCTCTGATTGTTATTCATGCAGGTGGGTGCTTATGATATTTTGTCTATAGGTCACGGTATTACAAATCAGATATTTTTTTAAAGCCTTGTTATATATCTGCCTCAGTTTTGAATGGAACCTTGATTAATCTCTTTCACTGGTCACTTGCTAGACCTGTGAACCACATTAGTGTGAATTGTTTCAGGCTGGCTGTGAAGCCAAACTTTCATGTTTTCCAGCTAAGCAAAAAAAACCCACATACAAAATAAATTGTCAGAGGTTCACTGTAGTAGAAAAATTTGCAGAGCCTATTGTTTTCCCCCTGATTTTTTAGTGAAAACAATTGAGAAAATTCACTACAGATTTGCTTGTAAATTTAGTTCAAGGTGGGCATTTTTCAGGGAATAAAAAACATGACTGAAGAATTTTTTACAGCTGGAAGTACAACCATTGTTCTGCATCCTTATTTTTAGTAAAAGAGCTGGTGCTTAAGAGTTCCATGCTGAGAAAATTTGAGCAAGGTGAGATAAGTGGTCAGACAGTGACTTTCAGTGACTCTCTCCAATCAATCACACAAAAGATGGGGCGGGGGGAAGAAAGAGGGGGATTCTCAAATGAAATGAGGAGAGGATGATGGTTTGAGATGCTTTGTAAAAGAAAGACACCTTATGATACAGACAGGGCAATAAAGGGAGAGGATGGCATCTATGTATGTGTCACTTTTCAGTGGCTCTGTGTATGGTTCTGGCTTTAACCCTGACATGCAGGGATATTCACACAACATGACTGAGGTGATTTTACATTGCCAGCTGCTTTCCCTGGACTCCCTCCGTTGTCAGTGGAAAGCAAATACTTCTCTGGAGGATAATTCAGAAAAGGAGCCTAATTTAGTTGAGGAGAATTGGTCTTTAGAGAATATCTGCTTTCCTCCATTGCCTATGGAGAGCATCTAAATCTGGGTTTAAAGACAAATGGTGTGATTACTTTCTCTTTTCCTCAGCAGTTCTGCTCCGACTTTAAAGGTCCTGAGTAACTGGACCATGTGATGTTTCTTCTGGAGATCTGTCAGCACTCAAATACAGACAAGGGAATGCATTTCAGATGCCAGATTTGAAGGGCCTCAATTCTTAGACCAAATGCATTTAAAAGATATGAGATCCAAAAGTTGGATTTCTATTAACCAGCTGGTAATGTACTTATAAAGAGGATATGGTCACAGGGACTATAACCAGAGTACAGAATTGATCTTGACTAGCTACATGGAGTAGAAAAAACACGTGTCATATTGTGGACAGGTATTTTATATCCAAATTGCTATCTGTAAATTTTACTTGCATTGAGCACAAAGCCACTGAATAGAGTTTTTAGGAAAATTTCAGTTTAAACAAAGTTATGTCTACCTCAACAGTAAAAGCAACAGAGTAAAAGCTGTTGTCATAAAAACAGCGTAAAAGTAGATCTGTGAGATGACAGAGTTGATGTTGAGCATTTTGAGCCCCTTGTGCTTGGTTCAGGGTAAGAGTTTGCAGGTGGAAAGGGGGGCTGTTCTTTGTATTAGCTTTAGTGCATCAGTTACCTTGAACGGATGCCAACGTGCAAGCAGTTGAATGCATTTTCTATTTTTGTCATTATTATTTTTATTATACATTTTTGTCCCTTTTGCCTTCCATTTTTTTTTACACATCTCATTTATTTTTCCTCACTTTGAGTTATTTTTATCCTTCTTATGAGGTTAGTAGGACTTCAGAGACAAACTGATGTAGCCACATGGATTCCCCTACCCACTGGCCAACTGAACAGTGGCATCTTGACATGTCTGGTGTCTCCAGGCAGCGTGAATTGTGAAAGAAACACTTTGAAGCTAAAATGTTTGTAGTATGCATTCCCCCTCATCCTGTACACATAGCATGAGCTTCTCATGGCAAGTATGTGCTTTAAACTTCCCATCAACTTTAGGCATAACAAAAAATAAATTATTATCTTATGGTCCTGACATTATAACATAAAAGCACTAACTCCACAGACTCCACAAGAACTCTGCCAGATTTTCAAGTGTGGGTAATTAAGGGCCTGCCAACCTTATCTGTGGCACAATTCCAACAGCAGCGTTCTCCTACTGGCCTACTATTGCTATCCCCAGGAGATCCAACCTTGGAGGAATAATCAGCAGCAAATTCCATTCAGGCATTTGCCTGTCTCCCAAGATACTTCAAAGGGTAGTGAGGTTCATGTCCATGTGTTTTTTAATGCAAAGAGCAGGCAGGGACTGGTGACCACTGAGAATATCTGAAAGACAATGAAGCACAATCTGGGTAGCACTTCAAGCAGCAGTGACCTGAAGTCGGTGTTTTCAAACAATGAATTTTACTTTAGAGATGTTCTGCTCAGGTACAATGCACTTTAATTAGAATTTGGAAAGAGTACAAACAAAAATACAAACAGGAGAGAGAAGAACAGTTTATTGGCCTTGCCTTAGCAAAGAACTTGCTGGAGAAATGCACATTCTCATTGCATTTGCTATGCCATTTATTAATATTGCAGCACAGGATGCTACAACTGTAATAATTTGTGATTTCAATAATTTATATCAATACACAATTCATGAATTCTGTGTTTGCACATTTGGAGAATGCAACAGCTGAAGAAGATCTCCTGAAAATGTAAGAGATGAGTATTTCTAATCATATCCATGTTCTTTTCAGTTCCCTGGAAGAACAAGACAGCTACAAAATGCAAAGATCCAGGTAATTACTGGGATTGAAACTGCTGCAAAATACATTAATGAATGCAGGTCATAAAACAAAGAAAAAATTACCCATAAACCTGAGTGTGTTGAAAACAGTGTGTAAACAGTATTTTTAGCTCTTGAGTCATCAGCGAGCACAAAGCCATCTCTGTTCAAATGAAATCAGCTGCTCACTTTTCTTTTTTTGTACCTCAGTTCATAAGTATGTGTGCTTATTTATTTGTGTCATGTATAAAATACTCAATTATCTATCTTCTATCTATCTATCTATTATTATCTATCTATCTATCTATCTATCATCTATCTATCTATCTACCTATCTATCTATCATCTCTTTAATAGACTCAGTTTCAAGGCAGCGTATATCAAAATGCAAGGGAATATGTAGTCCAACACAAAACCTTCTAAGAACATGCAGCAGTTTTGGGGCAGTAGGACGTCTCCACTGGATGTAAAGTGAGGCATTCTTATGCGATGACCAGTAAGCATAAACTATCACTTTGTAAATCAGAGACTGAGGTGTATAGTGGTTCTTGAAATTTTTCAGGGATGATAATGTGGATTGGAAGAGATTTTTTCCTTCTGGGATTTTTGTTTATTTTGTTTGGGTTTTGTGGGTATTTTGGGTTTTTTTTGGTTGGGTTTTTTGTTTGTTTGGTTGGTTTTTGTTTGGTTTTTGTTGTTGTTTTTTAATTTCAATGTTTCAAAAATTTGGGATGCTGGGGTGTTTTCTGATGAAAGCCCAGTTTTGTGGGCATTTAGAGGTGGAACAAAGCTGCTGTAAATGAAGAGCATAGCACATAAAATAAAAGAATTAACAGTTCCTAGACTGTCAGTTTATGGAGCCACTTGTGCCTAGCAAGCACGTAACTGTGTAGGAAATCAGGGCAGATTCTCCTCTGCTGGCAGACCACTTATGTTTGAAAAGACAATGTGTCATCTGTCATGCTCGATGGCATGAGAGCTTTCTTTTCTGGACATAAAATGTAATCATTGCCAGGGGTTGAGACTTGGGCTTGGCTCTTAAATTTATTTATTTATGTTATTTGTCATGAAAAAAAAGACAAATTGAGGCAAACATCTTCAAAAGAAAACTGATGACCAGATCAGAAACAATAGTTGAAACAAGATGAGGAGATTAGAGTGGTTTAGATTTCTTTTGAAGAAAGATCAGCTTACATTTTTCTAGCTGTCAGAATTATTGATATTTTAATTTGTAAGTCTTTTTGTGCCAACCTAATGTTCATTGATGACATGAAAACTTTATGACTCAAAAATTACATTTTATTTTTATAGGTGCTTTCAAAGAGAATTTTTAAATAAAACTTCAAAGCTAGCTCCTATTCAACTGAATAATTCCTGCCTCAACTTTAACTACTGTTTATAGGTACATGTTTATGAAGACATTGCAACCAGTTTTAACGCAATCAGATAATTCTGGCTGCAGTCATTTGTAATTAGCCTATCGCCACAATTAGTCTGAAGAGTAGTAAAGGTGATAGTCATAAAAAAACCACTGCCATGCTTACTTTGCAGTCACCACAAATGTGGTGTGCAACAGATCAGAAAGTTTCAGAAAATTTTCATACCAGTGTAGATTGAACATGTGGTGCCCCATGAGAAATGGAAATATCCTGCTGAATGTGCTTTCAGTTCTTTTTAAAATAGAGAGAAAAAAAAGCCACAGGAGTTATTTATTGTTTGGGTATGAAAAGTGTCCTTCAGAAACATGGCATCACAATGATAAATTCTAAATTACATTTTTGCTTTTCATCCAAAAAGCTAAACTATTCAACTCAGTCATCAAGGAAAAAGAATCTGAATGACTAAAAGATCTTCTTCCTGTGGAGCAAAACTAATTGACAGTATTGACAGTTGCAATTTTTTGTATGATACAGCTGAGCCAAAAAAATAAAAAAAGAAAAAGTTCAAGAAAAAAATCCTGGTAGTACGTGTTGTTGAGAACCCTGTTTTATAATACAGACACTATAAATTACAAGGACATAAACAAAGATATTCTAGTAATGTCCTTATCCAGATGAGCTGTGTGCTCATGATTAATCATGTCACCAGAAACTTGTGTAATCTATAGCTGCCTGTCTTATTTATCTGTCTATTGGGCTATCAAATGTTCCCTTTCATTAAGTGCTTGCTCTCCACTGAGAAGGTACTTCATATTTTGCATCACTGTGGGCTTTTTTCAGGGCTTCATGCTCCAAAGCCTAGTAGCCCCATTTAGTTTCTACCATTTTCCAGGCAATGCTCTCTGTCAGCAGCTCTCGAGTTCCCACATCAGGGCCTTTTCACCTGTGAGGACACATTTCTGATAAGAAGGCCTTCATTAGTGGGCTATACTCTTTTCAGCATAGAAGTTATTTGTAGGAGCTCTGTAAATAAGGCTAGACATTTTCTAAAAATCTAAATGGCCCCCTTTCTCCCTGTCGCGCCTAGCATGTGCCAACTAACTGGCAGCATGGGGATTGTCCCTGCCTCAGGGGAAAACTTTCTGTCTTGAAAGGCAGAAGGTTTCTGAGGACAATTCAGTGTATTTCTCTTCAGGGTATAGTACTTTCCAGAGGCAAGTTCCCAGTTTAAGCCCTCTGGGGTCAGGGCTATTTCCAGAGGGCTGATCTGAGCCACAGCTAGGCTTACTTGTCCTCTGGAAATGCCTCTGTGTTTTTCCTGACTGTTGCAGGAGCCTAAGATGATCAAAGCTAAAGCAGAGGTACAGAGAAGTGGAGCAACCAAAAGTGTTTAGTTTGGCAGGAGAGCTGCCAGGTGGGGGTGCAGCAGCCTCTGATCAGACTTGTCATGAAGCGACGAGCAGTCGGGTTGATCTGAGTGTTAACAGGAGAGGAGAGGAATACAGAGTTGAAAATTATTTTTAAAAACATTACTGAATATTAAAAAATGTGACTTGATGGATAGAACAAATTGGAGAAATGCATCCTGTGTTCCTACCCTTCATTCTTCCAGGTCACAAATTCTCAGTCTCTAATTTTTGTACATTTTCCTTGTAGCTGACATTTTCAGAGGAAAAAAAATGGCAGCTTTTAAGGAAGGAAAAGGGGAGTAGGGAATGAAGAAGATGAAGTTAAAAACACCACAGGTTCCAAGAGATATGGAAAGTGAGAAGCGGGATAGAAAGATATGAAAGAGCAGAGGAAAATTGGGAAGCGATCAAATTAATTTGATCAAATTTGATGAAGTTAATTAGTTTTTCAAACATGAATATGCATGGGATGCATGGGATGTGTGTGCACATAGAAGGATAGAATCAAGGAAAAAGTTAAAAACTGTCACCTCCCAAGGCTGTATTAGTTGTACATAAACCATTCTCGGTGAGATATCCTGTTCTTGAAAATTCCCACTGATGAAGGACCCCCAGTCTTGCCTGGCAGTGTATTATACTGTTTTACCATCATTATTTGTTCCCCGAAGAGCTACTATAAATATTACTTGCTTTAGTTTAAATACATTCATGTCCTATTCTTTGTGGAAAAGGAGAAACAGAACATGCTTCTCCCCTATTCTACAGCCTGCTACATATTTGAACAGTTATGGTGCTAACTCTGTGGTGTTAATTCTTTTCTTTTGTCTTTACAACACCCTCTTGTCCAGATATATTTCCTAGGCTTCTGGACTCCACTGGAGAGCATCCATCTCAGTTTCTGAGTGATGTGAAAATATGTCCCTATGCTGACAGGGAGCACTCTCATTTGCATGACTTCTTATTTGTAATAGGAGACCACTATTTATTTACATCTTTAAAATCTAGCCTAATACCCATTTTTTTCCCATGGTTGAGCATATAAGGTGCTGTCTTATGGGTGAAACTTGACTGTTCCTGGAAAAGTGTATCATATATTTCTTGTCACATGATTGCCTTAGGTTTTTTCTAATTCTGTTCCCAATCTCTTGGGTGTTTGCAGTTACATCCACTTTGAGTTGATCAGAAAATGTAAAAAACTTGTTCTCTATATCATCATTCTTGGTACTTGAACAAACACTGACAGGGCGCAGGAAAAGCAGCCTGACTGATAGATCATATCAATAGCCAGCCACTGTAATTACACTCTGACTATGCTTTTCCAAATACTTGTGTGACCACCTTTGAGTAGTTCCATCAGGAAGCAGCGATGCATTTAGATCTCTTTTTCCAGGATGCTCAGTTCAGCCTCAGCTCTCTTTTTTGGCTGCATTTCATAATGAACATTGATATTTGTACAGCTGCCTTCTATCTTCCTGGTTGGCGAATAAGGGCCTGATTATTTTCCAACAACTTTTGTAATTACCCTTGAAGAAGTAAATTGCTATCTATTATGTACAGTCCATCTGTCATTACGATTACTGTTCCTCTCTTCATAATATTTCCATGTTGGCTTTAACTGGCAAGCTTTTGTAGCTTGGTGAAGATTTCATGAACTCTCTTGTCTGCGCTGTGAGGAACAAAGAACAAATTTCGAAGGTAGGAAGACAACATTAATGAGTATAGCTGCTACTCACTGTAAAGGTGTCTCTCATGCTCTGGGTTTATGGTTTGTTTCATTTCTAAAAATCTCTTCACTGATGCATGACATTAGAAACATGAGGGAAAACTGGCTTTTCTAGCATATGTTTTTCTTCACAGCCACCTTTATTTGTATGAAAAAGGTAGTGAAGAGCTCTCATAAGGCAACTTCATACTCTTTCCTGGACAAATCCAGTAGAGTGCCTTGTTTCAGATTGCTGGCTGGAGCAAAATTTTCTACTTGTAATGTTAGTTGGCTCTCTGTGTTTTCTCCCACCTTGGAATAAAATTAATTCTCTCAGGAAATAGACTGCAAAAATGTTATTGAGAACAGTTTAGAAGAAAAAATGTCTGAAAGTGTACTAAAGCATAAATCTTTTGATGGCATCTTATATCAAAGATGTTAGTCAAGTTGCACAGATTTAAAATCTCAGCTAGGTTTAAAAGGTAAAGTTTGAGGAAATGATTTTCACATATATGCAGCATTGAACATTATCACTAATATAATTAGAGGTCTTATTTCTCCACAGACTACTTAGGACATAACAAATCCTTACAGAATGTAACACCTTCAACCGTGATTATCCAAAGTGTTAATTAACCTTCCTTAAATTCTTGGGGTGTCCTTCAGGTTTTGCTTTGGTTGGGTTTTTGCCTTTTTTTGTGTTTGGAGGGTTTTTATGGGTGGGAGGGGAAGGTCTGCTCTTTTGCTGTTGTTGGTCTTAATTCTTTGCAGTTTGGTCTTAATTCTTTGCAAACAGAGGTAAGAAGCTTTGCTCAGAATTGTTTTGTGGCTTTAGGTGAGAAATATGGCTTTAAGTGAGATATATTAATAAAGGAGCTCTGGTGTTGTGATTGTTAATGTCCAGCTAAATCCATCAGAGTGCAATTCCATCTTCTGAAGTGGTAGCATTGTATTAATTTGCTTCTCCATTTCCTGTAGCAATAGAAGTGGTTCAAATAGATTATTTTTTTAACTGTGGGAAGATCTTCATTTTACAGACCATTTAGGCACTGCTTATTTAGCAAGCCATCATTTGCCATTTGCACCTAGCTCTATTTGTGCTCTGCAGCTAACACTCTGCCTTGATTTGCACATTAGATTGAGGTGATGTCAGTGTTTCAGGACTACAGGAGAGCTCCTCATTCTAAATCAGGGATAAGAACTACAGAAAGTCATAGTGAAAATACATTGTTGAGGCACCAGCTCTTTGATAACATACATATGAGGGATTCTGACTGCTGTTAGGCAGTTGTACTGTCCTGTTTGTAAAATGCAAGATTATTTTTCTTCGTAAACAGGGATTTCAGATCTAATAACTCTATTCTGCAAGCATTTAAACTAATTTTTACCTATTTTAGATTTAATTTGTTGATTTTTTGCTTTAATTAACTTTTTTTCATTATCTACTACTAAGTAACTCTGTATGCTGTGCCAGATGTGTCTTTCTTTTAGTGGTAAATACAACAGTGTATCCGTGATTTATTGGTTTTTACAAGGTATTGGAATCTTTTGCATCTAGAGCATTTGAAAGACCATTATTCACTAAAGATCACTTGGTGCTTAGCAAAAGTTTTATTGTTCACTGTCCTAGACAAGGAAGATGCATTTTGAAGAGAGGTGGTTGATTGGGGACTTGGTGGAACCTATTTAGATTGATTTGGATGAGGAGATTTGACAGTTTTTAACAAGTACCAAATTGCCTTATATTTTCCCGCTACCACTATTCTCATGGTAACCAAGAACTCTGACTCACGATACTGATTTGAGAGCCTTCCAGTTATTTTAAATATTCTACTTTCTGACTTTTCTCCTTTTCCTGCAAATGTTGCAGATTTACACAGCGCATTCTTGACTTCCCTCCCCTTCAAGCACTTGTTTGAATTTTTCTCAAAAGTATTCACTTTTCCAGACATACCAGTTATCCCACCTCTTACTGCATCAGAATTTCCCTAGGTTTTGAAAACATTTGATAAGTAATTTCAAAGTTTTTTTGAGGAGAAAATAAAACATTGGCTAATGGAAATACATACAGAAAGCTCTTTTTAAACCTGTTTATTTGATTGTCCTCCTCCTTGACAAGCAGAATGGAGCTTTGGTGGTTGCTGACAAAAGAGGTCAGGTAATATTAAGCATGAAGACCAGACACAAAAGGTTAACAGAGACAAAGCAAAAAACTAAGTTCTTTACTTACACCAAATATATTATTATACCAAAAGTTATTCTTTAACAGACGTTTCCTTATTTTCTTCTTTTTTTATTTTGGTTAAGCTGTGACCATCTCGTTCACATCACTTAACAACTGATCAATTCATTGGAGTACAGACAAGAAGCTGGCTATCCAGCTGAGTACCCTCATAGGCAGCTTCAGTGTTATTGCATTACTCAAATTGTCTTCTAAATCGAACTTTGATCACAGGCTCAATTAAAGGGTCAAATTCTGTTATGTTGCTGTTGGAAACTTAGGATTGACTAAACCGAGCTTGTTTTAAATAATCACTGAGGTTAGAATATGGTTTATTATCTCCTTACTATAGAAACAGGTCTTAAAAAATATTGGGAGGAGAAAAAAATTCTTTCCAATAGTCCTTGGCAGTGGCACTAGCATTTTTAAGTAAATAGTAATAAAATTCCAAATTTAAGCCCACTTTTCATAACTGTGTCGACCCGATTTGCTTATGAGAAATTGCTGTGGAAATGAATAATAAGTGGGAACTGGCAAAATTAGTCTTCATTTGAATGGTGCAATGGTCCAATTTACACAGCTTCAGTAGTAGGAGACAAATGAGCAGTGATTATCATTTATTCCGTCAGGAGCAATGGTGGTATGAAGGGCTTTGTCCAAAATAATCAGAGTGTTGGCTATAAGCCAAGGCTAGGAAAAGAGCAACACATGGTGTTTTACGAATTTAGATAGTAGTATAGCTTCTGACTGTGAAAAGATTTGAAGTGAATGGATGGGATGGAGAGTGGAGGGGGAAAAGATGTTCTAATACTGTCATTTCAGAAGACAAATAGCCGGGAGATCAGACTTCCTGGTGTATGCATCTTTAAAACGCAAACACCAATATTCTGTTTCTTTATTCACTATTTTTTTGCACTCAGGAGGATTAAACAGTACTTTCCAGCCTTTTCTCCATATGATTCTAACACCTCTGTTCCTGGACTACGTGAGATATCTATCCACTGATCATGTACTGGTCATCTCATTTCAAAGGCGGTGGTTAAAGCACAAAAGATTGTGTAAGGATATGAACTGCTTCAATCAATTTCATTTTGTTTTGTGGTTAGTTGCCTTTCTCTCTTTCTAACCTGCCTGTCGACTTTATCTGAAGGGATTAATACTTGGAAGTCATCTTGAAACTCCCACTAGGTAGACAAAGAAATGTTTCCTGATCCTGCAGAGCCAGTAGAGTTCCTGCTAAATGGTACTTTTATATCTGTTCTACATACGTCCTGAATTTTCTTCTCACCATCAGGCATCCAAAAAGAAAAGTAATAATGTGCTGTCAGCTGAAAGGTAGGAAGTGAGCACACTGAAATTTGAGCTCATTGTGAAGGGCTGCAGTTCCATTAGACTGACAGCTATTGTACCCCTTTTGGTCAGTTGAGCTGGGCTAATTTGGAGGTTTGATTTCTTTTTAACTACCAAAAGAGTTTAGTGAAACAAGCATCACAGTTATTATACAGTAATCCAGTACAAGAGTTGTTGATGCCCTATTCTGACAGAGTTCTTTACTTGCTGGATTTTACACACTGCAGCCCTCTGAGATCCATCATCAGAGGAAAAGGATTTTCAATTATACTGAGGATCTTAATTTTTCTAACCATTCTAGGAAAGGCTCTGGGCAACTTTTATCCAGCCTGAGGCGCTACACATTAAACAGTCTTGTGAACCCTGGAACTAATGAAGCCAGATTTCCTCCTTCATTAAACTTACGCTTTACTTCTCATTACTATTTTTCATTTTTCAAGTTGGTTCATTGTATTTATGTCCATCCCTCTACAGGAGTCGCAGATGAAGTTACTGAAAAGGAGCTGTTTGCAACAGGAAAGAAAAGAGGGAAAAAGCATATGATGAGCTATTTTCTTTGTTTTCAAAATCAAGTCAGTTGTAACAAGAGACAGACTTCCTGAGCATCCCACCCGCTGCACTGCAGAGATAATGTGAATGACAGCCATTGTGATATCACCTTGGGGAACAGCTCCAAACAGCCAGTCTTTAACAGGTGTCTTATCTTCATACTGGCTGATTTATACATTAATCAATTATATATGGCATAAATTGTAGCCCAGAAAAAATTGTTTTGGCCATTTAAGGGCAGGGAATATGGTTTTTTGCAATCACTAGTAAAAGGCTACAGCTTTATGTCGACCTGACAGCACAGGGTCTCAGGACTTATCTGGGTTTGCATTGGCCTAGGCTTGTTGTAGCTGGCTGAATGCTTGCCAGCAGCCACCTGACTGGTGCCTAAGGTGATTGGCTTCTGCTCGGTGAACCTCACGGACAGAGAGGGACTGACAGAGCCCCTTGTCCCTGTGTGCATGACAGCAGCCCTTTGATTAACTGAGCCTGTTGTGCAGCTTTCAAACCTTGGCTGGGAGCTGATGAAGAATGAGATCGGGATGAGAAAATGAACAAAATTAGTCCCCAAGCAGCCCTGAGACTGAACAGGAGCAAAATCCCACCACTAAGGTCCTCCCACCAAGGACTTCAAATATTAGTGATGTGGCTCCCTGCCATCACTGTGAGATAAGTGAGACAGAAACAGCCAACCTTAGGGCTCAGAGGTACACCTAAACAGTGAACAGGATTGGCATTAGGCCATTTTGTATAAAAATATAACTACACCATCAATTAAATTTTTCTGTTTTAATGACATCATTGTGGACTATTGTACTGCTAAAACAGCAACTGGCGTAAAAATTAATTCTTAGCTCAATAGACAATATGTAAATTTTTGCTCCTAAGAAGATTTTGATGCTAAAAGAATAACCCAACAAAAGTAAATTTGGTTCACAATATTTTGCTGAACTAACATTCTCAGATTAGCACTTTGCTCTGATTCTAAAAAGCTGATGCAAAATAAAGCTTAGTGCCTTGCTCTCCAATTAGTGGAAGTGAGACATTACCCATGTCATTACCCAGGGATAAATTGGTCTTTCCCTTTCTTCAATATTCCATGTTCAAGCTTTCATTTACTAGGTCTCTGCCCTTCAACCCTAAACTCCATTCTCCCTTCCTTGACTGAAATGCTAAAATACCCATGGATAGGCAACTTGTGTGAGACTGATTGTAAACACTTAATAAATCTGTTCTTCCATACTGCAAAGCTTAGAAAGTGAATTGTTCCAGGAGGATTCTCCAGTGTCTTTAACATGTGAGTCTAGATTTTCTTTCTTTCACCACGTTTTTTATCACGAAACTGGAAGAAACTTGTTTCTCTCTCAACATTGATGAAAACCCAGCAGTAAATTCAGAAATTACTAGGAATGGTCAAATTCTTTTTTTTACCTTTCCTCATGATTTCATGTGCACAGATCCTCATTATTTATTTTCTGAAATTTTGAAAAGCGCCTTTTCCTTTGCAAAACAGACTAAAACATCATTTTAACCTACCAAGAAATGCACTGAGATTGTTTCTTGGTCTTGTATTATATGAATAGGGTTTCTGAATAATGACAGAGAATTTTTTAAATGTTTCCATATCATTCTCTTCATTTGGTTTGCTATTGAGGAAACATATTATGCTCTGGTGGCAAGCTTGTATTCCAGTATACAGGATGCTTTAAAATTACCATAGGCACTAAAGAATGTATGACTTATTATGGTCTGTTTTGTGCCTTTTCATAGTGAATGTGTTATTTACAGTACTTGCTATATTAACTTCTTCCTCACCTCTGCCATGCCATGGTCAAAGTAAATATTTTACATTACAGTACTATAGTAAAACATATTCCATAGTGGGAATGAAGTAAATAACCCAATACTAGACCTTTACTTTCTAGTTTCCACTGAACTGAGGGGTTTTTTTGTTTTGTTCTGGTCTTACATCTCAGAGCACGACTGTTGAAGTAAAATTCACCTCTAACTAAAATTGGCCTACCAGGCTTCTCTCTTTCCTTATAAAATATTCTTGTGTAACCAATTCCTTTACTTAGGGCACACAAATCTACTACATTTTGAAATCATTTTGTCTAATGATGCATCTGGCAAAAACAAAAACATAATTCAGAGCCTGCAACAATTTGTGCATGATTTAATGGCACTGCAATTTATTCCTTAAAGAATTTTTAAGGTCATTCCTCCCTTGATAGATTTGCCTTAAAATAACAAACTTGGAAAAAAACCCTGAGTATAACTGCATGAGAGAAATGGGGTGCAAGGGGACAGAAACAAAAGAACTGCACCTTTTATAATTGTAGCCTGCATTAAAATGATATTGAGCTGAGCCAGGAGTTATATCCCAGATTAAATATCTTTAGGAAAGAATTTGGTTGAGAGTCAGCAATTTCCTCCTCCCCACAAAGAATTTCAGCTTTTCTTGGGATACACCATTTGCAGCGTATAGCCTCAAGTGTAACACAGATTTCTTTGGCTTAGCATCTTAAGTAGGTGATATTTGCAAGAGTATTCCCTTCTCCACTTCTTGCCAAAGCAGGAAATAATATTAATCAGCTTTGCTAAAGTTACTCTGCTCCATTATTTCAGGTAGGAGGACCCATGGGAAGACCAGGTTAGAACTCAACAGAAGGGAAGGAAAACTTAGGGAACAGCTAGGAGAAAAAGAAAGGCATGAGGAAACAAATATTAAAGTGAGAGAAAACAATAATAAAGGGAACACAAAAAGTATGGAGATCCTAATCCACAGAGATGTTCAGGTAATATTAATTTTAAAGTAAAATATTAATTTTAAGCCTTTAAAAGCTTAAATACTTTGAAGTACTGGACTCAAAGAATTGCCTAAATATACACTTGTACTAGTTTAAATAGAAATTGTCAGGTAGTGTGGCTAGCACAGGTCTTTCTCGTGAGAACATTCCACTGTGTTTTATAAACAAAGATAAAGTTTGGATGTTTTTTAAACAGTGTCTCAAGATTTGGACAGTTCAGGCCTGGCCAATCAGGCCTAGGGGGAGGTTTCTGGCTGACCAATCTGGGCGACCTCTGAGAAGTCTATATATATTGAAATCAAAATAATAAATTTCCTCTTTCTTGCCACACTGAGAACTCGGGTCTTCTTCTCTGCTAGCGGCTCAACAGCGACAAGGTAGCATGACACAATGCTAATTAGGCCAGTACAATTTGGTGTTCCAAAATGTGCAGATTTAAGACTTTGGTTGTGAATTTATCCCAGTCTACATAGCAGATTTTACAAGTAAAATTAAAAAGCCAGTATAAGTCAGGCAAAAGTACATGTCATGTTTTCACGAGGGATGTTTCAGATGTGATAAAATCCAGTTTACAAATGAACATCTGCTAACATCAACCTTAGGTGTGGTCCTCCCTTCTGACTTGTTGTGTTGGTTTGAAAACAAACCAGTGAGAGACCACAAGTCAGGATTGAAATTAAAAATAAGTGAAATAATACAAGGAAAAGCACTGACAAAGTCAGATACAAACTGACACCCAGTTAGGGTGGTGGTAGCAGTCCAACTGAAGTAGTTCAGTTGAAGCAGTGATCCTGTGAAGGTCTGGTCTCCAGCTGAAGATCCAGTGGTAGCTCTTGTCCTCTGGGAACCCAGTAGACAGGGCTAGCTCAGGCAGTTCCAAGGCCAGGTTATATCCAGGTGGGAACACCTGGCTCCTCCCTCCTGGGCAGAGCATCCCACAATGGGATGAGATAAGTCAATGAGTCACACAGTGGGTCATTAGCAGCTGGTAACAGCTAACAGATGGCCCATTGCCTGTCATCCGGAGTGGGTCATTAGCAGGTGATAGCAGCTAACAGCCCACAGCTGGTGGTAATAGAATACTTAAATACATCTATATTGCAGCCTAGGACACTTGTGTCCCACTTGCCACTTCATAGAGGGAGAGAACACTCTTGAGCTCTGTGCTAGTAACTTTACCCACTTTTTCCTTTTTCCAGCTGTGCTGCCAACCTTCTGTCTGTCCTTTATGGTTCATAGGCAGAGCCTTGGTATGTGAATAATCACGTGATCTTGAGATCTTGAGTGGTTATACCCCTATGACTGGGCTGATACATATTGAATCTCAGTTTGAAACACCTTCCTCATTGGTATTTGGATTTCATGGTGAGAAACCTCTTAGCAATGTCCCTGACTGATAAGAATCAGAATATTCCTGCAGTAGAAGCTGGGACATGGCTTGGAACTGTTGGGGTGGGAGCTACTTCAGCAACAGACAAAGGGAATTAAAGCATCTGAAGTAGCAGGGAGCGTGGAACTAGGATGATCTTTGGGGTCCCTTCTGACACAAACCATTCTATGATTCTATGAAATGCCACCAAGCTGATGTGATTGATATTGTGGCATGCTGAGCACAATTTCTTAAGGGGAGTCAAGGAAAAGCAGGGGTTGGGCAGGAGTAAAATTGTGCTGCATGTTTCATCAAATGCATCAGCAGCCCAGCTGGATGTGGTAGTCTGTCTTAAAATGCCTTAAAATACTTGGATGAATTTTCTAAGGTGACAAAGTGTCCAAGGAATGAATGTAATCAAGTACAGCAAAAATCTCATAGGGTACTAATTTGTATTAGGGGCTTGGAAAATCAGACCTTAAGCTTTAAGTAAATGGCTATAATGGAGTGATATAAAACCCCCAAACAACTGACTTGGTAAGTGTCTTGGTTTGAAAGACAGGTGTCTGCCAAGAGAGGTTGAACCCTCCCTTAGAACAGAGAATGTGATTTTTTCCCTCCCTCCGAATTATTTAATTTTGTAAATCAAGGGCTTTCAGGCAAAGGTATGGGAAAAAAAAGGAATATCAGTTCTTTACTAGTATCTATAAACACACAATAACAATAATAGCAACCACAACTAGAACCAGAAAACCAATAGAAGATAACTTGTGAGCTGCTGAGCCTTCTCCCGTGTGGTGCAATCACGGTTGCAAGCAGCAGGGGCGCTGTTGAGCTCCCGGCTGGGCAGGGCAGGTGCCATTACTCCTGAGTGACTGCAGGTGGCGCTGTGGCGCAGGGTCAGGTCAGCGTCCGGCAGCTGCAATGGCGGGCAGGCTGAGAAACACGCAGGGCAGCGAAAGCAGCTCGGAGCAGCGAGAAAGCAGGGCAGCAGGGGCGGGCGCTGGCTCTCTCTCCCCGGCCAGCGAGGCAGCAAGGATTTCTGCAGTCGCAGCAGACGCCGCGATCTTGTGCGGCAGAGGGCGGGGGGCAAGCAGCAGGGGCCGCGGGACTCTCCCGGCAGCAGCCGCGAGGGAACGCAGCCCGGGGGGAAAACATGCCCTTCCCCGTGGGGAGAAAGGTTGAATCAAAGCTCACCCAGCCAGGAGAAGAGAAAAAAACAGGGCACAGTTGGATTCGCCCTGGTCGCAGAGGAAGAGCAGAAAAAGAGCAGCCTCTCCCCTCAGTGTCCGAACCACGAGAGAGCGTTCCCAGGGCCGGCTCTTCCCTTACCGTGCCCTCCCAAGCACACCTTTTGTCTTTTACAAAAGACTTGATGGCTCTAAAACACCCAACTATTTGTTGCTTAGTAACAGGAATGGGAAGAAATTCCAAAGGTACTCAACCCCCGACAGTAAGTTTGTTCGATTTTGAATACATTTTCTAGAAATTGCTTTCTACATTTGTAAATACTGTACTGGTTTTATGCATGGAGTATCTTAAGGAAGAGAACTTGTTTTCTTTTTTTTTAGGTATGTTTAGGTGAGCATTTTATGTATAATGCCTTTGCACTTTCTTGGACTGTGTATATTCTTTATTCACATATTTAAGGTAGATCCAGGTTCACAAATAAAAAAACTGACACAGATATTTTATATTTTATGTGCATACCACTCTAAAATTAAGCTTAATAAAGATAATAGAATGATCCATCGGCAGGCCTTCAGCTGCAGACTAAGAGGTGACAGGCTATTTGGTGAACAATTTACTGAGTGTCTCACTCCCCTCTCCTTCTTAACCATGGGCATTGTAAGTTCATTCTATTAACCTTAATAGGTTTGCTTTCAAAGTGTTTTACTCGGAAGATTTAAACCTGAACTCTATCATATGTCACCCTGAAGCTAACTTAAGCAACCAAACTAAAAGGAGATGCACCATATTTATCTACGTGCATACTTGTATGTACATCCACAAGTAGCAGCATCTAATACATGTGAATAAATGACATACTGTACCTTGCGTAATGCTCTTTTTCTGTGTCTTTCATCGTTCCATAGCGTGTCTCAGGATTTTTTTTATCAATTAAAAAAGAGTTAATGTCAGGCATCTCCAGCTAGGCATGAACTAGTTGAGAAAGGCTGTGCAAATGAGAGAAGCTTGTTTTCCTCACTAACAACTCCAGTAGGTGTATCTGAGGGCTGCCCTCTGTCCCAGCAGGATGTCCTTTTCTCTCCACCTGGGACCCAACTACAGAATTAGTAACAGATTTAGCCTTTGAGTAAAGGGCAGACTCAGGCAGCTTTGTTCAGACTCAGACTCATGGGACAGAATAGCAGCCATTATCTTTTCTCTATTACTGCCTTTTAAACATCTCATCAGACAGTACTGCCACTTTTATGGAACCCAACAAAGACACTGAAGCAGCTGAGTGCCTCCCATCATTTCCATTCCAGAGATCCCTCAAAGTGGCTCCCCCTCACTATGACACTAGCCCTGACAGATTTAGGTCCTTTCAGGACTCAACATTACTTTCCTTACTTTGATAGCATAGAACAGTAACTTGGAGAGGTCAACACAGCTGTAAATGCCAGTTATCCATGGCCCCACTTTCCATCACCCTGGCAAGTCACCACCATGGAGAATCCCATGCAGTCCTTGGCCAAACTTAGCCCAGCCAAGACAGAAGTGAGCAGCAATGATCAGTGAGAAGGAGCTTGCCCTGTTCTTACCCTGAGCCACTATTCACCCTCTGACCTCCACAGCCTTAGGGACACCTCGACTTCACTGCATGTTTAAATGACTAACAGTAAATGTTGCCCTTTGCAGCTGTATAAGATTGCTTCATTCCCATTGGACAGGGATGAGAACCCAATAGACCCCCATGTGGAACTACTGCAGCTAACTTTCTGTCACTCTGAATGCTCTGGACACAGCCAGAGACCTAAGACAGTATTCATCACACCTCACACCCAGTCCACACGCACAATATTAATTTCCCAAAAGCTGCCTCCTTGAGCCACCTGCTGAAAGAGTGGTTTGTAAGAGTAACATAGTTAACAAGACTTAGGGTAAAGAAATCAAGAACTAAAAACATGTGCTTTTTTAGTGCAATGGAATACACCTACAAGAGAAATCAGGCTGTGCTGAAGATAAAGTCCTGAGAGGAAACTGTGGAGTGATTCTCCACTTTGGTTGTCCCACACTGAGAAGACAGTGAGAGTTCCTGTACGTGTCAGTCAAAATAAGACAATTCTTCCAGGCAGAATAGAGTGCAGCAAACCACCAGATCATTCCTACTTCTTAACTCCTCTTGTGCTGCCAGGTCACCACAGTGAAGGTCTCTCAGGAATTCCTTGCCAGGTTAGTCAAACAGCTTGCCTATCATCTCAAGAATCCTCATAGTATCCTGACCTCATGAAGTCAAGAATATAATCACAGGTATTAGCCTGCACAATCTCTGCTTATTGTTGCCCATAGTGTCTAGATAGCAGCTGATTTGATGCAAATGTTATTTCTAAAAGTTATCACTGCAATACACAATCCTCTTTCCAAAGTTTATCTTTCATCCATCTTCATGACAGAATATTGTTGATCATCATAATAAATCTTCTTCTCAATTTGTAAAGAATTGATTCTTAAACAAATGTCATCTGTCTATTCGTTAGTAATACAAATTCATTTGCATTTAGCTGTTGATCTTAGGTTGATTTAAAAGCATGGGTACACCTCATTGATGCCATTATATAGATGAGGCAACAAAGGCATAAAATGCTATGAGCTAGACCTCTCAGAGGTAATAATTCCTAAGACATTATTACACAGTAGAGGCTATGCATCCATGGGGTTTGGCTCTGTCTACATGTGCCAGTAGTAGAGAGCGGATTAAAACTCAGGTCTTCTGAATGCAGTGTCCTGCCTGGTGAGCCACAGGATTATTTCACTATTTTCTTTTGCTTTACTTTGTGGCCTAATGTGATTCACCTGTTTCATCTCCAGGCTGCTCCATACCACTACAGTAACAGATGGCACTTAACATCATTTTTTTTTACAGTTTCATAATCTTTTCAGGACTTGAAACAAATGTGAAGTTTGCTCTATTAACTGTTGCAGGACCTGGACTTAATGAGTATATGTGTTAAGATCCTGTCTGACTGTGTTTGCAGGTCTTTTTTTTTTTTCCCCCTTCAACGACTGTACCTTTCAAACTGGTCCCATTTATCTACTGATGCCTGTGTTTTTTGAATTATCAAGCACTTAGGAATGTACAGGCCATCACACAGCTGAATTAGCTAACCATTCTCAACTTTATTATTCTGCATAAATGCTGGAATAGGTACCAAAATGAACCATCCCAGCTGGCTAGTTTTAACTCTGGATTCACTTTAGTATAAAGATAAGCTGTGGAGAGAAAGAGAAAACATTCTTAACCTTTACATGTTGCATGAATCCTGATTGCCAGCCTTGTACAGACTGCTCTGTTTCAGCAATAATATTGGAGTAGCTGGAGGAACAAATTCCCCCTGCTTTACAAGCAGCTTGTTTTAGACATCACCAAGAGGGATGTCTAGAGGTACTTGGGTAGTTTTGATTCAACATACTTTCCAATCAAAAGGCTTCAGGTGCCAATTACTGAAATCTGCCATGGCCTTTGAACAGAACCCAAAGTACTTTCAGTCAAGCACAGAGATATGATTCCTATTTTGGTAAGAAATGGAAGAATGGAAGGGGCAAAACATAAAGTGTTAAATGATGTCTGGCATTACCAGACATGTTTAACTTTTGTCTGGGAGAGAGGCATTATGCTATGAACGCTAGACATGTCCTATCATTTTGCTGGACAAAGTCCCTAAATACTTCTAAACCTTTCAGTCTCAACTAGATTAGCCTGAGAGAAGGAAAAAAATTCTGAAAGCAACTAATGCTACTATAAGTTAGCCTCAGCAGTTTATCTGTACCGGGATACACAGAGACTGATCACCGTAAGGAAGAACAGCAAACACTGCAGGCTTTAGCCCTGTTGTATAAATCCCTTGCAATTCAAGTTGACTTTCCTTTTCTTTCCTTGCTAAGTCCCAGGAGATGTTATGAGTAAATAAAAACTGCTGCCCTCCTAATCACCCTTCAAACCTTCCTACCTGATCAGTTTTAATGGTGCTGAAGAGCAGTGCCAGTAATGTATGTCATAACCGTGCTCCACAGAAGCTGCCCAACACACTGCTTCTCAGCATAGGTTTCCTAAAGAAAAGGAAGTCTGCTAGGAATAAGCTTTTACATACATAAATGAACACAGTAATACATATAAATTGCAGTTTCTCCCTGTGCAGTTCAGTGATCAAGTCTGTACAAACTTTATGAGATACTACCTCAGGTGAGAGGCGTGACTGGCTGCTTAGTTACCAGAGGAGGTCTAAAAGGCTGAACACTTCCTCAACCTTTCCTGCCAGTCATTCTGAAACTTTCTCTGTCAGACAGCCCCATCTGTCACTCAGGAACTACATCTTCTTGCCTGTTTATTTTCTCACTTAGGGTTGAGGTCACCTGCCCTCCTTCTAGCTAATCAGAGGAGACAATAGAAATCAAAGCACAATATCAGTGCTCTGGGGATGTCTTCCTTGAATAGCCTCTGTATGTTGTTCTGCAAATTTTGCAAAGTAATGTAGACATATAAAATCAGAGGAAAAGAACAGAGGAAAACGTTTGGTTTGAGATCCAGCTAGAGGAAAAAAGTATTGGTGAATTGATATGCTACCTGGAAAAACAGGTGTAATACTTACTGAGGAATTTTCCATATGTGACAAGAAAAACATATCACTAAGTTTATTAAAAGGTAGCCTTTCACAGGAAAATTCAATGGAATGTCCTAGCACAGATGTAAAGTGCAAAAAGAAGGTGAAAGTGCTTATTTTTCAGACAAGCAAATCAGCCTCCTGACTGTTCAGTGTTCTTAAGGGACTATCCATAAGACAACATGCCAGTCTGCATAGAGTTATTAGTTTTGCTCTCTGAAACTTCCTCTACTAAATACATTTGTTAGGCTCTGATAAACAGTATTAAATAGCTGTCAGGTCCTGCCTTTGAAATCAGTGCATTTTAGCATCTACTAAAGCTATTCCTGTGGAGTTGACTTTAGAAAAAGAGCTTTATACTGTGCATGAGAGATTCATATCTGAGGGAGAGAACAGTGAAAGAAAGACTGAGTTCAGGGAGAGAAAATGTATCTGACTTGTTTGCCCTTTGCCTAATTGTGGAGTGGGCTGGCAGTTTGCCTGACCTTGCAGACCTTTGCACATCTCAAAAGGATTTAAAGGATACTAGCACCAGCCTGTTCTCTCAAGAGTGATTCCTCTTTGCAATGCTATTGTGATGAATCATGTATCACTATGATTAGCAGAGAGAGGTACAATTACTTTTTTGCAGCCGTGGCTAGTAAAGGATTGCCTGGAAACCCAGATGTGACAGAGCTGGAAAAAGTATCTTGCGGGACATGAAGAGAATGGAGAGATGGAAATTGTTGCATGTACAGTATTAAAAAAAAAAAAAAAAAAAAAAAAGTGAAGAGAGAAACAGGAGGAGAAAGACTTGTAAATGAACAGAGCCCTGACTGAACTGGACCTTCCCTCTGAGCAAGTATGATTTTTCTCACGCATAAGAAGCTGCTTATCAGCAAATATTTGTAGAAGATGGTACCCCCTCAAGAGAAAATTAAAAAAAAAATAATTACAGAGACACTGAAAGATACTGAAGAAGAAAAATAAGCTATCCTGGAGAAGGTTTAGTAATTTTACCAGGCAATTGGAAAGTGTCTGTCAAAACTGAAAGGCAGCATTGTTGGGAGATGGAGTGAAAGAGAAGATATTAAAAGGAGGAGTGCACCGGCCAACTGTATGGCAGTCCCCACATGGTCTCCTTTCTTGGAAAGGACAGCAAGCTGCTTCTTCCTAATGTTGGCTGTATTTAACCTGAACAATGACGCTGAGAGGACACCAAAGTCCTAACAGCCTTTGAAATTCAAGTTCTCAGTGGAGACAGAAGAAACTTTTAAATGACACAAAAGTAAAACAAAACATTTTCTATTTCTATAGTGTAAACAACTGTAATATTATATATATATTATATAATAATGTATAAATTATTATTCTTGATGTCCTTAACATCTTTTCCTTTTTTCCAAATAATCCCTCATTTCTTTCAGAAGCATGAATGCTTCTGATACTTCCAAATTTCTATCAGTCTTTGCGGGCCAAAATTGCTTGTATAATGTAATCTCTTACAGGTGGCAGGGCAGCTTATCTGAAAGGTCCAAAGTAAAGGTGTAGTGCTTGCACCATTAAAAACAAAGGTGCACGTACAGTCAATATGGTAACCATCGAATTCTGGAATGGTATGGGTTGGAATGGACCTTCAAGGTCACCTAGATAATTTCAATCCCCCTTTCATGGGCAGGAACACCTTTCAGTAGACCAGGTTGCTCAGAGCCATATCCAGCCTGGCCTTGAACACTTCCAGGGATGAGGCACCCACAACTTCTCTGGGCAACCTGTGCCAGTGCCTCACCACACTGACCACAAAGGATTTCTTCCTAATATCCAAGCTAAACCTGCCCTCTTTCAGTTTGGATTCACAGCCCCTTGTCCTAAAAATGTGGCCCAGCCTCACCCACCACTGAAGTCACTTAAATCATGTTGATCTGAGTGTGAATCTCAAGACTAACCGGGCGGACAGAGCAGCAGCCTGACATGTTGGTCCCATTTCCCTCCATGGGATTTGACTGGAAACCCTCACTGACAGACAATCACAGCATCATTAGGCTGGGAAACACGGCTGTAACCATCCAGCCCACGAACCGTGCTCCTGCCCTCTCCAAACGCCTCTAGAAGGAGGCCTCGTCCTCCCGTCTCGTCCCGAGCAGACGGCGCAGCGGCTCCGCGGGGCTCTGCTGACCCTCCCGCCCGCTGCCGGGCGGCGGGCGGACTGACGGACGGGACGGGAAGGAGGGAAGAAGGGAAGGAGTGAGACATGGAGGGAGGGACCGGCGCTCCTCTGCTGCCCTCTGCTGCGGGGCGCCGCGCCGCTCCGCTTCCTCCGAGCTCCCGGGAGAGTCGCCGTGCCAGGAGCGCTCGGCGCAGCGAGGAGAGGGGAACCGTCCCGATGGAACTCCTGCTGCGAGAGGATGCCCGCCTTGTCCCTCATGGAGCGGCGGGAGACAGGGACCTGCAGGGACAAAGGCCGGCCCAAGAGGTGGAACATATTATTGTGACATTTTGGGGGTCAAAACTTGCCCCGCTGTGCTCCCTGAGCAAACTTAAATTTAGCAGTGCTGTCCATTTTATTCATGAAGATGATTAACGTCCCGATTAAGAGTTGCGAGCGAGTAGAAACTAGGTATTGAACAAGTTCTGTGATGCTATTGAAATGATACTGCAACTTAGGCTGCACCCACGAACGCCGTATTATTCTGGGCGACCTGGAAGAGCGCAGGTGGCACCGCACGGTGCGGCACCGCGGGGCCAGCGGAGCCGGGATGCGGGGCCAGCAGAGCCGGGATGCGGGGCCACCAGCCCTCCGGCACGCCTTTCCTGCAGCCCAGGGCGACGGCACACAGGCTGCATGCGAGGACATGAACACTCGTGCCACAGTTTTTATTGCTCTTCAGTTTCGACGGACTGAAAGCGATTTGAGGACTTTTATTCCGAATGAACTGCTCAATACATGGCCGCAGGTGCCCGCCGCAAGGCGGCCCTTCCCGGCCTCCCCGAGTAGCTCTGTACCGAGGTCGGCACTGCTCAGGTGCGCGGAGAGGCCGAGTGCTCCCTCTCCCCTCCCTTCCCTTGTGTCCCTCTCCCTTCTCTTGTCTCCCTCTCCCGCTCCCCGTCCCTTCTCTTGTCTCCCTCTCCCGCTCCCCGTCCCTTCTCTTGTCTCCCTCTCCCGCTCCCTCTCCACTCCGTTCCCTCTCATCTCCTCCCTCTCCCGCCTCAGCGCGCGCACGGGCGCTGCGAGGGGCGGGGCTCTCCCCTAGTTCCTCCCCTAAAGCTGAAAGCCCATAGGCCGCAGCCGCTGCCAATCAACGCATCCCGCCTTTCCACCCCAGCCCCCTGCTGCTGAATCTATCGCCGAGCAACGGAGTGCGGCGGCTATCGGCTCTTTCCGCTTGCCCTGTCGCCCCCTCCCGCGCACATCCCGGTCCCGGTCCCGGGGCCGGTGCCGGTCCCGGGGGATGTAGGAGGACGCGCGGCCCAAGGTACCCGGCAGCCCCGCCTCCACGTCCCCCGGCGCGGCCGCCTATCGCCT
Source organism: Lichenostomus cassidix (assembly GCF_008360975.1). Lineage (NCBI taxonomy): Eukaryota > Metazoa > Chordata > Aves > Passeriformes > Meliphagidae > Lichenostomus > Lichenostomus cassidix. The sequence continues at coordinate 50,975,668 of NC_139482.1, forward strand.
GCAAGGGCGGGCGCAGCCGCCGCCGCGGCCGTGTGGCTGCGGGCGTTCCCCGGGGAGAGCGGGAAGGGGCACGGCTGCTCCCCGCCTGCCCCCCCGGCGCCGGTCCGTGCCTTTAGCGTGTGCCTGCCCGTCCCGCGGGGCCATGGAGCGCGCGTTCACGCCGCTGGAATGCCTCCTGCCCGCCGGTACGGTACCTCCCGCCCCAGCCAGCCGCACCGGCCCCGCCGCGCCGGGCAGCGGAGGGAGGGGAGCGGGGCGGCGGCGCCTCCCGCCCCGGCCCTGCCTCCCGCCGCCCCGCCGAGCCCCGCTGCGGAAACACCGCGGTGTGTCTGCCCCGCCTAGGCTGCTTTCTGCGCTTGATACACCGGCTTGGCACCGTGTTAACCCCCTCCGGAGTTAAAAATCGGCATTTAAACCCCAGGCGCTTCGGGTTCCATCGGTGCTTTCCGTTTGCTGTCACCGTTTTCTCGGCTTGACCGGGCAGAGCGCTCCGGTGAAGCATGTCTGTCCCCTGTCTCCTTGCAGCAAGGGGTCCCCGGGTTTGACGTGCATCCCCCTTGTGCCTTTGGCTCCCTGCCTCCTGCCCGTGTGCTTTGCCCTGGAGCCACCCTCGCACCTCGCCTTGCCCTTCAGTTCTGCACAGCAAAGCTCTAAGGGTTGTTTGTGGGGGTTGTCTGTGGTTTTCCTGAGCTGTCCAACAGTGTTGTGGTTTTGATACTGTTTTTGAGACCTGAGAGGTGACATCATTAACCTTATTATGTGTCTAAAGGGTTGAGCACCTGTATTAAGCACAGACTCATCCAAGTGGCTTGTACAGTGTTTGGAAGAGGCACCTCTTCACTCTGTGTTTGCAGTGTCTAGTTCAGCAGGGTCAGATTTGTTATTCAATGATACCATTATAAACAGTAAATATTTTTATCTTTCTATAGCATGATTTTAAAGCTGCATAAAAATCATTTTGGCATAGCAGCTAAATTCTGACTTACACTGCTCTTTTCTACTCTCTCTGGCACAGAGACCAGCTGCTGCATTCAGGTATATGTTGTTATTTATTTACTAGTAAGATCTGTTGGAAGGGCAGAGTTTAACAGTATGCATACTTTTAACTATTCAATACATTTTTGCAGCTAGCAGTTTAAGAGCATGTTTAAACTCATTCCACAATGATACATATTTCAAGTCATGCTTTGCTCTGATTCTGTAAAAGTTCTTCGGGATATGTTCAAAACTAGTAATAGGTAAAGCTGTACTAAGGTACAGAAATGCATGTTTGACAGTGTGTGTATGTGTACTTTGAGACATACTGTTGCTTTGGGTGGAAAGAGAGAATGAGCACATAGGTGAGATTTTAATGGGTGAATTTTGATTCAGTGTGACGTGATGTCCTCTTGTATACAATAAGTGATTACTAAATGTGTAACAAGGTGAGACAAAAAGCTAAGAAGTTGGTAAGAGGACAGGAGCACCGGCCCAATGAGGACAGGCAAAGAAAGTTGGGCTGTTCAGCCTGGAGAAGAGGTGGCTATGAGGTTGTTTGAAAACCTCAGAGCAAGTGCCCACTATCTGAAGGGGGCCTATGGGGATGCCAGAGAGGGACTCTCCAGCCAGAACTGCAGTGATAGGACAAGGAGTAATGGGGGGGACTTTAGGTTAGTGGGGAGACACCACTTCCCAATTCAAAGAGGGGGAATTTAGGTTAGATATTAGGAAGAAGTTCTTTACTGTGAGGGTGGTGAGACACTAGAACAGGTTGCTCAGGGAGGTTGTGGATGCCCAAGGCCTGGCAGAGTTCAAGGCCAGATTCATAATGCCTTGAGCAACTGGATTTTGTGGGTGGTGTCCCTGTACATGGCAGGCAAGACTGGAGCTAGATGATCTTTAAGGTTCATTCCAACCCCTTAAAATTGTATCATTCTGTGGATTTATACCTGGGGAAGTACAGGCATTGCTGTTTGTATTACAAGATAGTTGCCTTTGATAGACATTGTATGATGCTAGGGCTACCATATCACCTCAGTTTCCAGGAGTTGCCTGGCTCTTTCTTTTTCTTTGGTTGTGTCTGGTTGGATTTGAAGATTTGGGATGTTGGATGTTTGTTCAGTTTTCTCATGACCCTCATAGTTTTCTTATAGCAGAGGCTCCAGCTGGATGTAAAGAAGCCTGCTTCTCTGAAAGAAATGTCTGCTACTTGCCTACAAATCAGTTGGGTGTACAGGCTGTGCCTATCAAATGTACAGTGGTACTTCATCAGAATCCTTGTCATCATTACAGACATTCATTATCAGCATTACCAAATGAATTAGCTGGCTCAAAGTATTCAAGGCTGAGCAGATTTATGTGACAATTCCACTGTTTAAGCTCTAGTATCCCACTTGGGGAGCTCAGAAATGAGGTTTTCAAAATTGGGTAGGTAAAACGAGCCTCCTGATTTTTTCTAGAAGAGTACCAACCAGTAATTCCTCTATCTGTTTTGCTTAATTGGGATAGGTATTTAAGTGTCCAAATAATATAAAGCTGATGAATGAAGTACACGGAACTTCTCAGAGGCTAAACATGAGCTTACAAAACAAACCGTTGTGAGGTCATTGAAGCACTATGGACCTTGCCCTTTTCCTTCAATACTATAAATAATACAATGCGTAGGAATGCGTGACTGTGTTTATGGTGGGGACATTGTGAAAGATTTGTCAGCTGTGTTTGAGGATTATTAATTACTTTGCTTCTCCTTTTGAAGTTGTTCAGAAATTATGTTTGTTATTTATACAGAATAAAATAAAACACTTCCAGGTTTTAGAACATTATAATATTAGATACCTGAACTGGAATTTAAGTGCCATGTTTGCCTTGGTAATTTTAGCCAGTGTAGTTAGAGCAAGTTCTTAGATTGTACATCTCTCTCTATCTCATCTGATTGATGTCCAAGTAGTAGATATTTGAGAAGTGCTGTGCTAACTAGCATGTTCAGGGACTTTGAACATTATTCAGTCAAACAGCTGGAGCACAGTTGAAAATCACCATGCTACAGTCAGAGCACTGCACTGTGGACTTTAGAACTGTGTTCACTTGCTAAATGTAGTTCAGAATGGGTAACAAGGTAGAATTTAATGTGGGATTGAGTCTAAATTTATGTCTCACACACTGAAACAAATATATTTTCATTTCCTCATGGAATGAAAGCTTTAAAAAGGCTCACAGAAGGCTCTACCATGAAGACCTGTATGCTGTGTGGAAGGGTCAGGAAGAAGCTTTACAGAGCAAAGCTGTTGTAGAAGGCTCATAATGATGTCACACTACAGCCTGTGAATTCATGACAAAAGTAGTTTTGTTTATTCTGGAGCATCCTTTGATAGACTCGACATTTCCCTCCTGCTGCTTATACCCTTTTCTTGCACTGTCATTGCCTCCTGCTGCTCGTCCCAGACTGTGCTGCAGGCACTTCTGCAGAGAGACAAGTGTTTCTAATTTATTATTTTAATACCATGAACTTTGGCAGCTGAGTGTGCTGTGCTTGTGACTGCTTAACAGTGGAAGTACTGTAGCATCCTCTAATAAGGTTGCCCCTGAATACCACTTGAGATTTTGAGAAGGTTAGAGTGCCAGTTTGCTAGGCTGTGTTTTCTCATCACAGGGAACGCTTTACATCACCTGTCATAGCATGGCCTGGATTCTCACTTATCTCCAGATGTGATTCCTTGCCTTGCACAGTCCTTAAAGTGTGGCTCAGTATTGGTTTTACCACATGGAGTGATGCAGGAGGATATCTTCCTTAGTTAATAATCAAACAGCTTCCAATATGAGTGTCTCGCCTTGCTGAGGTTGAGGGGCTGCAAAGAAGCAGCAAATCTTATCCCTCTGCTCTCTTCTGTGCCTTGCAGAGGTTATGTTGGAGCTGAGCTTGCTCTGAGTGGCAGGGAGCCTGTGCTACCAGTGAGAGCTGGTTTTCCAACTTCTTCGCTTCTCCATGCCCCAAGTCAAATGCTGTGTTGAGAGCTGGTGGTTAAAACTTGGTTTGCTCAGAAGAGGGTGTGCTGTCTTTATCTCACCGAAGCAAGGTCGTCTGTATGCCGTGAGAGACAGATCCACAACACATAGGACAAAGACTGCTTCACAATTATGGAGAAAATATATAGTTATCTGTTTTCGGCAAAGGGACTATAAAATTCTGCATTGAATTTAAAGCAAAGAGAACAAGAGGAAGCAACAATACGTTCTGAATGCTCTTCCATCATTCTTCAAACTTGATTGTCTCTTGCTTTACTACATGCCTTCTCCTGGAAATGTTACTGACTGTAAATGAGTTGCCTCTGAAAGGATTGTATCACCATATTCGTTTTAAATGCCTGGGGCTTGAACTTCTTCCTTAATGTTCCCTTTTATCTGACATTAAGGATTGAAAGTTCTTTTGTGAAACAGTGGCATGTTTGCCATTCAGTGAATGACCTCCAGACTGCTGCAAGTGCCAATGACTGTTTGAATGCCCCTTTACTAGAGATCTGCATGGTCTCTGTGATGCATTATCTTGCAGTCTAAGTCACAAAATACTGTGGTAGAAATCAAGACAATCAGGGGGTTAGGAAATCAACTTGATGGTCTGTGTTAGTTCCTGAGTATTAATGGTGTATGGAAAAGGTGTAGAGTCCCAAACTATTGGATAGCTTTACAATTTTGCAGGATTTGTGCCACTGCTGTTGGGTCAGACTAGTGAAGTTTTCAGGTGAATCAGGTAATTCAAAAGTTGTTACTGAGTTCACCCAAACTGAAAAAGTGTTAGCGATGTCAGTTCTTTTAAGACTGCTACTGGAATTCCTTAATGAAATAACGAAGCACTTCCATATGGCTGTTATATTGTTCTGTCTTTTTAGCTGAAATACTTTTTAAATGCTTTCTTTCTGTGAATGTTGCTGACCTGCTTCTGCTCTTCATTTCATTTAAGTAGCGACACCATGCATCTAGTCTAGTTACCTCATTAGTTTGTTTTTGAAGTAGCTGTTCAGCCACAAACCCTGCTGCTTGCTAATCTGCTCTGCTGGGTCAGCATTTGCTTTTTAAGTATTATTGTATAGATTACTTACAGGTGCACTTATGAGTGAAGTATTACAGGCAGAATGGCATTTAAAAGACATTTAACCTCACCACTTTCTCTTAGATCTTTGCTTTCACACGTTGACAGCTTTTGGAGTTCTTCATCTTTCTTTACTTTTTTTTTAATGCTTTGTATGCAGGTGTTTTATTTGGAATGAGGTAACAAGGCATCTTTAACCATTTTAACAAGGCACCTTTAACCATTGGAGCTAATAGGAAAATTAATAGACACTTATGTATTTTTGTACACACACTCAGAGCCTCCTTTTGAAATACATTGACTTCAGTTACTGTTTATGGGGCTGATGGATTCTTATCTTGTGCAGTGTCAGTGCACTGATAGTTCCATATCTTGCAGTCATGAAAAGGGCATAGCTCTCTTTTGAGTGGGACTATGATAGCAGAGGGATCTGAGGTCATCTCAAAAAACACACACACAAAAAAGAACAACCCAAAAACTAAAACAAAAATCCACCTCCAAAACTTCCACAAATAAGCATCCAAACAAAAAGAACCCCGAAGTAACAAAAAAATATTCAAGACCCCACTGAGTATAAGAACAATATTGATGTTACTGGAATTTCTGAAACAAAACCTCACATTCATTACTGCTTGCCCAGATAGTAAAGCACTGGGATAAATTAAATTCCTTTTGGAAGGTCTTGTTTTCCATCAGCTGAGGCTTAAAGCTAGGAAATACACTAGCTGATCTCCTGTAGTATCTTTTTTTTTTTCCCCATCTCTCTTTTTTTTCTTCTTTTTCTTCTGTGATTTAACACCAGATGAGGTGGGAAATACACTTGCTCCAGTCATCAAATGTTCATGTTGTTTGTTTCCAATTAAATGTGTCCAGGACTGCTGAAAACTATATAAACTTTTTTAGTTTTTAAAGAGCAAAATATTAATCTTAAGAAGGTACAGGAAGTCAAGGACAATAGTGGCCTTTGAAGCTTTGTTTCTCCTCTGCTGTATTCACTTGCGTGCCTCTGATCAGCTCTTAAAACACTACAGCAGTTTCACAGCACCTTTAGCCTTATGCTATATCTCAAATCTGTGTGTTTACATATATATAAAAGCTAGTTTTACTTTCTGGAAGTGAAAAACAGAAGAGGGTTTGTTTGTTTTATTCCTGTTTACAAAGCTCATCTAAGTCTGATTTATGGAGAAATTGAATATGAAGCATAGAAATGAAGCACTTTATTTACACCGGAGAAAATATAACACAGGTTTCAGATTTTTCAAGATCCAGAATAACAAATCCCAGGCATCCTTCTGGATTTGCTTTAGCTTTGGACATCCTGAGATATTAATCAAAGCTTAATCTGTGCAGAAAATAGCATCAAGAATAAAACCTAAAATCAAATTCTTAAAAAAAGCAAACTAAAAAACCCCAAAAAAAACCCAAGTAAACAAACCATCTGAAAACAAGTTAAAAGGTTAGCAGCTTCATTAGTCAGTTCTCATCAGCTTTCACTTCTAATGAGTTTTAGGTCTGTATGTAAGTTCAGGGGTTAGGATCTTTAAGAACAGTGCCATTAACTTTTTCCAGGAAAATTACTAGTTATAAATGTAAAATTGGCTTTTTCTGTGTGACATAAAAATAACCATGCCAGTCCCAAAGTGCTGCTGTTGTAAAATGTGGATAAATGTAGGGGGAATGCTTCTCTCCCTCTGCTGCCAACAAAACAAAAACCCTGAACTAGCAAATAAACCAACAAACCGCAGAACCAACACACAAACAAACAAAAATCCCAACAACCTGCTAGTAGATCTTACCCAGTACAAAATGTAGTCAATTAACAGGAGGGAACTCAGATGTATACACTTGCTTGTTGCTACAGCATAGAACATTTCCTCTCTCTGATCTCTGCACACAGAGGGGAATTTGCAGTATGTCTAGCAAGATTAACTAGTCTGATATATTGCCAAATAATTCCAAGATTGAAAATAACTATCAGTTGTCCCTTCCACCAAAGAGAGTGTAGCTGACCACACTGAAGTGTAACCAGTTCTTCAGCTTTTTGTCATACATTTTTCTGTAAAATATGGCTTTGGTGAATTAGATCTGAGTTTATGGAAACAGGTTCTCCATTCCATCTAGCTCTGACCTTAAACATGAGGAATATGATTAACAGTGTTTGTGTAGTACTGCCTTTGCAAAATTAAAAAGAGAATTGAGAATTTAAAGTTGTTACAGGAACATTCTGTTAGTTAAATTCTACATAGAGAGCACACTTAGTAGCTTTTGGATTGTTTTAAATTAAATCTATTGCTGTATATCCAGTAGCAGTTGAAACTGCTGGAAGGCTTTTCCTGTAATTTCCTAGCTTTGAATTTTATTTTGAATGGCAGTTGAATTTTCTCAGTGCTACTGCTGATTTTTTGTAGCTTATGTTGATGGATTGTCTGCCAGCCTTCCTCTCTGGCAGGACAGAAGCTGGAGGGATGCATGTGTTTATTAGGCCAATTGAAATAAATGGGAAGCTGGCCAGCGAATTCAGTAGGAGCAGAACCTGCACCCTCACAATTTATTTATGCTACAGTTGTGACTGGTGGTGTGGGTTCTGTTTTGTTTTATTTCTTGTTTTCTCTACTGTAGCTCTTTTTTTTCTAGTCTATTCTTTCCCCCAAATTATCTGGTCAATGCTGATATTGGGCAACACAGCAATTAGAGAATAGCTATTACAGTTTTTGACCAAAATGTTCAGTGTCTTTGGTGGTAAAAACTGTGTATCTGACAGAAGAAAGTCAGCTTTACTGCAAAAGGAAAATATGTTGATGTTACAAAGCACTGGGGACTCAAGAGTTCATCATCTAGAAAAGCTTTGACTTCCATGACAGTGTCGGTGAGAGTGTCTGTGGGCTTGCTTGGAGCAGACACAGCAAAGTGTGCCGGGGAAGGCATTCTTTCTTCTTTTTATTTTTTTTCTTTTTTCCCCACAGACATGATTCACAATTATGTATTCTATATAAGGACACATGAGAGAAGAGTACTCAAGTACCAGTACAGGTTGGGGGCTGACCTGCTAGAGAGCAGCTCTGCTGAGAAGGACCTGGGAGTCTCAGTGGATGACAAGTTGACCATGAGCCAGCAGTGCCCTTGTGGCCAGGAGGGCCAATGGTATCCTGGGGTGCATCCGGAAGATTGTGCTCAGCAGGTCGAGGGAGGTGATCCTGCACCTCTACTCAGCCCTGGTGAGGCCACATCTGGAGTGTTGTGTCCAGTTCTGAGCTCCTTGGTACAAGAAAAACAAGGAATTATTTGTCCAGTGAGATGGTCCAGCGGAGGGTGACAAATATGATCAGGGTCTGGAACATCTCTCTTAAGAGGAGAGACTGTGAGAGTGGATCTGTTTAGTCTGGAGGAGAGACTAAGAGGGGATCTCATAAATGCATATAAATACCTCAAAGGTGAGTGCCAAGAGGATGCTGCTGGACTCTTTTCAGTAGTCCCCAGTGACAGAAGGAGCAATGGCCATAAACTAAAACACAAAAAATAGCAGCTCAACATAAGGAAGAACTTCTTTCCATTGAGGATGGCAGAAAACTGGAACAGGCTGCCCAAAGAGGTTGGGCAGTCTCCCCTCTAGAGACATTCAAAACCCTCCTGGATGAGTTCTTATGTAATCTGCTCTAGGTGACCCTACCTTGGCAGGAGGGTTGAACTAAATGATGTCCAGAGGTCTGTTCCAACCTTCAAAATTCAGTGATTCAGGTTTTGTAACAGAAGAGCGCTGGTATGTCAGTGAAATCTGTATCTGAGATTTATTAACTTTTACACTTGTAGCTGATTTAGGTCTGGCAAGGAAAGCACTAACCTATAGACCAGAGCTAAGCTTAAGCTAAAGGTCTAGTTTTTCATGATGAGTTAAAGGGCTGTTGGTTTGAAACCACACCTGGGCAGTTGTTCAGCAGATGATGTGACTTAAAACACTCAAAACTTTCCTGAGGTTGACGTGTCACAGAGCAGCTGTGCCAATAGCATCGAACTCGAGGTGCTACATTTCGAGACTTTGCACTCTTGATGAGAGTTACATGTGGCGAAATCCTGGAGGCTGAAATCCCGAGGTTTATATCAGGAGTTTGACCTGTATATTGGTAATGCTTACAAGGTATCAAAATCTTAGTCTGCTTTAAATGTAACTGACAGCCTCTAATGCAGATTTTTGAGTTGGGCAACACTTTCATTTCAGGAAATTACAGTCCTCCAAGCTGTAGAGGATAAAGCACAGCTTTGTGAGAATAGCCTGTGTCCCCATATGGAGCTGTTTCCCTGTTCAATTTACAGATAAGTTTTATAAGCATCTAAGCAGTGTTTTGTCATACTGTGAATCCAAAAGAGAACAAATGTTAGAGGGCAGCTTGAGAGTCAAGCAGCTAAAGATCTGCTGCTTGGACACTTGGACTGCCAGAAGAAGTGGTGCAGTGTCTCAGCTGCTGCAAATGCAACAAAAATAGCTCTTGGGCAGTGTGTGATCACCTAATTTCATGAGTCAACCTGGTCACACTGGGGGTGATTAAGCTCTGATGTGAAAGCGTCTGTCTCCATATTGCCATTTCTTGCTACAAATGGAAAATTTGCTTTTCAAGTGTCCTAAAGAAGAGCTTGATTTATTCTTAAAAAAATTACAGAAAGAAAGAAGAAAAGGGGACAATACTGAGGAAACTTTTGTTAAGGGCAAGTTAATGTTTGGCTTTCTGGACTTTGCACAGCAGTGTTCTTGAAAGGTACAGCCACAAGACTTTTCCTCAAACTGACCTAATGACTCTACTGTCATGAGACCCCTCTGGAGTGCTGTGTCCAGCTCTGGTGACCCCAGCATAAGGACACAGACCTGCTGGAGGGCTGTATCAAGGGGCTGGAACAACTTCCCTATGAAAACAGGCTGAGAGAGCAGAGGTTGTTCAGCATGGAGAAGGCTCTGGGGAGACCTTAGAGCAACCTCTAAGCCTTCCGAGTACTTCAAGGGGGCCTACAAGAAAGCTAGTGAGGGACTTTTGCCAAGTACATGTGATGGGACAAGGGGCAATGGGTTTAAACCAAAAGAGCATAGGTTTAGATTAGATATTAGGAGGAAACTCTTGACTGTGAAGGTGGTGAGGCACTGGAATAAGATGCCCAGAGAAGCTGTGGATGTGCCAGGCATGGAAGTGTTCAAGGCTAGGTTGAAAGGGACTCTGAGTAACCTGGTCTAGTGGAACGTGTCCCTTCCTATGGCAAGGGGGTTAGAACTAGATGATCTTTAAGGTCCTTCCAGCCTTCTATGATTCTATGATATAACATTCACTGGTTTCAGAGTAGAATGGTACTACCTTCAATTCTGCCTTTTTAGGGTGCTGGTGTATTCCTGCTGTTATCAAGAGTGCTTTCCTATTAGCCCTGCTTTCTTTGCACAGAATCCACTGTGGGAGTGACATTTAGTACTGTATGCACGGGCTTTGAGCATTTCTAATGACTTTGGTAACTGTGAACAGAGGATTTAAATGGTCGTTTTGTAACTGTGGCATTTTGTATTTGTGGAAAATATAATCTCTGATATGAGATGTCCTTCCTTGAACTGACTTGTTGGTAGGGTTTTGCTTGGAAACTTAATCTCTCAGTTCCTTTTGCCTCTGCACTACTGTTCTTATGCACTGGTCAGTAGTAATGCTGCTGCTATATTTACCTGATTCAGAGAAACAGGTTTTGTCACTTGAGCCTGTGGAAGAATTTCTTATTTTCTCAGTCTGCTATCCTGTCATAAGATCATAAGTTAAATTTTTGTGCCAGCAAAGCTTTTTAAGTCAGTCGGAAGTTTGATCTGCTGTGTAATGTTTTGCTTTTTTTTTGTGACCATGTTTGTTTTTAGACTTGGTTTTCCTCGCACCCACAACTGCCACAGTTGTGTTGAGAAAGCCCCAAGTGTAAGGCCAGTTACTCAGAAAGCACAGCAGTTGTCTCTTGGGAGGAGCAACAGCAATGCTGGACAAAGAAAAATCCCTTCCTTTAGAGTATGCTACATGTACTCCATGAACAGAGTATTTTGACAGCGACATACACAGAGTGTGTTGTAACATGGGTATGCTCGGCATGTCTCCTTTCACTGCAGCAGGCTGTCTTCCCTGCTGATGAAGTGTGAAGTGTGTGTGAAATTATCCATCAGTGTCTGGCGTCCCCAGAGACGACAGGGAGTGATGAGAGCTGGGCTGTGGCCTTGCGGTGCCACTGGGTGGCAATGGCCATATGGTGTGGGAGAGAGCCGCTTCCAAGGGGGCCACAACAGATGTTTGATAGCATACTTGTTGCCAAAAGCTTTGTGCTAGCCAGTTCCAGTAAGGTGATGTTAGAGCTGTCCCAGGGGTACACTTAAGGAGGAATGCTCTTTAGGTAACAAGTAGTGTAATCTATTATTTGCATTGGTATTGCAGTAGCTGTATTTTGTCAGGCAGACAAAGGTATAACAAGACACAGAGGTTGGACATTGGAGCCAAACAAATTCATACCTGAATCAGGTACTGATTTTTAACATGGGAAAGAATAACCAACCACTTGAATACTGTACCTAGAGAAACACTGATGTAGAATCTGCCTATGTCAGTTGTAAGTCATACTTGAAACAAGAATGAATTTCAGGCTATCCTTTATACAAAAGGCTAAACTAGCTTGTCACAGCAATTCTTTCTGGCCCCTTAGTCTATAAATTTGAAACACTTAGCCTGCCAAAGGAGAGACTTCTTTTCCTTTCTATTTAAGAAGAATGGACAGACGTGTGAGGAAAGAAAGGAATGGGTGTATCTAGGGATGAGTATATCGTGCAGCATGGAGTATTTAGTGGCTAGTCATGTGTCACAAAGGAGGTCTCGGAGAACTAGGAGCAGATTTCAGAGCTCATGCAATGCGATTTAGAAGTTCGGAGGGCTGTACTTCTTCCTTATATTTTGAGAATGTTCTGGTTTTAAAACTGAAAAAAAAAAAACCCATACAAAATCCCCTGTAGTATTGTGTTATTGTTCTTAGGCAGCAAGAAGAAGTTACTGCAGTAAGATTTTACTACACAGTATGCTGAATTTACTGCTGGTTACTGTGAGCTATCAAAAGCTTTGAAATGATTTCCATAGAATCTGTTCTTATTTATCTATAAATATTATAATTGTTAATCCCACAAGGAGAAAAAAAAAGCTTGAATTTAGACAGTGAAGCGAATAGTTATACTAAACTTATACAACATTATGCCCAACTATTCTGTTTCTTGTCTAGATTTACATTTCCTGAATACATTTGCTGAAATATATAGCCAGTTTCCTTTGAGAGCAGAGTTGAAACTGAATAAATGTAAGGCTGCAGAGTATTAACAAAGGGACTGAACTCTAAACCAGAGTAGTTATTTAGCCCATATAATGTAAATTAGAACAGCAGAGAGGAAACCTAAAGTTAAGAGTACATAGGAAGAGATAGTAATATTTTGTGAGAGTTTATAAACTTCTAGTTTTGTGGTCTTGTACTTTGCTATTTAATCTTTGCTTTTCTTCTTTTCCTGAAGTGGCAAATACATATGGAAAATGCATATCTTATGATACAAATACTTGGTAAAAGGAATTTTGTTACATTTCTTGAGAGAAGGAGCCATGAAAAGAGGAGAATTTAGGAAGGAGATCCTGCTGTTCTATTCAGTGGAAGAACCTTTGGAGCTCACAGTGTATCTGTACGGAATTGTCCTATTCATAGATTCCCCAAGAGTATACAAAGCAGACCTTGGAAATATGCTCCAATTACATTGCAGTTCAGTAAGAAATGAATTTCAACTATAGAAAAGATGGCTTGAATTAGATATTTGGGGAAAAACATGTAAGTAGCAGGAAGAGGCACTGCAATACATTATATGAGAAGATGTAGTCCCTGTCACTAGGAGCCTTTCATTTTTAAGGGGTACATGAAGAATGAAGTAGAATGAGATCAGAGAGCTGATTCTACTTAGGGGCAGAAGAATGTACTAGATGTATAAAACTTCAATGTATAAAACTGTAGAAGATTAAGGTTCAAATTTAAGAATCCTATCTGTAGAGTCAGAGGGAGTTTCCTGTGTGCATATCAGTCTCTGAAAGAAGCACAAGCCATTTCTGCACACATTCTCACTCAGATAATCAGACTGGCTTCATCTGGCCTACTGAGATCAGCAGGATTTGTTCTTGTGGTCTGAAGTTTTCATACTGTAAATTATTGATTCTTTCTTCTGCAATACAGTAATGATATTTACTTTTAGCTAAATCACAGATGATGTCAAAAGTTCACATATATGTGAAAAGAAGTATGAGAAGTGAAACTCCATAAGTTCTGAAATAAGGAGCAAAAACTGTGTGTAGCAGTTGCTATGGGTTTTCCAGATGGTGAAATCTGTCTCTGTGATTTCATTTCATCTGTTTCCATACTGCTGATAATTGGCATTAAAATTTGTAGAGGTTTCAGAGGGATTACCTTGAAAAAAACCACTGAACATGTACAAATACTCTTATTCTATTAGTTTTTACAGATGATCTTTCGTATTGATGAGAAACACAAGTGGCTTCCATAGATTGCAATGAGCTTTTTAGGAATGTAGTTTTTCCTGATGTTCAGAAGGGACTATAAATCTTCAAAAAGAAAGCTTCTTTCAGATAATAGGTCCTAATTTTTTTAAAAAGCTCCAATTAGTTGTTTCTGAGGGTAAAAATCAACAAGAGAATGCATCTACAAGGAGTTTCTCTGTGGTTTAATCCACTTTATAGTGAAAGAGTTAATTTATTTAGTTTTCGTGCATGTCACTCTAGAGACAAATCCTGCTGTCACTGTAATTTCTATAGTCATTATCTCCAGTGAGAAAGTGTGCCTCAAATCACAGGATTTCTGGTGAGTTGAGGTACATCAGTTATGGAATGTCTGCATCGTGTTCATCTGCTGCGTTGGCAGATGGCTGAGGTGAACATCTACTCTCTCTTCAGCTTTAAAAATCAGAATTGGTGGCAGCATTGTCAAAACATGTCAGCATTTGAGGGGTGGTGTGCAACAAACCACTGGCTGCACAACACATTCTTGGCACACAAGTTGGGGCTTTGAAACAGGCTATATTCTTACTATACAACTGGGGGGTTTGTAGGGTTTTTTTGTTACATTTTTCAGTTGCTATATACTTTAAGTTTGAGCTACTAATCTGGAGTATTTAGGGGAAGGGTATGGCACCGAAATGTTTTTGTTGATATCTCACATCAAGAGATTTGTGATTTGCTTAAATTGTGATTTAAGCTTAACTCCCTGTCTTTAATTTGTTTTGGTAGCTCTGGATTGGTGGGTCAAATGCCAGTGCTTGGTAATTCATAACAACTTCATAGAAATTAAATGTTTAGAGATGGCAAGGGAAGAGCAGGAAGCTGGGGAAGACTATTTCCTGGACTGCTGTATCCTAAATTGCTGCATAGTCTGGAGTACCAAAAACTATAGTTGATTTCCCTTGGGAAGGTAATTGGGGTAGTAGTGGTACTAGTAGTTTTTCTGCTACCACTCTCACAGAAGGCTGTGATCATAGATGGCACAGAAGGTAATGTCATAAAACAGAGGGGAGAAATGAAGCAAGATGGAGGAATAAATACAAGTGGTGTCTAATATTATGCTGGCTTGCTGGCTTGGATTTACTTGATGGATGCTAAAAGCCAGTTCTTTTTATTAAGAGAAGACAACACCATGCCTGAGAGGACAAAGATGACATTTTGTTCTCTAGAGGCATAAAACTAGTTTTCCTGATTATTCCTGACATCTTGTCATTCATGCTATGGCGTTCCTCAGAGGATTGAAGGAAATAGCCAATCTCTTGTGAGAGTGAAACATGAACTGAATGAGTTTAAGGATTGAAATGTGCTCACATTGGCACCGAATCCTAAAATGAGGACGTTGAAATTCCAGAATAAGACAATGGGGAACAGGATGATATACCTAGGGTATGTTATAGAGGCAGACGCAGTAAGCTTCTCTGAATATAATACAGCAAAGTCTCTATCAAGAAGGCATTTATATGCAACTTTATACTTCTGAAGTTTAGGTTTAACTAGAAGGGTCAGCTTTAAATGTATTCTTGCCCTGGTTTTTTTCACATGCTGAAGTCCTCACAGGATGTCTGTGGTAGAGGAGGTAGATGACAAAATGTTATTCCTGCCTTGAATGACCTTAAGTCTCATCTTGCACAGAGCAACCGCCTGGCTGAGCCTGGCACTTAATGGAGTCTACTCAATATGGAGGTGCAGTTTATACAGATTGAAAGCCAAAAAAAAAGCAGCTAAAATAGCATAGGTACCAAAGAGGTACCTTGCAGATCGTTACATTTATATGGAAATTCAAAAGGTAGCTAAAACACTATCTGTTGTTCTACAAACCTGATAATTCATGTTAGATTTTGACATCCTAGTACTTTACAACATTTTGTATGTATTAGGAAGTTCTGACACTACAGATGTTCATTTGAGTTCACAGTTTCTCAGCTATTAAGTACAAAGTTGTCATTTTTTTCTTCACAGACATGAAATTTATTTTTTGCCTTAAACATTAGTACTGCTGTTTATTCCATTTTTATGCAATTGTCTCTGGAAAGGCTCTTGTGTGCTGCAGAAGCAGTTGCATGTTGTCAGTTTATTCATTTCAGTTATCATGAACCTGAAGGTACATAGGCTTCTTTCCCAAGTCCTGTGCTGGATAATATTGGGAAAGCTTTTAACCTTGTTTTGCCTCAGTTCCTCATAAATAAATTGGGGGCAATTATACTCTCTGAAGTACCATGTTGAAAAGCTCTAAAGTTTAGCCAATAGTAATGGTACTTCTCTTTCCCTTTCTTTCAGTGTTCGTGCTAATTGTAGATTTCAAGATGCAGTTTGCTTAGGACCTGAAGAACATGTCCTAAATCCTTGCAGAAAGGATGTCATTGCTTTTTCTTAGATTATAGCCTCGGCTTTTGGCAATTTGAATGCCATCATCAGAAACAAAGCAAATAGAGTTGAACAGATGTGGTATAAAAAAATATACAGGTCCTACCAAGGGTTTTTTTTTTGCTTGTTTTTCTGAGATAATCTGTTTGTCACATAGTTTATTTGACTGCTGTTTTCAGTTCATGATATAGCAGATTACAAAATCACAGGAAAAAGTATTTTTAGGAAAGATCATTCAGAATATTATGGTATTTAGGGACGAAATTAGGAATTCAGTCCTTTCAGAAGTAATCTGACCATAGGGGAAAAGCCGCTGACTTCTGATGGGCCGTTGGCATTTCATGAAAATGTTTATATAAACCTAGAGCAAGCTCTGCTTTTTTAAGAAAAGCAAAGAGAGCAGATTCATTTGGTTTGGGGATTCTACCACCACCCCATGACACAGTGCTAAATGTGTTGGTCTTTTCAAGTGACCTTTATTTTAACTTTAATATTTCATAACCTCTTTGGGGAAGCTGTTTTATCTGATTCCTTCATGTGTGAAAATTTACTTTACCCTCCTTTAGCATCTTTTATGCTGTTCAAATGGATATTTATGTTACTACATTAATAATAATGTTATGAACAGAACTGATTTTTTTGGCATTTAAAATGCTTTTACAATATTAGAACAGTACTTATACCATTTGTGTGATGAAAAATTGTGTCAATCACAAATAAAAATGGGATCAAAGATGCTGAGATTAGAAATCCTGTTTTGAAAATCATGAGCTTTTAATAATAAGTATTTTTCTTATTTCAGTTGCTGAGAAAGTATGCATGAACAGGACCTGTAGGCTCTTTTGAAGGTTCAGATTTCTAGTCCTTTCAGAATGAGGCACTACAGGTGGAAATAAATGGAAAATAACCTTGAAGGTTTCTGTGCCTATTTGAGTGTGAATGGATGTATGTCAGACCTAATTAGGTCTACTGAGAAAAAACATAAATGTCAATCTTTTTTTTACCAAATGCATCCAGCTATTTTTGAGACTGTGAATGGGGTCCAGTGAGCATACAGCCTGCTGAATGTCACCTTTCTGACATATGTTTTTAATTCTGTCCCCTGTGATAGATGGCATTTGATTTTTCTTTAAAATAAAGTCAAAGAACTTGAAAGTAGGCATTGGCACTCCAGTGCTTGCTTAGCTAATGTGTCCACATATAACTTAACTAATGCAGAGCATTTAATGAAAATGGACATTATTTTACCTCCCAATGGTCCATAGGATTTAATTGGTTAAATCATGGAGCTTCATTTCATTTGTTGGAAACTTGATAATCCCTCCAGTGTCTTATCTAACCTATTTTTTTTTTTTTAATTCTATAGCTATGATTTAATCAAATCCTATTAGAAGTACAAAATGCATATCTGTTTTCAACCATGACTGTATGTAAAAGTACCTTTCCTGCTTAGTTACATTAGGGTGCACCTATTGTGCACACTTGTATCCACCTTCTTGGTGAGTGAGGTACCGTGGCATTGCTGGATCATCATGAAACATGTACTTTCAAATCTTTTCTCTCTGGGTGGGTTCTTTAGAAATATTTGAATTTCAAAAATTCTAAAATTCCAACTCTTGTGTGCTCCTGTAGATTGCTAGAAATAAGTAAGTTTCCCTGGGGAATCCCTTGAGAGCATACTAGGAATAAAAAAGGTCTTGTCTAGAAATGGCATCACTCAGTCAGTAGAGTCTCTGATTGTGCTGAAGAGGAAAGAGTGCACCTTGCTTTTGAATTTGTTTGGGGAATTTGGAGAGAAGTGGCAGTTTGGTATTGTTCACATGAGAAAGTTTATTAAAAGGCATGAGCTGCACTGTGTAAGTAAACTTCTACAAATCCCTTTTTGAGCTCTATTTTGTGATGTGAAAGCAGCTTATTCCATTCATCTTAAATGTGTCCCTAAGAAAAAGAACTAAAAAAAAAAAAACCCAGACTAAGGTAAAACTACTGGGAGCCAAAACAAGAGTATCCATGCAGCTTTTTATACAAATATAATTAGTTGGTTTAAAATCATACCTTCCAGATACCTATTCAGCATCTTCTTGGAGACAGTCCCTTACTGGGACTGGAGAGGAGAGAGGCAAGTCTTTCACTTTCCAATGCTAGCATTCATAACATCGAAATGAGAAGAAAAACCATACAAGGTCTCATTTTGGCCCTGATTTGAGTAATATACTGAAATTTTGGTAACTGCTCACATACATGGCTTGTCACTAGAAAACTAAATATTTGAGAAACTGAATCTCTGCTTTCAGTTTCTCACTTTCTAGAGATCAAGAGGTCTGTGGAAATAAGTTCTGTGCCTTGCAATGCTCAGAGAATTGCATGTGATGTAACAAGCCTGTGGTCAGTGCTTGTAGCACCAGATGGTCCTGGAGATTCCTCTGTACATTGTGCTTTTGCCACTACAGTTTTGTAGTGATTTGTGTGTGATTGTATGTATTCAGATTAGCAAGGTAATAGTCACACTTTTGAAGACTGAGACTTTACTCTTTGCAGACCTGGTCATTGTAACATACAGAGTAAGTGTATAGGCTGGCTAATCGGAATTGAAAAGGTAATTACTGGGAAAATTATTATTCCTTTTCTCCTGAGACCACACTGTTCAACAAGTCATTATTAAGCAATTATATTTTATACAACATTACAGATTTGCTTGATGTTATGCAGACAATGCCCCAAGTTGTTCAAAGGTTAAATTAGCAAGGGATGCGTCTAAATAGCAGGAAAGGTATCATTATCTTCTTGCACTGCATGTTCTCCAATTAGGGATCTTTGCTTCTAGGATGCTCTGTTATTACTTTTCTTTTTGTCTCTCTCCTTATTTCTGGAAATTTTCCTATGACATTCTATATTATCTTGTTATATTTTTCTGAGACTGAGGAATGCACTATTAAGACAGACTAACAAATGCTGTGTAAAAAAGAATTAAAACTTGTACGTGCATTGAAATATGTCTTGAAAGATGAGACCTCTAGGCTAGTGGAAATTAGTGTGTAGACTAGTTCTGATTCAAAACTATTCACATACTAGTTCAAGACAATAACTAGAATATTTGTAGTATAAACTATGAAAAAAGAGAAAAGGGAAGCATCAAGGGAAGGTGAGATGACTGCAGTGAGCACTGTGCATAGTAAACACAACATGCAAACCCTTAACTGCCAATCCATGTCTGTAGAATTGTGGCACCAGGTAAATCTGAAAGATTTTTAAGGAAAATATATAGTCAACTTTTCACAAAAGTGGGATGGTTTAACAGAAAGCATTGAAAATTCAAATGTCGCTCATAGATCTTTTAGGCTGGAATCACTGCAGGACATCCAGGAGCAAGACATTAACAAGATGTCAATACTGACAGAGAGGAGCCAGCAGCAGAGGGTAAGGACAGCATCATCACCTGATAATGATGCTAGTAGTGGGTTGTTCAGAAACAGTGGGAAGAGAGGAGTAATCAGAGGATCTTCAAAGTTTTGAAAGTGAATAAGTAGTAAAGGAAATACTTGGAAACAAGGAAATACTTGGAAAGAAAAATAAAAAATGGAGACAGACTCATAAAGGATGATGGATGACTGCTTCCCAGAAGCATGTTGGCACTGTTAACCAGTCTTAAAACCATTCAATTCTCTGCTTCAAAAGTCCTTCTGAACCAAGGGGACTGAAAGGGTCATATGGAGTCCCACCTGGTGATGGCACAGTGAGAAAGACTGTATGACATAAAATGTCTTGAAAAGTCTAAATCCCCTGTTGTTTCATCAGGTTATGTGTATTAAACTAGTGGTGTAAGCAGAATTGCACTTGGTGATTGTCATGCTTCTGTGGTGTCAGAAAAGTATTTTGTGAAACAACACAAGCTAATAGCTATAGATTTCACTTGCTCCATTGTTGCATGTGCCTGTTTTTCAGTGCTCACTCCCTCTGCAATTACACCTGTGCATTTCAGTTTTGTTTCTGGTGCCCATAAAATCTCTTTTTAGTCTTAAAAAATAGCATATCAATCCATGCGTTGAAGGTGGATGGATCTTTCAGCTTTTTAGCATGTGGAAAAAATGATAAACTAATAGTCCATTCAGGTTCTTTATAGGTGCTGTGGTTTTGGACACATTTGTTTGGATTTTGAGCTTGTGAACTCTTTAGGCCTTTTACCTTGTTTGATTTTTATTTTCATATTCATATCTTGAATGAAATGAAATTTTCAATTTTAATTAGTTTCATTATATTTGATGGCAAAATGTTGCTTTATCTTCACTGTTAATAGTCTAATTGTTTCTCTTGCCTTAAGTAATATCTCATTAACTTTATAAGCCATCTTTTACACACCATCTACAGAATTAATTTCCTGTGCATGTAGTTGTATTGTCTGCTGCATCTTTTCAAAAACTTTCTCAATTAGAATTTTTATTGTTGTATTGGTTTCTTGTCTGTAAGAATTAAGCTGAGAAGCCTGTTGATAAAATTTAATATTACTAATTCATGGTCTTTCCAGACATTTTTATTAAAAATGTAGGTATTCCCTATTCATGAAAGAGCTTAGAGGTTTTGTAGCTCTTTTAAAAAAAACCCAAATAACAATCTAACAGACAAAAAGCCAAAACCCCCAACTGCCATGCAATAACTGAGTGCTATTTTCTAATCCAAATTAAAATTGTTGATGAACTTTTGATGTGTGCAAGCAGATGTGATGTTACAGAAGTGGTGAGTGCAGCGATTCTTTCCCTTAGTGGGTATTTTATTGCTATTCTCTGTTGGTTACATTCATCAGAGAGAATTAGTCTGTGTGGACCAGAAATAGGTGCTGCAAGCAGATATGCTGTAGCTTTTAGAGTGCTCTTTAATATTCCCTTCCTTTCATCGAAATTACATGGCAGAAATATAATGAAGTTATGATAGACGGCCACATCACCTTTGTCCATGTTCCTTTAACATCTTTAATGGGAATATTGTTTTCTTCTGTGCATGTGTGTGCAAGACACATAGTAGATTGGAACACAGTTCTTGGTTTTCACATTCCAGTTGTTTAAGCAGTATGCCACCAAGGTCACCTGTGGATGTGGGAAGACTGGAGGCCCTTGTTGGGAGGTGCAGGGAGTCTAGTTCTGCCAGGAAAATTAGGTTGTTGAGGCATTTATTCACTACATTTTAAGCTCTTTATTGCAAGCTATTTTGTGAGGGACAAAGCACTGAAAAGTTGTTATTAGTGTAGTGCTTACTATATATGTGTCATAGATGCAGGTGAAGTAAAAAACAGAAAATTTCATTGAAAGTGGTACTTAATGGAACTCTGTGGTTAAAAATACAACATGTTGGATTTTTTGGAGAAAAAAAATCTTCCAAACAAACTTCCAAAAAATGGTGGTTCCCTGTCACCTGGTAGATCCAAAGGAGCAGATGGCATGCTCCTGTGGAGTTCTGTAAGATCAACTCTGCCCCACTCCTAAAAGAAAGCTGCTGTACTCATCTGTGTCATTTTCAGAGTAAGGTTAGTAAGAACCTGGGTTCACAGATACTTTGTGCCTTTACTGTATGTCTGGAGTTAAGAGAAAATTGCTTTGTCCTGGAAAAAGATGCAAATTTTTAAAATATATCTTTGTCCTAAATGGGAACAAAAAGTTGAACTCTTGGAGAAGTTCCTAAATTATGGTTAAGATCAACCAAAGCATTTTCTTTTAAATTTTTTTTTTTTTTTAATTTCGAATGTGACTATTCAAATTCATGCTTCAAGTGAATTTCCTTGCTCAGTGAAATATTTGTCTTGGAGAATTCTGAGTCAGGATAGTTAAGCAGCTTCAGAGATTTTGAAAACAAATGTGTTTATCAAACTTCATCTTTTCTGTGAACAGTTTGTTTTACTAGCCAGTATTTATTCAGAGGCAAAAAGATGAAGATGTTTTCTCAGAAATTGTCCCAGTTTGCTCTATGCTGCAGCATGTTTTTTCTTCTATAAACTCAGATTTTATCATTCTACATGATAAAATAAATGTACTTTTTACAGAAATATTTTCATTCCAATGTTCTTTAATGTGTACTTGCAATTCTTTGTAAGACAACAAAATTCTGACAGTCGAGGAAAGACTACTTTGATAAATAATACAACCCTCATGTAAAATCTAAGACAGCAGTAGTTTATACCTATACTTCAGAAAGAAAGTCAAAATCATGTAATGTGATTTAAATAGGGATACTTTTTATATTAATTTTCATATGTTTGCTGAACAATCCTGGGATACAGAAGATTATTGTGCATTGTAAAAACATTATGGGGAATCATAAGATAGAAGTGATTCTTTCAAACTATTTCTAATTAATCTACTTTTTGCTAATTAAGATGTGTCTAATGATAGATTCTCACCTGATATGCCTTTGTATTTCCTCATTTATTTTGCTATGGTTGTGCCCACTTATGCTAGCACCAGTTATGTATTTCCTACCTTTTTTTTAAGGTGTGTAATCAGTTGTTAAGGTACTTCAAATACAGGTATTGCAGCATAAATATAGAAGCTTGATTGTTGAACATTGTGAGAGTTTTGTTTGCCACAGCGTTAGATGAAAACTATATCAGATCAGACCAAACTGACTGTGTAGGGCAAACAGAGGCAATCTTGTACCACTGGATTTAAAGAAAAGTATAGGAATAGGTAATAATGACTATCAGTGGTATGGAGTGTTTTCATGCAAAGGGACTAAATGGACTCAGACTTCATCTTGGAAAAGACATAGAAAATATAGTAGAAGCCTATAAAATCATAATTAATACAACAAAAGGCAAACCAAGACGAAGTATTTCCTGTTTGTGGGGGTTTTGTTGTTGTGTTGTTTGGTTGGTTTTTTTAATGCCAAAGCTGAGGGTATAAAATCAAAATTATTTCATGTTTGTTGCAAAAGAACTAATTTTTGTGCAGATATTGCAATTAAATTGTACAAGCTCACAGGCACAGATACAGGAACAATTAAAAGTAGTAAGATTTTCAGAGGGATTAGAGAAATGTATGGAGAAATAAATAGCAGTTGCTGCTAAAAGCCTGGATACAGCCTTTCGTTCAGTTCATAAGTACTGGATGCTGAATGATACTATAAATGTTGTTTCATGCATATACAATTTCTGTGTTCTTCCCAAGTATTTTTTTTTCAGTACCCAGCACCTAATTTCTAAAGAACTAAAGGTATAAGCTTAATTGGAGGAATGACAGACTACAACTTCCTCATGAGGGGAAGAGGAGGGGCGAACGCTGATCTCTCCTCTCTCATGACCAGTCAGAGGACCCAAGGGAATGGCCTTATTGTGTCAGGGGACGTTTAGGTTGGATAGTAGAGAAAGGTTTGCTTCCCCCAGAAGGTGGCTGCACACTGGAACAGACTCCCCAGGGAAGTGGTCACAGCCCCAAGCCTGACAGAGTTCAAGAAGCATTTTGAAAATGACCTCGGGTACATGGTGTGACTCTTGGGGCTGTCCTACGAAGGGCCAGGAGTTGGACTGTCCTTGTGTCCCTTCCAACTCAGGATATTCCATCATTTTATGGTATTAGTAAAATCCTACCAGAATAATTTTCAATGCAATGAATGGCACTGTTTTTCTCTGTTACTAGAACTGTATCACTACTGCTTTTTTCTTTTCATCTGTAAATCCACAGTATTTGAGATCTTAAATGGCATTTGACTAGTACAATGCTTCATGTTGACCTCATTTCAGATGTTAAGTATTCCTTGTGGAACTAAAGCACATCTTATAGCAAGCTAAAGGACAGAAGACCTTTTTCTCTTTGAAGCTTTGTAAAGTGCTTGAATTCCTTGCATGGAAATGCAATACAATTATATTGATGGTGATTATGGAAAGTGCTGAGGAAAATTATACAGGAAAGTGATTAGATTCTTATCTGCCTTACAAAAAAAAGAACCCAACAAACCTCAAACCAACTCAGTGACTCAAAACTCAGTGACTGTATAGTTCTGGGTATTTTTTTACCACTTGAGACATGAAAGCTATGGAGAAACAAAGCATATCTGGCTCGTAGTGTAGAAATTTAACTTTCAAGAGTTCAGTATGTTTGCAGAGTGCCTACTTCATTACCTGAACTCAGAAAAAAATAAATCAAATTAACTAGCTGCAACACAGAATTCTACTTATATTAAAAAAAAAGGCTGTAATTAGTTGTAGACATGTTAAAAATAACAAGCTTATTTTGAGCCATGGAGCATTACAGTTTGTAATACAAATTTCCCAACAGAGCAGAGTGATAAAAACTTGTTTGATAACCAATCTTCCAGTAAAAACCGAGTAAATATGCTCATAACTATGTGTCAACACTGTGCATTAACTATGGAAAAAGCTGTATTGAGTGCAGATCTCAAGAGAATTCATGACAGAACATCATGTCCTCTTTGGTTTAATTAGTGTTCAGAACTCGCACAAATGACAGCTCATGAAGTGTTCACCTGAATCATGGAATGCAATATTGGGCCTTAAGAAAGAAACAAAAACTACTTTTGTTTTGTGTCTCTGTAGAGGGACTGACACTATATAGCCAATAAATAGTTGTTCTTTTGCTCTCAGTTTTGGAAAGTCTCTTGACCTTGTGTCAAAAAGGTGGATTATTGAAGTCTAGTGCCACACAGAGCACAGTTTGCACAGCTGGAAGACAGAACCTTTTCCAGACTGACTGGTTTGGATTCAGATTCCCCTTGGTAGTTCTCACTATGGTAAATATATTTTCAGGTGAGAGAAGAAAGAATTGGACTATTATTTATCCAGTATTAGATTACATAATGTTATAACTAGATATGGATCAGGCAGTTTTGTACTTTGCAAATGCCACCTGTTTTGGAAACAAAAATACTACTAATGAGGGTTTTAAATAATGTATTTCCTGGGCTATATGGTGAGTGCAACTTTACAATGACTTGGTAGACTAGAAAGTAGAGGCAAGAAGAATGAAAAAGGCTGGCTGGATCATCTAATGGCTGACAAATTTTATCCCACACAATGTAATCCTTTTCTTTCAACTAGCTCTTCATTTCTATGTAACAGCAAGTGGATTTTGTCCTTTACTCTCTCCTATTTGGGTGATACTACAAAATGTCATTGTTCTGATAACAAGGAACTCCCTTCTAATTTTTCTTTTTATGGGCAACATATACCAGTTCATTCATGAGTGAACATTTTTCTGCCAGAAATTTTCCATAGGAGCATTTGTATCTTTGACGCAAAATTTTTCTCTTGTCCATGTGCTAAAAGCAACAAAGGATTTTATTTATCATTTATACGACCCGGTTGTCTTCATATGGCTTGTAGTGATCTTGTGATCAGTGGGCATACTTCTGTACTTCTTGTGCTTTGGCAGTTCATGAGCTCCCAGGTTACCGCATGGTTTGTTATTAGGCCCCACAAATGCACTTCTCATGCTTTTGGTGCTATTAAGTTTCATCCCATTTTTATTTCTGCCACAAGGCCATGCATTAAATTCCATTATGTATCTTATCTCTTGGTTTGTATTCATGATGCCTTCTGACTTAATCATTAGGAAACTTTGTTTTATGCCACAGTAATTAAAATGTTAAGATTAGTGCTAACACTAATTCTTGAGGATCTGTGCCAATAAGCTGTTTTTCAATTCAGTACATTTCCTTTTGAAACAAATCAGTATCATTTCCTCATTAGTCAATTCCTTGTTGTATTTAGCCTTCTTCTGATCCCTGTTTTCTGTAGTTATGGTAAAATCCTGTGCAGCTTTATGACAGTTCCAGATTTTATGGCATATTCCTTCTCCTGAAAATTAGTCAAGAAAAAACAAAACACCCCCCCCCGAAAACATTTATTCTGATGTGGTTTCCTTCAGTGAATTCATATTCACCAGCAATATGCTTGAGTTCTTCACTTCAGAATGCTGTGTTTTGCAGAATAACTGCTGACATCATTGGTAGATGCTTTTAAGTCTCCTTTCTGATAATGCACTATTAGCTGTGCAACTGAAGAAGTTCTCACATGGTGATTTGCAGCCAGAGAAATGTAACTTTTTTCTAAATATGTAAATCCGGACTGACTCAATAGTGATCTGTGAAGTTACTGTGTTGTAAATTGTATGCAACCAAGAAGAGTTTTTTTAAATTCAGTGTTATTGTGCTGAGGCAAACTTCTGATTGAGTAACTTCAGAATTGCTTTAGAATTAAATTATCACTAATAAACAATATATTGTGCTTTTCCAGAGTTTTTCCTACTTGGCTACTAAAATTTTTACCAACAAAAATGTGGTGTATTTCATTATACTCAGTGAAGTGGGTATTAGGTAGAGATAGTGGAGAATTTTTATGTGAAAATGGAGTGTGACAATATAAACTATGTTTGCTGAAAGAGTAGTTGTAGGTTGAAGGTCAAGACTCCTGCGAGAATAAGAGAAGTAAGACTCTTGAATAATATGTAGATGAGTAACCCCATCGTTACTTTACAAGGGCATTTCATTTATTTATACCTTACTGAAGAGACCCACACAGAGGATTGCACAGTATTTATTTACATGTGTCTTAACCTGTGCCTGAGCCAGGAGCCTCACAGGAGTGCCTGTGGCCTGGGAGGCAGCTGAGCACATGTGAAGCTTTAAACATAGCTCTGATTTAGCTCTGCCTAGTCTGGGTACTGATGAGGTGGCAGACATTTTCCTGTTTTTCCTGAACTGTGGTTCCTGAACCTTTGTTTTGTATCTGCACATTTTGCTCTGAAGTGGTTTGCAAATGGGTATCTGCTATGTGATTCTGAGTGATGTAAACCCCATAGATTTGTACTAGTTTTCTTTCGGGTTTGACTTTTGCCCCAGTATTCCTAAGACACTTCAGTTTTGGTCACTGCAATATCAGATAGTGATTAAACTATTAGAGAGCATCCAAAGGAGAGCAACAAAGATGGTGAAGGGCATTGAAGGGAAGCCGGATGAGGAAGGACTGAGGTCACTTGGTCTGTTTAGCCTGGAGAAGAGGAAACTCAGGGAAGACTTTATTGCAATAACAATTTCCATATGAAGGGAAGAGGAGGAGCAGACACTGATCTCTTCTCTCTGATTCCCAGTGACGAGACCCAAGGGAATGACCTGAAGTTGTGTCAGTGGAGGTTTAGATTGGATATTAGAAAAAGGTTCTTCCCCCAGAGAGTGGTCAGGCATTGAAACAGGCTCCCTAGGGAAGTGGTCGCAGCACCAAGCCTGACAGAGTTCAAGAATCATTTGGACAATGCTCTCAGGAACATGGACTCTTGGGATGTCCTGTGCAAGGCCAGGAGTTGGACTCAATGATCCTTGTGAGTCCCTTCCAGATCAGCTTATTCTGTGATCTGTGATCAATTTCTACTTACTTTTTCAGTCTTTCCAGTTTCATGTGCTTTTCCAGGTAGTTGCATACGCATTAAAGTCTCCTTCCTCATCCCAGTGTAGACAGTAAGGTCCTGTCCTTCATATGAATTCTGAATGTTGTTTTTGTTTCAGTCAGTTTACTATTTGTGTACTTTCTGCCCTCTTCTTTTTCCCATTAGGTGTGTCTGGCTTTGATTAAGCAAACTTATTGAATAATTTCTTAAGATCCATTCTGCCTTAATTCTCTGGATTTGGAGTTTGTTTCTTCATGCTTGAGCTTTTACGTTAAGAAATTTGTTTCTGGGATTATATTTTTGACTTTAATGTTTTATTTCAATTGCTATATAAATTAAAATAAAAATTTAAGAGAACAATGTACAGATATATAAAAATATGTTTAAAGTAAAATTTCAAGAAAAATATGAGAAGGAGGAAGAGGAAATTAGGAAATGTTCATTAGGAAAGTCATAGAACCCAACATGTTATGGCTGTTTTTAGAAGAATGAGAAATTATGACAGTAAATTCTTTCCATGTTGGTTCACTTATGACGAAATGGAACGTAATCAGAAAAGACATTTTCAGCTCATTCTCTGAAATTAAGCAGGTTACATCAGTGATATATTTAACTGACTAAGCTGAGCTTGAAGTAAGATGCAATATTCATTGTCGTCTGTTTCTGTTGCACTTTCCCCCTGCTACAGTTATGGAAACAGGTCAGCGTATACAAGATTCAATTCTTTGTCATTAGAATGAATAAAACAAAGGGACATAGCAGAGTAATTTAAAAAAAACATTTAAAAAAAATCCACTAAAATTTTCTGAAGTATCTACCAATAGCAGCTTTGCTAATTTTTTGAGAGCAAAAGCTGCTCTTCAGTGCTAGTTTTGTCAGCTGTTTCCTTCTGAGAACTAGAAGTTGCCTTTGTCTTCAATAGTATCTTAACTCAATGCAACTAATCTTGTTAAGGATACACCTTTTTTTTCTAAGCATACTGACTCAGCTTTGCTATGGCTCTTCAAATCACTCTCTGATGCAAGATTTTCATAAAAGGCTTGGGAGGGATTTGCACTTAATCACTTCTTTTAATTAAAAGTTGCTCATCCTCTATCAAATTCTGTGAGGGATCAATAAATCACAGATTTGTGGTATTAAAAAAGGAGTCTTTGCCGTATTTATTGCGTGACTACCTCATGGTGACTTCATCCAGAATATTATTCAGTGCTTTGGATTAAAGCCTCTGAAATTGGCTATTCTATTTTTGTTTGGTTCACTGACTGTTTGAATCTCTTTAGGTGTGTGTTGTCCATCTGTAACATTTTATTTTTCTTTGCTGTAAAGTTCCATTGACAACAAAGAGCCAATTTCTGATTGCATTATCCTGTATAGCTATTACATGACAGTAAGACTGCTTCTGTGAGGCTGCTTTAGAAGTCTTCCAGGCAGATGCTGCAAGGCCCTAACCACATCTGGACTGTCATTGTTTCAGATATTTCCTTTTGTCTTTTTTTTTTTATTCTTTCTGCACCCTCCCCATTTAAAATGACAGAGTGCCTAGCAGACCCTTATCCACCAGACACACAGAACCACTGGTGGCATGGGCACAGCTAATACTGCTTCTTTCTTGAAAGAGCAACAGCAACTTGCTGCTTTCCTGATGTAAATGGTAATGAGTAGCTCTGCTGAGGAAAGTGGGTGCTACATTTTATGAGAAACAGCAGCTAGTCCAAAATAAGAAAAGATATGTAAAGAGTCTCATATGTCAACAGGGCAGTAATTTGGGGCCTGACATTTCAATCAAATGTTTATTGAATAATAGGTAATAATTAACTTTATTAGTATATGTGCATTATTTCTAAAAGTCTTCTATTTCCTTAAAATGTTTCTGTGGTGGTTAGAGTTAAAAGTTTGTAACAACAGACTAACTTTTGAAGTCAACAGGGAAAATATATGTTAAGTGTAAGAACAATAGCAATTTAAAGCTGAAAGCAAATTGGCTTGGAATAAATACATAAAAGGCTTAAGATGAATAATTTTGTCTTATTTTATGATGAGTCAAGACTATTCACACAATCACTTCAACAGAGCAGATGCAAAGTCTAGTGTTGGTGGGGTTTTTTTGGTTGTTTTTTTTTTTGTTTGTTTTGTTTTGTTTTTTACGCTATGGAAATCCACTGTACCTGAATTTTGTGCCAAAGCCCATAGATGGCTTTATCAAAAATACTTGTACATCAATTGTGTTTGGCCTGACAACTGTCATATGAAACTAGGTATCTCAGGAAAGATAGCAAAACAAACTGTGAAACTCATCCTACCATGAAATTAAGTTGCTAAGTACCTTCACTGGAAGAAAATGCTTGTACTTAAGATCCAAATGTAGTCTGACTTAAGGAACACAGGTCCCAGTAACTTAAAATGGATACTTGCCTGTGTCTTTGGGGCTAAACTTTTTTCCCAGCTTAACAGATAACTTAGAAATTATCTTTTTGTATTTTGAGGATGTAAAAAGAAAAAAAACTATGTACATACTAGTTTGGCTCAGAACTGCTGTGAACAAATGTTATTGAAATACTACTTGCTCCTGGAAAAATTGGTTGAAATGTGAGGATGTCATTAATGAATTGGTGCAAGTACTCTTATGTCAAACATTGTACTTCTTAATGACCTTGTAGAATGTGAAATGAAGTTCTTTTTCTTCTTCCCTGTTTTTATTTTTTTTTATTATCAAAGACTTATTGAAGCAAATTAAAAGCAATACTTAAATGGGACAGTAAGGAGGGCAGGAAAAAGAGCAATTTGCATTTATTATAGGAGTATTTGAACATACAGAATCTAGTCTGATTTAACATTTGCCTACACCTTACTTTGCTAGAGGAATGTCAAAATGAAATTTAAATTGCAAGATAATACATTATTTTAGCCCCATATAAACTGCAAGAATAACAGAAATTCCTCTTTTTTATTTATTCTGAGAATTTTATTGCCAACTTATCGTCCTAAATCATACATATTTTTGTCATTATTGAAAAATGCCACCATAAGAGAATTAACATCTTCACAGAACATGTTAAATGAGTTTACTCTATGTTTTCGTCTACGTTCCTGTAGGTGAGATGTGTAAGTGTAAGGCTTTATATTGAGTGAATATATTTAAAGTTTAAATATTTTTTTAATTCTTTTTTTTTAAATACCCAACAATTAAACCCAGCCTGTTGAAGCAATTGAAAGGATTACAGCAGACTTCTGTGAATGAGGCATAAAGTTCTCGGCTGTGTCTTTCAAAAAAAGCAAATATGACCCATTCTTTTCAGCATAGCTGTGCAGCCCATGTACCTGTCCCACTCAGGCTTGGGGAATGAGGGAGAACTTAAGCCTGTGTTTAAAATTTGGCCTATGCCTTAACTGTTCTTCCTTTTCAAGAACCTGGACATTAAGGCATTTGCTAAAGAATATTTATAGGTATTATAGATTCTCTCTGCTACGTATTTTTTTTACCATGTCAGAAAGGTACTTCTTCCTCTTTGGAAGTATGGGTTTTTTTGTATCTTCATATAAAACTGGTTTAGTGCAACCTTATTTTTTATAAATGTTCTTTATCACAATTACTTTTTCTCTTTTTTTTTTCCAGTAAA
Organism: Lichenostomus cassidix; assembly: GCF_008360975.1. NCBI lineage: Eukaryota > Metazoa > Chordata > Aves > Passeriformes > Meliphagidae > Lichenostomus > Lichenostomus cassidix. The sequence goes on from NC_139482.1 coordinate 51,006,671, forward strand.
GAAACTGTGCTTTATTTCAGATCCACTTATATTGCAATTTGCATAATTGAAAGTAGGTTGATGACTAAGTGTAAATTGTATTCAGAAAACAAAAAAAGTTAGCATTTTGCACTATTTTTCGAAATACAGGGGAAAAATACTTTGATTTGCAAAATATATTGAGAACAGACAAAACCCCCAGTTTGTTGGAGCTTGCAGTGACATGAGTATTCTGTAATACAAGAATATGCACTTTATTACAATTAATATATCATATTAATATATTAATTGTAATAAATAGATCATATATCGTATTCATTCTAGAGCTTGCATTACACTGCTAATGCATTTCTTCTATTACACATGTGTATTTTTTTATGATATAGGAAAAAGGAAAATATTTAGAGAACTGTAAGCAAACAAAATTGATGCTTTTTGAAGGATAAAGGAAAGGTGGTGGAGTTAATTGCGTACAGTTCCAAGTAGCTTTAGAACTAGCAGGAGGAAATTAGATGTTGTGTGAAAACAGCATGAAATGTAATTCAGAGCAGCTGTCTAATTTATCAGCAAGAACAAACTGCTCATGTTCTTAAACTGTACCCAATTACTCTATTCAACCTTCTTTGACCTGTTCAGCCTGGTAGTGTTTGCTTAAAACTAAAAACTAAAGAAATTTTGCCAAGCTTTTAAAATAAACTAAAAGAATCCCCATGAGCTTCCTTTGCAATAAACTTGTATTAATTTTTGAATTTATATAACTCTGGACTCATCGCCTCTTTGGAAGAGATGTACGACATTCTCTGCTTAACAGTGCAGAGTCAATAAACTTACATTCTTTTGAGACTGATTTCAAAATATTGCCAAATCGTTATATTGTCATGTAACACAAAGCTAAGGGATTCTTTGCTATGGGACATAACTGTGAAATTCTGAGATCCAGATTATACTTTGCTGGTAGCCTATGAGATTGCTGTTATTCCACGATTGTAATATTTCCTCATGTACTGACCATGGCTCTGTTCATACCGTTCTTCAGAGCAATCTTTTAAACTCTGTTCATTCTACATTCTGTTTGGAAATCAAACAAAATACACAAAGCAACTACAGAACAGATGTACAACCAGAATAAAGCTATATAACAACACCAATTTTTAATAATATACTCCAATTTACACTGTCAATCTCTTATCAAACCCCATCAGCTGTTGTTGCAAATATGACATTTCTATCTAGAAGACAAATTACTCTTTGCATTTTAAATGTTGATAATACTTTCTTTTTCAATGTAGATAAGACATTTGCATCACAGAACCACAGAAGAGTTTAGCCTAAAAAGGATCACTAGAGGTCCTGTGGTCAAACCCCCCCTGCTCAAGCAGGGCCTCCTTTAGCCAGGGGTATGACGCAAAATAAGAGTGATGTATCTGTGTAGGTTATAGAGTGGATGTGTGACAGATCTCAAAATACAGCAGTATATGAGTGTTCCCTGAGAAGTGTAGCAGGGGTTTATGCCTGGTCATATTTTGCCTGCAATGAAAATAATGCAAAATAATTACTGTGAGTGATTATGGACACAAAGATTGATGGAGTGAGAAACAGCAATGAAGAGGAAGAGTATGGTGTACAGGGATGTTTGGATCTCTGAGTGAATATGAGCAGATATGGTTAAGTGACTAAAATTAAATACAGTCCAGTGAAAATGTTATAAACTAAATGAGTTCAGAAAGGGAAGACTCTGAAGTGGGAAACAAAGGTTATAGTGAATATGAATTCACAAAATTTCTGTGGCAGAGCCTATTTCTGGGCTAAGGATTTTTTTGCTACCTGTGTTTTTGCCTTCCAGTACTAAATACCATGTCAAGTTCTGGTGTACAATAATTGAGAGGAGCACTGAGAAATGAGGCATCCTCTAAGATACAGAAATACTCAGAGGTGTATTGGTTTACCTTTGTGAGAGAAGTTTGTAGGACAACTTTGCTCACAGAGTGTTTTCAGTCTAACAGAGGCATAGCAAGATAGAGTGTCTGTGTGAAGGGCAGTGTGTGGGTGTTAAAAGGGTTCCCTCACTCCCAGCTGCTGCCATATTCCATCCTCAAATTTCTAAGTGCCTTCACTTTGCATCAAGCTTGACTTTCTTGTCAGTGTCTTTGTGACCTTTTCGGATTCAACTCACGTTCCATTGGTTTCCTAGGGACTCACCCACATCACTGAACATTTTTACATCTGTCTAATCCTTTTTCATGCTTGGAATATCCTTCCTTGCCTAAGCTACATCTCTGCCTGTTTTCTCCTTTTGTGCACAGGTTGTTGTGTGGGGACCCACAACACTATCAATTGTAAAGTAACGTGGAATAAAATAATTAAACTTCTTTAGGGGAAAGCACTATTCTGTGCACTTGAGCTTACTTTATCATGGTCACACTGGTTTAGACCCATTTGTTGCTTCTGGTTAATATTGCACTAAATATTGATTTTTAGTTCACTCTGTATCCTATTGCATTGTTATATTTCCCAAGATATGTGTTGTGCATAGCTTTTAGTTTAGCCAGAGGTGCTCCTTGTACACCCTGCTGGAGGTGCTGGGAGGCATCACACAGTCCTGGGGCTTAATGCAGGTGATGGCATTACACAAAGGTTATCCTTATTTGTTGCCCACATCTGTGCACAATGTGAGAATTATGAAAGCACTTCAGTGTCTTGGCTGGCTTAGGCTTGCTGGAAATCTATAGGGATTATGTTTTATAGGATAAAAAAGAAAAACACCAGATTTCAAACATCCTGCAGTTTGTTAAGGCTGCTGCTTGAGATGACCAAAACTCAGAAATGAGCCTGAACAGTTTGGTTCCAAACATTTCTTCCTTATTCATAATATTTTTTTCCTTTTTTTCATTTTGGTTGTTGTTGTTGGGGGTGGGGGGGGGGGCTTTAGGGTTTTGTTTTTGTTTGTCATTTGGTTTTTTCTTCAAAAGCAATAGTAATTGCCTCTTTCTTGTTTTCAAAACTTTCCTGGGTTACAGTAGGGTTATATGGCATATTTTTGGGGCCATGAACTATTTCTGTGCCCAGTTCTACTTTGCTATAGGAAAAAAATTGTGCAAAGTAAAGAATCTGGGGAAGGAGAGCATAATCAGTGGAAACACAGGAGAAACCTTTCTCTTGAAAACAGGCAGATGAGTCTGTATTTAGTCATCAGTTAATAATGCATGAGTTCTAATTTTAAATAAAAACATATGGAAAATAATTGTGAAAATGGTTACATAATCTTTTAATGATGAGAGACGACGAGCAGCTTTAAGTAAGAAAGTACTTTTTCTGGCAAATCATTCACAGGTGCAGAATTTGAGACAAATCTTGATTGCGAGCATTACTTCAAAGTGACAGCATTTCATTTTACCACAGCTTTTATGTAAGTGGAAATGAGTGAGAAAGGTTTCAAGTCATCCTTGATTCTCAAAAGAGCCTGTTGCTGAAGAGAGACCAGGTTGATGCCAGATGTGTAATCCTTCTTAGCATTTATAGAAGAGAGATGCTTGAGGACTGTAGGGAATGAGAAGGACCACAGTGGATTGGGATTTGGAGATGACAGAATTGGCTGCCTGAAGTGGTGTGTGAGATAAAATGATCTTTGTTAAGCAATTCTATTTTTAAGATGTGTGTGATGAGGAAGGGTTAGTGGACTCAACCTTTGCTTATAAATACAGCTGGTTCATGAGTAAGTCAGGAATGGGCTGAAAGCAAAATAAAGCCAGGGTTTAGTTTTAAAAATCAGGCTTGGAAGTCTTGCATTGGTTAGAGATGTAGCACACAAGTGTATAGTATATGTATTATAGTCAAAACTAAATGAATTAAATTACCAGGACTTCAAGTACCAGTTCAGTAAATTGATGGTGTGCCCAAATCTGCATGTTTATGTAGCTGCATTGACCTATATTGTGAGAAAAATGGTGTTCTTGCTTAAGTCAGTTTATAATCCTGAATGGAAATGGAAGTGTTCCCAGGGATAACTAGATCACAAATGTTTTTCTTTTGATGTTGGTTGTTATACAACTGGTTTGAGATTATTTCTGTACAGCTTGGTTAGCAGTAGGTTGGACTGCTCCAGCAGATTTTTCCTCAAAAAGACTTGGGAGCTGTTGTATAAAGCTTCTGCCAGTATCTGTGTGCTGGCCATGGACTCTGACATAGGAGCAGACCAGGCAAATAAGGGGAGTATTGTTTCTTAGCAGCTCTTCACAGAGTAACTTTGTGTGTCTTTGTCATTGACGTGTTATACATTTGCCAAGTTTCACATAACTGCAATGGCAAATAACTGTAAGCTCTGTTATACACTAAAGCTGACCATCTAAGGTTCATCTGGTGCAACTGGCAGCCTGGGTTAAGCCAGGATAGTCATGAGCTTTAATACGTTTTAAAATAATAAGGAAAACTGTGAAAGGCAATTGTTTTTAGTTAGAACTCTCAGTGGAGAGCCAAGGCCAGGAAAAATTTCCTTTTTGTAAAGATATGTTGGGTAGATCTGTTATCATATAATTTTTAAAAATAGGTTTCTTCTGGAAAATGGAATTTTGGTTCCATCACAAAGCTTAGTATTCCCTTGCTGAGAGAAGGAAAGCGCAAATAAAAGGTTTTGTTTCAAAACTAAGAAACCACCTGAGAATGGTGACCACTGACAGTAGTTATGGATGTAGCTAAGTCATGATGTTTAGATGATATTGAGGCACTCAGTTAGGAATAGTAGGATTAACATGCAGCGTTCAAATTTTTACTATGGCTTTTTTTCTTGTTTTTCTCTTCTATGTGCCTGACCAGCTGCTTGAGGAGTATGATATGAGTTTGTCTTGATAGGGTCTCTCAGAGTTTTTTAATGATCAGGCAATTACTTTTTCTTTCACACCTGTCTATGTTGCTGGCATGATTCAAAGTATACAGCAAGTGGCACTTTGTTTCAGTGACTTGATCTGCCCTTCTCCTCTCTTCTTTTGGCAATTGGATATAATTAGTAATCAGCTCTTCAAATTCAGAGCACCTGTTCTTATGTTCTTGGGCAGTACCATTGCAGTGAAACTCTGATCTTCACTGGAACTCATAGATGTTACTTTAAAACCAGTAATAATACAAAATGAATGTGCAAAAAAAGGATAAAAATATACCAACTGTTTATCTTTTTGCCAAAAGTCTGTCCTTTCCTATAATCTTAGACTGTTTTTATTTTTTATATCCAAATACTTTATTGTACTGTCACCATTCCTGTTTGCAAGTAGGTGACTTGTTAATGATCCCTCTGTCACTTAAGGACAGGGATAACAAGGTCACTGGGGAGAATAAAAATTAGAGCAGAAAGTTTTCCTTGTGTGTGTTGTTTGGCTCATTGAAGTCTCTCTCCTTTCTAATCTTTTTTTTCCATAAATTGTAAGTAACAGGATTTGACAGAAATATAGATTGCCTTACTACATGATAATGAATGCTTTAAGAATCATGATCATTTGGAAAACTATGCCAAGAAGCAGAGAATTTTGTCTTCAGTCATCCAAAAATGTGCATTACAGAGCTCATCTTAATCTTTGGCATCTATCAAACAGCTTGCTTGAAGCAGCAGACCTAGCAAACAAAGCACGTTTGAGTAAAATGGTCCCCCATGGGGAATAATTTAAAGTCATACTGAAGTGTTGTTTTCAAAAGACATCAAATTACATTTCCACTGGAATATCAGACATATTAAACACATGTGTGATGGAGAGTTCAGGTTAAAAAAGACTGCTGCTTCTGCACTCACTGGAAAGCTTAACAACTCACATTTTTCTCTCTCTCTGTCACATCTGGCTCTGTACAAGTCCACAGTACTTCTGCCAGTTTGTAAGAATATTTTTTTAAGATGTGTCAATATCTTTATTTTATCTTATTTTATTTTTTAATCAGTGTGTTTTATGCATGTGAAACCAGAGGCTAATATGTGTGTGCTGGGATTATTGTCTCTCCATCTGGGCTGGTTTTATATATACAGTATGTCCATAATGTTTTGATAGACAGGATACAAAAGCCTCTAATAAAAAAACAGGGAATTGCAACTAAAATTTCCTATTTTTTTTCAAGGGGTGGGGGTGGTGTGGTTTGTTTTTTTTAGTTGATTTGACAGCTGTCTCTCGTTTCTGTGCATAGCTGGAGATTGCACTGGATTACCTGAAAACCAAATTTCTGTCCAGAGCCCTCACCAAGAGTTGCTGCATACTCTAAAAGCAAACACTCCGCAAAGATTTGGAAGTGTACATGCTTGGAAGGTGGTTGAGGACGAGGATGGGAGGTGGGTTGTGGGCTAGGTTTTGCACTTCCTCTCTCAAACAAAATACTATTATATTTTCTCTTCTTGACATCTGCTTAGCAAAAGGTAAACTTTGGTATGATAAGCATAATAAACTACTGTGAGCTTGACAGAAGTATGAACAGGTGTTTGTATAGGGAACTTTGGAGAGTAAGGTTTAAGAAAATGTTTTGTAGATTCAACAGTTTTTCAGGACAGCGACTTGCCAATCCATCACCCTGCTAGCCATTGTTCTAAAGAATCTTCCTGTTGGTGAGCTCTAGTTACCAGAATTTCCTCTTACTGCCTCATAAACTCCTCCAATTTGGAGATGCCTGGAGGAAGTATTGCATAATGGGTGGGCCTAGGTGTGGAAGTGAAGGCCTGAACCTTGGAAGGAGAGAGCCTGAGCCATGTAGAATAAATGCTGCTGAAGTGCCATTTTCATGTGCTAAAGGGAAATGCTGGCCGAGAGACAGTTTTACATCTACCCCTGTCCGTGGTCACCGTGGCTGGTGAGGCTGGAGCGCAGACTTGCACGCCTGAGTGTAGTTGTGTAGCAGCTTGGGCTGAGCTGGCACTTTGGGGATGCTGCTGTGCACCCAAGATGTCAATTTGTGCAGCTTGGCTGTCATTCAGCTGGAACTTAGAAAAGGTACCCAAAAGCCAGGTGCAGGTATCCAACTCTGTTAAAAACTATTCCTTGCATGGAAACAGCCGTCTCAGCCAGGTGGTGTTAGTGCCCTTATGCATTTAGTTAATTTAGTGCGTGATACTGGTTTTGTTTGGTGGGGTTTGATTTGAAGATCCACAGCAGATGAAGTGATACACTGCCACACCCAAGAAATACCCTAACTCTGCTAATTTAGAAAATCAGCACCTCTTATCTTGTATTCATTTAACTGATCCAGCCTAATTCACTGTGCAAGCACTGCAGCAGGCTGGCTGTTTGGTTCACTGGTGACCTTGTAAACACTCCCTGTTCTAGGTAGCTGCCTAGCATCAAGTTTCCACTAAGGCACTAGTGTTTTTCAATTTTTGGAGGTCAGAACACATTATAAGCAATTTTTGTTTTGTCACTCAAGAATGTTTGGATGGTTACTCAGTTCAAATCCAAATTATTTTGAAATTCATGGGTTTTAGATTTGAACTGGGTATTCAAAAAATGGAAACACATTTCAGATTCCCTCATTTCTTTTATGATGATAGCATTTGGTGCCAAATGGGGCATTTTAATCTCTGTTTTTAATGCTGTTTTTTTCTTTTTTTCACATTCCACATCAGAGAAGTAAGGTAATTAGAAGAAAATATTCATTTGTGTGTCTATAGAGGTATACTTAGCAGTCCATTGCATTGTCATTGGAATTTCAAAATGCTTTGAGAAGTACAGGTTTACATTTATTAAAGAAAAAAAACCCAAAAAACAAACCAGCAAAACCAAAGCCAAAAAGCCTCAGCAAGATTTTTGCTGGGCAAGCACCATATGTCGTTTTATTGTGTTGTATATGGTGGTGAAAGTTTTAACTTTCTGAGGAATAGAGTTAAAAGCAAACCTTCATCTGCACTCTGCTCTTTTGTATTTTCATCATTGAAACTTCATTGCTTTAAAAACTATAGATGTGAAACTTTCCTCATTAAATTGCTTACTGCAGTTGATAGGGCACATCCATCTAAACCATTATCTTCTCTCTAGAAAATGAAAAAAAAAAGGAGTGTTGCTCTCCTGTTTTATAGGATCATCATTAGAGCAAAAAGGAAATAAGGGAAGGAATTCTCTTAGAATATTTAAGACATAAGAATTTAATACATCTTTTAAAACCATAGTATTAAGGGAGACTGAAAGACCTCGGTATTATCTGGCTTTTCATGGTTCTTAAGCCCATCAAATGCACCAGACACTACCCTACCAATTGAAGGTAACTGTAGTGTGTGAACAGTCTTGTTGATGCTGATTATTTCAATATTCTTAAGGTAGTAAGGCTGCATGCAGGAGGGAACCTTTGGATATGATAAACCTAAAAGTCAGCATACTGGAGATGAAGAAAAGCTGGAAGAGGGACTGCAACCTAAGAGCTGCTTTGCTGAAGCTTTTACTTGTTTTTGCCTCGTTGAAAGTGAAATAATTGTGTGCACACCTCATATCTAGAATTTCTTTCACTACTTTTTCTCCTAGTAGTCAAAACATCCTATTCTTTTACTGCGGGTCAGGAAAATGGTACAAAGATGAAGTAAAGTTTGTGGTGCAGACTTTCGTAGTTGTCACATGGGGTGAAATGGAGCCCCTTTAGAAAATCAACTCAGAACTTCCAGCTGTGTGTTTAGGATCTCCCCAGAGAGGTCAAACTAAGTAAGTAATTTGGACACTGTGGCAATCCCTGGGATGGGGACTGTGCCCATTAAATTTAGGTTTGACAATACGTGACTGTGCCAGTGAAAGATTTGTATGGTTATAAGGCTGTTTCACCAGTCATGACTGCCAGCTCAGGTATGTCTCAGTGCATCCTAAGTCTCCACAAATCCCACTGGTGATGGCCCAGGCAGCAATGTCAGTACCAGCAAGTGCCATGTGCCAGCTCAGTATGTGCTTTATTGTGGAAAGTTGCCCTAAATTTTGTAACCCCTTTTCTTTAGTTAGGGGTCCCTAAAGATCTGTTTGATTTGACTAGTCATCACTAGAGTTAAGAGTATTTGCACTTGCTAATGTTTTTTAAAAGTGTTCTTAAAAGAAAAAGTTAACGGCCCCTCAGTTTCATCTGATTTAGACCATTTTTCATTTTGCTTCTAGGCATATGTTTTTTCTTCTATTAATATCCTATCATTTGCAGTAGCCAGACTGCCATAACTAGGACTCACTGCCTACTTATGGTGCCTTTCGTGCATAGCAGTGTCTGTGATTATTAGAGAAAGTTTCTTTCCTTTAAAGGCTTTGACTTTTTTATCAGACCTAAAGGCTATTAAGTTTTAAATGCCATTTGTTTTTCATTAAAAAGGCTTTTCTATTTTAAATCCTTGACTTATTTTTATTGGAAAAGTCATATTCATCTTATTTTTTAAATTATTGGTGCTTAATCCATTAGCTAAATACAGAACAGTAATCCCATATGGCAAAGTAGGCCTTGCTGGGTGTGTGGGGGTGGGCACATGTGTGTATGTCTATGAACATTTTCATGCTTCTGTCTTTGTTTATTTTCCTCCTTTGATTTCTGCTTCCTCTGAATTTGTCATGGTGCAGAAATTATGAATTTTGATTAAATATTTATTTATATTCACATGCAAAGCTAGAAAATCAACCTAGTCCTGAAGGAACCAGTGCTTCTTTTCTTTCATTCTAAACATATTCTTTGAATATGCTTTCTAAAATAAAAACTTACATTTGATATGTTTCCTCAGTTCATCTGCATTTAGTTGCAATGCTACTTGCTGTTTCAAAATCAGACAGATGAAGCATCTGCTGGAGGCGTATGAACATTTTAGACAGGATCAAACTTACAGTTATCAGCAGTACCCTTGTTAGGTGTTGTCATATTAGTCGATAGTGATCTTTGTTGTGGCTTTAGGGAGACAGTGGGAGGTGGGAGGTTTAAGAAGCCTGAAAGCTGTTAAGCTGGAGGGAATGTGTATTCCCAGTATATCATGCTGACATGAAACCTTGATTTGCTTGTGGTACAGTTAAAGTGGAGTTAAAGCGAAAGTTCTTAACACAGAAGTACACTAAAACAGCAGATCACAATTTCTGCCACCTCTCTGGTGAATTTTTCTGCAGAGTATAAGGCTCCCCTGCACCGTCTTCCCTGACCTAATGAGTCCTGTGTAGAGGAGACACTCCCAGGTGGGGGATCCTGTAATGCTCTGCCTGGGGAAGGAAAAGGGCTATCACTGAGATCACCTCCTTTGAAGAGTCACTCACCATGGTGTGTGGCAGAACTGATCAAGAGATCTTGATACTTGTGGTCAAACTGGTCAAACCATCTTTGTTTTTCTGCATATCACCCAGAAGTTCTGTTCTGCCTGCCACCATCATCAACACACATTCAGGTGTTATAGTTTGACCAACTGTGGTTGTAGACAAGGACTGTTAGAGAGGTAACAGTAAACAAACAGTTGAAGTCTCCAAAAACACAGCATACCAGGTATAGCCCTGGGAACAAATTATCATGCATCCATCATGGATTTGTGCCTTGACATGGAACTGTAACAAAAGAGAGAAGTGGTGCACCCGGGTTTTTTGACTAATTTGAACAGGCTTTTCTGTTATTATGAGAAGTGTAAAAGAATGGAAAAAAGTTATTCTGTTATTAAATTTAAATTATTTAATAGTCCTTTTGATCACTTGTTTTTGAATTATGAATTGCAGCATTTTGCAGGGGTGTCAACATCTGTAGCAAAATTGTGAACTATAAACCCCAGTTTGCTATCTTCTGGTTTTTGTCTAACAGATTATGCTTCAAGAAGTAGTTTGATCTGACTATTTTATACTCATATTCTGTATAAAAGTTACTAAAATATTCTGTACTAAAAGTTACTAAATACTAAATTGCATTTAAAAAATTAAAATTTTATTTATTTCTTTTGACAGTTCACTTTTGTTTATGATTTTGTCCCTTGTGTCCAAAATTTATTGTCCTTACAAGTTTTACATGTGCAAGGTATTGCAGATTGATTTCAGTGGCAACTATTGTAATTTTTCTTTAAAACACCAGTTTTGCAAATGCTTAAGGCCTCTGTTTATTTAAAGTGAAAAGTCTGCAAACAGATTTTTGGTTTAATCTAGCTGTGGCTGTGTTGGTATTCTTTCTTGGCCAGCTGATATTTGGGAAAAAAAAGCTGGAGTAGTTTTGAAGCTGATGAGAGATTCTTTTGACTTTATAGGCCTGTCTCTGAAATTAGGCAGCTTTTTGAGAAATAGATAATAATTTTAAGCTTACAACCTTGAAAATACTTCTTTCTACCTGTTAGCCTTTTAGCCTGATTTTTATCATTCCTGTGATTCTACAAAAGAAAAATACCATACTGCTTCCTCATTTTTAGCCTTTAATCCAGTGTGAAATTGGAAATGTTGATTAAAGTTTAACCTAAGTGGCCAACTGATATTTGGAAATAAAATATACTAAAATTATTTCCGTTAACAGTGACAGTGTATACAATATTTTCCTGAATCCTTGGACTTACCACACAGAAGTGCTTTTCGTGATAAAATTTAAAACCCGTAGGTAAGGTTGTTGCCATGTGCAGGAGCTGTAGTCCAGAGGAGGAATAGTATTGAGTAAGAGAAATGTTGTTACAGAAAATCATGATGAAATCTTTTGTCAACAAGAGAGGAGAAGAGAATGTTATGATGGTGGTTAAGAAGTTCTGATCAAACTCCAGGCTGTGCTCTGCTGTATATCTTATTATTTCCTTTTTCTTCTGAAAAGATGTCATTTCATTTCTTTGCATTTTTTGTGTGTTTGAACACTCAGATGACCTCTGTGATGACCATCTCCCCAGAGTTCCAGAAAGTTAATTTTAGGTGACTAGATCAATGTAAGGCAGAAATTCTTTATATCTGTGTTATGAATTTCTGGATTGTGTTCCTATTCCCATGCAGAAGCCCTCCAATTTCAGATGGACCATGTCTGGTTTTACCACAGTGGATATTGGCGTAGTCTGAAATTTACAGCTTAGCTGGGAAGAAAACCCTGGGGACATAATTTCACACTCTTAACTTACTCACTAGAGGATGCTGCTTCTCATACAAATTGCTACAAATCTCTGTACTTAGTGAGGCCAACTGTGAAATGAGAATAATAATGCTTGTGCACCTTTGTAAAGTGATTTGAAATCTACAAGTGGAAATTTAAGTTCAAAGCATTATTATTATTAGCCACATTTTCCAGATAGGGTAATAATGAAGAGAGAGGTGTAGCTTCTTTTCCTAATATCTTCTCCCCGAATGTACTAACATGCTGGCTATGGTGTATTTTCTGTGCCTCTCTGGATCTGTTAAATAGCTGATTAGAGTATTTTACAGTTAATGTTTAGTCTGCATAAATTATGGTTTTAGATATTCAGCCATTATTTCCTCTATATCTTGACCCAAATGTTACCACATAAAAAAATGCTCATCAGGATAGAAACCATTTATGTTTCCTTAAAAACTTTTATTTTAAGGGGGTGGCTGTGGCCTGGCTATTATATGATCATCAGTTCTATAAAAGTTAACTAATCTGTTAGCCTATGAAGCAGATGGAGAAAGCCAAAGGTTTCCTCATGCAATCATATTGAAAAAGTCATTACTATTTCTTAAAATAGTAATAGTAAACATGATGCTGTTTTAATAATCCTGTTTTAAGCCTTTTGGATTTGCATTTTTAAGGGTAACTCTTTTGCTTCAAAGTCCAGAAAATCACTTTAAATATATCGAAGCTAATGGTAAGACTGTATGTGGTACTTTTTTCACACTGAAAATGGTAACATTTGATTGATTTTAAAATCTGCCCAGTATTTTGAGGTTCAAGCCTTTGAAGCACTGTAATCAGTTGTCTGTTAAATTTCAGTTTCTGGCTGAAAGTAGCACTATGACTCAGGTTGCACTAAGTTTTCTGACTTGGTTGAGTACTCCCTAGAGCACTGATTTGGCAGAGGTTCTAGCAGAAGACATAAGCACTGTTTGAATGGAAATAAACACGTAGTTCTCCTGAAATGGATAATGTGGCTTGAATATAAGCCTGTGCTATAGTGCTCTTTTGGTGGATTTTTTGGGCTGTGTCACTTTTGTCTCAGGCTGGGTGTGCTGAATGTTAAAGATGTTTTCAAAGGGCAGTGCTTAATCGGTGAGCTCTTGATACCGCTTTTTCAGTACCATTCTGCTTGACGTTGGGAGGATGTGTGGACAGCTGTGCACACTCAAAAGGCAAAGAGACTTTAGAAAAAAAATGTATTAAGCTGGAAAGAAAGGCAGTTCTCTGCGGGCTTTTTGGAGGATCACAAAGAGCTATGGTGGATTTGGATGGAGTAGCAATGTAAGCACTAGAATATACTTTGAGGTCCACTCTAAATAGTTAAATAAGCCAAAAGAAATCAGGATGAAATTATTTTATGATGGTCTTTATATTCACTTCAGGAGAAGTAATAAAGTTACTTTCAATAAAATGTCATGTGTAAGGAACCTAAATTTGGTCTTGGTAAGAGATATTGCTTATTTAAAAAGACATGTTCACTAAGGTAGTCATTATACTTTTCCTCTGTATGAATTTATGGTTTTGAAATGGTTATGCCCCATAACTCTTAATTAAGCCTGACAGTTTTAGCATTGTAATTGAAGTTGTTGGTTGGAAAGACAGTCTGCAAACAAGAGCCTCTCTTAATGGTCCCAGAGCTTGTCTTTGTTTACAGGCTTTATTGTGAGAAGAAGAGAAAGAAAGTAACAGTTATATTTAATTATACATCATGTGCAGCATGTCAAAACAAGGGGCTATAAACAAGCACAAGTGACTTATAATAAAAGCAGTTAACATAGACTTTGTGTAGTGACTAAACCCACCAAACTTCATTGGTGTGACAGGTATCTTATGGGAACAGTTTGTCTTAATGATTTGGATGGTCTGTTTAAGTACTCTACTTACCAGCATGACCTACTCTTTTGTGAGGCTGTATTTCCTGGATATGCTTTCCTGTTTTACCAGACTACCATGATCTCAGTAATGCTATCAGACCATTTATTTGCAAAAGGCTTTTTCAATCTTGTTTAAAAGTTATATGAAGGACGAATAGCTCTCATTCCAAAATTTTCAACATTAATTAATTTTTTTAAACCTCTGGAAGGAGCATCAGTATTCTGGTAGTGTCCTCTATTGGTTTGTTTATCACCCCCTAGTTTTATTCCAAGACACAGGTGTAGGGCAGTTCCTAATTTTAGTAAGCTTATTGTAGCTATTCAGTCCACAGAACTTTGATTTTGAGTCTTATTTTTGTGCCAGATGCAACACAATGACATATTACAGAATAAAATGTGAAGAGGAACTTCATCCAGGTTACATAAAAATCCTGTACCTGACTGATAATGTAATGCAATTTTCATCGCCTTGGTGGTTTTTATCTTTCTTTTTGTTTATTTTACCTTGCTTTCTCCAAGTGTAGATTTATCTATTTATAAAATATATGTAGGGAGGTCTTAAAAATCATTTGTTAAGAAAAGAAGCCAGTGGTAGATGTAAAGTTATAGAATGTCCTAAAACAGGTGGCAAAACTGAGCTGCCTTCATCAGGAAAAAAAAATTAACTCTAGAAATAATAAAATGAAGCTCATGAAATCAGAAGACATAATTTTAGAAGTGAAATGTTTGTGAAGGTTGGAAAATTACAGTCTTTTACATCCTTTTACAGTTGCCTTTTATTTCCTATATCTGTTAAAAGAGTTCCTACTGTAATATCAGAAAAGGTTCCCCTCCTCATCATTCTTTGCCAGAATCTAAATCCAGAGGCCCAAACACCCTCCCACTGTCACCACCACTTATGTGGGCTGTTGTTATGACCACCTGGAAAGCCCCTTTTACCCTTCTGAACCTCTGGAGCTTGTATCAGATCCACTCCCCTCCAAGTAAAGAAGAATCTGCTTTGGGAAAACGGCAAGACTGAAAAGGTGGTTTGGACACAAATGTCATCTCTGGCATTCACCCCAAAGGGATTTGAGGTGTTGCAGAACCAGCTGTCTCATCATGGATTTTCATGAAAGCATATGAGGTGAAATCCTGGGAGTCAATGGGAGTTTACTCTTCAGTCTCATCCATTATATCTGAGGAGTAAATAATCTGTGGTTGCAGAGGTCACAATTTGCTCAACTTTTTTAAACTCAGTGAACTTATTATCCAGCTGTCTCCAAAGTCCATTGTAGCCTGGTTGAATGCATTGTGTTTCTTAATAAGTGCTTAATTAGTACACATGAGTTCAGGACAGTAAAAGACACTATTTCATTGGGATGGCTGAAGTAGGGAAAGAGAAGCCTGTGATTGCCCACTCTAGAGTTTGGCCAGAAGCCATCTGTAATTTGTAACGCTTCTTACAAGATTAGGCTGAGAAGCGGAAAGGAACTTTTTGTTTTTTTCGTATTGGCTCATTTGCTGAATAAGAGTGTGATCTTCCTGTGATCACATAATGCTTATTTTCCTCTTTCTGAAGACGGAATGTTCCTATGTGCCCTCACAACATTGTACTGGAGTTTAGCCCCTGGCCTATTCAACAAATGCACACAGGGCTTTTAGTCACAGTGTACTTGTCCTGAGTATGATAGTGGGACTGTTATATACAGGGCAGAGGGAGAAATTGTATACAGAGAGTACAATCCATCAGCATAAGTGTACTAAGGAGGAATCAAACTGAGTTTGTCAGTGAGAATACCATGAGAAGTGGGAAGAATGAAGCATCCAAAATCCTGCTCTGTTGGATTTGGCCGTCTTATGCTGTGCTGCAGAAAGTTATTCCCTCCTTTTATGACTGCTAGTGCCAAGTCTTCTGAAGATAGTGAGAAAACCACTCTTCTTGCCTGAAAATTATCCTACAAAACTAGAGGTTATGCTTTCCTCAGAAAGCATGTCACGCTTTAGGAAGGAGGCAACAGTGGATATAATGCTTCTGTAACACTATGGTGAAGTAATTGGACGGTGTATTCAAAGTGGGAAAGAGAGGTTTGAATATTGAAGCATGAACTGTATTCCCTTCTGTGAACTGCAGAATCAGACTTGCACATGCTACTCCTGTTTAACTGTTTTATGAAAATAATTCCATTAATATATTTAATTTTGTAGCAGGGAGGGAAGAATCTTCTTCCCCAAGAATTATGTCATGTGTGGGGAGGAGAGTGCTGTCTTAACTGGATTTGGATGTGAATTCCCTCTGGCAGAGAGGGGACCTGAACACGGTCAGCAGCCTCCTGAGGACATGTGCTAACTTAATCCATGCTGATAAAAGGTATAGCTCCTTCCCAGTTTTTAAAAATGAGAGAGCTGACACAGTGAAGCTGGATCTAATAGGTATGCTCTAAAAACAGCTACTTCAAACGAGATCAGTAGAGAAATGTCTGGTTGGTGGATTGGGGTGGTGTTTTGACATCAAAGGAAGCATCAGGTTCTTTCAGCCTCTTAAGGTTCATCTTGGTGGCAATAGAAATCAGACTTTTATGTGCACAGGAGATGTTAGTGCCAGTAACCAAAGTGTCAGTGAGGTGCTTGGTAGCTGCAGAGCGGTGGTTTTAAATGCTGTGCAGTCAGGCACTTGTGAGTTCCCATGGTTCTTACTCTTTGTTCAGTACTCTAATATGTGAATCATTAGATACATATTAAATTTTGTTAATCCTACAGAAAATATGCAGAGATATCTGTTGCCCATAGATAGGTGAAATGGCACTGTACTGTTTGCTGAGCTGAATGTTTGCTGAGGGGGTTGTGCTCCATACCTATTTGCCCAGAGAGACTACTGACATCTGCCTGCTCTGCCTTGTGATTCCTTGAAGTCACCTTGCCCTTGCCGTGTGCAGATTGAGCTGATGATATTGACTGCTGGGGGAGCTTGTATGCCTGGTTGCATCCTTGGAAATAGAGACATCCCAGATAACAAGTATTGTTAGTGTGATGTATTCAGACAGTGTTGATACTGTGTTTCTAAAATGCAAGGAGGGCATTATATTAGACCTGGATATTATATAGCTAGAAAGTGAGCACCTATCTTTGGTTTTCTTTTAAGGTTAGAACTTCCTTGACTAGTAATAGTTGTTTGGATGGCACTGAAGAGGTCAGTCAGTAATTCCTAGAGGTTTTTTGAAAGTGAAGTTATTCTAATGTCTTTTTGTTGGGGAAAAAAGAAAATAGGTCACCACTAGAAGCTAACATTTTACACTGATTTGTGTTTATTTTCCAGCCTGAAGATAAAATGGAAACTTCATAGATTTTCTCAAGATTCGCTTTCCTTTTCACTTTGATTTAGATTTAAGTTCCAATCTAATGCTCTGTGCCTAGAAATTTTAAACATGAAAGTCAATTTTACCATAACATAATCAATATTTTTTTAGCAAGCCTGTATGTCTAATTCTCGTCCCTTAAAAGCTTCTAACTGGTCTTGAACTTACAAGGTGTAAAATGGGTATAATGAAGCAAAGCATTTGGTTTTGTTTTTTTGGTTTTTTTACAATGTACTTGCAGTGTATTCTGAGTGTAAAAATTCATGCATTTTTAAAATTTACCTGAGGTGTGAAAGTTGTGTCAAATTCTACAACCTTGGGGACTAGTCTTCCCATTCTGCACAAAATTGTCTCTCCTTCTGCTATTTCACTTCCTATTCATCACTTCAGACTTACTTGGCTATTTTTTTTACACGCCACAGGATGAAACATTTCTGAATAATATTCTAGACCCTTCTTTGTCTGTGCCTATATCAGAAATCTCTTTTTTGGATTGTTTGACAATTTGAGTCATTTTGAAAACTGGACGAGTGTAAATGATCAGGCAAAAATATCTTGGCTAAACAAACCACTGCTGCTTCCAGCTAATTCTGACCTTTGCTGTGCTCAAGTTGAACTGAAAGTCTGATTTGCACAAAGCGCAGAATGATGGGTGTATGGTCTAGCCAAATCTCTGGAGACAAGCAGCAAGGGTATGAGGTAAATCAGGCCACAGGCCTTGCAATGGCAAATGGTGCATCTGCCAATGTGTCTCGAAGAGCCTTTTTTATGGTTTATGTACATTGCTATCTCCCCAAAGTGACTGGTTACTCTGCTGTGTTTATTTTCAAGTGAGAGTTGGTAATGGGACACAAGCATCATTTCCATGTATATAATAGTAAAAAGTGTGATTATTATGATTTCTATTTAAATAGACAGTTCTCATGATTCAGTTCAGTTCTGTGTAGCCCTACAGAGTTGAATCCTGCACTGAAGTTTCTTTGTGATGCTGGACAAGTTACCTAAAACGGAAGATTCAGTGCTGGGAACTGTGTGATCTTGTTCTGCTTGACCAGACTGAGATGTTTGACGCATAAAGAGCAGAAGTCCCAAGCATTCAGAAATGCGGCTATAGACTATAGGACTTAGTGTGGAAAGAAGTGTCCCATCACAAACTGAAATCAGAAATGCAGCTCTCACATTCTCCAGAGAAGCACCAGAATTAATTGATAAATTTCATTGCAAAGCATGACACCCTTCCAGGAGCAGCAGTGGTTGATGATGTGGGTAGATTATCCCATGTGTATGGCCATGTTTGTAACTTACTGTGAGAAATTAGTTGGTTTGAATTCATCCACACAGATTCTTGTAGAGGGTTCTCCAGAGGGTAACACACTGGAGCTTTTCAATAAGACTGTTTGCACAAATCCCCTTTTCTTCCTACCCTGCTTGCTAGAATTTGCCTGGAGAATTAAGAGCTGCAAAATATTTAAAAATCAATAGAATTTTCATGAAAAAAATTAGAAGTAAAATGCATTGACAGGGATAACCCTGCCTTTGCACGAAAATCAGTAGGGTATGCATATTTGATTTATTGATTCAATAAACTTGAGAACATGTTTGTAAGGTCTGTGTTCACTTTGCATAATTTGTGCTGGTTTATTATTGGAGTTGTCACTGTTATGAGGAAAATTAAATGGCTCGTTCGGAGGCTTGGGATTCAGTGTGGTAAAACGCAGCTACACAATGTTTTATAAGTAGTGGCTATAATTAATACAATAGTCTAAGCTTAACTGTTTCTCTGAATTAAAGCTGACAGCTATCTTTTTAGCAAGAGCACAGGTGGAGGAAGTAGATTTTGCAGTCTTGAAGTTTTTCCATTTTCAGAGTAGTAGTTCTGCAGGAGTTGTGAAACTTTTAAAATGTGAAATGTTTCTTTTTTAGAGTGCTGATTTGGTCTGTATAAGTTTGAAATGATCCTTTTCTATATTCCTTAGTATCACAGGAGAGCACTGGGTTTCCCAATGAAAGGAAGCACTGTTGGGGGAAATCTTGGTTCAAGGACAGCAGAATGAGGAGTGGTTTTGTATAAGGTGCAATATTTGTTTTATTCAAAGTAAGGTTTTAGCCTGAAAGATAACCTTAGGAAGTAGCATCTTAGGATTTGATGTTAAGTGCTTTCTCAAGAATTTATAATACTATATTTATAAGTTTTGATTTAACTTCCCCTCACATCTTCTCTGCATGATAGATAAAAGTGTCAGATTGTCTCTTAAGTGTAAAAATCTAAAGTTAGAGCCAAATTTCCGTGAGTGTAAAATTACAAAAGTGTCATGTAAATTAAACTGATCTTGTGGCATTAGTCATGTTAGATTGGAAAGGCATTGTTTAAAAAATATAAATAAAAATTTGATAAGTCAAAAGCCATGTGACTATTGACATATTTACATTAGCATTTTATTTTGGATCAAGAATATGATTTTGAAGCAAGTCTCATGATCCTGCCTATTTACTGTGGTTTGCTTTACATTGCAGAGTAGTTTGCAATGTATTTCCTTTTGGATAAAAATGTGCTCCAGGAGTTCACATAACACTCTTTACTGCTAATGGGTCTACAAAGCTAGACTAAACTTAACCTGAGGTAGCCTCCCTCTCTCATTTTCTCACAAAACTTCTGTAGTGTGAATATCATACCTTCAGCTTTACAGACGGATTTTATTCTGCCATGCTACTTGTTAAGGTAGACCTACATAGTGCTCATAGTGAGCTGCCAAAGACATTAATTGATGAAACCAGAATCTTGTCTTGTGAGGTAGAAGTCAGCTTTCAAGAAGAAGTGTTATATCAGCAAGTAAATTAGGAATTGTATCTGTGTAGCAGGTAGGAAATGACAGGTGGTGTGTTTCAATGTCCAAAAAAACAAAAAGCAAACAACTATGATGGAGAAACCCTTTCAGGAAATGGAGAATACTCCTCAGTCTGATGGACCCATTCCCCATTAGTTTCTGTCTAATCAATGATTTACTTCGTTCCTGGTGGAGAGATTGTTCCATTTGAATATGTTTGGGAAGTGGATGGTAGCTCTTGAAAAAAGTCATGAATGAAATGGTCCATTTCAATAAGCAGAGTATCAGTTTTTGACTTAACCTGTGGAGACAGGTGCTTACTTGGCAGAAAATGGTGTTGATTTGGTGCTGATCCCCCAGACTCCTTTGTTTTAATTTGAATACCCCAAATTGCCTCAGTAATCTTTGTCTGGGGATCTGTAGCAATAGCTGTATTTATTGTCATCGTAGTTCTGTTATATTTGCTGCTTTCATGAACTGCTTTCTTCAGAGTATATTATGATACGCTCACTGTAAATATAACTTATGTGAGATTCTTAGAAACGTTTTTGTTGTTAATTCTTGTGCAGCTGAAGAAACTTCATCTTCAAACTCTGGCATCTAGGTAGGCAGCGAGTGTTCATTTAAAATTAATCTGAGGGGTAGGAATTTTCTGAGCATGTTATGGTACTGGAAATCAAAACTTTGTTGTTTGTTTTGTTTTGGTTGGTTGGTTTTGGTTTTTTGGGGTATTTTTGTTTAGTTTTGTTTTTTAAATGCCATGGTATATCTGTAGACTGTTGTGAGAGCAGCACTGTGAACAGGAAGAAATTTTCAGTAAGATATTCAAAGTTTTTTCTCTCAGAAGCTGTTGTATATTTGGACTTCCATCTGTGTGATCAGGAAGACGTGTAACTGCAGTTACACATGGATCTCAGTTTTTATCTTGGGTATCTAGATATATTTCTATCAGTACAGAAATCTTCTGAAAGCTTTTAACCAACTTCCAGTTTTCAGCTCTGCCCCTATACTACCTGCCTCTTTCCTAATTCTTCCTCTGTACTAAACCTGCCCCTTTGTAGATGTTTGATAGATCACTGGAAAGCAACAACACCTTTTCAGGCAAACAGTAAAACACAAATACCAAAACACAAAACCAAAACATTAATTGTTCAGTGGAAGCCCCTTTCTGTGGCTGAAACTCTGACTTTGAAGTCATACTTAGTCAGCACCTTGAGTCATGCCTGTATCTTACCACAGCATGTTCCCCCATTGTGTGTTACCACTTGCATCATGTCAGAAAGACTGGGAACAGCAGTGATTTTTCTCAAAGGCTCTCTGGTTTGAAGCATTGAAATTTTTTTTCCCATATCAGAAAATTCAATAGCCAAGAACCTCACAGTATGCAGAAGAACTCCTAGGGATATGATTCTAACACAGAAAGGAAGCAAAGTGGCATATATTATTTTATTGGCTACCAGAGAAAAGGTTGTCTTTAAAACAATATGTGCCTTTTGCATACGCTTTGTGACAGACATACAGCCTCAAGACTGGCATGTGGCAAGGGGAAATCAATAAAAAATGCATAATGATACTATAAATATTTATAAAATAGCTAGATTATTATAATAAGACAGGGAGAAGCCAAGAAGGCTTTTTGAATAGCAAATTTGTGCTCTAAAATATATTGGAATTGTTCTGAGTGAGTTACAGTGTGGTAAAGTCATTGCATAGGCAGTGCATAGACTATCAGGGATGTTCACAACACTTTTGATAAAAGTCCTTTCAAAGCAACCATGAGAAGTTTTCATCAAAGAAGTTCAGCTAAATAATTTTGGAAAGAAGAGAAAGAAAAAAGTTTTCAGAAAGGATGAGGTTATTCACTGATGGTGCCAGTAGACACTTGTATGCATTGCTGATTGATTGATTTGTAACTTAGGAAAGTAAGGAAAGGTTTCCAGTAGGATTAAATATAATCCAGCTTTATTCAAATATTAGGACTTTTCCAAGTCTGCTAAAAGATTTTTTTAATGATATTTCTGCATATAACTGCCTGTTCACATCATTGGGCATATGTTAATACATACTCTATAAGTTATGCCTGCAAGACTGCAAGGTTTATAAGCATCAAATAGAAAAACAGGACAGGGGGGAGAATTTAGTTCCTTAAAGGCAAGTAAAGATTTCCTATATTCATCCTCCCATCCTGTAGAAATCAGGCCTTACTGCATGGCTGATTCTTCTACAGGAGGATTTTGACTGTGAAACTTGACTCCATTTGTTCTCTGCATTGATGTAAATATCAAGAATAAGCTGGAGGTTTTGTAGGGAGAAATTTATTCTTTTCTGCTTTTGCTGCAGATGGTTGAATTTGCTCAGGCTGAAAAGCTGCAAAAGTACATAATGAAAGAGAAAATTATACTAAAAATGGAAGAAACTATGCAAGAGTCAAACTTGTTCTGCCTTTAGCAAAAGGCTCAGAGAAGTTTCTTCAGTGGAGATAACCATATCTGGGGACAGGTCATTTTTGCTGCAGATTTCTTGCTTACAGAATCCTCTTTCCCGCTAGTTCAAACAGAGCACAATGTCATTAATGGTTGGGTCAGGCTGCTAATTATCTTTGTGAAAAATAGATGGACAGACAGTGCAGGAGATAGATGCTTCCCAATTTGTTAAGGGCTTTTAAAGATAAATGGCCTTGAAGTAGATTTGTTTTCAAATGAATAGCCAGTAGAGTGCTCGGAGCAGTGGCTCAGTGAGCTCTCATCAGTTTTTCTCAGAGTGATGGATGTTGCATGTTCTGTCTGTTGACGTGGTCTTTGCCATCAGATGTCCCAATTTATTAATAGTTTCTAGGGCAATGGTTGTAAATTATTGCAGCCCAGTTTTATTGCTGTTTTACATCTACCAAGGACTGAGCCTTGTGTGCAGCTTTATATTAACTCAGCAGGCACCATTAAAATATTGACATTTAGGCTCATTTTGGCAGCATTAATCATAGCATTTTGTCATGCATTAATTGTATGAAATGACTGGTTTGAAATTACTGGAATATTCAATTTTCTAAAAGCAGGTGAAACAATAATTTCCATTTCTCCACTTTTTCAACCCGTAACTGTACTTTAAAAAAACCAAACAACAAACAGCTCAAAACACATAACCCCCTGTCTCCTAATTGTGTGTTCTGGGGGCATCTACTTCTTGGCTTCTTTGCAACAACTGAACGTGTTGCTCTTACAGGCCTCACTGGAAGCTCTTGGAAGTGTCATCTCTGGAAATCAGCCTCTGAAATCTCAATGTAGACACCTACAGCCAGGTCTTGGCTTCAAAAATGTACCCTAATATATATAACAAGAGTACTCCTGATGTGCACAAAAAGGTGGACTCTATGGCTGTTTTCATATGCTGATATGGCTTAAGGGTTTAAAAAGACACAGGAATGCCTTTTGTGATTCACCAGCAAGAATAGGCTTACAGCACCCATGTCTTTTTATATTATCGTATCAGTTAAATGAGCCTGTGGTATTTGCTGGCTCTTTTCAATGGAGGGCATCACTACATGATTATGTTCAATACAAGGAGTTGGCAGCCTTTCTCACTTAACAATCATTAGGAGATCTGCTGCTGAGGTCCCATTTTGTGAGGCAGCTGGAAATTGGCACTTAGTTTGAATGTATTGTTTTATACCTTTCTCTTGAAGTTCAAGGACAAGGCAAAACTGTTTAGACTACACAAAGAAAAAGGTTTTTCTCACTTTCCTCTGTTTACCTGGTCCATCCACCTCTCCATTTATTCCCTATGAAAATTTATTCCCCTACATATACATGAATTAAATTCAAGTGAGGACCATGTCAATGAAGATGGAAGCAGAAAACATGAGGGAAGGTATTTAAAAGCACCAGGCAGAAGGTAGCTATGATAATCAGGTAGACTTCTTAGTGGAGCAAAAAACATCTAGGTCTTCATTTATGTTTCTCTTGATAGTTATGAAGAGGCCAATACTGTTGCTTCTGTTTTAGGAAACGGAGGCATCGAATGAGTCACTGGGGAGGGAAACCCTAAATCACTCAAATGGAAATGTGCAGAAGATGCATAATGGTGGTATCCCAGTGTGTTAACTTTCACTTCATTCTCCTAGCCATGCATTTAATTAATTATTTTAAAGACCACCCCTCCCAACTCCCATCCCTAGATGTTCCTTCAAGTTCAGGACTTTGACCAGCTGTATTTGCCTTGATAACATCACATGCCTTAAGCCACTGGCTTCTTCTCCTGCTATAGCGGATCTTCTCAAAAGACTTGCTAGTGATAGAGGTTTTCTTTTTTCAATTACAGTGGCTTCACATGACTGAATAATATTCATTAACTTGATTGCCTAAGGATATCAAGCTCCAGGGGAAACTTGTATTCCTATATGATTGGCCAGATAATTAGGAAGTGAAATAACACAAATCCCACCGCAGACAGCCGTCAAAAGATTTACATATTTACTCTTTGAATTCAAAGTGTGTCATATCATAAATCCTTTCTTTTCTTTTAAGGCTTTTCTATCTGTAGGTTTATTATCGACCTTCACAATGTATGTTTTGCAGGGGGAGAAGGCTTTATGGGCTCAATCAAGTTGGGCTGGTAAATCCACTGAGATTTTTAGTCTGCAGTATCACGTAGATAACACAGGCTAAAGTACACTTTTGCTTTTACTAGCTTTTGATTTTAAGTTCCTGGGTCGTGGCCTTTCGTGATTTATTTGTAAAGTACCTACCACAATTAGAGCTTCTATATGATATGAAAACATAGGTGCAGAAGCCACTGATGGCAGTAAGAGCTCTGCATCTCCAGGAGGGTGGAATATTGGATGTAGGTTAGAGACATCTTTGTATGGAGTCTCCTCCAGCCTTCCCCATTAACCGAGACCAGGGTGAAGCTCATATCAGTAATTGCTGCATCCAGGCAGCAGCAGCGAGTGGGAGATTAAATGAGAGAGCTGTATAGATGTGGGGTCCTGTTGAGGATGGCCTTCAGTATGTAAAAGTCATTTATAAATTAAACATTTAGCAAAACCCTACCAAGTAAAAAGTATCTTATGAAGTTCTGACAGCTCCTCAATCTGACAGTGGTAAAACCTAAGAAGTAAGGAAATTAGTGGAGTTACTCTGAGGTTGTTGGACTAAAATTAATCTGGCAAAAAGAAAATTTAAAAAAGGACAAAAATCAATATTCTTGCTAATGAGAATCAACATTTATCTTACAGGGAACCTGAAGTTTTGCCTTCTGATTCTGAACCAGCCTTTCAACAGAGGTCATTTTCATTGTCTGTGGAGCAGAGGTAATAATAACTTACATACATCTTCATTTGCTTATTTTCTTAGCTGTTACCCAGCTAATGTACTTCATGCCTGTTGAATTGCAGTGTAGCAATTTCCTCTTTACTAGAGCAACCTTCTGGTGAGGGTGTGAATTGGCAGAGTATGTCCCTTGTTACTGAATGCAGCAAATGAGCTGATTATGCTAATTCTGCATCCCTGCATTGCATACGTCAGTGGGCTTTGTGGACTGATCTGTGTAAGACTGTAGCTTTTCAGAGGCATCTTAGGAATGATCATTGTTTTGCTGACAAAGTGTAGCAGATCAATGGTGCATTTAAGAATCTAGAAGTGAGCATTTCTTTGAAGGTCATCAGTGAAATGTGTTAAATTTAATCAAAATAAAATGAACCGTGTAGATATTAAGTTGTGAAAGCGGTGGGGAATTTGCGTGCTTGTCAGAAATATGCAAATCAGATTTCACTACCCCTTTGTTAAATATACACAGTGCTAATCATCATCTCTGGTATGATAGCTTCAGATTTACTGACATTTTGTGGAGATATGTAAATCTTTACAAGCTTGGAGCTATTAATTCCTCCTTGCAGGAATGTAGTGCTTCAGAAGCTTTCTGAAAAGCCACAGGAGCTGTCTCTAACTTATTCCCAGGATAGGAACCTTGCAGAGAGATTCCTCTTAACTGACTGGAGCAGATAGACCTATTTGGTTGCACCATAGGCGTAAGGACTGGCAGGGGTAGCTGTACAGTTAAAAGGAATTGGAATAAGGGATGAAGTGAGCAGGATGTATTCATAGCACTTCATTCCAGTAAACCCAAATTTGGCACCTATATAGCCAGAGGAGCGATAAAAAAAAGAAGAGAATTGTACAAGATTCAAAGCATCTGAACAAGTGCTGTACCCCAAACAGACTCATTCTCATTTGCATAATCAGCAAGAAAGTAAGAAGTGCTCAGTGGAAGGGTGTCCAATTATTTTATAAATGTTATTCTACATATTTTTTCATTTCAAAAGATACAATGAAATACCTGCTTTGTGTTAAGTAGAGAAGAAAAAAAGGTGAAGTATTTGATCTTATTTCTCTGTCCCACCTTTCCTGTTTTGAGGATTGGGGTTAAAAAAAGAGCCAGTAAATCAGACATGCACAGTTTCTGAATGGCAGTATTTACTGTCTTGTAGTAACTTACATGTGTTGCTTTTGTGCTGTATTCTGTTGATCAGGCTCTTTTTTGTCTGTCCTTTGGAATTTTAAGTCTTCCTCTTTTCGTCAAACCTTGTGCGAAGAGTGCTTCTTACTGTAACGCTAATAAGCCTTTAACTGTAGTGCTTCTGTAAAGGGTTGAAAGAAGAAGTTGAGTAAAATCAAGTAGACCAAAAACTGTCTTGTTCGAAATTACCTCAGCATGTTCCTGTTCTCTTAACTGTGTGGACAGTGATTAGTGGTGCTGTAAATAGCTTTCCATAGAGTTCATGAGAGGAGCAGAAGTCCTAATTAAGCTACTAAGACTTTTGCTGGTAGATTACTTTAACAAAGAGGTGGATGTTTTGTAAGTAAAATGACAGATGGAGGAGGTTCCATGGTAAACATGAAATGCTTTTCTTCAAAGCATCTCAGCTTCAGTAAACCAGGACAAGGTTTTGGTAATGCCTGGCTTATGCTACTAGTGGACTACTTTAGGTGTCATTAACCTTCAAGGAGCTTTAACACAGAGACTCTTGCAAGACTAGAAGATCCTGGGGGTGGGTTTGGTATGTGAACTGAAAGAAGTTCTGAAAGAATCACCCTTAGGAACAGTGCCTGATGACCAGGTGTATATGCTTGAGATCTCATAAAGGAGAGATGGGAAAGAAATATTAGGGCTGTTAAACCACAGAAAATTGCCAGCTACACAAACTGTTGGGGAAAGGGAGAGAAAAATGCAAAGGAAAAAGAAGATAAAATAGCGTCTCGCTTCTCTGAGTTACAGGAATCTTGGGTGTTACACTGAGTACAGAATGCTGAGACGTTATTTGCAAGTAGTCAATGTCCTGTCAAAATAAACTTCTTTCATTAGCCCTGTCAGTTTAGTGTCAAGTAAAAATGGTGTGATGTGATATGTCCTAACTTAAAAAAAAAAAATCACATAAATAAGTGGCTATTCTAGGCTAAAATCATCCCAGGTGTAACTCTTCTTGACCTCAAGAAAAAGTGGTTGCAGCTAATTAACCTTTGTCTTATTACACATGTGTATGAAATCTATTTTTACTGACATACTTTAAAAAGAACTATTTCAGTGTGTACAAGTTTGCATGAACTTCCTTCCCTGTGCTTTGTGAAGGACACTGAAATCAGATTTCATCACTTTCAGGGGACATCTTTTACCATTCTTGCCATACAAGCTGAATAAGTGACAATAGGGAAGTGATACAAGCTAAAGACTATATGATTTTAGTGTATTATATATCATTACTGTAGTAAATTAATCTAAAATATGGTCACTTGTTTGGTGTGTGATGCAGTCATGTGGTATTAGTGCAGTCCTAAAGGCAGGATGGATGAAATGCTGGAGAAGGGATAGTTAGCAAAAGCAGGATGAAGACTAATATGGCAGAAAACACTGGTTTTCATGTTTCAGAAAACACTTTCATTCCATGAAGGATATGTTGGGTTCCATATAGTGAGAAGGGGACAAACCAAAAGGCAAGAGAAATTAAAGAGAATAGGTTAGTAAAGGGGAATAGATAATGTGGAAAACACGTGGAAGAGTCAGGGCTCTGCTTTTCTCAGAGTGGCACATTTTTCTGTCTGTGAGTTTTCTATAAGGAAGACTGGATCCAGCGGGCCTTACCTTAACAACACTGTTACACATCCTAAATTCCTGCTTTTGGAGAGTTTCTAGCTCCTGTTTTGAATCCTGTTTAATTTAAAAAAATGATTGTGAAAAAATCCAGTTTGAGTTAGTCTCTAGGGCTACTTTGCAAGTGATTTAAAATGTAAATATATCTTTCACAGAACTGACTGTGAGTTGAAAGTCTGAAGCTGTCTTTATGTTAAGTTTGAAAAGTACAGAAGCCCAGGTTTTAGTGGCTGAAAACAGAATGGGCTTTCTGGGGAGTAAATGAAAGTTCCTGAGACTTTGATTCTGCTCTTTAAAATCTCTTTAATCAGAAATGCAATGACTTACTTATGCCAAGAATTTCAGCTATGTCTAGTGATTGCAAGTGCTCTGGTTTTTTGATGTCTCTCTAGGGAAGAGGCAGAATTATTGCAGTGCTGAGAAGTCATCTCAGTGAAATTGTCTTAAGTTCAGGATCTGAAAATTATTTCTTTTTTCTGAAAACATTACCGCAACAAGCTACTCAAAGGATCCAGAATTGTCTTCATGTCCCTGCTTTATGATAGGATGTTCAATGGCTGTACATTGCAGAGTACTTTCCATTCTTAAATGTTGACAATGACAGCTGTAAAGAGCAAGGATTTATGCTCTGGGAAATACGATTATTATTTTAAAAGTCAGAGTGTAATGGCAACATTCTGCAGCAATCTGAGGAAGTTGTGCTTTACAGTAAGAAAATGTGTCTACGGGTCTTTTTTAGTTCTCACAATGGTTGTGATACTTTGGCCACTGTGTCTTCCTCAAAAGAGTTGTGATTTCTTATACAAATACACACTTTCCATGAAAGCTTTTAATCAAACAAAACTTGTTGAACTACTTTGAATATTAGCCATTCATACTACCAAAAGTCCTTGGCTAAAGTATTAGAATAAACTACCAACAACCTTTTGGAACGGGCTGACTGAAACCTGACTTGTGGGAGGTATGTTTAATGTTGGACAAGTAGATAGGAAGGAGAGAGACATCTCTGAAACCAGGCTGCAAAAAATGTCTCTCCTTCAGGTGTGCAGCCCTAAATAGTCTCTTTCTTGGACCATTCTTTCCAGTGAAGAAACTTTGGGTCAAGCTCTGTCCTTCTATGCTGCTCTGGAGACAGCATGAGAGCCACTTCATGTGCATACTGTATAGGCTTTTTATGACACCCTGTAGATCATGAAAATGAAGGAGCTCTAGAAAGAGGAAATTTGCTTATCCTGGAGAGTTCAGCACTATATTTTATGGGGGGGTCTATATACTGAGATAAGAGAAAGCATTCTTCTACAGCAGCAGTGTAGTGAGTCAAATCCAAACTCTGTTAAATTGTCTTCATGTAAATGGTATTTTCTTAGACTATTTCTATTGTGCTAGCTTATCCATAAACTGAGTTTTTTGCAATTTTCCATCTCTATCAATACCCATATTGCAACAATCAAAGCAGCTGTTTGATTCTAAATCTTATCGTGAATGTCAGGCAACTTTCCTGTCAAGGCCAGCCTACTGTTTGGTGAAAATGCTGCTAATGAATGGTTGGTTAGCACCTAGAGGTGACTGTGCATTACAAAATACCTTTTCTTACTAAATAACCAAGTCAGGAAATGTGCTAGTTTATATCACCAATTTCAGAGGCATTTGTATTTTAATGCCACATGCTCCCATATGTTTTCTGTTCCACGTGACTTTGCAATATAATTGGTGACTAATACTTTAAATGTCTCCAGTTGGGGTCCAAGAGCTATGTAGAAAGGGAAATAAGATACAAGTGGCCATACAAAGTTTCAGTATCAGTTCAGATATGCAGAGGGGAAGGTAACAGATTAGTTGGAACAGTTTTAATGTCTCAGAGTAGAAAAAAAGGATATTGTACTTTAATAAGAGGAGGGGAAATAATCTGACTTTCCTTGGTGTTATTTTTTTCTTCTCTGTGATTGATACCTTTTCCTCATTGTCTTTAGGGGTTGAACTCACCTACACTTCCAGAATTATTGGTATGTGCAGCCATTCACTTGCCCTTTTACCTGTCATCAATGAACTTGCCTTGTTGGCATATGGTGAGCTTTTTTCTCACCTTTTATTTTCATTTCTAGCTGAACTTACTTGTAATGTATCTCAGATTTGTACTGGACCCAGAACTGGCAGTTGGCATAAACTTGAGGGAATTCAGAGCAGCTACTATTAATAAATAGGAAAATGTTCATAAAAATGGTGATTGGGATGTCACATGGACTTGTATGCTTTATTGCACTTTCCAGCAGGCATCCAGACTAGCAGTAACTCTTACTGCTGGCCTCAGCTAAACTACTCTGTTCTCCCCTGAGAACAGAGGGACTCTGTTCTATTAGATTCCTGAAATGTCAATATGAAGTTCATTTTTCCACATTTGAGTAAAAACAGGAATATAATTTCTAGTTTGTATTGGATAACTTGAATTTGATGTTCTGTGCCACTTAATTTAGATTTAAACGTTTTGTTATGGTGATGTGCCTGTTGTTGGATTGCATGCAATGAATTAGATCCTTCAACTACATGAGTCTGAGAGAAGTTATTTCAAGTGTTCTTAAGGGTTGGGAATCTATTATATACTTTAGGAACAAGAAAATCTGACCCTCTCTAGGGCTGGCTAGCACCATGCTTTAAGCTTGGAATTGAATCACAGAATCGTTTGGAAAAGACCTCCAAGATCATTGAGTCCAGCCTTTGATTGATCGTCACCTGGCACATGGCACTGTGTGCCATATCCAGTTGTTTCTTGAACATCTCCAGGGATTGTGACTTCATCACTTCCACAGCCACCCCATTCCAATGTTTAAAAACCCTTTCCATGAAGAAATTCCTTCTGATGTCCAGCCTGAACCTTCCCTGGAGCAGTCTGTGGCTACATCCTCTCATCCTGTCACTTGTTACCAGGGAGAAGAGGCTGATCCCCACCTGCCTACACCCTCCTTTCAGGCAGTTGTAGGGAGTGATAAGGTCTCCCCTGAGCCTCCTTTTCTCCAGGCTAAACACTCCCAGCTCTCTCAGCTTCTCCTCATAGGATTTGTGTTTCAGACCCTTCACCAGCCTTGCAGCCCTTTTCTGGACATGCTCCAGCACCTCAATGTCTTTCTTGAAATGAGATGAGACAAAACTGGACATAGGACTCAAGATGCAAAGTGGGATCTGGATTTTAGGATGTGCAGTAGTTTGCACTAGCAGGGATTTTGGGAAGAGAGTTTTTGTAGATTATGTTTTGCCTGTGACTCACTGTATAGGCTTCATGTTTACCAGATTTTCAATGGTGAACTGGAAACTTAAATTTATCTTTAGAAAACCAAGCTTAAAACTCCAGAAATATGGTAAAATTATCCTGTTAGTGACATATATATTGTTAGTGCCTTTCTGGTTCAGAATTTGGGCTCTTGAGAGATGTGGCCTAGGTGTGTGGACAATTTAAAAGATAGGTTTCATTAACTTTTGTGAATTTTTAGATAGTTATTTAAAAAGCTGAGTACAGAGCTGATCTTTCAGGCCTTTTGCACCTCAAGTTCAAGTTCCCCTCCCCATAGTAGATGCTGTGACTGAATGAGGTCTCTAGATAAAGTTTGAAACATAGTAGGCTGCATATTTTTTGTTGTTGATTTTAGCTCTCTGCAAGTCCAGCAGCAGGAAATTCTGAGATTTAAAAGGATTTTTATTTGTTTAATGGATTTGAGATTTTGTTTGAAAAATAGAAAAAAAAGAAAAGAGTAATTAAGATTCCCCTCTGTGATGCTTTGAAAAACTAAACCCTGCTGAGCTGGAGTTCAGAGTTACAGAGCAATATAGAATTACTTTGAAGTACTAGTGAGAAGCATAACAGATGATTACAGCACAAGTTAAAAATAGATCATTACACTGCTTTTTCTATGAAGCCAGGATGCAAATCCCATTAGGGGAGTTCCATTGTCACAAGATTTGTTGTATAGAAGCCTTTGATAGCATCGTGCTATATATCTGGTTACCATGATGTTTCCCAGAGGACTGTTGAAAGAAGGAGCTTTGGAAAATATTGTCAGGAGAGTGCTTTGGAGCACCCCAAGCAGAAAGAGAAGCATAAGGCAATATAAAAAAAGATGATTCATGGCTCATTTTGTTAGTGATTCGAGAAGAGCAATGGTCCTGGGAATGAACCCAGGGAGCAGAGGTGACATGCATGAGGTTAGCATAAGTAAGACCCGTGACAGAAAAAAGCAGGTTCTTAATCCCATAAAAGGAACTCTTGGATTTTCACTGCCTCAAGCTACACCATGAAAAGCATTTAAAAAGATTGTTTCTCTGGGAGTCACTACAGGGCAAAAGTATTACTTTCATAGCTAGAACTTAGCATGAATCCACTACTAGGGTGAAGTGTAAGGTCTTGTAAAATATGGATATTATCTAGGATTGCAGGTGTCAGAGTCTTCTCACTGGTTGTGATGGCCTTTGGATCAAACCATCATGTTATAGTCTTCCTTTTTCTCTTACTCCAGTGTTGCCTTAGGGCAGAAAACCCTTTTTTAATAAGAAGGAAAAAAAAATTGGAAAAAAAGAAAAAAAATCCCAAGAAGCCCATAGTGGTACAAATGGCTCACCTTGATCCAGTGTTTATTTCAAATGGTGATCGCTTTTTAAAAGTGGATCTTGTCTTTTTGATTTGCCTGAGTCATGTTTTATTTCCAGATTTTGAATTTTAAAAGTTTTGATTACTTTATTACTGTGATTGCAATTATGAATTCAGCCAGTGAACAGTTTAACTCTTCTGTAATATGTTGAAACTATGCTAGTGTTTATAAGCTACTTGACTGATGGAGTGTGCATCCTTCATTGTATTCAGTTCCTGAAGGGACATCAGTACTTTGAGAATACAGATGTTGCATTGCTGGTTTTCTCATTTGAATGGTTTACACACTGTCTTGTGTTCACCTACATTATCAAGTACTAAAACTGAACTGTAAATTCATGCAAGTCAGAAAATAGCTATGTTTTCTGCTCTACTCATTGTCTCTTCTCTTTCGTACAGTAGACTGTTTTGTTAGATTTCAGCATTATATAAATGTGTTACTAAAAATAATCTATGCATTTACATTTAGAAAAGAGCATAGTAGGATTATTTTTTTAATGCATAATTGGTTAGATGTTAGCCAAAAATCTAGCACATAGAAGTGGATCAAGTATTGTGGCTATTAACAACACAGCTCATGTTTTAGTAAGGACTTAAGGTGGGTCCACTGGACTGAAGTCCTTTGAGGTACAAAGCAGAAGTGAGGTAAGTGCATTGTCTGGCTCAAATCATACCAGAAGTAAGAGATTTTGATTGTCTTCTGGTTTTGGATGTCTAAATTGCCATCTTAAATGGACTCTGGTTTCCTAACCTTCCCTTTTACTCATACAGGATTGGGAGAGAAGCTGAGCACTCAGCAGCTGAGACATGCAGTCATGCAGCACATCTTAACAGCTTGGCCTATGTTTCATCTTGATTGAAAACCACTAAAAGCACTGAATGTTTGAACAGTCCACTTACTGTCTTGACAGCTAATCCAAGATAAAGGGAATGAGAATTACACCTTCTATTCCTAGGAGGATAAATATTAAGTCCCTTATTCCTTGCACAGAGCATGACTATGAATAAACCTTTACAAAGCAGCAGTGCAGTATACTTTCTCTTTCTCTAAAACCTTCCAGACTTCAAGAATTTTGGAAGTCAGAGGACTTTTCTAGGTAAGCATGTATCACAAAAGTAATGTAAAAATTATTTCTCTCTAATTTTTTCAGATTTTTTTCCTATCCCAGTGTTAAGTAAATGTGGAAAATTGTGTCCTCTGTGATGGATGCTGCATTTGAAGGAGCAAGCATCTGTGGTCATTCAGACATAAATCTTTTCATTGCTAGAAAGATGTGCAGTAATTACAGATCTGGAACACGACTGCTGATGAGGTTTCTAGAGAAAGTGATTAATATCAGCAAACTCTGCTGAAGAAGTCACAGCATTTGGTCATTGCCAAATGAATCGCCCTTAGCATGACATAGATCATATGTCAACTCTGTTTGACTGAGCTGTGTAATCATTTTTACAGATATATGTAAAAATATCTAGAGTATCAAAAGGTGTGTTTACATTGCAGGAGAGGCTTTAGACCGTCGGAAGAAGGTTCTGTCAGCAGTAGTAGTCTTACAAAGAACTTTGAGCAGGTTGAACCCTCTGAATATCTCACAGAACTGTCTGTTTTGATTCATTCCACTTCCCTGCTTAGGCAGAGACTCAGAGACTCTGCTTTTTTATTTGTTTTCCAAGGTTGAATAACTGTTCTAGAAGTTACGGTGGGAACAGAGAGTGAGCAAAGAACAGAGAGAGGGGGATGTGGAACATGCCCAAGTGCATAGAACATTACTGTATAATCCATCATTTTTAGGAAAAAAAAAAGAAAGATCAGGACAAG
The DNA here is from genome assembly GCF_008360975.1 of Lichenostomus cassidix. Taxonomy (NCBI): domain Eukaryota; kingdom Metazoa; phylum Chordata; class Aves; order Passeriformes; family Meliphagidae; genus Lichenostomus; species Lichenostomus cassidix. The sequence goes on from NC_139482.1 coordinate 51,041,287, forward strand.
AGGGATTGTAGCCAGTTTTAATTCCTGGGAATATTAAGGAAGTAGACTGATTCTTCCAATTTGTCTATATATTGTCCTTGGTGGTGTTATAATATAAATAACTGTGATCTTACCAACTGTTTGGCAAAAGTCACAGTTTCCCTTTCTTTTTTTTTACTTATATTTGTGAATCTGTCTTTCCCTCAGCTTTCTGAAGAGGAGAAAGCGTAAAAGGGTGCATGAGACATAGTAAATGTCCACTAAATCTCACACTGATAAGGTTTAAAGTTGCTTAAGTAGTAATGCACTGGGTCCTCCAGATACATCTCTCTTAACCTGGGATATTTAGCCAAAGTTTATTAGTTTCCTAAGTTGATGTGAGTATTTTCCTGAGTCAATGGACAGAGATCTGAATTGTCTTCTGGATCTCCACAGAAATTTAAATATATCTGCTATGTACCTAAAATTGGGGATGTGTGGAGGCCTGAATAGGAACCAAGATTTCAAGTTATTTTCTCTTCTATTTCCTTGGCCATTGTACTGCAAAAACAAGAGGTAATTAATTTCTGTGGTAGCTGGAGTCTATAGTTAGTCTGCTCTGTTTAATCTCAGTGTTGTCTTCTACTCTCAAGTCTTTCCCATTAGCCACATCAAACTTTCCTTCTCTATTTAGTGACAGAAGGACAATAAGGTTAAGTCTCTGGAGACTGCAAAGCTGTCATCTAATTCTGAACATCCTGTGGTTGTTGTTTTCCTTGACCACCTCTTTTTCTGTAGGCCTGTGCACCTTTGTCACAGAGCAACATTCTCATTAGGACTTTGTAAAACCCAGGTACATATTAACAAGGCATCCAAAGCTGACCTTTTGTCTGGGAGGGAGATTGCTAATGCTCTTGGCAATGATTTGTAAAGTCTGCTTTCCTGGGTGAATTTAGGATCAGTTTAGTGTTTAAGATTACTTCCAAATCATGCATTTAATTTTATTGCTTTTTCTTTAGATCTGTAGATTTGAGTGAGTGTTAATGCATCCCTCATATTGCATTCAGTGATTATAGTGCTTGATATCCTTTATATTCACCTTCTAGAAATGCTTTGGCAGCAGAACTGACTATGCCAAAATGCATAAGAAAGGGTGGAAATAATAAATGCACTATCAATTTGGCTGACACAGTTCAACATTTTAAGTTTTGTTTGTGACCCACTGTTCATCTCTGGCAATTTGAATATACATATGCAGTGTCCTTTTTTAAAATGCGTGGGACAATAGGTAGACTCTAGTGTTATTAGCATAATAAATCTTTACTAAAAGAGTTTTCTTTTATGTTGCAAGTGCATCCTGCTGCTGTTCTCATTTAGATATTAAATTTATAGGTGTGCAAAATTTGTTGAAGTCTGCTGCAAGTCTTAGCAGGCTTTTGGGGGGGAGGATTTTTTGGGGAGGTTTTGGGGGTTTTTGTTTGGCTTTTTTTGGTGTGTGTGTGTGGTTTTTTTCTTTTGTGAGTGTGCTATATTATCCCACTGGGACTGCTTAAAATAGCGTGAATAACTGCACACTGAACCTTTGTCCTTGCTGATGCAGTAGCATCAAACTGTCTAGGCCGCTTCTTTATCAAGGTAGTGCAGGATGCTGTAGTTGATAATCCATATTACTAGACATAAAAGTTGAGAAAAAGGATCTTGAAGACACTTCAGGCCAACAAGTTTATATTTTAGATGTTGTGTTTGCAGTAAAGAAGTATCCAGCTCCTTCCTAGGTCTTCCCAGAAGAATGGCACAATCATTGCCTGCAAACTGAATGCACTGCCAAAAATAAGCAATAAAAGGTTTTGTTTGGAGTGATTTAGGAGTGTTCTAAGCCTATTCATCTTCTTAGTCCTAGTTTGTTTGTGATACTTTTCCTAGCATTGTATTATAGAAGAAGAATATCACTGTTTCCCATGAATTAGTATTGTGGTCTGAAGAGGACCTTATGATGTGTTTTTCTTCACTCATAGACTCAGTTGCTGAACCTGCAAAAGAGGAGCTTGTGTGGATGTTCCTTTTTACTTACTGAGAGGGCAGAGCCGCTGTAGACATTCAGATGGGAGTTAGAAGTCATTTTTAGACCCTAGGAAATAGGAGATATCAGTGGATTTGATAATTTCATGCTGAAGTCTTTAGGATTAGAGAAAGGTAAGAAATAATGCTCTCATTAGAGTAAAAACCACTCTGATACAGATTGAAGAATTTTGAGCTTTGGCTTGGGAAACCTCTCCATGTGAAGAGGTCAAAAGTCATTTGAGTCTGTGCTCCCTTGGGAGTACAGGGATTTATTTTTCTACAGTCACTTAGGAGCTGTTGGTCTTGCCCCAGCGAATCTAGAAATAGTAGGATGTGAAAGTGGGACATTGATTTGCATGAGGGCACTGAATCCGTCCGTGATTTCTCTGTGGAAGAACTCTTCTCTCTGAACATGAATGAGTGATCGTTTAAGCCACGTGTGTTTATATGTCACTTAAGAAATTTTTCTAAGTCTAGAGGTATTTCTGGTCCTCATGTCATACTTCATTTTCTGTTTGGGATTCATCACCAGAATTAGAATTGTGTTTCAAATCATACTGCAAGTACATACCCTGCCTGTAATATTTCTAAAATGCCAAATTTTTCCAGATACTGACGGAAGCAGTGGAAAGGAGCATCTGGCACCATATTCAAGTTTGAAACATACATGTTCTGAACAAGCAATACTGTGATGACATGAGTGCTTCTGGGATATCTTCTGTTCACTCAGCATTTGAAATATAGTGCTAAAATAAACAAATTGCGCTAGGGTCCACTAAGGACTAAAAACCACCCATTCATTTACTTGTACTAAAGCAACTGTTTGTTCAGGATGTTGTGTCAGTCTATTGGTAATGCTGTAGCACAGGTGTATTTTGTTTAGAAAAAGCATTCTGAATCCATGCTAGAAGCAGCTGAGAGAGAAGCTGAATGTGAAGGTTGACACACTGTATTTTCATGGAGAATATGCAACATTTGGGCATTCCAAGAGAATTGTGGAAGTTACAATATACCCAAGCATAAATAAGCATAAGGAGTGCTTTTTCAAAGTAGCCTAGAGAAGTTGTGCCATTTAAAATTGGCAAGTTTCATCGCCTTCAATTCTTTGGAAAATCCTACTCAAATCATGTGAAAAAAACATGCTTATCTAATTGAGATTCCCAGACTTTTTTTTCCTCATTAGCAAATGAAAGTTGGGAAGAGATCCTGTCATGCTAAAGTGTGAGTATCCATATATCATGAGTCTTCTTTTTGTGCACGGTGGTTGTTGAGATCTGTTCAAGTAGTGATGAACATCAAAGTTTATGGTTTCAAGACTTACATAGAGTGTTTGAGTGTGATAAAGCAAGAGGCCAAAAGCCTTCATCAGCTATGAAGGTTGTTTATGGCTTTGTGGTCATCTTCTTTTCTTGTATGATTTATGTTTAGAAAATAGAGGTGATAAATCTTTGAGCCTTTGTTGGCAAAAACTGCAAGTCTTGTAACCATTGGTTAGCTTTTCTGTGACTTCATTAAATCTTGGCTCAATGCCTATCTCCTTAAACTACAATGGGCTGTGGATGAGGAGCTGGCATACCATTCTGGATGTCAGTTTGTGTAGGAGAATAAATCACAAACTTGCAAGATGGTAGAGTTTCAGGTTTCCACAAAAAAGCTCATCCAGACAAACCCCAAACAGCAACACCTTCCCAAGTAACACTTTGCTTGGATAAGTAATCTTTGGAGGAATGCAGTAAAATGAATCCTGAATGTTAGGAGCCATTTTTCAATCTCAACGTTTTTTATCTGCTAACTTTCTGTTGGAGTTTAATCTATTAAAGTTCCAAATGAGTGTGAATTCCAGTTCATTGCCCACTGATATTATTTAGGCTGTAAGACTTGTGAAATGGATTTTATTGACACGTTTGAAAGTTAACCCTCTCCTATGCTCCTAGAAAAAAGGCTGTGGACAGCCTCTGAATGCACAGGCTGCAGCCTTGACAAAATCTTCAGAAATATAAACAAATACTGGTAAATTGGGCTGAAAATAAATTACATTTGTCTCACTCAGAATTTTAATTGTTTTCAGAAGATTCACGAGAAATTAATAAACTAATGTATAATACCAAGGTATTTATTCAGATATTTTGCAGCATCAGCTTTTATATGCAGCCATAGGCACTTGAGACAGAAGTCCTGTTCCTACTCATGTCAAAAGTAGTTGTTTCCTTGACTTCAGTCACTGTTTCAGAAAGAAGTGATATGCCTTCACTGCCCTTGCTTATAGACCTCATCACTCTCCAGTGCAGTGAAGTCCATGTGAGAGTTGTCCTTCCTTAGGAGAAGGCAAAAGTTTCCAATAGGATGAGCTGTCTATACAGCATTAATAAGACACTTTATTTCTTCCCTCCCTCACCCCACCTTCAAAGATGCTCTAATGGAAAACAGATATGGTCAACTGCTTCAGCTGTTTCACATTCTTTATCTGAAAGTTACATTTTTATAAGTAGCTCATAAAAGAGCAATAAATTCTGATTTGCTAAAAGCCATTTGGTTAATGGATTGCTTCAGAACTATTTATAATAGGAGCTATCTATGTAATTAACAGTTAAAGGCACAAGCAGTATGTTTTATAAGATGCATGTTGCCATTGTTTATTAATCCTTTGCAAGCAATGTGTGGCTGCATTCTAAATTCCAGCACCTATTTTGTTTAAAATTAGTGTAATATTGAGTTAGTAATTTAAAATAGCGTTTGTATCGTATCTCCAGAAATTGTCTCCCCTCACCAGTCAGTGGTGTTCTGGAAGGCTTACACCTTGGATTTAAATCTAGTGGTTGAAAACATCAGAACTTGGTGAAGGCAGATGCAGTGATACGGCCTGAATTTGGTAAGCCTGAGCAAGGGGTGATAGAATACGTGGGTGCAAAGCTCATCTTCCATTCAGTTGGAAGGACAGACACATTATGAGAGATCAAGACAGAGATACAAACACACAGTGTTTTGTTCCGATGTCTCTATTGACTCCAGATGTGTAGGGTTGGGTTTCAGGTAGAGTTTGGCAGACTTTCACCACGTCCAGCCTCACCCATACTGCTTCTTTTGGCCTAATCTTGCAGCTCCTCAGGGACTCACATGGCACAGTCAGCAGCATATGTGGAAAACTCTTAGAAACAACCACAGAATTGTTGCTGACTGCTGGGTTGCATGTGAGGAAGTGTCACCCTCTGACATGATTCAACCACTTCCATACCATCAGAAATAAAATGAAAAGGACCTAAAGATGTCAAGTGGTTTTTATGTCCTTCTTGATGATATTCAAATCTATGTCTGAGAGGTGAAGTACTACATACTACTTCCTTGGACTGTTCATCCTCTTTGTGGTGCTCAAAAGTCTCCTTCTACTTAAAATTATTTTCCTAAGTGTTTCTTTAAAAGTTCTCCAAAGATCCAGCAAAATAAAAATGCATAGCTGATCTTGTGTGAAAAGAAAAAGTCTGCAAGCACACAGCAATTTCAGAGAAGCTGGCAGGAATTTTTAATGTGACTGAAAGTGTCTGAGTGACAAATTAGTAATAAAAATGTCACTAATTAGACCATAGTAAAATCTTGATAATCAAAACTACTTGGGCGAGACTAAATATATTCAGATGACGGGTAGGCCAGATAATGGGAATCAGCTGAACAGAGAGACAAGCTGGCAGCTTGTTACAAAGACATGCTTTAGAGAGATGGTGGGTGTTTTGAATAAACAAGCACCTAACATAATTACAGAACATAGTCCAAATGTAGTAGTGAAAGGACAGCTAGATGAAGAATTTTAAATAGTAGGGAAACATCATCTCCCTTGCATGAAGGAGGACAGAGGCAGTGCTTGAACTTTGTGGTTTTATTGAGACACATAAGCTTGGGAAGTATGGCTTAAACCAGGCTGAAATCTGCTCTGTTCTATCAAAATGAACCATGGGTGCTTCAAGGGGCCTTTTGGGTCTTCTGTTCTGTCACCAGCACAAGTTCATCACATGAGACATCAATATGATTTGGGTTTGCAGCAGGATAAATTACCTCTTTAAGAGCGATTGGGCTAGCTGCTTTCCTCAGGTAACAGGAGAGTTCTGTGGTAGGAGCTGGTGACACACTTCTGGGGAAAGGGAGGAGACACAAGGAGATTTACTTTATCCTTGGGGCAGCTGGGTTAGTAAATACAGCTGTATTTTAGTAAAAAACATGCTAAAAATGCTAGCAAGTGCCCCTTGCAGGAGGATGAAAGTTTGACAGTGAGGGAGCAAGATGTCCATAGAATAAAGGAAAAATACAATGTCAGTATCAGCTATTGTGTGAGGAAGAAAAACCTCCAGTCTTAGGGGTATGTCTTTTAAGCAGGAGCTTTTTGATTCATTGTTTGGTGAGTTGAACTGACTTACAGGGATGCTGTGATCCTTTAACTCATTTGTTCTGCTGGTTCTAATGCTGCATTTTTGTCGTTCTTACTATCCCTTCTCAAGTGAGATTGTGGGAGAAGTAGTACATTAAGTACTTAGTTCAGTGTTTTCATGTGAAGCAAATTTATGGTGTGAGGTGAAAGGGCCTTTGGTACGGAAAAGAAAACAACCTTGGGAAACAGTGCTATAGAACTTGTAGGATAAAATGGCTCTGCTATGAATGTCAGCTTTTCAACTAAAGCTGGTAGCTTCTCAGTCCACTATGCCATTGTGAAGGGTATATTACAATGGGTGCAAGTTTTAGTTCCACCTTTAAGATAATGCTTACACCGTCTGGAAAATAAACTGGGGAAAATAAGCTTATTCTGGTTTTCAGGGAAAAAAAAAATTCTAGCTGATCCAGCTTTGCCACACCATAGCAAGACTAAACACAAGTGTGATTCCTTTTCTCTTTTCCAATTTCCTGTTGTAATCACTGTAATGCTGTGCTGGTATTACTGAACTATCCCTTCTGTGTTGCAGTAGGATCATTTGTGATGATGGCAATCACAAAGGACATTGCTGCTACAGAAGCACTGATCTATTCTTAAAAATACCACTTTTCAACATCATTTGGTTTGAAGCATCTGCATTACCTGCCCAGGAGTCCTTCCTGGTGAAAGGAGTGGTAGAGACACCTCCAGAAAGGTGACTGAGAGTGCTGACATTAACGTACTGACCCAATTCACCCTGCTGAGTAGTCTTCTATCTTGTCCTTCTGATTTCTGTGCAGAGATTTTTAGGATCAGTTAGACAGGATGAATCAGGGCCAGCATGTGCATTTGAACCTTTATTCCCCTTGATGGTTGTAAGCCAAGAGTTTTTCTGCTTCCCTACAATCTGACACATAGAGGCCTGCCAAGAGCATCCATTTTTGACATCCCCTGCTTGCCCTCAGCCTGGCTTCTGACAATACAGCTCTTCCTCACACAGGACCACCCTTTTATTCACATTTGGCTTTGTAAATAGTTAATATCTGGATGTTTCAGGCTTCTCCCTGGAGAGCATTGCATTCACTCACCAAGAATTTACTCACAAATTGGTATCATGCTTGAGCAGTCAATGGATGCTTACACCAGAGGTGTGACTTCTGCTTAAGGTCAGATCCTCACATCTTAATTGATAATTGGAGAAGAAAATGGGATTCATATTTAAATGAAATTCTCAGGAATGTAGTCAGATTTCAACTAGTTAGTAGTTTCTCAATCACTGTGTCATTGTGAATACACTGTATGTATTACAGTGGGTGTGAGTTTCGATGCCAGCTTTAAAATAATGCTTATACCCTCCATAAAAAAGCACAGTCTTGCTTTCAAAAATGAACAGATTTCCCCCAGGGAAATCATGAGTGAACTTATTGGACTTTTATGGTTGTCTTGTTGCAGTACATGCAACCATAATTTATGCAGCCATAATTATTCACAAATTTGTGTCTACCTTACCTCCATGATGAAGGAAGTGTGTGTAGATTATTTATGCACCTGGATTAACTCAGTAAAATATTAAATGAGCTCGTCTGATGCCATGATGATGGTCATTTTATACAAGAACACAGTGCTGGTGATTATGAAAGATAGGCTGGTTGGAGTAAAGGCTGATCATGAACAAAGAGGGCTGTGAGTTAACAGATCAAATTTACACTTCAATTCCCTGTTGCATCAGTGCTGCAATTCTGGCAAGTGCTTGGGTGACTTCAGCAGCTTGTGAGTGGAAATACTAGCAAGTCAGAACCTGTGCAGGTATTTAACATAGCACTTCATATTCCTGCATTTATAAAAAATATTTTGGTAAAGGTTGTACACTGGATGGTGCAAATTCTTTTCCATGAATCCACATATAATAAGGAGTGTAGTAATTACCTAGAAAATTTCTAACTTAAAATAATTTATCTTCTTACTAAGTCAGTGGTGCTTGAGCTACCCATTATTAAAAACTGGGCATTTCAATTGATAGAAATGTACAATTTTCATCTATGTTTTCTCTTAGGTCCACATTGTGGCAGGGTAGCATGAGGTTTTCCATATACTAGCACAGTGCTTATATCCACTTGTGGAATATTCTTTTTCTGAGCAGCTTTCTAAGCAGCTTTCTTCCTTGGGTCCAAGCAATTTCCATTACTAAGGAACTTCTAGCCATGGAAAATTTCTACAAATATATATATATATATATTTAAATCATCAGCAAATAAGAAAATAGGTAAAATCCACACCTAAGACAAGAATCACAACATACTCCCCTTTTAATGATGTTAAGTTTCTCCAACCTGGAAATGTTAATAATGTAGATACTTGTAGTTTGCCTAATGGTTGGTTAATGCCAAAAATAAATTTAAGTTGTGAAAAGCCACTAGGCAATACATTAAAATGTTCTTAGTAACATCAAATAAAAGTTGCAATCTGGGACAGGCTAATGATAGCAAATGAGCAGGCTGTTGAGGAACCTAGCTGGTTTATTTACGAATACAGGACTTTTCCTTCATTGATCGTTGTTAGTGAATGCCAGTGCAAAATGAGAAAAAAGTCTGGCTACGTGGGTATTTCTTGAATAGTGGGTAATAATCTCTGATATATGTCTTTTAAAGAAAATAAAATAATCTATCCCCACAAGGTTGGCTGTCCAGAAGCATTGCAGTTAGGGTGAAGAGTAAAGCATTGCATTGTTCTGGCCATAGCACAGTGGAGAACATTACCCACAGCCTGCCCTTGACCACACCTTTCACATAAACTATGCTGTTGCTCCCCAAGACTAGTCCAGGTGTGCAAGCCAAGGTGCACTGTACCTGTGTGTGGGAAGGATGTTGCAGTTCTTTGTGCCACCTACTGTTTACTGCTGAGGATTAATAGAATCCTAGAACAGAATTTCCTTCTACATCCAGGTAAAGCTACATCATGTAAGAGGTATGTGATTGTACTGTTTTTCTATCAAAACAAGTTTTGAATTGATTGATCAATTTATTTTGAGAGAGGGATAGAAGTATCAAAAATAATAAGGTGCACTAGGCTTTGGGAATATACAGGTAGCTAGTTGAAAGAGACTGGTGTTCCCACTAATTTCTCACCTAGTGTCTCACTGAAATTATAGCAATAAGTTTTCAACTGGACACCAGAAAACCTACTATTACATGAATTGCATGGTTGCCATTTTCCTTCCCCCTCTCCTGTGTAACAGTTAACAACCAGTCCATCCTTTTTTTTTTTCTTACTCAAATGGGATACATGTTCACACCAGTATTGATGAAAATAAATAAAACAGAGCTGCAATGGCTGACCCTCCTTTAAAAAGATGGGCTGAAAATCAATGTGTGCTAAGTGCAAGTGGATAGAGAGAGTGAAGTATTGTAATGAAGTTTTGTGTAAACTGACTAATGGCAAAAAACCCCCATAACAATTATGTGCATGTTCTCTTTAGAAGAAAAAGAAAGAAGAGGTTTCTGTTCCTGAGATGAAGTGGAAAGCTCCCTTTTAAAACCTTTCTAATCTAAAAGAAGACTGATCTATCTTTTAGGTTTTTCTATGCTCTGTGATCTCATTAGTTGTTGCTGAAAATAATTAAAACCCATAGCAGAAGATCATAATGGAAGTTAGGACCAAATAATATAATTGACTACAGTAATGTAGGCTTTTAGATATTGTTGCATATTATTGTACAGTATCTGATTTATTCTTCTCCACTCTACAAAAGGCTTCCTTAGCAAAACCAAACCTTGTAGTGCAAAAAAAAAAACAAACCAAAAAACCAAAACTGATGGTATCCCTGATTACTTACTCCTTTTCTTTCTAATTCTGTGAAGAAAAGTGAGAGTTAAAGTTAGGGCACAGAGAATGGAGGGTTGATGCCAATCCCAGTTTAGGAAATACCCTGATATGGTGTGCACTGTTGTGCTTCTGTAGTTTAACTAAAACTGATGGGATGCATGGATGGATGGATGGGAGTTGGATTTTTCTTTTTTTTTTAATGAAAGAAGCTTTTTCATTCATGTGAAATCTTGAAGCATTTTGTTTTAATTTCTTCTACTAGTGAACTACTAGCATAGTAGAAAGTACGGGATTTGGTTGCTCTCTGTCTCAGTCTTTTGTGCTAGCATTCATTCTGAGGATTAAATTTTCTTTTGGGTATCTAAGTGAGATTCCACGGTTCATTAGGGGTTTGAATGTGAAAGAGAAGAATGCTTGTGTGCTACCTGAAGATTTATTAATTGCCTGTGTATATAAAAATCAGGTCAACTTAATGTGATACTGTCCATAGCAGAGAATTGCTCCTTTGGTGATATTTGATGGACAGGCACTTAAAATTTGCTATTGCCCACTGGAGTGTCTCACATGAAAATTTTATACCACTTCTTGGCTCGCTTTTGCTGTCCTCTATTATTTTAAATGTTTTCTAGCACTTCCAGTCTGTGGCTGAATTTGGCAGAAGCTGTATAAGTGTGTCATCAGACAGTATACTGCATTCACAATAGCAAGTGGTTGTGCTCACTTGGACCCCTCAGAGCTATAGAGCAGGAGGGAATGGTACTCTGCCTGGAATTCCTGATTTTCTTGCTTTGAATGAAAAAGGCTTCGTGTGTTCTTGTATATAAAACCACAGGTAACAAAACCAAGAAGTAAGAGAAAATCACTCTTCTAATTCACTCTAGACTGCTTATAAAATGCTATCCTCTCAAGCTGTAGGTCTCAAGAAAGGCAGTGAATGAGTAGCTGTTACCTGGGATGAATTTTGGAGACTGTCAAGTGCTGATCAGTAAGGGAAGTTACTTCTGGAGTTGAGTGTTTTGCATTGCTAATATTGTGTACCTCTCTTTGCTCTGACCTTGCTGGCAGCCAAACCCAGAAGAAGCTCTTATCTTTCTCTCTCCTCCTTCAGTCTCCATTGTGAGTCTTCTCCACTTAAAATTATAATAGATTTTACTCCCTTGTTGAGAATCTGTTGAAGGCAGCTACAGCTGGAAATTTAACCTCTAAAGGAGTCTTGATTCCCATGGGGTTGGCAAAGCTGTGCTTCACCAGCAGGTATCCTAGACTTGTGTGTGTGAAGACTTGTGTATGTATAAGGCTGTTACTCCTGAGGGAGTTCTTCTTTAAGAAGAATCAGAAGAGAATAATCCCTTAAAGATGTCCATCTTTTTCTGACAGAGTGGTGTAAGCTAAGCAGCAATGAGGCTGGACTTAAACATTGAGCAGCTAATATCATGACTGAAAGTGCATCATATTAGCCTAATAGTTCTCAAAAAGGTGATATGTCCCACCCATGCTAGAAATGTTACTGAACCATTGGAAAACATCTGCTTATAGTGAATGTATATATGGTGTTAAGAAAGGAACATGTTAGTAGATGTAGGCTTTGTGGAAGGTTCTTTTCAGACTCACTGAATAACATCTGCAAAACTGCAACTTTGCAGGATAATTTTATCAAAGTTATGAAGATATTATCACAGCTTCCAGACTCAAAACCATAGGAGAACGTCCAGTCATTTTCTTTTCTTGCTCTAGGACTCATCTACAGCATTGTGCCTGGGTACAAGAGGATTTGAAAGTGGGGTATAAATCAATTAAATGCCCCTCTTCTCTGATAGTGTAGAAGAGACCTTGGAGCAGTGAGTAGGGTGTTTGTAAAAATGCAACTGCTTTTCAAATACCTTGGTTTAGCTTACATATATTTTACATATGTAAGTGAATACTGAATATATGTTAGCGGTGTTGTCAGTGAATAGGCTGAGACTCACAAGAATGAGGAAACCTAATTTGCAATGAAAAAACTCTTTCAAAATAAGTACATGGGTTGCAGGAGAAAAATTGGGGGGAAAGTTGTCATATGTCTGCTAAACGTGCCAAAGCGTATTACTGCAAGAATGACTCATGCTGGTTCTTCCTGCTTATTATAGTAACTGAAGCAGCTAGCAGAACATCATCTCTTGTTGGTTTGACCTTAATTCGTTTGATTTCTTGGTAGCAGTGTGAAACATCTTAATAGTTCTTCCCTAATATTATTGAGTATTGGGGGCTCTTAATGTTCCTGAAAAAATAAGAGAAACTAGACCTCAGAAATGAATACTTAATATGCACAATATCAAAATGTGCATTCATACACAAATTAATCACATTTTGTGCCAAAAGTGGGACTACAGTCTGTCTACTGGCCATGCATGAAACTCACCACTTCTAGCTGGCTTTATCTACCATAACCTTTGTAGGCCATCTACATGAAATTGAGTAGGAAACACAAACTCCACTTATTTCAGTAATACTGAGTTCTCTTGGTTTTTTGTGGCTGAAGGAGGTGATTTATGCCTTTATGATTTAAGGAGCCTGAATGTATTGGCAGGACAGTAGATGTTTGTGTACAGGATGGCTATTAAAGTTCATGGGAGTTTTCAAATTCATATTCAGCACATAAATTGCAGAGTATGCTGATACCCTGTTGCTTCCACCTACGTTGTAATCTTCATGGAACATCATAATGGCTGTACAAAGGGACTGAATTCCAGCTAGCTGTATAAAAAGCCAATGCTGAATAAGTGAGTATGAGATTTAATAAAAATGTAGTGAGTGACTCAGTCAATCTGATTTGTGTAGGAAGAAATTTTAATGAAACTTGGATAAAAAAGTTCTGGCTCCCAGATGTAGTGTTAACTCAAATAGTCAATTCTGCAGGAAATGCAACACAGAAGAGAAGGAGTGAGAAGGTACTTATTGTTTCTCATGAGACAGAAGGCAACTATGTAGGTTCTCATTGAAATAGAAGCAGAAGACTACAGACATCTTCATCCCACTCGCAACTTAAGTATATAGCCAGACTGAATTGGTTACCTGATTCTTCACTGATAGCATCCACATGATCTCAGCTTATAAATGGCATAAAAATAGTAATATCAGGAAATATGAGCATCCATGGTAATACTATGCAGTATAGCTGATAACAGCAAACAAAAATTAAAGCCTTTATCTTCTAGAGCTAGTGCCCAGGTTTTCAGCCAGACACTACATAAGTGAGTAAATCTTAGCCAGTTATGTAATGAAATATGTGCAGTGATGAAAGGAATAATCAAATCAATTCAAGCCTCCTAATTTATGCCAAGTACTAAATTTGAATTATAACAACTTATAAATATTCATAGTGTAAATAGCATGGCACAATTAAAGCAAACATTTATATTGAGACTAGGACAGTGTGTTTCTTTGTTAATTTTTACTTCAAGTATTAGATCTAGATTCTGTAATTCAGATTGCTTGAATGCTTTAATTGTAAACTATCTTGCATTTGCTTATATTTTCCATAATTCTCGCAGAGGAATTTCAAGGGTCTTTTGTGGTTGCATGATGATGTAAAACAAGATTTGGTTGTAAGCATTCAGTGGTATTGGAAATATATGCAGAGTGAGCAATGAACAGGCATATTCCTTCTTGTCTCCAACTGGCTATGTTCTAGGAATTTCTAGGATTCGAGGAGAGTTCAAATTTGGCAGTGCTGAGAAGACATTTCAAAACATACGAAGAAGAAAGTGTTTGGCTTTGGTAGGGGGGGATTCTGCTTTGGCTGAGATATATTTTAGAGTAGTTTTATGTTTTCTACATGCACAGTAACCAATCTATCAAGTGCTTTCAATGAAGAGTTGATTCCAATGGAACCTGCAGTTCCATAAGAGTGAAGATGCCTGGCAATTTCTTACTTGAAACTGTACCTATGTTTGAAATGTGAGAGCATATTGGAAGAACTGCCCTTCTGCCTAATGCCAGGAATACAGAAGGAGATACTTATTTTTTGGAGCTGACTTTGCCATTTGTGTTTGGGGTGCAAGTGTTGCCAACATGTGGAGGCTGGGTGACAAAAAGTGGGACTCTGTGATTACAGACGTTGTCGCTGGATGTGTAACATGGTGTAAAAATGTCTGATTACTTCTAAGATCCAACTGGTTGTATGACGCTGAGGGAACCTAAAACTTGGTTTCTTCTTTAATGTCTTTTGAGGGACTATCAAAATGGGTGTATAAAATCATCAGAGAAAAAGAGATGGGGTAAAGGGTAGAAAACATAAGCAATGAAATCAGGAAAGTTATGAAAACTGTCTCTAAGGCATCTCCGATGCACAAAAATTGCCTGTCTTTGAGGATTTGGATGTTTTTCTTGCAGTACTCGGGGCAAAAGCAGAACTTGTATGTTCCTGCTAGTACACACAGAACCTCACACTCTTCTCATAAACACTTTCTGTCCTCAAGGACAAAAACAGGGGCAAACATGGAAGAAACACTCATCTGGAAAAACTTGCATCTTAAAGGCTTCCTGTCCTTAGATGCAGAAAAACATGATAATGGTAGGAGCAGAAGGCTGTCTGCAGGGGGAAAAAAAGGGTATGAGACTAAATTGGGGACCTGGGGAAATTCACTGTGTGTATAGAGCAGCCAGAGCAGACAGGCTGTATTTGCCTTGTTAAGCATCCACAGACCTTCCACCACAAGGTGGTTTAATAGCTTGACATACTATAGTGTTAGTATGAGTTAGTTGAATATATATAGAAGTAGCATTTATTGGTATCAGTAGTTAACTGTAACAGCTGAATCTCTAGTTGGCATCTCGTCTTGTTTTATCCAGCTCCCATGTATGCTGTTACTAAGTTACTAGCTTCTGCATTGGTTGTCTTACTGGCTGTCTTGTGGTCCTATTGAAGAGAAAAATTTCTTTGGGGAGCAAACATGCTCACTTCTCATGGTGGGTCAGGACACAGCTCAAGCATGACCGCTGCCATTGAAGGTAAAAGCATATATAGCCTGCTGGCTGCCTTTTCTTCAATTTATTTATTTTCTTTTCCCACTGCTGAGAATCTTTGAATGACACTACCTGCTATGAACGTTTGAGTAATAACTCTTTTTCACAGCCACTTCTCTGTGTATCTGTCCCTGAATTTCCACAGCTTAAAGAACTAAACATGATAAAGCATATGACAAAGGTACAAGTCCCACAGAGAATATGTTCTTCATGATTTTATATATGTCTGTTACCATGTAACCCCATTTTTCTGTCTGGACGTGGTATAAAAGTGATAGTGCAGTATCTTGTTCTTCAATTTTGAGCAATAAGAGGACCAACTACCCTGTTTCTCTGCAAGAGCTTCTTCAGCTCTGGGATGCTAGCTCTGTCTTCCTCCTGTTCTCCTTTTCCCCAACTCAAAATCCACATCATTCAGCATGGAGAAGAGAAGGCTTCAGGGAGACCTCATTGCAGCCTTCCAGTACATTACAGGGGCTTATTAAAAGGAGGGAGAGGGACTTTTTTAAAGGGTAGATTGTGACAGAAAAAGGGGCAATAGTTTTAAATTAAAGAGGGCAGGTTTAAATTAGATGTTAGGAAGAAATGCTTTACTTGGAAGGTGGTGAAGCACTGGAACAGTTTTCCAGAGAAGCTGCAGATGCCTCATTACTGAAAGTGTTCAAGGCCAGCTTGGATAGAACTTTGATGAACCTGAACTAGTGAAAGGTGTCCCCAGGACAGGTGGTTGGAACTAGAAGATCTTTAAGGTCCTTCTCAACCCAAACCATTCTGTAATTTATTCAGCAACTCAGGTTAATACCTCTTGCCAAAAAAAAGCCACCCTGTATTTCTTAATAAGTAAACAAAATCTGCAACATGCCATTGGGCTGACTTCACTTGATAAATGAAGAGTTAGAGAGTGAAAGAAATGCCAGTGTTTCGATCGATAATTTAGGTGGATGATATCTTCAAGGGGATCAGAAGATACTAAATGCTCTGACAATTGAGACAGAAAAGCCCCAGCTTTAACCTCCAAGTGTTTGCTTTCACTTAGGAAACTGTAGGTCCCTGCTAGTGTTGATTAGGGAAGATTAGTACCTATCAAGAAATCATTAATAGTGAACTTCGGGTTGAGTGTCATTTTAAAAAATTAATATGGGGCAAGAGGAAGGTTTCATTAGCAATAAGAGATTATTATAAGCAGCCAGTTTTGATAAAAAGAGCTGCATTGAAGAGCAGAGTGTCAGCCTCTTTTATAATCAGGTTATGTTTGTTTTCTAGTTCCACACTTCTGCTCCCTTACTAATCTAAGCCCCCCTGAAATTTTCGGTGCATGTTCTTGTTGCTATTACTATGTATCAGGAAAGGAATACATTCTTTTAAAACTTTCTGCGCTATTTCAAACTGCTTCTCAAGGACCCACAGAAATCCTAATAAATAGGATTTCTAAATCTATTTCTAAAAATTTCTAAAAAATAAATCCTGATCAACAGCAATTGCGAATAAACCAGAAGGTACTTGTGGTGACTACATATATGTTAATACTGTTTTTTAAATAAACTGGCAGGGCTGAATGCTGATTAATCAAACCTTTTGGTGTGGTGGGAACACTAGTTGTGTGTGATGCTCTCTTGCAGAGCCAGCATAGCTTTGCAATTAACAAACTTTGCTGAGTGATAGTGTCACACATCTCTTTGCAGGTTTCTCCTTTTCTTTCCTGTCCATTCAGCAACACTGACAGGAGTCTGATGACTCCTGGTTCCTGTTCTCCATTTTTGTTATGGATCTGTTGAAGGTACAGGGATCAGAAGTCAGGAGGGCACAGGAGTAGCACAGGAGTATAATATGACTAATTTGTTGCAAGTAGTAGTATATGTCAGTTTTATGCTGTCAAAAGACATATCTTGGGGGTAATGTGTTCTCATTTTCATCACTGTGTGAAGTAAAGGTATTAATTGCTGAGGCAGTTTCAAGTATCTATTTTCCTCCCTCCGGCAGAGCTTCAGCTGCTGTGGAGCTGGCTGGCTGGCCATGTCTGAAGTTTTGCTTTCAATTACAGCTAAGGATGAATTTGCTGTGGTTTTTTTTTTGTTTGGTTGGTTGTTTTCCTTAAACATTTGAGATTTAAGTTTTTAAGGTGAAAGTAAATATGCATGATGTCTAGGTGAGTGTAAGGACCAAAGCCATATCACATACTTCTGAAGTCTGGCTGCCACTTTTTCCTCAGCTGACTAAACTTCAAAAGTGGTTGCATATTTCTGCCACAGCCTTCTTCATGCTCTTGTCATCATTTTGCAAGGAGGTAGTTTTAATAGTAGTCAAGGCAGTATGCATTGTAGTGAGGGAGATAAATCAACTGCTTCTAATTTATCTCCCCAAGATTTGGGAGAGTGTTGCTTTGGAGTATTTTTGGGGGAGTTTTTGTTCATTTGTCTTTAAGGGGAAGATAGAAAACAACTTGACTGTTGCTGTAGGTCCAAGAAGAAAGAAGGACCACTTTTACTCGTTTGATAACAGTGGATCTGCAGTGCTATGGCTGTGGAACAATCAAAAAGGGGAGAGAGGCAGAAGCAGGAAGTGAAAAATGGCTTTTGGTTTTCAAATTAAGCTTGTAGCAAATAGGAAGATGGGGTTTTAAATTGAAGGATTTTCAAAATGGCAAAATGATCTTCCAGCTTCTATATTTTCCATTTCTATGGTGTTGGCCTTGAGTGGTTGAATTCCTGGAGCTGTCTGATAACAGCTCAGAGCTCTGCATGGCTGGATCAATAAAACATATCCAATAATGTCTGAAACCTGCAGGCAAAGCACTTTCACCTTTTCTATACTGTGGTTTCTTTCAGTAGTGGACGTGTTATTGTCCACTACTACAGCATGTCATGAAGCTTGGGAGCACTCAGAGGTGTACTGAGAAGCTAAGTTAGGCCATGTTAAAACAACGTGTAAAAGGCTGGTGTGAAAACCTCAGGGATGTTTTCTTAGGAAGAGAATTTACCAGATACAGCTGGCATAGGAGGGGATAGGAATCATAAAAGCAACCTTTTCTCTTTTTTTCTTTGTCTTCTCTTCCACACTCCTCCATTTCCAGAAGGGAACAAGACAGTAGTTGCTGTTCTCTGAGTTTGTAGCTCTGTTTCACTCACTTCTGTGTCCTGTATTAGATGTGAAGAAGAGTGTCACAGAACAGCCAGAAGATGGTTTGGTTTGGGTAGCTATGGGTTCAGGGACAATGACGAGCATGAGAAGTAAAGTTTTGCAGCCATTTGTCACTCAGGTCATGCGGGAATGGTAATGATAGACCTCACTCCCTCACTACATCAAAGTGAGGTCTATTCCTGATTATTTCAGACAAAATCCTACATTCACCTGACAAGCAAATCCACAAATTCTCTATGTAGAGCACCACAAGATGCATCATCCTTGTGTATCTGAGGGAGTTAAGGCATGATGAGACTGAATAGGGCAGTGATCCCTCAGTGACTCTGCCTCTCACAATGAAGACAGGAGTACATAGGTATGCAGCTTATTTTCAGGATGACCTAAGACTTTGGTTTAAGCAGCCACCACTGCTGTTTTAGCAGCTGGGAGAATGTGTGACTGTGGCAGCGCAGTCGGTGTTACATGTAGCATGGTAGCAGGAGCAACACTGAGGCTGCAGTGGCTGACAGGTAAAAACCTCAAGTGTGAAAGAAGCATACGAATTTCTTCCTGACAGTTGCCTTGGGATACCACAGAATGAAATGAGAACTGGAATTTGTTCAGCCCCTGTGCTGCATTTGGTGCAGTGCTAATCCTTCACCAGTTTCCAGCCAACAAGGGCTTGTTCATGACATGGTATATATTAAGGTTTTTGCATATGTGTCACTTCAGGGATAATATTGCTACATAACAGTGCATATTAAATAATAATTTGTTATCACTATTTAAGATAGCCACTTAGATACTTTGAATTAGGAGGATAATGAAAGGTCAAGGTGTGAAATAATTTCCCTGGAATCACACAGGCAATACAGCTGTAGAAGAGTAGCGAACTGCAGCTCAGTACTCTTGGTTTCATCATCATGCTGTGAAAGCAAGCTCATTATTCTTTGTATTCAGCTATTTTTTTAAACAGGTGTGGTCTGTCTAGTAGGGCTTTGATAGAAATGTTTATGTTCCTGCTATCCATGTGTTAATCGCATGATCAGTGTTCCATATGCATCAATTCTCCCTGCATCTCTCTGCTTGCTCATTTGTGTGTTTCCTGCAGGGCATCTTGGCCTGACTAGATGTGGAAAACTTAATTGTTTTCCACAAGGCAAAACTCCCTCTTCTCTGAGGTCTTCTTCCAACAACAAATGTTATTTATCATGTATTTATTATACCCTTTGGTTCAAGGCATTCAATAAGCATCCACACTTCTTTGAATATATCTGCCTTGGAATTCGTGTGCTATATATATAATGTGGCAGCATAGCTACGTAATCTTCTATACCAGTAGGGCTATTTTTGAAGTACTTTACTAAATTATTTCCTATCATCATCTTCCATTTGCCTTTGTTTTTGTTGCAGCATGTTAGTGATGAACAGACCTGATTTGGGTGAAAGGTCACTACTAACTTAATTGTCTTTTATTCAGTCAACTAAATTACTGCAATAAATGCTGATTGCAGTCTCAGTCTCTTTCTTACCCTTTCTGCATGTGCACTGCAGATTGCCTGCTAAAAGTGCGCCAAGGTTTTTTTAGTTTGTTCCAAATATCCTGACTACAGTATTCATGATTGAGTCCATCCTTTAGAATTTACAATGTGGAGTTGCAATATTGGTCTTAGAGAGAGAAAAAGGCTGCAGTCAGACAAGTATTTCTACCTGAGGTTGCATATCTCCTGTACTCCTTCTGCATGACCCTTATTACAGGAAACATTGACATGTGCCTTCCAGCATTTTAAGATGGAATCCAAAAAGGCTCTTGTTCAGAAGCCTAATTAAGATTTTGATGCATAAATGAATGGCAGTGTGATTCCTTCTCCCCATGTTTTCTTGAGCACCAGCATGTTACCTGTTTATCTCAGCTTTGACCTCTGTGGATAGAGGGTGAATGTATTAAGTCTAGAACTGGTAAGAAAGTACCTGTATTCCTTTGTGGAGTAAACTACTTAGTTTTACTTAGTTTTGGATTGTAATTTTTCTTTTTTTTCAAAATCCTAAATGCTATGCAAAGCCAACTTTCAGGTTTTCGTCCAAGTCATGCTGTTTTGTCTTCCCACCTCAGCAACAAGGAGTGCTTTCCTTGACTCATGCTGTGATTTGTACTTGAACTTCTGAGAAGTCTGACCTGACTGTGCTCGAGTACTTCAACCTGAAAGACTGACCCGTGACTGAAAGTGGTTGAGAATCATGTATTTATTTACCCTCTCATGCCGTTGTCACAGTTGGCTTAATTTCTTACATGAAAGTTAACTTGAAGTAAATTTGCTGGGTTGTACTGTCTGTGCCATCGCTTATGTTCTACTCATAGAAAGAGCAGTTTTCATTCAGATCTATTGATTTTGCATGTCCCTGACTTTCAGTGTTACCTGCAGCTATGAATAGGCAGTGCATCAGGGTATGTCATGCAATTACCTCAGAGAGAGCTTTGGAAGTGGCAGCCTGGCATGAAGTTTCTAAAACCATATTTAGGAACTTAAGTACTTATATTTTGCTAGCAGAGAAGAATACTCTGTGGCTCTGTTAGGCTCAGCCAGTTCTTAGAGCAAGTCTCCTCTTACAATATATTGTTTCTGGTGTAAAATTTAATTCAAATACAGCCTGAGAGTGTTTCTTTAAAACAGTATTTATTGCACCTGTACGTATTTTTAGTATGCAGCTCCAAATGTTGCATGACCAACCTTTTTGCTTTTCAAGTGTCTTTTGTAAATCATGGCACATTGATATACTGTCACATCAATAAATTAAGTTTAGGGACTAACCTAAATAAATGCCAAAATCATTAGCAGTTAATTAACCTTCTGTATTTCTCTCCAAATTGACTTTGGTTTAATTGACGACGTGGGTTCAGTTCACTTGCTCCTTGCTCATACAAACAAACAAAATGTTCATGATACAGAATTAAATGATATGGTGGAGGAAGAGGAAAAGTAAGGAAAAGAATGGAAAACATGCATGAACATATCTCCATCAGAGAGCACCAGAAGCAAGATGTTAACTGTGTGGTTGGGGCAGCAGAGCTGAAAAAGAGTGGGTGATGTTTAGGACTTTACTGTGCTCCACTTGCCCCGGCACCCAGTAAGAATATCCTTTTGGGCTGAGTGGCAAAAGTTTCAGCTTAGTAGAATTTGTTTTGAAGTTGTAGTTATATATATTTATTTTTTCTAACAACAAAAACCACAAAGATTCCTAAACAGACATGATAGCTTGTAAAAAATATTTGCTTTTAAGTCAGCAAGGGGCTCTTGAAGCTATGTTCATTCATGTGTTTTTATTGAACTTAATAATAGATTATTTTTTTTTATTTCTGTCCCTGGCTTCCAAGTTAGAAATGGGGAGCATAGTTCGTCTAATCTTGCTGGAGAGCATAACAATGACTTGGTGTTGCTTCTCTGGCATGACCTTAATTAAAGATGGCATTTGTTTGATGTGTATGGCGAAGTGTGAAATGATTGTGGTTTCTTAGGTACTGGAGTGTTTTGTGCCCTCATCCAGGAACCTGTGTTGGGTACTTGGCCTCTGTTCTGGTGACCTCTGAGCAATGTTGCAGACCACATCAGAGATCTCCATCTACATTCTCCCAAGGTGGATTCCATGAGGTTCTGCATGTGTGCAAGCATTGCTGATGTGAATGATTTTCAAGATCTGACCTGAATTGACTTCATGGTGGTGGCAGTTTGTTAATCCTTTATTGCCAAGTGAACCCTTTGGACCTTTGCTGCACCTTTAAGCCAGTCCTGCTCCTTTGCATCATGGGGAAATATCTGTTGTTTTGGTGAAACCACAGTTCCCTGACTGTGACTGCTCTGTGTGGGATACTCTCTGTACTAATGGCTTAAAGTATTTTTAATAGCTCTTAATAAAAGCTTGATTGCAGAATCACAGAATCATTTAAGTTGGAAAAGACCTCTTAGATCATTGAATCTAACCTTTTGCCAATTCCCACCTTATCAATTAGACCATGGCATGACATGCCACTTCCAGTCATTTCCTGAAGAGCTCCAGGGAAGGTAACTTCACCACCTGGTGAGCAATCTATTCCCATGGGTTTAACAACCCTTTTAATGAAGAAATTATTCCTGATGTCCACCCTGAACCTTCCCTGGCATAACTTGAGAGTTATGTCCTCCCATCCTGTCACCTGTTACCTGGGAGAAGAGACAGACCCTCACCTGGCTACACCCTACTTTCAGGCAATCATTGAGAGTTATAAGGTCTTCCCTGAGCCTCCAATAGGCTAAACAGCCCCAGCTCCCTCAACTGCTTCTAGTAGGACTTAGCCCTAGACCCTTCACCAGCTGCATTGCCCTTCTCTGGACAAGTTCCAGCACCTCCATGCCTTTCTTGTAGTGAGGGGCCCAAAACTGAGCACAGGATTTGAGATGGGGCCTCACCAGTGCTGAGTACAGGGAAACAATCACTGCCCTGGTCATGCTGGCCCCACTGTTTCTGATACAGGCCAGGGTGCCATTGGCCTTCTTGGCCACCTGGACACACTGCTGGCCATGTTCAGCTGCTATTGACAAACACTTCCCGATCCTTTCCTACCAGGCAGCTTTCCAGCCACTGTGTCTCTAGACTGTAGCACTGCCTGGGGTTGTTGTGGCCAAAGTGTAGGACCTGGAACTTGGATGTGTTGGACCTCATACTGTTTTTGGCCCATTGATGCAGCCTGTCCAAATCCCTCTGCAGAGCTTTCCTACTGCAGAGCTTTCCCTCCACAGAGCTTTCCTACCCTCCAGAAGTAGAGAATCTACCCTCCAGCAGATCAACTTGGTGTCATCCATGAATTTATACTCAACCCTCATCCAGGTCATTGATAAAGATATTAAACAGGACTGGCCCCAACACAGATCCACGGGGGACACCACTGGTGACTGTTTACCAACTGGATGCAGCACCATTTGCCATGACTCTCTGGGCTGAGCCATCCAAGCAGTTTTTAATCCAGCAGAGGGCACCCATCCAAGCCACGGTGTGCCAGTTTTCCCAGGAGAATGTCATGGGAGGTTTGTCATGGCAGTATCAAAGGTTTCCTGATGTCTAGTTAGACAACATCCACAGCCTTCCCCTCATCCACCAGACAGATCACCTGGTCATAAGAGGAGATCAGGCTGGTCAGGCAAGACATGCCTTTCCTAAATATATGCTGGCTGGGTCTGATCCCTTGTTTGACCTGTAAGTGCCATGTGCTCACACTCAAGAAAACCTGTTCTGTAACCTTTTCTGGCACCAAGGTCAGGCTGACGGGTCAGTATCCTGCATCCTCCTTCCAGCCCTTCTTGTGGTTGGTGTCACAGTGGTGAATTCAACCACCCTAGAGAATGTGTATGATTCAAAAATAATTGTCAGGAACACTGTTGAAAAAAACAGATCTTTCACTTGAGAGCTTTGTTTTCCTTTTTTTACTGCCTCATAAATAAATATTGCTATACTAATGTTGTTCAAATAGTTTTTCATAATCTATTACCTTGAATTTTACCACAGTTAATATCAAGATCCATATACCTAAAATATTAATCAAAATATTTCTGAAAGAGCATTTGCTGTTGAAAATATACCATATTGACAATAAATATCTATCTCTGCTTCCACAAGAACCTTACATAAATATAAAAAGGTTTTTTCTCTTGTTAGATTGAATGCTAAAAGTATTTTATTTTAACTCAGTAGTGTATATGTATATACAATGTTAATATGCATAGAATCAATTTGTATGTACATGTATAAATAAAAAGTGCAGAACTTGGCTTGTATTTTTTTGTTTGCTTTTGTTGTTTTATATAGCACAGTCCCTAAAGATTCTACCAGAGTCAAAAGATTTACCCTCCCAAAGAAGGGGCTATCAGAATTGGCAGAAGGTTCCAGTACAGATGACAGGAAAACATGCTGCTAGATCTATGTGGGCTATGAAAGAATAATTTCCATTTTCTTTAACTCTGAGATTAATTTTTGACTGCTAAACTAGTGTTGATTATCCTGTTTCTTTTGGAATGGGTCTTTAGTAAATATCTGATTGATCTAGTTCTTAATAAATGTATTTTTTATTTTCTTCCTTGAGATGCTTATATTGAGTTTAATGACTTGGAAGCTGTGGTGGAAATTCTACATTTAAAACTCACAAGAAGTAACATGTTAAAGCTGTATATTTAAATCCATAGGAATATGCTTGCTCAGTGACTATGCTAATAATAAATTATGTGCATAAATGTACACACAGAGACTCTCTCACCTTACTTATTTATCTCCGCTTTTTCCCTTATCCCCTTTTCTAAGTTGAGCAGTCCTTGAGGGAATGTGCTTTGAATGTACTGCGGGACTGCTGGGAAGTGGATTTGTGTGTTAATTTTAGATTGGTTTTAAGCTTGCTGATAACTTTCCCTTCTGTGATGAGATTTCCTTTTATTAGTTAATGCTGACTTTGCTGCATTTGGACTGCATTCTTCATCACTCTTTATGAGTAGCAAAGTTACAACCACCATAAAAGCAAAGAGCATGGAGGAAGAAGAGGTGGAATAAAGAATTTATTTTCATGTATTAGGGATTACCACATAACTCTCAAATAGTAGAGGAAAGTGGGTTTTAATGGTCCCCCTTAAGATAGGGGTGGGGGAAAAAACCCAGACAAAAATAAAATTATTTACTTAGACTTCCTCTGTGTCTGCATTACTGTCATTCTTTTTTCAGACTAATGATTAAATGATGCATTTTTATTTATTCAGATTTGATTAGTAGGAGTGTTATTTAAATATTTATTTTCCTTCTGTGTTAACAGTAGTTTGACAAGAGAGATTCAAGGTGAGCTGAATATTATGAAGAAGAAAGGGAGATTCAGGGGCATCCCTGTGAAAACTAGGAGTACTGTAGGGTTCAAACGTGGGTAATTTGAGGCTTGCAACATATTTGTGTTGAATGGGGAGCAGGTGAAATTGGACGAATTTGTTTCTTCCTTTATCCAATCATATCCAGTCATAACCAGCTTATCTTACGAGAAGAAATTGAGAATTTTGGTTAAAGTTTGATTCTGGCTGTTTCCCAGATATTACTGTTTAGGTTTGCTCTCAAAAGATATGGAGTTTGTCCATTAGCCTATTTTTCATTACTCAGTTTTAAGTTGAAAAGCAAAGGAGAGTTTCTCTAAGAAAATTTATGTCACATATGATTTTATTTTCCAATCACTTTTGATTTTGTCATCATTTACTTGTTTTTAAAGTACTTATCCGACTCTCCTGAACCTGTGGTGCAGTATCATTATAATGCATTTTAAAGACTAAAAAGAAATTGCTCAGTTCATAGTATCTCAAGATATTACAAGAAAAATGCTTGTTCTGAAGTAGTGATTTCTGGTGCTTCTTGACTTCTAGCATTTATGTAGCCAAATTATGACACCAAATTTAACACTTATGTGAGAAAAGCATTTGAGTTGTGTTAATATTGAGTAAAAGGAATGTATGCTTGCTGAGAAGAGTAGTGAAGGTGTGCAGAAGGCACAGCTGAAGTAACTGATCTCAACTGAACATAAATAACATAAAAACCTCACTAAACAAAGATACCATGGATGATACTAAAGTCCACACACTCTTAGATGTTCATATCATGAAGGGCATAGCAGCTTTTTGATACAGATGATGTATACCCATAAACAGAGTTGAGATGAACAATATTTTAATGGATATTTTAGGAAGATTTTGTGAAAAAAAGAAAAAAATAGAAAATATGTTTCTGTAGCCTCTTGTACCTTACTTGCCCTTCTGAATTTTATTGACATGTCTTTTCAGGCTAGGCAGATATCATGGAGATACATATTTATGGACTTTTCAGCTGTCTTTTCACTGTTGATTTGAACATTCTGATTTTGATAAAAATCTTTTGGACTTTGGTGCAGTAACAGATGGCTTTAAAATGAGGGCTGAAGATGTGCAGTATGAACAAACTGTGCACATGTGCCTCTCGGCAGAGGGATTTTAAATAGCTGTAGCTGTATGGATTCACATAAGCTGAAACTTTTCTGTTCTAGCAGTAGGACACCTTGGAAACTTCACCCAACATACTTATAGGAGAATTACATTTAGCATAGCACTGCTCACTTTATTGTGGACCTCCAGTCAGTTCAGGACATGAGCCAAGCTAGTATGGGCCATGTCACAAGACTGTAAAAGGTCCCTTGGCCACCTACAAGGCACGCTTCTAATACTATGGCAATTGCAGTAACAAAATCTAGTTTCACTTTTAGGTATGCTCAGCTATTTGATGGCTTAAAACTAACTGTTTCTAAAACTGTCCATGCTAGTAGACAAAAGAGGAGAAGAAAAATATTTTTAAATGACAAAACTACTAAAAAGACTGGTTTAATGTTGCCATGAAATAGTAAATAAAAACCCAGGTGGAAATTTCATATTCTTTAATACTTCAAGCAACAGTGTACTGAGCATATTGAACATTTTGAGCAGTGATCCTTTCTTTCTCATTGCACACATTACACTCTCCTTTTTTTTCTTACATTGTGATTACATTTCCATACATTACCACAAACACTTCTCTAAAAGTCATGCCTTTTAAAACAGAAGCATTCAGTTTGAAAATGGTTTCTGATGCTACTGCTAAATACGTTTTTGAAACAGATTTCCCTAAACTTGTCTGTCAAAGGCGTATGGCAAGCAGTATGTACCTGTTATGTATACAGATGACCATTACTTAAGCCCAAGAAAAATAAAATTTTAATAAGCCATGCAGTTCTTTCATCTTAAAAAAAAATAAGGAAGTCAAAATTCAATTTTTGGATAAAATTGCTGCCTGTTTGGACTGTAGTCACTAACTGATGTTATGCTTTATGGGAAATAAAACCTTTTACAACCTTATTCTTCCCCGACTGCAGTCTGCAGGATTTTCTTTCCCCCTCTAAAGGTGCTTCACAGTGCAGGTATATGAGCTACTGTTGTGTCTCCCCTGGTTCAGTTTGTATTTTCAGAGTTCGGGCTTGACTTCTGCCTCCTACAATGGATATAGCAGTCAAGAGTCCCATTCCCCACACCTGAACACTGCCTGCAGGGCTCTGGCTGTGCCTGCTTTGCCTGTACCTACCCCTACTGTAGCTGCACACCTTCCTTGGGTCACAGACCAAGTACTGCTGGTGAAAACTATCACAGGAGTAGAGCAGTGAGCCCATCACCTCCTGCCTTGCTGATCACAGCACAGTATATAATTTTGGCACTTTTTTTCTGGTCACAGCTCGGGATCTTTGCTGACCTGGTAAACAAGAGGCCTTGCTTACACAGAGGAGCAGAAGATGATGAGTTTCTTTCCCAGAGGTTGTATTTTATTAGATATTGTACAGACATAAGTAAGAGAATAACACTGCATTAGGGATTGGCATTAGCAACCTACAGGTTGCTTCCAGTGGGTATTGTGTGTTTTGTAGATATTATGTTATCAATTTTCTCTCTGCTTTGTCTGTCTTGTTTTTATTAAGGTAGTGCCTGGAGAGGGTCGATGTGCCAGTCTCTGTAAGCACAAAAAGTCTTAGGCCAAGCTCCTGTTCATATGAAATTGGTGGTGTGGGGGTCGAAGAGAGAGAAAACACGTAGTAAGATACTTTGCTTGCCTGATGCCCTGCAGTCTGGTTTGTTCTACTGTCACTAACTACTCCCATGGAATGGTGGCATCAGCTCTGGTAGCAGTATGAAATAGTACCTCAGTGCCTCATTTGAGGAGGAGTAACTTGGAGTTCACACTCCAAGTTTTTACACTTCTCTCTGCTGGAAAACTATGAGTGTGCTTCAGAAAAGGCAGCATAAAACCTTTGCTGTAGAAGTGGTTTCTGTTTGTTAAAGAAACAAAACAATATGAAAAAACCCCAAAACCCAAGTATGCTCTACGTGCAGCTTTAAGGGCGTTCCTTAATGAAACGCTGTTTTACTAGCCTCTCCCAGTAATGGCAATGGCTGGAAACCCTCTTTGCTTGGTTTGCTCAGCAGTTCTGCTGACCTGCACCTTCTGCCAGGCTGACAGTGCAGGTACTCAGCACATTCAGGGTTTGCCCCAGTACCTGTTTCAAGTCTCTGCACAACCTTTGCTTACTATAGTGTAAATCTGCTTTCTAAGTGTTCTTTTTAAACTAAGTTAGTACCTGTAGTAGTAGATTTTGGTAGTGGTGATAAGAGCAGTGACTTTTATATCCCTGGCTTAAAGCCATTTGGGGATGTCAAGACCTTGTAGGATCTGTTCTTAGCAGGAACAGCCCTCTTTTCTGTCTAAGTAAATCATGGCACTGTAGTGCTAGGCGTCTCTGGACTATGAGTTAGTATTTTTCTTGCCTTGTCATTATTTAAACTACTTCTCTTGCTTTGTTAGGCTTATAGTAAAAGACTAGTTCTTAATTTAGCTGGCAGTTTCTTTTTAAAATGGCTCAATGCTGTAGCAGAAAATGGCTTTTTTGTGTCAGTGGCAACTGAAGGCTAATATTTCAGGCATGAAAGAGTAGAAGGGAGAGACTCCTTGACAGCAGGCTGAAAACCCTTCTGAAAAAAGACTTGTCTCACAGAGACATCAGCCTCTGCAATTTCCCTGCAGTGTGGAGAGAAACACATTACAGAATCCTAAAGGACCTGAAGAGGGTCAAAAATGGTGATCCTTAATATCAGCCTGTGGCTGAAATGACATACAAGTGAAGAACTGAGCAGAGGGTCTGCTTCTTGTTTTATGCTGGGTGTAACTCAGCTGACACCATTCCCTAGAAGATGAAATATCCTTACGCTGGGATGACTGGACACTAGAGTGACAGGACTTTATGCATTAATTTATCTTTAAAAAGACCCACTGCAAGAACTTAAAGGCACTATTCAGGTAGTTTGCAGCTGGTCTCAGTGGATTAAATGACTAGGTCCTGCATGGAGTTCTGTTTGCACTGAATACCAGTAAACTCTTTAATATGTCAAGAGGATGAGCACTCAGTAAGAAAGTGGAAAGCTATGCATAATGTTAATGCTGCTATGCAAGCTGTTACCTTAATAGTAAGAGTTTCCATGCTTTTTTTTAGGCAGGTGTATACTAGCAGTCTGCTGTTTGATCATGTTTGCAACCAAAACACTTAGCACAAGAGGAGTGCACAGCTACCAGCTGTCAGGAATTTCCATGTTTTTCCTGTGTACAACGAAGCATCTTTGCCTGCTTCCGTTCTTGTCTGTGTCCCAATAATTCACTAATTGCTGTACCTCTGCCTTGCAGCGACACCTGCTGCCGAGGGCAAGCTTCGCAGAAAGCTGCTTCTTGGCTCAAAGATGTTATTTGCTGTTCCCCAGGTGATTGCTAGTAGTTTTTCTAGAATATATCCAAGGTCCCTATCTTCTTCTTGATTCTGGTGTTATTGCAAAAGAAAAAAAAAAAATACCCCTCAGGGCAGGAGTTTGAATCCACATGGTGTGCATGTGCTAGTCCCAAACTTAACGCCCATAGCTACACTTTGCACCAGCTATACGAGAATCTCTTTAATCTCTTTTTATGGAATCTCCTCTACTCTGCCGGTGTGGTGGGATGTGTCACTCCAGCACAAGGAGGTGTGTTGGTGAGCTTCAGAACCGATTCAGAATGCACTGTAAATTATACATCATTCAGTAACAGCAAATTAGGATGTGTGTTTGGAAATGGACCCTCTGGAGTGAATTGAAGTAATTTTGTGGCTAAAATCTGGATTTTACTGAAGTACCAGTATTTTCTAACCACTGTCTTGATCCATTAGTGAGGGCATGATTCCTGGCCTGTCTTTGATAACCTCCTTAATTCACATCTGGAACTGTTTTCAGCTTAAAGCAGAAGGCAGATTTTATCAGATAAGGTGAGTCCTTTCTCTTCCCTTTTTAAATCCCTGTTAGAGCTCATTTCTTCCATACCCTGACAAGAAATTGGAGGCTTAGGGTGAGCTGGAGGATGTTCAAGGTGATTCATCAGTGTCAAAGGTGAATAGAAACCAGTGATCATACTTCTAAAACTGAAAAACAAAACTTAGGATGAGGCTGAGTGCTTTGGAAAATCACGTCAGTAAAGTACAGATGTGTTTGAAGATAGATGTAACTCTGATTCTCCATTTCTTTCTCCCTCCAAGCTGCTGTGGGGCTCACTCGCTCAGTGTGCTGGTAGCCAAATGGAAAGACTGAATGGAGGGAGATCCTGGAAGGGGGCCACTTGAGTTTTGTTCAGAAAGACATAGATCTGTCAGCTGCAATCTTTTGTTCTTTCCTCAGGCAGGTTTCCCAATAGTTTGGTCAAAGATTGAGCAAGAATAATTGAACTGGACACACTAACTCTAGTATATGGGCTCACAGGTATGCTGCAAATCAAATGAGTTTGTGCAAAAAAATTAGCAGAATGTCTGCTGGCTAGGAATTGAAAATACACCAGGAGGCAAACTTTAGTGATATCCTCTTAGATGAGAGATTTTGTTAGTTTATAGTTCAGTGAAATATATTTCCCAGTGTCAAAATAGATAACTTATATCAGTAATAGAAAAATAACATTGTTTTTTCCAGCATGAAAGCAATCCCAACAGAGATACACACACAGTGTACCATGCTAATGCAATTCTACTTTAATACAAAGTAGAAATTTAATATCATTCCTGAGATGTTACTATTGCATTATCAAAAATGAATTTCAGCAAGAGCAAAATGACTGATGTTCCAGGCAATATTATTAAAATTTGCAGCATATCTCTTATAGACTGCAATAATAATTCAAAGGTTACCTTTAATTGTTTGTTGTGGGTTGTTCTTTTTTTTATTTTTTTAATTAATTTTTCTGTGTGGTTAGTTTTAATTATTTCTTCTTCTATAAACATTTCTTTCTTAGTATTCTTATTTTTTATCAGAACAGTAGTTTGGTAGTTCTCTTATTTAGGTTTGGTTTTGGGGTTTCTTTCCCAAATGTATATTGCATGATTTGACTGTTGAATGGATGGTGTCATTCCTCTTTAGAAGAGGAGAGTCTGGGAATGCCCTGGTGAATTCAGCTGTGTTAGGATGTTTCTTTAAACACTTGTTATTTTCACTATATGTGAGGAAATGCACCCCTCATGCCTGGGAAGAAAAGAGATATAATTTGATTTCCTATCTGTCTCCACTCTCAAACCAGATGATTGCCTCCCTGGTGGTTGTCTCCTCCCCCTGCAAAGGCATTCCTGAATGTTGGTTTGTGGTGGCTGGGAGAGCAGCATCAGTGCTGACTCAGTGTGAGCCTTGTTTGCTGCTGGAAGGATGCAGCATCTTTACATCAGGCATAGTGTAACACACAATTCCCTTCTCTCCAGTGGCATAGGAGCTGTTCAAAGGGAGAGAGTGATAGCAATGCTGTCTCTGCAGCTCCCTGGGCACAGACACTCTCTCCAAGACCTGTTTGCCTCCACTCTGCATTTGCCCAGGGTGTGGTGTGGGCTTTGACAAACTGCTGGCATGGGAACAGCTTGGCTTGGTGGTCTCATCCTTGGTAGTGTGACAGGACAGTGCACAAGGTTATTGCATGTAGAGAGAAAAAGCATGACCCTTACCCCTTTTATTCTTGCTTGTGGTATGAGAACCTGTCGTCTTTGCTTTGTTTTCAGAATTTTCTTCTACAAAACCCCAGGAGGTCCATGCTCGTCTGCTTATACTTTTTACTTTGCTCTCACAATTGCTAAATTTTAAGTAAAGTAAACTAATTATGCGGTTCATAAAGCAGATCCTGGAATAGGAGGCAGTGGGCATGTGGAGCAGCAGTGGGGCAGAATGGAGAGGGGTGAGGACCAGCTGCATGTAGGAACCTCTCAAATTATGGCTTACAGCAAATACTATATTATGGCCCTCCAGATAAGCCTTTTATACTGTAGAAGTTAGGTGTTGGGTTGGCTACAGGAGGAATTAATCACATAAAGGAAAGTTTAACCTTTTTCAGTTAGTCTCAGCTATTGATTATGATTGGCTAAAAGAGCATCAAATGTTTTTGAGATGGAAAGCTAGCTGTAAAACCAGATTTCTGAAACTTCTTTTCTCTGCCAGGGGACTATTGATAGGCTGTGACTTGGCAGTACTCAGTTTTACCTGTGAACAAGATAAATTAAAGGACCAGAATCTCTAGTTCTCTCTTTTTCAAACATTATTTTAGTTTACAATGGTGGCAGTTTGGTCACCTTTTAATCTTTCACAGAGAAATCATTGCATCCTTAAGTAAAAACCCCCTTCGAACTGCAAAATCCAGAAGCTCTGGTGACTGTAGCGAGCAGGTGGTGAGGCATTATGCAAATCCTTTTCTTCATTGGCAAAACCATGCTTGTTGCCTTTATGGCACAGATGTACCTTTGTAGCATCCTGTGAACCAAAGATTCTGAGGTGTCTTTCCAGGTCTGTGTGAGAGTCAGTGTCATGTGTGCAACCAGGGCATTGCTGTTCCTGTTCCTTGCAAGGGAGAACAGTTGCCCAGTGTTGGATGTTCAGCTCTGCATACAGCCAGCCATTCGCCATAGGGGCTTAGTTATGTTATTATCACAATATGATAATAAACCTCTTTCATGAAAACTCGTAAG
The DNA here is from genome assembly GCF_008360975.1 of Lichenostomus cassidix. Lineage (NCBI taxonomy): Eukaryota > Metazoa > Chordata > Aves > Passeriformes > Meliphagidae > Lichenostomus > Lichenostomus cassidix. The sequence continues at coordinate 51,074,238 of NC_139482.1, forward strand.
AGAGAGGATCTTGCCTTAAACACATGGTGCTGAAGTGGGCTGGTTGAACTTGACCTTGAGTATCTTAGCCAATTCATGACCAATAGAGACATCTGAAAGTAAACAAGTAAAAAGCAGTGAGAAAATAAATGTTTTACATGAAAGTCCTTTCTTACACATACTAATATGTGTTTGTGGTGGAGTTGGATTTGGTTTGGGGTTTGTATTTGTTTTTTTTTTAATGTAGGGTGGTTGGTGTTTTGTTTATTTGGTTGTTTTTAACTCTCTAATATTCAACATTTAAGGATCAGGCCTGGGAATTCCCCTGTATTGGGATGCTATCAGAGGCCTGGTCAAGAATGGATGAGCACAAGGAAAGAAAACTGGCTATCTGGGTAAGACAGGAATTCTCTTCTTTTAAAACAGGGACATAAGTGCCGGGTGAAAAGACTCATTTCTGTATAATTCTTGTGCTTCAAAGCCCAATATGTAGTGTTACTGTAGGGTCATGAAAGATGAATCCAGATTAAACAAGCAAAAGGGCTTTTTTTAAATCATTTTACCAGTTCTTCACTAGCAATACTGATTTAAACAAGGTTGAGTGCAGGAACACACTACTTTAAATGAAAATGTTGTGTACTAGTCTGGAATCTCCAGCACATCTGGCAGATAAAGTAGCATGGGATTGGTACAGTGATTCAAATCACATTTGAATACCCTGTCTTCTAATATTTTCTGTTCCTGATAGTGAAGTGTTTAGTATGGACAGAGCTTGTAAATTAAATAGAATATTGATATCCTTTTTTGGCTAACACACTTGGCTGATTTAAATAAGGATATATTAGATATACTTAGAACATTTTTATAAGCCATATTTCTCTAGAAAATTTAACAGGGTGATAATTTCCAATTAAGTAGCAACATTGAAATGGTACACTTTTTATAGTAGTGCTTATAGCTGCTGTATAGTTCTTAGGGTTCTTTTTCACTGACCCATTTTGAGAACAAAGAGCAGCAGATACAATATGTAATGTATTACCATTTGAACAAGGCCGTGTCTTGGGGTTTTGCTTGTTTGTTTCACAGGGAATATGTTCTAAAAGCAGACTTTCAGAATAAGCTCAGGTGTGCTAAATCTGTGGTTTTGTTTATGGAATGCACAGGTTTCAACTACAAGGGGAAAATGGCCTTAAAGAAGAGGCCAATATTTCTGGTCAATAAAGATTAAGTGGTTTGACTTATACTCAAGGGATGGCACAATGCTTCTGTATTAGCATTAATTTAAAAGTGGATATAATACAGTTAGATAGGAGGTAATTTAAACAAAACAAAGAATTCTCACCTGGTTTGCATGAATTCACTTCTGAACTGCAGACTTCAATATATGCAAAAGTCTAGTCTCTCTTCTTCAAAAGGAAAAATATCGACCAAAATGAGAAGGAAAAGTTCTTTCATTTTGCACTTTTAGGCCTATTTATCTTCACAACACATTGAAATTGAAGGCCTGGAGCAGTAACTATAGCATTTTGATAAAAGTCATGTGCAATGTACTGATTATCTTTGTAACTGGAAATTAGACATGGGCAAATCTACTCAAATCAGGTTTTGAATAGTTTAGAACACTGAACAGTCCCAAATTTGAAGGCTGGAGTCCCCAATGAACCTCTACTTTTCTGTTCACGCTGGGTCTTTCTTCCAGAATATATCTACTTTTCTGTTCACGCTGGGTCTTTCTTCCATTTTGAAGCCTTAGGGAAATGCTATAGGGCTGTTCCAGAGGCAGAGGACAAGAGCTGTTTCTACTTAGTGCAAAGATCTATATATAAATTAATTACCTGTTTGCAGCCTTGCTACAAGGAGAGTTGTCACACAGAAGTTTATTCCCTCTTGAGAATATAGACTCGGTTTTGTACAGTAAACTCTAGATTTCCTCCCACAAATATCTTTACTTAGAAATTTCATGTTAAAGTTATTTTGTAGCCTTAATAAAGAGAGGTTTTGAAATCAATGCACTTGTTTGTTCATCACTTTTATGAGCTGGGACATTACTGCTATGCCATCTTTATTCATAACCAGACTTTCCATATAGATGTTGATTATTTTTTTCAAGGATGACAGCATTGGTTTTGCATTTGTGTTATGTAAGAGAATTCAAATGTGAAATCCTATTTAGCACTCAGAAATACAGTTTCCAGTCTGGTTTGAAGCTGATTCTGAGTGTCCAAATGAGCTTTCTTTGTGTATTGTGATGATTTCACATATTATTTTATCAAGATAGCTAAAAACTTCCAAAAAAATTACTGTTGGTGCTGATTATTTCTTTTGAAAATGCTAATTCACATCTTCTATATTATTTTAAGAATGAATATATCCTATTTTGTGAATCCTTTGGGGTTTTTCTATTATTTTATTAAATACAAATAATGAAAAAAATGTGTTTGAGAAAATTATGCCATGGATGTGATCCTTTCTATCAGTAGGCTAGCTAATACTAGCTGACCTTCTTTCTTGACTGTTGGAAAACTTAGCTAAAAGGAAGTGCCTAACAAGAATATTATTTCACTTTTAGATTTATTTTGTGTGGGAAGATGTTGGAGATCAAGGTTAGTCTTGATGCAGGTAGCTAAAACTCTTCCTAAGAGGAGCAATATGTTGTAATATCCATGTTCCTTTTCAGCCTTAGAACTGTATTAAACTGCCAGTACTAGAGTAATAGCAATGCACATCCACTGCTTCCATGAAACTACTCTGGTTTCATTGGTGCAAATGCCAGTGCATATGTACTTGTATCTATTCCAACTATGAAATAAAGTAGGTAAGATCAAGTCTTGTTGTAGTTTTACATTTCCAGTTTCTTAAAAGAAATTTCCACTGCAGTTTACCACTGCCCAAATCTGGGAGTTAAGACGATGGAAAAGATGTGACTGTCAGTCAGAAACAGTAGAGTAAAACTGTCATAAGGTAAATAATGGCAGTTTGGGAAGGAGGGAAGGCTTTGACCATTTTTCTGGATGGTGTTTTTCATGGTTTCCTGTTAGAATTGTTTGCTTGAAAATCTATTGAACAGTTACCTGCCAAAAGTAGGGAAATTACCAATGCACAAGGGTAAGTAGCATGAACAAGTATTATATTATCAAGACATTAGAAAATAAATTATAAAGATCAGTTGCACTTGCATTAGGAAAATGTATTTACTATCCTAATATTTCCTTCTCTGGTTTCTTGTTTGTCCCTTTTTTATATACTTATTTCCAAACAACTTTTAGACTAAGAGTATTCTCTTGAATATTTTAAATAAGTTTTCAAACATGCTTGATTCATTCAGAAATTTCTTCACTGTAATAGTGTAGTTGTCTTTTAGCAAAATTGGAGTTTCTGACTTTTATGAGCTCTGAAATTTCCTTGGTGCACATTTTTTTTTGTTAGACTACGATATAAAATGGTTGTGTGGAAATCTATTCAGGGCTCCAAGGAAAGACGTGTGCTTTAGTAGCATGAGAATTAATACATTTTGGGCAATTTAAATAAGTGTGTGATTAATTTTTTTATGAGTTGCCAGCTACTGCAAATCCAATTTAGGCAAACAAAATTTGAAATATAAATGCATTAGCTGAAAATATTTAATCATAGACATGAATATGAACTTATCTTGCTCATTGCTTTACACTTGGAGGTTGGTTTGAATTATTAATACATATTGTTGAAGAGACAGTAGCACTCATCTGTTTGTGATGAGGCAAGAGTTGCTGGTCACCAGAAGCAGTAGGAAACTATTTCTTCTTTGCTGTTTTAGCACAGATTACCACCCTTTTCCAAATACTGCCTCCCTGCCTGCCCCACATCCTTCTCATTCTGGGGTAGGGAGCAGTGATTGCATGAAGGTTGTTATTGATGATACAATGCCACATCAAAACAAAAGCTTCTTTTATTTTAATCTTTCCAGTCAGTTCCTTTGTGCAAATGTAGATGTATAATGCCAATAAAGGTGATTTGTCAGGGTTTTTTTCCATATAGGAATAGAGTCAGCTTGTTACGAAAATTTTTCTAATAACAGCACTGACCAGCAATCAAAAATTGCAGGCAGTGGGGGTATTCCATCATGTTTGTAGCTGTTATTTTCCTTTTGTCAGAAATCAATGCTGCAGCAATGGAAAATAGGAAATGAAGAAATAAAAAGTTTAATTCAAAGCTTGAAGTCAATGCAGGTTACATGGAATTATTAAACAATATTATTTTAAAACTTCAGAAATAAAATTAATGTTGAAGCCTCTCCATTTTACTTGATAACCAGGTAATGGATGCAGAAAAAGCTGGATGCACACTCTTGAGGTTACTTCACCTTCAATTATATTTCATTGTAGGTGTTTGCTGTAGGTATAGGACCGTGGTAGACAGGTTATGGTAAAGTTTTGTTAGTGAGGTGCCTTGTACTTGCGAAGCAATGAAAGCAGGTGGTGTTTGAAAGGCAGCCTGATGGGATGCATTGTGAAGGCTCAGCAGCTTTGTGTCTGTAGGGGTTTGATGTTGAGACTCGGTGGATCCTTCAGCAGCGATCGGGGTTACAGAGGCAAGGTCTGCAAACCAGGATGCAACCCATCCCTGACGCCAGTCTGGGGCACTGCAGGAGGGGCTTGTGAATCTCTGGTTAATTGCTGGTATCAGACCATTCTTCAATAAGATGCAAATATATGGCAGTAGGGAGTTTGTATTCCTTCTCATTCTGGGAAAAATAGATTTAAGGCCCAGGTAGGACTTCCTGCTTTTGTTTCAGCAGCTCATTTAAATTGCAAGGATCTTAGATTTGGCAAATTATTCTCTAAATACATTCAAAACAAGAAGTTTATCAAGAAAAAAGATCAGGATTAATATTATGCACTTCAGTGCATTCTTCCTTTTGTTTTTTTGTCTTTGCCCTAATCAGTGTTTTTTACTGTTACCAAGTAATAGTAGATGTGTGCTCAGAACAAAAGGCAAAGCTTATTAAATGTTATATTATTGCTTTAGCTGTCATTTTTCAAACAGAGAGCAAAAAAAAAAAAAAAAGGAGGGAATAAAAAGAATAAACTTCTTCCTGATTCTTCCCCCAGTGGCATCAAGCCATGTGGCCTTGTCATGAAAAGGTCACTTAAATTTTAGTTGAAATTATGGCAGCAAGTACTTAATTTTACATTTGAGCTCTCTCCTCCTGGTTTTCTCTGTGACAGCACAGGGCTGCTCTGCTTGTGGAGCCTTTTACAGCGATGGGTGTAAGGCAGCACAGCGAGTACCACAGCTCTGGGTTTGACAGAATGGGAGAATGACAGAAAAGAGAAGACAAAATCATATCCTAAGTGAGGCTTGTAGGAATATTAAATCTAACGCCTGACAACAGATTACTCCAAACCCAGCAGCCTTGAATATGAATCATCATAATGAACTCTTCATGGGAGTGCTCCTGAAGACAGTCCAGAAACTCACTTTAGTGAAATCACTGTTGTTCCCGTTTCTGTCTCTGACAGCAGGTTACTGCTGCTATGTTTACTGCTACTCAAGACTTTTTTGCTTGCATTTCTGTTTTCTGCTACTTAAGGATTTATTTGTTAAAGGGTTGATCTTTTATTCTTTTCTTTTCCCAAAGTGAGCATTAAGATATAAGTTTTTCTAGAATTTTCTTTTAAAGTAAGATTTTTGTTTTGGTGACTGTGTAACAGTTTTTGGCTAAAATTCAGTGGTGGTTTTTTTCTGTAGGAAAAATTGTTTCATTTTCACTGTGTTTCATTTCTGTGTGAACTTTTTAGAGAGAAGTGTTATCTGTGTGGCTTTTACTCAATATTGAATCAATGCACTGAAAAAAGAAAAGTGTTCCTAATTCATTCTCACATTGGTTTCTTCCTTGTCTTCTCATATTTAATTGCTTAGTGAATCCTGCCTCTGCTTGGCTGAGATCTCTATGACATTTACAGCTCAAAGCAGAGTGATTAAAGAAGCACAGCAGCTTTATAGGAAACATATTATTATCTTATCAAAAGTACAGTCGTTTTACATCTGAGATCCACAGTCTGGTCCATATGGGAGCAGACTGACAGCTCCAGCGTTGGTGATCCATTTTCCTCAGGTCTACTGGGTACCTATGTTCTTTGATATGGATAGTTTAGAAATCATGGATTAGATATGAGACATTTGCAGCTGGTGGATCATCCTTGGGTACACAGACAATTTTAGAGTAGCAGCCCTTTTGATTGTGACACCTTAGAGCTTGCAAGCCCTCAAGTCAGTGATAGCTGAAGAACTGTCACTGGCAATGAGACCTGGGCTGATAACCCCACCCCACCCTACCCTATCTCCACACTTCCAGAAGTGCAGCCCTTGCCTGCTGGGAAACACAAAGGGATTTGATTTGAGCATTCCACTGAACTCCAGGGGAATTTCTGGTAGGTACCATTGCACAAATACAGAGGGCTGTACACATTTTATCTGTGTGCATATGAATTGATCATAGTATAAATGTTACTATCTCAAATCTGTAGTTAATCATTGTTATGACTGTAGGGAACCCTATCGAATTGCTCTGGAAATATTAAATGATGACTCAATGACTAAGTGTTGCTAAGCCCTTTTGCACCCTTATCTTTGCATTCATATCCTTTGCACCCTTACCCCCTGTAGCATTCCCAGGTTCCGGGTAATTAATTTCAAATTGCTTCTAATTTGATCTTCCTTTGTATGCTATAATCTTTGTAGTAAGTAGTAGAATGAACCTTGTCATCAAACTATGTAAAGTTGTATTTTCACAAATTCGTATTAAACCCCACTTTCACCAATATCTTTGACAGTGTTTCTTTAAGCAGCCAAAACACTCATTTGCAATGTAAGGATAGACCTATTTTAAATAGTTAAAAAGTCTCGTAGCAAGACCAGTGTCCAACCACAACGCAGGAAACTATTATGGACTGGTAGGTGATTTGCTAAACAGAGCTGCAGCTGGCAGATGAGAGATGTCTGCAGTTCCCTGTAATTGATATGGAATAGCAGTTGCAAACAGTCCTGATAACACAGGTGGAAACACATGGGTGGAAGGGAATATTTTGGGATTCAGCTAGATCCCCTTGCTAGCAACCTGCAGCTATACAAAGCTGTGGGTTTGTTCCATTTATTTTTGCAGTTTCTGCAGAACAAAGGAGAAAAAGAGAGAGGGCATAAATACAGATTATGCATTTCATTGTTGGTAACTGCTATTTTTTAGTAATACTGGTACAAAAATGTGTTGGCCCTATGTATCAAGCCAACCAAGCAATTCTCTGCATATATACAATTTATTTCACATATGTACTACTACCAGCACTTCAAGTCATTAATTAAGTAGAGTTCTCTTATGCGTAGATTTTGCTGGCAGGTTAATTATGGTTACTAGGCTACTGAATCAATAAATGAATGAGGGAAACAGATTGCATACCTAGAAGAAGTTGTGTAAAATTAGAAAAGGAACAGAGGGGCTATACTAAGGCAGTTGAAGGACAGTAGTCACAAATTTGAAGTTAAGCAAAAAACATGGATTGACTTCAAGATCTGTTTGGGAAAAAAAATTAAATGCTAATTGCAGGGAATAATAGAATAGGAATAGGAATAATAAGGTTATGCTTTTCTTTCTCAGGTATTGGTACTGTTTATAAATGTATTCCCTTTTTATGCACTCATGTTAGCCTGCAAGAGTTGCATCTGTTCTGTGGAGTCTTTTCCCCCACCTGAATTTGCAGGGCTATTGAATATGATAATATGCTAGCTTCTTTTCTGCATCAGAATTAGTTAGCTCATAGCTAAGACCTTCCTTTTTGTGTTTGATATGCTTCTCACATCCTGTGGCATGGTGACAGGAAGTTTTTTATATTTGCCAATGGGGCAAATGTAAAGTAAATTGTTTCCAATATTTTTGTTGTGTTAGCATAACTTTTGTAAAAACTCATAATTAGCCCTAAAATTGTTGCCTCTAATTCAGTCACTAAAGGGAAATACTTTGCTGGTTACTAGCAGAAAAGGCACCATTTCAAAGGAAGAGCATTGCTCAGAAAGGCTTTTGTTTCTTCATTCATGTTGCCTGTGAGAAGGTCTTAGATGTGATGGCTTGATAATATGCTCTTTATGTAACTCTTCCTTGACATAGGTGGAGCTGAGGGGTATTAACTCTTTCCATAATTTCGGACAGTGCTAGACTGAACACATGCTGCTCCCTGTAACTTGGGAAGCAGTTATTGACAGTGGCATTGAGTTCCCCCTTCTGCACAACGAACCAGTTGATTTTTTGGTTATGTGTCCGTGCCCTAGTTCACTGAATGACACTGGAGTTATATGAAAAAGGAGTCTAACAGATAGAAAAGGTGGTAATTTGGCAGATTGAGGAGTGTTTCTGACTTCTGTTTCTGAGAAGTGGAGTTTAAGGCAGAATATTCAGACTGGAAAGCGGATACTTTGCGGCAATGCAGATTCACGTGCTGAGCAGTGGGGCTGCAGGGCACTTGCTCCCTTGTCCTCTTAGCATCATCTCATCTAATACCAGAAGCAGGAAATGGCACCATGGGGCTCTCCAGCTGAGCTGGGCGGCCAAGCACCCAGGCCTCCTCTGCTTCCAGTTGTGCTGGTTGAAAACACTACAGCTCCCAATTGCGTATCAGAACGTTTTTTTTCTGGAGGTGTTGGTCCTCCTGACCCACCAGAGCTCAGTGAGCTACTTGGACAACCATTCCTTAGTATGTCTCAGTTCACAGAGGCAGGGTTAACTAAAAGCCCTTAGATAATGGCTGTTGACTTAGTTCTTTCTGACATGCATAAGCTACAGCATACTTCCATGTGCAGCCTGCCGGCAAACTTGAGGGATGTCCAATAATGGGATGGTACCCTTTGGGCCAGAAGAGATGGTAAGAGCAAGACCTTTGGTGTTCTGACTGGCTGATTAAGTTATTCTTCACTCTATAAGTCCCACCAATCCACTTTGGTCACACTGGAAGGTAATTTGCTTTTTACCCATTTGTGACCCTTAGCCCTCTGTGTCACTTTCCACCTTTTAATTTTTTTTCCATTTAAATTGAAAACTTCTCAGAAGATGATGTTTCTGTTTTCAAGATGCCAAGCCAAGCAAAACAAAGCCCAAATCTTGTTCAGGTCCTTTGGTTTCTGCTCAAATAATTAATGAGGTTTTGTGTGAGCTGTTGCAAAGTGCCTAGAGACTGTGAGATTTGCCTACACAGTTACCATGGTGCACCTTGGCCAAATAGTTGTTTGTGAAGCAATTTTGTCTCTAATATAAAAGGCACTGTATAAAATCAGTTCCTATTATTTTTCATAGAGAATTTTCCCTACAAACTGTAAGGTTAGATTTGCTGACTGTCTCCTTACACACTTCCAGATAATAATGATATATATTCTTCCAGCTAGCATATATCATTACTTTTTATCAAGCAAAGCTTAGTTCATAGCTGTAGAAACATTATGATTTACTGGCGTCTGGCCAATCTGTTAATTACCTGCTAGTTCCTTAATGCAGCTGGGGCTTTGTTTGATTTCAGTGTAAGTTATTAAGTTGCTAGTAAAGGATCAGTTCCTCATAAATTGTTTCTCTAAATAACTTTACAATGCTACAGAAATTTAATTTTTATATTTTTTTTCTTATAAATAAGAATAAATATGTGGGGGACAGCTTTAAATTGCAGTTATAAAAGGCAACTCTTTTGATTTGAGATATCAAATATTAGCCTCGTATCCATGTGAAAAACATCCAAGTGACACAGACCTGTAACTTAGGCACCTTCATGTCTTTGGGAGAATCTCAGTAGTTTTACGTGTACCAGACTGATTGAAGGCTGATTTGTTTCGTAATGTTTGGGATTTTTGGTCATTTTGTTTTACAATTGTAAGATCAGATTAAGAGATCTTGGGCCAGGCTTCACTTGTGTTAAGTCCATTGAGATAATTTACAATAGTTAAGGCTCTGGCTGTGTTAAAGTAATTGAGACAGATAATAGACTTAGTCTCTTTTTCTGTATCTTATCCCTTTCTCTTTTGTTTGTATTTTTCCCAGAAGTTATAAGCTACTTATTTTTTTAAGATGTGGGAGAATAGATGGAAAACTCACTGTTCTCAGAAGGAAAAAGCTGGGACTGTCTGAGAATGCCTGGAAAGCATTCTTTCTAGTCAGCATCCTAGGCAGGTTATTTACCTTAGGTCCTAGGCCTTGCTTAGATGCTTCCTATCTGTCCAATAAGCCAGTGGACAGGATAGCTGATTTAAGGACAGGTATTACACACTCTTCTTGCAATGGGCCATTACTATGTTCTGTGTGAGCTGAACTCTGTGAGACAATTTAACAAATATGCCCAGGGGAAAAGAAGTCTATCAATCCATTTTCAGCTGTAACCTCAAGTGAAAGGATAAGTTGAAATCTTTCAGTCAAACACAGAGGGCAAAAAGTGTTGTTCTTGTCTTCTGGTGTTATATTCATCAGACTGGATGAGGTGCTTGCCTCAAGCAGTGAATCCCTATAGTAAGTGGCTGGCAAGCTATTAGAATAATCTAGAAATAATCTCATAATATTTCACCTCATAATATTTGTCAGGATCAAATCTGCTTGACTTTGGCTTGTTAGTATGGATTTGGGTAGAGTCTGTAAGGAGTGGGTGAAGTGGTGTAAGGAGACAGAGAAAAGCATGGTTTGTACAAGAAGGCTGAGGGCAGTAGTGCTTGCCTTAGTGGGGACTGTAGAAAGCAGGAGCAGAAGCTGTGCTGGAAGCAATACAGAGGTGCACAGTGCTTGTTCTCCTGCCCTGCACATGGCTTCAGCCTGAAGGAAAAAAAGTTGAGGTATCCAAAGCTACCTGTGATGAAAGCCTCAGCCAAAGTCACATGGTACTGCATAGTAGATACTAATTTACAAATACATTGGTGGGAGTTCAGCACCCACATAAGAAAGAATGACTTAAAGATGAGAGCAGCTGTTAGTGGTGAACTCTGTTGTCCGTGTTTGTATAGGCTGGCTAAGTAGGGGGAGAGGTGGCTTGATTGCCCACCTAATGTACACCAAAAGGAAAGATACAGGTTTATATCATTGCTGAGTGGTGGTTCTGACTGAAAAATAAACACCAAAGGAAAGTAGCTTTAGCTGAAAATTGAATTCTCAGAGGCAAGAAGTGCCTGATTTGATTGTTTGTACCCTTTTTTTCCTTGTCTCTCCTCATTTCCCCCTCCGGCCCTGTGACTTTCAGCCCTTTTAGGATTACCAGTCAGTCTCTCTTTGCCCTAGTGTGGAAGCGACAGCTTCTTTTATTTTGTGTGCTATGGTTATCTAACTTGTGCATCTCAGAGAAAAACTGATAAAGAGTGCTAAGACAAGATGGTCATTTTCAATCTTTAATAGCTTATCAGGTTTTTAAAATCTCATGAAAGAGCTTTGTGTTAGTTAAATGATGATTAATAGGGAAGCTTATGAATAAAATATACCAATTTATGCTTGATTTTGTAATAATAGTGTTAGACTTGACTCTTTGCTCTGACTGAAGTCTATACAAACAAAGGGATCACAAGAGAACAGCATGTCTCTGCTTGTTTAAATCAACTGGAATTAGTGTCAGATGCCCTTTGTGGTCCCCAAGTTAGGTGAAAGCACTGAAAATTAATGTGGTTTTCTACCAGGATAGTCCAAGATTTAAAGCTAAGACCTAACCTACCTACTTTATATCAGAAGATTCAAACAGTCTGTGGAACAATATAGAAACTGTGATAAAGTTACCATTTTTGTGCCTTAGGAAGGGAATAAAAGAGAAAAATGGTATTGTCATGATTAACTCTTCATTGTTTTTTTCCCCTAGTTGTTTTGCAGGTTGCTGTAGAGTCACCCTAGGGAATTTTCTGTCTGGGTGAGAAGATAGTTGTGGTTACAGTGCAAGTTCCCACTTGTGACAGGGTGGACGTTCCATCCATGGACAGAGGGTGGGCCCTTCCAGGTTTTGAATACTTACCTGTCTTATAGTTTAGGCTGACTGGGCAGCAGGTTCAGATAGATAGAAATAAGCTATTTGCAAGTACAATGGCACAGTCAGATGAAGGTTGGCACTAGTCTGATAAAAAATGATCAAACTTCTGTTTAGAGAAACAGGAAAAGCAGTCAAGACAGGAAGCTAAAAGCCATACAAGATTTCAAGCTTATTCCCTATGCCACTATGAACAATTAAATTTACACAGCGTTGTCAATTGATTGTGGGTTTTTTGTTTATAATGCAAACGTACTGATGTTCTCTTTCTTCACTTGCAGCTGCCCTTAGAGCTTGTGCTGATGGAGCTGCCAATCATCTCTACCAGGTCATGGAAGGGAGCCAGGAAAGGTGTGTGAGCGATACACTTGAAGTCATTGAAGTCATCTTTTCTCAATGAAAGTAAAATGTGGAGGAACAGGATCTGTTCCGTTTCTTAAGTAGCTGCCTGCTCTGTGCATGGCACTTTAATGAACTGTGGCAGGTAGTATAATATTTTCTTCACATTATCTTAAATTTTTATTCCCAGCTACAATTTTTAAAAACACAGGTAGCCTGAAATACCATTTTCCCTGATGCCCACTGGTCTTTTTTTCTCTTGAAAGCCCTGCTCTCAGTCTGTTTGGTTCTATGCATCCATCAGAGTTAGGCCTCTGAAAAAGCTTGCTGTTGCCCCTAGCAAGGGTTGCCTAAAGGAACATCTGATGCCTGTCACCACGAGCTGAAACAAAGTATGTCCTCTTCATTTGTCATGTGAGGCCTTAGAGGAAATCTGCCTACTTTGTGAAGTGAAATGGATAGTAAAATAGGAAGTCTTCTTTTTGAATTATTTCTCAGTTAGTGTCAGGGCATCATAAATGACCAAAGACAAGTACAGAGATTATCTATAAATATGTACACTAGGTGAGGAAATATGACTGAAAGAATATGTTATTGTTTTCTGCAGTGGCATTTAAAATTGTAAAATATCCCAGGTTTCTGCACCAGAAGTGTTGAGCTGGGGTTGTGATGCAAAATGCTGCATTCAAGTGTTTTCTTATTTTTGTAGTAGAACCATGGAATGCTGTGCAAATTTAGCTAAGCATTCTTTTTGTTGTCTTTGGGATTTTCAGTTGTTTTGAGCAAGAATTCATAAATAAATAGTTCCATAAAAGCAAATTGATGAAACTGACTCTCGGAGCAAAGCAATGAGAAAGTATCAGGTAGAGCTTACAATCTTGTGAACAGTTTTATTCATACGCAAAATCTGACACACGTGGTGCTTTTCATCTCATGGAAAGTATGATGGAGGCATGGGGAAGCTCAGTTTCCTCCTCTCCTTCAGAATAGAGTTAGAGAGGAAGACTGTAGTCTAAAAGTAAAAATTAACTAACAATTTCTTCCTTTGAGAAGTTTATCTGAAGTTCTACAACTGCTAAAACCAAGACTGGAGTCTGGGAACCACTACTGTTGTAGAATATGTCCTACAACATTGTATTTCTCCTTTTCTAGTAGTTGCTCACAGAGCCAGGAAAAACTTAGGCAGGTATCTGTTTGAATTCAAGACTGACTTGCAGCAAACAGTTCTCTTTGATAATCGTGATGCTCTCCAAAGAACAACATTTGACAGCTTTTGCTTTACCTTCTCTGGTAACCCATTCATCTGTTCTGCACACCTTTATGTTTATATTAAATAAATATAATTCAGGGGAAAATAGAAGATTAGACTTTGACTTAATAGTTCTTTCAGCCTTGCATACGTGGCCCTTGGAGTATTCTTTTCTTCTGTCTTTCTTCTTCTCATCTTAATTGCTTTGGGTAGGTATATTTTACCTTCAAAGTAGTTCTTTTGAAACAAAAAAGATGTGCATAATTTGGATTTTTGTCTTTAAAGAAATCATTCTGCTGGAAAGAATACTTCTCTGAAGTATTTTTCTGTAAATTCTCTGTCCATTGCTATTAAAGAGCCATCTGCTCAGACTCTACTGACATGGTAATGATTTTTTAATGCTGTCTTAACCTTCTTTTAAAACTATACTTTATTCAAAACCCTGATACCTAATGGTGTTGTTTCAAAACCTAAAAAACTGTTGTCCTTTAATTTTAGAGAGATTATTATATACAAGAGATATAAATTAAAAAATTTGATTGATATTTTGAGCTTGGTTCTCAGTGACACTAAAGTCTATGAAGAATCCTTTAGAATGGGAATAAATGATAATATTTTGGCAAGAAAACTGCTTTCAATATGAGGTTGTTGCACAGGTGTCTTCCTTTGGAAATAAATTTATATTACAGAAGCACAGAATGGGTAAAGTTGGAAGGGACCACAGTGGGTTGAAGAAGCCCTTCTTGTTGTCCTTGACAGCCTTGGCCAGCTTTAATTCCAAATGGACCTTAACCATCCTCATTGCATTTATACTTACTGTGACAATCTCTCTGAATTCATTCCAAGTGTCCTGACACTGATTCAGTTTCCTATATATTTCCTGTTTATACCTGAGTAATGACAGGAGTACCTTGTTCATACACACAGGCCTTTTTCCCCTTGGCCTGATTTCTTTCTCATTGGGATGCAACATTCTTGAGACTGGATGAAGTGATCCTTGAATATCAGCCAGCTCTCCTGGACCTCTATTTCCTGAAGGCCTCCTTCCCATGGGATTCTCCCAAGAAGATCCCTGAAGAGGCTGAAGTTAGCTCTTCTGAAGTTCCTGGTTACAATGTTACTCACTGCCCTGCTTCCTCCTTCCCGGTACTGAACTCCATAGCCCCATGGTCACTACAGCCAAATCTGTACCCAGCATCCACAAGGTCAAGCAGCACACCATTCCTTGTGGTATCCTCCATTTCTTGTGTCAGGAGCTAGTCATCAGTGCTTTGCCCAAACCTCCTGGACTGTTTATGCATCACTGTGTTGTTTCTCCAGCAGATGTCAGGGTAGTTAAGGTCTCCCACAAGAACCAGCGCCTGTGACTTTGAGACTGTTTTGAGCTGCCTGTGGAAGGCCTCATCAACCTCCTCCTCCTGCTCAGGCGACCTGTAGCAAACACCCACAACAGCTGTCACCCTTACCCGTCTGTCCTTTTATCCAAACCCATAAGCCCTCAACTTTCTCATCATCCTCACCAAGACAGCTCAATACATTCCAAGTATTGCCTCACTCGTAGAGGGCAGCTCCACTACCATACCTTCATGGTCTGTCTCTCCTAAACAGTGTGTAGCCCTTCATGACAACATTCCAGTCATGGGAGCTACCCCACTATATCTCCATAACCGCAGTGAGATATGTGACTGCACAGAGATCTCTAGTTCCTCCTGTTTGTTCCCCTTACGGTGTGTGTTTGCACACAGGCACTTTATAGAGGTATTTGATTGTGTCAATATCCCAGGAGGGGTGCAGAGGGATGACCCATAATCTTGTCTGGTGGTTATTATATCTTTGGATGTTTGGGCTTAATCAAGGTATGCCCTCTTGACCCTCCTTTTGCTGTTACCGTGGTTGCTATAGTTCTCTGCTTCCTACACCTTATCTCTGTCAAGCCTGGCTATGCCCCCATCCCCCTTCAAATCTTGTTTAAAGCTCTTTCAACAAGCCCAACTAACTTCTGAGCTACGATTATTTTTCCCCCTTCTGTCTAACCCCATTTATTGCTAGCGGGGTTGGTGTCATATAAACAACACATGATCAAAACTCCCACAATATTGCTGCTAACACCAGTCTCAAAGCTAGATCTTCATCTGCATGATTTTCCTATATACTGCCCCAACATTCCTGGCAAGTGGCAGGACAGGAGAGAACATAACTTGTGCTGCAGACCCCTTGAGCGGTTGCTCCAAGGCCCTGAGGTACCTCTTTCTTGTCCACAGCCTTCTTCTTGGGACTTCATTGATATCCTTTCAGAAAACCAGTAGCAGGTAATAATCAGTGGGCCATACCACCTTGTGGAATTTCTTCATGATGTCTCTTCTCTGGGCCCCAGGAAGGCAACACATCTCTCTGTGGGTTGGGTCCAGTCAGCAGTGAAGTACTGTGGCTATTTTGAATTGCCCATTCCCATACTCTAGAAAATACAGAGCTAAAAATTACCTCGAGATCCATCCTACTTTTCCTCTGCTTTAAGGTGGAGACAAAGCTATCTGTTCCACTCCTGATGCATAACTAGTTAGCTGGTTCTTAAAAATCGTCAAGTGACAGCCCTGTCTGCCCTCCCAGCCCTGCATCCTGCTTGCTCTGCTTTGGACTAAAATATGCTGAGCTTGTTTGGTCTTTCTATTAGCCATCTTTTCTTATTGCTCTTATTGGACTCAGTTCTAAAATTGCTGTGTCTGAAACCAGGCAAGATGATATGCAGGAGACTTTCTCAGTGCCAAATATTTCTTTAACTTGCTTTTCAATATGTTGGCCTATGCTGGTGGATGAAAAGCAGCAAAGAGTGATTCAAGAGCTTCCTGCCCCCATCTGTTTCCTGTTTTCTCCACTGATGTCTTGACTTGCCTTTGTGTTTGACCCATTAAGCAAAGGAAGTTCCCATCTTCCTTTCTATGGCACTGACCAGTCTGACATAGCAATGAGACTTCAGGTCATGAGGTTAAGATATGTAAGATGTTATATATCTTCATCTGTGTTTATGGTGTCATTTTTATGATGTTAGTTTGGTTTTCCCATTTTCTCACATCTGATTTGCAATTATTTTTGTTTAAAAACAAACCAGTCCAAGAAAACCTTCATTTTTTAAAGAACTAACAAGGAGAAACCATGCTGGGTTTTTTCAATGACATGTTAAAACAAATTGCCTTCTAGAGCATGAGGGCTAAAAAGAGTAACCAAAATGGCAGGATAACTTTCCCTTAAAGAGGCTGGTGCATGGGAGCTAGTCAGTGTTGGGGGATACAGGAAAGGCAGGAGTAGAAAAGGGCTGAATGCTGGTGCTTTTCTCTCTCTGACTCTACAGTCCAGAAAGCTTATTTTCCTTAGACTGTTAACACCAGCTCCCACTTAGAAATAAGGATTATTGCTAAACCGTTCTTGATTGCTAAACGTTTGCACCTAATCAGAGTTAATGGTAAGTTACTGATCTTTCTGGATTTTTTGCACTGCCTTATTCTATCTGCCTTACCTATCCAATTTTGAATTTTCTCAAATCATTATGAAGCACTGCTTTCCACTTCAGCATGAGGCTGTTGCTTATCTGAATCACACTACAGAACTTGTTTCTCAACACTTTCTGATTAAATCTTCAGGCATTGATTAACCTGGATGTCACTGGCTTTGGGGTATACGAAGGTGAAAATGCGTTGAAAACTACCATCGTATTGGAACCTTCAAAACCAGTCATTAACACTTGTGTCATGGATGCTGTTTTCCAGAGGGATGTCGAATTCATCGTGTACTCAGGTTTTGCAATGTTAAGAGCAACAGGCTAAAGAGGAGAGGGGTGAGCTCTAGAAGAGGAAGGATAATCCAAACATGAAAAATACTATGTTTCTGGGGTTCCACTTAGTATTTCAGACTTACTGTGTGACACTAGTTGGCTTGCCTACAGTCACTGAGAACATCAGTTTCACCCCTTTCAGTTTCTTCCTGTGAACTGTATAAAATATAAGAGTAGCAGTAAAACTGGAAAATGAAAACTAGCATTTTCTACATATTAAACACACATGATGTGAACTCAGGTGATGCATGAAAATGCAGCTGCTATTATACAATTCTTCTCTGAACTGGGCATGAATGGAAGCTCTACAGGAGTGTTCTTCAAGAAGCTCTACAGGAGTGTTTAAAGATTAGGAATAAATTTTGTGGACATTTCCATTTGAGGCAGCCGCTAAATTTCAAATACAGGCCTCAAAGAAATCTTTTTGCAATCAACTTATATCTTTGACATCCCTGTTGAGATGCAAGTCCACTTCGGCTTTAGCTTGCCTGACTTCACCCATCCCCAGGCAGAGCTCTGTGCACTCCAGTTTCTCTCTTACAGAAAGGGCAACTTTTCTTCCCCATCCTCCTATCCTGTTCTTCCTAAAAAGCCTGCATCCCCTTATTGCAACACTCAATCCAAGTTTCTGTGATCCCAAGAAGATTATAGCTCTGCAACTGCACACAAATCCCTGTGTTTTTCTTCCAAGCTGTGTGTGTTTTCCAGGCCTTTATTTTGTCTCAAAGTTTTAAAGTTAAGCAAGAATTTAGCCTTTGGATAGGAAGACTAAGCTAATGTAACTTCCATGAGGAAAAGCAGTCATATACTTGCTAGTGTGAAAAGTAGAAAGATAACTCATAGTGGAATTGTCTGTATATTTTGATGGTTTCATGTGTGCATTTTAGCAATTAGTGAGGGTTAGTAGTGCCTTGGCTACTTCAGTTGGCTCTTTATTACTTATACTGACTTTGCCTAATCCAAGAACCAGTGCCTTCATTGTCAAGATAATCAAAAGAGAAACAGTCGGACAACAGCTAGCAAACCCCATGTGTAAAATGAGATCTTCTGTCTTGTTTCTTGAATAACCTTCTACTCATGGAAAAGTGGGTCCCTAATAAGATTATTATACTGAGAAAATCATATATACTTTGCTGTGTTCCGTATTGGATTAGAAATAGGGTACTTATGAAGGTAATTAGCCATTGATGTAGCTTAATGTGGAGTTGAGAGGAATGCTTTACTTGAACTCTTCAGATTAAACTGAGTATTGTTTTTTAGCTATCTAATATTCAGGCAAAATTTAGGGCACTGATGCAGAAAACACTGAATGAGATTTTCTGAGTATAGTGTTATACTAGAAGAGTACAATGGTCGTTTCTTGTCTTTAAATCTATTCATTGTATGATTTTGGGAGGAAGTGAGATAGTTATACATATGAAGTTTTCACTTTATTCATGGTGATATGAGGATATGTTTCAGTAATGTTTTAGAAAAATATGGCCTCTGAAACTGTTAGGTCAAAGCCAGCACCTTTGCTGCTTTACTGCTGGTGAAGGGTTCTTTGATTTGAGGGATTACAATCCAAAAGCTAAGAAATTGAAAGCTTAGGCAGTGCTTTATTTGTCAAATGTCTCAAGGAGATCTTTTACATCAGACATCTTTGCCGGACCTAAAAACTATAGCAGTGTTTAAAGATAAAAATTGGAATCTTGCATTTATTGTAATGAATTCTGCAGGAGAGTTCAGAAGAAAACATCCCTATTCACAGTTTCCTCTTTTAGGAAATACATTACTTGGAATCCATTTTTAAATCTTTAGAAAACAACCAGGTGCTAACAAATTTAAAGAAACCCAAGCAACTTATCTCTTAGTGTTTGGAAAGATGAATCCATTTGAAGTTGCATAATGTGTTCACTTCAGGTAGTGCAGGTGAGAAATTCTCAAGATACCTTATGATCATGTAGTTTTTCTTTGCTTTTTTCATTTATATCTTCAATTTAATTACTTTCACTCGATTGCATTTTCAAATGCATTTATGTTCCAGTAGCTGTGCACTGTTAATATAAGTCAAGATTTGTTCCAGAAACAGTGAAGAGTTGAGGTAGCAGGACATGAATATCACAAAATATGCATAGATTCAGTCCTTGATTTAAACCAAAATTAGCTTCCTGTATTGGAAACCATTTCCTGAAAGTATTAGGGCAGTGACATCACTAGGCATATCAGACTGATTTGGTCTCTGAATCGAATGCTTACAGAAATTAGGAGACTTGGAATCATTGGTCTATTTTTTTTACTGCAAGGTTCCTCTTCATATTAAACAGCTGCCTTAGCCAGACCCAGGAGTATGTATTATTCTGGAAAAAAGGAGTTATTTCTATTTACTTAGTCATTGCATGCTATAAAGGAAAAATCTGGGAGTTACACAGCCATTAGTGTGGATTCACTTGAGAATATTAGAAGGGGAAGAAGTACTCTTTTGCATATCAGATGAAATGGACATATATTTTGAGAGAGACATCAGCAACTGGGTTTACTTGGAGCTGCTTCTAATTGTAGTTACTACCTAAAGCATAACAGAAAATAGGCAAGGGGTTTTTTTAATCATTACCTCAAACTGAAAATCAAATAGCAGATAACAATAAAATATATGGTCTTATAAATATTAACAGTATCTAGCTGAGATTAAATTACTCTTTTTGTTGAATTTCTATTACTTTTGCTAGTCAAGATGGTAATTGTAGAATCATAGTAATATTCATAATTAAAATTATGGGAGGTGACAGTGCTGCCTGTTATTGTGACTCCTGAAAGTTAGATCTAATATAAAGGCTGGGTCTCATCATGCCCTTACAGAAGCTGTGAAATGGCTGGCTTTTCATCCCTGAGGTACATGTGTGTACATGGATGTACGAATGCTTTGTTTCTTTTAATTTAGGAAACAGTGGAAGCAAGTTACTGCCTTACCACAGGACCATGCTTTCTTTACAGGAGAAGAGTAGACAAGAAAAAGCAGCTCTAGGTAGAACCTCTGGATATGATTCACAAGAGTCAGATGTAGATGTACCAGGTTTTGTCTAGAGTAAAAGTGAGAGGATTGTCTACAGGTAAAAATGGAGAACTGGGAAGCAAGACCTTTATTTTGTTCCTTTATTAATTTGCTCAAAGTCTTGCAGTGAGTAACAAAATCATCTTACATTCTCAGTTAGTTACCTCTGCAATGCAGGCAAATAGTTCTAAAGAAGCAATAAAATGCTTTCCTCATTCACATGATCTCATCAGAGTTTCGATATTTCATTGTTAAAAGATGAGCCTATCAAAGGGCCAGGTATCATTCCTCATGAGATCAGTATTTAATAATGAATAGAAGGTCCTAGGTGGAAGCAGATTTGATCTCCCTGAATGCTCCAGGGATCTGCATGCTTTGCCATAAATTCCCTGATTTTCTTTCTTTTTTTTTTTTTTTTGGATGCCTCAAGATATTTAAAGGTGGCATTAGGACCCTGTTTCAGTTACATAAACAAACATTAAGTGTGAATCTCTGCTGTTTTGGAATTATTCTAATCTTGTTAAGAAGTAGATAAGAAGGACCAGGACAAGAATCTAGGGAGATAGAGTGATGAGCAAAAACAAAACAGGTGGACAGTTCAACTTTAGAAACCAGGTCTCCTGGCTGCAAGAGAGGTGTTTTGCCCATAAAACTGCACTGTCCCAGTAAGAGCACCATAAACCAAGTTTAAATTGCCAGCCAGGAAAATAAAGTGTCACAATTTGTCCAGAACAGTAGTTCTAGGGGAAAAAAAAAAAAAAGCAGGGAAAAAAGGGGCTGAGGAGAATGGAGAATAAAGGGACAGTTTCAATTAATCCCAGGTCTTTCAATCAGAGGGTTTGTACTGCTTCAGCTTATTCTTCAAATAGCTGTATCTCTGCCCCTAGTGTACTGTAAGTAGAGGAATGTCATTGCCATCTGGGTGATTTCTGGCTTTATGACATGGTAAAAATCATTTATGGCCACCCCAATGCTAGAAGTTAGGACTTCACAGTGATAAAATATCCATGCATTGAGTCACATCTGGAGCAAGCAGCTTGGAAAAGACTCCTGAGCTGGCCAAAGAGTACTCAGCACTCTATAGTGGTTTGGTTTCTTGTGCCTAAGGAGTAATTCTCAGGATCCAAGACAAGGTGACTCTGTGTGGAGTGTTAGGGTGAAATGTATGCCTGTGTTTCCTTTGCACCTCTGACTATCAATAGAAATTAAGGATTAAGCAGGCAATGCTTGTTTTTGTGGAGCAATGCTTTCTACAAGTGCTTGGGGCAGTTTGGGGACTGGGAGCTTTCCTGTTCCTGAAACTAAGCAAAACTAGAAAGTTCTAAGAAGCCTCAAACCAAGCTGGGTCTTTTCTGCAATAGTAGTTGTCATTTAAAATTTAAAGTACAGATTTTATATTGAATGTGGCAAGAATGATCTCAGATTTGAAAGAAGCTCTGTTAGGACCTGAGAAGAATGCCAAGAGCCGTGTTCAATCAGGGAGCACAGAAATCCATGTGCTATCAATGCCTTAAAATGAATGTATGTTTATAAATGACCTTAGAGTTGAGTAATCTGCACTGTTACACTTCAGACTTTTAGGGAGGGATTACTAGTGCTATAACACCCATTCTCTTTTTGGTTTTCTTTTTTTCCTAGCCTGCAGAATTCTGGCAAAGAGCAGGTATAGTCCTTTGCAGGTGACTTCAAATCACAGTGTATTGCATAATGAGACTGAAGGCAAAAAATACCCATAGCTAAATTATTCACATTAGTTTTTGCTGTCTCTGAAATGTTCTTTCAGTAAACTTATTAGTGATTGTTGGAGCATAAACATATTCTGGGTGTTTATTGCTTGGTTTTCTTTCCTATTCTCTTTCTTCAGTAGACTTTGCTGTCTTTTTATAAATATGTGAAAGCCAGAATTTCTGACTTTTAACAATTTGCATTCAAATGGACACTTTTCTTTTCAGAACAGATGATTGTATTCTTCAAATCTGTTTTAATTTAGTGTTAGTGAAGCCAGAAGATTGCAAATGGGGGGATTTTATGTATTGTAGAATATAATGAGGAGTAAAACTT
Organism: Lichenostomus cassidix; assembly: GCF_008360975.1. Classification (NCBI taxonomy): domain Eukaryota; kingdom Metazoa; phylum Chordata; class Aves; order Passeriformes; family Meliphagidae; genus Lichenostomus; species Lichenostomus cassidix. The sequence goes on from NC_139482.1 coordinate 51,096,716, forward strand.
GAGAATATAAATCCATTCATCTTTAAACTATTTTTCCTAGTTGTTCTGCTAAGATTTGTTTTTAAATCTAATTGTATTCCGAGTGGTTTCGTTCCACAAATGGACTCTTTCAGCTTTTCACTTAAAAATGTTTTGTGCCACCGTTGTTTTCACAGAAAATGCTGTCAAGAACAAGGAACTGTGTTCTCAAACTATGATCAAGGCTGCTTGTTACAGCTGATAAATAATATTTAATATATTCACTATTTAGGGTTAAAAGATGAATACCCTGTGCCTCTTCTGACAAGGATGAACCATAGAGCAAAAACTGCAGAACCAGTTGCAAAGCCATCCATGTGAAGGGTTGAGCATCAAATAATTGTTGGTTGATTGAAAATTAAACTGACTGGTAACCTTAAATTAAAATTAAGGTTACCAGTCAGCTCTACAAATTCCATAATTTAAGACAAGAGGGTTAATCCTTGTTAAAAAATTGGAGCTCTGAGACATCACAGAATCAGTTTTGTTCTTCTACCAGAAATAACTTGCTCAAAAATGTGGATAGTGTGTACAGTGGTACCTCCAAAGCTGCTCCTGAATACACTTACATGCAGAGAAACTCAAATCTCCCCCAATTCGTAGTTCACACAAAAATCACACTCATGGACATGCACACAACTGTGCAACCACCATACTACCTGCCTTATTTAGGTAACAGCCTGGGCTTCATTTTTGCACAATGGTGGAGGAGGAAACAATCTTGTAATGCTTTGAGTTAGTTGTATTTAAAAAAAAAGGGAGAGAAATTGCTGTGTCTTACATGGAGACTTCAAAAAAAAAGTTTTAGTCAAGATACCTGAAAACGTAGTGAGTGTCAATGATATGAAAATGTAAAGAATTCTGATTTTTGAGCAAAGGAAGAAAGATCTGTTTTCAATAACAGATAAAATGAAAATACATCAGGCATTAATGTTAAAAGATAGTCAAAAGGCTGTTGGAAATTGTATAAGCTGTACAGAACTATCTTGCCTACTGGTCCCAAATAACTGAGCAGAATGATGTCTGATCATACAGCAGGTAGATTAGATCCAAGGTTACAGAGGGTCTTAAAACAAATGGAAATGCATAAAGGTGGGGTTGTGTTTGATGCTTTTCTACCTGTGTGGGACATTCCACACGAGTAAGTCTAGAGTCTATTTGCAAACTGGTTTTAGTGTCTCCGCAGAACCCTGGACTAGTATCAGCACATCTTTCAGCTCTGGCTCATTAGCTCACCAATGAAATAGGGAGTGTTTCAACTGTAATATGCACTAAGGCACTAAGATATTTTCTGATGCCAGAGTGAGCATGTTCTGCATGCTGTGGGCAATGCCTTTACTTGCAAATGTTTTCCATTTGGTTATCTTTTTGTAAGCACTTGTGTACATATCAGCACCTCAGGAACAGATTAGCACTGCAAGGATATGCATAGAAGAGTGAACTTTAGAGAGATGAGAGAAGAGAGCAGTAGATAAAGGGCTGGATGACAACTTTAGCATACCACCAAAATACCTGTGTGTTGTGAGACAGTCTGAACATGGAAACATTCAGAATAAAAATACATCTGTTCTGCAGTAGTTCTTTTTGGCTCAAACAGGGGCATATGCATATTACTGAAGTGGGCTAAGGAAGAGACGCATTCAGCTTCTATTGGCTTTGGAGCAATGTCCTTGTTTGTTCCTCTGAGTAGCAAGGAATATTAGGCAGACTACAAAATAAAAAGAGTCAGAGAAATAATATGTGAGAATGAATACAGCTGAACATGGTCAAAATTTATGTTTCATTCTAGAGAGAGAAGAAACAAACCAAGACTGACCAGTGACTATTTCTGTGGGCACACAACATAAAGATCCTACTAGAAATTAGGCTGGGGCTTTTTACAGGATTTTGAAATGCACCTGGTTAATGAGGGGAACTGCGATTCCATGCAGGCTTGCCAGTTTTGTTCTCTTTTTAGTGTTACTTAGGTATTTTTCTTCATTGTCACAACACAGAAATATATGGGGCCTGTGTTTGTTGAGTAGGGACCCAGATTGCTTTTGTAGGAATTCAGGATGTTTACTGACTTAATTGGTGAGATATTATGCACTAGATGTCTAAGCAATTACACCCTCTCCATGCATTGCCCTGAATTCTTGCATTATAACTGATATTTTACATGATGCATCACTTCTCCGTGGTGATTGCAAGCAGGGAAATCACCACAGCTGGATCTAATGTTTTCAGCAACCTGGTATGGTTCCAACAGCCTGTGAAATGGATGGAGCAAGAGAGAGACTCCTACTGTTACTTTGTCAGTAGCCACGTCCTCCAAAGACTGGGACATAATCCATTTTTATCCCTTGTGCTTTAAAAAAAATCCCAAAGCAAACAAAAAGCCTTTTAACTGTGTAAATATTGTTTGAGCATCTATTACTCTGATTCCAGCATTGGCAGTAGTTGGAAATTATTACTGCTTATTGTATGTGAAATAACTTTGAGGTGCCCATACAGTGATCAAAATATTTAGAATAGTCACAGTAACACCAGGAATGAAATTAACCTTGTAGAAATAAATGATTCTTGGTCTAAGAATTCTTGATCTATTCTTGGTCTAACTCTTGAGGGATATCCCACCTACACAAGCTACTTAACTCTTAAACTGCCTGGCTTTCCCTGGTGGTTAAGAAACTCCAGCTGGAATAAGTTTCTTTCTTTTGAAATTAAGCTGAGTGGGCAGTTCAACATACTTACATGAGGTGATTAGCAGGAGTGTGTAGATAAGATGTTTTGGACCACAGAGTATGCATGTGCATGCAGTTTGCTCTTCATTTTCTTCAGTGTGTTGATCTCTGTGTCAAAGGTATCTGGCATATAAAAAAAAGAATAGAAGTAATAAGTAATCATGTAGCTCTTCTTCTTAATTTATTCAATATATGTGTTTTGCATAAATTAGACTGACTATCTAAGTGAAAGGACAGGTAGGGATTTGCAGCTTGAGACTGGATTCATCCATTAGAGACCTAATATGATGCCAGTGAAGAAGATTGATAAGGATCAGCAGGTTAGAAAAGGTGTATTTTTCGAGTGCTTGATGAATGAAACAATGACACAGGGTAGCAACGGCAGCGGATAAAAGGCTGTGCCTTTGGACTTCCCCTTTTTCTTCAGCATAGAGGGTGGTATGTGGGTGTAGCTCAAAATATTTTGTATGAGACTAGTAAGATTTTTAGGTCAGCTTCTGTTCTTTTGGGTTTTTTAAAGCTTGTGAGTGGGTAGTAGAGTGCTTGATTGATTGATTTATTGTTTCTGCAATTGGTGTGAGTTACAAGTCCCATGACACTGTTCAGTGGTGAGCATCCAGCTGTGGGCCAGAGGAGTGCCTGTGGCTGTCATTCCCTCTGCACAGAAGTGAAGTCACTCTGCAAGGGCTTGGAATCATAGAGTCTTTATACACCAATGCAAGAGCACTCTGAATATCTCTGTTTCTTTGTCAGCAGGGTTTTTGCCTTGGTGTTTGGAGGATCTAAACAGGTTAGGCATGGACATAATATAAAAAAGGCAAAAATTGGAAGGGAGGGAGAAAAACAGGGCACAAGGAAAAAGATGGGAAGGGAATGAAAAGGGTTTTGATACTAAAGCTGAAAAGGAGACAAGTCTCTGGAATAAACCTTACTAATAACTGCAGTGGAGCAACTGTTATTCTGTAACAAAAAAGAAAGGTTTTATTATTTTCCTCTGCAAATTCCAGCAGTATCTGTAGGAGGATTGATGTTTTCTAATTTTATAAGCTGCAGCAGGGGTGTTAAATACTGGTGACAGATCAGACTGGAATCGTGCACGTGAAGGTATTTTGAATAGTGAAAGACAGACTGTCCCAAAAAGACACCTGAAAAGACAAAGAGTCAGTAAAGAATTCCGTGCTTTCTTTCTTTTTTGGCTCTTTTTTTGGCTCTTTTTTTTTTTTTTTTTTTTTTTTGTGCTATAACATCATCTGTAAGGTTTGACAACAAATGGTTGTAATTAAGGAAGTGACAGATGTGGATGTCAATATCTCTTCTTTCTGATGCATTCAATTGTAGGGAAAACAAAAAGAAAATTGTACATAAGGTGATTTTGGGGTTGTTTTGTACAGGAGGGAATTGTATGAGGAGCATGCATGGATTGATGTGATTTTGCTCTCAGAAGGAATTCTCAGGATGGTGAAGAATCCATTTTGAAGAGTTAACATTCCTAGCAAATGAGTTATTGGACCAGCACCTACTCTGCAAGCACTAGTCTGCTCTGATTGTCACCAAGGGGCCAACATTAATCCACTGTTCAAAGCTTTGCAGCAAAGCAATGAAAGCAACTGCACAAGCTCTGGTCCTGCCTCTCATCTTGTGAAAAGGTTACTGCTCTCTGATTTCCTTTCAGAGTCACAGTGTTTCAGCTTGAACAGCATTTTCTGACAAAGACAGGAGCTGGAGCTGTGCTACACTGTCATTTGGCTTAGTGGGATACTTAAGCTTCTGCTGGTTTAAACAAATAGGAATTAAATGGACAAATCCCTCCTCATTTCATTACTCCCTCCTCTCTGCCCCACAGTGAAAGTAATAGGGAAGAGCATTCATGATCATGTTTACTGTAATGAGCCTGTCCTCTGGGAATACTCTTGTGGCATCTTTTAATGTTAATTTAGTATTGATTTATGATTCTAATTGATATGCTCTAGCTCTTGTTCATTAAGTGACCACATGCAGGGTTCTCGTGTTTTGTGTGTTCCCTGTAAAAACCTGTGCACTTCATTAAATCTCAGCATTAAAGGAAGTGTTTCCAGGCAAAGCAATATTCCAACAGCACGCTGCAATTGCACAGGAGGGTCCCAAGGTCACAAACTCCTTTCAGAGGTTAATTAAGTCTGAAAGAAAGGTATTCTGTTGTAATTAAATAGTAATGAACAAGAGGCCAGGAATATTTGGTGCATAATGCAGTACCATGAGGCAAAGCCAAAATCGTCTGCAAATTTATTGTTTTATTTCATATTCTATTATAAAATACCCTTGGGTATCAGTGTAATTTTTATTCTCCAACTTGCCTGTGACAGAATGGGGATTAAGTGGTCAGCGCTGTCATGCATATATGTGATCATAATACACCTCAGTAGTGGTTTCAAGAACTCTAATAGCATTGCCAGTATGCTGAAGAGGGCTTTCATCCGGAGTGTGATGCCTTCCCCATTCTGCAGGATCACATTTTTAATCAGAGGGGAAAGTGCTTCCTTTGCCTCATTCACACTGGAAAAGCTGTGGCAAGTTTTGACTTCTTTTAGTACTGCCAGCAGAAATACAATCATGTTCATGACCCTGTTTAAGAGCTCATCAAAATTTCCCTTTTAGTTCTTGTGCTTCTGTGGTTTAATATTTCAGCCTGTTCAAGTGCATTAGGCAGGATCCTGGCACAGGACCATAGACAAGTTGTCAATCCAACTGTTAGATTTTTCTTTATTTTATTCCCACGACCTTCTTTGGAAATTAGCCAATTCCAACATTCACACACTGACTTGTTCCACTCTGTTATCTCTGAAGAGTGAATTATTTTAATCTTGAATCATATCAATCTAAAGGTCAAAAGCATGAGTTACCAGTAAGCTGTAGATTTAATTCCTTACTTCCGTGTTTTAAAGGTGATTTTAGTTATTTTATTTTCCCATCTGAAAGCTGCATTTGTGAACTGTTTTTCCCACATTGTAAAAGAAAGAAACGGGGAAAATTGTTTGTACCTACTCCTTCCTGGAGCTCTTCCATGCCCCAACATCAGCCAGGATGACAACTGAAAAGAAATTGCCCTTTGATTACACAGCTTGGCCTCTGGAAAAGCTGCATCGTCTCATGAATGCTGTAGCCTGTTCTTCTTGGGCCTTGGACCTGGCTGTGATCCAATGGCTTGGAAAGAAGATATTCTCCACCTCCCTCTCTATCGTGGACATTCCTATCTAGGTAAGGGAGGTGGTGGTTTTTTGAGTTAGGGAGCCACATGGCCTGAAACACTTCTGATGGGATCCCCAAAAACTGCTGCAGTGTGAACTGCACCAGAGGCTCATTGCTACCTGATGAGAGTGGGTGTGCTGAACTTCTGGGGTACATGGAGCTGAATTTAAAGGTGGGAATGGTCCAAAATCTTGGTGTCTTTTTATCAGCATCTAAGTCCAAATTCCAATTTCTTACCAGCTGGCTGGCTGTAACCAGCTGGTGCAGGCTTGTTTTGCATCAAAACTTAGCAGGTATTTAACAGCCTAGGATCTAGGCAATGGCTTTGCTTACAATGAAGTAGAGTTCTCTGTTAATCTTTAGGCGGACTTTCTGTTTCTCTCCAAGAACAATTACAAAAGTAACCTTCAGTGACAGTTTTTCTACTATTCCAGTGAAATATGTGTCTCTTACCTCATTATCAGGCAGGTAGGTCTATTCCTCCTAACTTTACACATTTTTTAAAAACTTATCAGCCTGAGAATTAATATCCTGCTGGTATTAAACTGTGTGGAAAAAATTATCTAGTAGTGAATTTTACATTGAAGAAATGGGCCACACTGTCATTCAGTTGAATGACATCTTCTGTTGAATGACATCTCTAATGGTTGTTACATTCCATGTCACCCGTGGTAGTCTTCAGGCTACTCCCAGAGCATCTCAATACACACTAATTCAAAGTGTCTGATTCACAGCTTGTCTGTGTCCCGTCTTTTCCAAAGCATTTCCAATGCTGCATCCACTCAGGGTTCTCCTTCTTGCAGTGCACATGGTGCAGATGGCAGCAGGGATCTTAGACCTCTGAATGTGTTCCCTGAGGAACAACTACTATCACTTTATATAAAGAGATAGCTCTTAATGAGAGCTCATCATTGCACTTGTATTATTTATAGGTAGATCTGTGTCCTTAAGATCTAGTTCTCATCCTATAGGAAAAGTTAATAAAAGTGTTGAAATTTAACAAAAGATTAGGTCAAATTGATTATGACAATAATAGAACTTAGTAGAATAGCAGTCAAGGGTTATATAATTTTTTTTAATCATAATAAATTGTGAAGTTCATATGGGGGTATTATTGCATTTTTTAAAATAATAAGCAGTGCAGCAACAGCATCAGAATTTACATTAAATGTTTTTTCAGATACTCTACATGATAGAAAATTATTTGTACAGAGGCCAAGACAGGAACTTTTTTGGACAATGTGTTACTTATTGAGAATGAGATTGTTTCTATCTGAGAGTGCTTTTAGCCCACATAGACAAAAAGAGGGAAAGGAGGAGGATTGAAGAGGGGAGATACTGAGAACAGACAATTCTACAGTATCACGTGTATGCTTGTAAAGTTTCTAATGCCTCAATCCAGTGTACAGGGTTTTTTCTGTGATTGCTACTTACAAATATGCACATAAATCTATACATTGACCTGCCTGGATTTCGTATCTGTCAGGTAGGTATATATGTCAACGCTATCTTTTGTGCTCTTAAGTGGCAGTAAACTAAATGCTGCAGATACAAACAGGAGGACTGGCTCAGGTTCTCTTCAAACCTCTCCTCCACAGTATGATTTCCTTGCTTTTGATGAAACATTAATAAGGACAGCCAGCTTAAGTAACAGGCAGTAGGAGTTTGGTAGGTAGATCCCAGCCAGTCTGGGTATTAAAAGCTTAATAACAGTAGTAGCACATTCTTGCTTGCTCTGCTGATAATACACTGTAGCATCCTATTCTGACTAATGGGTGGGGGGGAGATGGACAGACACATACATTTTTTTCTTGAACACAGTTAAGACTCTCATATGTGTAGCTGGCAATGTTCTGGAAACAACCACACCAGGCCCTGCCATTATAACTACTCTACTACCAGTCTCTGAGCTGTTTTAAAGCTGGCTCAGATTTATATACACTTCAGTCAAGGAAGTTCTCAATGTAGCCTTGGAGACCCTTCACAATGCCCTTTAGATTTCTCTTGGTCATGCTTGCAGTTTTTTTGGGTCTGCTTTTCTTTTTCTTTTCTTTTTATCCTTTTTTTTCCTTTTCTTCTTTTTTTTTTTTTTTTTTTGGATGTGTGATTTGTGTTTACTTGTTGCCAGATTTTTTCTTAGCAATTATGTGGAAAATTGCTCTCTTTTGATTGTATTAAAATACAACAAAATAATTTTACATCCTCTTCTGCTCTACCAATTCTGAATGTAAGGATGAATTTGCTTCTGAGCTTGAGTTTTGCATTGAGCTCCTTGTGTGTACTGATTCAGCAGCTGTGTTGCATGTAGCTGTGCTGGTTTCAGATGGAGCTGGTACAGAACTTCCCTCTCCCTGGAGAGGAGATATGCTGTTTGTCTGTGCCAGGTGAGGCTGTACATGTGCGGGTTTGAAGGACTGGGACCTAGTAAGGATTTTAGCACATGTGTGCAGATTTCTGGTGCTTGTTAGTGATAGCTGCAGTTAGGGCTTCACAGTGGTAGAAATCTAATATGATCTGAAAGAAGCATTACTTGCAGACCTTGACCTCTTGCAGAATTTTGCTGCCTTGATGTATTTATCATCCCTGAACTTGTTGAAGACCAGTCTGGATGGAGCTTTGAGCAATCTGATGTAGTGGAAGGTGTCCCTTCCCATGGCAGAGGAATTAGAACCAGATGATCATTAAGGTTCCATCCAGTGCAAATCATTCTATGATTCTGTGAATTGCTGTTAGCTCTTTCTCATGAGTTAGGCCTGCTAAGTCTGTACCAAACATAAAAACCAGCACAGACTCCTGTGGTTACGAAAGCCATTTTATGTTGTGCTGAGAATCAGTATTTCCTTGGTAAAATTGATTTAATAAGCAGAAGGTGAAATTTTGGTAGGTCAGATGAGTACAGTGTATCCTCTGTAGCCACTCCACAGGTATGAGATAGTTTGAATGCCTGCTTTATCTTTTTTATCAGCTGTAGGCTAAATTGTGAAAGAACTAATATAAACTAAATCCTCAACTTTTGTAAGTTATATTAGCTGCTGATCATTTACTCCAGCTAAAGATGGGAAAAGATTGTATCTTCTGAATATCTCTGTGACAGCTGGTGCTTTCAGGGCATGAAGGAAGCTCTGAGAAGCAGGGACTTCAGGTTTTGACATGGGACTTGGGTCAGTGCAAAATTTAGGTTTTCCCCTAAGGAGCATTTCCCACCTTTATACTGGATTCCATGGCTGTGTAATTGCTGTGTCTTCGTTTCAGATTAGCCATCGAGGGAGCTGCAGGGAGCTTCCCTGTGGTGGTGGTGGTAATAGCTAACTTTTAATGGCCTGTTTTGAAGCAGGCTTGTTTTTTTCAGGAGGCATTGGAGGCTGTGCTGACTGTCAGGAGAAGGAACTTCACTGCAGCTAAGCTAAAGCTTAATGTTAACAGCTGGAATAGCATTTCCTTGTACTTGGGAGTCTTTGGGAAAGCAGACAGCCCATATGGTGGCCAGGGTGAAACTGCAGCAGGTTTCCTTACATTACTATATTTCATTACACGTCGGTTTGTTCACTAATGAGCAGTAGAAAGAAATAAAAATTAGGTTTGGCAAGTCACTGTCAACCAGACATCCTTTTGCATCTGTTCATTTGCAAAGCACAGGCATGAACTTACCCATTTGGTATAGCAGTTTAAATGTTTTACAGAAGAAAATGTTAAGAAAGCTGATTTTTCACTAGACAAACACATTTTGTCAGTCCCTCATTCTTTATCCCTTGTAAAAAGTTGAACAAATAAAACTTTGCTAGAAAAACTATTTCAATAGAGTACATCAGGCTGTGATCAGAAGGCAGATTTATTGATACACGAGAGTAGCAGCTTTATTTTGTTTCTTAATTTCATCCATATGTCAAGTAACTATAAAAGGTGGTTTTATTCTTTAATTAGAGCTTTATCAGAGGCATTTTAATTGCAGCTGTGCTCATGAAAATGATTATTTGAAATACTTCTAGTCTTGTGAAAGAGAGAACCGCTTGTGTGTGTGTAATCGTAACTGTAAACCTGCTGACTTTGCTAACTAAAATATGACACTGGTACCTTGATTCTGTAAAGGTGGTGATACAGTGAGAAAGGCAAAACAAGGATTAAAATGAGTAGGATCTCTGCCAGCTGCAGGAGCTTTACCTAGTTGTGATGCTCCAGCCCAGTGAAGAACAGAAACATTGACATACTAAACACTTTTCCATCAGTTCCTTTAGAGCTCAAAGCCTACCTTTCATCTTTTCAATTAGTACAAACCTTAAAAGAATTTCTGTTAAACTTTGCAATACATTGTTGTCTAAATCAGAAGTTCCAGAAAATTAAATAGGGTCATCCATTGTACAGCTAATTTATGTAGAAATGGGAGAGTACTCCCTTGAGTTTATCTGATGAAAGTGAGGGTGCTTTTTGGTAGAGGTTACTCAGCATCAAATAGAGCCCAACTCTCATTTTGTATGCGCATTTATCTTCTGCTGTCTCTCTAATTAATGCTGCTGTGCTGTACTAGGCAAGAGGTGCAGGTACCTTTTGAAATGCTAATGCTCCGCTGGAATATCCTGGTTCTCTGTTAGCTCTGGAAAAGCTGCAGCAGAGGTCAGCAACAAAAGGTTTAATAAAAGTTCTGCCTCCCAGTGACTTACCCAATTTCAGCCATACAGAGACAACAGACTTCAAACAGCTGTCTGCTGTTACATGGCTTTTCTCTATTCCTTCCCATGTGGGCTCACACCCCCTAAAAACATTAAGTGATACGTTTTGTTCCTCTCTGTAGTCTGAGTGTTTTCAGGATTCTCAATGCATAGTTTCTCTGCAAAATATTATATACCTTATCAGTGTAAGGGTTCAAAACTTGAAGGATTTTTATTAATATGTTTAAGTACTCAAGCACATCTTCACCAAAAGTAAAAATGGTTCAGAGGGTTGCTCAGTAGCTGCTCTACAGGCAATCAGAGCCCAGGACAGGAAACGTGCTCAATAACTGTAGAAAATCAACTAAGCCTTTCAATAGTTGTGTTGTAACCAGATGTACTGGTTTTTTCCTGTCTTCTGTATAGGTGTTTTTAAAATAAATTTTTATATTATAATTCACTTTTTATGGCTGGTTCTCATAGCTAAGTGTAGACATGTCTCTTTTCTGGCCATAAAACAGAAAATCAATGTATAAAATGATAAAAATCAGAAGAGAAAATGCAGGCCCAAACAGGAGAAGCATAATAAAGACTTTTGAAAACCTGAAGATTTCCTTTTGTCTGCTTGCAACAAGTTCCTCAGTGAGGGGATAAATCTCTTCTCATTGTACTCATGAGTCATTGTGTAGAAAGGGCTCTAAAGGATTTCCACTGCAAGCTACTTACTTCAGTTTCTAGCCCTGAAGAAGCAAATATTCTTCAAGCTCAACCCACCCCCTGCAGAGGTGTTCTTCCCTGGTTTTGTAAATATGTAAACAGATCCTAAACTCGTGGCAGGTACTGAAAGTACTCAGTTGAGAGTAAATAAAGTTACGGAAGCAAGGAAATCCCAGCAAACATATTTCATATGTAACTTCTTACTCTTTGATTGTACTTGATTTTTAAATGGTTTTAGTGGTGTGAAAGTTCACAGAAAGGATACCTAGAATTTAAATACTACCCATTAAAACTGACTTTTAAAATTCTGAGTTGAGTTTTCAAGCCATGCTGTAGGCATTGTTAGTAACTGTCTGATTCGGCAGAAATATATAATATGTGTGTTTCTAGCTCTTGTGGGAAAGAAGAGAAATTGTTTATCTTGTCTTGGAAAAGTCTGTCACCTTGTAGCAGCAAAATTCAACTTGGATATCACTCCATGAAGCCCTGAGCCTGCTGTATCTTCTAGTGCCACCTTTTTGAGGTTGGTTTCTGAATCTGCTTGTGTCATTTGTGACTGCTCTAAGTTTACCACATTTTAGATCACATCCCTCTAATTCTTCACACGTAGTATAAAATGTTAATAAACAATTTATATTTCTTTAATGTAATGGCTGATTTACCTCAGATTTTTGAGCAAATTCTGTCATCTGTTGCTTCAACATGAAGAAGAGGGAAAACTGTTTTGGGTGTCTTGTCAGCCTCTATCTTCTCAGTGAGTCAGATAACCTCACCTGTCATAGGCTACAGTGCTTCTCTTCTCCTCCCTTTCCTCTGGCTTTGGGTCCTAGAAGACTGGGGTCTGGCACTTCCAGATAAGTATTTATGCCTTGCTAGCATTCAAAATCGTGTGCTTATGGGTGACTCATGCTGAGGCACTGGAGCGTTTTCTGCCACTGAGTTAACATGCTGCCCTGTGCAAGGACAAAAACTCACAGCTCAGCTCCCTTTCTTTAAATTCCTTTTGCCAAGGATCCAACAGCAAGGCATGGTGCTTCAGCCTGTGCAATGCTGAGTTGTACTGAATAGCTTCCCCTTAAATTTGCTCTAAGATCATATATTGCAATCAGATATCTTTTATTTTAAGAAATACTTCAGTCTATTAGTAAAGTGTATACACTTACCTGAACACAGGAGGATGGAAAACCACGGAACCATGGAAAACAAGGGAGCACTTATTAAGTCTTGGAGCATGACTTTATATTGTACTGTATAGATTGCAACTGGAGAAAAGTTTCAAATACTGACTATTAAAAAGAAAAATGCAACAGTTGTAGCTATAATTAATGCTCATCTTTGTCACTGATGGATAAGGTTTTGAGGCAGGGTGTAAGCTTCTTCATATTTGTAATGATAATGGGAGAAAGTTGGCTCTCCCCTGCAGAAGATGTCCCCCTGATGTGTGCTTTGCATAGCAGTTTGAGCTGAAGGTAATATGTTTTTCAATTTATTTTAGATATTCTTTATTATTTGCAAGGTGACACTGCATACCAGACAAGCATAAATGAATGCATTATTGCCTTCATATCTTCACACACTTTTATCTTTTTCTTTAAATTGTAGGGTTTGCAAATGAAATAATACTTATAGGCTCTTTAACACTAATCTCTTTTAAAAGTAAGGAAAAAATAGGTTGTTTTTCAAAGTTGTCAAATATTCCAAGTACTTTTAACCACAGAACTATCTCACTGTAATATGCAGATTTGCTAACAGTCTGTGCAAAGAATTCAGGTTATCTGTGTATAGCTTGATGTATGCATATGCTTGGTTTCTTTGTTAAATTGGTGTTTACAGTGCTGTCATTATACCCCCCTCCCTTTTTTTTTTTTTCCTTAAGTCTTATTAAATCACATCTGGATTTATTGTAATGTTCAAAATGCTCTTTGGGAATTGTTTTGTGTAAGCAATTACATAATGAACATTAGGGTTTATTAAGGTCTTTGAAGAAGGCATGGGAAATTGCTGGTGTTTTTTTTGTTGATGTTGTTTCTCTCCAAATTTATACAGAACTAGCACACCATTGTCAGTGACAAATAATACAAATATTGTATAGTGATAAGGGAGGCTTTGGGGATTGAAATAGCAGTGAGGGGAAAAGTAAGCTTACTGATTTCAGAAGAGTCTTGATTGGGAATTAGAGGATGGAGAAGCTAAGGACTGGGGTTTAGCTGTTTTTTAAAGGCCTCATGATAATAATAAATTATGGAATCATTTGTGGCATCTGTTCAAGATGGATCAAAATAAAATTCTTTTCTATGGTCAGTTTGAATTCATTAATTGTATTAGTATTTTAGTGTTTGGCTTCTGAGCTGCAGGTGTGACCCTTTCTTGTGGTAACCTTGCAGGTAATGCGTAAAGGTATTTATAGATTGAATAGACATTAACTCTGAGTATATCTCACTATCTGACATTTCTCCTTTACCCAGGAGCTCACCTCTCTACAGCTAGTTGGGGCATCTGAATATGCTGCTCTAAGACAATATATAAAAGACATCTCCTTGTGCCATACATGTCTCTGAGAGTTAAAAAGGCACTTTGATCTTCACAGCAGATAATAGTATACTTTTGACAGATTTAAACAGGCTTAACACCTTTCTGATGAGAACAGCCCTCACTTACTCTTCTTGTCAAGACATCAGGAGGGCAAGCTGAAAGTGCACCTTAACAGTTAGCAAATGCAGAGTTGGGAGCATTAATTTTTGCTTGATGGGATTTCTTTGTTAAACTGTGACTTTAATACTTATCCTGGAGTGGTGGTGGAGAGTTTTATCTTCTGTGTTCCCAAATACTAGATGCATACAAAAGTCAAAGCTGACTTTGCTTCATGTTCAGTCTGCAGCATTTTTTCCCATGAGGATATAGCTTGTGTGTGCCTATTAGTGCAGGGCAAAAGGCACCCATTTTGTAGTTTATTTTTAGAAGTGAAGGAAAAACATAGGGAAACTACTCTGTGTCCTCAGATGAAACAGCTGGGACACACATGATTTGTCTGCTTGGGATTATTTTCTGTGCTGTATCTGAAGGAACCAAAGGGTATCCAGATACTGCCTTTAAATGTTCATGTCTCTGATGTTAACATTTGTTTAAAAAAGGTTAATTGCACGCAATTATGTGCTAAAGGAGCTGCATCACAGGAAAAGTCAATAGTACTAGGAAACTGTAACTTTGAATTAATGATAGAACTGAGCAGTTATGCCTGAGCATTTTATTTAAGGAGGCAACATGGGTTTTTTAGTATAAACTGCTAGTGTGATGGGTTTGTGTGGGTATTTTTCTTTTTCATAACTGTGAAAAGACATATTTAACACTTCACACTGAATTCTTAAAGTGAGTGACTAAAGTACCAACTATTCTAATGTTTTAAATTTAACACCCTGTTCATTGGTGTAGAATATTTAAAAACAATACTGATGTGTCTATTAGTTGTATTACTTGAAGGCAAAAGGCACAGTTGTGCTTGTTTAGCATAAGAACCTCAGAGTTTAAATAGCTTCTATTTATTTTGTAATCTGTCTATAATAAGAATCAATTGCTGCTTTATGGTACTGATGACTATAAATTTGTTGGGGTATCCTGAAACTATGTCAAACTTGCTGGAATATCTCTCTTTTTTCCCCTGCTTTCCTGCCCAGCATCCTGGGAGTTCATAAAACTGTTCAGTCAACATTCAGCCTTTATCCAATTTGTATAAATCCTCTAGCTGGGATCCATCTCAAAACTGCTGAGAAATAGTGGGGTTTTTTCTTGATAAACTACCTAAACCTTTCAAGGTTTCATATTGGAACCATAGTGGTTTTTTGGGGTTTTTTTTGGTTTTTTTTTTTTAAAGTTACATAGATAGAAGATAAGCAGTCTGGTATGGAAGTGCCTTTGGGTCCTTATCTGAAAGTAATCCTGGCCCTCCTGACTCATTACTCATTTTAGATGGATGCAGTATGATTCTAAAATACCCTGATGAAAAAAAAAAGGCAACTCCAAACAACAACAAAAAGCAACAACACAAATCCAAACAAAATAAACCCCTCAACAGACAGAAAAATGGAAAAAAATTGGAAAGAGTAAGAAAAACTCCAGTTGGCCCAAACCACTGAAGCTTTTTTTTGTTGCCCAGTGCCTGGTGTTATGCTTCTTGACAGCTCTAGAAAAGACTTAGTAGACAAGGCTGATCTCACATGAATTTTATACTTTCAGTCCCATTAGAATTAAGGACTTGGCTCATTCCTGATAAATGTCAATATAAAGCAGCAGAGAATCAAGCCAGCTGAGCTGGTCATGACCTTACATGCATAGTGATAATTAATAGCTAATGAGACCGATAAAACATGGTTCTGAAATGCAGTAGACTGCATCATCTGGACTGTTTAGAAATTAAAATTTTAAATTGCACTTTGAAAAGGAATTAAAGACATATTTTGCCATCATGGACAAAAAGTTAAACTCCTTCACTAAAGGATGTGTGTCAGATATGTCACTGAAATATGTCATCTTTAATACCGTTATGCATTAGAATAAGAATTATTCATGAATTAGAGTTCAGAGGGCAGGAAAACATGGGTTAGACTAATATAATACCTGGTTTTAATCTGTACGTTAAATAAAGGCAGCTGTTTTAACTTTATGGAGAGGCCTTTCTTGTTACTTTTTTCCTAACATCATTTCTTCCACTCACAGAGAAGTAAGCTTGATGTGTGATTCTCCTGAGCTTGCTCTCCTGCACTAGTCTATGCTCAGGTGTAAATACAAAACTATATGAAAGCAAACAAGTGAAAACCAATTATTACATCAAAAATATTCTTGAGTTACTTTAGTATGAAGGTTTTTTTGATCTACCTCTATCTCAACTATTTCCCATGTTTCTGTATCTGTGCTAATCTCTGAGGTTAGTCAGTCAAGGAGAACTCTTCACACAATGACCCTCGTTCACTTGTGTTAATTGGAGAAGAGTCTTGACTCAAATCTGCTCACCTGGATCAGGCAATTTTTTCCACACAACTCAAAAAAGGACTCTGTCAAATGCAGCCTTTTAGTCTATACTAAACGTTGCCTTGCTTTTGTTGGTTTGCATAGTCAATGAGATAAAAAGAGTAGCCATCCACCCTCTGAAGATAAAGCAGACATATTTTTAATGTCTGTGAGGCAGATGGTGGCATTGTGATTTACTAGTTGTTTGTATTTTTTTTAATTCATCAGGCATGACTTTCTGAACTTTCCTTGTTTTGTGTGTTTCTAAAAAGGAAGGAGAAGAGAAGAAAGAATTCTTCTCTTCATAATCATTAATGCGAGGCCTCGACGTCTTGAAATTTTGAAGTTCCCAGCCACAATTCCTTATTCTCTTTAGTCATTTCTGGTTTTGTGGTTGCTCCAAGTGAATGACGTAGAAAGGGTATTTTGAAAATGGACATAGAGAGGGGACATGTCAGGAAGTGCAGGAAGGAGCCCCAGCCGAGCCCATGGGAGGTGCTATGGAAATACTTATTTCTTCTGCTTGAGAAAATTCAAATACAACTTCAGCTAGTTTTTTGATTGGAAATTGTTTTACTTTGGATGAGAACAAAAGCTGTGAAGGAGCACTTGATTCTTAGAAGATACATTTTTTTTTGCTAATTCTACTCCCACTTATGTCTCTTGAAGCATTCAGGAGAAATAGTTGATTATTTAAAAGTACTGTGGTCTGTAGCTGCTGTAGAGGGGAAAATAAAGACACTTTTAGATTTATGTATGGCATTTCAGTAAGATAAACAGCTTTTTCATCACAGTAGATGTCTATGTCATACTAAGTTGGCTTTCCATGACAACTGGCTGCCATTCTTACTGTCCAGCCTGCTGGAACACCTCCAGGGCTTGCATTCAGGGCCACCACTGAAATGCCTAGAGTGAGTTTACTTTTAATGGCTCTGTTTAAATCAGGAACAAATAATTAGAAAATAAAGACAATACTTGCAGGTTTTTAGGCTTGTTGTATTCAGTAAATATTTCATTGGTAAACTCATGGAAAGGTAAAAAGCCAGTGATTTAAAATTTAACTTTTGAAAATGTGGTATTTTTTGTACATTGAAAAGGTCAGTTTTACAATGAAGGAGCAAACCTAATTTTCTGTTTAGTTTTTGCTGGTTTTGGACCATAGTGATGGAGTCATATGAAACAGAGCAACCTACTTGATTCCTGTGTCCTTAGTAAAACCCAGTGCAGAAGGGATGGGCCTTCCTCCCACTGCGAGTGTGGGACCATCACTTCTGGAGGGATTATTTTTAGAACATATCCTTTTATAAGCACCTGAGTAATAGCAGAGACCAGTGAATTTGAAATGCCGTAGTTGCACATGACCTAACTCACAGCAATTGTACTCACCAGCTTCTGCTGAAGCAGCTTTCAGTTTTCAAAGAAAATGGTGGCCAGTGACCATATGTCTCTTTTGAAATCTTTGCACAGAAACAGAACATGAGATTTTTGTAAGTTTTACTGATTCGGATAGTTTCTGGATCCTGCAGCATTCTTCTAAAATCATCTCCTAATGTTATTTGCTCAACTTCTTGAAACTCAGTTTGGGCTGGAAACTAATTTGCTGATGAACTCTCATATCCCTTGTAAAACATGGTAGCCTTGGAGTTAATCAAAATCCCAGCTTTACTTTCAAAACTCAGTGCAGCCTTATCTGTTGAAACAGTGGAAACACTCTCACCTGTCAGCTGCTGCTTAAAACTCAAGAAATTGTGCAAGGTGGAAAGCTGTATTTCTGTGTTGTTTTTTGGATTATGTGGTATTTTTCAAAATATATTTTTGAACTGCTCTTGCTGCAGCACAGTGGAAGTTTCATTATGGATTTGATAACAATTTATACAATAAATATTTTTAAGCATTCAGCAGTTAAAAAGCTACACGTGGCAAGATGAGATAAATATTACAAAATTATTTCCATGTGCTTTGCAGCAATCTTACTGTATGAATGATGGTTAGGAGTTGAAATTAAGTTCATGTGAGTTAAAAATCATTAAGCATTTGGCCTCCATATTTTGGGAGTTTTTTAATAATCAAGAAGAGTAGAAATGAGATGACATCACTAACAACGAAAATACAAATCCTTGAAACATTTATGGCATACCAGCTGTCCAAGAAGCATCATCATCTTTGACAAATGATATCCTCTGAGGCTTGATGTACAGCACTCAGATATGCTATTTCAAACACTTTGCTGATTGAGTGATACATTTGAAAGACATTTGAGAGTTGTCCTTCTAGGACCAGGCAAGTGCAAGTCTTACTGACCTAGAGAGATATATAAGCATCTAAGCAATGCATAGCTCCCTCAGTAAAGGGACAGTAGGTTTACCAGTTTTACATCTGTTACCTTATTTTGTATCACCTCACATCAACTCTTGTTTTAAAATGCTTTTAAGGAACTCATATTCCTTTTAGAAGATTAATGCTTGTTCCTCTTAGTACTCTTGAGAAAATAAATATAGTAAGATGGATTAATTTTTAATTTCACTGCTCATTGCTTTCCTTTCAGCTTCTTGCCTGATTACATCAGTGGTGATTTTGATTCCATTCAGCCTGAAGTCAAGGAGTACTACAAGGTCAAGGTAAATTAAATCCCTTTGAGTTTTTGTGTGATAGAGCATTGTAAGATCCAAGCCATTAGTGCTCCCATGGTCATTAAGTAATTCTGGCTCCATTGCTTTCTTTGAGGCTTCAGCTGTGAAGCACCTGAGAAGCTCAGAAGTTGTTCTTTGTGGCACTGTACTAATACTTACAGTAAACGTGGGAGGTGTGGTACTGTCTGAGCCCTGCACAGGGTGACTTTTCATAGCATCAGGTGGGGAAATAGATCATATGTTGATAGAGATTACAGCAACTAGAAACTATGATAAAACTTCCTGAAAAGACTGTGGCTTCTTTTGCTTGGTGAGATACAGAAAAATAAAGATTAACTTACCATGATTGCCACCTGGCTGGTACTTACAGACTTTCTAGAGAGATTTTCTCTGTGTATCATATTTGTATAATATGAATTTTTAGAGGAAAGCTGCAGATGGAAAAATCTGTCTCTCTCCTCACCCACTGAAGCATTGAATTACAGTGAACTACTTCTGCTACACCAGTGGAGTGCCCTCCTTAATGAGTTATTGCATAAATTCCTGCCTGTGTTAATTTATTTCCAGTGAGCAGCATAAATGTAAACTCACTTTTCTTAGGTGTTAGGGCTCAAAGTTCTGCCTTTACTCGACAGGTATTTAACACTTCACCTGCCTGCCTGTTTAGGCTTTTGTGATAAGCACAGTTCTTTAACTTGGCATCTTGATAGCAGGTTTCTGGAAATTCAGAGTCAGCCTCGATAGGCCAGCAGGATGCACTTGCAAGAGGAGTAAGTGTTTGATCCTTGTGAGGTAGTTGACTTAGTCTGCTGCTAATTCATGTATGAGAATGAAATTTGCCTAAAATCTTCCCTGATAGACTTGGGATCAAATGGTTAGAACAAAAGGTTTCAAACTGTGAGGGGAGGGCTGAGTGTGTAGAGCTGGGTTTTAGTCTCTCTCTGGGCACTGTGGCTTTTTTATTTCCATATTCTACCCTGTTTTTTAGAATGGAGAAGAGTGTTATGGCTGCTCATCTCTAGGAAAATCACTCAAGAAAAATGCTCAGGAATCTTTCAATTACAGCTTGGAAAGTGAAAATAAAATAAAAAGCTTTGGATTAATGCTATTCACTGCAGACTAGAAGTTAATGATCCATGAGTAAATGAGTTCAGGTAGTGTTTGGACAATATTCTTGAGCACGTAGTGCGACTTTTGGGGATGATGCTTTGCAGGGCTGGGAGTTGGACTTGCTGATCCTTGTGGGTCCCTTCCAATTCAGCTTCTTCAGTGACTCTGTGAGTCTGAAAAAGGGGAAACTGCAAAATGCACTACTCTGTTTGGCATAGACATGGGCAAGCCCCAGTATTAGCACAGGCTGGGGAATGAACAGATGGAGAGCAGCCCTAGAGAGAAGGCCCTTGGGGTGCTGGTGGATCAGATGTTGGACATGACCCAGCAATGTGCACTCACAGCCCAGAGAGCCAAACGTGTCCTGGGCTGCATCCAAAGCAGCGTGGCCAGCAGGGCAGGGAGGGAATTCTGCCCCTCTGCTCTGCTCTGGTGAGATCCCACCTGGAGTGCTGAATCCAGTTCTGGGGTCCCCAGCACAGGAACAACAGTGACCTGCTGGAGTGAGTCCAGAGGAGGCCACCAAGATGGTTAGTGGGGTGGAGGGATCTCCTATGATGGAAGGCTGAGAGCATTTGGATTGTCCAGCCTGGAGAAGAGAAGGGTGACCTAATTACTTTGGGGTGACCTAATTGCAGCCTTCCAGTACCTGAAGGGAACCTACAAGAAAGATGGAGAGAGACTTTTTACAAGAGCATGTAGAGACAGGACAGTGGGGAATGGCTTTGAACTGATAGACAGCAGGTTTAGATTAGATATTAGGAAGAATTTCTTTACTCTGAGGGTGATGACACACTGGAACAGTTTGCCCAGAGAAGTTGTGGTTGTCCCACCCTGGATGTGCTCAGGGACAGGCTGGATGGGGCTTTGAGCATCCTGGTCTAGTGGAAAGTGTCCCTGCCCATGACAGGGGGGTGGAACTAGCTGGATATCCTTTTAGGTCTCTTCCAGGCCAAACCACTCTGTGATTCTGCAATTAAGGCTTATATAAACAGCATCCCTTTTGTTAGGTCAGTTGCAGCTTACTGGGGATACATAGCTTACATCTCCTCTGTGAACACATAGTGAACCATTCTGCTTCATATAGAGTTAATACATCTGTGAAAGGGCTGGGCTGATAAGCTGTAAAGGAAG
The DNA here is from genome assembly GCF_008360975.1 of Lichenostomus cassidix. Classification (NCBI taxonomy): domain Eukaryota; kingdom Metazoa; phylum Chordata; class Aves; order Passeriformes; family Meliphagidae; genus Lichenostomus; species Lichenostomus cassidix. The sequence continues at coordinate 51,117,917 of NC_139482.1, forward strand.
CAGTAATTCATCAGGGTTGTAAAGGTGTAATGAACAGCATAATCTAGACTTCAGTATCCTTGCATGGGATCTTCATACAAGACTGAGGAAAATGCAGATAGACTTTAGAGTTTTAAGTTTGGGTGTACACAGTAGGTTTTTTTTTATTTTAAAATTAATTTTCCATAGTGAAAAAATCAGAATGGCAAATACATATGAGTGTCTAAGGAGATCTTGAGCAAAAAACGTAGTAAAATAGAAATTGGAGAGAGGTATATGTTTCTTCTCTTGTAAAGTATCTTGTTCATTAAAGCACTCTCTATAGTTCAGGCAATTGCAAAGGCACTGTCTTTTAGAATTGCTGTATGTGTTCATGACCCAAAATATATTAGGGCTGCTTAAAACAGGCTGTGAGGGAACTTCAGGTGAGTAGATCAGTGTAGCACCATTGACTTTAGGGAAGCATCATGCTGGGAGTTAGAGTAGCTTCCATACCATCCTTCCTTACTCATGTGCAGATTACACCCAGAGACAAGTTAAGCCACTATCATTAGATAACATTACTGTATTGTTTCAAGTATTCTCTTTTATAAATTGTTTTTATTATTTTACAAAAGCTACCTGTTTTGGCAGAAATTAATGCATTGTGACTTCTTTTACCTATCTGAAGATACCATGCCACTGCTTAAGAAGAATTACTTTTTCACAGTAAAGCTTATGGTTGTTAATTGTTGAGTTATAAAACATAATCATATGCAAGTGTTTGTGTCAAAGACAGCCTAGTGTAGTGCTGGGTGAGTAGTGAGGTGTATTAAACTCAGTGTGTGAAGCTGATTAGGGGGTGGGAAGCTTTGCCTGTGAGCAGTCGTATCAGCATCATGACAGTGTTACCGCCTGACTCTTTGTCACACCAGCTTCATGTCAGGATGATACTCCTGGACTCGGAAGGTTTTCTACCTCGTTTAAGTGATGAAAGCAAGAACAGATATATGTCACTACAGGAAATAAGACATACAGATTCCTGAAGCCAAAGGGTTTTTCTGAAAGGGATATCTTTGAGCCAGTTGCTCTAGTGTTTTTATTTGCGCAAGGATTACAAGACAAGTGTTTCCATTTTCCCTTTAGGAGGACAATCACCATTGTTTTGGAGAACCTTATTTAAATAAAGTTCATAAGCATGAAGCACATAAATCCATTTTGTCTCTGTTAGGTGTATTATGCCATAGTGAAGACATCTAAAGGCAAAAGTTCTGTTTGGAAAGTAACTGTGTAACAGACTTGTGAGTGGGATGTGTAAGCATGGAGTTAGGCATTCCTTTTGGGAGAGAATAAGTAAGTGTGTGTCAGAGGTTATTCAACTTCACTTTTTATTTTCTGTGGTCTTAGTTTTGCCTCATTGGCTTGTCTAGGATGTACTTGTAGTCTTCTATTAAAATTTATTCAAATATTAGAGATTATTTCTCTCATTTCTTACAGTTAAATAATATTAAAACTGGATAAAACTACACAATTGGAAATGAAATGTCATGTTTAAAATTTCTTTTTAAAATCATATTGCACTATAAATGAAAATCATATTGCACTATAAATGAAGGATAAAGAATAGCTATTTAGTATTCTTTATTCTGTGTATTTTCTGTCATTGTTAGGCCAGATATTGAGAAGAGTTTTTGTACTTTCATGATAAATATGCATGCTTGTATGATCCCATAATAGGTGCACTGGCATTCTTTCTCTGTACAGTCTGAAGCGCATTAGAAATGACACTGCACAAAGCAGGGAGGATTTGTGGTGATATTTCTGTCATTGCAGTTTCATCTTTTTCTTGCTTTAGCTGAACGTTTCTATTATTGAAACCTTTTAAACACTGCTTTGAAGTTAAAGCAGCCATTTGTATTGTTATGCCTCAAACAAGGTTCTGTTTCTGAAGTCTTAAGTCCAAAGACATTATCTAAAATTACACCGAATCTGTACTTAGACCTAGAAGCAGAAGGTTGAATCCAATGCCCTTTGAAATCCAGACTGTGCTATTTATTAAAAATCCAGTTTGGTTTCTCTGCTAAGCAAATTTCATCTGCCTTGAAAGGCTGCTGTAGACTTAGTAGGCTCTACTTCAGATCTGTAATTAAATGCTGTGAACTTATTTACAAATCCACTTCTTTTCCTATTCTCTTTTCTTTTTAATTCCCATAGAGCCACTTATTTTTGCAGGCAGTTCAGCAGCTGTAGCACTTTCTCTTTCCTGTTTTCATTTCTAGTATTTAATGGTTTTCAAGGCTATAAAAATATTTAATAGGTAGGGTGTGGGTATTGTATTTTTGTTCTGTGATGATGCACCTATAATTAGATTTACTAAATGTATTTGTAACACTGATGTAGTGTTTTTATGTCTCTTTTACTTCTACGCTTTCTTGATAAACTGCATGTTTTAGGCCATGTTCCCTGCTTGCTTTCCAAGGCCAAACTTTTAAATAATTTTATGAAATCACAATGTTAATTGATTTTCCTCAGCTATATTACTACAATTTAAAACATAGAAAACCATTGAGCTTTTCTGTGACTATTTTATCTTTTATCCCCAAATGTTATAATTTTTTCTAATACTAATTTTCAGTATAGGATGGGACTTCAGATATTAAAATGCTTGACTCATTTACAGCATTCTTGTTAGACTGAAACAGTTTTGTAAGAAAAACATGGTTCATTTTAGGGTCTGATTCTTTTGTGAAATGTTTTAAGGTTTCAGAGGGAGCTGTAAAACTTGTGCAGGTGGATCTGAAACAATTCAGTCCTGCTGTTGGATTGGCTACTTCTGCTTGACATTCACTACTTAAGCTTTCAAGCAATCTCTTGTTTAATATGTCCGGTTGAAGATGTCTTTGACAAGTACAAAAAGTGCTATGACCACCTCAATTCGGTGTCTAATGTGTTGAGGGTGCCTAGTGCCACCTGGATTTAGACCCGAGTTACAGGTTTTGTTTCTACTGATGTACATTTATTGAAAGAGCTTCAGTGTCTTAATATAGATAGAGGTTCATCAAGTCGAAATTATTTGTAAGGCTGGGATGGTCCTGCTAATAATAGTTCAAACTGTATATGTCTGTATATGCAATTTAGGATTTTAGACTGGAAGCTTTCTGTATGCCTTAGTCATGTAATTATTCACCAGGAGCTTTCACAAATGGCTCATTCTTGAGTAGTATGTCAGAGGTCTTGTCAAGATTGTCTTTCCAAGTGACTTGTCTAGGTGCATCTGGTTATGTGGATTTCTTATTCATGCTAAATGAAAGTAATAATATCAAAATGTTCCAGATATGTCAGAAATTTGTAAGAGATTCTGTGCTTGGTGGCACTTTTGTAAACGTGAACATGACAGACAGTCACACTAGGTCAGATCAAAGGTTCATTCAGCTGGGCCGGTACAGAATACTTTTGAAAGCAAAAATATGCACAGTGGGGCTTCTTTGATACACTTTTTCATCGCCCTTTAATGTATGGCCTAAAGATTTCCTAAGTCAGAAGAGGTATCTTTGTGTTTAATAGCTTCATAGATTGATTTAATTTTCCACAAAATTAGTCTACTCCCTTTTCTTCAAACTCCCTAGATGAGAACGGAAGTGTCCACAAAATAAAACCCTTGGCAATGTGTTCCCTACTTTAAGTGTTTACAGTGAAGAAAAATCTGTCTTTTGGATTTTTTTTGGCTTTGAGCTTTACTTTTTGGTAGTTATATTTGTATCCTGAATTCTTGTATTGTGATAAAGAGTGGATAAACATACGTTAACCCCCTTTTCACTGCCGTACTGATTGTGTTGGAATGGCTGTGCCTCGTAACTAGCATTCCCATAGGTATGTAGGGATGTGTGCACAGCTAAGCCAGTGGAATATGGCATATGCCAATCAATGTACAGCCTAAAATTATGTACAGCCTGTACAGATGTTTTATGTCCTGCTGAGTTAATATATGTAAAATGTCTGGAAGCTCCTGTTGAAAAGAGTCTTCCTTAAAACAAAAGATTTCAGAACTCTGGGCTTGCATTGTGCTGTTCTTTATGTGCCTTTGAAAAACAATTCCCAAAAATTCTCTGTTCAGTTCTAGATCACTCTTTTTGCTTTCACTAAGGTAGCAGCTTACAGAAAACAGTATCTGTTTAAATGCAGATGAGATTTGGAAGGAGGGGGCAGGGAAAGCACAAATCAAATTCAGTTATGCAGGCCTGCATCATTCTAAGTAGTGTGTGTTCCTCTTATCTGAGTTGCACATCACTCCTTTAGAACCTGAAGAAACAGCTAAGTCCTACTTCTGTTGTAAGATCAATGTAATATCATTGAGATACTGAGAGTTTTGAGGTCATTGAGAGCTACTACAAATGTTTATTAGGGCCTGAGTCAGTCTGTAATTTACCCAGGAGGTTTGAGAATTGAATTTGGCCAAATTCTCATTCCTTAAAAAAGGTATTACTCTATTTTCCTTTTCACTATTTTGCTGCTTGTAATTTAGCTTTTGGAGACAATATAAAGAAATCAAGAGATCAAACTTTTATTAGAGGTGGTTTGTCTTTCTTTTGCTTAGGTTTGAAATGACAATTTTCAGGTTATGAGTTGCTTGCTTTCTTCTAACAAGTGCTTTAGCTGAAGTTCAACTGCTTGACAGTAGAATATGCAAGAAAACAGTGCACCATATAACAAAAATTATGTTGGTGGTATTTTAGTCTTGCATCCAATTTCAGTCTAATATTATGTTGCAGTATGAGATTTATTTCTCCCTTCCATTGGTTATGGCCCGAGGAAGGGAAAGGGTAGAATCTATATTGTATTAGACAGTTGAGTTACTTCCAAGAGTTTTAAAAAATTTAATCTGGTGTTAATCTCTGAAAGAAGTCATTACTCTGATCTGTCAGCCTGTGATGGAGAAAATAACAGAAAAGTTTAAAAAATAGAAATGCATTGCATTACCTTCATTTCCAGTGCAAGGAAGAAAAAAAGGGTATTTTAAACAATGACAGCTTAATCTGGAGAAGGAAATTGAACAGTTATTTTGTGATTAAGCCTCTTCACACAAAAGAGACAATTTTGATATGGTGCTAGAGGCTGAAGACTCAGATTATAGGTCCTTTTAGATGTAAATGGGATTTATACATCCTTTTTTTTTTAGAGAATTTAAGAGAAAATTGTTCCTGGAGCATGGGGCTCAGTGCCATTGCCGATGGACTCCTAATTAGAACAGATACCAACAAAACTGCAGACCCCACAACCCCATGGCTCATCAGATGTTGCTGCAAACTCAAGTTCAGCCCAAATGCCCTGTGGGATTTATGACACTGTGGCAATCCCTGGGTTCACAGAACCCTGTCTTTGCTCACCAGGCAGGCAGCATAGAGCTTCCCGGGGAAGCGTGGCGAAGAGAGGCGCAGGCGCGAGGAACACAGAGATGCAGGCTCTCAAGTGAGGATTCCAGAGGGTTTATTGTAGCAAAGGAAGGAAGGTGACAGGAGGAGAGTGGCAAGCTGGAAGCATCGACGAGAGAGCCTCGAACCAGGCTGTGCAGGGGGTTATGTGGGGCACATGAAGGGGAGGAGTTTGGCACGCAGGCCAATAGGATTGCAGGAAAGGAAAACATACAGAACCTTTAACCACTGAACTCAGCTTAGAGGAGGGAGGGACATTAGACTGAACCAATGGGGGACAACTCAAATGCAGAACAATGTGGAAGATTCTAGAAAGCAACCATATAGGGGGGAGGAGGGAGGCAACATAGGGAGCCAGCCAGACACCACTTGGGCCCATATTCATGAGTCCAATTCCAGAGGGTCTTGGGAGCAACTTACAGAGTCACCACAAGTTAAACCTCATCCAGCCCTCAAGACTCCTCAGGTGCCTCAGCGCCTGGTGGTGTAACTTGAGTGGACAGCTCTGCAAGATCGACCACTGCATGACCTTGATTCTGTTGTGTGGCAATTCATGAGCCAGCCAATGCACAAGTCTAGCTAGCAACAGGTACACAAACCTGATCATTAACCAAGAACAGAAATCCCCAAATTCCTGATGTTACCATTTTTAAGTATTTTAAGAGGCAGCTTGTCAGTCTGTGCAAATGATTCTATTGTGCATCTTGTTAAAGAGCAGTCAGCTCTCACTTCAGAAGCAGAGTGAAAAGATGGAATCTACTGCTCATTTTGAAGCAAGAAGGTTTGCAGGTGGGCTGGAGGACAGGAGGAGGAGGAGGAGGAGGAATGCTTCTGATATGCTTTCAAGGACCTGTACTAGACCGTGTTGGGGAGCCTGTTCCCTTGCTTTAAAAGGAATGTGTGGACTACTCAGGATCATTATCCCTCACCTTCAGACTCCAGAGGCAGATTCATCAAGGCCACCATAACCTTTGCTTCTTCATCTTTGACACAACTATGAACTTAAAAAGGCACAATAAACTGGGATGCATGATGCAGGGATAGCGTGTCTTAACTTACCATAAAGTTGTCCTTGTGGTGCCTATACTTCACTTACAGAAATACGGTTACAAAACCTCAAGCATGACAGTCCAGATGGAATAAGGTTGGATTTGCTCTGTTTGTGTTCACACTGATAGATGAGTGCTCTATCAGCTGCCAAATGGAAAAGAGAGAAAATTATATGTATTGTCCAAGTTAGAGAAGTTAAATCCTTTTGCAGCTTTACAGTGAAACAAAGAATGAGCTAAAGCTGCCAAATTTGAACTTGCCTGTGTAGTTCACCAATTCATGGAAGTGTAAGGTTATTTATAAACAAAGACAGAGGTAGAGACCAACAGAAAAATTCAAGTGGAGCTTCTGGAGCACAGATAGCTGTTTTTACTAATTGAATTCTGAGTTGATCAAGAACATGCAAAATACGCGGTTTCTTTTTATAGCTGCACTCAGAAATACTGCAAGATGGTAAAAGTTGCATTCACATATACCAGGAAGAAATTTAATTCAGAGGCAATTTTTGAAAGAAGATATTAGTGGCAGAGAAATATCATTACAGGGGGTGAAGGGGAATGAAAGAATTCCACTCTTGGCAGCTTTAATTACAGCCAGGCAGGAAAATTTCTGCAAATTGGAGTATTGCTCATACTTACCTTTCTTGATACCTTCTCCTTTTATTTTTCTAACTGTAATATAATTTTGGACCCTTGCTGTTTTCCCTGTCATCAGCAAGCATTTGAAGCTCTGTTTTCCTGTTTCAATTCTGCTGTCTTCCTTGAGTGCTCAGTAGAGTCCAGCAAAGAGGTCTTGGATGAAGCTTTGATAAGCTGATGTGCAGGAAGATCAGCTGAAATCTGGCCAGTCTTAAGACTAAGTTAGTTTGCATTCTGGTGTGTTGTTGGATTCCCTTCAGTTGAAGAAGCTATGATGGTCTTTGAGTAAAAACATAATAAAATTTCCATAGTGAAATACATTTGGAGGTACAATTAGAAATGGAAGCAGTCCCCTATGTGATGAAATGAGCTAAGACAGAAAAATGAAATGTTAGGGAGAGGAAAAGGAGGAATGGAAAGTCAGAAAAAAAGCAGAGACTCTTTAAAATGTTAGAACAAAGTAAGCATTTTAAGAGAGAAAAATAAAGGTAGGAACAGAAAGCAGGAAAGAGAACTGGATAGAAATAGAAAAATTTCCCAGACACATCAGCAAATCAAATCTGCTGTCACTTTTTTGCAGTTGTGAAGAAGTGATTGGGATAAAATAAGCTCACACACATGGACACCATATTTTCCTAATCTAAAAGTAAGATTTTCAGTTTATTAGGAAGGAGTGCAGGGTGGTTGGTTTTGGTGGATTTTTTTTTTTTGTTTGTTTTCAAATCTTTTTGCTTGAAGTTAAAATAGGAGTTTAAATATGTTTATTCCATCCTTGACTAACCTTTGACGGGAGATTCATCTGGTGAAGAATAAAAAATCATACAAGGAGCTAAAAATGTAGCAAACTACAATGGAAGTTTGAATTTATTTACAGTAAATTTACAGGTGTTAAGACTATTTTGTCCAAATTCTGCAGCAGCTCCTGCTGTGATGTATAATGTGTCCAAACAATTGTAAACCCAATTGAAACAGCTAATTCCGTATGCATTTACTTTGTGGTTCATTGATAATAACCCTTCAAGCAAGGAATTGGCAATTCACCATAAGTTGCTAGTTAACATTACCTGAACTCAGTTAACCATTTAACGGTCTTTTGAACTTTAAGGTATGTTTCCTAGTGGAGCACATTCAAGCATCGGAGCATGTTATGTATCCTTTGCAGGTTTTTGGAGCAAATAAATGTATTCATGAATACCTAACATATCTGATCTGGCACCAACTGTTGCTTTCACAGCTAAATGTGGGGAAGGTCTCTAGAATGATTCAAAAAATCTTTTCGTCAATAAGTTTATGTTCTTGATATCTTGAGCTCATCCCAGGCTAGATGTGGGCCATATGGGAGGAGGAAATTGTGAATACCACAGTTCAACTTCCATTTTGTTCTCCCACTCATAAGATTAAACAAGAGAGAGGGTTGAGAAGGTCTGACAATCCTTTAAGTGTTTTTCTATCTTAGAAGCTCCATTGCAATTCCAAAACAGCTCTGATCCCACCTGACCTTGAGCAAGTGTGGTGTTGTCTGAGGGGCAGGGAACATTCTTCTCAACAACAGTGGAATCAACTCACACATATTCCAGATTAAAAATATGTTTCACTTGATCTTGGACAAGAGTGGGGAGAAGTTTTCGATTATATTTTGTAATTTGTTGAGTGTTTGGACAAGCCAACTCCTCCTCTCCCCAGGCAGTTATGGATTCAAGCACATGCCTTTCTTTTATTTACTGAGTTTCTATATGCTTCATGCCTTGTGCCACCCTCAGTGTACTGCCCTGGGTGTGGTCTGCAGCCCTGGACTGTACGCAGTGTCTGCCAAGGAGCCATTCCCACAATCCAGGAACAGTTAGAAACAATCCAGCCAAAAGAGACAGCCCTTCCCTCCAATTTTACCATTTCTATGGACTTTCACATGTCCTGAAGTGCAAATAGCAGGTTGTGGCCAGATTCGGTTTCTTTCTGCTTTGCTCCCCTTCTGTAGAAGAGCACCCTTCTAGCTGTGAACCTTCAGACTTTCAGTGCCTTAAACGCAAAACAACCTTTTTGCATCACTGGAAATTCTTTTTGAACACTTTTTCATAAAAAAATAACTGGTTAGTTCCAATTGACTGCAGTTTGTGATGAAGTGTTTGTTGTAGTCCTTGGCACCAGGCTTCCAAATAAAGTGTAATGCCATGCAGCAGTGTCCTGGGGTGAAGTGCTGTCCCCATCCAAGTTGATGGCAGTTCTCTGATTGTGACAGGATTTTCAGGATGGGTCCTCCCCAAGCCAGCTATATGCAGGGAGGCCAAAAGCCATGGTAAGATCTCAGTTCATCTCTTAGAGTCAATAAAAGGAAGTAATTGATACATTTGCAAACTTTTCAGCTGATTTAAGACAAATTATTTAAGACATTTATGACAAATGGTGAGGCTTTCAGGATTTTGTACAGAAAAATAGATTACATGGTGCAAATAGTAAAAGTCAGTGATTCTCCAGTGGTTGTGCCCTTCTGTACAGAATACAGGATAGCCCTGTGGAATGTTTTGATGTGTCAGTGCTGCATCTGAAAGCCTTGCAGACCTGAAGTTTGAGTAGATTTGTGGGTAGACAATGAAAGTGATATGAGAAAGAGAGAATAATTGCATTTGACATTTTTTGACAAGTTCGTCTTGAAGTTGGTTCTATATAATGTGAAAACGCTAAGTCTGGGTTGACAGCTTATAGATGCTTTGGGATAGCACAGGATTCCCTGTGGCAGGATGTAAGTGTGGTGGAGTGGTTAGATTTGGGAATGAAATAGTATGAAAAGTTTAAGGACTCTTAGGGAGAACTATTTATCACTTATGTGATGTACTTTTAGTAGCAAACTCAAGATACTTTGAAAGGTGAGGGTAAATCTGATATGGTTTGATAAATTCTGGAAAAATTTGTTAAGATGAGCTGTCCTCAAATCATATTACTGGTGTTTACACTGCCTCTCTTTTAGTTAAACTCACTTCTAAAGAAGTTGCACAAAAGGTACTGTAAGGTCCAATGCCTTCCAATCCTGTTATCTGTTAATAGATTGTTTATTTCTTCTCACTGCAAGCCATCCCACTCTCCTATCTTATTTTTTTCCTCATTTCTTCCAGTGATTCACTAGTTTAAAATAATGGCTCGTGAGCGTTTCTTGCTGAGAATTTTGTCTGAGCTATGGACAAAGTAAGAGCATTATAGTTGGACCAAATATCTGAATTCAAGCATGACAGGAGAGCCAGACTTTGAAATTGCAAAAATGCATTCGTTGAATGTATTTGTGTAATAATGAGTGGAACAGTACACAGACATGCTTTCTAAATGGCTCCCATCCCTGAAAATTATATTGATGAGGCTATGAAATCCCAGACATTTCAACCCCAAATTATATTCCTGACTGTAGGGAGCCCAACGTCGGTATTTGATGATTCAGTGGAAGGGTGTTTAGGATGTAGTTAACTAGGACTGCAGGCAACAAGTATGATGAGACAGGAGACCTCTTCCAGTGGCTGTGTTGGCAGATAAGACAGTTTTTGATGTCTGCTTGTCAGACACTTGTGTGAATATCTGATTTAGAAACATACAGTGTCATCTATCTACTTTTCAGCAGTTAATAAATATTTAGCTACTACCTTTTGTAATACTATAACAAATTTAAAACAAACAAATCTGATTTGAAAGATAAGCCAACAGGTTTTATATTTCACTAAATTCATACATTTCTCTTGAAAAGTAGACCTAATTGAAATGAATAATGTGGCACTTCCTTAATAAATATCTCAGTTTGGTTCAAAATCATACAAAGTAAATTGAAAAGCTTTTTAAAATATGAACTGCTGAAAGTTAAGGGGAGCAGACAGAACTGGCCACCTTACTAGTCCAGCATTTGAATCTAGAGTAAGCTAAAGAAGCTTTTGATTGGAGGTTACTGTAGAGTCAAAGATTTTTATTATTATTATTTTATTGTAGCCATTTGACTACAGTTCAATGCTTAGATTAGAAAAAAAGTTAAATGGTTTATTTTTTTCTTTCAGTGTATGAATAAAAATGAGTTATGCAGTGATGGTAAAGTACAGAAGGGCTTGGTAATGAGAAGTGATCAACATTAGCTACTGAGTTTATCCAGTAAATCAGTTAATTTTTAAATGCAAAATGTGGTTAGATAAGCTTATTTGTGTCTCTGTAGCATATTTATGTCTCTGTAGCATATAAAATTGCTTTATTTAGTAAAGGGTAAAGACACAAATCGGGGGCTAGAGCATGGAACAGAGGGAAGTACAATAATATGTGGATTGCAGTGGTAGTTGGTCAACATTTGTAACCCAGCTAGAAAATTGGATGGAGTCAGCAAGGAGTAACTGAAATGCTTTGTTGACTATTGTACAAGAAAGTTGGCAGCAAAATAGAAGTACTAAACCAATTATTGGTATGCAGATAGATTTTTACATCTTTACTGGAAATATGGCAAAGGTGAAGGCAAGAATTAAATAGAGATATTATGTTATTAAAAAGAAAAGAAAGTTAATGTGAAATTACTTTGTATGTTTATGATGAACTAAAAATAAGGTCAGCTGATTTGTACTCATATTTTTGGGCATGAGGGAAAAAATGCTATTTAAATGGGAAAACCCAGGTATACCTGACTGGTGGATGGCAGATAATATTTCAACATAAAGTCTTTGAAGAAATGAGACGATGTGGTATTTTCAGAGTTTTTCTTGTAGACAGTAAAACATTTCTGGTACATTTGGGAGCCAAAGTAATTTTTTGATAGAATGATCAGAAGTTGACTTGTGAACTGCGCAGACGAACAGGGATTCTGTGATAGCTGTACTATACTTCAGTTTTGGGGGGTTATTTATAAACCTTACGTAATTGTATTTCAAAAGGGAAATGCTTTGAGAAATTGAGAACAGAAACCCATCTGTGTAGGAGCTTGTACATTAAATGAAAAGAAGGCAAATTTTCACCCCTTTTGTCTTAAAAACTTCTACCTGGAACTGGTTGGTAAACAAAAAGTGTGAGACAAGAGAGTTAAAATATAACCATGTGAACTCTGAAAGGAAACTAAGAGTGAGTGTGAAGAGGAAGGAGGGATGATGAGCAAAAACAGGGGTGAATTAGAGCTCTCTTCTGTCAACTCCACATGTAGCAATGGGTACTTTACTTACCTAGAAAATGCAAAAAGATTAAGTCAAACTGATCCATGAGGACAGCATGGTTATTGAAGATAACACTCCATGGCAAAACAAAACCTGCTAAAGTTTTGGGAAAGAGGACAAGAGTGGAAGTTGGGGAAAAGCACACTGGCTAGTGAGAAGTGCATGGAAGTGAAAATCGCTGTTGTCAGAAGGTGCAGCTATACACTGGACAATAAACATGCTCGACCTTCTGTTACCATTCTACTTTGAACATGAAAGCTGGGTCAGGAGACTCAATATGCACTTTTCACACTGAGCTCAGGCTCACGATCACGTGTGGGAGAAGATTCAGTCTTAGTGATGCTGGGGATGTGTCATTTCGCGGGATGACAGCAGCAGGAGCAGAGGTGATCCCCTGATGAAGAAAGGCTTCACAGGCAGCAGCAGAATCTCTCTCAGGGCCACTGTAGAAGGTTTTATGCCATCCCTGGGACACTGCATGCATCTCTGAAAACCTGTCTCCAAAACACATGAACCTGAGCCTGAAACAGGCTCAAAAATACCTGCTAAAATGAGCAGGGGACTCAACAGTCTGCTTTGTAAGAAAAAGCTAGAAGGGCTTGTATTGTTTAGCCAAATGAAATGAAAGTAAAATAAATATATAAAGGGCTAAACATGAGGGAGAAGATAAAAAGAAGTCTTCATTTAAGATCCGTTCAAATAAAATCAAGCTGCAAACTGTAAGTGTGCTATTATCCAGAGATTGTAGTTGAGGCAGAAGTGGTTTCAAATGGATGCTAGTAAGTTTGTGAGAAGTATATCATGACATGCTTCCAGTCATGGCAGTGGATTAAATTTGATGAGACAGGACTCCTGCCTGTCCTAGATTTTAAGAAAATCATTAACTGCTTTTAAAAATGGTAAGTAGTGGTTGTGTGCATTTTATTTTGATTCCAGTTTCCATCTGAAAGCAGCTTGTTTAAAAAAAAAAAAAAAAAAGGCAAAAACTCCAAAAACTGAGAGGCATCATTCACCATTTTCTAAAAGAATAAAAAGATACATAAAATTAATAAACTGACTGGAAGCATATTTAGACAGAGTTGTCTGGAAAGGTAAATGTGTCATTAAGAATAACAACAAAAATGTTTTCTGGATTGAGCTCATCATGAGTATCTACTGAGAAAAAGCTTTTCTTTTAGAGGACAATTTTTTGTTTTCTTTTTTGGATGATCAGTTTAGATGCTTCTGTGACCTTGGTGAAACCAGCTTGACTCTGAAGAAAGAATCCAGGCATATGGTTTTCAAGTTGTAATTCTAATCATTAAATGTAAATAGCACAGGTGATTGTTTTGTTTGCTTCCTTTTTAAACCTGTTTAATCTGCAATAATAAATAGTCTAGAAGGAAAACTGGATTTTACAATCATTGGGTTATTTTTCTTCTGCATGTTTTTAATAGCCAGTTTAATGTGACCTGATGTGATTTGCATCTGTTGTGGAAAGAGCTTGTATTTCATTTTAATGACTTTATTGGTAAATTTGACAATTGATAGACTAAATCTTGTTTAAAAATATGGGATGAGAATGGGCCAAATTTGCATCTTAATACCAACATTCCTTCTTCAGTATTGGCATATTAAGTTGATTGTTGCCACTAATACTGTTTCAGGATTTTTTCCCCCAAATCAGATAGGCCTCTGGAGAGTCCAAAATAAAAAGTTCCTCTCTAGAGGGAGAGTTCCACAAGGGCATGTATTGATAGTGAATGTGTGCTTTTCAGAGGAGCTTCAAACAGTTGTGCCTTTGAACTACAGGAAGTACAAACAAAATTTTCAGATCAACTCTCCAGTTTGACCTCCAGACAAACCAACCACCACATTTCATGCAAATGTTAGCTGAGAAATTCAGACAATCCATCATACAGGACAGTCCACTGATACGTTAATCTGATTAGTCTGGATAAGTATCCTGAGAGGACTGTACTCAAAATTAAGTAGAGATGCATCTTTGGTGTAAAGAGATGCAGATTTTTATCTGCTCTCTTGTGTCCTTCTTTATCAAGCAGCTTCTACATCAAATGTTCAGTTTGTGGTTATGGAGTGGGTTACAAGCTTGTAGTTATGACTGACATTTTAATGCTATTTATGATTTATGTTAACTTTTTGCCACTGTAGAAATACAGTGCAAAAAGAGGGAATTGATTTTCCTTAACTAAGACAGGACTTGCTTATAGAGTTGTAAGGAGGATAAGAGAGACAATGAAAGACATCTTGATTTTTACCTTTTTTTTCTTTTTATTTATACCCAATCAAATATAAAGTTTCCTTGCCATGCTGGTTCAAGAATCGAGTCTGTTTGATGTATCTGATTTCTGTTTGAACTGAAGGTTGCAGTGCTTATGGTTAAATTCCCTCAAAGACACTACCATGCCTTGTCTTTCCACCTGTATCCTCTTGTTCCCAGCCTCTGCTGCCAGCACAGACTCCTGTTCCAACTTTGAGGCCACCCTGACCAAGTGTCCCCTGGGATGTATTTATCCTGATTGACCTGAATGCCTCTGCAGCATGACCCAGTGTGCTCCTGACCCTGAGAATGACGCAAAGGTGTCTGGAACAATTCTCCACAGAGCTGTCTTGGAGGGATCACTGCTTGTGCACTTGGGTTTCACTTGTCCTATGCTGATAAGTCGTAGGCTTGGAATTATCAATAAAGGAAAGCGCTTAACAGCTGCCTGAGAAATACACAGAGTGTTTAGAATTCAAAGTACTTCCAGAGCATTGCCATGCCCTTGACAATTGGTTACTATATGTAATTATAACATAATGTAATTATTCCACTAGTCGTCTTTATCACTCTGTAGTATGGGAAGTAATAAAATCTTCTATGATTAATTTTTCAGCTGGAAAAGCCATCTCTGTAAGTGTACTACTGAGCAAGAAAAGCTACTGTTGTGGTACAATCAGGCAGTGTTCATGCTCCCCGCCCCGTGCCTCCCTAGAGTGTTACTAATAGCTTACTTAAAAGCAGGTGCTTGATTTAATCTTGTCAGTGGTATTTTGCGTCTCTGTTCAGAATAAGGATGGCCTAAGAAAAATCAGCAACAGAGGAAGGGATGATGTTAGTTTAGGGATAAGGGACAGTCAAAAGAAATGGGATACTGCAGATTCTCACTAGCATTTCAGTTTATCAGAGATGCCTTGCAAAAAGCCTTTGTCCAACATTGCAAGGCCAATTTATTAGCTCATTGATCCATGTCCATGTGTTTCTGAATACTTTGTTTCCCTCATCCATTTTGTTTTATTGATTTTGTTGTGCATCCTGCACTTTAGGAGTCAAATGTATGATGCTTTTGTAATCATTAGTGGTATCACGGTACCTGTGAGCCCCATATGTTTAGGTTTTGTTCCCTGCCTCCCTGCAGAGTTCCCCTCTCTCCACTTTTAACTCCCTCGAGTTAAAAACATAATTCCACACTCTGTTTTTAAAGGGGGCTGTACTCCCCTCAGTCATACAGGTGAAGGCTCTGGCTTTCCTAGAACGCAAGATGGCTTTTGAAGAAGTTTACAAAGGCTGATCAAGCACGCCACCTTCCCTGTGTTGTTACCACTTGTTTGCCTCATTGAGTGCTTCTTAAGATTCAATTCACACATTGATGTTCTTTCACAGTCACTGGACAAACTGAGTACAGGAGATCCTAAGGGCTTAGGTAGAATGTATGTGTCAGTATGTGTTCTACCCTGTCCCCTTCCTTGCACTGAGATGGACAGGTTCAATACCAGACTAATCAGTATCTGGATCAGTCTACTCTATCCAGTTCTCTCTTAAGCCAGGTAGAGGTTGGATGCATCTTCCGAGTGTTTAGAAGCATGGTCATGTTTCAGAGCTAGTTGTGAGGATGGGTGACTCTCCTGCTGTCAGTGACAGAGCAAGCTGGCACTGGGAACCCAGGTTATCCCAGTTGCTTGTCAGGCCGAGAGGCACCAACATGGGAAACTCAGAAAGGTGGCTGGAAGATCACCTTTCAGCTGGAAGGCAGGGCAGAGTATGGATTTCTTTGCAAAGATGTTTTGTTTTGCTTTGGAATGTAGTTGTCAACAAAGGAGCTGGCCTTCACCACAGACCGGCTAGAGGGCTGAGGTACTGACACAGGGTGGATCCTGTCTGCAGCAGCCCTTGACCCAAAAGTTTAGGCAGGGAAATTAAATTAGGAGGAACAGAAATGAGCCACTAGTGAACAGTGAAAGGCCATCATTGAGAAGAATTGCATAGGTTGCTATTTTCCCAACAATTTGTGGTTTATACTGTCTTTTTTCCTCTTCTGAGCTAGAAATGTAGGGAAGCAGTTAGTGAGTTAAAATACAGGGAACCAATTGAATATTTGGAACAGAAGAGGAAAAAGCAAGAGCAGGGTGGTGTGGCAGGAATATCCCCTTAGATCATTTACTTCTGTCAGAGTCACTGGAGATTTCCAAGGTGATAGGGGGTTCAGTATTAAATAGCTATTAGGTTCACGGCTTTTAAAGAAAAGGAGTTTGTATAAGAGAAGCAGAGGTGGGCTGTACAGTGATTGGGAGCACTTGCAGGAGTCTTACTGAGAAGAATGTGGTGTGTAAAAGTAAGTATCTGAGGCAATAGTTCATTATTCATTCAAAGCAGATGAGATACCATGAAAAGTTAAGTGGAAGATGAATATGGAATGATGCAAATCTTGGTAGCAAATCCAGCTGTAGTGTTTAGGACTCATACTGCTTTTGGACTTTATTGGTTATGCCCCCTGCTTTGCCAGCCCTAGGAAAGTGTGCAGCAATGCTTTCCACTGCAGTTAGCTATTGTCTGGTTATTGACTCCCAAATTCTTTGTTTATATACGCTGTTTGTAGTCTTCCATGTCTTCAGAAAGAAGCAGCTGAATTCCTTGATATATATGTCTTTGGCCCTCAAGTCTAAGTGAGTCTTCCAAGGAACTTGGATGTCTCCTGTCTCCCAGAGTAGAACCTGCACCTTACATCAGTGTTGGCATAAGACTAGTAGCAGAATGGGACCAGAATTACTGTGCCCTCCTTGCAATGATCTGTACATAAAGAAACTCTACTTTGTTAGCTAAGAAACTTGGAGAAAATGTCATATATTCCTGAAGTAAAGGGAGATCTTGCTCTTAGTTATTCCAGCTCAGCAGGAGAAGGGCTCAGGTCAATGTTGCATCATGCAAAGTATAGGTGTGGGTTGAGTTCTGATTGCAGACCCTGGTGATGATGGCAGGCTCTCAGAGTATGGCACAAGAATTTGATTTTCAAGATGAATTACAAAAGATGTGGCTTGAAGTTGAACTTACATGATGCAAGTAAAATAAAACCCTCATATCTGATTCTTGTGGCAATTTAATTTTTTTTATAAGGATGATTTTTTTGAGAAAACAAAATAAGAAGTTTGGGGAGTGAGAGCTCTATGCAACTACATCAAACATCCTAATGTTGACTAATAACAGCAATCTGTCATACAAACATATCAAAATTGGCTGTGCTTCATTGGTAATGTTAATCAGACTGCATGGCAGTACCTTCTGTCACCAAAATGATTAACAGTAAGTGTGCAGATGTTATTTACAGTGACCTACTATTTCTTCTTGAATGAGAAAATCTATTTCTTCTTGCACATGATAATCTTGCCTCCTTTAAAAACGAGCTCTGCTCACTCTCAGCCAAATTATTAGGAGCAAATAAGTCATTAATTAAAATGTCTGGTACTATAGCACTGCCTGAGGTTTAATATTAGCTAAATTTTGGCTGAGCTTGCTGCGAATAAAGGAAAATGCTCTACTGTCAGAAGAGAGGTGCTATGGCCTTTTGCAAAACATCCTGAACACAAAGCTTTTTCTTAATGCTGTAGTCTTACCTAAATCTCTGGTTTTTCTCTTCTACTTCCATTCTAACAATCTAGCCAAATCTTTACTTGCTTAATCATAATTTGAATGAAGTGATCACAGTGGCTTTAGTTTTTTTCCAGTGAATCTATTAAAAACAATATATTTGATATTCCGCTAGACTGCATTCAGATACCAATTTTAGTGTTAGACTGCCACATTCAAAAAAATATCTATTTGAAAGCTGCTGATTTGACTTTCATTTGTTTACAGACACAAGAGTTGGAAAGAGTTAAAGTATCTAGGAAATAGAAATACTGACAACATACAATGCCTGGAAATGTAACAGTAGTTTGTGAAGTTTACATCAAGAAGGTATTAAATAACTGCCTTCTTTTACTTAGTAGTAACATATTTTAATCAAAAAAGCTCAGCTTTTGCTTTAAATCTGCTGCAAAATAATTTCCACTGTGTATCTCCAATGTGATTCATTCAAATGAAAATACAAGTGTGTTGCATACTTCCTCTGTTGTGGTATTTTTATTTTCACTTGATGCAGCATGTAATCCTTGAGTGCTTAGTTTTTGAATTTCCAAAGGAAGGAAAACATTCTATAATAGCTAAAATGGGGAGGCAGAACAGATGACGATTGCTACCTTTTTTAAACTTCTTTTTGTAAAAGTCAAGGTAAGGAAACTAAATATTTAAAGAATTTTAGTGTAGGGAAAGCACAGATGTGCATGCATGAATATGTCTTCAAAAATTGGGGAGAAGAGGTAGATGTTTGCCTTAAGCAATTGTTTATCTGATTAGGAAGTGGCCGCTTTACATGTGTCTACCATGTGCCATAGATTGCCTCTTGGGTGTTTCTTCACTTATTTTCACAGTGCATGCCAGAAGTCTTAATTTATTGCACACTTGCAGGACTGAGATAGACCAAAACTTGTAAGACTGAGATGGAGAGAGACCAGACTTTGCAGAACTGAGGTGAAGAGAGGCCAAAATCAAGCCTAACACCCACAGAAGCCAGGAACCATTTGGTACCCTGTATGATTATGGTGTTGTTCATTGACTGCTTGCTCAGCTCACACCAGATTCTCATGGCAGCATAAGGGGCTGAACCCTTTCTTGATGAGCGTTGTGTCGATGCCTTGATCTCAAGACAGTTTCCATGTGAATTACAAGGCTGTGGGCTGCAATGTGTAGTGAAAGTAAGGCATTGTCTACATAGCCGTGTGTAGACATCTCCTAATTAGATATAGAATGAAAGGTATTGGGTGAGTTTTTGCTTGGATAAGGGAAAACTATTAAGTGTCTGAATGTACTGTAATCTGTTGACATTTTAGAATATGATCTGCAGCTTGAAAAGCAAAGCCTCTTAACAAAAAAATTTTATGGTCCAATACAGGCACAGGATTGCTATTCCATTATGTATGGAAAAGCACAATGAGTTCCTGCAAAAAGGAAAGCAGCTCTAATGCCTTTTGTCAGCAGAGAAAGGCTGCTTTCTATATAGCAGGTATTGCTTGTATTTGCTTTACTTTTATATTTTGTGTGGATGCTAGGGATTTTAAAATATGAGTTTGAAGGAAGATTAGGAAAGAGAGTGTAACTGGGCGTCACATGGACTGGGGAGATACACTTATGTAATGCTTGTGTGCAAAGAGGGATATGGCTGAATAAAAGACTTTTTAGTAAATATCAGGAAAAATACCCAGAGAGATCAGTTGTGGTGTGGTACTTTTTTTTTTTCCCCTGTAAAGAAGTAAAATGTCTAAGGCTTTGAAAAATCTTTTAATTAAACTGAACACAACACTTGAGAAAGAATGGGGAAAAACTTTCTCTTTAGAGATATGGAGAGGATAACTGAAAGGTTAGTTTAATCTCCATATTTTATCATTTGATTAGTGTATGTATATTGCCGTCACACAGGAAATCCAGCCCTGGAGAATGTTTAGAAAGAGTTTTCCTTGCAACTGTCCCCATCCCTGCAGAAGCTTCGACAAATCTTTAACAGAATGGGTTAAAGGGCAGTCAGCAATGTTCATCAGTGTTTAAAACTGCTGTGCATGGAGAGCCTTTTGAGTGGTAGAATAAGGTGTGGCATTGATTTGCTCATGGGGCTGTTCTGTGCCTGCTCAGTGCAGATCTAACCCACCTTGCAGTGAAGTAGGTCATTGGGAAAACCTTCCTAGCTCTGAACCAGCTATCTGGGCTCCCAGGAGCAGTGGCAGTATTTAGATCTGTGTAGACTGTGAGACCCACCAGAGAAGGCAGAGGCTTTTAGAGCCATAACCATTGTCTCCAAACCCCAGCTAGTAAAGTGCCAAATACTTTGAAAACTTGAGAATTTGGGGTACTGTGCATCTTCATGTCTTCCTATGTCATGTGGGTCTGCTTCAAACTTACTGTTCAGGCAAAATTTTGTGAAAATAACGTTTGGGAGACTTGATTGAGTTCGAATAAAAATTTAAAATTGCCCCTTCAAAATGTGCACATACAGTCTTGCTGAACTTCTGATGCATCTTCTCACAGCATTTTAAATCTGTGAGGTTTTTTAGATCTCTGATCAAAATGCACAAGCAGGTCTTGATTTTTTTTTTCTTTTCTTTCTTACAGCAGTTGTTTAAAATAGAGTATGGCTAGAAAGAAGTAAAGCAGAATAAGATAAGCTCCCAGATCCCTAGAGATCTGATTATGTGTTAGAGTAGTGCATCATGGAAATTTTGTATTGTGCCTTACTGTCTTGAGTACTGGTATCAGTGAGTATTTTGCCTGGTTCACTCAGCAATCATGTTAGCCTGTGTAGCTGATGAGAAGGTCAAAGCACACTTGGATGTTCTGGAGCCTTATGCTTTGTCCAGGCAGTAGTCAAGGAAATGTCTTGCATCCTTGCATATTCCAAATGGTCTGTTGGGCCACTCTGCCCCTGTGTGTGCACCCAGCTCCTTCTGACACTTGCATTTCTGTTTTAGCACAATATGACACTCGGCTTTTTTGCTGCATTCAGCTCCTGCAAACCCATTCCAGCTCTTTGCACAAATGGCTGTGGCTTGCATTTTGTATTATGTGTTGTGAATATGCCCTGACAGTCCTGTTTGTCAACAGCAGATGCAGGAGGCCAAATCCTGCTCTCAGACATGTAGGGGAAGATCATGGGATCTGATCTTTCATATAGATTTCAGTTCATTGTCATTCACTTTAGGCATACCCTACAGCATTAATAAACATCAGAGGGGGACGCCTGCTTTCTGGAGATGAACATGCTGTTGTTCTGTGATTTATCCCTTTTATGTATAGCCTATCCAGTGGACTGTGATCAATGCTCACAGGATGGTAAGTGGAGTGGAACAGACACCTGCTAGAACAAGAAGTTGACTATAAGCTGCCTTTGTAATGCTTATACCAATTATGTTGTGTTAGCTTGCATTTGCCAGGGATCATAGCTATTTGTAAGAAGAGCTAGAAGTGACACTTCAGAAATCACTGTTGCTATGTAAAGAAAGGGAGTATCCCACTAGGACAGACCTAGACAGACACAGGATATACCAATGCAAAATCTTGTGTTGCAAAGCTCTGTGTTACTTGCAGAGTAACTGGAGTTAGCTGGATATATGTTATTTATATTATTTGATGTCATATTTGTGACCTGTTCAAAGCTTGACGCATGTCACGTGTCATGGAAGTATTTTCAGTACAGTAAGCTTGGATTTTCTGATTCCTAATTGAATAGTCCCATGAGTAGCTGTTTATATTTCGTGAGGAAAAGAGAGACGGGGAGGATATACAGCCCAATTTCAAGGTGTTCTCTGTTTTGAAACCTGCAACCTCTGCGTATTGAAAATCAGATCTTAAAGATAAAACTGGTATCCAACTTAGCAACTAATCAAGTGCTCTCAGATCTAACGACTGAATGTTTGTTCAGCAATTTCACTTTTCAGTTGAGTTTGAAATCCTTCACAAATAGAAAATGCAGCAACTGCGTGAATATGATGTCTGACCTATTATTATTCAAGAATCGACCTCAGTTATGTGGAAATGTAGCAAATAGCCTGCATTTCACTTGGAAATGTGCTCATATTCAGTGGAACACTTGCTGGTGATGAAGTCAGAACTGCTCTGCTGGGTAGTGCTTTAATTTCCCAAGCTTTCCCTTATGTCCATCAAAATGTCAGCATGTCAATTATTTCTGTTCATTGCTCCCAGATAATTTGATCTTTGATGGAAAAGGATTGTAAAGCTGAGTAGTGGTTTTTGCTGCTGCTGCTGTTATTATAATTATTGTGTTATTTATTTTCATTTCTGTTAGCTTTGCAATATCACTTGTTAAAATACTGAACAATTTAATTTTATTTTGCGTTTGTGAAACCTGTTTTCACTGTACATTAAGATTGGGCATTTTCAAAATCTATGCAGCCTTTCTAATTCTTGGAGCCATAAAATCCTCTTCAATACAGAAGATACAGCTAAATGAATAGCAATGTGCCTTTGAGTTTGGCACTCTTTACAACATTGTTACTTCTGACGTGAAGCTGTTGAGGTATGTCTAGGAACCTTTCCTCCAATTAGTTCCCAAAAGCAACATCTTTTTTATGTGTTAATTTTCTGCCTGTAGTTAACATGGAGTGTGTATGGATTACAAGAAATATTTGCTTCATTCTGCATTACTGTTTCTGGTATCCCATAAATATGTAAGCAGGATGTAGACCTGGTGTAGCAGTGTGGGGAGATAGTCAGTTTTCAGAAGCTCCTGACTCTCTCAGGCATCAGCACACACTGGAAATGTTGTATAATCTGCCTGTCCCAGATGATCTGACTAGAGAAAGCAAAAGAGATTTCCATAAGTTTAAATTAGCCATTCCCTTCATTGACAAGGAGAAATATGACTGGAAATAAAAACTGGAGGAAGAGAGGATGGACATATAATTTAAAATATGGAACACAGAAGCTGACCTGCGTTGTGCTGAGGATATGTATAATCTGGCATTCTCCTTTTGATCTATAAGAAATGATCCTGAAACGATGGGGTATTATGGACAATGAATAAACTCTCCCCACAGAAAGTTTCTTCTATTCCTTGTGACATACAGCTCTTACACTGAGGCTGAGAGATTTTAGAAACTGTCAGACAGAACAGTAAGGAAAAAAGAGTATTATCTAGTCACATACGGAGCCAAGTTAGAACTTGAGACACAAATTAAAGGCAGGCAGCAGTTCATAAGAAAACTGACAAGTGGTAGGAAGTAATCAGTGTCTTTCCTGAGGGATCAGTCTTGGGACTAATCTTGCTATTTTCATTAATATCCCAATACCAAAAAGAAAAAAGGAGCTACTGAACTGTACTGATAACACAATTTTTTGAGTTTTATCCACAATAGAAGGACACTTCTCATTTCAATTTGCTGGTTTTAGGTAATCAAAATCTTTAAAATCCTTTGTACTCATCTTGTATTCGTAGACAGTTGTGTAAGAATACCCCTTTTTTTATCCTTAGCTCACATTTGGGGCCTGGCCTCAATAAAATCTGTCCAGTAATTAATTGATATTTAAAATGCAGCTCTACTCTCACAATCCAATTTTTTTTCAGAGCCATTACATATCTCTGAAACTAAGGACATACTGGGAAATACTAGCTAAGGAACAAAAATTCTGTTGCCTAAAGTCTCTGAATGCAAGAGAGAGGGACTAGGTGTCCTGGTCATATATATTTAAATAAGATTAATGATTAGAAATGCCTTGCAGGGAATTTTATGCCATCCAAGTTAACATCTCTTTGGCTATTTTCTATGCATTTTTCACAGTCACGGTGCTCTTGGGTTCCTTGGCTGCTGGCAGAGAAACATGTTAAGACTGTGTTTAGGATGTCTAAAATTTGTCAGCCCAGATCTTTGAAAACACCTCAGTACAAACCTTGCTGTTTTCTCCATGTTTTTGTGACCTTGAGATGTTCTTGAGAATTGGCAATTAGTCTGGAAACTGAAGTCGATTCAAACACAGTGTCTGCTTATTAACTTTAGTTCTTTGGAGTGTCTGTCATCCTATGTGATAAAAAGCAAGAGCTGTTAACCTGAAGCCTTTTAATTAAAAAAAAAAAAACCAACAAAAACACAACAAACAAAAACCACCAGGACAACAAAATCACATAGACAAAACAAAAACCTGTTTGGTTACTGTGATTAAATTGGTATGGGATACTTGAAATGTAGATGGCCTCCCTCTCTCCCTCCCAGCTCAAATGGTTGCATATTGCATGCCCTATTTCTTCCACTTTGTGGGGCACAGATATGATTTGTGGTTAAGGCAGCTTTTCTTTTTCTTGCTTTATTTCAGAAGAGTTCTTGACTCTTATTTGCATTGGCGCGAGTGCCGAAGATAGTTTTAGTATGTGTTTAAGTGTAGTGGCCACATTTTTGAAAATGATGCAATTCTTTGTCTTGGTTCAAAGTGCATACAAGTCAACAAAAAAGACTGTCATTGACACAACTTGGGTAGCTCTTGCTGTCTACAGTCAGTGCATGTGCTTCCCTTCTGTCAGACACTGGTGCAAATCCAGCACTCTGATTTCCCTTCCATGAGCTAGCTCATATCTCAGTGTGTAAATGCACACAGAGTGGCAATTCCTGTTTTCAAGTTGTTTTCCAAGAAAAGAAAGATACTTTAATCACACCCATCACTAGGTTAGGATCCAAAAGGCCTAATCATTTTGGTAGACAAAAGCTTTTCACAGTGCTGATTACAGAGAGAGTGCCTGACCATCAATTAAAACTTCTCTCTCTGAACCTTTGTTTTCCAGACAAGGAAGGGCACATAAGGGAAATTTCAGAGAAGATCCAAAAATAGCAGGTGGCTGTCACTGCTGTACTGTGCTCAGCTTTAATCATAAGATTGGAAAAATAATGTTTGGGTTGCACAGGGATGTGCAAAAGTAGGTATACTGTTTAAATGCCAGAAATGGGTATGGAGAGATATGGGTTTAATATGAGACTGCAACTCCTGACAGACCTTTCTCACGCAACATTCTTACTCTTCTGCTCGGTTATTTAAAAGTTTTAAAAGATGTTAGATCCCTTCTGATGAAGGTGTTGCAGTGATGTGTGTATTACTGCACTTTCTGACCTGTGAGTATTTGTTTGCTTTCATTCACCAAACTTAATACATCAGACAAATTTGCTCAAGTGCAGATAAATACTGGGAATTTTCCCAGCAAATGGAACATTAACTGTGCTGGATTTTCTTTTTTTTTTTGTTTGCTTGTGGTGTTTGTTGGTTTGCTTTTTTTTTTTTTTATAATTGGAGGTGACAGGGGAGGCAGCTGGAGGCAGCTGGTTGCTTGCATTTGATTTTTTAGATTTAGAAACATTTGGTTTTCTGCTTTTCAGTATCTAATAGGTGGCAAAGAAGGTGTGCTGGCTCTCTTTGGTATTGGTCAGATACCACCTAAACAGACTCATATTTTGTCCACTTTAAGTAATTGCTATTTTATGAACAATAGACTTTTCTTTTGAAAAGGGGCAACCTAATTAATGCAGATGTATTCTTTCATTGCTGTTACCTCGACATAAAATGGATGGTATTAAAAAAATATCCTCCACCAGAAGCCACATGCTGCCTCATTAAAAACAAAAACTAGAAACATTCTATTTACTGTGGAAAAGATCATATCAAAATAGAAATAGGGGAAAGGACGAGAGGTTGCAGCTGTTGCAAAGTTTCAACTACAGAGCACTTTTTTTTTTTCTTTAATGCTTGTCAAATTTGACAAGTTCATGTAGCTTCTGGGTTGTGGAGCTGTGCATATGTTTACATATATTTACTGGTTTTGTTTCCTGCTACCAGATAGTGCTTGTTTAATAAATCAAGTGATGTTATATAAGGTCAGAAGTGATGATCAAACCTGAACAGTCTTGGTTTGCTTTTCAGTAATGTGGCTTTCACCTGAGTGTGAATTTCAGTTATTTAGTTTCCCGGCATATGCTTCAACATGGTTAATAAATTATTTTAGTCAATCTGAATGGCAGTGTGACTTAATGTGCAAATGGATGAGTGAAAATATCATCAACCCCAGAACTGAGAGCCAAGCAATCTGTACAGTATTAGCTTTTTACTCATGCCAGGCAGTCAGCAAAATTTGAGTCCAAAAACTAAAAAAAAAAAAAATCATTTCACTTAATTATTTTGGCTATTTAAATATCAAAAATAATTTTTACCAATTGCACATATTTGGTTTGTTCTCCACTTCAAAAATGAAAATACAATTCATACAATGAAACTGACTTAAAGAGAAACTGTTCAATACTTTTATTCAACAGTATTTGAAATTCCCAGAAGTCAGTGAGCTTAACTGCTTTTCCTTCCTTACTTGCATCCTACTCCGCAAATGCAAAAGGCTTCACTTCACTAATTTCCTGCTAGTTGCATTTCAGAGAGATAAACCAGCCATGTTGGTTTGGTGCCATGGTGCCATCATACTAAATCAGTCTCCAGTAACTTACCACCTATAGAAAGTCTATGCAGTTTTTATGGCTATAAGTAGCTCAAGTCTTTAAATGTTTTCAGAAGCCTCCTATGACATTCCAGTCTGTCACATCTTTATCTCATGCTATACTTGGTAGAGTTGTTTTGGATCAGCTGTGAAATACTGGGTCGACAATACATATGACCACTCTCTGGGTTTCTGTCATCTTTGCAAACAAATTTTCCCCAACTATTTGCTTTTCTTTCTGATACTAATTGACTGCTCTGGTCTCACAAAACCATGCTCCTGTTACAGATGAGGTGGTAGAACATAATGTCTGTCAGCTGTTAAACTTGCAGGGTTATGCATCTGCCTATTTTATCTTCTTTGCTAGGTCTGGTCCAAGATCTGCAGTGAGATCCTGCAGTCCATTTCTGTTTGTCTTTCTGTATATAGAGCAGTGCTTTGCTTCAATCCATGTATGCTTTTTCCTAGAGTTGTTTTTGTATATCAACTGCATTGAGTCCAATTCAGAATGTAAATGCTTGTCTGCTTCACATTTGGGTATGAAAATGCTGGGGAGGTCAGAACTTTCAGGTGGCTGAAGCTAGTATATGAGAAATGTGAAGGCTGGAGTTACCCTCTGAGTGGGCAAAAGAGGAAGAGGATACCGGGGGACAAAATAAAATTCCCTGTGGCCAGAAATTTACATTAAAAGGAAGAGAGAACTGGGAATGCTCTGCCACCTTGCTCTTAAATGATCTCTTCAGGCTCTCCAAGATGGAAATACTGCATGCCAATACAGTTCAAGTTAGGGAAATATATTTTAGGGAAGTTTAGAACACATGGCATAAGAAAAGGCTGATATAAACTGGCTTGTTCAAACCTCCAGAAGAAAAGGTGAGCAGCAGATCATATTGCTGTCTTAAACTTCCTGATGGGTAAGCAGAGGGAAAACAGAGCTTCTTCATTAAGCTGAGATAGGAAAAGAAGCAATAACCACAATTTCCAATTCGAAAGATCCCAGTTTGACACTGAGAAAGAAAATTTCGCAAGAGTGATCAAGCACTGGAAGAGGTTGCCCAGAGAAGTGGCATCTCCATCCTGGGAGATGTGACTTCCTTTCCAGCTAAACTTGGACTGGAAAGGGTCTCTAGAAACCTCAGCAAATCTAATGTACTCTTAGCAAGAGATAGGACCAGATGACTTTGAAAAGTCCCTCCCAAATGAAATAGTTCTGAGAATCTATAGTTCTTACTCAGTTGGTCAGTGAAATATTAGGATGAAGTGGGTACATTACTTTTTGTACAGGTGAAGTATAGGGGAAGGAGAGTGTTTAGAGATAACAGTTTATATGGTTTTCTTAATTTGTCTGTGCTGTGATTTTGAGAGGCTCTACAGGCTGTCTGCTTTCTCGTCTTTTTGCTGAGGGTATGTGCCATTAACACTACGCACAAGTGCATCTGTTTGAGATTGATAGCTCAAAATTGAGCCTCTGTGCTCAGGAATTGTTAAAGAACTGAATTGAATGTCGCTGGTGCACCCACTGAGCACAGCCAGATATAGGCTTCAAAAGATAGTCTCAAATGGTTTGCCATAGGAAGATCTGGGAGATAGAGTACACATTAGGATATTTTATGTATTCTGTTCTAATTATGTTCTCATGCTCAGAAAGATTACAGAAAGAAAAAACATGTTCTCTTAATAAAAGATTAAGAAGAACATGGGAGAACGGTCAACTACACACTGCTTTCTGCGAACACAACATGCTGTGATGCATAACATTTCTAAAAATGGGAGAAATGCTGAGATGTTCAGATTGACATTTCAGTGCCTGTCTGGATTCAGTGTCTATCTGAAATATAGGGTTCAATAATCCTATTATGTGTGTCTGACACACTCCTCCTTCTTTAGCAATGTGCCTCCCATAGCTGCTCTAATAAGACAGAACAGCAAAAGCCTCATACTCTGTCTCTCATCCTATCATTCACAAAGCTATATTGTCATCAGATGCAATCTATTGTTTTCTGTCCTGCTGTGTGGTATTGATTTTTCTAACCTTTCCTAATGTTAAATTTGTTTGGCTTTTTAACTTTCTTACCAAAGGTTAATGTTATTAAGTTGAGCAGGTATCTATAAAACTAAAAGTGTTATTGCCTATCTTGCCATTGTTATACTGTTCTTTCATTAAACTCTGACTGCACTGGATAGCTCTGTCTTGAGGATTTTTGTCATTCCCGAATAATATGGTGAAGGTTGAAAAGAACTGCATTACAATTGTCATGCAATTCTGTGGCATAAAATATTGGACTTGATATGTCAGGAGCAACAGATTTATCTGAGGCTCTTATACCATCAGTGAACATGAACTGCAGAGACATTAATTTCAGCAAGGCTGTAAAGAGGATGCAGGAAGATTCCAGTTCTGCTGTTTGTCCCCTCCCCCAGTTCAGTCTGACCATGACAGTCTCTTTGGCATTGTGGCAAAAGGAGCACTACTAAAATCTCTGCCAGTTCTGCAACTGCCTATCTGTTTGATGTGGACAGAGAATGAGAAATCAGTTTAATTGAAGAAAATGGTGGCTTTAATGGTTGAACTGTATCAATAAACATTATTCAATATGATGATCTACAACAGCACTTGTGTAAAGCATTAAAGTTACAGTTAGTGAGTGAATAGTTCCAGACACTTAGAAACCCCAGTACCCTCTGACTGTGCTCACAGGTACAGTAGCCTGCCTTTAATGAACTGTGCATCTGACATCCCATCCACATATTTACATTACATTCCAGTGGTATGTGTTTGAGGCTTTTTATTGTGAATATGCACAAAAGAGAGTAGCAGGGCTGCACAAACATTGTCTATGCATGGTGCATCATAGCTTTCTCCTGGAGCTCTGGTAAATGACCTTCAGTGCTCTCCAATAAGCACACTAATGTTACCCTGCCTTGATAGTACCTTGAAGTTCTTCTAGAATATTTTTAGTCAAAGAACATCCTGAGAAGCTAGGCTAGAATTAAACTCAAGTGAAATGTTTCTAATAGTAGCATAAAATAATAAATAATAATTTAAGCTGTTGTAGGTCATAATTTTTAAAAAATAAACAAAACCAAAAAAAACCTGACCCCTTGGTCTTCCCTGTGTGGAAAGTAGAATTGCAGCCTGTCTGCCACTGCCAAACCCACCCATTTGAGAAGATCTGCCTTGTTAGTAACTGCAGGAAGGAGTATTTCAAAGTGCTGAGGGAGAGCGGGAGTTAAATTTTTCATTTATAAATTGGTACCTATAAACCATTTACTTCTGCCAATGCTGTGAAGCCAAGGAATGGCCCTGGCAAAAGATAAAAGGCCTGGCTTTTTTACTGCTAATTTAAGATCTGGCAACTGAGGTTGTGTCTCTTGTCCCGTACTCAGCAGTAGCTGTCTCCACCACTGATTTAGTCTTCATCTGTCACATTCTCAAGCTGCTCAGAGGCTGTCTGAGAAAGACTGAGGAGGTCCTGTCTGTTCACAGATTCTCACAGCTTGGTCTCTCTTCCCACTATCAGTGCTGATATCAAGACTGCCTGACAGCACCCCATCCTTAGTGAATGAGACACCTTTTCATTAAGAGTGGCTTTGATAAACAAACTCCCTTCAGTAGTTTTCAGATCTGAGTGTGAGCTTTTCTGAGCAGGCCTGAGCAGCCCTATACCTTTCCTGGGCTCCCTGGGTGTCTCTGGCTGGTGTTGCCAAACTCACATGTTCATTACAGGCTCCAGATGGCTTGTGTCATTTCTCCTCCTGCCAGTTTTACATTTCGGCCTTTCTTAGAGAAGAGTGAAGACATGGCAGCTCTTCAAAGAGTTTTGTGCTTAGCACTGAGTGCAGAATCCAGCTACCTTTTTCCTCACCTATTTGCGGGGGAAGTAGCATCACTTTGGCATTGGAGGTCTCTGATTACATGTGCTGTTGCAGCTACATGATGCTTCATCTTGGCAAGCCTATTATTACTACGTGAAAAAAATATTTAAAGTAATACCAGGCCTCAGAAAAGCTGTTACTTTTGACCAGGTTTTCTTTCAGAAGTTTTTGAGGAGAGAAGTATAATAGAAAATGATGTTATTATGTTCTCCTTTTTCTCTTCTACTTCATCCAAATCCCCCACTGCCTGGTGGCTTTATTTGGTTTTATATGCATTCAGCATATACCCTATGCTGTGGGGAAGCATAGGGTAGTGTATGTCTTCCTTTGGAGGCTTGTCACTTTGTTGCATGGAATTCACTAAACCCCATATCTGGGAAATTTTGTCTTCTGTACCTTTATTTTTACCACCAAGGTAAAGGCAATTTTAACATTTTTATGTTGGCTTTGTTGTTTGGGGTTTTTTTCTGATGTAACAGAATAATGTACTTTATACACAGAGGCACACATACAAAGATTCTGTATTCTGAATGCTTTTCTCTTATCAGTTCTTATTGTGTGTAGCAGAAACATAAAATCTGTCAAGTAAGACAAAGGTAGGAGCTTTTAAGGGGACCTTGAAGTGGTAGGAGAGGGAACTTCTAAATCCAAAGTGTATGATTCTCATTTTAATTCACAATGCTATATTGGTTATTTTCTATTCTTTAAACCTCTTTGAATAGTGACTTTATGTGATAGATACACTTCACTTTTCCTTACTCAGCTTTTTATCAGAGGCTTAGGAATTGCTTTAGCTCTCAGTTAAGAAATCTGAGCTCCTGCTCTTCTCTAATATGTTCTCAGCCATAATAAGCCCAGTGCAAGGAAATTGTTGCTGAATCACTGCAAATTAACTGCAGTACAACTGCACTGTTTCTGGGAAGCTTGCATACTTTTGTATGCTCACATTTATACAGGTTTTAATGTATGTAGCAGAGACGCAGTAAGTGCAGCGCCAGAGAGGACAGTCATTTTCCTGAAAGTTACTGATTGCCCGGGGCTCACTACACCAGAACTTGTCCATCCAGCAGAGCATTGTAAAACATGCTCATCCAAACTCACAAATGTACTCCATGGCTTTTGAATATAGATTCCCTGGGCCTATCAAGCTGCTGGTTTGTGGTGACTAATTCAGCTGGGACCTACAGTCTTTGGGCTCTGTAAGGGTCTTTTACTTAATTCTACATCTCCATGCAGAGACTCTGAGTTGTCGACTGCAGTTAATTTCACCAAAGACATAATTAGTTCTCATAACTAAAAAATTACTGACTTTTTTTCTCCCTCTCTGTTTTGTTGCTTCTTCACTAGGGATGTGAGTTAATTGAGACCATGGATCAGGACCTCACAGATTTCACCAAGTGCCTTCAGATACTTCAGAAAAAGATAGAGAAAAAGGGTCTCCAGGTAAAGACATCTTTTGTCTCTCTCTCCTAGCAATTACTCTTTTTCTCATTGTATTTAGGTTTATCTTTTAAGTTTGCACTGAAATGAAACTACTTTCAGTAGCCTTGACATTCTGCAGTTTTGCCATAATTTACTGCACATCTTGTAAGCATTGATGCTTCTGCTAAAAGAAATTACAAAGTGTGTCGATGAACAAGTGTTGGCTTTCTTAAAAGGCAGCTTGTATTGATTTCTGTTAATGAGCTACCCAAAGTGCAGAAGAGCTGTTGTGGCTGGTGTTCAAAGCAAAAGTCCCACTTCAGCATGTAAATATATTTTCAGATCTTGGCATACTCAGCCTTGGTGTTCATCCCCTTTCTCTCCCCTTCCAAAGATGAAATGGAGAGGGGAAATCTTATCCTACCAACCTTACGAATGGTAAGCAATACCTTCTTCTACAAAATGTTCCCCTGGAATCAAAGGGAGCCTTTGCAGAGCAACCAGTGCACTAAACTTAAAAGAAGCCATATGGAGTTGTCCAGCTCATTTCTTTGGAAAGCCTAGGGTAGAAACATTCCCCCTCCTCTTCCACAGTTTAGTTTTAGAGGCCTGCTTGTTTGGCTCTCTGAGATGCACAGGTAAAATCCCTCGGGAATTTCAAATGTGAGGAGTCAGCAGCAGATGTGCTCTTGGGATTGCTGCCCTTTCCTCCCCATGGAACAATCATTCATAAGACCTGACCTCTCTCTTCTGCCCTTCACATATGAGTGAAGAGAGGGAGCAGCTGCTGCATCTGTTGCTCACAGTGAGGACAAGAGGCGTGAAAGAAAATTAAAACAACAGCACAGCATGCAAAGAGATGTGTGAACTTCCTCTTTTGCCATTTTCATTGTAACAGGGTAAGAAAGTTGCCTGATTTCCTGAGATCACTGTACTCCAACAAAGCAGCAAGGGATAGAAATGCCAATACCCTTCTCTCCTCCTTCCTCTTCACTCCAGGCTGATGAAAAATTAGCCAGTTTTTGCTTAAGCTATCTTAAAATTTCCTGTTCTAAAGATAGTAAGTGTCCATGGGACATTTTGGACTGCTGTCACAGAATGCCCATTTGCATTTGTAACTCAGTGCAATACTGTTGTTTGTCAGGGTTTCAGGGTTTTTTTCCCCCATCAGTATAAACAAAGATGGGATGGTTTCCCCATACACTTCTCTTATCTATCTGGCTGTGAGCCAGGAAAGTCTTTATGCAACAGTTTATTTTCTTTCTCCCTATAATTTATCATCACAAGAGCTCAGAGGGGTGTCTTTCCATCCAGGACAGGAACGATAATATATGCCATTGGAACAGATAAGCCACCTATGCCTAGGATTTGTTTTGAATTTGGAAAGTAAGGTTCTTTCCTCCTAGTATAAATGCCCTTACAATGAAAAAGAACTCGAATGTGTCCTGAATTCAGTTCATTATCCAATCCCAGCTACTGCTAGAGAAGGAATTTTTTTAAGCTATTACAAGGGGTTTTATAATGAATAATCAATGTGTGGTTAAAATAAGAGCAATGGGAACATGACAGCTACAGCAGGTGTGTTTCAACAATAAGTAGTCTATTTGTAAAAGTTTGAGTTCTGTGATCACTCTCACAGTAAAGCCATGTTGAGTTGGATAAAGGATACCATATTGTAATCCTTGAGGATATTTTGTAAAGTACAAAACTGATTGCAATTGCAGTAATTGTGTAGCATTTGCACTAAACTAATGCACTAAACCTAAGCTTTCAGTTCAGTTATAATTTTATCCTGTTACATGTAAGAGATGTGCTTTAAATACAATCTGAGTTTTTCAGAGGTGCAAGGAATAACACAGATAAATTTTCTAAAGCTAAGCACCATGTTCATTAAATCCTAGCTGCTTGTTGGTTGCAGTGCCTGTTCCATAAAATATAACAAGATGCTATCAGCTGATTCATGGACACTAGATAAAGCATCATGCATTTCTGGTTTTGGTCTTCTGTGTTCTCTGACTTAAGGAATTTGAAGAAGTCATTGACTCCACTTAGGGAGATAAAATGTGAAACTTAAGAAAATGTAAGACAAAACTGTATCACAACTCTATAAATTATTAGTTCAGTTTCTATTTTGCCTTATTTTCAGAAGCATTGGATGTAATTCTAATTCTGTAGTAGGAGGTTTGGTGGTTCTTCAGCATGTCCTGATAATGCGTAGAGTAGCTTGACGTCTGGTCGCCAAATGACACAGAGATTCTGAGCACTTGCAAAATACAGTGGCCTCAGTTTATGGATGCAACCTCTTAGCTCTTCTGAAACTCTAGCCTCTTTAAATACCTAAATTTGCATTTGATTTAGGTTTCTTTATGGGTAACTCTCTCCCATAATAAATGTCAAGTGGTAAGACAACAGACTGTTCCAGCCATAGACCTAAAATCTTTGAGGAGAATGCAAATTTTTTCAGAGAAGAAAGCTGCCATTGAATTTGGTGGTCACCTGAGAGGTACACACAGCTGAGAAGAAAAGGTCCAGGATCTGAAAACCAGAAGTGAATAAAGAAGGGGTTCTTCATCTGCGTTTGTGTTTTTTGACCTCAAGTACCAACTTGCATGTCACAAAATGGAGTTCTTTTCCTTCTGTGAAATATCGTAAAAGCTTTCTTTCTAAATGACAGTATTAACTGGGGGAAAGTGTCTTTCTGGTGCCAGAAAAAATATGTATGTGTCCAGTTTTGATTTTTCCCCACTCTATCCAAAGCACTTGTCAAAGAGGAATGAGACAAAGAGACACTACAAATTTGTTTTCCCGTGATTTATAATTGAGATTACAAAACAAGGAGGGTATCTCTTTAGTCTCTTTAAAAAATGATGCCACAGTCATGCTGGTTTGCTACTCTTTCTGGGTAGCAATATGTTAAGCTGGGAAGTTAATTGCATTCAATGTATACCATGGATCCACAATCCTGCGATGTAGTTTGTCAGGATGAAATTCAAGTGTGAGTAGCTGAGGTATTTAAAACAGGTGTTCCTCTATTAGTTAGAGAACAAGTTATCATTTATCTGCTATACTGAATGGATAAAATTACTGCTCTGATTTTTCAATCAGCGCTACAGAAGTTCTATGTCACGGAGGTTTTTGAGCTCACATGAACATATGTGGGCAATATTTTGATCCAAAGGCATTAAGTTTGTGTAAGTTAATTTCCATGTCTCTGCACATTCATGCTCCTCCTTTTCTTTCTTCCTGCTCATCCAAATAACTTTTGAACAAATAACTTGAACAGAAGAACAGCGTATTGAAAGATAATCGTGTGAAATGGCTTTTTTGGAGGTCAGCTGAGTGAAAATGCAGGAGAGGTAGACACTCGGTGCTCCTACTGGAGAGAAGGGTGCAAAATTTTTAGATCTTACTGGTATTTTGAGAAGAGCCCTAAAAATGTCTTTACCACATGGAAATATGCAGCTAGAGTTGATGGTCAGCTGGGAGAAAAAATACCTAATTAGTTCTTGAACTCCTTGTTCAATATAAAGAGCAGTAATTCTGTCTTCTAGAATAATTAGCCAAATTCATGACTGCTTTTTCCTTATTTC
The DNA here is from genome assembly GCF_008360975.1 of Lichenostomus cassidix. NCBI lineage: Eukaryota > Metazoa > Chordata > Aves > Passeriformes > Meliphagidae > Lichenostomus > Lichenostomus cassidix. The sequence goes on from NC_139482.1 coordinate 51,153,351, forward strand.
TCGAATAAACACTCTTAGAATAGTTTCTGAATCCTCAGGGTAATTAATTTCTGATTTACATTGCATATTTTGGTTACATAGCCAAGTCATGCAAAAAGCAGCATTGGGGTCATTTTGTGAGATCTAAGTCACCTAATTATACATATTTTTAATTACATACTGCAGTGAATTTTAAACAAGCAGTATTCTTATATGTGTGAGCTAGAATCAGTCTTGATCTTCCCTCTCCACAGCCCTAATTAATTTGTGAATTGCATTCTATTGGATGGGTGAAGCAATGAAGTAACACCAAGAGACTCTGACTCCTGAAGTTTCTTTCCATCCTAAAGGCTGTTAGATATTTCTTTTTCTCTTTCTGCATGACTGTGAGTATGCATTCACACATGTGCATGTACAAATATGTTTATAAATGCACACCTCTTCTGGCAGTGTTCCTTTCTGGCCCTAATTGGTGCTTTTTAAATGTCTTAATAACTCTGTCTTTATTGCTGCTGTGTGTGTCTTTCACATTGTTTATGGTCTATTAGGTGTGCACATTTTGCTTTACTGCTTTAATCACTATTTTATTCATTCTGTAGTTATGTGAGTACTTTCCTTTCTTCATTACAAGACCTTCAAATAAACTTATTTGTGTCTGGTACTACTTTCTGTTCTTAATTTTCTCTCTTCTTAACATAAGCTATTTCAGAAAACCAACTGAACTGGCAAAATTATAGGCAAGCTTACAACATCTCTTATTTAGGGGTCAACAGATCTTGCATTAGAAGTGTATGCTATTATATTTAATTTGCAGATTGGAAAGCAGAAGTACAGAAGCAATTTGTCCACAGTCTCCAGGCATGCTAGTGGTATAGTTGGGAATGATCTTCTGATTCCCAACATTCATCAAATCCTCTTTCAACAGCATCATCTCTGGTCTCACTCACAGACAGCTTGTAGCAGCTCACACCAGTGAGAACTGAAAGTGTGTTTATCAATTTGGCAGCTCCAAGAAGAATACTCATAATATAAAGATAGATTTAAGCCATTATCTTTAGCTCAGAGTTACAAACTTTGCTTTCCTTAACTGTTTCATCTAAAATACCATTTAGTCTTAAAACTAAGCTCTGGGACTTTTCATTTAGCTTTATTATCTTTTCTGCTTAAAAAAAGTTAAAGCAGCTCATTTGGTTATATGGGCTGAAGAGATAAAAAATGAGTTTTATTGAAACCTACATGCCTTTTAGTGGTTTAATGTTAGTGTGTTTAAACTGATAAAAGCACCAGTGTCAATATGAAAAAGGGAAAATATCCAAACCAACTCTTCCTAAAAACCCTTGGCAATAAAGGGATACTATACTAACATTTCCATTTTAAAATTACACTTTAGAGGTTCAATCAGTCAGCAGTCTAGGGTATTAATTCTTTAAAGTGAATGCAAACATTCTATCCTTTGTACTTTCAAAAAAGTGTCAAATCAGTCCACTTTCTTTTCTTTTGAGGGAGGCTAAACAAGTTAGTGAAATCCTGCGTTTATAAAGTGACATAGAAAAGACAATGAAGTGATGTTCAGCTATGACCTTCAGCTGTGCAGTGTTCAAACAGCTTACTAAACCCTCTGGTTTGCCTTTATATGAGGAAAAAGGCCCTGAAAGAAAACCGAAAGTACCCTAAAACAAAAATCAGAGGATACTTTAAAAGAAAGTAATTTTTAACATGAAGACCAGTACCACAGAGAAAGGGTATAATTATTGCAAATACTGGGCTCTATTTGGCTTAGTTTTGGTTTTGTCTATCAGCTGAGGTTATTCCTGATGATGTGGCATTTTTTTAGCAGTAAGTGCATTGGTTTCACTTCCTGACTAAATCATAATTTTGCTGCTCACGTTGGTAGGTGGTAGTTTCATGGTGGAACGCTACTTGTTTTCATTTCTCAGGATTTGAGAACAGGGAAGTTACTAAACACCAAAACAGGGGGGAAAGGTGTTGTACCACGGACCGGGAGAGTGGCACAGGCCAGCTACCCCCCCCGGACCGGGTCTCTGGTTCTTGTAAATCCCACCGGATCCAGGCGGGCGGCCCCCGAGGTTCTGCGGCATGACAGCAGTCTTCCAACCACGTCAATTCAGCAGGAATATCGTGATACGAAGGAAGGAACTGGACTGCATCTCTGTTCTGGCAGATTGGTTTATTTGGGGTAACGGGGAAAAGGGTCACAGGGAAGGAGAAGGGGGAAGGGAGACAAGGCAGGTAGCAGATGCTAGCAGCCCAGAGATGCAAGACCACGAGGTGATCCAGGCTCTGCCTTATAAAGGGAAAGGCAGGGGAGGGACTGTCTCCCCCAGAGCCAGTCCCGGGGAGTCTGAAGGAAGACAGGCATAGGGAACCCACCAATAGATTTCGGGGTACAGCAGAGCATATTTCAAAATGAACCAATGGTATACAAAGCAGAGGCACAAAGGAGCACATGGAATCCTAAAATCGCACGTTGCTACAGAAAGGCAGACTAGGAAATGCCTAAGCTGACATGGAGGTATGAAGCTTTTATAAGAATCACAGACTGGTTTGGGTTAGAAGGGACCTTAAGGATCATTTAGTTCCAACCCCACAGCCACAGACAGGGTCACCCTCCACTAGACCAGGCTGCTCAGAGCTCTGTCCAGCCTGACCTGGAATACTTCCAAGAATGGGGCATCCACAGTTTCTCTCTGGAGCCAGTTCCCCTGCCTCACCACTGGACCTGAAGGACCGTAATGACAGTGAAGCTTGTGGCTTTATCTCCAAATCCTATACTGAGTGCAGGACTGAGAATAAACCTGTTCATTTTTGGTGGCACTACTGAGTTTTTCTTCTAAATGCTTTGGAGAAGGAGAATAAAAAATGCAAATGAGATATATTTTAGGGGAACTTAAATATGTGTAATGAAAAGGTTCTTATACTGTCAAGTGCTGCATCAAAAGATTTTCATGAGATATTAATAGTAATCTTCTTCATAAACCTTTCCTGTCCAAAAGAAACAAATGGATCTGAACTGTTTCCTGTCAATTCCCACTTTTAAAATGTAGAATATCATTATACTTTTCAACAGGTCCCTCCTATAGGGTGTTCAGACATATCCTTGTGGGCTATTTTAACTCTACAGTCCAAGGCTACCTTCAAGGAATGCAGTATCTAATCCATCTTTCCTACTGCTGAATTATTTTAATGCTTCCCATTGTAAAGGTATGACAAAATGCATTTCTTGTAATAGAGGATATCAGAACTTGCCAGTTCCCAAAGAGAAACCCTAATTTCATGTTCCGTTATAGCTTTGAGCATCAAGACACATTAAGTATGTTTGTGTTAGAATAATTTTATGCAGTATGGGTGTCTGCAAGAACACGGAGCATCACATACCAAGAAATTTTCTTATGCAGTCTGTGTATGCTCTACTGGGGCTTGTATTTGATCTATGAAGATAATTTTTTTAAGACACAGGCAGGGCAGGGATTCTGGAGAGCACACTGATTTCAGTTTGTTTGTTTAAAAAAGTTAAATCCCATATTAAGCATTGGGGAGTGGAAGAACAAGGGGAGAAATACTGTTTATTTAGGCAGTTCAAGGGATTCAAGAGATCAAGGATATGCTCATTAACCACACCGCAGAAGCTAATAAGGAAGCCAGCTACTGTTCTCTCAACTTAGTAAAAAGCTAAATATATTTGAAACAGAAAGTGTGAGGTTACTACAGGTGATGTACTGTTCCCTTTGTAACCACCACCAATTTTGTCCTGTTTGTAACTTTCTCACAGGAGATGTGATTCTCCTCCTGCTTCCAGCCCCTTCTGCTTTGCAGGAGCACAGCTTCCCTGAGAGCAGCTATTGCTGATGTAACTGCCTTCATGCTGGGAAAGTGGTCGGGCTACAAGCACATATCATTATCCTCAAAAGACTGTCATACTTGTATTGACAGAGTCTTGGAGGTGGATATTGTAATAGGAAATCTTGAACAGCTGTATCTTTTGACATCAGGAACTTTTTTGCAGTTCAAGGTCTGAGAGCTCAGTTTGTTGCCTGAGATTTTCATAAATAACTTGGATTTGGGGTTTTTTTTTGCTTGACACATGAATACTGTGGTGTTATGAAATCTCCCATAAGTTACAACTGTTTTTATTACATTCTGTTTAATTAATGGAATGTAAGTTTATTGTGAAACATATTAAGAAATTTGTGCTAGTATGATAAATTTTAACTACAGATTATAATAGAGCATTTTTTACATATCAAATATGGTTTCTTCCTACTAAATTGAGATGGCTGTCAAGAATGGCTGGTTTTTGGCTATTGTAGAGATCGTTTCATAAAAACTTCAGTTTTCTACATTCATGAGTATAAGAAACCCTATCTAAACCCTGTGCTTTAGATAGCACACTTTCATAACTTCATGAACTGCAGTGATCTGGTCCTTAGAGGGTGAATCAATCAACAAATTGACTTCTCCTGTGACTTCTTTTTTTATCCTATTCAAAGAAACTTATTTAACCTAAGTAGTGCATATAACAATGATTCCTTACTGGTTTTGGATTGTTTAGGGTTTTTATGCCATGACACCTTCCCTCTTTTTGTAATATTGTATGGCCTTTGAATACCCAAGAGAAACAGTGAAATTGTAGTATTGGTCAAAGCTTTTGAAGCTGTGGTGGCTCTTTCTCTTTTTTTTCTTTTCCTTACTTAGTAAGCTGTCTTGTGGGCAGAGGGGAGAGGAAGGTATTAAGACCATTTGGAAGTGAAAGGGTGTGTCTGGTGCTACACAGAAATGGTTTAGCCTGAAGTCCTAAGGCCTTGTTGTTGTCTCTAGTCATTTGCCTTTTCCTGACATTTAACTCTGCCCCTCTTTGCTGACACCAGTGCAGTTCAAGAAGGGGCTTAGAGTAATTTAACTCTTAACAAATATTGTGAAAATGAGACAGCCTAGTAACATTTGAAAGGGCCCTACAGTATTCCCACTGTAAAAAAAGGCATTAGCACAAGCTCAACAAAAGCAGGGACTGAAGGGTCTTCATAGCAGAGCTGCCCTGGCAAGCAGGCTTTGCTAGTTCTGATGCTCATGCTATTCCTTATTAAATCGCCTACCTTTTACTCTGTCACTCACAGGGGATGGTCTCTTGAGCTTGCCTAAAGAACCCATTGAGTTTCCCTTTTAAACAACTGAACTAAGCACTGAACAATTAAAGCTCAATATTTTCTGCAAATTAAATGTGAACATAAAATGTTTACAGCTTCACAAGCGCCTCCAGTTTAAGAAATCATGCTTCATTTCTTTTTAAGTGTGTGGCTAAGTTTATATGGTCTAGAGGACAGTGCAGAAAACTAAAATATATTCTGTAATTATCCAGGCTATATTTAACTTACCTGCTATAAATACTGAACCTACACTGAAAAGGAAAATTGACATCCAGATCATAACGTACTTCCTACAGTATAAAAATATGTCCAGCGTCTTAGAAACAAATGTATAAATTCAAGACTTCTTTCTGTAAGCCTGCACTCCCTTAGAAAAAAAAAAGTCATTGTGTACTACCCAGGTATTCAGTAAAATCACTCAAAAGAGGAACCATTCACAGAATAGGGCCTGAGAGACACAGGAAAAATTTTCCATCTTTAGTTTCAGGTCATATATCTGTCCCTGGAGTATAATAGGACAGGTTATTATCCCCTTGTTCATCATGAAGATTAATGTTCAGACCAGCTGAAAATATTACTGTTCTGCTGGGACCTATCAGGAGATCTTCAGACCTGTGTGAATCTGAGTTTAAACATTTTAAGTAGCAGAGCTAACGCCTCGCCCTAGCTGGGCTCAAGTGCCTCAGGCTGTTATGTCCTCTGTGATGCTGCTGTGGGAGAGTGAAGGTCCTCCAGAGCTCTGCTTTACTTGTGACGTCTTTTATACTGACTTCACTGCTAAATGTTACAATGGGAAAGTGCCTGAGTTGCTACTCTTAACTCAAATGAAAAAAAAAAAAAAAAACCCACCAAAAAAACCCCACCAAACCAAACAAATAAAGTGTATATATATATATATATATATATATATATATTATGTATGTATGAAATTGAGATTCTTTCCTTAAAATTTGACACCAAAACTTAATATGACAGAATTGAAATTAAACCAGGCAGAAAGTTAGTTTTAAAGAAAAGACACACCTGGTTCAGGAAGTCACAGGAAAATGTCTCAATTCTCAATAGTGTTGAAGTTGGCATTCCCTGTTCATGGGGGTGTAAGTGCCTGTGGGCTGCTAGCAGATCATTTCATATGGACACCCTTGGCTGCAGAAATTCTGCCCCGTTGCCTCGCAATAGCAAAGATGTGTTTAGCTTCCTTTGTGGGCTTTCCAAGCGTCCTGGAGCAGCATCTGGGCAGGAGCTGAAACACAGCCACGTGAAGATGTGGTGGGAAAGGAAATACACATCCCCTATTCATCTCAGCCTTCTAGAGAAGCAAGCACTGTAATGAGCTATTGGCTTTGTGTGCCCAGGGGTCTCCATGAGGAGAGGCACAGCCAAGCCCCTCAGCCCCAGGCGGGGAGGGGTGAGCGGAAAAGGAGGACAAAATGGCCAGGTCAGCCCCAAGGGGAGAGCAGGAGAAGAGACTCTGGCCAGCAGATTTCCCTGGAGAATCGCAGCAGAGAAGATGGATCTCCCCTGAGGGAGCTGGAGCATGTGCAGAGGAGCCCAAGCTGGAGCAGGTGCCCACCATGGAGCACCATGCTGCAGCAGGCAGTGGAGCACCCTGTGCCACAGCAGGTCCATGTGCCCTGGAGGAAGCTGCAGGCTGTGAAGACAAGCCTGCACAGGAGCAGGCTCCTGGCAAGAGCTACAGTATGTGGGGAGTGGAGGAGCTTGTTCCTGAAGGGCTGGATTCTGTGGAGAGAACCCCACACTGTCGCAGGAGAACATGATAAGGAAGGTACTACAGAGAAGAGCTGGTATGAACTGACCACAGTCCCCTGTTTCCCTCTGCCACTCAGGGAAAGGGTGAGATAGAGGAGTCAGGAACGAAGGAGTGAAGTTGGGCCTCGAAAAAAATATGATGGTTGGTGGAAAGGTGGGTTTACTTTTGTCTTTTTTTTCTCTAACTCGATTTTTAATTGGCAATAAATTAAATTAATTTTGTCCAAGCCAAGTCTGTTTTGCCTGTGATGGTAATTCAGAATTAACAATCTCCCTGTCCTTGTCCTGACCCATAAGCTTTCTCATCTCATTTTCTCCCCATGTCCTCTTGAGGAGAAGGACTGAGAGAGGCTGGGTGAATGCCTGGCAGCCAGCCAAGGACACCCCACCACAGAACTGTAAGGGAAATCAAAGGGAAGTTGTCAGGGCTCATGGAGACGTGCAAAGGCACACACGCTGTCACTGATACAGGATATGTATCCTCTTTGTGGGCTGGCAGGCAGAACATACAGGGTCTGATGCACCAGGTCCTGAGTAGCTAGGGACCTTCCTGTACAAGACTGTCTGCCAGCAGGCTGCAGCAGGAGCCACAGTCCAGGCAAGGCTCCCTGCTTTGGATCATGATCTGCATCCCTTGGGGGAAAAACCAAGGTTTTTAGGGAGACCCTTTGCAACAAAGAGGCTCTTCCCTGTGCAGTGTCCTTCCCACCTGCTGACGTTGCAGGATGGGGTTAACCTCCTGCACAGGCTGCAGGCTGGCTCATGTTGAGGGGTGTGGGATCCACGTGGGATGAGGCACTGTGCAGTGGGGTGGGGATCTGATGGCTGGGAAGCATTGGGTTGTACTTGTGTTGCCCTGCTGGTCTTGTGACAGCGTGGAAATGTGTTGGGGGCGGGGGGGGAAGGCTACTACAGTAAAGACTGACAGCCAAAGTTAAGTGAAATGTGAAATACAAAGCTCACGATGAACAGATTCTCTTGAAGAAGAGTTTTTCCTTCATTGAATTGTTCACTGATGAGAGTTTGTATTTAGTTTGTATTTCCTTATTTTAACTCCTGGAGGCAGAATTCAGAATTATTAAAACCACAGCATGTGCCAAACACAGTGCTGGCACTAGATGCAAGTGACTATTAGATCATTGAAGAGATTTGCTAGACCATTTTAGTATAATCTTTTGAGGGCCTCTTGCATTCCTGCAAATACAAATCCTTTCTTAGAGATATGATAGTTTAGTTACTGATTTCACACTTCCATGGGGATGATACCACGGTGCACACTGAGGATTACGGTAGTTCAGTTATGGGAGGAGAAAGGTTAGCCTGATGCTTGTGAATGTTTTTTCATACCGTTTTAAAAGATGAGAAGATTTTATGATTTTTCAGAAGACAAGTGATTGATAGTCCTGCAATCCTTCTTCATACACAAAATAAATGTGTCTGGATCAAAACCAGCACACATTTTCCTCCAAAGCATCAGTTAACAGATTGCTTTAAGAGTTCTAATGCACTTTTACTTACTCAGAAGAGCATGGTAACAGTCCAGAGTAGAGACAGAAAATCTGAGGCAATAAGGAATTCCAGTGACCCTGATCTGAAATGCAGAAGGAATTGTAGAGTTTTGCTCCAGCTGACCAGCAGCAGCACAGTGGGAGTTGTTGGTGTCCCCTCTCTACCTGAGGCACAGTGAGTAGTTTGACCAAGCTCATACATTAACATTCAGCACAAAAGCAAGAAGTCAAATTCAGATTGCTTGGGATCCAGCAGTTCACATGGATTTTTTAGATTTGGTTTCTTTGAGCAAAAAAAATTAAGTCAATGGTTATGAAGTTTATGTTCCACAAAACTAATGCTAGATTGTGTTATACACACTCTCAAGCATTCCGTTTACCTGCAAAAGAGGGCAAAGTCAAAGCCTTATTTTTTGAAATAAATAGTTATTCAACCAGAGATGTAAACGTAAGTCAATAGTAAAATCAAGCTTAAAATATTTCCAGCAGCCCCACTCTATTACTGGATTTTGAAATTATCTTTCTCATTTCCAATTTACCATCATATATGTTTCTTGCTTTAAGCAGACAACTGCAATCTGTTTGCATACTTATTGTCATTAGCAGAAAGAATTAACCTCTTACTTGAAATAAAAAGCACTACAAATAGAGAAAGCACTTGGGTGAAACTGTGAGAAAATGAAGATAAGCAAGAAATGCTTTGTGAAGGAGCTGGAGCAATGTAATATAAACATTAGTGGAGTCAGTGAGGTGAGGATGAAGTTGATGGAAGGTTGTCCTCTCAGGTACACAGACTGGATGGCAACCTTTGACCAAGAGCTCTTGTTGCCAGGAAGAGTCAGATGGCTGAAGCAACAAGAAAATTCTGGCTAGAGTAAAGAGGATTCCACCTGAGCAAAGTTCAGGTGCTGATCTGTGGTTCAGCATATCATTCCTACAGAAATGAATGCCATACCTTTTATGTAAAACACTGAGCTAGGGAGCCAGGATAATCAACTGAAATGGACAATATCTTGCTACCTATTTAACATTGGATTGTGGGATTTTAGTAGTTCATTAAATTATATTGCAATTTTGAGGATGATATTAAAAAAATTACTTATCTGGCCAGGATTAGAGCTATGGGCAAATGAGTTAAAATCTACTCTGGCCCATTTGTTATCAAGGGAAGTGCTTGCTGTGTTTTAAAGTGTTCAGTACTGAAGCTGATACAAAGACTAGAAAATAATTTAAACCACATCCTGAGCTGACAAGTTGCCCTATGAAGAAGAAAATGCTTTTCTTGTAAACTGGTCAAAATTGATGAAGTGACAAACCAATAAAGCAATAATAAATGTGCCATTCACGTTACAACTTAATTGTTCTTTTTTCAACACAAGATACTTTTATATATATATATATATGTATATATACATATCATAAACTTTCAACATACAGTGCATATTGCTACAATAATTTTGTTGTGTATGTCATATTCATTTGAAAATTAAGGGAATAGTCTTAGGAATTATAGAAAATTAAGAAAGGCTGTGGAAGACGAAAAGATTTCAGTGAAGTGAGAAGGTTCTAAAAACCCACTATGTTCCAATCAGATACTTAACCTGTAATTGGCATACTAATATCTTGAATATTTGCAATATCTCCACGATCTCAGAGTGGGGGAGGTTTAGTTATGACTCCAGAGCTTTTACAGCATCTTGATTACTCTTGCCTTCCCTTTTTCCTTTAGGGCAGATTTTTTTTGCAGTTCATTCGATGCTCCTGGTTGTTGTCAGTAAATGTGTTTCCTTTCATCAACCCAACTCTCTAAGACTTAGGCATGTTTGTTTGCAAGTTGTCTGGCTGAAAGTGAGCTCATGGGGAAGAAAGTCCTTTGAGTTGTCTGTCCTCTCCCTGGGGAGAGGATTTCTAATCAGAGATGATGAGCATGGTTTTGAAAAGAGTGGGCATCGTCTGCTATCAGTTTGAGCATTGGACTTCACTCTTATATGCCATGGTGATGGTGACATTGGGAAGTTAGATATTGCAGTCTTTTCACCCACTCCAGGCAGTTCCCAGCTTCCTGTGTCCTTAAATGAATGTTCCTCGGTCATACAGTGAAAATCTTTGTATTTAACCCCTTCACACTAGAAAGAAGAAGCTGGGCCAGCTTCACAGCATTTAGCGAGCCTGCAAACAGTTGACAGCAGGTTGTCTTTAATAGTCTCTGGGAGAGTGGAAGCAGGAACCTGAGCAACTTCATTCTGCTGTGGTGGGAGCCTCAGCTCCCCTTGGTTACTGCACCATCTAAATTACAGCTTGCGGGAGAAGGCAGAAATATCTCCTGGAACTGCCAGCACAAAGTCTTCCTTTATGCTTTCCTTCTCCTTTTAACTGCCTAGCTGTTTGGTAGTGACTTCTAAAACTTTCTCAAGACATAGTAACATATGGGTGTACCATTTAAAGATTACTGGATCCTACCCTTTGATCTTCAACTATTTCTAACTTAAAGCTTGATAGCCTTTAAAGATACTGTGCATTTAAGTCTGGGTATAGATAGTCCAAGAGAATATGCCTGCAATGAGCTGGTTCTTGTAGTTATTTATTATTTTATGTCCTTTTTTTTCAGTAAATGAATGACACAGTGGGAAAACAAATTGTGTAAGGGGACTGGTGATTGGACATTTAAGTGAAGCATAGACATTTCAATGGAAGTACAGTGTGTTAGTCAAATGTTGCCTGCTGGGCTCATTAGCAGTAAGAGGATTAATTCTGTAGCTTGTGCTGTGCAGGAAATTGTAGCAGAAAAACAAATGGCCTTTCCTCTCTGCAGTGTGGGAATAGCTAAATGTCCAGTTCTTGGGTACTCATTTTGTCTTAGGTTCTGGAATGACAAAGAGTTGTGTTCATGCCTTCATGGCACATCCATTTTCTTAAGTGCTTGGCAGAGTGAGAGGGCAGTGATTGCAGGAAAGAAACTGATTGTTTTGTTAGTTTGTGATTTTTTTATTGTGGGGTTTGGATTTTTTTAACAGAGTTGACAGCTTTAGGATGGAAAGGTTCTTAAGGTTTTTGTTGCACTTAGCCTCTCTGTGGTTTTTTTTGTTGGTGTTTTTTTTCTTGTTGGGATTTTTTTTTTTTAATAAAGAAAAGGCTGTAAAAGTCCTACAATGTCTGGATGCCTGCCACTTCTGTCAATATGATCCAGTGAAAGGTGGTACTGTAAACTGTCACAGAAGTGCAGAATTTTAGCTTTTCTCTCTGTCTGATCTTCTTATACTCCAGCTAGTTTTGTTTGCATACTTGTCACACACTTGTGTTTTTCATTTCTACAATCCATGGAAACCCCAAATAATAGTTAGATTCCCTGTTCAGGTATCTTTATTGTCCTTCTCCCAACATACATCAGCCCCATACCTCTGATTTATGAATGCCTTTTCAACATATCTACTCCTTGCTGTATTTCTTCTTTTTTGGTAACCAGTACACAAGTCTGCACTGTTACAATTGAATAAGGAGTAGGACTTTGAGTAGGAGTCTGTATTACTTGAAAATATAAGCAGAATTTTTTTGCTAGATTTTTCTTCAACTTGTAGTGCTCTGGCAGTCTCTGCCACAGAACTCTGCAGTTACTGAGCACTTCATTGCTTGAGCTGGGTTCTGTACTTCATGGGAAGTATATGTGTGGTAATAACAGAGCAGGGTTTTTCTGATGTACTGGCAGTTTTACCAGGGAAAGAAGACACATTCAGAATGTTATCACATCATTTCAATTCCAAGTCAAAGGAACTCTGTATTTCCTTAATTCTTACATTTTATATTCTACCAATCATCAAAGCCAAAACAAACAAGTTAATGTATGGTGAGACAGATAGACACCGAGAAACTATACAGTAGTTGCTCAGTTTCTTGAAGACTAGTCTGGGCTAATATTTAAGCTTCAGTCTCATTGCTTAGAAGAAAAACATCTTTTGTCAAGCCACCTTAAGTTCACTGTGGTTCCAGGTTAGTGTAGCAGATTTTACCCATGGTCTCTATAGGGGAAGGAGGGGAGCATTTTACTGTTGGTTGCCTGGTAGGGAACTGGTGGGTGTTGTGGGTCTTAGCAGTGTTATTTTCAGAAAATTGATGCACCTTTTAACTCATTGTCATCACCAGTCAAACAAAAGCAGTTTGTTTCTACAGGGGAATCAATAACAGGGAAAATATATTATGGTATTATGGTGTCCTAGGTTGCAATATTGATGTAGTTAAGTATTCTATTACCACCAGCTGTGGGCCATTAGCTGCTATCACCCACTCCGGATGACAGGCAATGGGCCATCCTTAGCTATTATCACTTGCTAATGGCCCACCCCGCATGACAGGCAATGGGCCATCAGGGACCCACCGTGTGACTCGTGGACTTATCTCATCCCATTGTGAGATGCTCTGCCAAGGAGGGAGGAGCCAGGTGTTCCCACCTGGATATAACCTGGCCTTGGAACTGCCTGAGCTAGCCCTGTCTACTGGGTTCCCAGAGGACCAGAGCTACTACTGGATCTTCAGCTGGAGACTAGACCTTCACAGGATCACCGCTTCAACTGGACTACTTCCGTTGGACTGCTACTACCACCCTAACAGGGTGTTAGGTTGTATCTGACTTTGTCAGTGCTTTTCCTTGTATTATTTCACTTATTTTTAATTTCAATCTTGACTTGTGATCTCCCACTGGTTTGTTTTCAAACCAAGACATATGGCTTAGCTGGGAACACATGCTTTTTACCTTTTGCTATTTTGTCTTCTGTTTAAGGATAGGTTTTCCTACCATTCATATTCACTTGGTTGTGCATTAGGTCTGTGTGATCTGTAATCTGCACAGAAAATTCATGCTGTCAGCAGTACAAGGACAGTTTTTTTGTTTCAGTGTTTGCTGCTAGTGTAATGTATTATATTGATCCACTCTAACCCCTGAAGAATTTTCCTGGTGGTAATGAGAAAAATTGTATATCTCTTCAAGGAAGTAAAAGACCTTAATTTTCATGCAAAACTATATTCAACAGAATCATAAAGCCCTAGACCTGGTAATAAAAATAGAAGCTGATGCTATTAATACATCATTCCAGATACACAGAGCACCATTATGTGGCTCCTGGGTTGAGTAAAACTTCATGTAATCACAGAGACCATAGACTTAAGCTCTGTAAAGTTGGAAACTTCACCAGATGGCCATTGTCAAAGCAGCTTCTAAAGCCTTTAGAGCTGAAATGTTTCAGGGCCCTAGATATGACTTAGTGTTAGCTTTTTAAAATACAATTACTGAACATAACTGATCTACATTATGGAAGTAATAATAACAATACTTTTATCTAAGGACCCAAAAGCTCTTAACCAAGGCTTTTGAATACTCCCTTTCTGCTTATAGGAAATAAAGTGTTCAGAGTCTTGAACAACTGTGTGAGAGAATTGAGCTGGAACAGTCCAACTCCATGGCATATTGCAAGCAGTCAGGTGCTGTTTTCTGTGTGTCTACGCCTGGGAAAGGAGAGTGCTCCTGTGGCTGTCTCTGTCCCTGACAGCTGGGAGATGATGTTCCAGTCACTCGGGGTGGAATGTCCTCTACAGCAGTACTTTTAATCTGGAGCAGGGCCAGCCTTTGAGTGGTACTGTTTGTACATTGAAATGCTGTGTGGCAGGAATGAGTATGACACATAATGACCTAACCTGAAATTTTCTTTATTTGCTCTGTAAACTGTGAGGATATTACTGAAATGATGTAAAGAACTGGGGATTCTATGGCCCAGATATACCACACTTACCTGAGTAGCTTGGATATGGAGTGATATATCTTAGACCCTTTATATTCAGGACAGACAGGTAAGTACCTTCTGAGACTGGCCTGTATTTTAGGGAAAATGGTTATGCCCTTTTAAAAAGTACCACATGTTGGCCATGAATTTATGGTGCTTTAATACTCAGCCTCAAAATCACGTAATGGTATTTACCAGTAATGGGAGTAAATAACTGTATTTGACATTTGCTTTTCTGCAGTCAGTAGTTTTTTTTTTTCTTTTTTTTCTCCCAAAGTGATTTTATTGTGTCTTTTCACGGTCTGCAGATCATTCCTGAGAGTTTTCTTGGTGACTGTTTTTGTTCTGTCTTTTAGATTGATTTGATTGTGACTTTGGGAGGACTTGGAGGACGCTTTGACCAAACAATGGCATCTGTGGAAACGCTTTTTCATGCAACAAATATCACTCCTTCTCCAGTGATAGTTATCCAGGAGTGCTCACTGATTTACCTGCTTCAACCTGTAAGTGTTGGAAAAGTTACTTCGTAATAAAACTGACCTTCCACCCACCCTGATGCCGTAGGTCTTGAACCATTAAATGCTCTCTTTCTCAGCTGTGTTCTGTAGGGTCAGAACTAAAATATAAAATAAATTGGAGGCAAGTGGACAGCAAATGATGGGCTCTGAATTCCTGCCTTGGAAAAGACTGTGTTTAATTTGTTCAGAATAGATTTGTTTAAAACGGGAGAAACAAGAAAACCAGAAAGTACGAAAACTGAATTTGGGTAAACATAGGATATTGATTATAAATGGGAAAAAAAATTAAATTAACATTTTAAATAAGATTCCAGTACGTTTAAATTTAGCACACAGCCCTTTTGCAGGTTGAGTAACAATAAGGATGTCTGCAATAAGAGGAAGAAAGAAATGATGTAAGAGGATGTTATGAGGGAGTTCCTGACATACACATCAGGCAGAGCTCTTATGCAGTCTGAGTGGTGCAGTTCATTATGATGGGAATCCATCCAGCATCAACAGGGGAATTTATTTAAGATGTGTTATTTCTGTGGTTTTTCAGATCTGTTATTGCATTTATTGATTCATAAAACAGCACACATGAAAGATCTTGCTGATCTTCTGCTTCTGAGATTTAAATTAAAGGCAAATCTAAACATCAAACACTGTTCTCTAACAGTGATTAATTTATTTTTTTGAAAATACCTTTTCCCCTTGGCAACGTTTCTAAAAGCTTACCTAACTTTCCCACTTTCTCTTGGAAAGCTTATTCCAAATAACACAATTCCAAATAAAAAGCTTATTCCATATAATACAAATAACATTCACAGGTGAATTTGACACAACCTTGCCCCAGATATGCTTCATTGTAATTTGAGAAAAGCATTAATGAGGTTCTATGAGATTATGGATTCAAAGCCACGGGGGCAGATGCTCTATTAACAATTTGAAGCACTGTGTCTGCAGGAAAGGTAGTAGGCACAGGAGCTCTTCTGCCGGTGTGATGAGGAATTACTCTGATCATTAGTTGCACAGCTAAATGGATAGAGGCAGCAGAGTGAGGGGCAAAGAGAGCTAAAGGATAACTGTGGTTAAAATGTAAAAATGAGGAGTAACTTGCTTGTGATTGATCTGTGAGTGAAGTCCTTCACTGACTACTGTAAATTTCCTTTAGGATATTTTTAAGAACATGTTGAAGAGCTGAAATAAGGTGGAGAATTTCCAGTTTAGCTTACAAACCTCTTGCTCAGACTGGAAAGACTTTTAATTATTTTCATTCATCTTTCTCATAAGTGCCTTTAAAATGCCATGCCTAAGGTTACTTTCACAAGTCTTCCATGAATAATTAAACCCTTTACAACTTTAAAAAAATTATCTGTGCATTTTAAATAGAAATGGGAGGTTGCTAATTGTTTTGTTTGCTGAAAACTTCTCTGTTCTGTTTTTAATAATGCCATTCAAAAAGCATTTAATTTTTTTTTTTGTAGATGGGCATAACTCCACAGGAAACTTCAGGCAGTTTCTAGTATACAGAAAAAGGGGGCAGATATAGGGGCAGGCCATTTTACCAGTCTTAGTGCTTTGACACAAAATTGCTTTTCATTGTTGATTTAAACCTGTCACTGTCACTATCTTCAGTCAACTCTTGTGGTACCTCCAGACAATAACATTAATCCTGCATAGTTGTTTTTCTCTAAAAAAGTGAGTAGTTGATGAACTGAAAGAAACAAGCATCCTAAGCTTGGAAGTACTTTTTTTTTTTTCCTTTTTCTTTTTATGGAGTTCAGCCTTATATTTTTCTCTTGCAAACAGCCACAATCATGACATTCTCTCTTTTCCCCCTCTCCCCTTTGTAATTTAAAATCAAGGTAGGAGGGAGTTTAACACAGCGGGGGACCCACTGACTTTTCGAAATGCAAGTCTGGAAACTGTGCAATAAATGAAGCAAGGTTTTGAGATTCAAATGCTAATGCAAATGATAAAGTTGAGAGCATGTCGCTTTTCCTATAAATGTAGATTGGAAACCTTTCTCTCTTCAGGAAGAAGAATCTGATCTTCGTTGGGTCCTTTGGATAAAATATATATGAGCAAAACATAATTAATGGTTTTGCTTCCAAATAACATTAGCCTTTGGTTCAGTATAGCAAGAGAGTGGTTCTCTGTCATGTGTACCTAGGCAGAGTCTAAAATATTTGGATACAGCAGATAAACTGGTAATTCCATAAGAGCCCTAGGAAGGATACCAAGGGAAATGACAAGTCAAGATGCTGAATTTATAGTTACTAACTCAGAAACTGAGAGGAGGATGATGTGAGTATGTATCTAAGTACACCATAGCATCTGTTAATTGCTTTGAGAGAGAGTGATTTCATATTGTCACACCGTTGGTATAGAGGGTTACATTAGAAGAAATATATCAATATTTAACACATTTGTAAAGGGTCCACAGCATTATAGGAAACATGCTGATGGATTTGCTAAAAGTCTTCAGGGTGAGAAGAGGAAGACAGCAAGGACAATGCCTGATTTGGGTTCCACTGCAGACTACCAAGCAAGGTGGACCAGGTAAACAAAGCCTTTTTTCATCAGCCAATAACATTCCAAGTACTGATGGTAAGAGTAATTAGCACTTTGAGTATTGAGGCATTTCTTGGGAAATAGATGGACAGACAGTGCAAGTTTTTAAAATATATAGATAAAAATGTTTTGGCATGGAAAGTGAAGAAAGATAAAAGGAAGTAAACTCTCTTATGTTCATTTGTGACCTTTAAGGATGAGGTCCTGTAAGGGAAAGAGAAAAAAGATGGGAATAATTACATCCCATAAATAGCTGTCTCCATGATCTCTATAGAGAAATTTGGTGGGAGGCTAAAATGTAGATATATGCACTGCAGGTGTCTGAATTTAGATAAATGAATTCCAATATATGTCAAACTACTAAACATGTTTAAGAAAAGAAAGCAGGCATGAAATGAGCTGCACCTATGGAAGGGCCCAAACAATGAGAACATAATTTGTGACTACAGAATTTGTAAGTTGACAGTGAAAGATTTTCTCTTGTCTGAATGGGAAAGGAAAACTAATGACAAGCAGCCTAAATGAGCACTTTTGCTCAATCTTCACTAAAGCAAAATATTCCTTTGAGCAGATAACCAACACAGTTAAAATCAGTGCCAAAGTCTGAAGACTGTAAATTGCTTCAGAGAAAAAGCAAATAAATGATTGAGCTGCCTTTGATTCTGCCAACTCCAAGGGCTGTTACTTTTTTTGTGCCATGCAACACTAATTAGGATAGGAGTCAGAAATAAGGAGACTTTGTAAGAATTCTAGGACGTGATGCTTGTTCTGAAGCAATTTCTAATGTGATGGTTGGAATTAAAAAAAAAAAAAAAGAAAAAATGTACCTGTATACTGAATAGATGTCATATTTCTTTCTGTAGTGGAGGAGGGAGGAAAGCCTGAATTTTTAATAAGGAGTAATCAGTCTTTATAAGCAGGATATTTTATGCAAGAGTTCATACATTTTATGTTTGAAATTTGGTAATATCAATTACCATTAGACTATACTCTGGCTGAAGAGCATAAGGCCCTTAGAGTCATGTTTATCATGCCAGCCATGCTCAATATGAATGGCTTAAGGTTTCACATACATACTTTCTCATTTTCTGGTTGTGTGCTTCTCAGGAGTACAGAAACATTAGCTTCTGTACACTGAGCATAAATTATCTTTTATCTGTGAGTTTTATGGCAGTTTGTAATACAAGGTAATAGGATTTATGACCAAGAAATGAGAAGATGTCCAAGAGTTAATGAGGCCTGTCTTTTACATATACTGAGCAGTTCAGTTTTCCTCACACAGGATTCCAGCCCTAGGATGTAGAGAAGAATTGCTGCCTACACATGAAAATGTGTTACAGCAGCATATTTTTGTCAGTTAACTAACTCTTTTGAAAGAGTGTGTGAATACTTTGATAACCCTTTTTCTTGCACCCAGCTTTTCTTCTGAGTGCATGCTTGCCTTCCCTGTGAGAAATGATGAATAATTTAACATTGTAGGTAGTGGCCCTGCAGCTAAATGTGAGCAATAAGAATCAGGAATCCCATCCCTTAGTCTTGGCTCTTTACCACCATTTCCTTGAAGAGAAGTATATTGGATAGTCTTTTCATCTCACAGTCTCCTAGATTGTAAATTGGGTAAAACCCATGTCCTTCTCTGAATGGGTACTGTGAGGCGTTTAGTTATTTACAAAATGCCATTACATCCTCAGCTCTGCACTGGGGTGGAACGTAGTATCATGGTAATAGTAACAACAGTATTAGCAAGGCCCTTAATTAACATAAATATTGTGACACAGGAAGCTGTGCAGATAATTAGTTAGCACGGTCCTGAGCACGGTTTCAGTGGGAGCCAGCCATCCTGCTCACAGATGGTGTCTGGGCACACTCTGGGTTTAGCACAGGCCAGGAGCTGCTTCCGAAGCGTTTGGAAAGGACCACCTTGTCTTGGGGCCAAGAGACAACAGCCACATGCACATGAGCACTGCTGTGCTGCTTGGCTGGAGTTCCAGAGGTATTACCTGAGCCATTTTACAGGTGCAGACAGAGGGACTTGACTGAAGTCAAGTGATGAAGATCTGCTCCTAGATGGAGACACTGCAGTAGATGTGAGAGAAGGTGCAAAGACTGGAAACTTTGCTGGGGTTTATTGCTGCAATTCTCTGTGCCAATGTGTGTCCATGCCTGTAAACTTTAATGGAAAGTTCAGGGTATATACACCTTCAGCTTCTGAGTTTTTCTCTGCCAGCCAGTGCCTTGAAATTTGCAGGAACCTCAAGAATAAGTTATCTGATTAGTTTTGTACTGCCTCATATATGTAAGAAGCAGATCAGGCTTGCATTGGCACTCAATGAAGAAAATGCATAGTGAATGTGCCTCTTATGGGGGATAATTTTGGAATTTGGAAATTTAATGTCTCCTTTTCCTATATATTTTTGGTGGATAAATTCAGTTGCAAAAAGATCACAATTGTAAAGGAAGGCATTTAAACATATATCTCATATTTAAACATATAATTAGTACTTACAGTGGTTATTGTCCTGAAGGGCTGTTTCCTGTTTTATATCTTCTCTCAAAGAGCACTGTTGGAACTTAATCTACTTGACAAAGCAGTCAGTCTCTGTGCCTCAAGCTCCTTGTGGAATTCACATATACAGCTTCTTGCTCTTTGATAAATACCTCTTTTTGTGACTTTTTCAATGAGAAAGCCATCCATTCAGCTGGACAGAGACATCGCAATGTCAAAAATATGAACTGTGGAAAAGTTTTAATCAAGCCCTTCTCTGGGACCCTGACTCTTTCACAGAAAACCTTGCAGAAAGGGATTTTATACTTCCAGAGCTTTAGTATTACATTGAAGTGGCTTCTCAGAAAAAAAAAAAAGTTGCTATGTTGGTATTCCAGCTGCCTTAGTTTCCTTCTTTAGTAAGGGACTTTGAGGATTTGGTTACAGCTCTACTTCTGTTCTTAAAATGAGACTTAAACTAGAGACTGTATTTTTATTCTTTCCTGGGAAAATCCAGCTGGACCAGTGATCATTCAGTCATTTTCATATAGTGGACCTGTGTAAATGTGACCTTCAGAAGGCCACAGGTCTAAAGGACTCAGGTTTATTTCATGGTAGTTCATGGCTATGAAGTGGTGTTGCTCCATGTTCACACAGGGTTTCTGTGTTTTACTGAATATCAGTGATCCAAAATTAATTCATATTTGTCATAACTTTCTTACCTGGAAAAGATTTATTTGCTATCTTGTTCCTCACTGTTACAAAAGGAAACTTTTAGGTGTATTTTCTCTTTAACAGCTACATTCTTTGTAACTTTGTTCTATTCCATCATCAGCCGATGTGTATGATGAAATATACAAAGTTTAT
This sequence comes from Lichenostomus cassidix, assembly GCF_008360975.1. Classification (NCBI taxonomy): domain Eukaryota; kingdom Metazoa; phylum Chordata; class Aves; order Passeriformes; family Meliphagidae; genus Lichenostomus; species Lichenostomus cassidix. The sequence goes on from NC_139482.1 coordinate 51,173,964, forward strand.
ATAGAATCTTAGGACTAATAATTAGCTTTTGAAATAGTCAAATCCTTTTAAACAGTTTATTTAGCATCAATTAAAAGTGCAACCTGCATCAATGTCATGGATGACATTTAATAATTATGGATTACTTCTGTATGAGGCAGACATATGTAATTTTTTTTTTAAGAATCTCATCCTATAGCCTTTGCTTAGACAAACAAGAAAAAATTCATAAAACATTTTGTTAACTTGCAGTTTAAAAAAGTACTTATCTTTCAGAGAAGAAAGGAAAATACCAAGCCATCATTGCCAAGTGAAAAAGAATAATCTTTACTAAATGAGATTTTCATCAGGTTATAATTGTTAAGAAACAAGTCATATTCTATAGAAGGACATGGTAATCATGCAGCTGTTTTTAAATTCACTTAATAGTGAATCTTAATGATGAAGACATCTTAATGGTGTCTGCAGGAGAAGGTGATGTAAGGAGTCTAAGTGGATTACTTAGGTATTTCTAAATTCTGAAGTCATCCAGTTTGATTCTGAATCAATAGCTTGCACTTGGTAAGTGTCAACAGTTCTGCTCGCAAATTTTCTTGATCTTTGTCCAGATTTTTAATTAGTTACTGCAGCAGCTGATAGATGATTATCTAGCAGAATCTTGGCCCTAAATAAAACTATTCCAATGATATTCCTGCACTCTGTTGTTGCTCCTAGCTGCTGTGATATGATCTTGTCAATATGATAATATATATTTTGTTGCTTTATGGAAACCATAAGAAGCTGTCCACTACAAAGCTAATTATCTTAGAGCTGGTTTGTTGGGGTTTTTTTATCCCAAAATTGTCAATTACTTTTCTTTCCTTCAAAATCTTAATCCATCTTTTCATCCCCTCCCTTGGCAAACTTCTTTCTGCAGTCATCTGATACTTTGGGCTTTTGTGTGCAATGCAGTATTAACAATTTTGTTCATTATAAAATAATTATTCTGCTTTACATTAAACAGTTGGCAGAAAAATACAAAATGTTTGCCTTTGGCATTTGCTTATTGGTAGGAGCTGATATATAAGCTGGGATCAATAGGAAGCTGGTAAAACTTTGTCCTGTTTTGACAATATTGGTAAGCTGAAGAAGACCACAGCAGTATTTTCACTTGCTGTGCGTTCACTTATCTTTATTCTGTAACTGAACAGAAGAAAGCTGGAGTGTGTGTGTGTGTGTGCTCATACTAGTTTTATTTGGGCTTTTTCCCAGGTAGGACTATACTCCTACATGATGATTTTGTAGCAAGCTAAAGAATTCCTAAGCATTTTTTAATAGATTTTTGGCCAAAAGGAAAAAAAGAAAATAGCAAAAGCACTTTAAAATACCGTTAATATGGATTCCAAATTTGATCAAAAGATTGAAATAATTTGTACATAATTTAATAAGCTTTCTATTTCCACAATGTGCCATATTTTTGTACTTTAAAAAAGAAAAGTTATGTAAATCCGTGTCTATATGAAGGTGTCATAGACTAGTACTTTGCAGATTGACTTGGTCTTATTGTTTTGATTATGATTTAAAATATTTGTCTATCATCTAACACATACAAGGAGTAATGCACTGTTTTGAATTTCAAGGTCAACCATTAGACATGACGAAGTAAGGGGACTCAGAGGAATAATTATTAACACTTTCTGTGCCTTCCCTTATCAGAGGCCATCCTCCTTATTAAGCAGTCATCATACTGCAATATCTTACTTTCTTCATCCAATCTTGTTTCTTTTACTTTCGTTTTCCTTTTTTCCCTCTGGGTAATTTTTGGATCCCATCAACTGTCTTTTTTTAGTACATCATGTTCTCTTAAGTTTTTAAGTTTTTAGTTTAGTTTTGTCTAAAATGTTCTAACTTTAAAACTTGAGCAGCCCTGAAGACTTTTGCCAGGTTTCATCTCCTCCCAGCAGTTACAACAGTGTGCTATGAAGCATTAATTCATCAATACCCAGTCATTCTGGCATCATCCATTCATAGAATCATAGCAACATATTCCTCTTGGGTCTCACAGTGTTTCCTCTTAATTTTATTGTACCAATGGCCAGTGGCCCCATCTTTAGAAGTGGAAACTACTGGGGTGATACCTGTTGCAGCGTGCCTTTGCATCACCCTGAAATTATTGCTGTGCTGTAACTCTTTGTTCAGCTTTGTTGTGTTAGCCCAAATTTCTCAAATCCTGGGATTCTGTTCTCCCCACTAAGTGACACTGTCTTTCTGAGGGCAGCTTACTGCCTTGCTTGAGGTGAATCTCACCAGTTTTGTAGGAGCAACTTGCCTCTTTGAGTATTTCAGTGATAGTTGAGGGGTATGGGATTTTTTTCACTCCCCGCTGGAGTTACAGAAAGTTGTGTAGGGAAACTAACAAATATCAGAGGCCTGTAGTCAGTTACAGAGCCTTCTCTGGAAAGAAAATTAATGGAAAATATCTTATTTCATACAATCAAAAATATAGCAGGGAAAAACAATATTATTGTTCATAGACTGAATGTAAATAACAGTAAAAATTGAACTGATAGTAGGTGAAAAATTATTATCCGCTACAAAATTGAAAAAATCAAATACTGAACACTTAATTGTTGACCTGAAGGGTTTGTAGAATCCTTTAGAGGTAAATTTAATAATGGTCTTTTCTGTTCATGTCTAAGTACTGACAATAGTTAAAGTTGTAGAAGGTGAGCATCTGTATTCTGGCCTCAGTTATATTTGAAAATATGTTATCTCTTCAATTCAATCCCTTTGTGAAATGGCTTAGGATTTTGCAATCCCATACAGTATCACTGTTAATTCTGCCTCTGCCAGGGCAGTGATGTCAACTGTATGGATTTTCAACATTTACTCTTATTGTTAAAAAAGGGTCAAAGCAGAAGTATGATAATATTTGGTAATATCAGAGGTTCGAGGGAAAATGCTGTACTACACTGATAAGCAAGATTTAGGTAGAACTATTTAGCTTTGCCATGGGAAGTGATTGACTTGGCAATCCGAATTTTCTTCATGTTGATAACAACTGATTGCATTACTTCAGGACTCTCTCTGCTCTAACAGAACATCCCGAGAGCAGATGGTGATCAGGGATTGAATTCTTCATTGTCTTTTAAGGCTGTAATGTGTCTGTCACTCTCACGTCAACTCCAGTCAAAACTACTTGCCAGCACTGCAGTTGGGCCAATGACCTTCAGGGGAAGCACAGGCTTCCTACTCTTAATCCTAAAATCAAGGAACTTGGAGTGAATATGTTTCTTTTAAAAGCAAGAAAAGAAGTCTGGAAACAATCTCCCAGGATCTGTGAGGAGGTTTCAAGAAGGTGAAAGTAGGTTTATTCCTGAGATGCACAGCAGAAGAATGAGAGACAGTAGCTCCAAACTGAGATGGAATGAGATAATGACAGGACAAGGGGCAGTGGTTTTAAGCTGAAAGAGAGCAGATTTATTAGATATTGTGAGGAAATTCTTTGCTGCAAGGGTGGTGAGACACTGGAACAGGTTGCCCAGAGACGTTTTGTATGCTCCATCCCTGGAAGTGTTCCAGGCCAAGTTGGATGGTATGCTGAGCAACCTGGAGTTGTGAGTGGCATCCCTGCCCATGGGATTCTATGATGCTATGAAATTAGGAAAAAAAAGTCCCTAATCATTCATCTGAAGAGATTCTATGGCAGTTTTCCAAAAGGGAAGACTGAGGAAAAGGGGACAGAATGAGAGCTCACTATGTTGATTTTATATCCTCAACTACATTCCCACAAAAAGTGAACATAAAATTTTGAAAAGTTGTTAACATGTCGGCATTGTGTTTCACACTGTCCTTATATGCTGTTTTTTAAACATGAAGTCTGACAGTGACATTACTCAATTTGAACCTTGAGTCACATGAGCTGTACTGGTCTATGACCAACTTTTCAGCATTGCTGGTTTGCAAACAGTGAGCATGAGTTCCAGCCCCAGCCCTGGAGTCTGTTTCACAGATGTAGCTTCCTTTTGCATTTTATGTACTATTTCTATAGTGTATTCACTGTCTCCCCTACCATACTCACAGGTAAGCATAGGAAGTGTGGGTTAGATGAATGGACTGCAGGGTGGATCAAGAACTGGCTGAGTGTCAGAGCTCAGAGGGTTGTGATCAGCTGGAGGCTTGTAATCAGGAATCTGATGAGTCCAGTCTTATTGAATTTACTTACCAATGACGTGGATGAAGAGATAGAATGTACCCTCAGCAAGTTGGCTGATGATATGAAGCTGAGGGGAGAGGCTGATACACCTGAAGGCTGGGCTGCCACTCAGTGGGATCTTGACAGGCTGAAGAACTGGGTGCAGAAAAAACTGATGAGGGCACGTGTAGGGTCCTGCACCTGGGGAGGAACGACCCCAAGTATCAGCACAAGTTGGGGACTGACCTACTAGAGAGCAGCTGTGCAGAGAAGGGCCTGAGAGTCTTGGTAGGTGACAAGCTGTCCATGAGCCAGCAGTGTCCTTGTGGCCAGGAGGGCCAATGATATCCTGGGACACATCGGGAAGAGCATTGCCAGCAGGTTGAGGAAGGTGATCCTGCCCTTCTACTCAGCCCTGGTGAGGCCACATCTGGAGTGCTGTGTCCAGACAAGTTGCTACTGAAGAATGTCCAGCAGAGGCCGCAAAGATGACCGGGGGTCTGGAGCATCTCTTATAAGAGACTGTGGGAGCTGGGCCTGTTCAGAGCAAAGAGTGAGAGATGATCTTGCTAGTGCATGTAAATATCTCAAAGGCAGGTGCCAAGAGGATGGTTCCAGACTATTTTCATTGGTGCCCAGTGACAGGATGAGGAGCAATGGCCATAAATTTAAACATGAGAAATTGCAACTCAATATGAGGAAGAACTTCTTTATGATTAGGGTAGCAGAGCACAGGACAGGCTGCTCAGGGAGGCTGTAGAGTCTCCCTCTCTGGAGACATTCAAAACCCTCCTGGATGAGTTCCTGTGTAACTCTGGGTCTAAGTCACACTGCCTTGGCAGGGAGATTGGACAAGATGATCCCCAGACGTCCAGTCCTAACAATTCTGAGATTCTGTGAAATCTAGGCATTGCTTTTTGTATGCCATAAAAAATCTCAGATATCCAGAGGTGGTTTAGCAATCAGGGACAATGAACTAGTGTGAAAGTCTATACCTTTTGGCTAGAAATGTTACCAGTACAGAATAAATGTAAGCATATGGCAAAGCAGATTAATGAAATCTAAGCATGTGCTTAAGCACTTCATTGAACAGTGGTCTGCAGATGTAAGTATAGTTACCTCATCTGGTGTGGAATTCCAAGTTCAGATTTCTCTGCATTTTCCCATCCACATGACATCCAGTGGTACTTCATGGGGAGTATCAGCATTTCTGTTGCATCAACATCTGTTTCTGAATGGTTAATTTTCATTAAGAGTTCCCATCCATTGTTAATTGAATTATAGCCTTCAATTTCAGCAATGTCAGGTACCTGAGTGAGAAGAAGGAGCTGCACCCAGAGAGGAATCCTTTTATTCTGGTGATAGAATAAATTATCAGATTGAAGAATAATTAGCTAACAGAATTCTCTTCTACTAACCACAGTGTTGGCAATGAAATGTGCCCTTACGTTATGAGTCTGAGTTCTTCCTACCTCATAACTTAAAGGTTTTTAGATATAAGCATTTAAGAACTGCATTGCAGTAAGTATATCTCTCTCAATAACAAGGTCACATTGTTCAGTTCTTCTTCAGATACTGCATTTCTTTTGGGGCACGGGAAAGAGGAAGACTCTCTGGTTTAAAAAAAAAAAAAAGTATATTTTTCTTCTATTGTTAACCACCAGCAGTTTTTCCTCAACTAGGGGACACACTTCAGCGTGAACTGAGAGCAGCTGAGGATCTGGAATTAGTCTTCTGTAGTGATGATGCCACAGGCAGACAGTCTCATTAGCTGTGAGCTTAGTGATTTTTTTAAGGAGGAGATGCCTGTCTCATTTATGTTAGAGTAACCTGGGAACTGAGAATAAAACTGATAAGATATTCACTCCACCTAGGGTATTGACTGAAGCTTTAAAGCAATTAGAAGAGTATGAAGGGAGGACTCAGTATGTCTCTGAGGGGCCACTATGTCTCTGCATAAAGTCCTAGACCCTCCTGTCCATTCAGGACTTTGTGGGAGTTATTTCCACATGTTGTAGGTGTGTAAACTACCACATGCAGCCTTAACCCATCCATGCTTACTGGTTCTTGAAATCCTTGAGGAATGTGGAGAGTCTGGTGTATTCCTGTTGAGTCAGATGGGTGGCCACAGGCAGAACTCTTGAGCAGCAGCCGGATTTAACATAAACAAATCCAGCTATTCTGGTGTGCCAGATGATGTATGCCACTAAAGAGGTGCACTTCACAACCTGTGCAGATAAAGGAAATAGTTCATCATCCCTATTACACATATTTTATCAATTTTCTGTAAGCCTAATGATACGAACTGAATTAGTAATGCCTGTGTCATTTCTTGGTCTTTCATCTGTCTGACTTCTGCCTCTCCTTTCCTGTTCACAAGCACTCGGTGAAACTGCAGAAATATCAGACCAACATGTAATTTCCAGTTAATCAATAGTAATGCCCTTCATGAACATCTTTCTTTTTTAAAATTCTCTTTTGTACTTAAACCTAGTTCCAGATTACTGTACTAAATGCATTCTGTGTCTTCTTAGGGGGGAGGTATTATAAGCCATTGTTTTAGAAAACAAGTTTTCCAGCAATAGTGTAGGAATTTTTTAAGTACTTCTAGTATGGAGGCCCACTGAACTCTCAAACATATTCCTAGAAAGCTCTTAAGGAAATAAAATATTTAAATATTCTCATGTTTTAGTCCAAGTCACCTGAGAAAGTGAATAAGTTTTAGTTATTTAATGAAGTCTGTTAAGAGGCAGAGAAGTTGTGGTGCCCCACCCCTGGCAGTGTTCAAGGTCAGGCTGGATGGGGCTTTGAGCAACCTGCCCTACTGAGAGGTGTCCCTGCCCAAGCCACAGCCTTCAGATAATGAAGTGAATGTAATTGCTCATTTCTGTAGCCCTTGAAAACTCTTGCATGATGATGTTCAAATTCTCATCTTGAAAGACAGTAGGAGCTCGTGCTTCTGTGACAGGCTGGGTCAACCTCTGCAGTTCAGTGAAGCTGACGCCCTGCTGGTGTCTCCTCCTGGCAGGTGATGCCTGCCAAATGCCTGCATCTGGTTGCTCCCATGCAAACTTCACTTTCAGCTGGGGGAGTGAGAACCAGATCATCTCTCCTTGAAGTTTGGCAGTATTTCTCCATGGGACTCTGGAAATGCAGGGTGATTTTAACATCGCTGTTTTATAATTGGATGATTTTTTTCCCATTTGAGGGATAAAAATCCAAAGTTGAGTCAGCAAGAGTTTACCTGAAGCTGATTATTTTGATAACTCCTACTTTGTAGTCATCTTGGAGAGGGGAAAGTAAAGTAAATCTGAAAATCAGCTTATTATTTAGACATGCTTGATAGTGGCCTCTACGCTGTTATACTGCACTGAACTGTTGTACCATGATTCCTTTCCCTCAGCCTGTACACCTAAAATCAGATTACTGTGGCTATGTGTATTCTCAACATTTTTTATTGTGCAGGGTAACTGATGTGCAAAGTCTTCAGTGGAAAAAGTTATTTTTGGAAGAATCCATAAGATGACAAATAATAACTTGCCTAGCTTTTTATACAGGCTCTGATCTTCCATTAGTGAATCTTGGACTACATGTCAAGGCACACTCTTTAGCTGGATCTCAAGGTATATTACCTCCTATATTACAGAGGGGGAGAGAGAGACAAAGGTGTGAGGAAGTGAAATTATTTGTTCAGGTACTCAGGGAGTCAGTGCCATACTGAAAATTGAATCCAGTTTTCCAGGTTTCTATCTCCAGTGACCTGTCAACTGGGACCTGTTTTCACCTTGATGCTTGTGACTTTATTAGGAGTGACCTTTAGAGATGATGGAGATTTTTACTGAAAGTGCTTAATCCTTTCAGAAAAATCACAGAAGCTCACTTTTCTATAGTAGTCAAAGACTCACTCTAACTTCCTCAGGAGAAATTGTGAAGAGATGGATATGTATAAATAAACTCAGTTCTTAAGAAGCCTGAGAAAAAAAATATTATGCTTGAATCTGAGAATGCCATGGCTTAGAGTGGCCAAATATGTATGTGCCAATTATAACAGCTGATTATTTTCAATGAACAATATATCCAGGAAAATAAAAAAACAAAGAACTAGTCTAAGTGTGGCAGACAATTATTAGAAATAATATCTTCTACATTTTAATATCTTTCCGCTTTCTGCCCCTATGCATAACTGCTGTGACATCCAATAAATAAATAAAATATTTCTCATCTCCATCAGAATTTTTCAAGTTCTATTTCAATTTTCATAAGAAAAAGCAGTTCACAGGAGACATCAGAGGATTGATGTTTTTTTCCCTCCTGCCTTTTTTAATGTTTTAGAGATGTGTAGGTTAGAGATACAGAAGGGAAAATGACCATAGCTATCGCAGTCTTTCATAGGCGAGTGAGAAAAAGAAAATCCTAGGATATCACATAATAGAGCTTACAACAAAATTTGTTCTTATTCTATGAGGCATCTACAAAATACATATATCATGTCCCAGTACAATGAGCTGTCATGAGCACAGCTTATTCAAGAATAGCAGGAAGTTGTAGCTCCTTTAGTATGTAGCCAGACAAACTTTTGTGGTTGGATGGACAGGGACATTTTCCCCTTTTCTTATCCAAACTAATCTCTAAATATGCATGTTGTATAAATCCCTAAGAAAGTAGTTGATTCTTTAATTTCTTGTAAGAGCTGCTGACCTATAGTTTTAGAGAGGCCGAGTTTCTCAAAATTAGTTTAAAAATACAGAGCTGAATGTTTATTCACCATAGTTGTGTAGATCTAGCATATATTTCTTTCTCTCTGAAATTAAGACATTTCAAAAAAATATGTGTCAAGTAAAGTATTTGAAGTGTAGTGCTCAGCATGGAGGAAGAGACTGAATACGGTATGAGCAAATCAGAATCACGCCTGTCCTTTTATAGAGGGAAGACAGAGGGGGTTTTCAAGTGTTGGGTTAGGTTTGTAATCTAGGCCAAGTTAGGCAATAACTTTGGAAATGGAGCACAAACGTTTGTACTTAATGTGCTGCAGGAGTGAAATTGGTGAAAAGATGCAGAGAAGAAAAAGGCAATGCAAATCTTGCAAGTTGTGTATGAACTGGAGAGTGCTATGGACTGTAGACAGCCTACAAAAGGAAAGCATTAAATGAATTACATGAAGAACTAGCAGAGTAAGGATATGGTAATTATTTACTGGGATAAAAAATGTGAAGCATTTGTTGTCCTTTTGTATAATTTAAAATTATACATTCTAAAAATTTAGAGCTATCCAATAAAGAATATTTAGCCTAGTTTCATTAGAGACACATAATATGTTCTCAAAAATGGAACGTGATATTTGAAGGAGGTGGTATTGACCATAGTGTTACAACTGTTGTGCTCCCAGGAGCATGATGGATGGATGGATGAATGGATGGATGAATGGATGGATGGATGGATGGATGGATGGATGGATGGATGGAATATGCTTATAAGTCATTTGGGGACTGTGTGCCCAAATGTGCCACTTTTTTTATTGTTGGGGACAGAAGAAGCAGAATGATATTTATTGAAAATTACTTGAAGGCTGCTCTGAACTGTCTAATGTTTCTGCTGGTTAAAAAGGGTGTTTTCATTTTACAGTATTAAGACAGATTAGATAAAAACTGTGTAAGTGTTTTAAAATCCAGCTTTCATCTTGATGGAAGTGCAAAGATGAGTCTGTTCTTGTAATTTGTAAAGCAAAAGAACTAAAACAGTCTTGGAGTCTTCTCCAATCATCTGTCTGCATCTGTTTTTTAAAAGGAAAAAAAAAGTAGTATTGGCTTTACAACAGAAATATCCCACAGACATACATCCTGGAAATATATGCACAACTTCAGAATTGTGTATACTGCCATTTACTTCATTAGAATATTTTTAAGATGTAGTTGTTCCATGTTTGACACTTTTTGGATCTAAGGCATTGCTCAGACTTACAGACATGTTTTATGCATCAGCAGGAAAATGCATCTGTTTATGAGAGAGCTAATTGGAAAGTGGAAGGACACTATTTAATGCTGTCTGAACTTTTGTGTCTGTGCAGATGAGAAATTTTACACTTCTCTAAGACACTTGCATAATTGTACTGCCCAGAAGAATGAAGCTCTTTGCAGGGGGACAAGACCTCATTTACAGGAATTAATTTTTCAAAAGGCTACCTGAATCCCCTAAAACATTGTTCCTGACCCCACATTGGTTTAACTTACTATCTGAGCAACACTAGAAATAAACACCTGCATTTCTGTATGTGTGAGCATTGAATGGTGAAAATAAGATTACTGCAGTTGTTGAGAATCGATGAGGAGGAAGTTTGATTCTCTATTTCTCTCTTGACTGATACTTATGATGTATGGGAAATGTGGGTGTATTTGTGTACACAGGTAATAAAACCATAGAGAAGCTAAAAGCAATTTTTGTAATAAAGCATTGAGTTTAAGAGCATCTGTGAGTTCATCAGTAGATAACCAGCCACATTTTGAGACGGTACAGGCAGAACATATTCTGGTAGAAAAACATTCTCTTAGGCAGCAAACACACACTGTATATGTCATGCGTTTTTATTATTACTTCCATATTCATTAAAGTTTAAGGCTTTAAATGACTTGTCAAAATGTTATGCCAAGCTGAAAAACGTTGTCTTGATGTGCTGTAGCATAACAAGTCTTATTGGCATTTCTAGCACTCTCAGTAGTCAAGAAAAAAAGTACATTTTTCAAGTCACTTGTATGTTTGTCTCCAATGTGCACTTCTCATTTTTCTTCATTCTTGATATATTTTTCAGAATTTTATACCTTTCTTATGTAACTCTCATCTAAAATGTGATGGGGTTTGCTTGTACACATATATAGATGGTCCTGGTTAGGGAAAGTCAAGTTAGATCTGAATTTACTCTAAGATCTGGGGAGGTTAGATTAGAGGCTTAGTCCAAGGCCATCCCTACTGTTTCTTTTATTTGTGAATAAGAGGGATTTGTGTAGGCTTGAGTCCTTCTGCTTACTGCAGTATGAATAGCCAAATTCAAACATTGTTTGAGTCCTGTTGCTCTTGGGACAAATAGAAAAATATTCTGAGAACAAAGACAGTAAAAAAAAAAAGGAATGGGGAGTGAACAGAGTGAAAAAGCAAAGAGGAAATGAAGGCAAAAAAGAGAGAATAAAGGTGTGGGAAATGTACTCCCTGTGTGCTTGTACATAAACCATGTGCCCAGTAGGATTTGTCAGCAGTGCATGGGAGTTTGGGATGCTTTATAGATATGATACATTGTAAGTAAGCACCTGCTTCTGGCAAAAGAACTTTGATTGTGGCAGTTTCTTAGTTTTTAAGGAATATATAGAATCTCTTAAAGGAATTTGGATAGGCTTGAGTCTGGAGTAGAAGTGGATGGGGAAAATATTTTGTCAGTGGTATAGTGTATCATACCTTTATGTAAATACCCTGTATGTATAACATTACAATACAAAAATTCTGTTTGATTCTAAAGATCACTGTTATAGCTGTCTACAGATAATTGTATTGGACCAAATAGGAAACCAGTGGTTTAGACAGTTGGTCAATACATCTGAAATAAGACAAAAAAAATACATGGAGGAAGACAGTGATGGTGGCATTAGAAAAATGAACACTCCCATTTTTAAAAAATGTTCTAAAATCATTATTAACATGTTTTCAGAAAATATTCAGTGGGACTCACCTGACCTCCCAGTGGACCCCAGAGAATGTTAGCAATGGTGATGTTAGTGAGAGGAGAGGCAGGTGGGCACTGAGTGCATTTGAAAACAGCACTCTTACTTATCACTGATGTGCAAGAAAAACACTGCAACAGCATGACCTACAACAGACTTTCTTTCCAGTGACAGCTCCACTCTATAAGATCTTTAGAAAGGAGCCCTTTATAATAACAGCCCATCTCCCATCTCAAGAAATGTCTTTTCTGCCAGACTTAGCCTTTTCTCTGAAGTATCTTAGACCTAAAGTAAATATCAGAACAGTTAGGCATCTTTACACTCTGGTTAGCAAAACTTAATTTAAAAGTAAAAGCATTTTTACTGGATCCACTGATGTCAATGACTTAGGAGTGCCCAAATGAATTTTTATTATTCTGGAAACAAACTAAAAGCATTAAGTTTTGTTTTTTGCTTGTCTCTGCCTAAAGCAAATTTTTATGGTCAGGTTAGGTTCTCTTGAAAACAAGCTTTTATAAGTAAATACTCATGGATGATTAACTGTCCTAAAATAAAAACGTTGTCGGATGTTTAAAATGTGTGGTGCATGAGAGAGAAGGTATGTACGTAGTGACCTGAAAGCTAATTTCTACATTTCAGTGCATCTGCAATGATTAGTAAAACCGAGGCACCTGCAGATATACTTCCAAGGACTTGAGCTCAGGGAAAGCATGTCTTTTTATTTTAGTTGATTCTGGTGTTTGAGAGCAAAAAACAATTGTGGCATGGTGAAGTGGTTTCCTAGCTTTTCCAGAATAAAAGTAAGGATGTCTTAAGCAAAGCAGACCTTTCAAGACCAAGACTATTTTTAGAAAGTTTTTGTGGAACAAAGATCAACTGAAGAAATGGCACATGAAGAAACATGGAGAAAATAATGCAAATGAGTTTACATAAAATGTTTTTATATGTTCTTTTGCTGTACTCATCAGTAAAATACCAATATACAGCTGGCCAGTTGCTTGTCACTGTCAGAAGAAACAATTGCATTTTGTAAATTGATTTTCTTAGAGTGGCATTTTAGTTTCAAGACAAATCTAAGTTTCAGATAAACATTTTGCACTTTAATTTGGCTTTCCTCTTTCATTGTTATTTCAAGCAGTATAGCGTCTGTAATTAATGCAATGGACTTGCTTGAATAACTGTGTAACTGACAAGAGACAGTCCTTTTTGACCTCCATTTTAATATTGAAAAAAATTAGGAAAAATTAAACAACTTCTGCCAAAGAATGAATAAAAGATGGTTTGGAAGGTTGCCTTTTTCAATAAAATAGCAATATTCTGTTAGATGATCCATTCGTTGCTGATAATTGGTCCTTTATTCAGTGGAGAAAGCAAATATTTTTTGGTGGACTTTCATTTCTGTTCAACTTATACGGGAATCTCATTTTTTTTTATTATTTTTATCCTCTACTTTAGAAGTATTAGATCTCACGTAGGTAAAAGTTCAGGTAAAAGTTTGAATTACAGTTTTCCTCTGCTTGTGTGTCCCAATTTCATAAGCCTTTTTTCACTCAGGAGTAAGATGAAAGCACAGACATCTGAGGAGCAGTGGCTCCGTCCCTCTGGGTACCAGGAGGCAACTGGGGAGTCTGGCAGCCCCACCTGTCCCACAGTCCCAGCCAGGTGGCAGTCCCAGCCCCAAGCACTGGGCACCTCCATGGGGATGGGGACAGCACAGAGTGTGACCCCAGGAGAGCAGGGCCATGGGGACCCGGTGACACTGGGCCAGGGGCCGATGGCCCCAGGTTCTGGGCCACCAGCAGAGTGGAGGAGCAAGGGGCTGGGCAGGCACAGTCAGAGCTGGCAGTGCCTTAGAACCCCAACAGGGTGATGTGGAGGGGGTTTAGTGGTTAAAATTAGCAATGTGTCAGTGAGTTCACCTGAGAGGGAGGTCCAGGAGCTTTTACTTACTGAATGAATTAGGCCCTCCACTCTGCATATGCAGCTTTTCCATAAAGGCTCCCACCCTAGAGTCTGCTTGGGACTGCTGTTTGCTGGTAAAATTAAGGTTTGCTCCTTTACTCAGCTTTTCTGGGCACCGGAGGACAGAGAAAGTATTGTGAGAAGTGGATGGAATGTGCAAAACTGCACGACTGCTGGTGAGAGATGTTGCATTGCCTTGACGACGAGTATGTTTTCAGTCTGCTGATTGACATTTTGCTTACTTCCTTTGCTTATAGTTTCATGAAACCTGCTGATTTTCAGACAATGGAAAGAGATTTCATCAGGAATGTGAGCCCTGGGTCAAAGGACTTATTTACACAGGGGATTAAAACTGAGCAGGGCCAAGCTCTGCATGGAAGTATAAGGTGCAGCAGCAGTAGCGTGTTTCATGTCTTGCAAAGGCAATTACCAATAATCTTGTTTGAGGATGAAAATGAATAGTCATTCATGTTTCTCAGAGTAGGTTTGGATTTTTTTCTTTCTCATGTTCCAGTGGCTGAGGGAGCTCTCCCAGTCAGGCAGGTATTGTGGAACTGATCTTTAGACAACTGCAGAAAAAGCATTCTGGGGTGCTTTTTTCAGCCTCTCGTTAATAATAGCTAACCTGAAAGTGAGAATGGATTGAATGGGTTATCCACATATCAGCTGACTTTCTTGTTTATACAGCGATGCCTGTGAAACTTTTCCAAGGAGGGGGAAATTTTGGTTTTAAATTCAAAACAATGAGCAGCTCTTCTTTGGGCTAGGCAGGAGCTGCCAGAAGTAGAAATGTAAATGCCCTGTGAGGATCTAGGATGCATTGACTTCCTCACTGTCCTCAAGTTAGCTGAAGCTGCTGCAGCATATTTCAGTAGTGATTCAAATCCATGATTGTTGGATGAATCTGTGGAAGTAACATAAAACACCCCCTATATTTCAGCCATTTAAATTTATGGTAAAATATTGCCTCACAATGAAATGAAGATTTGGCCTGTAGTCTGCTGGGTTTTAGTTGTGCTACATAACTACATGCTGCACTGTTCACGTAAACTGAGACCAACTGTGTGCCAGTAATTTGCAGGAGTCATTAACAAGGTTTTTGAGGAAATGGTGAAAATTAAACATGATCAGATGGATGGTTAATGGGCATTTACTGCATAGTCTAGTCACTGAAACATAGACTCTGTCATTCACAAAGTCAGAGCACATTTGTTCATTTTTGTTCTGGCTCTGCAGATGGCAGTGTTAAGAGATTATGCATTTTTGGATATGTCTTGAAATATTTTTGCATAATGATAGGAAAGCAGCAATGAAGAAGAAATTCTTGAAGTACAATAGGAATGTTCTGTTTACCAATGAGCAGAAAGTACTGTAAAATTTTGGGCAAGCTTATCTTAATAAATCCATATGTTGAACTCTACCTTTGGCTGCTCTCCAGCCTCTCAGTCTTATTAACAATTTTTTTAACCAAAGTCAGAAGCTTTTATTATGGAAGCAAAAGAAATGGGCCTTATTTCTCCCTTGCCAAATAAATAGGTGCCTACAGCAAATAGTTATTCATCTCTCGGCTCTGTAGATGTGAGCAGCTGGTGGCCTGATTTAGGAACAGTGTTATCCTCCTGTGCTTCACATTACATATCCCCAGAACATAACCTGTGTTTATTGTTCAGCCCACAACGGTGTTCAGATTAAGTTTCAGTGCACAGTGAACCAGTTCAAGATGTAACCAGAGTTTCCTCCTTTTATGCAGCATAGCAGCTTATCTTTAACTTAGAAGACATTAGAATTTACCTTTCTAAGCAAGGTTTTTTTCCTTTTCATCATGGGAGTAGTATTTGAAAATGTGTGCAATGTGTATGGGATTATAGATATACATCTGTGTAGGGATCTGTGTCATACAGGCAGTGGGTTAAGGGCTTTAGACTTCATAAGAATCTCTAATGACATGGCAGATATCTTTAAATATTTTAAATTACAGATTAACAGTATTTATAATTTTTTAAAAGTGTATTTTGGTAGTGTACCATTTATCATGTCCTTTTTGAAATGTAGGCAAAAATGCAATCTGTGACTCCACAGTGCAGAAGAGTTGTACTACAAAAGTTCACATTTAGTTTTAGAGAGATTGCCCTTCCCAGATTTAACTAAAGCCAATTTATATAATGTGCTATTGAATGTTCAGAGCTGGACAATGCATTTTAAAAAAAACCTTACTCAATGAATTATAGAGATTTATGGTAGTAAACATCATATGTGATAACAATTCTGTATGTCATACCTGTATATACTGTGGAGAGATAAATGATTCAGAAAATATGCAATATAATTTGAGGTAATGCATTCCACTGGATGCATTTACCTTTGATCTTGGAATTTAGGGAGAAAGGGTCATTATTCAGAAAATCTGTTTGCTTTTGGGAAGTGGCAAAAGGGAAGTCACTTATGCTTATGTTCATGAATTTTCTGGTAGGAACAGTAGACAACACAGTAGTAGTTGTCCAGAGGTTGAGTATATAAACTTGTAGACTGACATTACTTTCAGAGATAGTTGGAACAGTTCATAAGAATATATGATAGGCAAATGTTTACTTGGAGCTCTTTCTGATTCTTCTGATTCTAAAAACAAGCAAAAGTTTTGACTACATAGACATTTCATTGAACATGCAAATGAGATATATGAAGTCTGAAAATATTTAAATCTTATCTATGCACTTACGTGTATTGACACAAAGTACACAAGCACAGAAAAGAAAAAGATTAGACATCAAAGTTGTGCCCCAAAGTGCTTGGTATTTAAAACAAACTCCCCAAACTTAGAGTGGATTTAAGGCTACCTCAGCTGCAGACGTCAGGAAATACAGTGGCATTTTTAACTTCACCCATTAGTAGTTTAAGATGCAATATCCTGAAAGCAAGCTTGCTGCTTTGAGCATGAAACTTTAACTACTGCCACATTTCTTTTGGATGTATCTGCAGTAGCTCTAGGTTAGGGGTAATAACTCAAGTTTAAGTTTTTGTTACATCTTGCTCTTTCTTTGTTTTCCAGGGTTTAAAAAAAAAAGGTAAAAGAAATCTCAAGATTTTTTCAAATTCACTGAGAAAATCAGTAGCTGCTCTGATGAAAACTGCCTACCACTTGCATATTGTGAAGAAAAATTTAATGACTACACGGTTGATAACTGCAAAGACAGCAAGTGGAAAAGGGCATAAGCGATGAAGCAGCTAGTAATTGTGATGTATGGGAAATTAACCCCTTTGCAAGATAGAAAGACCACCAGGTTTATAGCTGGAATTCCCAGATGCTGATGGGCCCTCAGAGTCAGAGCTGTCTCTTATGGGTGATGTCTAAACTGAAAACAATACATCATCTCAGGAAATTGCAGGGCAGTCTCTAATACAGGTGTTTTTTTCAGTTTTAGCAGCTGCAGCTGTTTAAAGAAATTAAATACTCTCATACACCCAGCAGATAGGCAAAGAGGCTGTAAAGAAGCAGTAACACAGAGGTGTATATTTTATTTTTGTGCATGGAAATCTGGAGCATTGACATTTTCCCCCATTGTTTCTATTACATTAATTTACTCTAGAACTAAAACAGATGTAAACGTCTTCCATAGACATTTCTCCTGTGGTGGTCTGAGAGCAGCTTTCTGTGATGAGTCACATTTTGCAGTTGCAGAAAACCAAAACTGTATTTTAGGACTGAAAGTCTGGGGAAGGCTTGGACTTAAGTTTGGATCTGAACTTTTTAATTGTTCCATATTTGACTTTATCTTCCCCTACACGTAGGTATAACAATTTTCTGAGAGAAAAATGCTCTTGTTTCTAGAACAAGCCAGTATTATGTATGCTATGTTTGAAATGACAAAACAGGTGTGATTATAACTCAGAAGGAAAGGAGAGGGTGGAAGTTTAGCAAACAAGAAGCTCTTTACTGTTTGATCTGATTATTTATTGGTTCCTTAGTTAAAGTTGGAGTGTAGAATAATAGTAATTTTATTTTTTATATCTGTATATACTCTTGTAGGTAAGACTAGAATGGTTACTTTTTGCAACGTCTTAGTAGCCATGCACAGCTTTTGTAATTATTTTGAGAGGAACCACCTTGTGCAGTGGAGAGATTGCAGATCTAACCATGTGCTACTGTACATTTTTCCCTGTGTCAGTATATTTTTGGGTTTCACTTTATTTTTTGGGAAGAAAGTTGTTTATGTGGAGAGGATGAGAGCAGATCAAATGGAGCAGAAATACAATGTGTGAATTGTTTTTATTAACTTGTAAGCAGGCCACAAAACATTGCATTTTATAAATTTGCTGTTGAGAAGGTTAAATTTCAGTTTGGGGCTGGGGTTAGAGTAGGGTGTTTGCTGTTTCTAATTTTGTCAAACAATTAGCCTCAGTCTTCTGTGGTGATAGCAGACCTATCTTTGGAAATACCCTCAGCAGGTTCCTTAACCAACAACAGCTCCTCCAAAGCGCCGGTCTTCCTTGGCGGAGAGTGACAGGTTCTTCCACACAGCCAGAACCAAATAGTTTAGATCCAGAATTTTATCTGGCATTGTCTGAGACAATATTCTTTGTTAAATTGTAAAACCTTTGCAATTGTTCATCTTGCCATTGTGTTGTAATAGATAACTATTCAGGAAGAATTTAATTTTGTTGCATGCCTGTTTTGTGTGAAAAGTACTAAGATAAACAACAGTATTCATAGAGTGTATCAAGCCACTGTACAGCATTTAAAATTTTTTGCCAAGGACAACCGAAGGTTTTTCCAGTCATTTGGAATTTGCTTTACAAAATCTTGCTGAATATAATAGTTTGCCACTTTTTGTGGAGACAGATCATGTTGCCTTCTAACCTTCTGTTAGAAGTTAGGGGATTCTAGCTGTTATCCCCTTTGTCTTAGACCTCCTTCATCTCCTGATCTTGTGTCTATGGCTAAAAGCAGTGCAGACCCGTAGAAGGAGGTTCTTGGGACTACAACACTTTTTAGTGTCTGATGTCCACATTGCACAGTTTTCAGGGTGTTTTATTTCAGAGTAGTCCTAGTCTGGGTGTGTGGTTCTGTGAATGCCCATTCATGGGTAGAGTGCTTTAGGTGCTCTTCTGAAGAGCATCTTCCAGTTTAATTTTGTTCAGAAGGAATTTGCTATGCATGCTGCAGGTCACTGTGAATCCAAGTGTGAAGGCAGTCACGAGTATTAAAAAAAATGTTACAGTAAACATACTGAATTGTCATTAGTAACAGCCTACAAGTATGTATTTTTCTGTTTTGCAGCTTTAAACCCTTGAGTTTTCTCTTATTTTATTCATGTGGGTGTACTTTTATTTAAATTTGTTACAATCCCTGGTGGATTTTTTTTCTCTGTGAAAATGACTTCTGTGATTTCAGCTTGCACCTCCTTCATTTCAACTCTAATTTTTTGTCTTGTCCTCCACTGCTGGATTCAAAGTTACTTTTATGTTGTTGAAGTCTCTGGCAGATGTCTTTGTCTAACCTGAGTGCTCCTTAGCACCTGTCAGCCTGCTTTCTCACTCTTATTTAAATTCTCAAAAGCTTTATCATTTTTGTTTGACAGAACTTTCACTGCAGTTGGATAAAAGTTCTGCTGCCCCAAAACTTCTGATGCCCCAATAAAACTCTGCTTTAAATTCTCTAGTCCTACTTAACACAGTCAAGTGTGAATTTTTTGCTATGTTTGCTTTTGCAATGGGAAGCATTTTAGACATCTGTATTCTTAATTCTTTTTTCTTTTTTTCTGCATGAAATCTGTGCAAGCTTCCAATTAGACTGATATAATCCAGACGGGGGAAGCAACTGCATCTACAGTTTGGCTATCAAAAGATCATTTGGCTAAAATTGAAGATTTGTTGATTTTGGATAAAATTTAGCATGACACTTATGGCTCAGGTGTGACAACAGGAACCCTGATGCAGGATGCAATGCAAACAGATATGTATTTTCATGGGGTTTTAGTATCTTTACCACTGGACGAGGGTAGTATTTGAATGAAAATTAATAGTCTCTGGGTTTTGATGTGCTCTTGGCATTTTCAGGACTTCTGGGGAATCATAGGTTGGTGGCTGAGAGCAAACAGGCGAAATGGTTTCCTGGCCAACCACTAGTGATAAGACAGCGATGACTCACTTTCATCAGAAACAATGTTTTCTTGAAGTTAACAGAAAAAAACTCATCTCAAGAATTTCTTAGTCCTTGAGGCTGGTAAGTTGCTGTCATGAAAATATCCTAAGAAAGGAAAGGCAGAGAAGGAGAAATTGAGAAAAACATCCTGTATAAATTTAGAAGACAGACCTGATTTTTTTTTTCTTCCTTGTATCCCAAAAAGTCAAGTTACAATCCTTTGGTGTAAAGTGGAGATGGAAGATCAAGAATACTCATTATGTTTTGTACAAATTGTTCACATTTGAAAGTAGTCACAAATAGTTCTTTTCCAAACCTCATTGTATCTGAAAGCCAAGACAAGAACATAAAATATTTTTGTCATGACACAGGCAGAATTAATAGTAATATATTTCATCCTATATGTAATCTCAGATTTGACTTCTGATTAACTTAATTTAAAAAAAATACTGAGAAATTATTCTCCATTAATCTCTCATATTAATTAGTTGAAATGACACTGTTTGGGGGTCTTAACAAGATATATTTTCTAAATTGAACTCAAGTATCAAAAATAATTTAGATTAGTAACATACTGTAGAATATACAGAAGCCTGCAGCCCCAGGTGAATTAGAGAACATATTAGTGCACTATTTTGGCATTAACCATGCTAAAGCAAAGCCAAATGAACTTACCTTATTTATTAGTATTGTTTATATTTAAATATTGTTTCACAAAGTGTCCATATAAAACCTCCTCATGCATTTCATCCATTCTAGATATTTAGTAATTATCTAAGCATGTGGTTCTCAAGTAGCTAACAAGGGTCTTGTGACTACTTAAAATAAAATTAAACCTATACATTGAATCAATGTAATTGTGGATGAGTGTTTCATTAGAGTAATACCAGGTTAGAGAGGGGTTCTTCCATTCACTTTCAAAAGAAATCTGGAGTGCCTGTTTTATGGTCTGTTAACAAAAACATACTATTTTCCCCATCATTCAAGGTGAATTACATTTTAAAACATCATATGTTTCTCTCTTTCTCTTGAAGGCATTTTAAAAGTCTGATGTGCTTAATATTTCTTGACTGTATTGACTAACCAATATAGTCTTAAACAAAGTTTGAAACTCTGCATTCGTGTCCATTTGGTTTCTTACTAAAAAAGTCCAAAACACCCCAGAAGAAATGGATGATTTCTCTTGAGATTATTTATGTCTGGTTTCATCTTGCCACTATGCTTGGCCCTGTAGCCTGAATACTTGTGGCTAATCATATATGTTCAGCCCTCCTAAAGTGCCACACAGGGATTGTTAACTATTAACTTTTTGGAGAGACATGCACTGAAAGGTTTTGTAGTGCTGTGGTGATTGACAGCTGCCTGTTACATATCAGTTCCTGTCTTGTATCTCTACTGTGAGGCTTTAATTTCTGATTTAAATGGAAAGTGCCTTGTTGCTTTGTGTTTGTGCGGAGTCCAGCCTGTGGCAGGAGCTGTTGGAGCTCATCTTGATCACCACAGTGCAAAGGCTTCCTGATGATGATTCCATGTCCCCAACTCTCTCAGTGGTGTAATGAAGCCCAATGGCCCATGAATACAAGGAACAAGGAATGTTTCCCATTGTGGTAACCTGTCAGGAATGAGTCTGACCTTTTTCCCAAAACCTCCTGAAGAAAACAGCCATGGAAGTGGTTGTTTTTTATCTGGAGGGTTAAGTGACTGTCCTTCCAGTGAACCACTGTAGGCTTCTCTGCAGCTGGTCTCAAGCCATGGTTGTTAAGAAGCAGATTCTTAAGGCTTTGCTGAGTAGGAAGAGCAGTTGGAGATAGAGGAGGGACTAAGACCCACATCATAAAAATCTTTCAAAGACCTTCATGTACTGAACTTCTCATTTTTAAGAAACAGTAATCTCTGCTTGCCCTGATTTTGTGAAGGGTCCCTCTGCAAATCATCTGTGTGAACATGAGTGTCTGCATGAGCTGCTCATTTTGAGCTAGGAATATTAAATTGAAAATCTAAGATAACACATTTAAATTATTTAGGTATTTTTTAAGAGATGCCTTTGTTGAAACTCCATCGATCAAGTCCAGGTTGCAATATATTCCAGATAAATTTAAACCCAATCTTCTGAAAGTATAAGTCAAGAAAAACTTGAGATTAACTTTTTTTTTGATTTCTCAGGGCTGTTATTTTATGCAGTCCTCACAAAATCAGTTGTGATTTAGTTCTCTATTAATTTAAAAGAAATATAGGGTTCAAGTGCTCTGGGGAGAAAAGTTCTAGTTCAAAACTTTCTTCCTCATTAGACATTTTCAGATCATATTAAGCTGAATGGCTTTCTGTGTATGTATTCTATGAAAAAGGCTAAGAGCTTGGGTTGTTCAGCCCTCCCTGCAGAAGGCTCTGGGGAGACTTTCTTGTGCCACCATTTCTAATTGGCAGCCCTGCCCAGAAGCATGTCCATTTTTGGAGCTGCCTGGGATTGGCTCTGCCAGACATTGAGGAAGCTTCCAGCAGCTCCTCACAGAAGCTGCCCCTGTAGCCCCCTGCTACCAAAGCTTGGCCATGCTAAACCAATACAGGCAAGCAATAGGGTTTTATTCTGAAATCTTAGATGTCTTGATTGCAATTTTCTCCCAGTACTAACCCAACAGCATCTCATTTCATGGAGCGGGAGGGGCCATGAAGTCACATGCTTTCCCAGAGGGAAATGTAGAAGTTCAGGAAGGCAAGAAATCCAGTATGCAAGAGTAATGCACCTAATTCCTTAATCAATCCTTGATAATGTACTAAGTTTATAACTATTTTAAATAAATTGAAATTGATGGTTTAGCTTCTAGGTTTTTCAAGTATTGGGCTATGTTTTCTTTCTTGATTGTTTTTGTTACTTTTTGATACTTTTCTGATGTAAGTATTTTATTCTTCCCTCTCATCAATAAAGCCTACAAACAGGTTTGACCTAGCAAGTTTCTGTTTTATGGGAGGGTTCAGTTCCTTTCTCAGAAGATGCATCCTCACTTTCTATTGTGTGAAAGAGACTGAAATGTTTTAATGTACGGAAAATGCAATATGTGTGAGTCAAAGGGTCTGAATAGGCAGTATTACTTGTTCCAACCTTTCTGCTTTTGTGAGAGTGAGCCATGTATAGTTTTAACAGCAATCTGTCATTCTGTTGAGCCTTACTTTAGGTTTTTTATGTCAATGTTTTTCATCTTGCATTATACTACTCTGTATTTGGTATATATTTGTTCCGCTGTGGTCCCTGTTTCTTGGGTTCAAGTTCTATTTTTGTTCCCAGACAGTAAATTGAAAGAAAGTCATAGAATACTATAGAATAGGTCAGCTGGAAGGGACCCACAACAAGCACCTAGTCCAACTACTGACCACTTCAGGACTAACCAAAAGTTAAAGCATGGCTTTAAGCGTGTTGTCCAAATGCTTCTTTAACACTGACAGGCACAGGCATAGGCCACCTCTCTTGGAAGTCTGTTCCAGGGTTTCACCACCCTTTTTGGATAAGGAAAATGTTTGCTCTTGTCAAGTCTGAACCTTCCCTGCTGGATGCAGCTTTTAGCCATTCCCACATGTCCTAGCACTGGGTACCAGGGAGAAGATCTCAGCACATCCCTTTCCTCTTCCTCTCTTCCAGAAGCTGTGGGGAGCAGTGAGGTTGCCCCTTGGCCTCCTCCTCTCCAAACTAGGACTATTACAGAGTCCTCAAGAACATGCCTGCTGGCCCCTTCACCAGCTTGGTGCCCTCCTTTGGACACATTTAAGTATCTTCACATCCTTCTTCAATTGAACTACACACAGTACTCAAGGTGAGGCAGCACTAGCACTAAATACAGAGGTGATTATCCAATCACTTCTTTTGACTGGCTGGTGAAGCTGTGTTTGATGCACCCCAGGATGAGGTTTGCTCTCCTGGCTGCCAGGCAGGGCACACACACTGCTGACTCCTGTTGAGCCTCCTGTCAACCAGCACCTCCAGACCCCTTTCTGCAGGACTGCTCTCCAGCAACTTCTCTCCCAGTTTAGTCTCATGCGCAGCGTTACTCCACCCCAGGTGCAGAATTCGGCATTTGAACTTGTTCAGTTTCATGCCACTGATGACTGCACAATGCTCCAGTCTATCCAGACACCCCTGCAAGGCCTCTTGTCCCCTGAGACAGCC
Organism: Lichenostomus cassidix; assembly: GCF_008360975.1. NCBI lineage: Eukaryota > Metazoa > Chordata > Aves > Passeriformes > Meliphagidae > Lichenostomus > Lichenostomus cassidix. The sequence continues at coordinate 51,198,077 of NC_139482.1, forward strand.
AACAGCACCTCCCAGGTTGCTTTCATCTGCAGACTTACTGACTGTGCATTCAGCTCCTGCATCCAGGTCATCGATACAAAGATTGAACAGAACTGGCCCTAGGATTGAGCCCTGAGGAACAGCCCTGGTCACTGGCCAGATGTAGCCCCATTCACCACCACCCTTTGAGTCCTGCCCTTCACCAGTTCTTCACCCTTTGCCCCATGTACCTGCTCATCTCATCTGGACAGCTTATCCAGAAGGATGCTGGGAGGAACAGTAGCAAAAGCCTTTCTAAAATCCAGCAGAACTACATCTACTCCCTTCCCTTTATCCACCAGGCAGGTAACCTTATCATAGAAGGATATCAAATTGGACAGGACCTTCCCTTTGTGAACTCATGTTGACTGGGCCTGATGATTGGAATGTCTTTTAAACAATAGCACCCAGTAGGATCTTCTCCATAATTCTTCCAGGTACTGAGGTTAGTCTAACAGATCTGTAGTTTCTTGGAGCTTCCTTCGAGTCCGACTTGTAAATTAGAAGAGCACTGGCTGGTTTCCAGTCAGTGGGTACATAACCAGCCTCCCAAGATCTTTGGTAGATGATTCAGAAGGGTCCTGCTGTAATATCTGCTGGCTCCTTCAGTACTCCAGGATTAGTCTCGTCAGGCCCCATAGATTTGCAAACATTTGGCCAGTAGAATTGATCCTTTTACTGTGTCAGTGTCCACAAATGATCAACATTTTTTAACCCCTGAGCCCTCAAAAGCTGATTCTCAGGGGACATTGCTCCTTGAGTAGCTAAATTTTGTTCTCTTAAAATCCAGGTTGGCAACTCTGTTGACCTTTTTCTCTCATTGCACCAAAGGTTTATTACTTTACCATTTCATGCTAAGGCTGAGTATGCTATCAGCATATTGATGATTTTGAATACTCATTTGGGGGATATAAGAGGTCCTCCACACAAGTCTAAGGAAGGCAGAAGGTAAATGACACACAAGTATTTTCTTCTTTCATTGTCTGCTATGCAATACAATTTCTTCTACTTTTTAGTATTTTAAATGAAGCTTTAATTCTTTGGGGATGCTCCCTAAGAGTTATAGCTGTCATGACATATGGGGTGCTGGAAAGATGCATTCAGCATGCAAATTTCTTTGAAAAAGATGTCAGGCTTACTGTATTTGTTTATGGTAAGAAATCACTGTCAAATATTTAGGACTCAGGTTGGCCTACTTTGAATGATTTTAGTGTGCTTGTGAATATTTCTCTGTATTCTGAGTGCCAAATCTGTCACTGATGACAGCAATGACGTGGATAGATCTGTACTGAAGCGCAAAGGAACTGGAGCTATATTCATTACAAAGAGGCTGTTGCAAATAAACTTCCCACCCCTCTCCAAGTGTGTCTCTTAAAGGAGAAAAATGGAGTTCTGGGCAGTACAATATTCTGTTCGACCATGTCCTCCAAAAAAATAATGGATTTTTGTGAGAACTGTAATCTCCAATTGACTACTGATCTGTACAAGAAAAAGGGGAAAATGGGGGGGGGGAAAGAGAGGAGAAAAAATTATGTATTTGAATGGCCAGTTTGAAGTTTCTTTAATTATATTTGTTTTTCCTGACCTGAGCAACGTCTTTGAATTTTGCAGGTGTAGAAAGTAGTCAGTCAATCAGTTATTGTAGAAAGGAGCAGTCAGTCATTGCTAGCACCAAATCTGGGGCATAACATGTCTTCAAAGCCTGCTGCTATAAAGCAGAAGCTATTTTCCTGTCTAATGAAAGTAGATATGGTTTCTTATCCTAGGTCAATGAATATCTGTATAACAGGAAATTATTTCTTCCAGTAGCAGAGACCAAGACAAAGTGTAAAATTTCTCCAAAGTTCATTCTTTGCCACTTCAAGCCTCTGTCATTCTTTCCTAGCAGTATATGAAAGTTACAGTCAGAAATGAAAGAGAGAAAAGAGTGTTTGTGAGATTCCCCCACTCAATGAAAGAATTCTGCTTATCAGTTTGTTTGCGCTGAGTTGCACAGAATTACAGAGGCCAGGCTTTTATGAAGCCCCTAATCCTAGCATGAAACCTCCAAATATGAAGCCAGTTCTACTAAAAGGACGGTGGTATATGAGAGGATTTGTGGGCTCATGATTTGCTGCCATTGTGTAACACGTAAAAAAGCAATGGCATCATAGGGATTGAGAAGTACAAGACTGAGGAGTACAAGAAACTAAAAGAAGGTGTTAACCAGCAGCCTGTTGATCATTCTTCTTACTTATGCAGTACAGAAGATCTCCAAGTGAGTGTTTGAAGTAGAAGAGCTATGGAGATTTGCCAGTTTGTCTGGGAAGACTCCTGGGAACAGATAAACAGATTTGAATTTTGTATATTCTTACATAGCATAGAGGTGCCTTCCACCAACATTCAGTGATTCAGTGCTATGAAGAAGAAATTGTTTCTTGCCACAATTTAGGTGAACATTACCCTGTCTTTTAAATTAACTCCCACACTTCTCTAATACCCAGGAAAATAAGAGAATATAATCTAGATAGAAGGGATCCTATAGACTCTTCTCCAGTGGAAATGCACAAAAAGAAAGGGCAGTGACACTAAATTTATTATGAACTGATGGATAATGAGAAAGATTATGCTGTATTTTTTATCACTTAGGAATTGCTGGGTATTCGTACCCTTAGTAAAGACCCCTCTAGGCTGACAATTTAACTGCAATATTGCATAATAATTATACAGGCAATATGAAATCTTCAGCAGCTTGTCTACTTTTCACTCTTATCTGCAATCTATTATACTCAGTAGTCTCATAAATGGATATAAAGAAAATGGTTCTGGTTTTTTTAAGGCATCACTAAAAATGCTAATTAAACCTATAATGATGAGCCTGCTGAGGATAGGGCATCAAATGCACAAGCTCAAGGATAAAATGTCACACTGGGCCAGTCTAAGGCTTGCTTGAATTTAGAAAAGGACCGATGAATTCTTGACTATTGTAGTTTCACTCTGTATTTGTAGTGTATTTTGCACTGATGTGTGGAAAACTGGAGAAAATTTTGTGGAATCTCATTTGCAAGTGGGAAGTTTCAACAGAATTAGTTTCTCTTTTTGGTGGTGTTCAGAGTAGAACTAGAATGAGTATTTATGACATTTGTCAATCTTGAAGATATGTCTGTGAAAAGAAATTAAACTAATGAAACTCCCTTTTAAAGTAGCTTTTTTATTCCCATGTATCTTTTTAGGTTGAAAAAATGTTTTCATCCCTTTATTTGCATGCTTGTGCTAGGACTGTAGACAATGTTCATATGTGAATGTGTGAAATTCTGGAATCATTTGCTTTCTGTGGATAATTTGGACATTAGATATACAGTAGCAACCATTTAGATGTATAACCTCAGGGTATAGTACCTTTTTTAGTTTACTGGCACTCACCTCCACAGGGATTTCTTTCTGTACCCTTATCATAAATTGGTTTGAAGCAGATGTGTTCATTAATTGGGTCTAATAATGATTATAATATATTCTGTCTTTCCTGCCTGGGATTTTATTCACTATAAAGTCATTTTTTTATTAAGCACTCCTCTTGAAGGGTAGCCTTGGTAGGGCTCTGTCTTGCAAATAACTGATATGCTGAAGTCTATCCATTTCAGTACAGGAACAGTACAAACTTTGGTTGTAGGGATTGGCAGGATTGGGTCCAACAGTTTTCAGTATTATTTTGAAGTATACTAAATTTGCTGTTTTTTCTCTAAGTGTCTAAGCAGTCATTGATATGACATACGAGAGCTTTTAGACTTCCGAGGTTTTGCTGGAACTGTGGATACTTTTATTTTCAACAGTAACAAAAAGCCTGGTTGGCTCAGAAAATGTTCTCTGAATAGCATTCACATAATAGCAACTTGGCACTGTGTGTATTTGTGTGAAAAGACAATTGATGATATTTTAGGGTTATAACAAAATGGCTCTTCTTAAGTACATCCTTTCAGAAAAATTGGCTGTATTTATCTTGCTCAAAATCTCAGCCTAAAAGCTTTTATTATCGTTAAGTCAAGCTCTTACACAACTAATGATTAGTAGAAATATTTTTGGAACTTTGTTTTTACTTTATTGCCAGTCATGATGTTTGATTTTAAACATAAATGTTCTTAGCTTTGTTTCATCCTTGCTCCTTTCCTCTTCCTCCCCTCTGCTGCAGTCTTTGGTGATTGTGTTGATATCCACCCAGTCCCCAAGTCTTTTATCTATATACCATTTTTTGCACCAGATGTTTTTGTACTAAAACAGATTGTGGTTTTTGCCTTTTCCCTGGGTAACACTATGACATCTGTATTTAGTTTTTTGCTGCTGTTGTTGCTTTCAAGTGTATGCTGCCATCTATGGAGTAATCACAGAAATAAAGCTGGTATTAAAAAGATGTTTTATCAGAAGATCATGGAAAACAAGATCTCACTAGCAGAGGAGGTATCATAGAGCACTGGCCAGATCTCAAGAAATCCTCTTTCTCTATAGTACCAGATCTCACAGCAAGCATGGGTGAAAATACACCTTTTATAAAATCAGTGATTTCTATTAAATAAGTTATTCAGTAGAATTCTTTATAGTGGGCAAATTATCAGGGCAGCCTAAAAATCAGAATAAATTTGCTTTGTCCTCTAATCTGGTAACTCATTCCTTTTCCTACCCCATTACCTTTCACCTGTCCTAGTTTTTCAGCAGTTCCCAAGATCTGCTTACTATCTATTGCTTAATTTGTTTTTCAAAGGTTAGTTTTAATTCTTTATCCTTCCCCAGCATCTGGTTAATTGACCTGGTGTCTCTCCTCAGTGTTCAGTTTCATTGTGACAAGTTCCAACTTTCCCTCCTTTGGATCCCTTCAGAATGAATTACAGAAGATTAGTCCCCATTCTGTCTCTCTTTCATAATATTTTGTTTCTTGATATCTATTTTAGAGTGTACATTTACTGCAACACATTTATTCAAGATGGTCCGAAAAGCACTTGGAGAAGTAATTTTCTCTGTACTGGGGTATCCATGCACACAGAGAAGCTATCACTTTTGTCTTGATGCTGTTTGTGTGCTTTCAGCTTGCAGATTTTTGGCTAACTATTTTAGCATCTCACAGCCTTGAATGGGGCTAGGTGTATGAGTTCCCGGCAATCAGACTTCTATTCATTTCAGTTAGATGTGGCAAATAACAATTATGGCTTTAGGTCTTTCCTCAGCAAAGAGAGTGTTGGAGTGGGTGTGTATTTAGCCACTACTTCTTAAATGCTTTCTTATAACACAAGACATTACAATCAAAAACAAAACTTTAACGTATGTGGATGAAGCATTCTTTAAAATATCTTCTGACATTTTCTTCTTATTGCTGAACTCAGAAATTGATCTTATTTTCCAGCATCAAAGACAAAATGAAGGAAAAAAATCAATGCTGAAGATTGATCAATGTTTTTCAAAACTGACTTAATAAGATAAAAATCAATGCAGCTGTATTAGTTTCCATTCTTTCATCACCAGGAACATTCAAACATGGTAATATTTGATTCTTAAGTTAAATGTGAAAATATTTCAGTTACCTCCTACAAAGGCAAAAAATATATAAGGAGAGATTTATTTAGTCGAAGTTCAGTTTTCTTTTTAAACCTAATTTTGGAAATTTGAGTTATGCAGAAACTGAAAACAGTTTGATATTTTATGTGACAGTATATAATTGTTCCTTTAATCACACAGACTTAAATAGAACAAATTATTACTTGTATTTGCAAATTACAAGCTCTGATCCTCCCTTCCTCCTGCAAATATCAGTTCCATCTTGCTTAGTTGAAAGATCTGTAATCTAAAAATTGGACAAAATCTTGGAAACTGAATTTCTCTCATGGCAGGTTAATAGGGCTTTGAATTTAGAGCTTTACTGTACAAATGCATTGGCTGTTTAACCTTTTTTGGCAAAAATGAGTGAGTTATTTGTAATTTGTTTGTTTGTTTTTTCCCAACATTCATTCCCCTTTTCTGCTCCCACTATCCCCAGTAATATTAAGATCCCTTATTGATTTATTTAAAGAAAAGCTTTAAAAACTGACTTCTGTAATATTATTGAATCAATCCCTAAAACATAAGTTTGGCCTGACAGTTGAGAGGGTTTTCAAAAAAAATTAATTGGCATTTCAATATTCCTGTTTACTTTCTGGCTTGGGTTTAGCCCTTTGGGCTCCCAGTTTGAAATTTCTCTTAACAACTGAGTGCTGGAAAATGTCCTTTTAGGGAAGAAAGTCAATATTCTCACATAATCACTGGAACATGTTAACTGGGATTTTAGGTTAGTACCAGACATTGAAAGACTCCTGATAAAAGCTTAGATATTGGTGAGCCTCTGGTATTGGCTCAAGATTGGCTCAAGATTTATTTCATGAGCACAGGAAGGCAGCTTTCTGCATAAATTTCTACTGAATTGATTCCCTATCTTCAGCTGGGCCAGAATGTCATAAAATTGGAAATGCAAACCTGAAAGTAGTTAGACACAAACTTAGAGAATATTTAGCTTAATCAGATTCTCTGTGGGACCAGCTACTTTCTCATCTGCTTTTCATATTCCTTTACTAATTGATTAATATATTGAGTTGCTTCTCTCCTTCAGTAGCTCTGAGCAACAATATGTGCATTCATTGGGATCAGGCAGTCCCACCCCTTCATCTCTCCTTCATCATCAGCTTCATCATCAACAATATCTGTAATTGCATAATGAGAGATCTCATACTGGTAGCTCTTTTCTTCCTTTCCTACTCCCTCCATGCCGTGAGACAGAAGTGGCATGGCATATCACGTAGCTAAAAGCTTATCAAGCCTGAATTTGTTACACCTCTGAATTTGGCAGGCAGGCATTCACAACCACTACAGATGTACATGGCTCATCACCACATGAAGCTGGACACCCTGAGAAGACAGATAATACTGGATTGGTTTTCTTGTTGCTCTGCAAACAATCAAATAGGCTTAAGCTATGCAATCTGATATTCCCTAATTGACAGCTTTTCCAAGGTTCATTTGTTAACTGAGAGCATGACATGTACTGAAGTTGTTTCTTCATAATGCATTTGGCATTAACAGGAGAAGCTGTTGAATGCCTCAGACATCAGTGTCTCAGCAATATTTCACCTACCGTTTTGACTTTGTAACTAGTGACTTTGTATTTGCAAGAGCATGTGAAATGAGCATATGATAGGACAGGGCATGAGAAAAAAGCTTAAATATATTCTCTTAAAAAAATTTGTGAGACACTGTTTTTGCTGTTTGGGACATTTACTTTTTATGGTTCAACTGTTCTTTATTTCTTTTGGTATAAAACCTTGGTTTCTTGCGTAACAAAGTATTCATGGAATAGTCGCAGGATTTCAGAGTCCTTTTATTTTGGTATATTCATAAATAGGCATATCTGATTTTATTTATAGTGATGAATAATTTGTGTGTAAAAGATGTGCTCAAGAGTTTTGCTTGCCTGCATCCACAAGAGAATAAAATAAAATGAAAAAAAATCCTCTGTTTCAAAGAATCTTAGCTTCTCCCACATGAAGCCCAGGCTTATTTGAAAGAATAAATTATCTGTGTAGAAGAGAACAGAGGATGATTTCTTCACTAATCTTGTCACTACTTTGTATTTGCTGCTTTCTTGTAGCTAGTTTGCATAAACACTTTCTTAGTTTCTTAGAACACAGATTGTTCCAGAACTGTAACACTCAGCACTTGTTTTTCATTCTGTTGAAGATTTTCACTATCTACTATTCCTTGTAACTGTTCATATGCTGTTCACACAGGGTCTGTAAGTGCTAATTCAGAGCTTTATCACAAATATATCATCAATAATAGCTGTTGCTTCTCCTGCATCCCATGAACTTGTCAGTTACAAGATTAAATTTATCTTAGATGTAAAAAAAATGTTTTAATTACAGTTTTTGTCATGACTTCATGTAAGCATGTTACTCTAAATATTTAGGTTGATTTCTCTAGCACCTAGTAAAGTTTCTGCATCTATTTCTCCTTCTGGGAAGAGTACATGCCTGGAGAAGTACATGAAATTTTACAGATATTGTCAAAATGATTGAGGAGTTTCAGTGGTGCTTTGACTAGCATTGTTTAGGAAGTGAAACACAGCTGTTTAGATGAGGAAAAATGAATGAATGGATCAGGATGCCTTCATTTCACAGGAATAAAGAGCCTAGCTCTGACAGAAGGGCCTATTCAAAAAATGCCAGGAAAGAATTAGCAAAGCCAGATTCTGCTTAGAAAAGCCTAGGAACAAACTTTTGAAAGTCCAGAGGTTTGGAACCTAAGTACACATCTCTCCTTCTTCTGTAAACATCAATGGCCTGAGCTCCTGCTGCAGCCAAATATTCCTGAGCCCTTGGGGAACATTCAGGTCCTGTCTCCAAATATTTTCTGTTTTATTTCCAAGGTCTGTGATCAAATGTCATTTGGGTGCCTGACAAGCACTGATTCCAGAAACACTTCTGTCTTGCAGGGTAAGCACAAGCTGCGTGTGGACACAGGACTGGAAGGAGCCTGGTGTGGCCTCATCCCCATCGGGAACCCCTGCGAGAGTGTGACCACGACAGGCCTTAAGTGGAACCTCAGTAAGTGACACACCTCTGGGACAGTGGCTTTCATGGGCTCCTAACCCTACATTTAGAGCAGATTCAGCAGTGATGAAGGGCCTTACAAGTTGGAAGGTGAAGCATTGGCACTGAATCCCTGCCAGGCCATTTTTTTCCTAGAAATGAAGGGTTTTTTACAGAAAAGCAAGAGAAGAATCTTTAAACCTGAGATATCACAGGCAGAAGCACATCTTCCATTTGGGAGTCATTGTGCTCTTCAAACAGAACATTTGTTGAGGTCATGATACATTACCATCTTGATACATTGCCCTCCAGGGAGAAGAAGCCAAGAGTGTCTAAACGCCTGTTTATAAGCCATAAAGATGCAACAGACAAATAATAACGTGACACAGATTATTAAAGCTACCTTACTTCCCCTGAACTGCTTCATGTATATTGTCTGTTTCTCAGCCCTGAATGAATAGATCCTTTTTCTTACTTTAAAGTGGAAAAGTGTATGTTTGATCTTGAACCAGGGACATTTATCTGTAGAGAAAGGAGGTTTCATGACCAAAAAAAAATTTCAATAACCTTTATTTTCCTGCCTCTTCCTCCCACACTGAATCATTTGGGATGTGTTTACACAGGAAAGTAATGGGATATTTTCAATGAAGATTTATTAAAACTTAAGGGTAGCAAAGCAGTAATTGAAAGGCTCTGGTCTCACAGTCTGATGGACATGTCCAGGCTTTAGAGCCATCACATGGAGAAAGGGCATGCTGTTCTTACAGTTTGCAGTGCAATGCCTTCACTGGCTAAGTGTTAATCTGAGATTGACCCACTGTGCCAGCCAGCAGAATGTCTGCTGGTTCCACTGAGAGCTTGTGCATGTACAGTAAAGGTGATGGTAGACATTAGTAGCTTATTAATGATAAAAGATATAAATATGACATTAGTTTTGGATTGTGGGAGAATTGCCAGATGAAGAGCTGTCTGGCTAGCATTGTTTCAGTCCTTTTAAACTGGATTGGAAGAGGTGAATGTATTGTGTAAGGGACTTTCTCTTAGTTTGAAAAAGAGTCGGATATTTTCATGTGTACATAAAAATACAGTTGACAGATAAGATTCTGAATGTTCATCTGCTCATCTCCTGCTCTCCAGCAAGTTGTGTGTCCCATTGCACTGAGGTACTAATTTCTCAGAAAATGTTCTACCCTCCAGAGAGAGGTGAAAGAAGCTCAAACCCCATGTTAATGAAGGAAGCATCTTAGAAGCCTGTGTCATATTGCAAAAGGCTGCTGTGTGGATCAAAATGTGGTAGATGAAATGAGGTTGCGGCCCTTTCTTCTGGCATTATTAGTTGAAAAAGCCATTTTTCAGATACAAGATTTTTTTTTTTCAACTTAAGGACATAAATTTCATCAGGTTTACAAAGTGCTCATTAGAAAGTTGGTAATTTTAAATATGGTCTGTCTGCTCCCACAAATAACATGGCTTTGTTACTTTCTTACTACTAAATTATGATTGCCTGATGTGCTAAAGCTAAAGAGAGGGATCTCAAGTCAGCTTTTGCAGCTGGGGGGGGATGCAGGGGGGAGATGCAATGGCAGCAAATATTTTTTCTATCTAGGGTTGGGTTAAGATACCAGATTCTTAAATGTTGGTCATAACTAGATATGAACCTATGGGGATTCTTATTACACTTCATTTCATCTTTTTTTTTTCCTTTTACTGGGGGACAAAACAAGTATTAGGTGACTGTTTCCTGCGTGTTTCATCTTAACATGACACTGTCATCTCTGCTTCTCTCTGCCCTTGTTGCTGTCACTTTCCAGAAGGAAAGAGAGCAGACCTTTACAGTGCTTTTCTTAGCAATATGTATGTTGCATCCCAATACAGGCTGTGTTTTCAGTCTTAATATTCATGTTTCTCCCAGGTTGTAGTTCTTTCATTTATTGCTCCATATTAATCACAGATACATATGTAAAACAAAAAAATTGTCTGGTCCTCCTTGAAGAGGTTTTATCTGAGACATCAAGGTCGTTGCAACCTGGAACTGCTCCCTTGCCCAAGTAACTGGAGCTAACCTTTTCACTCATCCAGAACAACCTTTTAATAAGGTCCTTGTTCAGACACTGATTAAAAAATTAAAGTGCAGTTACATTTCCCAAAAGGGAAACCAATAGCTCCAATACAGCATGTGGTTAGTTGTGACTTGGTTGGACTTTTTCCCTAATAAATAGGGAAATATAGGGAATTTCCCTATATAAATTAGGGAATAATATAAAAAATCTGCATTCAGGTGGCTTAAGTTTGATATTAGCTTCCATTGTGTTAGTGGACTTCTATGCTGCCTGTAGTTTTGCAGTTACTTTTAAAAATATTAGTCCTTCTGTAAATTGGGATGGAAAAGCAAAGGCACAACTGAAAAGAAATAGAATAATAAGAATAGATACTGCAGTGTGACATGGATGTCAGCCTGGCTGCTGATGGCTGGCAGTGGCTGAGCTTTTCTGTTCATTTGACACTCTGAGCACACACCTTTGTAAAGCTCAGTGAATAAATTCTTGTGGTTATAAATTCATTTTCATGTGTAAATCATAAAATAAATTGAATTTTTAAGCCAAACATGACATGAAAGGCCTATTCCTCCAGTTTGTTATGAATTAATGGGGTGTGACCTAACAAGTTTGGTTTTAAAAAGTAATTTTTGAGCCCTCAGAATATGTATCTAAGTAATTTCAGAATTTTAGTTCAAATAGTGATGCATTCAGTGGGAGGGGAGCGCTCATTTATGCAAACACTAATTTCCAGCAAATCAGAATTCAAATAACACTGCATTACAAGAAAGACCTGGCTTTTCATCAAGGTTTTTAATGTTTAACACCAATTTCTGTCTGAGCATATCTAGGTTACTCTGCCAATTAAAATTTCTAAAACCTACAAGAGGTAATCAAATATTATCTGTGTCCAGTCTACAGGTGCTGTTATGATACTTCATAGATTCTAAATAGGAAAAGACAAGGATAAATACATAGAAGAGAGAGGCTGTATTGAGGTAAAGAATAGGCTACCAAAGGTCTCATTTCAGTGGGTGAATTAGATAAACCTGAAATCTCTAAGTGATTCTGCCAGCAGAGAAATAATGATGTCTTTTAATATTACAGAATTCAGTATATTTTGTGTGTTTGTTTGAGAATGCAGCATGTATGCATGCTTTTGTGCAAGCTTATCTTAGTTATTTGCTAGCACTTGTCACAAACAGAATTTTCATTTATTTTAGTTTTCATCTTATGGGTGAAAGAACTTGGAGAAGAAAGTGGAAAATTGATTAGAGAAAATATTTTTATCCACACTTGCTATTGTGTAGCACACACTCAGAACACATTATAAACATATTCTTTCCATTCCCAAAGGGATACAGATCTTTTCTCTATTAAAATCTGATTTACAGCACAGGAATCAGATAATGCTTTATCTGATTTGACTCACCTGGCTGCTTGCTGATAACAGCTCTCATGTCTAATAAATAAATAACAAAAAATCCAATAATGCCAGAATCACCCAGCATTCTTCATTAGGTCCTCAGTGGTGCTTTCATGAAAGGTAAATAAGAATGAAGGTAGAAATCAGCTGCTCTGCTCATCAAAGAAGAGCTTGGAGGATAATGGTAGGCTTTTGTATGAAATGGTTCCTTTTCTATGAAATTACTTTTGAGAATAATCTTGCCAGCTAATTTGTTCTTCATCCCTATGGTCTTTGATATGCTGTATGTCATGCCTGTACTAAAAATGCCAGCATATGTGTATGTATATATATATATATATATAAAAACTGTGTGTATGTGATTGTGCTTTCCAGATAATTTTCATGCAAATTTGCCTTCTTTAGGCAGGAAGTTAAATTACTGTAAAATGCTGCCATTCCAAAGAGCACCACTGTTATTTCACTTCAAAAGGCAATAGCAGTAACAATGGAAGGAAGACCTTTCTCTAACTGTAGCCACAGAGCATCCACTGACTACTGAAATCACAGGTAGATGAACAGGATCCCAAATCTTTTTGATGCTGTTTACATTGTTAGTGAAATTGAAATGTTTGCACTGTTTTACTTCACTGGGGTTTTATTGATGTTGCATTGTGAATGGAACTAAAAGTTTACAAAAGCAGTGGTTTGTGTTTCAGGAGAATTCATAGTCTGAACGATGAAAGAAAATTAGTAGCTCCTTTAAAAAAAAGAGGATGAGGGACTGTTCTAGAAAAGGTTGTAAATTAAAATGGACAGGTGTGTCTGTGTTCGTAAGGCTGTTTGTATAAGCACTCTCTAACCTGTTTCATAACTGAAATAGTTTATATCACACATTTTGCTACCCCAGTTCATTCTGACTGAGGCAAACAAAGTGGTGCTTCTGGGAAAAGCTTTGTTTTCAGTAGCAGAGTAAATAGCTTCACAGCTGGATTTCCATTCTCTTCTGCTTTCCTCTCCTTCCTCCCTTCTCTTGTTCTTTACTAGCAGAAGATACATTGTCAGTGATGTATTTTTTCACTTATCCATTGCAGCTCCAAGACTCTGGGTAGGGGTGGGGTGGACAGAAATGGTGTTGCTGATCCCAAAGCTTTGGGTGGCTTAGACCTTTGGCAAGCTCTTTGCCCACAGGAGTGCTCCTGTCAGCCTTCCAGGGTCACATCATTTATTACAAGGCATGGCCTGCTGAAATACTTTTCCAGTGAAGCAGATGTTCTGATGGTGGCAGCCTGGTATCCCACTGGCTTACTGCAAGTCAGCAAAAGCGACAATGAGGGCATTGCTTAGCATTGCATGAAATTATTTTGAACCACAAAGACCATTTAGTGTACATTAAAGGACTGATAAACAGAGCTCAGTTGTGCTGGGCCTCTAAACCTGTATTTGCATTTTTTGCTGAACAGCAGCTTGAAAACTCAGGCTTTGTGAAGAGGCTTGAAATGGAGATTTGAGGTCACACATTCAGTTCATTTCCACATACTTCAATAAATGTTTGGAATTAGTGGGAGAGAAATTCAGATCCAGCTTCTCTTTAGTAAGGTAGCAGGATCCCTGGCATTCAGTTTGGAAAGGCTGCTTTAAGGTGATAAACAGATATGCTTTTCCAGATCACACTTTTGGGGCAACATTACTACTGTAGGATTCCACTTGTGGACAGATTCATGTGAGTACCTTAGTTCTAAACTAGATCAAGCCACTTCCAGTGGTAAGTTTAGACCAGCGGGAAGGCCATCTTTAATGGGATATAGAGAATGTATATATGATACTTCCATGCAGCAGTAATAGGAAATAATTGCCAGGAAGGGGTGGAATAAAAAAGTCTCAGAGAGACTCCAGCACAGATGTACAGAGTAGATGACACTCCAAAATCTGAGTAATATCACCCTGAAGCAAACTGAAGACATTTAGAATCATAATAGAATGTCCTGAATTGGAAGGGACCCATCAGGATTATCAAATCCAACTCCTGGTCCTGCACAGGACAACCCAAAGAATCACACCATGTGCCTGAGAATGTTGTCCAAGTATTTCTTAAACTGCATGACCTTGGAAAAGGTCTCTCTCCATCTTTCTTGTAGGCTCCCACTGGAAGGCTGCTATTAGGTCCCTCTGGATGGCATCTCATCCTTCAGGTGTGTCAACTCAGCTTGGTGTCATCTGTAAATTTTCTGAAGGTGCACTCAGTCCCTTCGTCTACATCATTACTGAAGGCATTAAATAGCACAGGTTCCAATACGGAGCCCTGAGTGACACCACTTGTCACTGATGTCCATTGGGACTCTGAGTCATTGACCACTACCCTCTGGATGTGACTCTGCAACCAATTTGTCCTAACAGTCTACTCATCCCATCCATCTCTCTCCAGTTTGGAGAGAAGGATGTTGTGGAGGACCATGTCAAAGACTTTTTACAGAAGTCCAGGAAAAAACATTGTAGCCATGTCCACTGCCCTGGGGATCCTTGTCCACTGATGTAGTCACTCCATCATAGAAGGGCTCTGGGTTGGCCAGGCAGGTCTTGCCCTTGGTGGAGCCATGCTGCTGTCTCAAATGGTGTTCTTGTCCTACATGTGTCTCAGCACAGCTTCTAGGAGGATCTGTTCCATTATCTTCCCAGGCACAGAGGTGAGACTGACAGGTCAGTGGTTCCCAGGGTCCTACTTTCAACACTTTTAAAGAGGCGTACAATGTTTCCCTTTTTCCAGTCACCTAGGACTTCACTTGACTGCCATGACTTTTCAATATCATGGAGAGTGGCTTGGCGACTACATCAGGGAGTTTTCTCAGGATTCTGGGATGCATCTCTTCGGGTCCTATGGATTTATGCACATTCAGGTTCCTCAGGTGGTCATGAACCTGATCTCTACTTAGTGGGAAGTGCTTTGCTCCCTCAGTCCCATCCTGCTGTTCATGCACTCAAGAGGTGTGGGAAGAAAAGCTGACACTGAAGACTGAGGCAAAAGAGATGTTGACTACCTGAGCCTTCTCCTTGTCCACTGTTACCAGTTTTCCACCACTGTTATCAGTTGTGGGTGCACCTTCTTTGACCTTCCTTTTCTGGTTAACATAGCTGTGGAAGCCCTTCCTGTTATTCTTTGCATCCCTTGCCAGGCTCAGGTTCAGCTTCACCTTGGTTTTCCTCACCCCTCCCTACACAGCCTATTTCACCTCTGTGGCCTTCCCAGGTTTCCTGTCCCTGTTTCCACTGCCTGTGCATTTGCTTCTTTACCTTTAATTTGTCTGACACTTCCCTCCTCAGCCATGCCTCTCTCTTGCCTTCCTCTCCTGATTTCTTGCTCCTGGGGATTGCCAGCTCTTGTGCTCTACAGAAGACTTCCATAAAGCTCTGCCAGCTCTGCTCTGCTCCCCTGTCCCTGAGGGCAGTTTCACAGGGGATCACACTGACTATTTCCCTCAAGAGCTGCAGGTTTGCTTTTCTAAAGTTCAGGGCCTAACTTTACTCCTTACCTGATCCATTTATCTCAGGACTGCAAACTCCACCTGTGCATGATCACTGCAGCCCAGGCTGCCTCCAGTCTTGATGTCCCCAATTAGCTCACTTCACCTCCCTGAACCAGCACACTTATACATGTGCAGCTACATTGTTGTGGCACATTGCAACTATGGAAACTAATTTCATTGTTAATATAGAGGCGAGAGGGTTATCAAGAGAGCAAAATGCTGTTCTTTCCCTTGCATCCTCTATGTTACTTCAGTCTCTGCTTCTGCTAATGGAAATGTAACCCAGAGGTATGAAGAAAGAGGTGCCCTGCTTCAGCCCAGCTTTGGTGCAGATAATCCTCATTATTCTGGTGACCGTAGACTGGTGAGAGTACTAAAGTCACATGAAAACCAAAAGTAATGTGCTGCTACTGAAGGATGTGCATTGTAAAGACAAAGCACCTTTCTGAGCAAGAGGGAGATCTGCAGAGAGCCACAGAGCTATCACTGAGATTGGTGGGGGTCTGGATTAACTCTGTGGAATTCAGCATTGACTTTGAATTTTCACTGGCAAGCATGGGGGCTGAATTTGTTCAAGAAAGAGACCCATAGTTTATACTGATAACATTTAACCCTAAAGGTATTCTTATCAGTCAGCCTGCCCCCATGGATACTGGGAAATCATCTTGTTTAGACAACAGCAGAGTCAAAGCTGAAACATAGTGGTGTATTTCGATGAAAGTCAGTGAAAAATTGACCAGAGTACAAATGGTCATTTGTCATATCCCTTGCAAATATACTTTAATTGTTTTCATCCTTAAATGCCCAGAATCAGCCATAATAAATGTAAATGTCACACTGCCAGAAGATTTCCAAAAACAAGGGAGCTCACTGAGGCACATGGTGAGTTATTGCCAGTTCCCAATGTCTCTGCAGAACCACAAAAGGGCAAGGACCAGGTAGGAGGACAAAATCAATCACATCTGACTAGAGTCTCCCAGAATTAAAAAATGAGATGTGTTCGTCTGTGATGATTCAGTTAATGAATGTGTGCTATTTAGATTTTTGGGGAGCTGTTCAACTAGATAGGCATTGCCCCTAAGCATTGACTCCTCCTTTGCAATTTGTTTGTGGACCTTTTAGTTCTGTTTATGTTTTTAGTACGTACTGGTGTATGTGATTGATTTCTTCTTCCCAAAAATATGACACTGAGGGAAATTATTTTCTCTGCAGTGAGCTATTCCTGTACCTTAATGGCAAACAGTCCTGGCTATCTCCTCTACAGTGTCTCAATTCTTCATTCACTGTTCTCTTTGAAAACATTTTGCATGTTGTATCTGAGGGGGCACTGCTCTCTCCAGTTTTTGGCTCTAGATGTCTGTGGGAAAAAAAAAGGTGTTTTTTTTCTTGCTGTTATATGAAGTTCCAGAGAAGATGAAAATCTGGTGGATGTCATCACTGACTTCTGTTGTATGTTGTAAAACCTGTGTTTTGGCTGCAAGTTGTTTATGGCATCCTGATGTGTAATTAATAAGCTATTAACAACTGACTGTAGTGAGCATGCTCTGGAACTGTCGCTGTTGAGCCGCTAGCAGAGAGAAGAATCCAGTTCTCAGTGGCAAGAAGGAAAAAAGCCTTTATTGTTTTGATTTCATCATATATATAGAGTTTTCAAAGGTCACCCAGATTGGTCAGTCAGAAACCTCCCCCTAGGCCTGATTGGCCAGGCCTGCACCATCCAGATCTTGGGACACTGTTTTTAGTAACATCCAAACCTTATCTTTATTTATAAAACACAAAAGGATTTCTCATGGGAAAGACCTGTGCTAGCCACACTGGAACTATTAATTTTAGACATACATACCAATTACAGACCACTAAGCAAATCTGTTGTTTTCAGGTGAGTTGGGAAATACAGATTTCTGTTAGATGATTCTATGTCTTTCTGTGGAAGCAGCTGTGACTTCTTTTGGGCAGTAAATTCATATGGTGGGGGGAGTCAAGCCAACTGGAGGCAGGGGAGGAAAAAAGAGAAAGTGGCAAAACTGCAGTGTGAGATTGCATTTGGGATTAGAAATATGTTTTGGGGAAAAGGCAGATAACATCAAAATGGGGGACGGTATGAATACAGAGATTGAGAAAATGAGAATAGAGGTGTTTTTAAAAGACTGTTAATATCTTCCTTTTTGAAGGACTGAATTGAGAGCAAAATTTCTATCTTGTTATTTCTCTGCTGTTAGTGATCTCTCTCATGTTCCACTGCTGTACAGGCATTATAGCCTGCTTCTACTGTCAGTAAACTGGTCAGCTCAAGTGATGCAGGCCTGTCCCTAGGATCTGCCTGGGTATTGATCCAATAGCAAAAGATGGCATTAGACATTTGATTTGAAAATAACTTCGCTCTTAGGGATATCAATTCAAGACTGAAACTACGGAAAAGCAGAAAGAGAGAAATAAAATTAGTTAGTGTTTGGATGTAATGGTACTTACAGATTCGACACACTGGCATCACAGGTGTATTCCCTAGGTATAGTTGCAGCCATAGTTGGTGGTGCAGATGTGTAGAACCTCAGCTTTTCCCTCTGCAGAAACAAAGATACCTGGGAAGAATAAGCTGAAGTACTGCTGATTTTCTTGTGGTTCAGGCAGTTGATTGTCTGGAGTGTTTACTCCGTGCAGGCACTTTATCTACTTGCTGCAAGTTAGCTGTTCAATTCTCTTAGCACTCGAGCTGAGCTTTCAGCACCCTAACATTGCTGAGAGTTCTTGGTTCTGTAAAGCACAAGGTACTCCAAAATGAAAGCTGTAGTATCGTCTTTAAGACACTATATAAGATGTTAATATGTCTGTGTCTTTGAACAGTTCAACATGTGCAATGGTATTATCAATTCTATCATAATGAGCAACACACAAACCCTTGAGGAATTGAGCATGCATGTATTCACTGCAGTTTATGCAGTAAATAAGGCATAGCGCACTATGATGAATCAGGGCTCAAAGGGTGTCAGTTAAAAGAATACTATTTGCCAAAATGAGTCTGGCCTGCTTGGTTAATGGGACTGTGTAATTAAAATTTCCAAGTAAATGTGGGTTCATATACTACTAACAGGTAAATTTTATGTAGCATGTCACATTGTCACAGAAGTTTAGGTCATCATGTGGCAGCTGTGTTTCCTGTGTTACTTATATTTTGAAGTTTTTCCTTGTATTTAATAAGCAGGAAAAAAAACCAAAACCAAACCAAATTAAACCTTTCAAACAATTCCAAATAGTTTTAGTATATTTTAAGTAAGTGGTGATACATGTCATAAACCAAACAGTAAATCCAAATAAATGGAGGTGGAATGAATTTCAAGAGATCTTACAATCTGTATAGCTTTCCTATGTCATCACTCCTGAAAAACCTGAAAAAGTATTCCTCTTTTATGAGCTTTCAGTTCAGCTTTGGGGATTCCTTCATAATAGCATCTTAAGAAACTGTGCTCCAATTAGATTTTTTTTTCTTTCTGTGTTCTGTGGATACAGTGTGTGATAAATATATTCTCATGCTGTTAAGCATTATAACTCAGCATTTATAATCTAATTGCCAATAAGAAATCTCAGAATTGTAAGTTTAGGTTTCCCAAGCGTAGGGCATAACTATAATTTACCCAGGCACCAGCAATACTAGTGTATCACTGCTGATTGGCATGCCACTTAATGATGCTGTTTATAAGACAATTTTCTAATCAGCTGCGTGAACACTCATCAGGAGCTTGTTTCTTGATTTAAAGCAGAGTTGGAGAGAAAGATAGGGGGTTTTTTGCTTATAAAAACAAACCAGGGAAAAAAGCAAATTACAAAGAGAAATATCAGAGTTGTTTTGTTTTTCATTTTATAAAGCATTGATACAGTAAAAAGAAAAAGGCAAAATACAAATATAGAAAGCTTTGATATCATGAATCTGGATTATGCTTTTAAAAGTTCAATGTAGAATTAAAAGCTGTAGCATGAATGAATCAGTATTCTTCAGGCTTTTTCTTTTGTACATTTTGAAACTGGGTGATGATAGCTTAACCATTAGCATTCTGGTTTTTAACAGGTTTTACATTTCCAATCATTGTTTAATAATAATTATGTGATATTGTAGATAGTCTGTTGGGTCTCGTCAGTTGAAACTGAGGCACAGTTAGTTTTCCATTTATTTCACAACTCAAATTTTAGTTTTCAGCCAACCCTCTCTTCACCTGAAGAATAATTATGTATTCCTTGCCTTCTTCCTATCTATTTCATTCTTTTCTTCCATAATAGAACAGCTTTAATTTTAAAAATGTGATCTAAATCACATGTCAACTGAGCCAAGTGTCTGGCATGGGAGCAATTCATTATATTATTTAAGAGGTTTTGAAAAGATGAGCTCCAGCTTGTCGCTGTTGAGCAGCTAGCAGAGTAATGAAGGCACCAGTTCTCAGTGGCAAGAAGGAATGACCTTTATTGGTTTGATTTCATCACATATATAGAGTTCTCAAAAGTCACCCAGATTGGTCAGTCAGAAGCCTTCCCCCAGGCCTGATTGGCCAGGCCTGTACTGCCCAAGTTCTGGGACACTGTTCCAACAACATCCAAACTTTATCTTTATTTATAAAACACAAGAAAATTTCTCATGGGAAAAACCTGTGCTAGCCACACCAGCTGACCTGCCAAATTTATGAATAGTTTTGACCGGCACAAATAAAGTACATTTTCCAAATCTATCCCCAAGTAATCATTGTAAACACAGTTCTGTAGTCTGTATATCCAGTGTATATTGAAGAATTCATGGTTTATGAAAATATTAGAGCTTAATACCAAGATTGTGGAATTAATGGGACAAATGAATTCAATATTAGCATGTTAATCTGGAGGTGCCTCTGTCCCTTCCTTACTAGGGTTACTTAAATCCCCAGTTCATCAGAAGATTTAGGCATTCATGCATTTTTATACATGTTACCAGTTCCATTGAATATAAAGGGATTATTCAGTGGGTAAACATGTGCAGAAGTACTCACTGCAAGTCGGACTCTGAAATTGAAGTTATAGCCTTCAAAAATGTCTGAAGTGCCTTTTCTGTATGTAAAATAAGGTGGTACTGCCTTTAATCCCAATTTCCAGGGTTAGCTGCCTGGGTTCATTCCTATTCTAATCTGTCTTCTCACTCACCAGTGCTATAAAGCTCCCTTTCTAGTTCTGCACATTTTTTATGTATTGCTGATTGACTGTAGTAATTTACATTAATTCCTCCTGATTTTGCTGTCAAATGCCTGGGCAAAGTATGAAGACAGGGTAAGACAAATGACTGAAATATTTCTCACATCTGGTTTCTTTACCTGTAGTTCAACAGTTGTGGTTTCCTACCAGTGCAGCTGTCAGGTCCATGTATCAAGTGAATTTTTCACATGAGAATTTTGAAAAAAAGGATCTCTGGATACCTACCAGAATTTTTAAACAATCCTAAACTTTCATAAATAGCCAAAAGCATTAGAATATGGTATATGACTGCATAGTTGTAAGAGAACAAAACACTCTTGATAGAGTGAATCAACCACAAAGTATATGAGATTTGTTTTGGGGTTTTTTTACCGTGATACAAATTTGCCACACTTTTGTGTCTCTTTCTGCCATATGTAAAGCAAGATTTTCAATCCACATTAAAACCATTTACACAGCCAATACAAGGCACTTGCTAGGCAACGGGAAATGTTTTCTGCATCATGTTATGTGCTAGAATGTGTTAAATACTAACATTAACATAAATATTTTTGTACTAGAATAATTCTGTATTGTTCCCTTTTCTTTATTTTGAAATGTGAAGTGTAGTTATGTTTACCATTTAACATTCCAAAAGCCTGCAAACTCTTCCTTTGGCAAGTGCAAATCAGCAAATGCTGGCAATGCCCTCAAAGACAGCTTTCTGTTGTGTGCTTCTGTAGAGATTTATAGTGCTCGTTTGCAATGTATAGTGGGAAGGCTGGTTGGCTATTCAGAGCTTGTGTTTGCCACCTTGTTTTTGCTGCTGCCTTTTGTTAGCCTGTGTGTTTGTTAGCACAGTTCTGGACCATTTATGTCTTGTCTTGGATTTTTGAGAGCTCTTCTGCTGGCAATTAATTTTACATGCCAAATATCTCAAGCAAACATTGTTGTCAGTGAATTTATATATTAGACTGTGTTCCTTTTAATGCCATAATTACTTTAGTGTCCCAGCTGACATAATCTCAAAAGAATTTTACTCACTGTTGTAAGAGTCCATCTTTCCAGTTTGTGCCATTCTCTAACTTCCTGAAGTAATGGGTTCCCTAGATATTTGTCAGTCGTGGTTTTGTACCCATGTTTCCTGAGTTTCTCTACCAATTTTTTGTTCTATCTGCTCTGATGCCAGTTTCAACAAATCCTCTAAAAGTAATAAATAAGGAAGTCAGCCTTAAAAAAAAACCCAACAAACTCACAAACAAACAGAAAAACCAGCCCAAAAACTTATATTGTTGTCATGGCACAGCACCACTTGCTGACTCAGTGGGTAGCACACCAGGCTGGGGATCCAGCAGTGTGGCTGGAATACATCATTATCTCTCAGTAATATACTGTCTCACTGGTCCTACTGTGTATCTTGTTAACTCTTTGGGGCAGGGACTGCGCAGTGCCCTCTGTCCTTCCTGGTAGTCACACACTATAGGGATAAACATAATTAATTACAAATGGGAGGTGACTTCTGGAGTTGCAGTTTAAAGCTATTACCATGGAATGATTTCTGATTTTAAATAAATGCATATTCTATGCGTGTAAAAGACTGCATCTGGATTATTAGCTTCAGAAATGGAACTGTGGAAAGAGAAGAAAATCACTGTTTAACATACAGTGCCATCTACAGAGCAGGCTATGCAACCTGCACTTCTTACATTATATGGGGTTTTTTGTTTGGCTTGTTTTTGTTGGTTCCTTTCCTTTTTTTGTCACATTCCAGTTGACATTAATGGCTAGAGAGTGTATGAGAAGTTTCTGTCAGATGCCTGCAGAACTGGAGGATGAGCATGAGAGCAGTTGGGCTCATCTGTTTCAGCTGTAATTGGCAATGTCCATAGGCCAGGCTTCAGCAACAGCACCCACTGTTAACTTTCACTTAGAAGCCTGTATTGCTGGGGCTTGCTTTGTTGTTTTGTCTTTTTTTAAATGCAACTATTTCTAGAAATGCTGTGTCTGCAGCTAAGCTTCCTAGCAATCACATGACCTACGACAGCAGTCTGATGAGCAGGCAGAGGTGGAAAGAGGAGGACAGGAGCCAGAGAGGGAAAAGCCCACCTGTGATCATGTTGTGTGAAGATGATCTTTGCTAAGGCACCTTGTCAACTGTTGGCTCTGTTAGGAGTCAGTTTAAATGTGGGGCTGAAGGGGACTGGGTCTTCCCCTATCGTTACCTAAGCACAGGCTATAGAGAAAACTGTTAAGCAGTGGTTGTCTGTTTGCATGGTTCACTGGTTGGAATGACAGTGCAGGAAGAGTTAGATTAAATCCCCAAAATCTTTAGAGTGATCTTCAGATAAATGTTAATTTTGATGCAGAAAACTGAATATTTTTTATTAAAAGACAGAAAAGGTGAAAAACCATAGAAATATCACTCCTTCTATTCTCAGAGATCCATTATTTATGTAACGTAGCAAATTAAGTTATTGTGGTCACTGCAGAGCAAACTGTTGTCTGTCCTCTTTTGTCTAGCTTCTGAACATAGGAAGTTATCTGATTTTTAAGCTGTTACTAGCTCAGGAGCCACTGTTTGGCATCTTCAAATTAGTGGGTTTGAAAAACAGAAATGGGAAGGGAGGGCTGAGAATGAATTTTGACATCCAAGGCAGAGATGAAATAATTTTCTGGCAGATGATCTTGCACAGGTGAATAGGGAGAGGGAAAAAGAGAAGGGTCTTTGTTTTTTTTATTTTATATAGTAACATCCAAAATTCAGTGTATTTAAAGTTGCAGCAGAAATGTACTGGGAGTCTGAGTGTCTGAGACAGCTGAAGCTGCACATTAAATAGAGTTTATGAGAGTAGTCTGCCATTTGTCACCTGCACTGTCACAGTCAGTACGTGTGACTGTGTAGGTGAATGGGGGTGTATGTAAATAATAATTCCTCTTTATTTAATATACATTAAACCTGAAAAGGGGTAGAAATATGAGTTAGCAGAGTGCTACAAAATGTGAAGTTAATTATGTAGTAGTTATCCTCAACATTTCCATCTTTAAAGTGGTTTAAAGTGAGAATGAACTGCTTAAGTGCAGCAGTTACTGCAGACTGTGATTAGTTAAACAGATGCAAATAGTAATTGTAACTGATGAATGATTGATGATGGCTTTATATGTTTACCATTATGTACCATTGTAAACACTTTTTTACTCAGTGAGGATGGATTCTGTAGGAAAATTGATGATGTATGAAATATGAACTCAAACTGTAGTGCTTTTAAGAGGGCAGAGGGCCAATATGGTAGGCTGGGATAACCACAGAGTTGTTACCTGAGGAACTGGTGAACTTTGCCATTGTTATAATCGGGCTGAGCATGAAACATCTGCCAGCTGACATTCAGAGCCTGAGTACAAGTGCAGCTGGGAAGGTGAGTTCACAGGAGAGAGCCTGAAAGTACTCATGTTCAGGCTGGGCACTGTTGAATGGTGGCTTTTGGTGGGGAAGGCCCCCTGATCCACTACTCAAAAGGAGATGCTATTTCTCATAATTTTTCTATTGCTTCTCACGGCTTCTGCCTTTTTTCACAACGTTCTAGTGTCCTGTCTCCTGTAGATCTATGAGACATTTGCAGTGCAGTATATTTGACAGCCAAGGAGAGACTGTGTTACACCCACATTGTAGGAGCCATTTGGGACAGAGCAAGTGTGTCTGGATCACTGGAAGTTGGTGGGAGCAAGAAGACAAATATGCATCTCTCCAGAAAAACAGGGTGGGATAAGAGGTTTGTGCAGTGTTAATGATGCTATAATTCTACTTGGTTTGTCACCTGCCATTTGCTAATTATTAATCACAGTAACAACATTTGTTAGTTTCATTAATTGAAAGGAAATTTCATTGCAGCAGCTTGAGTTTAATATCAGCTCTTTGTGTACTGTACAATGCAAAAAGTAACCTGTGGTAATTAAATTACATACTAAGTCTTCGTTCTACATAAATTATTCTATTCACTGAGGAAAAAAATAGACAGTGCATTACCAAAGAAAAGGCCCAGATCATTAGCAGCCTCTACTCCCTGCTCTGTTCACTTCACTTGCAGTGCTGAAATCTGTCTGTTACCTTTTCTGTGGTGTTGTAGAACTAACAATGAACTTGCCATCTTTTCTGTCATATGCCTGCCCTTGGGCTTGTATAAAAGAAGGGAATTAGGTTGTGTTTTGTTGACCTTTTAGATGCAAGGGAAATGGTAGTCCTGTTTCCTTACACATCAAATGCTGCCAGGCTGTTGTCTGTGTTAACCTTTGTGGAGCACCCTGATGTGATTGTTACCCTCGCACCAGGACACAGATGTCAGAGAGAATTGAGAAGGGATAAATTGGAGGTGCCATGCAAAACAGCTCGGCTAAAGACATTTTTCTCCTGCACTGAAGAAAAGGTATTCTGTATGTGTTTAACTACTTAGCTGGTCTGTGAGTCCTGTAATTTGCTTAGCCAAACAGAACTTCAAAACAGATGGTTTCTAAATTTGGGGAAAATAACCATTACGGTATTTTTTCCCTGTGCAGTCTGCAGTTACACTTTAGTACTGAAATTATTTGAAAATTAAACAGGAAAATAAAATTTGGATCTTTACCAACTGAGTACTAATTTCAGGAACATGCAATTTTTAGTATGTATTAGGTTTTCATCTGCACATTTAGCCTAAGATTTGTTTATACTCTGATTTAGTGTCTCTTGCTGCTTACTTGCATAAACACTACCAAATCAGTCAGTTGGAGTCACCAGAGTATTTAGCTCCCAGCTGCATTTGCTCATGAAAGGAAGAATGACAAGTTTCCTCTTTTGCAGAGGAGGAAGTGGAGAAACAGAAGGAAGTAATTCATTGCACATACATAGCACCTGCCACCAGCCACCTCTACAGCCACGTTACCAATAATAAGTACATTGGCTTGAGTGGAAAGCATTTTTTTGTGAGAAACTGCTTCATTCCCCATCTCTTAATTAAGGAAACTGAGTCACAGAGCATTTTTCTCATCCAAAACTGTAAGTCAATCTAATCAGAAAGTAGGAATCTGAGTATCTGGGGCTTTGAGATTATTTTTTTATCCCAGTAGAAATAAATTATGACAAATGAATTAATTGTTTGATATTTATGGGGTTTTTTTAATATATATGTAATATTATTGTACATAGTCAATATTTTCCAAGTGCATCTAAGAAAATTATATTTAGGAACTCTGCCTTTCTATTGGAATATATATGGTCAGCTGTTGGTCGTTTTGTATGTGTCCATCCCTGAACATAAAGAGGGTGTCTAGGTGTCAAACTTCAGTTTAAATCAGTTTTCTGGAAAGCCAAGCATGGTATTTAGCCTCCACTTAACAGTGCTTTAACCATGAGATGTTAGTGTGAGAGCACCAGCATATTCTCAGGTAGCCTTTGAAATAACTCATTGCCAAACAACAGAGATTATCTTGGATTGGGAGTCACTGGAGAGAAATTTAGGGCTATGACTCAATTGATTCAAACGTTTGCTTGCTCAAGCAAGCATGCTGTGCGATGTCCAGCCGTATTGCATTGCACAAGGCAGAGCTGGGCTGTGGAAAACATTACCCCAGAATACTGTGGACCACAGGTATAAGTGGATTCAGGTAAAGAAACTTCAGCAAACACAGTGATGCAGTCTCCAAGAAATCCCTAAGCTACAGGTCTTTGAGGAGGGGTGTGCTGAGGGAAATACTGCTCCCTATTGCCCTGTCTTTTAAGTTCTTTCCTGAATACCCCTTATGGACCATTGCCTGAGGCTCCTGTGTCAGTTACTAAGATAAATCCTTGGGATGACAACAGTGGCTGCTATTGTGATCTTTCGACCTGTAAAGTCCTCCTGAAAGCACAAATATGTTCTTCCATTTCGGCTTCTCTTCAACTTGTTTTGTCCTCTACCCAGATTAGGGACTTACCTTTTAAGTTTAAATTATTCTTTTTTAGACAGAGGACTAGAGTGATATGCCCTTCTTCAGAGAGCATTCACTTGTACAATGTACCACCTGTACTGTGGCAATAATGTGTGTTTATCTCTGCTGAAAACATCTAACCTGCAACATGTTTTTTACCATCTCTAGGCTATTTCTGCTAGTGCAGCTGTAAAATACAGCCTTCAATTGCTTGCTAAATTGTCAAACTCAGTTGGCAATTGAGAGTCTGCCTCGGCATTTTAATGGGCTTTGGCTGCAAAGGTTTCAGAGTAGGACTTTTCTCCTTTACTTAAAAACATGCGTTCTAGTTGGGGTTTCTAAAGGTGGTATTGTAGATCTGCAGGTACCAATGGAAGTGGGTTTATGGGCCTGAAGTGTGGAGTCTCAAGCAGGGAACAAGATGACTTCCCTTCACTCTTCTGAGTTTTCAGACTTTTTAACAGGGAAAACTGTTTGGGTTCATTTGGTTGGTTGTTTTGTTTGGTTGGGCTTTTTCTTAAAGTGTGCAGTTGTAGCTTCCCGGCCAGGGACTTTTAAGTAAATACTTGTGTCTCAGAGCATGAAGCTACAAGAGTGCTTGTAGCTCTCTTGAGCTGTCAGAGTAGGGGTTTATGGAACTGAAAGCAGTTGTCTGCTACTTTCTCATTAAATGCTCTTGTTAAGCTGTGATTGCTGACCATAAGTGCATTCGTAACATCTCACCTGAAACTCCTCACTGCTTTCCTTAAGCCCTCTTAAGAAAGAATTAAATTCATTTTAATTCTCTTCAAATTCATTCCATTTGTATCTTCTCTGATGTATAGAATCTCTGCTGGCTCAAAGGGAATGCTTTTGGGCAGAATATAGCCACAAACTATGCTGCTGACTGGCCCATGTTGCTTTTAGAGTTGTAGTTTTTATGTAAATCAGTTTTAGGACTGAAACTGCAGTTTAGATGTTCCATGAGTACCTTCTTGGCATGTTGCATCACTGACTTGAAAGGTAAAACTACAGTATAATAGCCACTTGATGGTGCTTTCTACGACTGTGATGTCTCTTTATTTAGCTGCAGATACAGTAGCAGCTGGCAGGAGCATAAGGTTCCAGAATTCTTACCGAGGCCATTATAACTTTGTGGCTTTTATGTTACTGCATAGCATTTATATACAGGGTAATGGGAAAGGAAGGTGAGTGAAGCGTATTTGCACATTTTGGTAACAATATCCAGTATTGACAGGTTGTATTTTACAGTGGAAGATATGCCACTTTTCAGGGGTCATTTTATGTCCTAATTTGTAGCTTGATTGGCCATTGTTGTGATTGTTGGCCTGTTGTATTATAACCAAAATTTCAAGAACCTGTTTGGCTTGAACTTCCTTATCATGAGTTTACATCTAAATTTGTAAAATATTTCAACTTCAAATTTAGGAAGGTAATTGAATTGTGCTATACAAAGCAAAACATGTAATTTTTCACATATTTTCTAAAAGATCCTGTTTTTTTAGTACCTTGTCTCCAAGGAATATCAGGTGTATTATATGCTTCACATCAATATATGTAGCCATCACCATGCAAGAGAGAATCTTGTCTCTTCAGTCTGATTTTTCATTCAGATGCTTTGACTAAAGCATTACTGAGCTAATGTAGAAATAATTGAAGTAATATCCAGCAAAGGGTTGTGAATTTTTCCCATATGCAGAAAAGAAGTATTATGGATATTAGTTTTGCCCTTCTTTTTTCCCCTTGGGTCTGGAAACTGTGCAGTCTGTTCTCTACAAGATGAGACAAAAAGTAAAAGGAAAGAAAAAGAAACCTAGATGGTCTCTTGTGGAAGGAGGCGTGTGTGTATATATATACATATATATATATATATATATATGTATGGGAGTTATGGAGTAATGGATTCATATTATCAGGGGCATTTCATTGTATAATAGAGTGATATACTTTCAGGGAATTAATATTAAATTTTGTTTTGAAGTAGCTTATATCTTTCTTTTTCTGCTTGCAAAAACTAACTCTGGCAGAAAGCTTATTTGCCAAAACTAAGCCCCTGAGGGTAAATATCTAGTCACAGAATCATAGAATCATTAAGGCTGGAAAAGAGCCCCAAGATCATCAAGTCCAACCTTTGACCAAATACCACTATGCCCATTCAACTGTATCACAAAGTGCAACATCTACTAATTTTTTTAACACTTCCAGGGATGGTGACTCTACCATGAGTCCCAGGTGACAAAAAGGATGGTGACTGACCTTGAGCAGAGACAGTCTCTAGTCCAAAAGTGGTTCTTCTGATGTAACTTTGCCTTTATTTAGTGTTATATCGTGTTGCACGAGTAACACCATCCTCATCACATATTTGCCTGTTCTTTATGCTTCTGTAACTTAAATTACTCTATCTATCCACCATTTGGGTAAAATAACATCCTGGAAGAGAAATCGCCCCTGACTTGAAATTTACAAACACGAATGGTTCGGTCTCATGAACCCCTTACAGAAAGTCAGGGGATCCTTTGTGACAAATAAAGGCAGTGCTCTGCTCAGCAGGATAGTAAAAATCTTGGATTTCAGGAATCAGACTGCCCCTGTTGGAAAAGTGAACATAACGAGTGACCTGAAATAAGTGATTTTTCCCATGTGATGGATTGAAAAGAAATTGATGGGAAGAGATGATGCGGAAGTTCCTGCCTCCTAATCAGTGGTTCAGCTAACATACAGTACTAGCAGGAAATTTCCAAGCTGCTGATTGTATTGCTTCAGAAAAAGAAAAATCATCCCATTTCTTGAAAATGCAGTGTTTTGTCGTGGAAAGAAAAATGCATTAGATTATGGTACTTAGTATTTTAGACCTTCTGCCTTGTCATATCAAGGTTCGCTAGAGCTAGTAGAGGCTGATTCAAATATATAGCTTTTGCCATAGCCTGCAGATAACATTTTAGTCTCCACTGTCACTAATCTGGCTGGGAATGACAGTCACAGTGATAATTACATGGACACTCCAGAGACTCAGAGGCAAAGCAAAACAGATTCTGCTCCATAGAGAATTTGCTTCTTGAATGACCAAATGCAACAAATTAAATGCTCCTGGTGCACGTTGCCTGATACTATCAGATGGCATATTGTATCAAAGCACAGCTAATTATTAGTAGCATTGCATTGCCTAGCATGTTTTAGTTTTGGAACGCGTACATATTTATTATTCCATCTGCTCTTGAAAGACTTAGCAATTGGTTATTACAATTAGATAATTACTAAATATATTCTGTCCTTCTGGAACTTAAAAAGAATGTAGACCTGGGAGCCAGCAGGGAATACTGAACAAAACTGAACTGTGCTAAATTGAAAACTGATTAGAAAGTACTGCTTTCTGCAGTGCATAAATTCACGTTGGAGCACATTGGGCTGAGGTGGTGTCAGGTTTTGTTCAGCACTGGTTGTGTGTGACTGTGCTGTGTTCCTTCAAAGTGAGTGCCTGGGCAGCAGCACACAATCCTGCCTGATTGCCTTGTCCTTGGCTGCATGCAGTATAACATGCAACATGCTACATCCACAACAGACACAAATCATCATGAGTGCTCCTGATGTGAGAATGCTGGAAGAAGCAGTAGATGATGTATCTGAGTAACAGAACTGGTAAAATAAAAAAGACAGATACATTTCTTGAGAGTTTTGTGTTTCCATGACTGTTGTCAATCTTTAGAGGTTAGAACATATTTCCCTGGGGAAACATTCTAGCTATGTCGGAACTACGTAGATTAGGCAGAGGGGTGTGGAGGTTGTAACCTTTGAATTTGGTTGGGAAGTTACCAAAATTACAAACAAGGGTAAAAGAGGCTTTTGGTAAGATCAGTGTGCCTTTCCCCATAATTATTCCTAGTTCTTGTTTGAGGTTTGTCTCTCAAACCATTTGTATAAAATGTTACCAGCTCTAGGTTGGCTGTGTATTTTTAACTCTAAATGAATACATGCATGTGCAAACATAGGTGCAGTGAAATGTTGCCTTTTAAAAACTGAACTCATAAAAACCTGTTCTAAAAGTAATAGACCATCAGCATCTTCTTTTATAGAGGAAAATCAATTTAAAAAGAAACAACTCTGAATATAATTAAACATCGTAACTCTGGTTTATATGTGCTTAATAGGTACAATAATACCTACTGTATCTCACAGGAGCCTTCTGAAGTTTAATTAATTAGCATTTATAAAAGCACAATGAAATTCTAGGATAAGAATAAGCTCCAAGTACATTGTATCACTGCTGCTGTTTTATGCACAAATTTGAGAAAAACGTAGTAACTCAGATATTCAGAATGTGGTTTAGCATTCCATCCTAATTTTACATTCACATAAAATTTGTTTCTTCTTCTTTTCGTAAGATTTTCCACCTCCTAGAATCAACAGTTGAGGTTGTTGTTTGCCTAAAACCCAAAACATGTATTTAAAATAAGTTTTAATATTAAATAAATACCATTTCTTTCCTTAACGTTGTTTGTTTTACTTTTCTTCAGAAACAGGAGGCATAAATCAGAAGTGCTTAAGAAACTTACATCCAACCTCAGTGACAGTATTAACATAACTCACACTATGTAGTATAGTGGTATTCAGGGCAGCCTAGGTAGTGGGAAAACTGTTAAAAGTCTTGTGATAGGTCTCAGTAGTTTATATTTCCTCATTACAGCATGTTGTTTTTCAAAAGGAAGTATTGCAGGGAAAATAAGCAAACCAACCATTGCACAGCCTCAGTATTCAGTTGGAATGGAGAATGGGGAGCAAGAGAGATCCTCATAAGGGTTGGTGTCACAGCTGGTTCATTAACTATTCTAAAGATGAACTGTTATTCAGGTCTGAAATTAGACCACATCCTCATTTAACTGGAGAATCTAAAACCTTTATCACTGTGTGTAAGAGAGAGGGGCAGAGATGTCACACTGGCTGAGTAGTAGTAGATAAGTATATTTTATTTTGTGCTGTGTAGATGCTAATTTTATTTTGCATTCACATTTGTGACAAAATATTTTTAAACCCAGGAAATCCTTTTTAAGTTATCTAAATCTATATACTTTTTCCTTCTTATAGCTACATTGAAAAAGGCAGTATCTGTTTTAGGTTGTGTTGAAGATTATTTTATTCATAAGTCAGCCTGACATTTTTGTTGCACTTTGGTTTTAAACTGACATCTTTACCTTTTAATCTGGTTTTATTATGATTTGCCACTGCACACAAAGTTTCCTGTGCACATATTCAAAGACATAATTTCTTTGGTTAATGATACTGACAATTAATTTGTGTCACAGGTCTACAGTCTGAGGCAGGAGGAAGGACTTACCATCAGAATTAGCCAACTGAAGGCTTGGGAGCTGCTGGGTGGTTTTGTCACCTCAGGGAAAGCTCTTGTAATTATGAGTTATGGAGGATCCTTCAGTTTTAAATAGTACTGTCTTCAACACTGGATTTTCCTCATATGTCTCACAGAGTTATGAGGTAGTGAAGACTGGCTTCATTATGTACAAAGTGTTTAGCAGCATAAACAATCATAAAATTCTGCAATTTTAATGATCTGATGTCAACATGTATCTGTTGTCATGAGTGTCCACTGCCTGTATTCTGGATAGTTGTTCCAACATTCTGACTGAACTTGACCTTGTTAGAAAAAGGCCTTTTTATTATACTCACTTAAAGTTTTCAACTGTGTTTTAGATTAGAAACATCATAGTCCAGTACATGGGGAACTGTGCTAGGAATCACTAGACAGGCATTTTCTCAGGTTTTTCTGGGTGACCTGGGGCCACTCCAAGCATACTTCTCTGTGCTTGTTTTCTCCAGTTCAGAAACAGGAGTGATGCCACTGAGCATCCTTTAAGTGCTGCGAGATCTATTGGTAAATGTTTCTTTACAAAAGCTAATGGTGCTACTCTTATTCCTGACTGGGTCACTGGATGTACTGTGCAACTGTGGCAGAAGGTTGCACTCTTCATTGGTTTGTTTCTTTTCCCATCATCTCACTGTTTTAGTTCCTTGGATTGGTATTTATTTTCAGGACTGGGACAATCATGCAGTTTTTCTTTGCACAGTGCCCATCATAATGAAGTCTGGAGGCAATGACTGCTATCACACTGGTAATTAAAACTGAATTTGGTAAGCTGATGGGATGGTTAGGTTAATAACCTGTAACGGGGTGGTTATTATGTTAATAGCCTGTAAATCCCTCCTGCACAGAACTGGATCATTCTTAACTTGTTGGATTTTTGTACTTATGACATTTTGATCTAGCAAGTTTTCTCACATGTAGAATGGAAATTGCTGATTTTTAGGCAAGTTGGAATACTCCGAGAGAAAATACAGTTGCCGTGGGTCAGTTTTTGAAGTATATTGACTACATTGGTCTTAGGTGTTTGTTTCTCTGTTTGTCTTGCTAAATTTACAAGCTTCTTTGCCTTTTGAAGTTAAACTCTTTAAGATGTTATAATCAAACCACAGCTAACTTGTTCTTTATTTAAACTGCAGTGTTTGCACAAGCTGTACTTCCAATTCTGTATAATTTTAATTCTGTGGGGGGAAAAATTGCCACTGAATATTTTAAGTTGTAGTTTGGGCTTTGGGCATATAGGAAAGAGTGCTTCTGTTCACACAAGTATTTATATAATGACTTTAAAAGGCCTCCGTTCTCATCCAATTCAGTAGTGCTGCTGAAAGACTCTTGCAAGCCCTAGGGTTTGGGACTTTAGCAATGCATTTTTAGAAGAAAGAATATTAAGCCCATGGGGTCTGCAGGCAGTGAAACTGAACTGACCATCAATCTCCACAGCCTAAAAGCTGCTCCTTTGGCCCTCAGCCAGCTCTGCACCTACAGGGGCTGGGCACTCCTAACCCAGCCCTGCATTCCCAGGGAGTCACAGTGCTTGGCACTGCCCCAGCTCCTTCTGTGCAAGAGCACCAGCCCAGAGCACAGCCTGACACATTTCAAAGAGGGAGCCAAGCAGAGCTGCAGAATGGGTAGAAGGTTTGCCCCTCTCTGGTCTCTGCTCTCCTCCCTGAGTCTTTAAAATTCCTGTGACGTACACAGGTTTTTCTGATGTGAAATGACCTATAAATATATCAGACTCTCTGAAGATATGTTGTCCTATGCCAGTCAAAAGGATAAAGACATACTATCCTTACTACTAAAAATAATTGGAGAGGTGCCAGTGAGGAGCCAATCTGGAGAAATTATTGCAGTGAGATGGATCCCTACATAATTGATATTTGGTATGGACAGATTTATGGAGGTGGCTGTTACAGTCCTATTAAATACTTAGCTGAAGCACTTAGCACTGTCACTTTTATTAGCGTAGTTTTGCACACTCATGCTGTGGTAACTTGGGCTTTTTTTATTCTTTATGTGACTTCCTGCATTGCAGAAAGACATCTATAAAGCTCCCATAGTCTTCCTTTGTACTTGTGATACACAAATTGCATTGACATGGTCTTCACACAGGATCAAGCACCTTTTTCTTGTCCTGCCTTTGGCAGTACTTCTCCCCTCCATCTGGACAGATCTGCTGGTTTATTTTATCCTCACTTCATGCCAGAAACATACTGCATAACTAATATATTGTGTTCAAAAAAAGCCAAATTTACTTTTTTAATACAAGCTCTTATCTTTTACCAAGCACAGATCTGCAAATACTGTACTATGTCCCCTACAGCAATTCTCTGTTTAGTGATTCTTCATCATGTGTTGGACAGATGGCACAATCAGTGGGTTGTATCAGAGCATTAAAAAAATAAATTCTTTCTCACTGCTTCTACCTAGACTGTTTTGAATTCAGTGAGATGCAACAGCTGTAACACAATCTTTCAATGACAACTCTGAACGTGGTGGGGAGGGTGTTGTTTCATTTGAAAGTCAAAAAATGTGTAGGAAAAATGTTGTTTAAAAAGAAACACAAAGGGCTTTAACAGAACTATGAAGGTTACAAGGTTAAGAACCTGACTTTTCAGAGTTGTTTATTCTCTCAGATGTCTCAGATCATAGGTGGATCTCCATTTGCAGCTGCTTATACAAAAAATAAAGCTCTCTTTTTTCCTTCTGTCAAACACTTCTTAAGACTGCTCCAACATTTGTTATTTAATAAAGTACCTGGTGCTTACAGAAGTCTTGCCAAATCATCAAAGGTACTTGTATTCTTAGTGAGCATGATAGAAAAAGTAGCATTAATAATCAACATGTTTGCTGAGAGGACAGCCCTAAGTTTGGGTATTGGGCATCTGTTATGCCTGACGATTATCAGTTCTGCAGGCATGAAATTTGGTGTTAGTATCAAAGAACCTGAAATGTTTGAAAACTGTTAAATTGTATTTAAAAAAAAAAGAACAAAAAGAACAAATCTTGTGTTTTAGTCTTCATCCTAAAAAAGCCATAGAAATCTTTTCCTTGCGTGCTTTGTTCCTCCCATCCCTGTCACTCCTGCCCCCAGGAGAAGGGATCCTAGTGCAGCTCCCATTATGAGTCCCAGCTTCTCTCAAGGAAGAAATGCAGTCAGCAAAAGAAGCAGTGATAAGCTGCCAATATGCAGAGAGCACTGAGTATGGTCTGGACAAAAGGCTGGAGGAAAGATGAGGATCACTGCAGAGCTGGCAAGGAACCATACTGTGGACATGAGGATAGTTGGAGGTGGGAGAAGAGAGGCACTGCGGGAGCTCCTGCCTTTGGACTCCCAGGTGAGTGGTCCTGGAAGGCCCCTGACTGCTGCCTGGGTTCAGATCACTCCTAGAAAGAAAGTTTCAGATCACTCCTAGGAAGAATGAGGTGACATTTTTTGAAGGGTATCCTGTTCTTTTGTTTCCCCATTGTAAAGGGAGGAGATACATCTTCTCTCTTATGTCATTATCCATTTTCATAGAATCATTGAATCATTTAGGTTGGAAAAGGCCTTTTAGATCATGGAGTCATAACCCTCACACTGCCAAGTCCACCACTAAACCATGTCCCTAAGCATTAGATCTAAATGGTCTTTAATGCTGAATCTCAACTATTGTACTTAATCTTCTTATATAAATACTGGTCATATTTCTCCCCTGAGAGCTTTTTCATGGCTTCTTACTTCATATCTGTTCAATATCCATGTTCCCTGCTTATATCACTACAGTCTAACTGCTCATGTAATGTTGCTTTAGGTGCTTTTATTCCTTAAAACTGCAGCTTTTAAAGCTAATCTTATATCCCAGCCCAGGTAAACTTGAACTTGAGAAAGTACTCTCAGCTAATATGGGGAATTATATAAGAATAATTGTATCAGTTTAAATTCATATTCTATTTAAATTTGAATAATTTTTTCATATTATCAAGTTTTAAAGGAAAGCAAGTTTTTAATTTAATCTTTTAGCTGGGGGGAAGATGAGAGTACAGACTAGAAAAGACGTTCTTCCCCTGGTGTTGCAATGTTCAATTTACTATCTGGCACTGTGTGGGAGGCAGTTTGGATTGTGGGACAGACTTGATATTTCTGCTAAATGATCAGCAGCTAAATGATTATGCTGCTATTTAATTGTCACCTTTTACGTTCAATAGTTTAGCAAGTCACTGTGACTGATGAGGTGTCTGTTGCATCAGGTTGCATTTCCTTTGTCTCACTCTGTGCACTTTTTCTAAGCTGTCTTAATAACTGTGATGACTAGAGAGGGCAGAAAGGAGAAGGAAAGGATTGTGCAGCTGTAGGTGCATTCTAGCAGCTGCAGAAAGTCCTGCCAGAGGTTCTTGACACGTGTTTTAACAGAAGTATACATCGACCTGTGTAGTGCTGTGGTGTTCCTTGAAGTCAATGCGCAGCTTAATGAGAGATGGAACTTCAAGTCACTGTGAGAAATATCACCCAGCACTTTAACAATTCGGTGTTCATTGCACTCTCCTATTTCTACCCATACTATTATAATTTTCCCAAGTAATTATTATTGTCCTCCTGGGCAGTTGGTTAACTCTCTGTAAAATTGTGCTACATCAGAAGCAGGGGAACTTGCCCTTTTCCAACATGTTAAGCAACATTGCCACTGTTTTTTTGTTGGTCTGTTCATTTTATTATAATTCCTTCCCTATGACAACATAAAGCAGTGAACAGCTGGCCAGCTGCAGAAGACTTTGTGCAACCAGAGAAAGTTAGGAAAAAGGAGAGTAGAGAGTCTGGTTGAGAATTGCCTGCCAGCCTTACTGCAGAATTATGATTAAAATGTTTTGTTGAGAGTTAAATATATGTGCACATGAGGGTCAGCAAAACAGCTTGGGCTGCCTTCTGTTTCCTTCTCTATTTGTTTAGCATACAATTTCTCAGATGTCACATTTACGGTAATAACTCTCCTTTCATTCGTATAGTATTAATCTGACTCCTCCTTGCATTTTAGATGAGCTCCCAGTCTAACAGCAGAGTTAGGGGTTGATTTAGTCCATCCTCGGCCTAGCACTGATCCCACATCACTTCTTGTGGACTTATTCTAGATCAGCAATGGAATCAAAAAGTGGAAATTATATTTCCAATGACGATGCCTGTCATTCCTAGTGCAGGAGAAACCAAGGGGCTTCCTGGGACTGAGGTCACTCTTTTAATAAAAAGCATATCAATATACAGCTCATAAACCATCAGTAGCTGTTTGGATGGATGTAAATCAGCAGTTGTAGTTTATGTTACTCAAAATATTGGAGGCTGCTTTTAACAATATTTTAGACATTTTTACAATACGTGTATAATCAGGTGGAATACCATTATATCCTTGATTTCACAGCAGGGGATCCAGGGAATCCATCTATCTATCCATGCATAATCCTTTACAGACAATTTTGATGTCGGTATTTCAGACTTACAACAGTTATTGCATTTCTCTCAAAATATAACTGGGAAAATATGTAGGAAATATAACATTTGCAAGGGGAGAAGGGACAAGGGATTAAGGGATAAATCGCCTGTCCACAGTGGTGCTGGTAGGAAAATGTCGATACGCATGCTGTGATTCATCTTGCCAAACATTGTACTTCTGCAGCTAGCAGTCACAGTTGCTCCTTTTATGCTCAGAAGATGAGTGGGCAGTTTGAAAGTATCATTTATTTGATTTACTGCACACGTTTAGCTTAAGATGAGTCACATCCCCTATACAGTTACAGCCTTAAGGCATTGTAGGTGTTTGCATTTACTCAGATGAATCTCACCCCCATTTCCTCTCCTGGGTGAAGTTTGTTTTCAGGAGAAGTACTTTATGAATTGCCATCATTCTTATTTCTTTGTATTTTCAGAGGATTTTCATTGCAGATGCAAATGTACATGTTTGTAAATCCATAGTTTATTCTGAGATTTTTCCAAGGTCAAACTGTTTAATTCTCCTGTCCTCAGCAGAATTTGAAATTGGCTGTGTGGGGAATGGTTGCCATCTCACACATCTGATGGACTCTAAAGATGGCCATTACTGTGCTGAAAAACACTTCCTTAATGTTTTCTTAATGCAAATTGCTTATTTTCTAAAGTGTTTTATTAATAATTGGTGCAACTCGGAAAACTGAAAAATGAGTGCACTTGTGGCATTTTCATGCTAACCAAGATACAGCACATGCTTTTCTATGTTTTTTTACTGCCTGTAAATCAGAACATTTAATCAAGAGCCTTTATAATAAATTTTAAAGATCGCCCTTGCAAAAGACAAAAATATTCAACAAGATAATGTGGACTTTATTGCTCTGATTTTTTTACATTTTTTTATAGAACAGAGGGTCAATTAATTGCTCAAGCTTAATAGCAGCCCTGCTTAGACTCCCCTCTGTTCCGAAATCAGTGCTGTTTGTCGTTTTGAATAGTTAGTAAAGCTGTCGCTCTTTGTAAAATCCGTTCCTGAATTCAGAAGATTTGTACATTGAAATCTGTGATATATGTTGAAAATATAATTATATAATTATGGAGATGACCAGTCCTTGTTTTTCCAACTTTTTTTAAAACCTCTTTTCTTCTTTAATGTGTAGAGTTGCTGTGTTGTAATTTTTTATCTATTTATGGTAGGGTCTTTTGGTTGTTTTTTTTTTAATCCAGGTCATAATGAGAATGAGCACTAGAACAGGGAATTAAGAATTAATTTAGCAATCTGACTGTTAGCACCTTCCTTATTTTCAGCTTTGTTGGAAAATAATGAATGCATTTGGTGCCCTGCTTCACCTCCTTAGGAGGTGAGGAATGGTCCTCCAAGTTAGTTTAAAGTAAAGGGAGTAATTTGTTCCCCTTCCCTGAAACTCAGTCTCTCTAGCAACTTTATTATTTAAAATACCAAAGCTGTTATTAAGCATCATATCCTGGGTATTATCAAGTTTTTCTGTTTCTGAACTACCAATACTCCTGACAGTGTCAGCTCCTCTCCCTCCTGAGAGCAACCTAATCTCTATCATGTTTTGGAAAAATCACTGCTATTAACTGGAGTATTTTGGAGATATTTTTAAAGGGATGACAGGGATGTACGTGACTCCTATTGTATTCCATGCTTTGGCACATCCTCAAGGTCTTCAGAAGCCTTGGAAATTTTAGGATTGGTCATTTTCTTTTCTGCTGTTTTTTCAACAAGTGCAATAGTTATAGTTTTGGCTTTCTGAGGTTAATTGGACTAAAACGAATCCTTACTTCACTTAGGTAATACAAAGATCCCTATTTCTAGTCAGAATTAGTAGATATCATTGTATTCTTCACCATGTAAATTTTTTTCTCTTTTAATTACATGATACCTTGGAAGTTTCCTGTTCTTACATGCTTGTTTGACCGATCTATGTCCTTAAAATTTCAAGATTCTAGTTTTAAATTAAAGTGAAAAATGCCCTAAACTCTCCTTTGACTAAATCTAATTTCTTGAGCATGTCCAGTTCCATGAAGGAAGTAGAAAAAATGCACTCTACATGTCTGCATATGAATGGTATCAAAGACAAGAAGAAAGTTTAGTTTCTGGAGGTTAATTACTGGTGTTATGTGTAGCAATCATTTGACACATTCTAATTTGCTGATTCAGCAGGTTTTCCAAATACAACATCTTGGACAAATTTCTTGTTGTTTTCCCTTAATGCAGAATTTTTGTTCTGATTTAATTTAGCCTCCAGCAAATCAAACTTTGGCACTTGAAAGTCTCTATTTCTGCTACTATTTTCATATTCCACATACTCTTACCATGGCTTGATGCCATGTGGATTGGCTGTTCAGCCCCGTTCTTTGTGCTCTTGCTTTCCTGTTTCTCCATGAGTACCAAAGTACTCTAGGAAACCATGGAAAAGTGAAAAAGGGTTTTTATTCCTGAAGTATTAATGAACAACTTTTTCCATAGTAATAATAATGGCCATAGTTGAGGACACAACACATAATAATAGCACCAAATGTCTATGCACTCTGCTAAGCAGCATTCCTGCAAACTGAATGAAAAGCGCTCATGTGAAATATGTCTTTCTTGGGTAAAAAGTAGCTGATGTTCTGCATGAGCTTCTAAAGTATGTTAAACCTCAGTCAGAGAGCAGTGAGCTATAAAATTTATGCAAAGTCTAGAAGTCTTAAGGAAGTAGGGCAGCTTTGCTAGCCAGAGAGTTGATGCTGCATGTAGGAGACTGGTGTGCCAAGAGCTGCTAATGTGCAGGCTTCAGTATGAACATGGGCTGGATGTGAAATGTGACTTTGAAACATGCAGTTTGCAAAGTAAATATTTCCTCAGACAAAGAGGCTGGATAAACTTTCAGAGTCACATGTATTTACAAGGAGTATGTGAGCTGTGGGCTACAGAGGTGACTGTATTTTGCTTTGCTTTGCTTTAGCTGATATAAATCATAAATGACTAGCTTCACCTCAGTAGGGTACCTTTGGGTTTATGTTGTAACTACTAGAAGCCAGGATGAGCTTGACATTGATTTTATGCACCTTTGAGGAAGAGGTAGTGTTTAAACTGCAGCGCCTCAAGAGCATCTGTGCTGACTGTATATCCATGTGTGGGGAGATGTGTGATGACCCCTCCCTTCTCTAGAGGGAAAGAGAAATACTCTCCTGCTTATACATCATCAATACAAATTGGGAACCAACATCTTCCTGTTTATCTCAGAGCTTGTGACCTCTGAATGGATTAGAAGAAAGAAGCTAGGCAGTATCCCTCCCACTCTTCTTCCTTCTTCGCTGGGATATACATTGGTATTACAGAGTACAATTTTCTTACTCTTTCATTAGAGGTGTAATCCCCATCAAACTCCAGTCCTATTACAGCTGTTCTTCAAAGCTTGGCATATAAATATTTAACAGTGCTTATGAATTAGACCCTTCCTTATGCAGTTAACTAAAAAGATAAATAAATAACAAAAGCAAGAAACCCCTGTTTAAACAAACCAGTATATCCAACTGTAAATGCAATATAAAATCAAGGATGGCACTATAGTGCAATTATCCTGCTTAGAGATCAGTTGCCAACAGTAGTGCTAAAGACATGGGAATCTGAAGGTTTCTGTCATGAAAGAAGAACTAGGACTGACTATTCCAGGATTCATTTAAGGAATTTTATTTTTTCTCCTAAAATTATTTTATTTTATTTTATTTTTCCCCCTAAATTATTGTGAAAGAAGTATTTTCTTCTCTTTCACTTGTTTAGTGCTGTGTGAATATTGTTTAACTGGTATTAAAATAGACTACATTTTTATAGCAGGAAAGGAGATACCATGAAAACTTTTCCTGTTTACCTTCTTGTTCTGACTTTTGGCCCTGCTATATGCTTTTGACAGTTCTGAGTTGCACATCATTAACAATTTACAATCCATGTCAAAATTCAGATAAGCTAATGACAAGTCAGATAATCTATGTGCTCATTTGCACACACATAAAAATATCTTGGATAAAGAAGTACAGCAAACTGCAGAAAAGTTTCTGATTGCTTTATGGTTACTTGTGCTTTATTGCTCAGTCGACATCTTGCGAATAAATTGTCTTATTTTGTAGTAGTAAGAAACTTTCCCATATGAATCTGCAGTGTCTTTTCTCATGGGGAAAAATCTGTGAGGTCTGTATTTTTGGGGGGGTTTCTTTTTTAACAGAGAAAAGCACTTTTTCAATGCTATGTTCTAGGATCATTTACATTATATATTTGTATACATACAATGCACATTCAGGTCTTAACATCTCTAGTTATAGTGTATATATATGTCTTCATGGCTAAGAAAGTTTAAATGTATACTGTCGTCATGCCACCAGCTAGACTTTCAGTGAGATAAGACCTGTAGTAATGTCCAAGAGAAAGAAGAAAGCTATTCAAATGCCCATTTCCAAAGCAGTAAACTTGTATGACAAATGCAGTGATTCTAATTTGTCACTTTGAAGAGGAAAATTGAAACATCTCCCTCATCCTGGAGCAGTTTAAGTGTTTCATGTAAGAGTGTGTTCACCACCTAATTGACTCTGGTTTGTTGCATGCTGTCCAAGTTTTCACACCTTTATGCACATATGCAGAAGAAAGAAAAACCCTGTCCACTTTCCCATGCGTAACTGTGGGCAGGTGGCCTTGCAAGGCAGGACTACTGAGAAATAGCAGCTTTGGTAAGCACTCACATGTTTGGGATGTTCTCAGTGTTAGAAAGCAAATTGGTGAGGTTTGACAGGTCGGTAATTCTGTCACAGCTGGCTTTACCTGAGAGAGTTTTATAGCAGTAGTGCACTCTATATTAATAATGTCTAAAGACATAGCTGCCCTTCCGGTGCAGGCAGCATCCCAAGAAAACATTAATCATGTTTTCTTGAAGCAGCCAAATTGATTTCTTGGGAGAAAAATTTCCTTGTCTACTCCCCAGCCATTTCTGAACACATCACCAGCTTATGGTGATCTGAGCAGCTAATGAACAAATAATTACTGCCTGTTGATCACCCAGGACAAAGGGTACAAATATTGCCTTAGGTTTTAGTGTAAATAACTTTACTTTTACCAAGGTGTAGTGACTCTTGTTCTAGCACCTTTTTTTATGTTTGGGAGGCTTTTTCTTCTCTTTTCAATCCTTGGGTTACATGGAAAATAATGTCATATTTACTATGCTAGGAACAGCTTACATTTATTTATTTTAGGTTTTAATATAATACCTGTTGTAGCATCCTGTGTAAGCCTTTACAAACAAAGGAAAGCTGTTTAGTTTTTGTTCCCTTTGCTTGTATTTTTACAGTCCTCACCAAGATGTAGCTCAGTTCTTCCTGGCAAGTGAGAAGATGGCTGAAACTGGAGTCTATAAACCCAAGCAGAGCCAAAGCTCCATGAGCTATAGGTGAGGGTAGGAGAGAAAAGAAGACGGAAAGAGTAAGAGCAACTCAGGTAGTCTGGTGTGGACATGAAGAGTGTAGAAAGACCTTTTATTGTAGGAAATACTCTATTTTATCTTACAAGCTTTAAAACTCTGTACGTAATTAGTACCCCACGTACTAGGATTAGTTAAGTGGTTCACATACGTATCTCAGGGCCTCTCTACTTTGAGTTGGAGCTTCTTGCTTATGTACTTCTGTGTTTTGTTGAAAAAGGAGAATATTTCACTAAAGGTTGTGTGCAGGCTTTTAAGCATTTATCTGGATCGTGTGCATGGGAATTAAGGCTGGTCTGTTTTACCCAGGCTCCAAATGCAAACAAGGAAGGAGAAGTCTTGAGGTGTCCATTCACAATGGTTTAGCACGGCAGACCCTTAACATAGATCCTTGCATTTCCCTGAGGCTGTGGCCCCTGTGGATCTGATGCAAGCAAAGGGGAGAGATGCTTCACTACTCCCTCATCCTCCTCTACAGGACTCACTTCTCCATCAGTCTGCTGTCAGACCAGGGCACCTGAACACTTCCTGATGTGATGCAGGCCAGGCTAGCTTTTGCACTTCCACTTGTTGGGCTGAGCTAACCTGATTTATTTTTGTGTCCAGGGGAAGTAAGGGACAGTCAATTTAAATGCCTGCTGTGCCAAGCAGGTGAAGTGAGCATGTGGTGTCTGATTTGGAGACAGGCCTGTACCTGAAAAGACATGTCTGTCTGCCTGCAGTGCTCGGATCTAAATGTCAGTCTGCCACTACTCAAAGCCTGACCAGTTGAATTTTCATTTTGTATTGATTTTTTTTCAGGTTTTGATCAACACAAAATGTTCACATATCAGGTTGAGTTAGCTTAAGTCATTCTCTCTAAAATCACATCCTTTATACCAGACTGCTTTGATTGAGCTCCTGCCTACACATAGGAGACATGCCCCAGGTGAGCTGATTATTGCAGTCATGATTCACACCAGTCTCATTTCAACTTCACTTGTGTTTTGGCTGTCTCTTCGTTTTCCCACTCCACAGCATCTGCAGGTAAGGTGGCAAGAGCAAATACCAGCTGGTATTTCTTACCATTAGCTGTTTAGTGGTCTGCTTCCCCTAGAAATTGCCCCTGTGGTTGACACCAAGCTGAATTCTCTTGAACTGAGAAATGTGAGCTGCAATAGAGAAGAAAATGTCCCCCTCTTCACTCCTGGTCTATCCTTCTTGGGAATGCAGGTTCCAGGTCTTTTAAAGGTTATGAAGATAATTACTTCACTTTCAAGATGGACACTGCAATTATTTATACCTCTCTGTGTCGCTGTTGTTAGGCCTTCCATTTTCATATGCTCATGATCCACTGTCTCCA
This sequence comes from Lichenostomus cassidix, assembly GCF_008360975.1. Lineage (NCBI taxonomy): Eukaryota > Metazoa > Chordata > Aves > Passeriformes > Meliphagidae > Lichenostomus > Lichenostomus cassidix. Next base: position 51,242,387 of record NC_139482.1, read on the forward strand.
AGAAGGTCATGAGCAGTAAATCAGCAGTGACTTAGAAGTGTCAAGAAACCTTTTTTAGGGCATCTCTACTACCTATTTTGAATCACTGTATACTTCTAGTTTAGGTACAATTTAGAGGCTTAAAGTTTGGCAGCTCAGTTCCTCTGTGGTGCAAGGCAGTGCTGGGGTTATTCTGTGCAGTTCTGGAATTATTCTTATTTAGACATCAAATTAGATGTCTAAAGAAAATTTTTTCAATATTTATTCATGGGACTATTAGAGGAAGTTTCATTATTTGAATGCATTTGCATTGTGTTTGTTTGTGAGGTGATAGTAGATGATGCAAGTAAGAGCTAAAACAGTATTGAAGAGTTTATAAAAGTTTTATAAAATACATACACATTTTTGTCTGTTGACACTGGTTGAGGTCCTAAGGTCCAAATCTTCTTTGGGCCACGTAAAAGGAAACTGAACCATAAGTCTCAGCGTTTGGAAGTAAATAGCCTGTCATGACTCATGCAAACCATCTTTGAAAATAGATTGCTGTAACAATTATTTGTCAGTTACAGCCAAATTTGCAACTGAATTAATACTGCCCTAATGCAATGGTTTTATTTGTACAGGTCTGATTCCATGTGAGAAATCCTTTGTTCTACCATAACTACCTTTTTAGTTGTTTCTTCTCCAGTATAGCTTGAGTCTTAAGGAAAACTTTTTAATATACTGGAAGCATATTAAATGAGTTATGCTCTCATTAATATATGGCCTTAAAATATTTAAGAGGGAAGGATCTCTTCTCCTTGCATTTTTCTAGCATTTACTAAGGTGGAAGTGTTAAACTTGGTTTTGATTTTACTTTGCAGGGGTGATTTCTTTCTCTTTTTTATTTATGACATGCTCATTACATGAGCATGAGAGGTGCCTTATGGATTTACAAGATAAGTAAACTTGAGGAGTGATACTGTGCAAATTTCTCTTCTTCATTTCCACCTCTCCATGTTCACATTGCATAGGATTGATTTCCAAAAGACAAGATAAATACGGAAAGCTGACAGCTGAAAGCACCATACACTGGGAACTTGTGTCCTGATTACACTCTAGAGAAAGTGATGTTTGCTTTATTCTGATTTATGAACAGGGCAATGACTGGCCAGGAGCTGGGCTAGCATCAGCTATTTACTTTCCTACATAGTGATAAAAGGCATCAGAAAGCAGAAGGAGCAAAATTTTTATTTTTTTTTATGCCTCAGCTAAGTGGATCACAGTGCTACTGGCAAGCAGCAATCTATCTTTGCTGTTTTGAAGAACATGTTAACCTTTCTGGAGACCACATCTCACTGCAGGGTTTTGGCCTGAAATTTCTCTTTGCCAATCCAAATCCTCACCCACAGTGCCTGTTCAGTCAGGGTGAACAGAAGGCCTAAATACCAAGATCAAGCAAGCTTGTGTTGTTTCTCACCTTGAGAGATTTCAAAGCATTTCAAACACCAGGGCTGAATTCAGCATCACCACAACTTGAGCTGTACGTTGGACAAAAACCTCTCAGCACTGCTGAAATAAACACAGTACAAAGTCAAGTCCAGAATATTCCACAGGGAAAACAACTCACAGAATCATAATTCAAGGGTCTGAATTAAACACCTCAGTACCAAAGAGGCAGAAAGTGGGAGAAAAAACAGCTCCTGTGCAAGTGTTTAAAATCATATCTTATTGTACAAGTAAAAAAGGAAGCAAATAATTCTTGTCAGCATCAGTTGAATATGACTAGATTATACAGTTAACGTGCTTTTGGTTCATTTTGTGACATACTTTCTTATCTTATATGTGTGTTTGCAAAATCCATGTATGTGAGGACTGACATGTAGGAAAAATTACTTCAGTATTATATTAAGGAGTAGCCAATCATCTCAAGCTGGTAACACTGGGGTGCCATTCAAAACATTATGAGCAATTATTTTCCTCCAAAATATTTATTTTATGACCTAGGCCAAAAAGCTTTTAAATTTACAAGAAGATACGTTGATATAGCTTTCTTTTGGATGTCTGGTGGGTTTTCTTTGTAGAACAAAGAAAGTGTAATGAAATGCTTACTAATTTCAGATTTGATTTATTTTTAAGCTAAAAGTTAAAATGTTACTACAAGCATAAGAGGTTCATTGCACAGGAACTGATAATTGCTTCTCAGGATCTGATATTATTTTTCATGTGCATAAGGAAGTTGGAGGAGTTTTGGCTAATGTGGAAAATAATAGTACAGTGGTTTTCAATTGCAAAAGGAATTATGTATTTTTCCCCTATGCATCTTCTGTGCCACTGTGACCAAAATGTTTACAAGCCAAAATTAAGCCTTGTACTAAGTCTTCTGATTTTTCAGAGATACTTAACAAATTCCTTCTCCTTACCATGTTTAACAACCATTACAGATAAAAATATCTAAAAGTCTTGGAAATATCACCCCTTAATCCATCCTTGTTTTGCTTAGGCATAGCACAAATTACTAACAAATCCACTAAAGTTTTTGGAAGTATTGGATTCTTACTTCTAAAATCAAACTATATACTTGGATATGTATCTGTGTTGCATCTCATAGGCTGTATTTCTAAGCTGATGAAATTTCATTTTTCAATCATTACTGTAACTATAAGCAAGGCTTTGAAGCTTGTTTAGAAGCTATAAACAAGGCTTAAAGAAGCATTCTGTGAACACATAACATATGGATAATGCCTGCCTCTAAAGGCTCTCAGTCTTGCAAGAAGAATTGAATACATTAAGTAACACAGGAAAATAAAGAAGGAGAATGTAGCAATAGAAGCAAGTGGATTTGCATTAGCCAAGGGTCTCAGCTAGGGAAAGCAATTTCCTTTAAAAAAATTAAAATTAATTTTAATACCATTGTTGTTTGCTCTGTCTCCTAGATGACACATTTCTTTATAACGCTGATAAGACATACTGGTTTGTGGGGAAAAAAGCAAACTATGAGTCTTCTTACCCAACCATTTTATAAATATGTTTGTACACATAGGGAACACAGGAATATCACCTCATGGTGTCTTCCTGCCTTTTCTCTACTCAGAAAATAATTTCAATCCATGGCATATAAATATATGTGGCTAGCACAGGCTTTTCCCATGAGAATTCTTTTTGTGTTTTATAAATAAAGTTTGGATGTTATTAAAAACAGTGTCCCAAGATCTGGACGGTGCAGGCCTGGCCAATCAGGCCTAGGGGGAGGTTTCTGGCCGACCAACCTGGGTGACCTTTGAGAACTCTATATATATGATGAAATCAAAACAATAAAGGTCTTTCCTTCTTGCCACTGAGAACTGACTTCTTTACTCTGCTAACTGCTCAACAGCGACAAATATACTTTTCTTCTCTATTGTTTTCTTTATTATTCTAGGGCTCTAAGACTGTTTGAATTGTATCTTTCACAGTGGATGATCTCTTATACTCCATCCATTTAGTGAATTAAACGTTATAATTACTATTAGCCTTCATTACAGGTTTCACTGCTTTTTAAGGTGGATATGCATTTTTCACCAATTTTTATAGTATTGGTTACAGAAATTACAACATAAAATATTAGCTTCATTTGTTCATTGCTTTTATGGCAGAAATTAATATTTGCTTTCTGATTCTCTTACGAGTTAATGCACTATGGTAAAAAAGTTTCATTTCACTACAAAGAATGAAAATGGAAAGATGATCTTGGCTACTTTCTCAGTTGTGGTGCATTGGATTCCCAGGGTGCACATGGGCAGGATTTGAGAATAAATTTTGTCCAGTGTTGTGTCCTTACAAAGCACTTTTTTTGTCAGCTGTATGTGTTCACAGAAAATGGGCAGTAAATGCCAGGAAATACAAATTTAGAGCTAAATATGCAGCTCTTCAGCATGAGAGCTTGATCAAACCTGATTTTTTTTTTAGTTCAGTCGTTAGTACCAGCCAGAATAATCTCTTGAGACTTGATGAAATTGGTTTGCATATCAGTGACTGCATTAAGTACAAGGCTGAAGAAGGCCAAGGTGAATCAGAATACGCAAGCTTAATTTTCCTTTATTTCAAATGTGGCCATGAAGTGTGGAGGCAGTAAGTCATTATTTCACTGATTGTATATTAGTATAAAGTTACATTACACTGGGCTCCATCCTGGTTTTGTCACCTTTTAGAGCATTTACTATCACGCTGCTTGGAAGTCTTTGTGCAATCTACAGAACTAACAAGGCATGAGGCAGATTGGTTAAGAATAGCAAATCCTTTGGAAAGCTGAAACTGTTTCTAGAACAGGCCTGTCTGCACGTGTTTTGGACAGACTTCCTTCTCACTTAACAAACTGCAGGTGCTGAGTAGCTTGGAAGACTCATGTTGTTATTTTGCTGAAGGAGAAAGTACTTCCTGGTGTGAGGTGGCTGAATGTGGTAACTGGATGAAGCAGGAGCTTGCCAGCCCTCACAGGAGACAAGGGGAAAGCCAAAGGCTGGATGTGAGAGGGAAGAGGAATGGTCAGAGCACCTCAAGGGCTCCATATTGAGGGTGCCAGGGAGCTCAGCACTGATGCAGGGAGGTGAGGGGCAAGGGCAGGGACTGCATGCCCACAAACTGACATGAAGTAATGCACATTTAAACATAAAAAAGATTGGTTCTTGTCCTTCCATGGTGCACATTTAGAATGTCCTTCATTTTCTGCAAGTGTCATTGCAAAAACAGCGTGGAACCCAGTACCACCCATCAGGGGTGTTGGGCTGATTGGCATGCACTGCAGAGGTCTCACTAGCCTCAGGTCCTGGGAGAGCATGGAGCTTGATGTCCAGCTGCTCTTCAAAGACAGGGAATGGCATTACATCCCCGTGGCTGCTAGGTCACTGAGACTTCACCGCTCCTTTCTTAGCTTTGTCACCTCAAAATCAGTCCATGCACTGTTGTGTCCTCTGTGGGGCCACCCTAAGGACACAGCCTGACTCTGTCAGCACGCTGCTTCAGGCTGTCTGGAAGAAAAACAGAGCCTCTGATAAAGGTAAAACCTCTCTGGATGAGAACATCGCTTCTGTATACATAGAAAGCATTCAAAATTTTAAAGTCAAGTATCTGTGGATCATCCTTGGCCTTACATAGATGCTTTGTAATCTCTGGTGAGCTTATAAATTCCTTGTCTCTATTGGTAAAATAATACATTAATATTAACTATACTGGACTGTATACCTATCATGGTCAAGACCTTACCATGAGATTTTCAAGTCAAGGCACTTGTATAGAAAATCTATTTTCAGTCATCTATAAAGGCTTCTAAAATTTTATTAGTTATACTCCTTCTCAAATCACTGTATGGCCTCACTGATGGCAGCTGAAGTACAGAGTCAGTCTTGCAAGTGATAGCTTCCATAAAATTTTGCTAAATTCCTTTTCATAAATTGGTGCTCCTGCAGTGTGCAGCAAAAACCAGGGAATATAAGAGTGATAGGAAAGTTTTATTAGCCTTTCTTTAGGATGATCTGTGCTGTGCAATTACAGCTTTCATGCGCATAATTAATATATTCAGCCCAAATTCACTGCAAAAATGCCACACCACCTTCCATGTGTTTGGAAGTTTGAGATACTGTATATATTTTTGTGTGATAAGTATACATATCATTGGGTGTAATTACACTGAACATCTGTGAGTATATGTACACTGCTTTTCTTCATGATCATAACAGAAAAATTGAGGTAATTGATGATGATTCTTTTTTTAAAATTAGTTATCCTGGCTTCTAATCCCATGATCGCTTTACACAAGGACAAAGCAAGGGTGTTTTCCCCGAGCATGTATAACAGTCATTCCCACTACCAAACTATAGTTATCTGAGCATAAAAGGAAAAGCCTTAATAACACAGTAAATTTACACTCTTATCTGTGCTTGACAAAATTCTAGCCGTAATTTGATTTGACCATATATACAATATATGTTTTTATTTAAGTAATAATGACTGAGGAATAGAACATTTCCTGAAAATTAATGGCTGGCTGAAAAATTTTATAGCCAAGATTCAGCCAAGGGCCATTAATCCCAACTGGTCAATTCTCCATGAAATGCCTTGTGTCAGGGGTCATTTGTTACATTCCCATCCCTCCCACCCACCAATAAAGAAGTAAAATTAAGTGTTACTTTCATCCTATGGCATCGCTGAGCCTTGAAGCAGCCACTGGAAGCCCCTGCTAGAAAATGTTGCAGTTGCTGCCTGGCAATGAAGGTTTCATTGTGGATGAGTGATGGAGAACGTTTCAAGTATGGTCTTTCACTGTGTATTACTTTACATTTCTAAGTGAATAAAGCTCTTCAGGTTGCTTCTTGGAGCTGACAAGGGGATGAAACAACTGCTGTGTTTCCCTTGCCACTAGAAAAGCTGCAGCATTAGGAAGGTGGGGGGAGTTTGCACTCCACATGTATCATAAATCTGTCTCATCTACGATGGCTGCCATCCTTCTAGGATCTTATATTTATTCTATTGTATGCAATGACCAGTGTTAAGTACTTGCAACTCTAGTTTATTCACTCTGAATACTTCATTCATTGTTGGTAAAAATTGGTATATTTATTGGGGCTACATGATGCTATTTCAAACTGGAGGGCTGAGGTACATGTAGTGACTATTGAAGAGAATTAATGAGGAAACTGAAAAATAATTGCAAAAAGCTTTCAAGAAAAGTATTGCTAAATATTCAGGGTAAAAAAATCCTTGAATTTTTTACATTTTTCAGAATTAGGCAAAAACACTGCATTTCCTTTTGCAAATCATGATGATAATCACATCCGTTTATCATTACATATGGCAAATCTGTCACCAGGATCTGTCACCCAGCACTTTCCCTCTCTTGCTAGCAAACACATACACCGTTTCTGAGGAAATAAGCTCTGATGACAAGGAATGACAACTTGGGGGCGGAGGAAAAGATGACAACAAAAAGCCCAATACCTTTTGGGCTGAGCTAGTGCAGCTGTACCTTCAATCATAGCTCTGGCAGTCTTTCACTGTCCTTCCCAGTGTATACTGGGGAAAATTCACCAGCCCACTGGGGGCTTTTGTCACTGCTTTTCAGGAATAGGGAAGAAAAGCAGCCAGTCAGTGCCCATTGATCCTGATCAACCTTTGGAGGTGTACACTTTAAGTTATAACTACTTATCTGCTTTATTATGAGGTGGTTGCTTATCTTCTAGCCTTGGAAGCTAGAGACTTAATCTTAAGTTCAGCCTGCTGCCTCACTGGAAAGAGGGATAAGAGAACTGGGATTTCATTCTTCCCCTCATGAAATGGAACAACAAGTCTTTCCATTGTTAAAATTTTGACTTAAGAAAGGCATTACAAACACAAAACTGAACTTGTGTTATTATTCCATTTACGTACTAGAGTTCAAGTGGTTGACTTGGAATGGTCAGTGTATCTGTATAGAGGAAAAATGTAGAAAGTTCAATTTTAAGTTAAACAAGATTTTCAAGATCTCCCAAACCTTGTTAACACATGAAATAAATACTGCATCTAGGTGTCTTGTAGCTTTCCCTGTATGTCTGCTTTAGGGATCACAGTTTCAGAATATTGGATGATGGAAAGGGTACACTGAGCTAAGGTGAGCCAAAACGTTTGACTGCTTCTTTAAGCAGAGGGACTTGGATAATTTGGAACTTCTTCCATATCTCTTACCAAATATGTTGTTCACAGCACTAATCTGAAAAGCACAACCAAGTAAAAGTGGATTTAATTCCACATTATTTTTACTAAAATGGATAATTTTTTCAAATGTTTTGTTGTGTGAACTGCCATTGGAGCCTCAGTCTTGCAAATAGTTTCACACAAGTTATCCCATTGTGCAGTGGACTATTCACATGCATGGCTTTGCCTGTGGATGCTGGCATTTGCAGGATCATAGCCGTTTTTGCTAAAATTATTCTTCATCTTTAAAGCAAATCACTTCTAATGAAATTACATGAGCTTTATAGCAACACCACCACCCAGACTGGATTTGCAATCTGTTTTTTTTTTAATTATAGAATTTAATTATTTTTCTTCTAGTATTTACTATTGAATTTAATTTCTATTTTGTTTTTATCATTCCAACATCCCAAAATTCAGGGATTCACTTGAATGTGTCACATCATTATAACCCTTATTATGAATTATTCACAGTAATTACTAAGTTGATGCAAACTTCATTGTGAAATTTAAAGTACCAGAAAATCTGGTGGTGATACTGTTTTACTCCTTGGATGTTCTTAAAATAACTCAGAGTCAACAGATTGCAAAAATATGCAATTACAAAGTTATTAAAATGCAGATTTTTGGCAGGAAGCCACTGTAGTCTCCTGTGTTCACAGCTGCCTATTTACAGCAAAACCACCCTGAGCAGCCTGTGGTGGCTTCTTTGAGTGATGCCAGCTGATTGGGTCGTGGCAGTGGCCTCTCTGAGGACCAGGTTCAGTAACTTTTTACCTCCTGGGTCATAAGCTTCACTTGAAATTATTTTTTTTAGGCAGGAGAGGTTGACAGTAGACCATCATCTTTTGTTCTCTGTCACACTGACGATGAGTCCAGGGTGCTTCTCCTGAGGCTGTGTATGTACTGTAGCTACATCTACACAGATGGTTCCTCAGATTAGAGTGTAGACCATTCAGCAGCACAAATTTTGAATTACACTTTTGAGGTCAGTGTAACATGCATTTTCCCCAGTCAGAACTGCCTTTCATCATTGCTGCCTTCTCAGTTCTCTGAAAGCAGGGCATACTGGAATATTAACAAAGTGGCAGATGTTTTGCTTTAATGAAGAAATAAGCACTGTCACCTTACCTTCATCCTATCCCACATAATGTCACTGCATGCCCCAGTGTTTTTTTCTTTCTCTCTGCACAGTGGCTTGGGAACAAAAATTATGACCTACTTAGTGTAAAAAAAAACTTTCAAAGTTGATGCTCAAAGGGTTTTGTGCAGATACTCAACACCCTCGCTGCTAGCCAAAAACTGCTTTGCCAATGATTTAGCCTCCAGTAGGACCAATATGTGGTGGCTCTTCTCACTGTCTGTTTTTGCAAAGTACTTCTGGTATGGACTTCTATCATTCATTTGTGCAGCTTCTCCCAAAAAGCAGAGTAAGTTCTTTTCCCTTCATGAAATTATGAGACTGGCACAAGCCATAAAAAGGAGGGGGAAGGTTCTGCAAAATAAGGTGTGTAGCATCTAAACAACAAGAAGCAGCAACAGTGAGCAAGTCATCCCTGCTGTGAAACTGGGAAGATGTTCCCAGAGTTGCAGAGAGGCAGAAGTTTGCACTGTCTGTGATAAAGTATAATGAAAGCATCTCCTCTTCTAAAGCTCTAAATGTCTCTTGATGTTGGGGGCTTGCTGGCTGTATGAAGCAGATGTCATTTAATATCAATGAGGGTCTGTAACAGTCTCTCACAGGACAAGTGACATTTAGGGGTTCAGGACTGAAATAGAGCAGGACCATTAGAGAGTATATTAGAATTGGTTGGTATTATACAGTCCCATATATATGGGCCTACCTGGTAATACTTTTAACTTGCTCCTCATAGAAATATCGTTCTTCTCTCTCAATCAAGGCCAGTCTGCACTGTCCCAAAAACATTCAAAAGGCATCCACCCTTTTCATAGATTTTCCTAGCTGATAATGCAGAGCCTAAAACTTCTAAGATATTAAATCATCATTTACAAGCTGTGTGTGTCCTGGGAAACTTGTATGGGCAATAACAGAAAATCTTACATTGATATCTTAGAAGGAGGAAGATGCAGTGAAAATTCTAGCAGAATCCTTTAACCTCAGCACTGCCAGTACATTCTATGTTATACTGGAGGTAGTGTTTTGAGGTTACTATGAGCAGACAGAAGTACATCAGAAGAGCTTCTTTTGAGGCTCTCTGGAGGTGCAAACACACCAGAGTAACTGCAGAGATGCCAAGCAATGGTGTCATTAAACCACTGAATCGTCCTTCCTTGTGCAAGGGCTCCTGAGCCATCCCAGGAGGCAGGTTGGATGCTGGCATTCCACGCAGCAGCTTGGGGCTGCTTTAGTTTATGTCTTTAGCAACAGCCCCACAGGCAGTTCAGGAGATGCAGGAGTGGTGAAGCACAATGTGCTTTTCTTCCACCCTGATGGACCATTTCCTTGGCTGCAGAATGAAACAGTGAGAGCAGGGATGCTCCAAGGATATGGGACTGTACCCTCAGGAGCAAAGGCAGAACACTGTTGCTCTTGGTCATTTGGTGTGAACGTGGTGCAATTAACACCAAGGTCATGGGCTCAATCCTTGCATGGGCTATTCAGTTCAGAGTTGTACTTAATTGATCCATCTGGGGCCCTTCCAACTCAGACTGTTACATGATTCTGTGATTTGTACAAAGGGCACTCCACTTGTTTCTGTTCCCAGTCCTGATTTCTGTTTTGTGGATGGAAAAGTGAGCCCCTAAACGCAGTGGTCAGCATTTCCTGTGCTGCTGGTAATTACAATTTTCACACATGGGAAGAATACTATGAAAATCAGGACTGGTAAAGGTGCTGAAAAACATGAGGCCACTTCCCTTCATCATTTCCTCCAAGGCACTTTCAGGCATGTTTTTCCTCATGCAGTTTTAAATGTCCTGAAACAACATTAAATGTAAGGCTCAAGGTCTGGTACCATGCAGAGACACATCCAGAGGGACTGAGGAATGAGGTAGAGAAAGTCTTTTCTAAATGCTCTAACTCAGAGACTGAATCTCCACAGGAGAAAAGACAATGGGTCAGAGTACTTTTCCAGAGGAGAGTAGATTTTGATTCCCAGAGAAATCAAAAAAAGAACTGCAAGGGAAGTTTGGTATGGGATTTGAGGAGCTCTTGGGCAGGTGGGTGATGATGCTGCAACCAGCAAAATGTGTTGTGATCAGGGAGAGAAGAGGAGCAGTGCCTGCGTGGGTCTTACAGCACAGAGTGCTTGAGGAGATGCAGGGGCAGCCTGATGGTAGTAAACATCATGTGCTCCTTCTGCATTGGTGCTGGTTGGTACAGGGTTAACAGCAGCTTTGGCCATTAGATGTATTTTAGGATTAGACCATGAAGGAAGGAGGCAAACTTGCTTAGTATTCAGCAGGCCCCTGTCTGGGTGCTCTTCCCCATTTTCTCTTGAAGTAATCTATTACCACATCTCAAGAGAAAAATGACCCCAATCTAAAGATTAATAGAGCAGTGTGTGGACGTTTCCAGTGATGTGTATGAAACTCAATTTTTTTTGTCGCTGTATGCACTGAGGTGTCCTTTATCAGCAAATCTCTAGATCTTAAAAAGTAGGCTGATTATTGGAGAGGGCAGCAGACAATTTAGGGCACATGGTGTTTTCTTATGACAGAAGCTTTGCTGTGAAGTACAGTAATTTATGTTGATAAATTGCAGCCATCAGAATGTCTTGAACACTTCATAGGATGAATTTCTAAGCATACATCTCTCATTTTAGTAGTGGATGGGTAGAAAAGGGGTATTCATTTGAGAGACTGGGGAAAAGATAACTCTTGTTTGTACTATTTCTTGAAAAGTAGGTGTGGGACTTCCGTGTGTTCCTAAAATCAGTTCATTGTCACTAGGGTCAGATCAACCCAATTTTGGTTTAATGTGTCAAGTTAAAAAACTTTCCTCCTCCATAACCAAGTTGCAACAAAAATTAAGGAGTCCATATTATGTCAAGAGTGAATACTTTTTTAACTCTAGATTTTTCTTAGCAAAGGCATTTTGGTTTTGGAGTTCTGTGTGCCAAAATGTAAAGCTTTTTTAATCAAGAATTAAAGGCATTGGGGGGGGCCCATGTCTTATTGTGAGAGGTTGCAAATTTCTCTGTCTTTTATCCATCATGTTATATGATCAGAAGTTTTAAAGGGAATTCTTTGGACTTTGATTCAATACAACACAGGCTACGTACTGAGATTTCTATGATAACAGTGTGTCGTGGACTCAGCTTAAGCACCTGACTTAGCTCCTCTCTGAATTGTAGCCTGCAGAAATGAACAGACTGACTAGATAAGATCCAAATTAGGTATGACTTCACCCTAAAGATGAGTGTGCATGTGTCTTGGAGTTGCAGTTGTCCCTGAACATGGTAGTGAATATACTCAACTGGCCTGAAGATTTGTACTATTTGAACCCCATATCTCTAAGGAATGATAGAGACCTACCAGGTGTTTTCAAAGCAGTAAATATATTCAAAGTTTCACCTGTCACGACCCATCTTGACTTGAAGATCTTTTGCAGAGATGACCCTGGATTACAGAGATTTGAGTTCTAGGATTTTCAGAGAGATAGATGCTGAAATTAGTTTCATAGCAATTAAGAGGTTTTGAGAGGATGGTTTGGTGGTTTAGAGCATTATGATTGCATGCAGAAATAGTTAAAATACTGGTGTTAATGGTACATCAAACTGAGTCTGCTGTGGCATATGGTCTGATATTAGTAACTGTAAAAGATAGGAATTTAAACAAAAAAAAAAATTGTTCTGTTCTGGAAGAAAATGCTTCTGTATTGACAGACAGACAACTACGGTGCATGTAATTTCGTAACCTTGTCTCCTATGACTGTGTTGTACTGAGCTGCTTGCATATATGCAGCAGGAGGAAAACTGCAGCACAACCTTTTTACTAATGGTGGGAGTTCCTTTAGGTTCAATGCAAGCATGGCATATTCTTATGAGACACTTGTAAAACTTTCCAAATAGCAGCGAGTAGTGATTTCTAGCATGCCTTCTGGAGCTCTGGAAAAGGGTCTTTTTACTCATAACTAAGAATGAGAGCCAGTTGGGTTTTGTTCAAATAAACTCTTTTTTCTTTGATATATATTGCTATCTCCAGTTTTGCCACAAGTATCTTCAAGTTGTTCTAATTTCTGCCCCTCCCTTTTTCTTTTCCCCAAGACTTCAGCTTCCCATGCAAGTGGTCCAGAACCTAACAGTCTGCTGAAGATAAACTAATATATACGCTCAGATGGGATGTATCTTGGGCATGTACCATCTCCTAAAGCAAAACAGTGAGAGACTCCACATTTTGAGTCCATTTTTCTAGGGGAAGACATTTTCTCTGGGTGTTAACTTTTGTTTCAATACAAAAAAAAAAAAAAGTCAGATGGAATCAATTACAGCTTTTTCTTCTGTTTTCCGACCTGAACTCAAAACGCACAAAAGCATCAGTGCGCTTTTGCCTGGTACATTGCAAAGTAATTGCATCATTCACTAAAAATTGCAACTGAGTGTAAGGGAGGAGGAAATGAGAAGCTGGCAGGCAAGTTCTGACTCACCTTAAGTGTATACATGAGGAGCATAGTGTACCAATGGAAGTGCAGATAGGAATAAGCCCTGGGGTTTATATTCACGTTACATGGCCTGTTCACAAATGTGAATGGGGAGCACTCTGGCAGATTCCTACACTTATTAATTATTTCCTATTTGGGGAAGATTAAGTTTGGAGAAAAACATCCAGTAATCACTGGGGTACTATTTATACCATCATAAACTTGTGTCAGCTTAACTGACTTTATTAATGATTATTACTATAAAACCCAGCAACTCTTATCTCCCCCCTTGCACACGTGCTGCCGTAATGAGGAATTTTCCTTTTTTACCTTCTCCCTTCTGCTTCTTCACACAATACCCAACTTAACTCAATTTTCCTCTTCTACCCTAGCTGTCAATCATTGTCACATTACTTTGCATCATATGCATCAAGAAGAACAGCTCTTTCCATCAAGTAAGCCAATTCTAAAGCTGCCTTCCCAGAGGCTACACAGATTGTGCAAGCTGGAGGAGCTCTGGAAAGAGTAAACTGGACAATAACAAAGGCTCCCAGAGCTGCCTCTGGCCTGCCAATCTCTCATGCAAGCATTCACATGGTGCTCTATATAGGCCATGCCTCCAGGGCCAGAATCGTGTGTGAGCTCCTCCAGCAGACCTCCTGTCCACACCATTAATCACAGTAGGGAGGGGGAAATGGCTCATTACACTGCATCAATGATACTGTCCCTTCTGTGTTCTACAAATTACAGTGTTGCATTCAGCATCCCCTGACTTCTGAAGTCCACGATTCAAGAGAGGGAGCAAAACTTCTTAACAGGAGCGTTTGCCTGTGAGCAACAGAGGTTAGGCAGCAAGCTGCACTCAGTGGGTTTAGACAGCTACAGCAAGGCAAGCTTTCCAAAACGTGTTTTTTCTACTGTGAAATCTTTGGTAGTTTTTCTTCCCTCTCTCAAAATGATAGATTTGAGGGACTTTTCTGGTCTGAAGCATTGTTTTCAAGCCCCTCAGTCCATTTCCAGTATAGTTTTTGTGTGACACTTCTGTAAGGCATCCTTTATGGCTGACTGACTTCAGATACAATTGAGTAAGAGCTTCCTGCAGCATTCTGGCTTTCCTTAAAGGTCCTGTGGTTTGCTGGAGAATCCTATGGCTATTTATGAATACCCTTTCAGAGTAGCAGAGATTTATCTCCCTGGCTGCCAATGATATTAGAAGTTGTATAACTACATTCTTGCTCACAGCTTTTAAACATGACACTTTATTGGTCTCTTTTATGCTTATGTACCTGTAAATGAGCCCTTCAAAATCTGTAACATCCAGGTTCCACTCTTGCACATGACATGACAAACTTCTTGCCATGTCCTGACCTCATTGCTCATTGATATCAGTTCTGTACAGAACTTGCAAGACTCTCCAGTTCTTCCTAGAAATGTTGGTGTTTAACTTGGTGTTTTCTAAACCCACCCTCCAGTAAGCTCTAAGCTTTTATTCTTCCTGGCTGATTTTGGGCATTACTGCGAAGTGCTTGCCTTGGTCTCGTGAAGGCTGCCTTGTAGTGGGCAGGCATATGATATTATTTTGATTGTCTTGAAACAAGCCTGGCTGTTTCTAGAAGAGCAGTGCTGTAGCAATGTGATTTCCAGATCTCCATGTGGCTTTTCCCTTTGTTCCCCTGCTCTGTGTATTATTGGTTCATTTTGAAATGTGCATCCTGCTGCACCTGAAACCTATTGGTGTGTACCCCTTGCCAGTCTTCCCTTCAGAGCTCCAGGGACTGGCTCCAGGGGAGACAGTCCCTCCCCTTTCTCTTCCCTTATAAGCCGATGTGTGCATCAGTTTGAGGTACCATCTTCGAGCTGCTAGCCCCTGCTCCTATCCCTTGCTTTCCTCCCCCTTTCCCATCCCCACAACCCCCTACCTAAGAACCCCTAATAAACCTCCCTGGCAGAAAGGAGATGGGTCCAGTTCGTTCCTTCATCTCACTGCATTTCCTGATGAATTTCTGTGGCTCGGAGACTCACGCCACGCTGAGCACACCCCGGGGGCCGCCAGCCCCAAACTTGGTGGAGATATGGGCCCCAGGGACCCTGTTTCGGGGGGCTGCCGGCTCCTGCAGCCCCCCCACAGCCCATTACATCACAGTGCTGCCTATTCTGTAACAGATACACCTTTTGATAGATTGCCATGCCTTAAATTAAAGAGTGGATATGACTGTTCAGAGCATCAAGTTTCGTGTTGGGTTCAAAGATTGCATGAGACATCTCTAGGTTCTGAGGCTTACCACAGGGTTACACCTACTTCTTCCTTGTCACTGGATGTCTTGTCGTGATACATAACAATATCGGTCTAAAATTATGCTATTAAGAAGGATGTGTGCCTATATTCAAATCTTCCAAGAGGTGGAATAGAGGTGTAGGGCTAACTTGATTTGAGACTTCTGCATTTGGTTAATTATAAAGTGTCTACTCTGAAATATCTGAGAAATAATCTTCAGATATGTCGCTTCAGATTCTTAGGTACTACTGTTTACCTTGTAATCACAAAGACATCAGAGATGGGGTGGTTTTTAGGTGTTGTAGGAGGTTTAGAATAATACAGCAAAGAAGAACTCAAATGGAAGTATTGTAGCTATATTGAGTTTATCCTATGAGCATAAGTCATAGATACAAACATCATTTTTAATGCACTGGGCAGCAGACATGTTGAGACTATTGGTGGGAAGCCCCATAGCAGTAGTTAAAGGAATGCCTATAATTTGAAAATACTGTGTTTTATTATTGATCTGCCTTATTTCAAAGTAGAAATTTATGTTGTTGGAGGTTGGTTTTTTCCAATTTTACGCAAATATACGAAGTTAGAATAAATTTCAAAATTACATAGGAAATAAAATTCTATTCTTTCCCCAGATAATGAGATACTCAACTCATATCTTTTTAAACGGTACTTATTTTCTTTTCTCACACTTATGCCACACCTCTTAAAACATGCATTATTCTGCTGTAGATGGTGAGTGAATCAGAAATCTTTTACAATGCTATTTTTTCATCCTTTAGATACTTTTAAGGAAGATGTCAGTTTAAGACGAATTTAAGCTGCTAGCATTGCTTCTAGAACTAACAGAAATGTTTTAATAGTAATTTAAAGTTTGCTTTCCCTCTGAGATAATTTTGCTTTCAGTAAAATTTTCCATATCCACAAAAATAAAAAAGTATCTCACATCTAGTGATTTTAAATAATCAGTGAAATAGTTTATGTCAATGAAATTCTGCTAGGTGTCATATTTTTCTGTGAAGTGAATGCAAAACAAAACGAACAAACAAAAAAAAAAGAGTGGAAAATACTGAATACAACAAATACCCAGGATGGGAAAACAATGTCAGATAAGATACAATAATATTTATTGAATCATAGAACAATTTGGTTGGGAAGAGAACTTAAAGTTCATCTTGATTCAACCCCTCTGCCAGAAGCAGGGACACCTTTCATGAGAGCAGGCTGCTCAAAGCCCCATGCAACCTGGCCTTGAACATTCCCAGGGTTGGGGCATCCACAACTTCTCTGGGCAACCTGTTCCAGTGTCTCACCACTTTGATTCTGAGTTCAAAATATAATTCAGAAAGGTAGCTTTCTTAGCTATTGATAGGAATGTTTCTCCTACAGTACCCCTCAGACACTGGTAATTAGTGAGGAATTACAAATGTTTGAAGATGTCAGTAATTTCAGATATGATCAGGAACATTCCAGGCCAAAGGAAGATTTACTTTGGAAGTTCCCTGTATCTTCGAAAAGAGGCTGTTTGAGGATGTAATTCCTTTCTTGGCAATTGCAGCCATCATGTTCCTTTAACCCCAAGTGCTGTCGGCAGCAGACAAGCTGTAGTGTAGTTGGTGTAGTCTTTTATTTTACATGTGACTGTTGGATTTGTAGTTCCTTTTCCTTTCCACTTCTTGCAGTGTGTTAGGGTAGTTTATTGGTAGGTTAAAAGCCAGTGTCAAGCCCTCCATACAGTAAAAACGGAGAGCCTGCTGACATGCATCACTGTGACATGGCATGACTGTTGCAATCCATCTTGACCAGTGTGTTTGAAAGCAGAACTACATATAATCAATTGCACTCTTAAAACTTTAATGTCTTTGACTGCGCCATGTAGCACTGCGTTAATTTAGTGGTGCATTCGGCCTCTGCATTTTAGATCCAAGGGCTTACACCACCTGGCCTGGGCAGGGCCTGACATGGCGTTGTGTCATTAGTGCTGAAGATTTGCTTCATTTCAGCTCTGGCAGAAAGCTTGCTACAGCCCTGCTGAGGCACTGCTCCCTAGTGAAGAAGAAGCCAAAAAAAAGATCCCCCAAAGCACGGAAACCTCACAGGGGGCCTGGAAGTGCATGGCATGTTTCTGAATGTAAAGGATGAGTAGCTGAGCCAGTTTGCAGAGGGGAGAAGAGGATGGAGGGCAGGGATAAAGAGGCTTTTCAGGTCAGGAGGAAAAAGCACACCAATATGAAGAGCACTGTTCATATTGGAAATCATTACTCGAAATCAATCAGATCTTTTCGACAGTGCACAGCCAGCTAACAGATTCTCAGTAGCGAGTTTTCCACTTGAATGAAGTCTTTGACAGTCAATGAAACTTCGGGCTTGTCTCTAATGATGAATCTCTTTTTTGATTTTGAGGACAAACATTATATAGGAGCTGTTTGTATTAAGCAGCATCGATAACAAATCTTAATCTTACATCCCAAAAGAAAAAACAACTGTAAAAGCAAACAGCCAGGAACATTAAATGAGCCATATGCAATGACTTACTGATTCATATACATGGCAGATACCACTCCCGTGGCCTTCCTGAAGCAAAGGGCTCTAATGCTGGGTGAAGTGGAAGTGGGTAATACTAGCTAAAATAGGCTTTGCTGTGTCATAAGTTATATTTTTGTATTATTTTTTTTTAAAAAAGCTGACTTGAAAGCTTAGAAAGAAGAAAGATTGAAAGATGAAGTGGGCAGCACTGTTTCAAAAGCAATCCTTTTTTTTTTTTTTTTGAGGATATGGAGAGCCATCTAATCCAATTGAGTGCCTCTGAACAATAAACAGGGTAGTTTGCAGCCTCCCATTGAATCTCATGTTCTGTCTCAAGGGTTGCAACACATAAACTGCTGGCTTCCGGTGAGCTAGTTTGGAGGAGCCACAGTTCCATGAATGTCAACAAATGTAAGTTTAAGATGCAAGTTTGAAGATAAATGGAATAGAATTAATAAGCAGCAGTAATAGCTTTATAATTGAAATTGCATAGACATTAGCGGTACATAGGGTGTTAGTAATAATATTAATTATTTGTTAACTGTAAGACAAAGTAATAAAATTAGAAATCAAAAAGGTTAGTTGTTCACATGCAGATCTAGGAGGGCATTTTGTAACAGAAATAATTGCTTTTGCTTCATCCTCAGGGTGATGCTATCTGTGTCTAATTGTTTTTTCTCAAGAAAGCAGAGCAATCTAAAATTCTAAGTAATGCACAGCAATTGTAGGGGTGAAAATAACCACATTTTAGAAACCTCTTACAGCATCCTAGCCCAACACTGTGAAAGAAATCAGTGCTGCTAGGAAGGGTAAAGATAAATGGAATTACTTTTCTATTAGAAGTATAATAGTCTTTATTAGTTAGTTATGTGTGCCTAGAATAGATCAGCTGTCAGGGAGAGCAAGTAGATGAACATGTACCTTGTGAGCTGTCAGGAGCAGATCAGTGTGGGTTTTTTCAATAATAATTACCCCCTTTCAGAGAAATGTTTTAGACAAAAGCACAGATGCTTTATTAATGGTGCCTTTTGTGCATAAGGATGAATATTCCAGGGTTAGTTTTTCATTTTTTTGTGTAAATGTAATACCGTATTTACATAAAATGCTGTTAGGAAATGGTGTCATTCGCAGTTAAAGCTTGCATAATAAAATTGTTTGTCAGGGATTTTATTTGACTGAAGTTTTTTATTTTTGCTAGCAGCTCAGAGGGGCTGCAGCTTGCTTTCAAGCCTGGCAATGCCCTTGCCCTCTGCAAGCCATAATGCAAACAGCTGCCCTGGGATTTGGTGTGGCAGGGCATGTATCTTTTTTTGCACCCTGACCATTGCTCAAAGGTGAAGGCAGCTGTTTGCCTTCTTGTGGTCAGAGGAGCTCTTTGAGCACCAGATTCACCATTCTGGCACAGTTTAATACTCTGTCTGGTCTGACAGCTTGATTGAGGTCTTGCAGCAAGTAATTCTTGGTAGTCTGGGGGCCACTCGGGAGTCTGAATGGAGCAGCTGTGAACTTGGTCAGTTCTGGTGGGGGCTGGACTTGGCAGGGGAAGGGTTTAAATATGCAATATGTTGAACCCTTCTGTGGTGGGTAGACCCTGGCTGCATGCCAGGTACCCACTAAAGCCTCTCTATCACTCCTGTTCATAATTGGACAGGGGAGAGAAAATATACTGAAAGGTTCATCTGTTGAGATAAGGACCAGGAAATAACACTCACTGATTACCATCAGGGCAAAACAGATTAAACTTTGGGATATTAATTTAGTTTATTACTAAAAAAATCAGAGCAGGATATTGAGAAGTAAAATAAATCTTAAAAACGCTGTCTCCCCTCACCCCTCCCTCCTTCTCAGCCTCTACTTCATCCCCACCAGTGGTGCAGGGAGACAGGGAATGGGGGTTATGGTCAGTTCATCACAAGCTGTTTCTGCCACTGCTCAGGGAGAGGAGTCCTTCCCCTCCAGCGTAGGGTCCTTCCCACAGGAGACAATCCTCTATGAACTTCTCCAGTGAGAGTCCATGCCATGGGCTACAGATCTTCACAAACTGATCCAGCATGGGTCTCTTTCCACAGGGTGCAGTCCTTCAAGGACATGCTCCAGCATGAGTTCCCCACAGGGTCACAGGTCCTACCAGGAGACCTGCTCCAGCATGGGCTCCACTCTCCATGGGTCCAAAGATCCCTGTCAGGAACCTGTCCCAGCATGGGCTTCCCTCAGGTTCACAGCCTGTTTCTGCCACTGCTCAGGGAGAGGAGTCCTTCCCCTGCTCCAGTGTAGGGTCCTTCCCATAGGAATCATCTACCACAATATCACAGGATCATCTACCTGCTATGGTGTGGGTCTCATCCATGGCCTGCAGGTAGATCTCTGCATCCCCATGGTCCTCCATGGGCTGCAGGCTCACAGCTGCCTCACCATGGTCTTCACCCCTGGCTGCAGGGGAATCTCCACGCTAGTGCCTGGAGCACCTCCTCCCTTCTCCTTCTTCACTGACCTTGGTGTCTACAGATTTGTTCCTCTCACTTGTTCTCCCTCTCTGACTGCAATTATAGCTGCACAGGTGTACTTTGATCTTTGCTACTGTAACTCTGCACGTTGGACTTAGGACTGAGCCTTTACAGAGCTTTGTCTAATCATATTTAATTTAATTTTGGCACTGAAGCCCAGTGACACAGCAATGTGTGCAGCAGAACAGGACTCTGGATATGGTGCTGAGCTAGTGCTGGCAGCAGCAATAAGAAGACAGCCTGCTTGATTATGGTTTTCAGGGCTGTCTAGGGACTGGCTTTAGATCAACTCCCTTAGGAAAATCATATCCCCACCACAAAAAGCAGAGAAGTGCTAAATTTCTTGGGAGACTTACTGTTGGGGTCTCTTACTACACACTGCTGGTAGGCGGTATAAGAAGCTGTCCAAGACTGTTGTAAAATATTTATGGCATTGCTGCTGCTCTCCTCCATGGAGCATATGAACGAGATCGCCATTTCACCCAGGTTGTGTAGGTATTTACTGAGCTAATATCCACACACCAATATATCAGCTATGGGCCCAGTTTGATTGATACAGAAATAATCATTGTGTCTGCACGTTTTTGTAAACAATGGGAACAATGGTATGCATACAGAAGCTGAAAGACATGTATTATGAATGTGTTGTAAAATCTTTTAGTGCTTCTTCTTGTGAATATATTAGTCTGAATGTGACAGGATTTATCAGGAGTCCAGAGAACAGAAGAGAAAAATAATTAACATTGTGTTCTTGTTACTGATATCACACTTTAAAATCTATTGAAGGATAGATAGGGGTTTGTGAGAGGGTATTTGTTTTTCTTCAACTTTATATGAAGTACTGGAAAATTACTGTAGCTAGAGGCAAGTTGTTGATCTTGGTCAGTCCTGGATCTGGCTGGGTTGAAAAGCTTTCTGGTGCTAAGTTGTCCAAAGCCTCAGTATATGGACGTAGTCACCTATCCCTGAGATTCTGGTAAGGAAAAGATTCCCTCTCCTTCCTCTTTCTGTCTCTCTTCCCTGTCTCCAACAGCCCAATCATGAGGAATGTATGGGAAATTTCACTCCTTTCTGCAGCACTGTGTTTGTGGTCAATTGCTAGGATCATTTAGATACCTTTCTCTAACAAATTCAGTAGATTTCACTGCTAGATGCATCGTATCAACTTGACAGTGTAGCAGCTTTCAAAATAGCAAGTATTTTTAGATTCTTTGCTGTCATGTCAAACCAGAGCTTCAGACCTAAATGCTGTGACAGAACACCATTGTTTTTAGCTAATCTCAGGTTTCAGTGTTGCACCAGATTGCCATCCTCAGCTTTGTGTGACTAAGTAATGCCTCTAAAGCATGACAGCATAATAAGATGATGTGTGTGCTATGAGGTGTCTTATGGACAAGTTAGCAGTAAGACAATTCATTAGCTGATGAATCTCGGTAGAACTCTTGCCCTTTTTCTCATGAGAATAGTGTTCTTTATCTCACAACATGAAGTAGAAACAGACCAAAATAGCAACAAGTTATTTTGTCTAGCTTATATGCAAAATCTCTACAGCAGTGACTGTCAAACTGAAGCTACATTTTATTTCTGCAGCTGTTTCTTCAGTGCTCTAACATTATTATTAATAGTACCTGTCACCTGTACAGCACCTCAGAGTTGTAAGTAGTTTGAGAAACATTATACAAACTTTGTGGAAAGCATCAAAAATTAATTAAACACTCAACTTCTTACTGGCTAAACTCAAAATTACTTCGTAGCCTGGCGTTGCCTTTAGCTTAACGAAACAGTCTTCCAGACAGCTATTTCCCTGACTTACTTTATATTTATGTTTTTGCTAAATCACTCCCATTACAAGTTTATCACATCTAGACCAGAAAGGCACTACTGAAAACAGTATGTGGAATTTCTTTGTCCAACTTTCCAGGCTACTTTAATTAAGTTAATACACTAAAGTGATTCTGAGCAAACACAGAAGCACATCTTGCTGGTAGTGCTAAAATGCTGCTAATAGCTGTAGAAACTCCTTACAGTTAATGATTCTTGTTGATCTTGGTGAAGCAATAGTAGCAGCAGAGATCTCAGTGTAGAAAGCACTCTGCCTCTTAGCATCATTTTTATCAGCTTATCATTTTAAATTGCCACCAAGCAGATGATGTGACAGGAAGAGTTTGAGCTATTCTTACAGTACCACCATGATTACAAAGCTAGAAAAAATATGTAGAAAAAAATGCATGCTGGAAATAAATTTGAAAACTTCTGACATTCATTTGCATTTCTGAAGGCTCTCTCAACATGGGTGGTTTCTATCCAGGGTAGAACACACGGTTCTGTTAATATATTTTTTTCTCTTTTTAAATGAAATTGTGAAGCCTTGACAGCCTTTAAGCTTTTGTTGTCACCTCCTAAATTCCCCCCAGTGTGAGGCCAGGCAGAGCCCTGAGGTGCTGCAGAGCCCTGGCCAAGAGTCTTTGCCAGCACCTGAACCAGTGGAATAGCCTACCCAGCCCTGCCTGCTGGGCCCCCTTCCTCCCATATGCTCTCATAAATCAGCTTATATGAAAGCATTGAGATTGTAAAACCATTGTTCTGTAACACAAAACCAGGTACCCAAAGTTACAATAGTTATAAAAAATGCCGAATGCAATTTCTGCTTATTCAAAGCTCCCACTTGGCCCTGAGGGAATCTGTGCAGTACCAGGCTGGTCTGCCCCCTCCCAGCAGACTCAGAAAGCCTTTATGGTGCTTCTGTTGCATGAGTATTGAAAACAGTTTATGTTTTATTGTAAATTACTGTTATTTGCTACTTCCAGTTTTGCAGTTCCCACTGCACAGAGATCAAGCTCTCAATTTTTCCTTTGCATCCATCAGTGTAAATCAAGATTAACTCCAGTGAAATCAGTCTAACCACAAGTGTAAAACTAAGAGGAATGAAAGGAAAATCAGTCTACAAACTACCAGGGTTTTTTATTTTTAAATAGCAAAATTAATGCTGCTGTTCTGCAGACACAGGGTGACCTGCAAAGTACTAGCTCATGCATTACTAATCTATCTCCATTTAAATGCAGATTTTTGCTCCTAACACAGAACTTCAGGGAAATCCTCTCCAGATAAAGTGTAATAGGATACCAAATGGTGATTCAATATTTCACTTTAGCTTGTGTTTCAGCTTATTGATCTTAATTTTCTATCATTTTGATGCAGCATTTGCCTAGGGGGAAGAGGATTACATTCGCTATAATATGGCTTTTAATTAATAAGTAATTATTTTAATATTCCCCACATCCATGTCAGCAGTGGCAATCTACTTGTATTCCTTTCCTTATTTCTATTTCCAGCGGTGGAAACCAGCACTGTGTGACTTTACATATTTCAGGAAGTAATTGAGACACAGTTGAGAAAAGGAAACATAGCATAAGTATCACAGTATCTGTGGGGCATGCTTCTCATGACAGTGTTTTGTTCTCAGTCACTTGTGGTAACAGTGGTAAGACCATTGCTTTTGTGAAATAAGACATTGCTTTTGCCATATATGACAAGTTTAAGATGAATTTTTTTCTCTGTATATGCCTCCCTCAAGCACTGCTTAAGTGCAGCTTAAAAGATGTACATGAAACCTTGATAGATATTTTATATATAAGCTCTCTTCTCTGAACTGAACTTTAAGCATCCCAAATAGTACAACAGAACATAGAAATTATATTTATAAGTCTACTAGATCATGAATACAGTTATTAAGAAGAATTACCTGATGTTGAGAGTGTTTTTGCAGCACCTAACATGATGACATCCAATCTAGTAATAACTAGGCCACACTATTTCTCAGTTTCCGGGCAGAAAGCCAGCAGCACTAGGACTGCAAACAATGCTTAGGTCTCATTTTCAGTATCATCTACTCAAAAATAACTCCGAACTGTGGTAGAAATATAAGTATGATGAGATTTTAAAATAAATTTTTAGGTTTGGCATTTTTGATTATTTATATAACTTAATTACCTATACGGTGCATTTTGTTAACATTTCCAAATGTTGTTCTTACAACCATAAGATTCATGAATTTTCAAAATTTTACTTCTGAGATTTACATTTTCTACATAGCATCCTAGGATTTGTAGATATATTTTTAAATTATCAGAATAAGAGCAATAAAATAGTGGAAATTGCCAGTCTTAGGGTTACTGAGACCTCTTTTGTTATGTAATTTGGTCAGCAAAACCGTTGTCTGAGAAGTAATGATAATTGTGATTATGGTCCCTTGGGAAGCTCACCTATATGCCGTCAGTTTTCTTCTCTTAAATTATTTCCAACATTCTCAAACTCTGGCAGATTGAAACACCTGCTAAACAAAACAAAAACTGCTAGAAAAACACTCCTCCACTACCTCATCAAAGTCAGTCCTCTCCATGCCCACATTCAGGTCTGAATCAGTGGTATGCTGCAATCCATCAGACAGAAATTTGTTACTGGTAAGAACACTGGGCACACCATCAAAAACTGTCTCATGACAGATTTTGTTGGGTGGGGAGTTTTGGTGGGAGGGGTGGGGTTGAATTGGTGGAGTTTTTTTCTCCCCCCAAAAAAGGCAGGAACAGCTAGTATGTGCTTTTAATATTGAAATCCTTGCTGACTTTATAGATGGAGAGTAATGAAAAAATAATATAGCTACAGTGGAGAAGCTGGGTAGAATATTTTTCTCCTCAACAGTCCATTATCAGTAAACACAGTTTGATTGGAACCAAAGCACTAAACAAAACTTTTAAGGCTGCTGGAAGTAGGGGAAGAGGGGGTTTCAATGAATCACTGATGGGTTTATCCAAATCAACTCTTTAAAGCTCTCACAAAAAACAAGAGACTACTATTGGTCAAAAAGAAGACTTTCAGTGATCCAAAATAAGATTTAATTAGAAAATTATAACATTTCCAGAGTTTTTGAAATTTAGATGTTTTTTTTAATCGCAATGTGTAATCTTTTATTAAAATTGGATTTGGTAACCAATTATAGCAAAACTATAAATACTAAATATTAGAAAATAAAAAGGTAGTATTCTTTGGAATGTGTTTCATGAAAAGTAATCTCAGTAGTGAAAATGGGTGTGTAATAGGTTATTTTTTCCCCAAGACATAAGTTCGTGCTAGGATTTAACAAATAAGACTGAAATTCATTTTTTAAAAAGGGAATGGATCAGGTATGAACTTCCCACTTCTTTGACCTTGTAAACTTCCATCAGAATACATGACACAGCAGGAAGTTTGCCTAGCAGCAGTAGGTATGCGCATCCTTTTAGTTCCTTTACTGGCTCAAACCTAGTTTTTCACATTAATTACTGTTCATTTATTGAATGGAAAACATGCATTTTTAATTATGTTCGTTGAAATGTTGGCTTGTTGTGAAACCAAGTGCTTGGAATTGGTCCATTTGAACCACGTGAATCAGCAATACTGTTTTATAGTTTTTGCATTTTTTCATTTCAGCATTTCAAACATCCTTGTGCAGAAGAAAACCCGATAGAGCAAGATTAAAGGCTCCATCTAGCGGGCAAGAATTTTCTACTGAAAGGGGAAAAAATGGCTCTTGTTTTCACTTGATTTTATGAGCTAAGAAATATGGCTTTAGATTTGGTTTCATTAAGCTGCCATGTTGTTGTTAATTCTTGCCTTCTGCAGAGCCATTATTTTATATGCAAAGCTGTGAAACATTAAGTATTATTCTGAGTCTTGAGCAAAAAGCAATAAATGATACTAAATGAGTGGGTTTATACAGCAGTTCATCAACAAAGTTCTTCCTCCCCACCCCCTTCAATTTTCAATATATAGTAACCAAAAAAGGTAATTTGTGTGTCAACAAATGTTTTAAAGTATTTAAGTTTTTTTCCTTCTTAAAACTGACTAGAAACATCCATAACTTGACCACAGCACTTAACACAGTATTTTGGGAGTATTTTTATACAGGGAACTCTACCCATCTATTACCTCATCATTAAAGGACTTGTTTACCTGCAAACAGTAGGTAAACAGTGAAATCTGTTTTCTGTCAAGTCACAGCCCTAGTGGCCTCTGTTGTGTCTTCCAAAGGCAAACACCAAAACTCATTCATCCTGGCAATTATCTAGGAGCCTGTCTGGTACTGTTATGGGTAAAAGCATCCTGACAGAATCTAGCACCTTTATTTTAGGTACACAATTGATACAGTAAAACAGTACTTTTTTTCCTTTCTTTTCTCTTTGCTGAAGTTCTGCACTGCATTGCAGCTATGCTCCCAGCTCCTGAACTTCAAATGGCTGGACTCTTCCATTTGCAGTAGTGAAACTTGGGTGTTATCTTCTCATTCCAACAAATTCAGCTAGGAGCGGAAACCTCCAGTTCACTTCAAGCTAGTAACAAACGCAGGAGCAGGAATATGTAGAAGCAAGCACAGATTTGGAAGAGGAGACACTGAACTAGGTCCTGGCTTTTGTCCAACTGTCCCTCCTTTTAAAGCTATAGAGCGTGGCAGGATCAGTTCCTCCTGTGCAGCTTCCAGCAAGGGGTAGACACTGTAACAGGCACTGTAGTAATGCACGACACCCAAGTTTGCTACAGCCAGCGTTCATATCCAACACTGGAAAGTGCATCTCCTGTACAAACCAGAAAACAGAGCTTACTAAGCTGTTTTGCCCTCCTTCTGATCACAGGGAGATCTCCCTTTGCAGTGGGGCACTTGATAGGAAATGCAGAAGATTTTTACTTGGGTATTACTGCACGATTTGGAAATTTTGATAGGTCACACAGACTTGATCTTCCTGAACATTTCTCTGCAGCTGCAGCTCTCATTGTATCCTCCAAGGAAATGTTTTTCTGAGGTGCCTGTTAGTAAGAGCTGTCCTTTGGCTTGTTTTACAGGCTAAAGCAAAGGATTGTATTAGAGTTCTTACTCTGAACCTTTCTATGAGCAAGGACTAACTCAGAACTGAGTAGCTCTGGAGTGCCTTTGAGGAAGTTGATATGTTTGCAACATGCAAACGATGCTATCTCAAAAAGGGAAGAAATTAAGGTAAAACTTAAACTGCATGTTTTGGTATTTGTTGGAGTAATGCTGCTTGGTTTCTAATGTACATGAATACCTACCTCACTAGGCATGCAACAGAAGAACAGATGCAAATCTCTTAATTCAAAGTTGTTAAATATTATCACTTTTAACAGGTGGCCTTTGGTCTAGAACTGCTCCTGTTTTAAAAGATTATAGACTTGTTGCTGACCTAAAGCAAAACCCAAGTTTAAAAGTACAGTGAGATCCTCTTTGTTTTACTTTAAATACTTTTTCTACCACCAGTACTTGAACTGATCCTAATGAAATACAAATTTCCAGATGTGAAACTCTGAGGACTATCTGACAAACTGCTTTTTTAATCATCTGCTGTAAACTCAAAATATTAATCTCGGTATTAATTTATTGCCTCTACAGGTCATTGAGAAGTCTCATACAAGCCTTCTATTAGAGTATGTTTGGCTGGCTTATTCAGCTTTTTTGTTCTTTGCAGGAGCAGTGATCTTCGAAACAAATGCACTGATGTGCATTTATTATTGTAGAGAACACTAAGTCTCTCTCTTATTTTTCACAGCCAACCAGGTGCTGAAGTTTGGAACACTCGTCAGTACTTCCAACACCTATGACAACTCCGGGATTGTGACCATCGAGACAGACAAACCTTTGCTGTGGACAATGGCTATCAAGAGATAAGATCAGCTACAGCTGCCTTTTCTGATCTGACACAACTCAAATTACTACAAAATTTCACCGAATCAAGACAGTAAAGCTGTTGCAAAAGATGTAAGCAGGCACTGATTTTATGTGCTGTAAGCAGGCACTGATTGAATGGAAAACAAGTCTGAAATAAAAGTCACTTAAGATTGAATCAAAATTCCTTGCAACAGAGTACTTCATTCTGGTACCTCACACTACTTAATCAGAAGATGCATGAGCAGCCACTCAAGACAATCATGAGCAGAAATGAATGTAAAGAAACTGCTACTGCTTATCTGGTTAGTTCAGGCTACTTTTACAAAGTATTTTATTCCAATACCGAACTATTTTTTCCCCTCTTGCCAAAAGGAAATACAGCACCCAGTTACACACAGTGTAACTGTATTACAAAGTGATAGCACTAAGATTAACTAATCTCATTTTTCTGTCCTGGATTGTAGGTGCTGGTGAAGAGTTCTCAAGAATAATAATTGAACTTTCCTACTTAGGAAGCAAGTTAGTGTACTGAAGAAGCTTCAGTTTTGCTGTAATACCAGTATCAGATATCCCAGTATTAACTGCCATTTTACCTTCTGCAAATACCAAAAGCTTACAATAAGGTTTCTGGAGTGAAATAAATGCCTTAATCTGAGGAGGAAGAGCATTGCATCTACCAAAGCTTTTGCAGGCTTAGTTCTTAAAATCAAAATATACAATCATTTAAAATAATGAAAACTTCCAGGTCAACATGCAGAGGCCTTTTTATAGTTCTACATACAGAACAGGGCCCAAAATGGTTGTATATCCTACTCAACATGTGAGCAAGTTGTGGATCTGCTGAAGGACTGATTAGTGTCTGTGACAACTAAATTATCCTCAAATGGTAAACCTCAGTAATCAAGTATGTTTGCATTTTTTGATTTTACCATCAGAATAAGGACTGGAAATGAAACTTCTTTATTTGATGGAGTTTTCTTCCTGTCAAGTACATACTATAACCTAGCAGGACTTCCAAATGCAGGAAGGAATTAGTGATAATTGCCATACACTTTTACATCACCACTTGAAAAGATACAGAGGTGCTGTTACCTTGCTGTCACCTTGCTGTCTGCTTTTGCTGGAACGATGCTGTTCCAATGCTTAATTTACTGGTTAGTAAACAGCTCCTGAAGAGACATTATACAGCTGTCCTCCTTGGAAGCTTTCCGTATTTGACTGGACAAAATCTAAGCAACCTTATCAGAATGCAACACAGACGCAGCTTTGAGCAGGACATTGGACTAGAGACCTTCCAAGCTCTCTTCCCAACTGATCGATTCTACTACAGTTAAAAGAAGTAACAAAACAAGCAAAACACACAACTACCGTTACCAAAAGAGAAAAAAAAGAAATCCTGTAGACAGGTATGATGACATACACTTTAAAAGAGAAATAAGATGACAAGAATGTTTGAAAACCCAAACTGAACTTGTTTAATATCAAACAAATTAAAGCTGTGAAATCTTCGCAGCAGGTATCCCAACTGTCTTCTTCATGATGAATATTCAGCCACCTCTGTTGAGAGAACAAAGTAATCAGTTTCAACTAATGACGTATTAGTAGTGATCCCACCTGAAGTCTAATTTATCCTCCCACCACTGCCCTGTTAAGATAACCATTACAATTTATCTCCCATTTCCAAACACTCCTTGCCTAGATGACCACTCTTACAGGTATGAGAAAGTCACACATCACAGACACAGAAGGTATTTAACCTCTTCTAGTGCAAGAAAGGGGAATCACATCAGCTCTGGAGAATATGAGGAATTTTAATTGGTACTGGTAATGTCAGTACCATGGTGCCAGTCAACTTGAAGTTCAAGCTTTTCGTGATGTAACATTCATTCCAAAAGGGATTTTACAGAATGCAGTTACATGTAAAACAAAGTTTCAAACATACCTAGCACTCAGTAAACGAAACAAGACCAACTTTGTTCTGTGCCCTGTCATCCTACAGCACACCCACTCAGTTTTCTTTACCTGACTGTCCATCCATTTACTTTGGATGCCCAAATTACAAACTGGAGAATGTAAGAGTATATAAGATCCAAATAAGGTAAACGTTCTATGATCAAACATACACTGAGAAACTGGAAATCAAAATATCTGATGTTCAGTTTTGAAGCAGAATACTCAGAAAAAAACTTAAGAACTATGGATCTAATACTTTGCAGCAAGCTGAATTAACAACCTACTTGTTCATAAAGTTATTTGAATCAAGTAATACTTGTCAGATTACACTAACACGTGAAATGCAGAGACACTAAAGCAACACTTGTCCTGTAGGACTCACTAATGTCTGCTTAAAACTGAACAGGTAAAAGTTTAGTGAAACTGAAGGTCATATTCACTTACACAATTATATTGTTGATTGGGATATGGATCAGTTTGACAAAGAAACCAATAAATCCCATTATCGCGAAGCCTATTGCTGTTGCCATGGCAATCTTCTGGAACTCTGCAAAAAACCAAAAAAAAAATTGTCAGGAAGCCTCATGTGTGGCATACAGACGTGCACTGCAGTGACCAAAGGAGAGATATCTCTTTACAGAACTACCTTAACACTGCAAACACTTCAAAAACTGAACAGATGCTGAGAAATAAATCCACTTTTTCGGAAGACAGATGAGATTTTCAGAGAGAAGATGCTGATTTCCACGAGGAATGGTCAATCACAATCTTTTTTAAATAAGCAGAAATACCCACAGATCGTGACAATTCATGGAACATTTATCCCCTTATCTTTCCTTTACATCCCTACAAGCCCTGAAAGTAATCCCCAATGCAGCATCGAAAATGGAAAATAGGCATTTATGTCTGTCACTGGAAGACAGCACCATAAGTCTCTGCAAAAATAAAGTACTTGGGACATTTTCAATTATTGTAGGAGAGCAACTCTAAAGTTGACTAAGAAGGTCAAGGTCTCCTCAAAAACCTGCCAGTCTGACAAGGAATGAAGTTCCTTATGGATCTCAAAAGTTGCTAGCAAACTTAAGTCACAGACCTGTTGACCCTGAGCATGTGAATAAAGCACTCTAACTATCATTAAGGATGACCAGTTGCATTCCAATTATAGTTATAGCTTCTCTCCAGGGCCTCTCTAGTCTAAAACGTCATCTTCCTTACTGCCAGCAACAAAATTCTTCCTATCCCAATGAGACTGACAACCGTGGACCACTGAATTTCAGCAACTTCGCCTCTCTCGTAAGGTGATTTTTAGTACCACTCACACACCTACATACATACAGAAAAGAACAAGTTTATTATAGCCAGAACCTTAAACTAACTGACAATTAGACAACTAAAGCTCAAGTTTAAGTCTCATATTGGCAGCTGAGAAACTCTACAGCAAGTGAATCAACAGAAGCGGTGTATGGAAAGACACCTGCTAAGATACAAGATGAAATAAGGATTGTGTTCTGGTTTTTTGTGTGCTTTACCTTTCCTGTCAGGCTTGGTGCATCTCTTAACAAGTCGTATGGAGTCTTTTACAAACTGACGGCTGGGTTCCACAAATTGCATTACCTGATCCATGATTACCTGCAAAGACAAACACAATTAACCTTGATGGTTCCACATATATACTGAAAACCGAATTTTTTTAATTACAGAAGTAGCAGTTACCTACAAAATTTGTTAAAGGCTTACGATAACTTAAAATGTCATATTCCAACCTAATATACTTTCACTTTGCAGGAAATGAAAACACTGTATCAGTAAATAAACATGAGGGCCTATTTCTGACTGCAAAAGTTAAAATATGGAAAATTATGCCTTTCAGCACAGAAGAGGAAAACAACAGCTCCATCACAGATTGGCTTTTCAGCTTTCCTACGCCGTGTTTCTGAGAACACCACCGAAAGCGTCTAAACAGACAAAAGCCCCCGGTTTCAGGAGACGCCCCTGCCAAAAGCTGCCGGGGGTCGGTGAGCAGGGGGGAATGCTGCGGCCGAGCCTCCTTCTCGCCACAGGCGAGTGCCAGCACTGCTCCCGTAAGGACAGCGGGCTGCAGGGATGGCTCTGCGGCCATCCGTGCCTGCGGACCCCCCGGCACGCCGCTCCCGGTACGCAGCCGGCCGCTCTCCCGTCCCCGGCGACTCCCTTTCCCCTCACTACGGCCGAGTCCCTCCCTGCCCGCCGCAGTGCCCCCATCGCCGGCCCCGGGCGCTGCCCAGCCCCTCATCCCTGACCCCCGACTCCCGGGCACTCCCGGACCCCGCGCCGCCCTCACCGCGGGCCGAGGGACACGTCGCACTGAGCGGCCGGGAGCGTGACGTCACGGCGGGCGGGGCGGATTTTGAGTGCAAACGGAGGATTTTCGGGGCGGGGTTTGACTTGGGCTTTTTCCCGTTCCGGTTCCCGGCGCCTCTCGCTCCTCCCGCCTCGCCGGCGGGGCAGGCTACCGCCGTGAGGGCAGAGCCGCCTCGCTGCGGCCTTTCCGTGCCCTTGGAGCTTTGGGATCCAAGAGCCTCCTGGCGGGAGATAAAGGGAACAGAGTCTCCCCGGCAGTCAGCAACAGGACGAGAGGACATAGCCTCAAGCTGCGCCAGGGGAGGTTTAAATTGGACACTAGGAGGAATTTCCTCACAGAAAGGGTGATCAGATGTTGGAGCAGGCTGCCCAGGGATGTGGTGGAATCACCGTCCCTGGAGGTGTTTAAGGAAGGACTGGCCGTGGCGCTCATGGTCTGGTTGGCAAGGTGCTGTTTGGTCATAGGTTGGACTCGATGATCTCAGAGATCTTTTCCCACCTAATTTATTCTCTGAATATGCCTGTCGCATGTGTTGTTCGATGAAGGGATGGCAAAGAAACAAAACCCAACCAATCAAGGAGAAAAAAAAAATGTAAAATTTGTTCAGGCTGTGATTGCCCATGAGCCAGAGACCCATTGATTTGTAGGAATGCTCAAAGGTGGGAAAGCTCCGGACATTTCAGCGCCACAGGTGTAGCACATGACACTTCCTTGCATGAGGGGGAAGAGACTGTCACTGCCTAAAGGGAGCACTTCCTTGCTGCTTCCTCTTGTAACAGGTAAAGGAAGAACAAAGACAACATGGATTTATTTTTTTTTATCCTTACTTTGCTTTCGATGTTACTGGTTTTGGTCTAGAGCTCTGTTCCTAGTTGGCTGCCACCTTTGAGTTTATATTGAGTTTCCAAAGCTTATTAATTATTTGTCAGACTATGGGGCCTCTGCGGCCAGTTTTAGCAAATGCTGTGCTGATCTCAACTCCCTGTTGCATTTAAATGTGCACACAGTATTTTCTGGGCTTACATTTTTGCTGACAGCCTTCATAACAGGTAAAGTACCATCACATCAGAGTAGGGCAGTAGGGAGTTGTTGGTCATTCCATGGGGTTTTTTTGGCAGCCACCTTCATTGTCTCTGCCCACAGGGCGGGTCCCTCAGTGTTACTGATCTCCTTCAGAGATGAGCTCTGTACTTGGCTTTGGAGGGTTATTGGCTTGAGGTGCCCTACAAATTTTCACCAAAAGTCCATCTTTGGATTCAACTTTGCTTTGAATGAAAATTCATGGAGCTCTGTTCTTCAGATGGGGCCGTAATTTTGGTGGCCAAATTCTGCTGGATCTTTTCCATTGGCACACCAGCACAGAAAGCTTAGAGTGTCAGTCAGGCCTCCCACAGTAGATATGTGTCTAAATTGTTTCTTGTTTTTGAGGCCAGTTTGCAGTCTGCAAAGATAGAAGGAAGAGGAGAGGAAGTTCCCCAAGGAAAGCAGCAAAGAGCCTAATAGCCATAGGTGCACTGTGTGGTGGGGCAGAGTAGGTTGCTGAATGAGAATCCATATGTATAGGCATCTTTGTGGGTTTTGTCTTACTTGTTTTTTTCTTTCAGTGTCACAGATAAATGCTGGAGACTACCTACAGAGGAAGCTCACATTTCCAGCTGTGCTGCATGAGGAGCCTTGCTGTAAACCATCCCTGTAGTGGATGGAATCAAAAGGCACTGATTGGAAAAAAATTAACCTGATAAAAGAAGACATGTATGAAACAGTTCATGACACAGACTTCTGGTTGGATTAGATTTTTATGTAAAAAAGTATTAGCTGAAATAAAGCTTGTCCCCCAAAAAACATCTATTTTAAGTTGTTTTTCCTGGGGAGAAATTTTCTGGAGAAACATAGCAAATCTTGCCTGGTTTAACAGTGTGGCTTTGTCCTGAGTTTGTACTATGGATTCTCTAGAGTAGGGTAGGAGGTATCAATTGTCCTGTCTCACCTTCCTTCACTCTGCCATGATGAGCTCCTCTTTGCCTGCCAGGCTTCAAGTTTGGACTTCAGCAGCTTAGGGGAGAGGCAGAGTCCTGATTTGTGCCCAGAAAGCATTTGCTGTTCTCCTCAAAGTATTTTCCAACATTTATGGATTTTTGTATTGTCCTTTGTTACTTAGACTTGGTCTTCATGGCAACTATGTTACTGTTCTGTATATATTTACAAAGAGCCACCTGCATTTACAAAAGATAGGGAAAGGTTTACATCTCCTTGGCATGTGTATTTTTTTCACTGAAAGCTAGACAGTTGTTTCTACTTCTTTATGATTCTTGCAAGGTTGGGGAAGAAAGTGATGTGCTTGCATGTGTGAATTTTCATGGCAGTTTTGCAAGTCTGCATTTATGGCAGTATCTAAGCAGTACATAACCATTCCCTCAACAATAAAAAAGACTATTGTTATCCTTTGTAGTAGTGTGCTAGTGCTCACTTGCTTCTGAATATTGCTGAAGCTGAAGCAGCACCTCGGGGAAAGGGACTATGCATGCTCCAGGAATGAGAGCATACATCATCCTATGTATGCTCCAGGGATGAGAGTTCTTTTGATGAGAGTTTTACTTTGCATATTTACACATTTTGGTTTGTAGTGTTTCTTGTCCTTTGGAGGACATGAAAGATGCTTTTAACTATTGGCATGTTAGACTGTTGTGTGGCATCCATCCCCCTGGATCTGGACACTTATGCATGGAGAGTGAGATCAGCCTCCTCTTCAGCCTCTCCCATTCCATGCTGCCTGCCTGCCATAGCGCAGATCCCACTGCAGACTGCAGAACATGGGATGGCAGGAGCCAGAAAGCTGCTGGCAGCTGCAGCAAACATAGTTTTGGGATCAGCTGGAGAGGAGAAAAGACACAGTCTTCAGTATGAGAGGCAGCTCAGCCGCTGTATGCTGGGATGCCGCATGTGATCCCCAAGTGGTGTGGGAAGGACAGAGTAGTAGGTCTGTCTGAACAGGTCTCCAAGCTTCCCTGTTTCCCTGTGGGGTATAACACCATATTCCCTACCCTGCCTCAGGGGGAAGGCTCCCATTCCCTCCAGCCCCAGGCAAAGGGGAAGAGCAAAGTGGCAGGTCCTGCTCATGCTCCAAGGCTGGCGCTGCCTGGTCTCAGCAGGAGCTCCGTGGCATGGCTTCACTCTCTGCATCCCAGAATGGGGAGACCTCGCAGTCTGGTTTTCTTATTTGAAGGATTACTGCCCACACGCTAGAAGAAAGTACTTGTTGTGGACTTGTGTCGTTTCCTGTGGTTGCACAAAAAGTGATACTTTGGTATATGAAGTCTTGCTGAATTATCTCCTTCCCATCCCATGATGGACTGCAGGAATTGAGTTGCTCCCCTGTAGGAGGAGCCGGAGGGATGAGTGGGTGGGCAGAAGTCACAGCCAATGCTGTGCCCAGGATCTCTTAAGCCTGCCTTGTGGCAGGCCATGAGGCATTAGGACTGGAGGAGGTAAGGCAAAATGTTGGCTTCTTCCCCAAGGGGGTTTTTGGGGGGGATGGACTGTTACAGAAGAGCAGCATTTGGGGACAATCTGACTGTCCTTCATGAATTTAAGGGGCAAATCATTATCCCAAGAGACAGCAAAAGTGAAGAAAAAGAGTAAGAAAACTGGGAAGGTGGCCACTTGTGGACTTAGGTATGTGAGGAAGATGGGCCACTGCAGACAGTGGGCATCTGCATATGGTCTGGGTCAGAAAACAGAGAGAGCAAAGACAACACAGCAGCAGAGGTTTACAGCCCAAATGGGAATAAGGTAGGGAAAGAAGAGAGAGAGGAGAAAGCAAGGTGATGGTGCAGGAAAGGTTAAGGGATGTCCTTGTTGGAAAGTGCTGCAGGTAGCGTTCTCACATTTTCAAAGGGAGCAGCATAGTAGCCCCATTGACTGAAGCCATGCTAATGCTCCATTGTTTGACAGTGTTGTTGAATGACTAAATAACTATAAAATTCAGTCTTCGTAAATTGCTAAGATATATTGGACTTTTATTTTTTTAATTCTACATTATCATAAATGTGTTTGATTAATTTATATCTTGAAAAAACATTGGAATATCTAT
Source organism: Lichenostomus cassidix (assembly GCF_008360975.1). NCBI lineage: Eukaryota > Metazoa > Chordata > Aves > Passeriformes > Meliphagidae > Lichenostomus > Lichenostomus cassidix. The sequence goes on from NC_139482.1 coordinate 51,279,048, forward strand.
GTGCTTCTGACATTTAAAAATTAATTCTAGCTTTTCATTCCCCTAAACAATCCAGAGACTCCATTTGGACTTGATAAGCACATCTGCATGATTTACGATAGGAAGAAAGATTATTTCCCTCTTCAGTATCTCCACAGATGCCAGGGAAGAACATAAATGGGGAATTAATGTTAGGAAGGAAATGATAGCTCAGATTCGGGGGTCAGGAGGAAATGATGAAGTGCTTGTGTTCCGTGTCTTGGAGTTTAGCCTCATTAATTATAGAAAGGCCACTAGATCAGACTTTAATGCCATGGTTGTGAAAGGGAATGTCTCTAGTCTGAAGCAGCCAACAAGCCCCATCTTTTGATTTGTGCTGCTTAATATTCAGTGGAGATGAAATGTGGGGATGAGGGAGAAGTGCTATTAAAATAGATTTTTACCAGTGTTGGATTTATTGTGTATAATTTTAAAGATGACCTTTTTAAAAAAGGCTGTGTTCAATTTTATTTGAAAGAGAGCACTTGGGAGATTTGTGTCTGTATAATGTTAGACACAATATGAGAGAAACAAGGGCAGTATACTAAAATGGCATTGCTAAATGATACTTCAGACTAAAAAAGGTCTGAAGAGAAGGTTTCTACATAGCAGAAGAAATACAAGGAACTTAACAGGGGAATAATAATTCCTCCATTAGTTGTTCAGGTCAGAGAGAGAAAGAAAAATCAAATGCTTACTAGCTTCTCTGAGACAGTGATTGTAACAGTTTGTTTTAACACAATTGCTACTGATGGCTGTGGTTTCGTTCTTTAAGGTGCATCACTTTTTAAGTTCTTCATTTGTTTTCTGAGGGGTTTTTTGCTAGTTAATAGTATTCTCCCATAATTTTTGGGCTCATCCAACAAAATAAATCAGAAAAGGAACTTCGATAAGCAGTGGGCAAAATAATGCTTCCTCTTAAGTCTTGCTCTGGTAAATAGCAGTTGATAGTACAGGCCTTGTCCCTAACTTTGTAATTTCACATGAAGATTTTTGTATATATTAACAAAAAAACTACTGAATCCTTCTTAGAAAAAATGCTAAGAAGTAGTTGTGGAAATACTAATTAGCACTTCAGATTTTTAAAAAAGGGGGGACGGGTGTGCAAATTAAAACTGGAAATACTCTTTAAGATGATTTTTTTTCTTCCAGAGGACAAAATTTGATTAAAAATGAAGTGATAGTTTTCATTTTATAGCAAGAATATGTCAGCAGAAACATTTTTCAGGGGTTCTGTGTGTGTGTTCACATATTTAAAAACGGCTTTCCAAAGTCTGGCAGTGGATGTGTGTATTATACACAAGGTTCAATCATACAGTGGACACAGAAGCAGCAGCGAGCAGAGTGTATTGAACTGTCTGCTCCTGTCTGCTTCAAGCCAAGATGACAGAGCAACCAACATACTTGGTAACTATGAACAAGCAGCTCATCCCTGCATGGCTGCAGTGTCAGAATGTTGATTGAAAATCACCCTTTCATGATGAAGTCTTGTTTTACTTTGTTTTGGCTTATCTGCACTTAGTTTGTGAAGCATGGCCCATAGTCCTTTTCAGCATTTTATACATGGAGTAACCTAAACCTTTCCCTTCTGTGATGTTCCAATACACCTTCTACTCCATTTGTGGCTCAGGATGTCTGTTCCATTCCATGTATTGGGATCATGACCCGTCGTTGGGGTCAGCTGAACTGGGCCCCAGTTCTGCTATCATTATATGCATTTTTGTCTAAAAGCTCTTTCATTACATGTTGTCCCTCCCTGAGGTCCAGGATCCCAGCTGGCTAGGAGCGTGGGCCAGAATGCTGTCTTTTTCTTTTGAGGGAAAAGATGTTTCTTCAGCTTTTTCCTGCTGTAAAACTAAAAATTTGAGAGAAGTTGAGAGACACTGCTTTATAAGGATGAGAACCATTCGATGGGTAGGGCGAAGTGAGCAGCTGAAAGGATGGAGCTGGACAGGCAGAAAACCTTCCTACCACTAAAACGCAAAATAACTTCTTGCCCTTAGTTCTTTAACATTTTTTTCCCCAGCTGATCTACATAGAGTTGGTTGCCTGCTTGTCTTTTGTTCCTGCCTTCAGGTTAAACAGGACATCTCCCTTGGCCCAGGTTAAACTTGTGGTACTGTTGAGGTCTCCTGAATTTTGCCAAGTGTCTGTGCTAAAGCAGACATGTCACTGATTTGTACAGGAGCTGTGTGCTTCAGGCATGCTGGCGGCATGTGTTTTCTCAAAGGGTGCCTTGGAAACATACTCTAAATATGTAATAACTTGAGCATAAAAGGATCCAGAGGAGTTTGGGTAAGTCAGAATTGAAAATCAGCTTTGGAAGGTTTTATAGGGATGGGAATCGTTCTTGAAACTTCAAAATGCTAGAATTGCAACGTTTCTTTTTTTTTTATGCACTCTTTCACTACACTTCTGAAGGTATTTTTAAATGCCTCCCTTTGCTCCTTTCTGCCCTCACAAATCTTCACTCTCTGTGTTAAAAACTTAAATGGCTCTGGCACTTTTCACTATTTCAGTCTCTGGGTGCCAAGGAACCTTGATAGGACCTGCTGTTCAGTGAGCTAGAGATAGCATCTCTGAACAGTAGACCGTTCGTCTTTAAAGGTGATTTAAGAATGGTCTGGAAGTGTTGGTCACTAGAGAAGCAGTTTTGCTCGGTCACTGGTTGAGAGCGTGATCTTTCTTACATACAACTGGGAACAGGGCAAAGCTGCTTTCCACCTGCAGCATGAAGAAGCTGCAGACCTTTCTTGCTGTTGTCTGGATCAGCAGCATCCTCAGTTAGATTTTTTTGTTTCTGCAGAAGGAATAGTAAGGCTCTGTCGAGTATTCTGTTTCTTTGTCTCACCGGTAATGTTCCAACTCTTTATTGGTGAAAAGGAGAATCACCTGGTCAAGTGATACAAATGTGTCCAGCAGGTTTTCAACACAGAATTGCCCATGTTCCCAAGTCCTGTCAGTAACAGCTGCGACTGGAGCAGGCAATGAAATGTTTGTAAATCTAATTTCTCTCACTTCCTTTCCTACTAAGATAAAAATCAATTACTTCCATTGTTGCTGAAAAGATAGAATCCTGCAAGATGTTGTTGAATTAAAAAATAAATACCTGAGGATCTAGCAATTTCTGCTGCTTTTATTATCCAGGTGTCACTTCTACTTAATCACGGAATTAGTGTTGCAGAACTGTCCAAAATGTTGGAGTAATCAGATTCAGGAAGTTTCATAGTGTGTTCTGCTAACATCATGGCAAGTTTGAGTCTGTTCTCCAACTCCTGAACCAGTTCAAATGCTTGCTTTAATAACGAAGTGGAAACATCTCAATGGCAGCATGTCTGCAATTTTGGCAGCAGGTGACAGCCCCAGGCATTTTTTAATTAGCAGCTTTTTCAAATTATTAGCTAAATTAGTCAAGTATAAAATAAACTTCCCCAAATGATATCTTCAGATTTGAACCTTGCATCTGTCTTAATGTGTGGACATACTGCCATCCAGGTAATGCTATTTCCTGAATTGTGTATCTTCGAGCAAATTAATGGCACATAATCTGTATGATATCTGGGTTACTTTTATAAAATTCATTTGTAAAGCACCTGCCAGCTCTTTGGTACTGGCATTTGTAATATTACAGTTTTCAGTTGTAGTCAACAGCACTTTTTCCTTGTTGCCTGCAACAGAGAACATGATCTCGTATGTATTTTTTAAGTATAAATCATTAATTTTCATTCTCCTGAGTATGCAGATGGAGTAAAAGTGCCTCCTCTGGGCCTGCAAAAGCTGTATCCTGATAAGAACCTAACGCTGAGTCAAGCCATGAAATTGGTATCACAAGGCATTATTGTCCCCATCTTTGGAGTTATTTTGGATTTTAATATTTCACTCTTCTCGCATAAAAATAAGCCTGTAAGAACCTAACACTGTAAAATAGTAAAAATAATTCATGTTATGTAACAGTGTAGCTGATAAACATCACCTGAGAAATTTTTCTGGGCTAAGGAGGCTAAAAGTAGTTTCTTCACACTTTTACCCATGCCAGGCAGAAGCAGAGCATGCTCATAAATGTTCAACCCCAACTCACTTATGAGTGTCCTTTCTGCATCCATTCCTTTAGGACTCTGTCCTCACTCAACCCTAGGCCTGATTTTCACTTTAAAAGAATAGCCTGCCCTTAACTATTAATAACCTGCCCTTCTTGTTACTCCTTTGCGGCTGCTGTCTGAATAAACTGGTATTTAGACTCCTACAAATAGTTTATAGGCCTGAACCTGACAAACACAACGGCCACTGAACATGATGTAATTAATTGTGAGTTAATCACTAAGCTGTTAAAATTCCATTAAATGCTGAAAAATCTATGGCTTGTCTACCGCATAGATTTAAGGCTTTTAAAGGCTAACAAATCTTTGTTATTGTCAGTTCAGCATTATTGATACCTTTGGCCTTTAAAATACTCAGCTTCAATTACTTAAGTTAGGGTCTTTTATTGCATCAGCAGGTTTTTAGTGCTAATCTTACTGGTGGTCTGTAGCTTGTAATGGATTGAGAGATGTGATGCTAATAAAACGTCTGATTTTTATAATACTTGCAAAATGTTACACAGAAAATACCCAAGATGCCTTTTTCTGTCCTTTTACCCTAGAGCAGTGAATGCCTCACTTCTCAGGGATTGCAGCCTGAGAGGAGGCCAGCAAACATGAATTATCACATGAACAATCCAATGAAGCTGTTCTAGATGGATGAGACTTGACTAGATCCTGAGTACTTGAGAGGACTTGAGCAATGTGGACACTGCTATAGCTGTCATAGGCTCTGTGTCCTCTCTTGCAGGAGAGGATAAAGAATCACAGTTGGAGTTACTTGCAGATTTCACATGGCTGGCTACGTACTCTGGAAATAAATGGCAAATACCAGTTTGTTTCAGTGTTGCAATTGTTACAACACTGACAAATTGTAATATGAATTGAGCTGGCCTTCCTTTTAGACTGAAACAGTGTAAGATTAAAGGTTTTATACATCACTCCTGGCTTTTCTGTGAAGTGAATCTTATTTATGTCCTTTTTAAACATCCATAATTCTGCTCTAAGTGCTTTGTCTATAGGCACCATTGCACTATAGGGTTACCTGTGTACGAGCACTGACCAGGCAGTCTTTGTTGGCTGCAATAACGCGGCTGGTCCTTTAGATCTGAAATTGCACCTACCCAGCATGCAGCTGAAACAGAGCAATGGTGTTCTGCTTCTCCCTCACTCAGTTCCTCTTAGTTTCCTGGACCATTTTTGTTTTCTTTTCTTTTCCCTGGACTCCACGTTATTCCTGGGTGTTAGATCTTGACTCAGCCTCTTGTCTGCAGTTAAGTAGTCATGTAGCTTTGGCCTACCTTACTAGTTGTTGTCAAGCATAGAGTATCTGCATATTTTTCTTATTAGACAGCCTTTGTTAAATCACTTACAGTACTGTCTGTGATGGTGTCACACTCTCTGCCACGCCTTGAATGTAGCATAGAATGCAAAGATTCTTCAGTGTTCTCTGGCTCTTAATTACCTCTGCAAATTGTTTAGCAGGATGATGTTTTCTTGTCTGTCCATAGACTCCTGAGCTTTCTTGGAGCTGCTTGAAATCTTAGCACCTTCATTAAATATCCCACTCAAGTCCCTGGAGTGGAGGATGTTTTATTCCATTCCTTAATCCCAAACCTCAGGTGGAAATGCTACCCTGCTATCCACAGCTAGCGCAGTTTTCAAAATCCTACTTCTGGCTATCTCCAGCTCCTGTGTTGTCCTAGCCAGCCTTGGGAGTCAGAGCCTTGGAAGGGGACAGAAAATCTCAGAGCATCTGACAGCTCCAAGGTCTATGAATACATAGGCAATCTAAAGGTTAATTTATCACACCCTGTGGACTTTCAGGTTTTGCTTCTCCAGATGGGTCCTCAGGGTAGTGAGCCATCTGTAGCTTCTGTTTCTCTCAGGACTTTTTTCTGAAAATACGAAGTTTACAAGATGTTACTTCTCAAAGGTCATCTAGCAATGGTGACTTCCTTGATTCTGCTGACATAGGTTGCTTTTGCCCAGCTAAAACTGTGATCCTGGGAGATTTTTGTAGGTGCAGTTATTGCTATCTCCAAGCATTGGTGGAGAAGTGTGTGTTTCGGGGCAGAAAGTCAACTAGTGCTCCTGTTCTGTGAAAGGCTCCCTGGCTACACCACATACACACACACAACCACCTACCCCCACCCCTGGAGTTCTTCCAGTGTGCCACAGGTGGCAAAAACAAACCTTCTCATTGATCTCCTATAGCATTAGCAAGATCTCCATGATATTTGGCATCAGCTCCATCCTATACTTAAGGTTCACATGGCTCCAGGAAGCGCAGGGCTGCTCTGGTGGCTATTGGATTCTGGCTTCTTTGACAGAAGCCCACGGGTTTGGGGGGTGTGGATAGAGCTGCACATTTGGAAAGAATTCTCATCATTGTCTTATTGTCATTATTGTCTCATCATCTGGCTTATTTCTAGGAGACTGTCAGTCAGAAGAAATTGACAGAGCGGTTTGGATGTCCAACCTTCGACTTTCTAATGCCTTCTCCAGTGTCCCTTGCTGATTGTTTTCACAGGGACTCCTTTAAGAAAAGCACAAGTGAAGATTGTACTGTAATTTAGGAGATCAGAACAGGTTCTTTTGCTCTGGGTGAGCAAGTTCTTTGTACCAAAGGATACTAAAGATGAGGTGTGGAGATCCATTGCATACTGCAAGACTTGGACTGTGTGTATTTGGAAATGTACATTTAGGTTTGCATCCCTTGTGGCAGGGGTTACATTTTCACAAAGTGTTTCACAAGATACTTCTAAAGTTTCATGTATTTGGATTGCAAGAACTGATGCTTTTTCACTGATCAAGGCCATTTCCAGATGCTGGAAAGAACAATTGAAGTAATTTGGCTGCCCCAAGGCAAATGTTCATATTCCTTTTGCCAGCCAGGTCAGGGTGGCTGCTGTGTGATATGAGAGGCCTCACAGGAGGTGCCTGCAGGTCTGGCTCAGTGTCCCAGGACATCCATTTCTGGATATGACTGTCAGTGTGCCTGTGGCACTTCTGAATTGCCCAGAGGTAATACATTCTAAGGCACTACATGAAGAGACACCATCTTTCTGGGAATATTTCTGGTGTGAGGACCAGGAGTGCCAACACAGCAGACAAAAAATACAAACAACTTTTGAAAACTTTGACTTTATTCAGTCACGGAAGATTTACACTTGGAAAACTGAAGTCTTCTCTACTCATATGCATCTCATTGCATAAAAATTCAACAAATTGATACCCTTTTAGATTTTAAAATACTTTGGCTATTTCAGCTTTATTGCCTTTTATACCATTATTTGGAAACTGGTTTTGTTTGTTTACATCCAAACTTCAGATTGCTTTTCAGTACTGCATTTCACTATGGTAGCAGATGTTAGTGACATTTTATAGAACATAAATAACAGCTGTGAGCTGTGAAGTCATAATTCTGTCAGGGGATCTTTCTTACAGCTTGTCAAAATAAAAGAGCAAATTTTGAGTGACAAATTTGTATGCATTTGCCAAAAGTTTGTTTCAGGCGTTGCTGGGTACCTGCTGTTTTCATGGAGCCAAATACCATGACCTGTAGAGGCTGCAACAACAAATGTGAAGATGTCCTAATATGCACTATTTGTACATCTGAGAAGATGCAGTGCACGGTGTGTGGGAAGAGTCAGGAGTTTCACGTTTCTACCATAATGAACAGAGTATTGCTGTCCCAGGGAAAAACTGGTTAACTCACATGGCTTATAACAGGCTCAAAGAACGTTAAGGCAACTTCCCGGCCCGACCATTCCCGAGCTTCTCTGCTGGTCACACTCCCAAGGCCAGAGACTTCCGCTGCTGGGACCGAAGCTCCTTCACAGCGGGTGGCTCCAGTGGGAGCTTGAATCCCCACCTCTCCCAGTCACACGGTCAGACCAGGTTTCCTCACCAGTTCGAGCCCGGCTTTCCCATGGCAGTCTCAGAAGTCTCGTCCCACAAAGCCATTTATTCAGGGCGCAGCTCCACAGAAGCAGCCCCAGCTGGTGCCTCCGAGAAGGGTAACCATCAAAGGCACCGCGGGCTTTTATCCCATCACAATCTACCCGCTCACAAGCCTCGCTCTTCCTCCCGGCTCTCTCAGTGTCCATTCATCGGCTGTGCCACCAGTCTCTGTGCCCTTTGTTATGCAAAGGGTGGCAGTTCACGGCCTCTCGTCTTTCTGGGCTCCCACCCAGAGCAGCATCAATCTGCATCTCGAACTGCAGCTTGCAAACCGGGCTACCTGCCCCAGGTGTGTTCCTCAACAAAGGGGCCAATGGATTTATTAATGACAAGGAAGTGGCAATCTGTGAACTAAACTTTCGGGATCAATATACAATAGGTAAACTCCAATACCAGACGCAAAATGTTCATAAGCAGCCACTAAAGTGTTTAGGTTTCTAAGCACTTTTCTGCAGTTCATCCTAAACATATGAACACATATTCACAGTAATGTACACCCCCATGGTACTATTTCTTGTGCTATGAGACACAGCAGTGCAAAGAGGTTACACATGAGGAACATCTGACGTGTCTGCGGGCTGTGCTCTACAGATAATTAAGGTATCTCGTCGTCTTGCACACATATTCTATTCTTTTGCCTGGACTTTGTCTCTGGGGAAGTTGGGCTCTTTCAACTTCGGTCTAACATTTTTTGGGATGTTTTCCTGCATACATAAATTTATATTTCATATTTTCATAAATATATCAGTGAATGATCCTACATAAGAATTTTTAAAAGTACTCATCAGGCAGACAGGGTGTCTGACAGACTTCCTTGGAGTCAACAAAGCAATAGGATCAAAATAAATTTTGAAATCTAATTTAATCTAATCAATTGTCATTATAATTGTAATCACTTGTCATATAAGTTTTTGAAGGCAAAGCACAGAAAAATTTACTGCTTATTTAAAAAAACAGTCCATAATTTAAAACATTTACAGTCATTTTTAATATATATGTATAATAAGTAAGCCAAGAAGAGATAGAGAAATCTTCCCATACAAATGAATATTCAGGTGTTGCTGAAAAATCTGTTTAAGTCTTGCCTTTATCAAAAAAGTGGTGTCACGAAAAGGCATTCTGTTTCCTGTAGTGCACTTTTTCAACATTTCAAGCTTTTCACCAGGCAAATCGAGTGTTCTGTACTGTAGCTGCGGAATGTAAACGGTGCGGTGAGTCCTTCCGCTCGCTAGATGGCACCGCTGCCCTCGGAACAGAGTCCTCCACAGGCCGCGTTTTTGGGTGAAAAGTTTCCAATGAACGCGTTAGGTTTATCCGGGTTAACGGTGCTTTGTTTGGGGCCTGCAGATATGGCAGGTTAAACAGATTCCTGTCGATTCAGTGTTAATTGTTGAGCCTATCTGGACTGCTCGTTTTTGCTCTGGGTTTGCTAGTTCTTACTGTCCGTACACTGAACAATATTGCAGAGATTGTGCGAACCCAGTTCTACATTGGCTTGTCAGCACAAGAAGAAAGAGTGGTCCAAGAACTGAAATAAAAGTAATGTACTCTCAAGTGCACGTGGTTCGGGTTGTTTTCAGATCTGTAAGATATGTGGACTCTGGAGAACAGGAATTATCTCAGAGGAATGACCTGAAAAAACAAGCAACATCTTTGCTGCAGTGGGGGAGAGACAGTGAGAAAGGAAAGGAAGAACAGAATTTGAGCCCCAAAACTGCTCTGGAGGTAGGGCTAAGCCCTGGGGGAAGCACAGACCAACTAAAATGTTCACTGAGGCCACCCACAAAGACCTTTTGGAACTCCTCCAAATCGGAGTGGTTCTCAGAGGTGTGATTTGTTGTCTGACCCAATGGAAAAACGAAGGAGAAATGTTTGATGAAGAGCTGAGCTCAGTTTGGAGTCATCTGCAAATATTCTTTCCTTTAAAGCAAAATTCCAAAGGCACACATGGAATTGGTACTTCTTTTTAAATGTATTTTTTTAAGCAAATATTTGTAGTATTTCCCATACCGAGATGGTACCCACATACAAGCTCGCACATTAGACCCTCCAAGAAGACCCCAGTTGCTGAGGTTCAATTCTTGTGCAAGTTCAATTTCTTTCTATCTGTGTACATATTTGGCTCCTTATTCAGGAAAATGAAGGGCTATGGGGTTAAATAAAAGGCAGGAATCATTGCTGAAGGGAAAAATGGGCATTCCATGGGAAGTTAAAAATGGCAGAATGAATTCATGGTGTGGAGACAAAAGGAAATGGTGTATTGCTTCTGACATACAGTAGTTTGAGGGCATACTGACATACAGTAGTCTGAATTGCTTGACCTCTCAAAATGATTCCTGCTTGTCCAAACTGCTCTCTCCAGGGGAGAACAGCCTGATGTCAGCAAGTCCCTTTATAAGCGCTGTCTTTCAGCCAGCTGGGGTACATGTATTGGTGGCTTGAGACCCAAACTCTAGATTTGTTTCTTAAAATGCCTGCTGCACAGTCAGTTGTTCAGGCCTGCAGCCAGTAAAGAGATAAACAACAGGATGTGAGCTTCTACAGGAAAATCAATCAAATAATGGAATAGTTGTAAATTGATTAAAATTCATGTGTTGTGAACTGCTTTTTGGCTGTCCTAATTTATTTAAATTATGAGCTTTTAGTCAAAATGGCTTTTACTTTCAAACTTCTCAGCTGTGACTGCTGGGAGCATCTAACTCGATTTGATGATTAATGTTTCAAGGGATTAGAAGGATATGATAAACTCCAAGTATTCTAAAAGCAGACTGAAAAGCTTATTGGGAGCATTAAAAATGAAGGAGCCAATATTAAAACCAAGGGAATGTTCACATTTCCAAATACACATGGGGAGCAGAACCTCTGGTGTAATTGCTGTAGTTGCAGCTTCATTGTGGCAGAAGGCTCCTTCAGCTGATGTGTATTAGCAGGAGGGGGATTTGAAGAGAAAGCCATTGCAAGGCTGTTTTGAAGTGGAGAGGGGAATTACAGGTGCTTTGGTTGGATGGAAGATTCTGAAGATGTTTGAATGCCAAAGGAATGGATAGAAGCTGCTAGAGTAATTGGGTAAAGTATTAAGATGGGTCATATTCAAGAGTATTGTTGGAAAAAAATCTTACATTAATTGTTTTATTCCTTGTTTGCGAACAATAACGAGCTTATTTAGAATGGATATTGGGTTTCACAAAAAGATGCTCCTTGCTTTTTTCTGCTTACCATGAAAGGGGGTGGAGGACTTCCTAGAATAACAGAGACATAGAAAATGCATAGAAATAATGCTAAGTGTGACACCCCCCTGCTTGCTAAATGACTACTTAGAGCTCACAAGCTAAAACCTCACACAGACCACACCTGCCCGTGCCTTTAGGGGCCTCCTGGCACAGTGCATACACTGTTCACATCAAAGCTTCCTTGGAAGATGGAGGCAAGAGAATACCACCCAGCATCTTTTTCCCAGCTGCCCTCCATACTCAGGCACTACTGTTACACTCAGGCTCTCCATTCCAGCTGCTCTGCAGCTCAGTTGCAAAACCACCAATCGCTCTGTCCCCTCTCTGATGGACCAAGAACAAAAAACCCGTGGCTACGTATAGAAGAGGTGGACTTTTACTGATTTTGACTACTCTGAAGAGCTACAGCTAGGGGGTGTGAAGATTGCGTCGGGGAGAGCCTTATGCCTAAAACTACATCAGCTTCTGGGAACTTGAATGCCGTGAAGAACTACAACTTCTGGGGGAACAGGCTGCTGGGAACACTACCCTATGCCTAAGAGTAGGGCTCTTCACTAACACCTATGGTGGCAGATGGTCGCAGTGCCCAGGCTGAGCACTGGTCATGCATCCCTCTGCAGCGAGCTGCAGAGAGCTGGGCTGGAGAGGCACAGTCAAGGGGAGAAGTAGACCTCCTCCTCTTCCATATGCCCTATTTCCTGGGTCTTCTCTCTCGGGGCCTCTGCGCAGGGCAGTGGCGCAGGCACAGCCACATCAGCGCGCGGCTGTCCCTCAGCACCTGGAGCAGCTCCTTGCAGCAGCCGTGTCCCTGGCAGCAAGACCCTGCAGAGGCCGAGGGGCTCTGGTGCTTCTGAAAGCACAACACAGGGAGCCTGATGGAGGGGGGCAGAGGGGCCTCAGGGGGCTGAGCCCTCTCGGGCTGCCTTTGGCCTCTGCGGGAGAAACTCCAGCCTGGCTGGGCTGCCCCGGGCAGAGGCTCCGCCTGGTGTCCCTGGGGCTCAGCCTGGACCCGATTCCTGCCCAGAGGCTGAGCCTCGCCGCTGCCTCCGGGCCTTGGGCAAAGGGCTGCCAAAGAGGCCCAGCACCCTGGCAGCCTGCTCAACTTTTCTCCGCTACGGGGACTCTCAGCTCTCCCCGACACCAGCTTAGCCCAAGGCCTTGGCAGCTCCCGACCCCGCCCCCAGCACTATCCCACCTGCCTGTCCTCCCTCCCTCCGTCCCTCACCTCTCCCAGCGTCTCCAGAGCGTTCTCCAGAGCCACCAGCCCAGGACGCCCGTGGTCAGCAGGTCCGGGGCTGCGCAACTCCAACAAAGCAGCGCCATGTGCTCCAAGGGCTTGGTGCCTGGGGCAATGTCCCGCTGCTCCGGGCCCTCGGGAAGCAGAACCGAGGCGCGCGGATCCGCTGCAGGACGGCTGGAAGTGTCCACGGGGTGGCGGAAGAACCGCAGCAGCGCAAGCGGCAGGAGCCAGGGAAAGCCCTGGCCGGCCATGGTGCTGCGCGACCAGCCGACACCTCCGCACAGACTCTGGCCGTCGCTCCGTGCGTGCCAAGTTCTGCCAGGGCTCTGGGTATGGACAAGGGCTGGCCAGTGGTTGCCAGGCACCGCGCTGTGCCCGAGGGCTGTGATGTCCCAGAAGCACGGACTGCATGGGCTTGGAAGAGCCGTGTGAGGTCACCGAGTCCCCCCTGTGACCCATGCCCACCACGGCAGCTGGACCGCAGCAGTGAGTGCCACTCCCAGGCACGCCCTTGAAGGCCTCCCACTGTGGGATTCCACGGCGCCCCTGGGCAGCCCATTGCAATACGGAATGGCCCTTTTCGGGGAGAAAGTTCTTCCTAATGTCCAACCCAAACGTCCCTTGGCACAGTCCCAACCCCTTGCTGGGGTATCTGCTGTCTCCTGCCCTTGCGCACTTCTGAGAAGGCTGGCGCTGCCTTGTCTGTAAGTTGCCTGTAGGCGGGAGAAGAGGCTGTGCCAACGAGTGCTGCTCAACTTTTGGGCCATTCCAAGGGGTTGCTTTCCTTATTCTTTCTACATTTGCATTAAAGAAGAAAGCATCAGTTTGGGAAAGAGCTGTTACTTTGTGCAACAGGCAGTTGGTACAAGAGTAAGTGTCAATAAATCGAGCAGGGAAAAAGACAGGCTGGAAAATTGAAGCGGTTGGTAGCTGTCAGAAGGACAGGGTTCTGGAAGAGCTTTTCGGTCAGCAGAGCCTCGAGTTTTAAGATGGAGCCTGCGCAGCACACAGAAAGCAGTTCTGCGATGCAGCTGCTGCGGCAACAGCAGGGCAATCTCATGGCCCACTCAAGTCCTGTAGCCCTCCAAGTAAAGGCAAATGGAGCTCAAAAGGGACAGAAGTTTTCTCTGAAGGCTTGGACTGGATCCATGCCCAGAGAACAAGAGCAGGGAGAGAATGAGGACCACAGGCAGTCAGCTTAGACAGGTCTGAGGAAGTGTGTCGAGAAGCAGCACAACCTTGGAGCACTGACCAAAGCCTCTGCAGCCCCTCCAGAGGAATTCTTTAAGGAGGAGCACGACAGGAGACGAGGTGCAGCTCCCAGGGATCTGGGGAGCTGGACCACAGTCTCTGTGGGCCAAGAGGTGGGAACGGTGCTCAGTGAAGGGTGGCCCCACTTGAGGCTGCCCAGCCACGGCAGGGCTGTGTCCTGGGCCTGGTGCCAGCAGCTGCTGGAGCAAGCACCCCCAGCACAGGAGGGAGCTGGAGCCACCCACAGAGCCCTGCAAGGAGGGATGGAGCTTCTCAAGTCTGCTGGGACTTCAGGGTGTGGATGGGGCCTCTGCCTGGGTCTGTCAGCAATGGGGTCTCCTCAGCTGTGAGACACATCCTATTTTTGAGGCAGTGAGCAGCCAAGGGAATGACTTGCGCAAGGAGGAGGGCAGGCTGTGGAGCATTTAGAACGAGGATCAGGATGTGGGCAGGATCTTCCCAGAGGCTCTTAAGGGCAGGTACAGTTAACAGCAAAGGAGTGCCCACAAGGATGGCAGGATGAGGAGGACTTGGCACTTCTCCTTCCTGCTGTCAGGAGAATTGGCCTATTTGAAGTGACTGGACACAAATACGTATGAAATGGAAGAGAAACAGAAGGAATTTGAGCTCTAGGTGCAGTCTAAAAAGTCAGAGTTCACTGTGCTGACTGACATGGAAATGCCAGCAGTGCCCTGGCAGGCAGGAAGGCCAGCTTCCTGGCCACCTTCCTGTGTCCTGAGCAGCCCAGAAACACGGGCCTGGCAAGTGAGGGGATTGTTTAGCTCTGCCCTGCACTCAGGTGGCCTCACCTTGGATATTGTGTGCATTTTTGGGAGCTCAAACAGAAGGAAGATAGAAAGTTGTTGGAGACCTTCCAGGGCAGGGCTATGAGAGTGGATAAGGGCCTTGAGGGGAAGCCATATGAGGAGCTGCTAAGCCATAAATTACCAAAATATCTCTTAGCTGAGGGTACTGGATTTTGAGGGGTGAATATGGTACCTGAGAAATCCTGTATTCATGTGAGCCTGGGCACCTTGTTGGAGAGGAAGACAACCTCACTTGATGCTCAGGACCAGGGAGTAATCCCTGCTTTTTTATTCCTAGACAATAATTTCAAGGCAATGAATCACCGTCGCTAGCAGCCTGTGATCTATAATCAGTCTGGTATGTAGCAGGAGCCTTGTATTTTTACTTTGCATTTAGTATCACATGCAGTCTGACATATATCTTATAATTTAAAAAGGACAAGAGAAAGCAGATACTTGGCCAAGGACACAGATTCTCCTTGTTCTTATGTTTGTGAAGGAGAGCTGTCTTCCTTGACAGCTACTCCCTGTGTGGGGGTATCACTTTACGTACCAAAGCTTTAGAACTCACTGGATGGGATGAGGGAAACCATGATGGAGCACTGAAGAAGCAGATTTGCATATGGCCAGGGCAGGGACACATCCCTGTGAGTGTCAGCAGTGTCCAGGACCGAGCAGGTGATGTGCCCATAAGAAGCAATGCTGTGAGGTTTCACTGCAGCACAGCCACTTGGCCCTGAGTAGCTGTAAGGAAAGTATATCATAGAGTTGCTCAAAAAAATACTGTGACTGCCTAGATGTTATTCACTGTTAGTCAGGATTCCAGATTGTGATGTGGCTTTGTGGGACATGCAGATGGAGTTAGCCCAAATGAAAGACCACCTTCAGAGGGAAAAACACAAAAATTGTTTTTGAGGTTTGGTAGAAATTTTCATTGCTGACATCCTCTGATGAAACCTGTGGTCTGACTAAAAAGGAGAGGGAAAAGTGTAATATTCACCGCCAAATCATCCTTATTAACATATTAAAGAACCTCTTCTGATTTTGCTTTTGGTAGTTCTGGTACCATGCCTCTCTCCAGAGAGGGAATAAAGAGGGCTGAAGCAGTGTTGAGTTCAACATATCATATTGAAGGAATGGAAAAATCAAGATAACTGTAGGAGTAATACTGTAGTACTAGCTGTTGTACAGAGGATGGTAATTCAGAACTATTAAGAATATCATTAGAATTATTCAAAATAATAGAATAGTTATGATGTTCACCGGAACTTGTCAGATTATATGAGGTCCTTTTGCTTCAATCTGGATTGCAGTTACACCAGAATGAGGGATGAACACATGGTCTCTGTCTTTTCCCGCCTGTAGGATAAAAAGAAGCCAATTCTTTTGTAGATGCATATCTTGAGAAGCAGTAGGCTACCAGTTTTCTCAAGTGGCCTGTAGGTTCCTGCCATACCCTGAGCAATCATTGAATCGGAATTCCCCTGACTAACTGAGGGCAAAGTCCGAGGAACAAGTCAGCCAGGGCACATTTTGAAGACTTTCACAGACTTGGTAACATTGCACAGATTACACTCATGGTTTACTAAGAAAGTCTCTCCTTTCTTCCCCCCACTCCCTTTTCTGCTTCCACCCAGGAGCTCTAATCCTGCTGTTGTTAACAGCTTGTCTTGGGGAAAACCCCTCGTTGATTAACTTGCAGCTCTTCACACGTCTGAATTTCCAGTGAACCAAATAGGGTTTATTTCTTCAACCTTTCAGGGTCAAATGAAACAGCCATAGTCAATCCTACCAATGGATCAGAGGTTTTGCAAACCTTTGGAGCTGTTTAACTGAACTGCCAGAAGGGTGGTCTGGCTTGATAGAAACTGCCCCTTTTTAGGCTATGCCTTTTTTTGGAGATTCTTATCATACCTGATCTGTGCTTTGTCAGGTCTCACAGGCTGCATGATGCATGCAGAGGTAATCCAGCATCTTAGACTGACAGTAATGTGTCTGTGATAGAAAAATGAATTGTGACCCCTGAGGAAAAGGATTATCCCATAATCCTGCTAAGGCAGTGGAGGGGCTCTGTTAAACCAGCTGTGCTCCTTGGCAGAGCTGACTTTTCTGAAGGGTCTGCAGGATGCTTGCCTAGCATCTCTCCCATGGTACTGTGGAGCCTAGAGTACAGATACTGCTGTGAGAACAGAGACCACACTGCTGAGCTTCTGACCACATTGGCTGATACTGCTTTTTAGTGGTTATAAAATCACAGTTGCAACTGTGATGTGTAATCTCAGATGTGGGCAGGATTTATCATGGAAACAATTGGATTTTGGCTGCCTTGCTGAATAATAGCTCATGTTGTGAGTGAGAAAGTTGCATCAGAAACCAACAGCTGGTTGGCTTACAACTGGAAAATGTAAACTAATACTGTCAATATAAGAAGAAGGACATCACCAAGAAGTCATGTCATTTGATACACTGTTGAAGTAGATCTGAATTATTGACTCTGTCAACAGTTGAAATACCAAATGTAGATAATATTTGCTTGCCACTAAAGGGGAAAAATAACTATTAGATTCTTTCATATAATTTCTTCTGATGTTCTTGTCGATGTGATTTGATATCTTCTGTCTCCTTTTTGAACAAGACATCAAAACGTGGGTAAATTAAAATATTAATAATATTGAATTTTAATTCTAGTCAGTTTAGAACTAATCTAGAATACTTCTGGATTTTTTACTTGGACAAGGATGAATTTTTGAGCCAGCCTGTCCAGCCACAGGCGTGCAAATTACTCACTCTCATGAGGGCGAGAGCCTGGGAGTGAGAGCATGCCAAGAAGGCTGTTCTCCCATAAGTATCTAGGATTTTACACAGAAACTCTCTACACGCTAGACGCTGGCCCTTCCCTCCTATTACTTCTTCCATGTGCCGTAAACAAGAAGATGATTTTAAGTGAGGAAATCTATGAAAGTTTGAGTAAAAGGAGAGACCTTTCATGGTCCTTCACAGGATCCTTAGGCAGCAGTTTGGTGCTACCTCTTGGATAGACTTGTTTTCTACTTCCTCATTTCATGGGTTTTCAGCCACTTCCACATCCATTTGTAGCAGAGAGGATGGAGAACTGGAGTGCCACATATGAGGATAATTAAATAGACCTAAAATAGTCTAAATTGTGGGTTCCTCTGGATAATGAAAAATGAAAGTTTTATTAAATTTAAAGGATTTGCACTTTAAGAAAATTTTAAAGATTTTTAATTCAGACCTAGTAATTCTTTGGAAATTTTTCTTAAGATAGGAAAGTCATCACAGGTGTTTCCCAGCTAGTTATTCTGCTGACAACGTTTTTTGTTTGGTTGGGTTTGGGGTTTTTTTGTTGTTGGTTTGTTTTTGGGTTTTTTTTTTGTTTGTTTGTTGGTTTTGGTTTGGTTTGGGATTTTTTTGTAGGGTTTTTTTGGTTGTTCTTTGGGTTTTTTTTTTGTTTTCCCCAGGCAGCAGTAACTGTAATGCATGGCAGATTTCAGGCCACACTGTTCTCTTCATGATGAATTATTTATATAACCTTCTAACTTTATAAGGCAGCATCTCTGTGTCAAGCATCTGCATCATGCTCTGCATCATGCCCTGGGACAAAAACACTTTACTGCCTTGAAAGCAGAAGGGAACATTGGTAGGTAGGATTTCCTAATCTCTAAACTATACCTGCAATAGGACAAAGGAACCCGCATTCCTGCTACAGTAGCAGTGGGGGTTTTAATCATTGTAGTGACAAGAGTGAGACAGACTTTGGATTAAACAGCAAGGGGAGAAAATGCCTAATAATAAGAAAAATTGATCCCGAGCAATGGGAATAGCCTGCTCTAGTAGAGGAATTAAACAGGTTAGATGAAATGTCAGGTATAATCATGCACTGAGTGTGATGTAATCCAAGGGGGTGACTGAAGCTTGCTCTCTTTTCATGGTCTCATTACCCAGGGTCCTGTTGTGGACCAGTGCTTCTACCACATCAACTGATTTCTTAATTTTGTGCAAGGTTTCATCATTACCATCTGTTATTTGATGCTTTGGGTTTGGATATAGAAAAATGTCACAGGCAAGGACAATGTGTTCTATGAAATGTGTGTTCATTGTCTTTTGTAGCCCTTGCAGCAGAAAACATTTTCAGCCTCCCTAGTAGATACTGATTGCCCTGGTATGAGGCAGGGACCACGTCACCCTTCATCTTGGTGAGCTGAAGGGTGGATCAGCTGGGAGAGGCCCAAAGGCAGCATTTGAGATACTCTTTTAACTGGAGATAAATAAATATTAGGGTAGATCCTGGATATCTACTGAGTATTGTTTCTACACTGAGTATTGTTTTGCTGGAAAGGCAAAATGTTTTGCTGGAAATGCACAATGACAAAATTCTGATGAAAGTGGTGGATGTCACAATACAAAAGAACATCTGGAAAGGTGGAAGATGAGACAATGCTTCTTGAGGAGACATAGCACCAGATAGTTTCAGTGGTGTGGAGTGTGTATGTGATTGCCAGCAATGGATTTCCACACAGTCTTTGAAAACAAAAAAAATTACCAAAGGAACATAAAATTACTGACTTCAGTTCTGGTTCTACACAAATAAATCTTCTGGTTTCAGCTTTTATTCTGCCCTGCTCTACCTTTACCTAATATTTGAATCTTTAATTAGAGTAAGTAGATACAAACTGAATCCTTACTGGATGCATGAACCTGGATTTCAACACCATATCAGGTTTAATGGGATCATTGTCTGTAAATGCAGCCCTCATAAGTGGCCACAAGTCACAGGATTTCTGCTTCACCACAGGAACTGGCAGAAAACAAAAGGGAGGTGGAAATTAAGAAAACAGCTCATCATGCAGATAGGTAGTTGAGAAAAGAACCACGGTGCCACAGACGGAAGCATGCCTTTGCTGGGGCTCTGGAGGTTTGCATCTCCAGCTAGTAGGAACTTGCCAGCTTGAGTGGAGTTACCTTGATATTAAGGTAAAGCATGTTTCTACCAAATTAACTGATGGAAGGAAAAACAACCTCCTGCCACACACATACTATTTCATACAACATTTTTCCACACTTGTGTTATGTTTTTGCCAATTGAATTCAGCTTTCCTTGGGGCTGCTGGACTTAAAGAGTTTGTCCTTTTATTTACCCAGAGAAGAGATGCATCTTGATGGTAAAAATACAGTGCCCTAACATTGCTGGATTTTTTAAACACCATTTTTTGGACAGACCACGTTTTTATTTCTGTAATGCATTATTCTTTTTCTTATATGCAATATTTCCATCTGATGGGTCAATACGAGTCACAGCAGTGACTTCAAAGATGTGGATGTTTGTCCACAGGAATTTCAGTCCTAAATTAATTTAACAGTTGTAACTGAAATTACCTGCATGAAAAATATAAACTGCTGAAAGAAGAGGTGGTGACAGAAAAACCTGAGATATGTGCTTTTTCTGAATACGTTAGTAAAATATACAAAAACATTCAAATAACCACAAGAAAAAGTGTTGCAGGATTTCTACAGATGCTTCCTTGCTCTTATGGGAAACTTGTTAATCTTAAAACCTGTGAAAAAGATGCATATTTGCTGTGTTCAGCATAATTTCATATTTCTATGTGTGGGAAGGAAGGTAGAGGATTAAATAACTTTGCTGGAGGCAATTAAAACAGAGGAAAGAAACTACCACGAACCCCAAATAAGGAGAAAAATCTCTAAAGTTTCACTGAAGCCAGCCAGAGCGCTGGAGAAAGAAATCTCTGTGAAGCATGAAATCTGCTTTTGTCCCTGTAGTTTATGGTGACAGCAGCTTCACAACACGTAGTGTAGTGCGCTGCTCGGGGTGCTGTGTGGCTCTTGCCTTGGTGAATGCTGAGCAATGATGGATGCCATTCCTGTGCAAGTCTTAGTTCTCTCTCTAACCCCTAGCCAGTGTATTTTCTCACTCAGGAAAACAGACAGCTGACAAGAAGACTGTCCTCTAGATGGTCCCTGCGAGGAGGTAATCACAGCAGGTGAGAGATGCCAGCAGTGAGTTTGCTGGGGGAAGAGTATTGCTCAGGAATAGACAAAGCTCTTGTTTCACCACAGTTCTGAGCTGCCTCTGCTCTGAGCTGCTTCTGCTCTGTTCTGCCTTGCCCTGAATTCTTTAGCAACCTTTGGGCTAGCCATTTGTTTGTCTTGAGAAACATCAGGGACTATTCTTTAAATTTTTTTGGTCACTCTGATGCCTTGTAACTTCCCAGAAAGGGCTTTTATAGGTTTATTTGAATTTTTACTGTGCTTGAATTGAACTGCAATCAATTATTGCATTAGCAATGAAACAAGCTCAAGTTGAAAAAAAAAAAAAGGGGAAAAAAAACCACCCAACCCTTGTAAGCGTTTATTAAACAGTCATTGTCTGCGTCCAATGTTCTCACATTGAGTGTGACCATGCTGGCAGGAAATCTGCCTGCAAGGCCACTCCAGCACTGGCTGGGAAATAAATCCAGTGCCTGAAGGAGGAGAGAGGCAGAGTCCTGTTCACAGCAGAGGGACAAACTTCACACATTGTCTGTAAAGGGATGCCCCTTTGTGGGCTCTTTCTATTGAATGCCAAAAAAAAAATTGGTAGCAGCACTCACTGGCATTTTCAGGGGACCAGGGGATTTTTTTTACTTACAGAACTACACAGTGCTGCAGCCAGACAACTTCTTAGATTTCCTGGTGTCCTGTGTGTTTATTCTGCCTCATCCAGCAGCTCCAATGTTATTTGTGAGGATGCTACTAATCCTAAATATTTCAGTCATGGTGGCTCTGATATTTTTGCACTTTCTTTGCAACAGAGCTGTGAGGTACTGAAGAACCAGGCTTTGTAAAAGACCATAATCCCCTTTTTTGGTTTTTTTTTCCTTATTCAGCTCTGAAACTCTGTGTTTCCTACCTTTTTTCCAACTTTGAACTCTGCTGTGCATCCAAAGGGATATGCTTTTAAATAGAGTTGTTAATGACCTTGCTTTCTGTGAGAATGACCTTGCTTTCTGGGGAGAGCCTGCTTACCCAGTTATGCTTTTAAATTAATTTCTGCACTGTGGTGGTTGTTATAACTGTTACCCATTCAAGCTCATCTTGGGATTTTCTCATCAATACACTTTGTTTCTCTCTTAGGCCAATGCAAGTCATACATTTTGAGATTGATCCACTAATTTTTTAAGTCTAGAGGAGTTTTTATAGATGTACTGATTCAACCCCGCTTGAATGAGCCACAATAAATAAACACAATAGAATGGCCAGGTACATTGCTTGTTAGTGTACATGGAACAGAAGGATTCTTCTAAAAGGGTGCCACATTTCCAGTTTGTCTCCTGCGTGTAAGCAGCGTGGGACCCTGTGGATGGGCCAGCGCCCTGTTCCCTCTGCTAGGCAATGCAAATCAGAGCTGCTTCTGTAGTCTTGAAAAGATTAGATGCTATTTCCATATTACAAGTGAGAAAATGCAAACATGCATTAAAAAATTCAGTGTCAGGGCTTCATTATTGAAGTTCTTGGTGGTTTGTCATCTTACATGCCCTTTAGATAAAGGGTAAGGGCTAAAAATTAATGTGACCTTTTCCTTCTCCCATCTAGATCTAGATCTGTGCCTATTTAGGGAGTGTGCCTGTGCCTGGAATGAAAACAGCTTACTTCTGGAAGAGCACTTTAAAACTATGGTGCTAGAGAGGCTCTAGGAAATCTTAAACTCAGGCTTGAATCGAATCTGCACTTTCTCAGGATCCATGAAACTCGCAGCTTGACAGTAAAATGCTACAGCTTATGTAAATACAAAAATATCTCACTGGCAGGTGTTTGAGCTCAGAAGTGGGTATTTGTAATCTCTACTCTGGTACAGACCTTGTGAGTCAAACAGGACCAGAATTGTTAGAACTGTGTTGGTTTAATTTTCGTGTAGTTTTATACGAGGTTCTTTATCTGAGCTTTTTTTCTCATGAGGTGAACCATAGACTGCCTTGCCCTCAGCTTCCCTGGCAGACCACAGGATCAGAAGTACTAGCTCACAAAAGAGGTTGCTGATACTGATACTCTAGGTATCTTACAGTCTCTGTGTATATATGACAAAGTGGGCGTCTACAACTACTGACTACGCAGTAGTGACTAATAGTAGTAGCGTGAGGAAAGCCTCACAGATAGTATGAAATGGGATACAGTCCACCTCTGTGATTGCCTTGGAGCTTCCCTCTGACATCCCCAGCAGTGTGGTACCTTGTCCTTCCCCCACCCCAACCAGACGGAGGAATTTAAATCAATCTGGTTTCCTTCTGAAGTAGCACATGCCCAGGGCTGAACCCAGACCTCCAGTTACTGATATATGCACATGCATGCTTTGTTTTTGTTATGCTCTAATCAGATTGGCAGCAACTCCTCAATTAGAAGTGATCAGCAGCAGCAGGCATGGGTAAGGAGGTTACATCTAGATGGCAGTGTTACTTCAGGAGTAAATTAAAAGACATTCCAGTTCTGCATGGACTGAGCCTGATTGACTTTACTTAGGAAGAGAACATGCCAAGAACTTACCTGGTATAACCCGTTAGTAAGCTTCAAGGTTTCTTGAACCTTAGAACAGTCATTTTATGTCTTTACAAACCTGTTCCACCTGTCTGTAGCTTGTCAATATTTATCCTGTGGCTTATTAAATTCCCAGGCCTCATAAAAGGCATTGATTTGTTTTGCTTAACCATTTCTCTGGCTGTTTGTCTCTTAGTGTAAATCACAATGCGATATTAAATTACACCTGAGTTCAAACCCTAGACTCACAGTACTGCATTCATTATATATATATAGTATTTTCATGCTAATATCTTAATAGGCCATTTTGGAAATGGCAAACATTGCTAAATACTCCTGTTTAAGTTTTACTTCCCTCTAAAGTCTGTGAACCAATGATAAGTATTTCTTATTCTGAGAGCATATGAATCCCTGCCAAATATTGTCTGCCTTCTGGTTAATATTTTTAAAGAGCAGGTCTCATATTAGCATCTGGAAAAGCCCCTGTGGTCACAGCTGTGCCATGCCATTGCTATTCTGCTCAAGCACTGCAGAGCCCTTTGAAGGATTTCAGCAATGTCCTGTGTTATTCTAAACCTCTGCAAGCTTGATGTGTACCTAGATTCAGATATCTGCCTTTGGGTTTTGGGCCCAGGATTTGCCTGCTCATGCTTTTAGGTTGTGTGTTTATTTTGGGTCCCATATTTCGCATAAAGTCCAAGCCATCCAGTCTTTGTTGTCGTGCTGTTGTTGTTCACATCTATTTTCTCCATGTCTTCCTTCAGGTGGTGAGACAAGACAAGCAGATCTTCACACCAAACCATGAAATCCCATTTTTGCAGTGCCTACCCTTTAGCATGAAATTCCCAAGAAAGGTCAAATCAAGATACGTGTCTGGCAGACTAAAAGTTATGATAACACAGGTAGCTGTTCAGAGTTGCAAAGATCGGGTAGAGCAGGTTCAGAGACCGTGTGTGTGTGTGTGCTGTGAGGTGCATGTATAATAAAAGGTTGTCCTTGGCTACAGCAAGTGTTTCATTGCTCTGTTGTACTTCCCTAGAAGAGGTGTTCTTTATAAAGGATTTCAGAATCAGCACTCCCTGGTGTCCTGTCCCTTCTTGTCTGTGCATCAGGAGTTCCCCTCAAACTTGTTATAGCTCACATTTGGGACTTTGCAGGTCTGAATTCAACCACATCCCCCCTCCCTCCAGCTGCCTCTGCCCAAACAGAGTAGTTCTGATCGATCATTATTTACTGAGTTTCATTCTTTTTGTTGGTTGTTTTCACTTCCCTTTGGAAAATGGACTTCAGGCTCCTTTGATCTCAGTAGAAAGTTTATCCATACCTACCCTACTGCTAGTATGTCAAAACTAGAAATCTTGCTCAGTTGCCTTCTAAAGAGGAAAAGTCAAACCCTTAGCAAACTACTTTCATTAATGTCAGTTTTATGTAACCAGTGGTAACTACAAAAATACCTAAAGATATTTATGGACATATAACAGAAGACTGTGTATCACTTAACTATTTGGTGTTCTCTGAAACAATAGTTATTTATCTGTATCTTTTTATATATATATATATATATATATATACACAATAGTTATTTATCTGTATCTTTATATATATATATGAATCTGTGTGGTTTTCCTATGTCCTCTGTCAAATTATAATATGTATTGATGTGAATATTATCTCTGAGTGAAGATAAAACTCTGTTGATCAGTAGTGTTTTTCTTTTTAAATCTTGTTAAGATCAGGAAATTAAGAGTGACTCCAATGTAAATAGCACTAAGAGTCAGCAGAGCTGTGTTCCCATGGGCCTCATTAACTTCTTTAGCAAGAAGACACAGCCCTTTCCTCCTGATCCTTAAAGATAAAAATGTCATACCCCCAGTATGACAACAAAAGAGTTGGGGGTTTTACATAACTCTTTCTTCTTTCATTGACTGCATGAAGATTATGAAAATAAAACCTACAAATGGAAACTCATATAATGAAAAGAATAACTAATATTCAGCAAATTCAATTTTTGTTCAAGCACTTACCAGAGCTTGAAATTTTATTTTAAGGTCTCTTTTCCTTTTTAAAGCATCTGTTCTGAGATGATTTTGAATAGACCAAGCAAGACTTCCCCAAAGTTTTAGGGTAAATTTCCCCCACCAGTACTGCAGTTTGCTTGCAGTACTTGCCAACAATCAGTAAAAAGGCCCCTAACTTTCTGAAAGCAAACTGAAAACATGGAAGCTGAAATGGGAAATGAATCCTGAGTTTACCATGAGTGCTGCTATTACACCTGTGTCCAAAGCTGGAAAATATGGATGGTTTGTTTCACATAGTTTTGAATAAAACTAAGTATTTTAATGGCTATAATAATAGGCCACAGTCATAGAAATCTTTTCTAAATATGTCTTTTCCAGCATTCAATCACAAGCTTTTGTCAAACCAGGAGCTATCTCCATCTATGTGTTTCCAGTGACATGGGCATTTGCCTTTGGGAGTTACTGGAGCGGATCCCCGGGCTTTACACATGATTCCATGTTCCCTGTGTTGCCCCAGGCATTCGGAAAAGCTCAGTCCAGTATGAAACCTGAAGACAATGTTGTGAAATTCCCCAGGCATGGGTGTATATTTTTTTATATATGTATACACAGAGACATGATTTTTGTTGTGTGTATGTACACAGATGTATATGGCACATGGCACTGCTGCAGTGCGAATGCTGTATATATTTTTAATTGTCATATATAACTTAATGTATTAATGTATTGATTACATTAATCATTTTGTTGCTTTATTACTATATTAATGTTTCTAGATTGTGTGTGTTTTTGTATATAGCAAAGCAGTGGTAACTGCTTCCACAACTGAAAGCTGTTTCAGTGTCCAGGCTTAGTTTCTGTCAAAGGTTAATGTGTTGGGTGTTGGGAAGATGGGGAGGTGTTAATGTGGGGTTAGGGTTTTTTTTTTTTCTTCACTTCAGAGGTTGACTGAGCAGAGTTGATTCATGCTGCTGGATACAGTAATAAAATTTTTAAAGATCATGTCTTCAGTCAAACTAGGTTTCATCCCTGTAGCAAGAGAGTGAGATACTAATTCTCAATATAAAAAAATCAAGAGAATGTGTTCTGATAAAGAAGCTTAATTGAATTTTAATGACAAAATGAAAAAAATTATCCAAAAATTCCTGGTTAATGTAACAGATACCTTTTCATCTGCCTGAGCAGATAACACAAAACATAACATGGATTTCTACATCAGGTTTTGAAGTTTGTCCTGTTGGCAGATCATACCCTGCTTTCCTTGCTGCTGGAACAGACCTGGCTGCTGCTTCTCTTGTATGTTAGGTCGCAGGTGCCAGGAAAAGGTTGACACAGTCACCTCTATCTGCAGGGCAATATCATTTGAACCAATTCAGCCGTCACCCTCTGTTTATACCCCACAGCAATGATCTTCAAGCAGTCTTGAGTGCTCACCCGATTGCCTCTTGAGACGATTGCTGCCTTTCTCCCCGTGCCTCTAATTGCATGAGCAAAGAAACACTTCCGATGTTTTAGCATGTCTTAAAAAGTGAGCAGAGGGTTGAAGGGGAAGTGTGATATTCAAAACACTGGCTCAAACGAGAACATGTGAGCACAGACAAACCCAGCCATAGCTAACACAGCTCAGCTCCCCATTAACTGCCTATGGATGGTGTTGAGAAAACAAATCCTTCTCTGCCCAGAGGCTGGAAAGGATTTTTAATTCTTTTACTATTGTATTGTGGATATTCACTTAGATTTGTGCTCCCATTGAGCAACTTACCTCTGCTAATGACCTAATGAGATGAAAAGGATTTATCTGACCATGATTCATGATGTGTAAGGGACTCTGGTTCAATACCACCAGACTTTTGTCTACATCTTTCTGGGTGTTTCTGACAGAGGATCTGTCTCTGGAGATGGTGGTAGACAAGTCCTGTAGTAATTTCTGTGACTACAGATCCTGTGCTAGCCTGCAGGACTGTAAGTGTCCAAAGTCTGCAGATTTTCTTTCCTTTTGAAATGCAAATAAAGGCCAACCTGTGTCTCTCTGCCCTCTCTTTGATAACAGTGATTTTTACTATGCTCACATTGGGCAACGGAGCAGTGCACAAATTAAAATATTTTAGCATCTTCCTTTAGTCCAGTCTTCTACATTCCCCATGCTAAGTCTCTTGTTCTGAGTGTACAGGCTGTTCTAGACTTGCCTTCCTTTGAGAGGTCTTTTACAGTGCATATGTTTGACCAGAGCGTTGTTATGTGATTTGCAGTTTCCTCAGCCACACTCATTCATCGTGTCTGTAGCTTTTTTATTAAGGGTCATTTACCAAACAAATAAAAATTAATTTAGACTTGTTAAACTGTAGAGAACTGCCAGGATGAGACTATTACCTGAACTCTGAAGAAAGAAAAAGTCATCAGCAATGCATATTTGAAGGTCTTAACAATCCCAGGAATAGCGCTTTCTTAATGTACAGAACAGTGATTTTTTTTAATCCAGTGGCCCAGTCCTACTAGGGCAACTGGCATATATCATGTCCCACCCTTCTAATGTCATTAAATTTATGTGTAACACCTCTCCCAGCCTGCTCCACTGTTCCTGAGTTTTGCTTCCATCTACAAGCACAGACTTTCCCCAAGTCCAGCTCACTGCTGTGTGGGTTTTTCTGGCAGGGCAGCAGTTGTATGGTTGGCTGCACATAATTTTCTATTTATCATCAAAATGAAGGATACGGGCACAGTTTAAGCATTAACTCATTATCTCATGAGACTGAAATTCTTGTGAGAAGCACCATGTTGACAGCATCTGAGGCGCTTTCTCAGCCATGTATGTGCTAGGAGACCACTTTGGTAACAGAGTAACTAGCTGAATATGACCTCCTTGATAGACAGTCTCAGCACAGATAAATGCCAGCCCATTTCTGCTGTGCTGCAGCTTTTGAGAACTCCCCTGCTGAAGATGTACAGCTCAAGGTGTCTGCCTTCACTGAGATAGAAGTGGACTGCAGTTAGTCTCCACTAAATTCTTCCAGAGAACTATTTCATTTTGGGAAACACACCTTTTGTTAACACAATTCCACTGGAAAGACATTCTAAAATTCCGTATGGGAACAGCTTGGTTTTGTAGGAATTTGAAAGCTGATTCACCACTAGAGTTGCACAAAGAGCTCTGAGGGAGGTTTGCAAAACCCTGAGCGATACACATCTGTACTGGTTCGTGATAAACCTTTTCTTGATGTACAAGCATAGAATCATAGAATGGCCTGCGTTGGGAGGGACCTTAGAGATCATCTGGGTCCAACCACCCTGCCATGGACAGGGACACCTTTCCCTAGACGAGGTTGCTCAACTCTGAGCAGTTGACCACAACCCTCTGGATGCAACTGTTCAACCCCTTTCTTCTCCTCTAACAGTCCACTCCTCAAACCAATCTCTCTCCAGGGTAGACAGAAGGATGCTGAGGGTGACCATGTCAAACGCATTACAGAAATCTAGATAAAAGACATCTGTAGCTCTTCCCTTGTCCAGTGATGTAGTTACTCCATCACAGAAGGCCACTGGGTTGGTCACACAGGACTCACTTTTAGTGAAGCCATGATGGCTTTGTTGAATCGTTCCCATTCTCCATGTGCTTTAGTATAGCTTCTAGGAGGATCTGTTCCATGATCTTCCCAGGCACAGAGGTGAGACTGACAGGTCAGAGGTTTCCAGGGGCCTCCTTTCTACACTTTTTAAAGATGGATAAAATGTTCCCACTTTTGTAGTCATGGGTACAATTTTTCCCCTTTTCCAGTCACCTGGGATTTCACCTGACTGCCAGGACTTTTCAAATACCATGGAGAGTGGTTTGGCAACATCAGCCAAATCTGGGATGTATCTCATGAGATTCCGTAGACTTCCATGCACATTCAGGTTCCTCAGGTGGTCATGAAACTGGTCTTTACTTACAATGGGATGCACTTTGTCCCCCAGTCCCATCCTTCTGTCCATCTACTCAAGAGGTGTGGGAAGAGAGGTTGCCATTGAAGACTGAGGCAAAAAATTGTTGAGTACCACAACCTTCTCGTCATCTGTTGCCAGTTTCACAGCATTGTTTATCTGGGACATACATAACATAGGGAGAAGAAATTCAAGCTCTGAAAAATATTAGATAACACCCTATTTCTCCTAAATGTTGTTGAGAGCTTTCGTAATTTTTAACAGCAGTTTTGAAAATTTGGAATATTGAAGGTAGCTTCATCAGGATGTGATGATATATGTAATAAAAGTACAGACAGTATGTGTCACAATGTTTGGACAGGTATGGGTACCTGAGGTTGCTAAATGATACATGACAAGATATGTCATTAAGCAATCAGATTTAAGCAACATGCATGTTTAAAAAAAAAGTTCAATTACAATTTTTTTCTATCAGTTTTGTAATGTAAAGGACACTCAATTTCCTTAAAAATGTTTTTTAAAACACGTTGCACCTTATAACAATACTTCAAGGAAAGAAGTATGACTATCTTCTCATAAAGATATTGTACCACTACTAAATTAGGTGTGATTGTGTGTAGTCACCTGAAAATGTCTCTTTGTTTAGTTTTAGGAAAGGTAGAAGGAAATCCATCTATTCATGACAACTGTGTGTATTTGATTTAATCTGACTTGTAGGAAAAGGGAGAGAAATATTTTAGGCATTCATGAGTCATTTCTTTGCCTGGAAAAACCAGATGGGATGTCCATGTAAACAGAACAGCTTTTCTTCCTCAGTATAAACCCTCAGAGCAAGCCAGTATATCCTTCTTTGTGTCTGGTGGTTGATAGTGTTTTTCTTGTTTCTGTAACTCTTGGAAACAGATACCTATCCATGACACACCTGACAGGCAGCTACTCCTTGTTTACTTGAAAAAAATATTATGTCCTTGAATAAGAATTTTTTGAAAAAGTGATCATGTTCCATAGCAGAGAAAAATGTCCTGAATCTCTCATTCCTTTTGACCATTAATCCACCGAATTGCAGAGAGACTCATGAGGCATGAAAGTGTGAAGGGCAGCATAGCTGCCAGACAGTAAGAGGGCAGATAAAATTAATGAAAATAGGGATATAAAAAGGAGAAGGTTTCTGGTGAGGCAGAAATGAACCTGGAAAGGCAAGTGAGATTAATTTATTTGTGGTCTGGAATTTCTTTTGATGCTTTTCATGCTTATCTCCTTTTCTGTCATCTCCAAGGAAGTGAACCTTTTTCTGTGCCAAAATATTTGTACCCTTTTTGATTGAGCATCAGATTACCATTCTGCTGTTGCCCACCCTCATTTACTCTTCAGCAAATCACCACTGCTTATCAAAACACTCTTTTGTGTGTGTATTTCCAGCTTGGTTTCTTCTTTAGCTTTGTAACTATTATAAGGTTTTTCAATCAGTATTCATGGCACAGCTTTCAAAAGGTGTAAGGAAAATAAGGGAAATGGATATGGATATGGATATGGATATGGATATGGATATGGATATGGATATGCATGTGGATATGGGTGTTGGTATGGGTATGGGTATGGATATGGGAAGCAAACAGTATTTTAAAATAAAAGACTTAGAATCATAGTATCTTGCCTTGAGCAGTGGAATAGCTTTTTTATTTCGCTGGAAGAAAAATAAAAAGAAGAGTAATTATTTATTATGATTTGTTTATTAATAAACAGTAATAAAATAAGTGCATTTTTATGCTGTAATGATGAGGCAGCTCATACTTCTCCCTTGGAATATTTATTTTTGCTGCTTCTTTTTCTTTTTCTGCTGTCTTGGGACTTGTGATCCAAATGAGTCCAAACAGGAATTTCAGCCTTGCAGTACCTAGCAGCCTATGTAATACAAAAGCTGCTTGTGCTGGGAGGCAGCTCCATCCAGATGGACAGGGGTTCCCGTTAAGGGAGTTCATCCAGTGGGTGGGATTTTTATTTTATTTTTAAGTAATATTGCATTGGTGATAGGGACACAACAGTGGCTTCATTCCAAACATTCTGCTGGAGGAAACATTTCTGGTGGGGATAAAAGGTTAATGTTTTCCCTCCCTCTTGTCAGTACATTGTTGACTCTCACTGTGGTGGATAGCAACAAAAAACAAAATATCAGCTCTAGTGATCTGCTCCCCAGTGTGCCATGTTTAAGTGTTATTTGAGTGCATGGACTGAATAGAAAGATCCATTCAGGTCTGTTGCAACTGCATCAAGACACAGGATTTCTGTCCTAAAGGGAGCAGGACATGGTTGCTGAGTGATTTTTTTGTACTTTGTAGAAAGGGGAGAATACAGTTGGAAGTCATGGAACAAACGAAATGTTTTGGGGCTTTTTGAAGCTATGATTAAGAAACTTAAGCATAGAGGATGGCTTATTACAGCTGGTGTTTATGTCATCAAAGGAGGCAGAGGCAGTGTGAGGAAAGAATATTAATCATGAAGAACAGTGAGGGTTACTATTTAATTTGGTTCATTTCAGTGTAAGCATAGGATGCTCCAATGCTGCCAATTGCAGAAGAAAAGGCAGAACTCTGCTGCTGCAAAGAGAGAACTCGTCATCATTTGAGATACACTCATTGTACCACACTCTACTGCCTGTTTTCCCTCTAATGGCAGGCCTGAAATAGGTTAATCTCAGAATTCTACAGTGCCCTTTTGTAATGATGCCACCAAAGCCACATGTGTAACCCTCACATGCCACTTGCAACTGGGGCAAGTGCTGCTTCATGTTGAAATGAGTCTTCTCGTAAAGATAGTGTTAGGAGCTTGTTCAAAGAAGGCTGGGAAAAGTGTCATCATTGGACAGACCATGGAACTGAAGCACAGTATGATTGAATAATTTGCCACCCAGTGTAGTAGGTGAGGCTGGTAACAGAGCTAAAATTATAATTCATCCTAGATGAGAGCCTTGTTGCAAAAGAATTAGATCTGGTTCTCATTAGTTAGGAAGCACGGGTTAAATATTGGGGGTGAAATAGGTCATATTTCCATAGAGTTTTGCTTAAGGTAAATTTTGAACAATGTGATTTGTGGTTTACTTTATCTTTTTTTTCTTCCCTTATTTTTCTTCTTACTTATCCATGTGGCTCCTTTAGAAGGTGTAGCAAACATTACTATCACAGGTTAAATAACAGGAAATTCTCCTGTTACATTTATTTACATTCTGTATACACTCAATTCATTTGTTTTCTGAAATGTTTTTGCTCAAATTTAGTTCTACATGTACCTGGATGGGCATGGCCAGCTATGTTCCAGATGCTGATTATGGCTCATTAAGTGATGTGGCATTCCTGCTGCAAGTCTCACAGGGCACCTTGGCCGGCTCAAGCATTGCTCTTGTGGGAAATGAAATTCTAGATTTGCTAGAGATTAAGTTAATTTTATTTTTTTTTTTAAAAAAGGGCTGTTATCAAATCTGTGTCATTGTCCCACACACCCCTGCTGGAAATGTGCCTCCTGCTCTGTGGGTCAGGGCAAGAATGTTGTTTTTCAGACATATAGAGCCTGTGTGGTAGTTTTTCATTGTCAGAGAAGCACTGATGATTGATTATGATATGATATGATGATGATATGATATGATCTATGCAGAAGAGGAGCAGGAACACGAGGGCAGAGGCCTATGAACTCAGGGAGGATGTGTAGACATGGGACATGTATCCATTGCTCTGCTCTCTGGAGCTCAAGGGTGGGCAGAGAGATGGAAGGCTGGTAACAGATAGTGGAGGAAGAGGAGGGTGTTCACTTTCCTTGGTTATTCAAGCCAGGGAATCCCTTTTTAATATGTATAAGACATAAACTGATGCTGGTCCTGTTTGGAACTTTGAGGTGTTGCTGAAACTCATAAAGAAGAACCTCGTGTGCAAGACAGTGGATTCAGAGGAGGACTGGTCCAGCCTTGAGGCACCCAACTGCTGTTTCTGAGCCCTGGGGGAGAACAACTGAGCTCCAGCAAACACGGGAGATAAATGTACCTGATAAATAACAAATTGTCTTCATCCACAAAGGCTCACTCTGTTCACATTGTTTATCAGTTGTTAGTCAGATATGCACGAACATGCCATTCACACCACAGCAAGCATAAACCAATAAATGTGGGACCAATTTTAATGGCATACCCAGAGGCACAAGCTGTGAGGTGCAGAGTATCATTTAGTAGAGTCTGGCTCCAGATGTTTTCATGAAGTATGACAAAGGAAATATGTGCCTTATAATAACCTTAATTTTCAGATAGAAAATGAGAGAAATGGGTACATTTGCTAGCATGCACCAACAAGACGGCTGTTGCCTTTCTGCCCTGTGAAATAAATTTTTATTGTCTCCCTCCACCCTCCCTCAGGTGACTAGTTTGATCTTGCTTGCAATTTTAGGTTTGCTTCCAAGTTCTCAGACAGTCTCCTCTAGCTCACGTGTTAATAATTACGCCTCCTCTTTAGCAGTATTTTTCATGTTGAGGAGTTGCAAAGCATTTCAGAGCCCTGTGCCAATATCTGCTCTTTCACCAGGGAGAATGCAGGGTAACTTAAACCCGTGGAAAATCAAGTGAATGGAGGAGTTGGCTCTGCATGTAAAGAGGTCTCTTCACCTATAGCCAAAAGGGAGAGAGAGCATGGTGGGTGCTGTGCTCTGCCAAGTCAGCTTCCAGTCTCTGTTGGCAGAAGGAAGACAGAGGCTGTTTCTAATGAAAAGTATTTAAATACTGAGGACTGGGAGGACAAAAGCTGGAAAATGAGCCAGGACAGCTGCGTTAATACCTTTGTCTTGACAAAGGTGTTGTACGGTTCTTGATTGTAGCTGGCATTATTGCAATTTTATGTTATCAGTGTTTATCACTCACAGATGTAAAAAACTGAAGAGTCAGGCTTATTTTTGGGATTGGACCTTTTGCCCTACTGATTTTGAACCTTAGGGATTCTATTTTCTCCCTCCAATTTTTTTCTCTGTATAGCTATAAGATTAGAAACTGTTTCTTATCATTTCAAATTATGGCGGAATTTCTCACATAATCACTTGCTTCCTGGAGCTGAGGCTTTTAAGTCCATGCATTTCGGAAAAACAGCAACAACAACAAAAAGCCTGCAAAAAAAAAAAGACAGTATTCTCATATGTAAAAGACTGAATTCCTCATGACTTTTTTCAAGAAGGTTTAGCCTTGTCATCAATCCTGCCTTGGGGTAAGGTAGAGGTGTCCCACTTCCACCTTCAGGGCTGTAGACATACATGCTTTCCACACTACATTCATCTTCCATGCAACAAGACTTTCCTTACTATTTACTTTCTTTCTGGGACTGCTTGCCCATTAAGAGAGAGATTTTCTTATGACACTGAGACCTCCCAGCATCAGTGGAGTTGTTCGAGTGGATGTGATGAGAAGCCCCACATCTTTGATTAGCAAACTGTATTTGTGACAATAACCTTCGCACATCACTGTATCTGATGTTTTCTCAGCTTTCTGTAGGAAGGAAATTACTTGACTCGCTCCACACTTTTCACTCTATGTTTTAATAATACAATCTGGGAAAGGAATTAGCACTAAGCAGTTAGTGCTGCTACATCTAGCAAAGCATTGCTCAGCTTCTCATTTTGATGGTGATTAAGTTCACTTAACCAAGGCAGGCCTTGGGGCAATGAAGTGTCTGAGAGGTTATCATGAGGCTATGCAGGTGGGGCATTCAGGGTAGGGAGAGTGCATGTAACCGAGTAATGCAAGGATAAAGATGACCCAAGTATTAAAAATGGTTAAAAGAATCAGAAATCTGAGGAGGCTGGGCGCCATTCTCCCTAAATAAAATCTCAGTTAGCCAGCAGGCTTGGTCAGAGATAGTGTGCTGGTGTGCACTTCCTCACTACGCTCTGACCTTATTGGAAGTTAATTCTCTGTGGTGAGTGTTCAAGCTCTAGATTTCTCCCAAGTGCCATAAAGCCTTGTTTATTTAAAATAAATAAAAAAGTAAATGGATCCATTCTGTTTGGAGAAAAAGATGATTGAGATGCTAAAAAACCAGACTGTAATCAAGCTCAGGCCTGTGTGGTTTTTACTGGCATGTTTCCTTCAGGAGCTTAATACCATACCCAGCACTAAACTTTTGTAAAGGACGAGAAAAGTCCCCTTTGCCCAGTTCCCACACACTCCCCAGGCAGCATCCAGCCTTTTGATGGAGCAGGCTGGTTTTCATACCTCTGCATGAAATGCAAAGAGTGTAATCATTTGCTTGCAGGCTCATTTGTGGGAATCAAACTAGTCCACATCAGAAAGGAACAGCCTGGACACGTAACAGAAAGATGATCCCAGGTAATAACAAGGGATGCCTTGGCAGGGGGGGAGGGGTTCTTGTATAACTCTGTGCTCCGGAGTGGAGAGGTAAACATGTTTTATGATGTTACATAATAGTGTAAGATAATTCAGGGCTGTACAGATTTATTGTGCACCTGTCAATTGACAGCCCTGTCCCCAGGACAGTATTTCAAAATCTGCTTCAGACTATACTACTCCTGTTTTAAATACAGAAAAGCTAATCCTTATCACAGTGAGCTCAGTCACAATTTGAATATTGGGTGGATCAGAACTCTTTTCCTTGTGGCTTTTTCTGAATATCCAGTAAGCAGTGCCCCTCACCAGTGTGTGAAGAGCTGAAGAGTTCCTTTACAATATTATTATAGCTTCTCGACCTTCATCTCACAGTTTACATTACTACAGCTACCGCACTGGTACAAATAATATATCTTTGTAACCTCCCTATCTACTAGACACTTTATCATCACGATGCATCTAAGAAAAGTAGAAAGATTCACGACTTACATAAAGTCCAATCAATCCATCACAAAGTGGGCACCTTGTGAGTCTTGAGTCTCAGGCAAAATTGTAACTACTGACTCATCTTCTTCTGCTAGATCAGCCTACAAAGAATAAATATCAGGAAAGACTTGCAAATGTAGAAATATTTAAATTTGAAAAGCAGTATCTCCATTGTGAGAAAGGTAAAGTGTAGCTCCAGAAAGCCACTCTCCCCAAATAAATGCTGAGTTTTTGAGAAGTGCTTTGTGATCCTTAAGAGCGCCTTAGTAATCCTTCAGATAACTTGTGTTCTTTGATTGACCTGTCACATCAAGGGTCTTACTTCTGTGAGGCATGTTCTGAGTCTGGTTCTTCTTAAGTTACAGATACCATATAAATGAACCCTGGAGAATATAATGGAGCTTTTCAACACTCAACAAAACCAAACTTCTAGTTAAAGAAAGAGAGGGCGTCATGCACCATTGTCTCTGTATTTTGGCAGGTGTGGCCCCTGGTGCTGTACCTGAATGCAGGTATTACCATTTAAGTATGTAGAGGCTTAATGTTGCCTTAACATGGTCACAACCTGCCTATCACATATATCTATCTCTCTAATAGAGCACAAGTTTGTTACAGGTGAAGTGCAACATGGAGCTCAACTAAACTGTGGAAGCTCCGAGCCTGAAGCAAAGCAAATACTTCAGTGGGAATCAGAAGAGGATTTGATGTTTATATGGATGACAGAACCCATCATTTTATTCCTGATTTATAGAGAGGGCATAAGCTTTCATTCTCATGGCATGAGGCAGCTGCCAGCACTTGAAGATTAAAAAGGAACTGGTTTGGGGTTTTTTTTTTAATGTGGATGTTTTAATAAAAATATGAAAAGAGATTTTTTTGTGTCTTCCCAAGTGTCATTGGCCACGTTGTGCCAGGGCTTTCCAGTTTTCATAAAATTTCTATCACTTACTCTGAGTGGCAAAGGGAGTTACATGTTCATTTATTGAAAAGTCTGGCAAAGATATTGGGGATTTTTGTGTTGTCACATAGTTGTTCAGTCTGGGAGGAAGGTCCCTTCAACCTCTCTCTTTCCTTTCATCTCATTGTCCACACCGTTACTCATCCTGAACATTTAGTAGCCATTCACAAGCTGGCAGTGCTTCACCTGTGACTCACACCTCAGTCACTTGTCCAGAAATGAAGCTGTCCCAGCGGCTGTGGAAAGCGCAGACAGCTCTGGGAGGATGAGTAAACCCCCTCCACTGAACTTTCTCCCTTGTGACTGGTGAGATGTGTACTTAAGGTCTGGCTCTAGGGAAGTCACTCCAGTAACAAAAACCAGCTCATGAACAGCCTATGAATCAAAGCTGCTGAGGTCTGTGTTGTTTTATGTGACTTGAGTCTGAGCCCACAGAGATTTGCCAGTTTAACCTGAGATGATTTGCAGTCCTCCTTCATGTGCTGCAATGGCACTGAGACCAGACTGCAATGATTGTTTTGTTGCAGGACACAGGTTCTCATGACTTGTGGGCAAATCCCTGTACAGCCCAATGCAAAGAGACAGAGCAGGGAAACACTGTCGTCACTAACATCCAGAGGCAGCCAGGAGAGCCACCAGAGAGGTTTCATGGAAGTGTTCTAAGGAGTCTTATCCCTTAAGAGTTTCTCAGGCAAGGCATCTTTCTTTAAAATGAGTAGGGTCTCAACTCATTCATCATGCCGTACATTGTGGCAGTTTTCTGACT
This sequence comes from Lichenostomus cassidix, assembly GCF_008360975.1. Lineage (NCBI taxonomy): Eukaryota > Metazoa > Chordata > Aves > Passeriformes > Meliphagidae > Lichenostomus > Lichenostomus cassidix. The sequence goes on from NC_139482.1 coordinate 51,316,692, forward strand.
TGTCACCAAGAATTTGAGCTATCACATTTTCTATGACTGCTAAATACATGCAAATCTATCTGGCTACAGGGTTAACCAACATAGTTTTTACACTGTCTGTAGCAACTAGAAAGTGTTGTAGAAATAAAATTTCTTGTCAAGACTGTATCTTCTTGTTTTCCTAATTGGAAAAAAAAGTGCATGCCCTTGCTTGGTTTTTGATTATGGGGAATGTTTGGCAGAATTTGAATGGAAATGTAGGGGCAGAGGTCAAGGTTATATAAACTATTTAACTTAGTGTATTACTACAGGAAAAGAAGTGAAAATAATCATTAGACATAGCAAAGATAAGCAATTCTCAATGGATATATAGAGAATTAAAAGTGGGTCTCATCTTAATAATTTAGGGTTCTTTAGTCCAAAGTGAATTATTAAAGATAAGAACCTGGGCATAGTACGAGACCAGTTCTCTTAGGAGTAGATGCTCTTACAGATTAATAATTGATTAAAGACTGAAAATTCCTCTACTTGGCTCTTACGTTCACTGGAGAATTCTTCTGGGATATTGAATAGGCACTTAGATTCATCATCAGATCCCCAAGGGGATTTAAATGTCTCTATCTGGATGCAGCCCAAACATGGAGCAACAGGCAAGCTTCTCTCCAAAGAACTTAGGATCTACTTGCTTAGCACTTTATTTAGCACTATTAGCAGTTCACAGAGGGGTCTGGGCTAATAATGCTGAAATCTCTGAACAGCCTTAATATCTTTGCAGGCAGAAAGCAATTGGGAACAAAGCTCAGCAACTGTCTTCTTGCCTAAAATACAAGGTGGGAGCTCTATTTCCTTTAATTTTTATAATTGTCTAATTGTTCAAGCATTTACCTAAGAATGGATCTATCTGCATCACCTCCTATCTCAGGGCAAAAGGATTTACTCCTGCATCCCACACGTCCTGGAAGAGGGACCTAACCTTCAAGTTGCCTTTGGTTAATGTACAGCGGGGTGTAAACAGGGAGCTGGAAAACAGGGAAATAAGCAAAGACTGGAGGTGCAAAGGGTGGTGCACCTCCAGGTGCACCTCCAGGAAATGTGCTCCTTCAATGTTTGACTATCTAGGATCAAACAAGGTAAGCACATATACTTCTATGAGGAACGACAGCTCAGAATGAACTCCCCAGGACTTCAAGTGCTGCCATTGCCAGGTTATCAGTCTCTCTTTTTGCTCAGCCTTCTCTGCCCTACAGCTCCTGCCAGCTACATAACAGCCTGATTTCATCCCACAACTTAAACAGGGATGGTTCTGTGGGTATGTGGATGAAAGCATGTGCCTAGGAAGTGGGAGAGTATTCTGAATCTGTAGCATCTGTAGATCTGAATCTGGAATCCCTGTTAGGTACTCCAGCCACCAGGACCTTACAAGTAACATTGAGTGACTAGTTTGTTGCTCAGATGGATGCTTTCCAAGTCAGGCTTTGTGCTCTGGGTCAGGGATTGTATGGGGGAACCTGCATGCCAGAGAGATTACAGTCCTGACCTACCTTCAGAAGTTTTAGTAACTAGTTCCCAGGCCATACTGTGAGCTTCCTGGACCACCAACGATCTTCTCTGGCTCTGTACTGTCTCCATGTTAAATTTAATGGCACTGATTGGGGCAGGAACGTAGCTGCATGTTGGGGGTAACTACACTGCCAGCCCTGCTGCCAGCCTTCACTTTCTCAGCTGCCTCATTTAATCCTACACAAATAAATCTTTCAACTTCATATTTTTAAAAGCCTTGGCAAATCCAATTTCTTCTGTAAAAGTGGTTAAAAGGTTTATTTTTTAATCCCTGTTTCATGGTGCCAAGATGTTGAATGAGCACGTAGATTCACATCCTTCAATCAGCAAAAGAAAAATGCATTTCCTGCTGATGTAAACCTCTGCTCAGTTTCACAAGCCCATACATGTAAGCAGTGATTAATTCTCTTTGTCAAGGTTGCAGTTTTCACAGGTTATTATAGTACTAGCATGGCCAGCATAGAATTAACTTCCATAGCCTCTGGCTTTAATTCAGACATAAAAGGGATTAATATGAAGGAAGAATCTCTACCAGACACCACCACATTTAGCTTTCCCAGCTACAGCTGCATCTCTAAGAAGTAATTAATAATAAACCAGACTGAAGCTGATGAGACCAGGTATCATAGAGAAAATTGTATTGCTTTATGTGAAAAGATGTGTTATCCAGTTCAGGCAACTTTTTAAAATAAGGTTCTCATGGGCTTATGATTGCAGATCAATATTTCATATTACTTACACTCTAATTTGCTGGAAAATTATTTCTTCCTTGTCTCTTTGTTCTCAGACAGTTTTCGGTGGGCTAATGCAACATTTTAGGAAGAATTTCTAGTAGTGTTTACTTGTAGGGTCTTATATGTAGCTATTTACACTAAAAAATTCAGTTGTACATACAAAGGTGTCAGAAATTCAAATCGTGCAAATACTTCTAACCAGCAAGCACCTTCGCTCTTCTTTTCACATGATGATTTCCAAAGTCCCCTCAGTATTGTAAATAATTGTATGTATTCTGTCTGCATTATATTGAAATATCTGTATTTGTTTTGGGAACAGTTATCATCTTTTCCCAACTGTTGCTCTCAAAACCCACAGCAAACCCTCTGTATCTACATAAGGAGCACCAACAATTTGTTTCTTGCTAAAGCCAGGGAACAGGTATTAGGAGAACACATGCAGCAGATACAGCCCTTGCTTAAAAGGTAACATTTAAGCCCTTGCTTAAAAGGTAAACATTTGAGTGTTTACATAGCTTAATTTTGGGGGTGACACACACTGAAAGATTTTGGCAGACTGCATAAATCCAAATTACTCCCCAGGCCATAGAGCTGCATAGTATATAGTATAGATAGCATTTGAACATCAAAAGGGCATGAAAATAACTTTGCTTAGAACTGTTAGAAAGTATCTAAAGGATGTGCTTTGATTTGTGCCTTCTTGTATCCATTCACATGCAATTTTTGCTCTTCAAATAGTTTGTTCATTTTGTATTATAACATCAATGTAAGACTTTTGTGTAGTCACAGATGATATAGGATAATAGGAATGCATCCTGCATCAATAAATAAAGAGACAGATAAATTTTAAAAAAAGAATAAAACCCAAGTGTTCTAGCCCAGGCAGGAAATCATGACCATTAAGCCCAATAATCAATTGCAGCCTTTCCCATTTTTCCTTTTCTCTTGCATGGGATAAATATCAGATTATTTAATGACAGGACATATCAAGTTGATTTCATGCAAGACTTGCTTTGACATGAGAAACAATATGACAGATGTAGCCAGTGATAAATGGTTTCTACATATGGAATTTGGTGCAGAAAGATGAAGGAGAGGTGAGGGAACTGATGTGTTGCATCTTTTGAGGGTACAACAGAGATCCAGACAATGAAAGACAGAGCATCCCTTCTCTGTGAGTATGTCAAAGTTTAATTAGATATTTATTTTTCCTGAAAGGCCTTTGGGTGGTGCAGACAGTGTTAACAAGGAAGCAACTGACAATAAGAAAGGTCAGACTATGAAAGTTAAAATACAAGGATTTGTGGAGTAGCTACAGAAGGTCAAATACAATGAACTGAAGCACCTTGGAAAAAAAAAAAAGGCAATATAGGGTAAAAGATTTTTTGCTTTTTCAATAAAGGTTTGTTTAATGTTTTATGGTAGGTAACAGCCAAGGGATTGGATAGAAATCACTTTAAAAAAACCATTGCTTTATGTAAGAGGTAAAAAACTTTAAATGTATATAATTTATGGGCTTCTACAGCTCTGCTTTAGTTGTAGTGACTGGCTGGTTCTGCATCTGCAGTTCTGGAAATTTGCTGTGGTTGAACTGTTTGGGTCTTTATCTGTGTCAAGAGATAAAAAGTCCTGTGTGGTGTCAGCTGGGAGAAAATTATTCTTGCCTTCCTTTGGCATGTGCGGACAAGGAATGAGAAAACTAAGTTTGTAAAATGAAAAAATTAAATTTGTGTTTTCTCTTTCATTGTAACATGTCAATATACTTGCAAGATGAGTATTAGCTCTTATTGTGAGCTTAGCTGGGGTGTGAAGGGGGCAAGAGGTGGTATTATCACAAGGAAAGCCTGCTTTCATACACCATCTCTTATCAAACACATGGATTGAAAGCCAAAACACACGTATGGTATTCTTGCCCCAAAGGTGAATGCTCTGGAGGAAACAGCAGCATAAAGCTGATTCATAGGGAAAGCTGGCTAATCAGTTCCCAACATGCAGCTTTGTACATAAAAGCAGTATTTGAGGCCGTTGAGGAGCCTGAGCCATTTAGGAATTACTGCACTTGCATCTCTGATATGAAGGTGCAGGGGGAGAGAAGGGGGGGCTGGCTCCCTGCCACTCCCCAGCCCCACTGTGTGGCAGGGGTGTACAAGCTGCAGGTGTGTGCAAGCAAACCCTGGAGTGGTAAAGCAGAGAAGAGCTCTGCTTGGAAGCGGAGAGCTTTTGTACCTTCAATAAACCAACCCCTTGATTGTAAAAGGCCTCACTGTTTCTTTTTTGAGAGCTGGCCATTGCTGCTGAGCTCAAGTACTTGGCACCATTCTGTCTGTGCCCATGTCCTGCAGTCCTAAAATCTGTGGGATTGAAAGTTGTATGTTTTTAAGATGCTGAAGATAAGATTCACCCCTTTAGTGAATTGATTTCCCACCCGGTTGTGTTGCCACGAATCACAACTTTTAATTTGAGGGCCTGGATAACACACAGGCAAAGTGGGCCAGCCAGTGACCAGTTATGGTTGAACCACAATATTTAGGGAAAAAAATGATGTGTGAACAAATGCTTGTTTTCAGGACCTCCTCAGTTACTATAATGGACATTCTGTTTGATCTACATACCTAGTGTTTGCACTTCCGATGCCTTCCTCACTGCACATAAACCTTGCTGAGGGGTTTATCCATCACATAATTCTGAAGGTGACTGACATAAGACTGACATTATACTGACATGCAGTATAAGTTAATTTTGTCTCGCCAGAATGAACTGCTCCAAGTATCCAATGCCTCCTTCTTTACAGCAGGCTAATGCATAGACAATTGCAGAAAGGGTTTTATTTTGGTGAAGTTACTCCTTTTGTGCATCCTTAAGTACTTAAACCAGTTTCTGAAGGGGCAGGATGTTCCTCTTTAGAGGGTTACATAATATTTGTGCATGCCAAAGACTTTTTTTATGAATGGGAATACATTCAGAAGTAACAAAGCAATATAATGACAGACTGGATTTCTGTGTTGCTTTTCAACTTCAGACCTGAGTGACATGTATCCATTTTAATTAGCAGAGAAAATGTTGCTTAGACAAACATTCTCCATTGATTCTACATAGCAAGTTGCTTTTGTAGCTTGATGAGTGCAGTGCTCTTGGTCTCCACCAGTGATCTCTGACACCACAATGAAACTATCTAGGTACTCCTCCTGTGCCGTTTCAGGATGAAGAGCAAGGACTCCACGGAAAGCTGGGCTTTCCATAGCTGTGGCCCCCAAGGTACTAGCTCACAACTAAATGAGTGAATTGTTGTCAGACCAGCTGTCATTACACTTGGTGACACTTTTGCTACTGAGCTCAGCAAGCACACACATAACTTAGGAGTGAGGTACAACTACTGGTATTCACTTAAATCTCTTATGTCACAGTGACTTTTGTGATTACCCTGTATCTATTTCCAGAATTTATTGTCTCACTAATGTACCAAGTTCCATCAGAAAATGTTAAGAGACATCGGTTGTTAAAATACATTAATTTACCATAAGCTGTATTGTGATTGCCAGTAAATTACTTAGCTTTTCTAGATAACTAAGAAAATGGGTCTTAAAATTTCATTTATTGATTTTTAGTGAGTGATAGATAACAGTTTTATGTTCTAAAGACCTGCTGGATGAATCCTTCGAAAACCCCTGAAGTAATCAGAACATCTGATCTGCAAGAGAGGGGGTATTTGTATCTCCAATTTAATAAGTGCCTTGGAGAGTGGCAGGTGGGAAGGAAGCACTGGAACTGCAGCTTGGTGGTTCTGTGAACACTCAGGTCCATTGCCTTACCGGCTTCTCTTCCCGACAGACTGACAGCCTGTAGGGTGTGCCTGAGCGCATCCTCACAGACACACGGGGAGACAGGGAGGCACTGCCTGCTGCTTCTTCCAAAGGAGAAGCATAGTGTCTGACTAGTTCAAGATCACACGGGGAGGGGCAACAAATTAAGTGCAAGTCCTTTAAGCTGGAATCCTATGCTGCTGAATAATGCCTCTATCAAACTTGCTCTCCATCATCTGAATCAATGTATTTTATATCAGGGCATTCCTTTTCCCTTGATCTGTCAGAACTTTTGTCTTCTTGCTGCAGCATTTCTGGTCAAGAGAAAAAGGGGCAAGGACTTGCATCTATGTTGGTATAATACAAAACATTAATGCATTCCCTGCACTTGGCCAAGAGCCTGAAGTCCTCACTGAAGCAAGAGTCCTTTGTTTTTGTGCTTTCATGGATTTTTGCCCTGCTGCTTGAAACCAGTTCAGCAGGACCTTTAGTCAGGCTCTGCTTCTCCAGTGACAACCTTCAAAGGATTGCTGTAAGGTACTTAATAGTGAGCGCCTTGCCTTAATAGCTTGTCTTTCTTTGCAGATGACTATTAAACTTAGTGGGTCTAATAACTCAGTAATAGTTGCAGCAACAATATGAATACAATTATCCAGGAAAATGCATGAGCTTCACTACGAGCTCTTTCACCTGCATGTGTGATCACTGGCTTCAGCCTATAACCAGCTTAAACCTCACGTGACTATTCATAGATGGTACAATGACTTTATGAAAATGTTTGTGACATTGCTTCTTTTATGGGGCTAAACATCCTTTGCCTCCTGTTTTGGTTGCTCATTTCTTGTGCTTAGAATGAGGAGACAGTCTGGCCATGCTGTCGTCACTGATGGTAGAGAGGCCAAGTTAACAGTTCTCAGGGAGCAGCATCTTGGCCCTGCCACACTCACTGTCAGAGTAAGGCAGAGAACTGGGCATCATGGAAAGGGTAGGCATCATTGGAAGAGGAACAGAAGACAGCCACTAGACTGGATTCCATTGTTCCTGATCTGTTTGAAGACAAATCTGCCCTACGGTACTGCATGCTTTCTAACAAAAACAGGTATCTGAGAGCTCTGTTTCTCTGCTAGGCTTGTTTGGTCTAGGGAGTTTGACTTCTGTTATCAGGAGGGACAGGTGGATTGGTGACACATTTCAGTCCCTACTCAGCACCATATAAAGGAGTAACTGTACCCCTTCAAAACAAAGCACCAAGCAGGACAGAGAGGGAGGAAGAGCAACACAAAATACCCTTATTTATCTATTTGCAGTGACATTGCTATTTGAGATAAATGCGCGTGCCTAAGACAAGATGTGAGCTTTTTTGGATCAAAAGAATTCATAGCAACAACTGAGGCAACACTTGGGGCTGTAGCTAAGCTTCTGCATGCTGGAGCACTAACAAAGACATGGTTCTACATATGCTCTATAAACTAGGCATGTGAAATAACTCAGACAATAACTTACCTCTGTGGCAATAAACTTGATCAAAATAGAAAAGGGTATTACAATAAACCAATCCAAAAGAGGGATTGAACACCTCCATGGCATTAGCTCCAGGGAAAGGAAGAGTGCTCACTAAATGAGTTACAGCTGTGTGCAGGCTGTTGCCCATTATCTGTTTTGAGTACCTTGTAATTGCAACCTAAAGAAAGTGCTGTCTTTTCAAAGAAGCTGAGGCAGTGAGTCTCAGGGCATCCCTACAGCATCACTTGTGTTTCTAATCATCCACCCTAAAGAACCTGTAGTGTCAAGTATTCTTCATATGCTCACCATACCCACAGCTGAAGGGAAATTGCTATTTTAAAATTGCCAGGGATAAGGAGGAAGCATCTGTATCTGTGATTGCAGTGTCGGGCTGGCAGAGTGTTACTACCTAAGTGGACAGGTTAGCTTTGGGCTAGAGTGGAAGTGAGGAATTAATCTAGACCACAGAGGGACGCAGTGTCATGAGATCTGTTTGGTCTTTGTCTGATTTTCTTTCTGGCACTTTCTTCAAGCTGAAAACTACTAGAGAGTCTTTATTATTTAGCCACCTAAACCACAGGTGGCTCCAGCTTTCTGATGCTTTCCAAAACTGGTTGGAATATGCATGAGACAGAACAATTAAGCAAGCTGCTTCTCGTGAATTTAAATGCCTTGCTTGAAAACTGAGTTTGGTTTGGGGCTCATGCCCATCTGCCTTCAGAGAAGAGGCACATGAAAGGGATTCAATATGATTCATGAAAGCTGCAGAAACCAAGGTGGGGCATATATTCCCCAGAATTAAGATCCAGTGCTATGGGGACGTGAGCTCTCTGGTAACCTTGAAATGAGGAGACTTTAGGTGAACATGAGGTTCTCTCAAGTGAAATGCAAAAGGTGATCTATAAGGAAAACAAATGTTCATCGAGAGCTTTAATATTGTATTATCCATAGTTTCATCTTTACTACACCCAGCTTTGTGCCACTGGAGGGAGAGAACACCACAGACACTGGAAGGATAGAGGAGAAAACGCTGTCTTCTGAGGTCCGTATCTGGTCCCCATCCTCCAGGTGTCTGTTTTATAGTTATTTTGCATTGTTTACTTTGATGCTCAGTGTACTTTGTCACTCAAGTATGCCTCTGCAAAAGGCATTTGCCCTGGAGACTTGCAGGCAATGCCTCTGCAGTGCTCCAAGCATCCTTAACCCTGGCAAAGCTAAGCAAATGGGAGTCACTAGCCAACTTTGTCCCAGCTGTACATTTATTTTGGCTTCAAGGGTCAACAGCACAAAATTGAATTTGGCTGTGCAGCAAAGGAAAGTATATAATGGTGCCAATCTCTATTTAATCTCATTACTCATGTTTGATATCTATTCTGCCAGGGAAGTTCCCAGCAAAGCATACAGACGATTTTATGGTATATCTATTTCTTCATAACATGGAATTTTGGTAAACTGTCTACACCACCTAGGTGAACACGGGTTTTGTGGTTTAAAGAAACTGATTTTTTTTTGTGCAATTAGCTTTCAAGGCTGATAAATTCACTTCATTGAGTTTGATTTTGCCAGCAATGAGTTGACTTCAGATTAGAAGGTTGGCCCCTCTTGGCTAGATACTCCAAAGCATATATCCCTCTTTTTGTACAAGCCCATGAGGGTGAAGAGAAGTAAAAGCTGTAGTTTACGAGAGATGGATATACTTATTGAAAGGGGAGAAAACAGAATTTTCTAGCAAGAAGACTTGTCTGAATGTTACAGAGAATATGAGACACTACACAGCTGTGATTTATTTGGTTATGTCTGATCTAGAAAATTGAGAGAGAAAAAAATGCTACTCCATTGCTGAATTGCTCTAAACCAACCACGTGATCACTAAGGAAATAAAACAATCTTCCAGAACAAAGAGACTCAAAGGCTCCTGAGTCAGTAGTGAGCTTTTGCTGTGGTATCTATATGAACTGGGGAGAATCAGTCAGAATGGTCCACTGGGAGGCTGCTATTGCACAAAAGTCTGCACTGAGCAATTTTGCACATGGAAAATTGATGTCAAATGAATTGTGTTTTGAAACAAATATACTGTTTCAAACAGGATTCTTGCTATTCATTAAATAGGACTTGATACCAAAAAAAAGAGAAGATAAAAATCTCAAAATGTGTTTTCACTTTATTCAAAATTAGAATGTTGAACCATTTGTTTCAAAATTTCTCAGGAAAATTACCCAGAAAAGCAACAAAATATTTCCTTCTAACTCACATCCTAATGAAGGAATTTATTTTCTTTTTTCTTTTTTTTTTTTTTTTTTTTTTTGAAGCAAAGGGCAAGGCATTAAAAGTAGGTATTAAAATGAAGATTCCATTTATTTGCATAACTTTTGTTGGGGTTACCTTCTGAGTGGATATTATATCCTACGAGAACTTGTAGATCAGCAACTGGCAAAAACTGTTGCTCACATTATTGGGTGTGGTATTTACCATGAAGTAACCAAAATTATAAGGAGATGTCAACAGCAAGTTATCTTTTTTCCTTCTATGGAAATGAGTGCCCTTATTTTCCAGTAGATGTGTATTGTTGCTACTCTTGGCAAGGGAGATGGTGCTGATATAAACAAAATTCATTTACTCATCAACAGTATAAATAAGATGCTGACTAAACCTAGAGTCAGGCAGCAAAACCTTCTATGCAGGTTTCCAGGATAGAACTGGTGGTCACAGCACCAGGACTGGCAGCTAGGTAGGGTGGTTAAAGAGATGTTTACCCTCTCCCTGCAGAACAACTGGAGTTCAAGGGAGACTGCTGACTATCCAAGTCTCCCTACAGGAAGAGAGGCTTGATGATTTGCCAGCACTTGAGTGCAGCAGGTGTGCGTTAAGAGTTTGCTGCTTTATTTATCTTGGAATGCAGAGACCCTAGAAATACCCAAACTTTCATGTGCCTCAACCAGATTACAGTGTAGTTCCTCTGGGAAAATGTCTGAGTCTAGATTTGCTGTAGGCCTGGATTAACTATGTTTTCTTGCCAAGAGCAGTTGGAAAGTGGGAAAGCATGGTTAGATAATACCTAAGAAAAGGTATGTACCTAAGACAAGGTAAAAAAAGGTAAAGAAGGCAATACCTAAGACAAGGGCCTGTCTCACCACGTTGTTCTTGTTCAAAAATGCTGTTTTGTTCTTACTTTTTTAGAAACTTGAGATGTTTTTCAGTAGCCTACTGTACCCAAAATTATTGCACAGGAGCATATTCCTAATTATTCTTCCCAGAGTGCAACCCATGTCAACAGAAGTTGGAAGTTGAAAAGCTGGCAATGACAAACAATGGTCTATTAAGCTAAAGACATAGAGGATTGTTTTCCTGTAATTCCATTACTTATTCAGTTACCAAAGCAGGATTCTATTTTCACTCAAAATGTAAAGATTTGCTGATGTTTCCAAAACACAGGGTTTCAACAGGAGCACTTAAAAATATTTGTAATGTAAATATGTAATATCATACGCATATTTATCACAGGTCAGCAATACTGCCAGCTTTGTGCCCTATTTTCTATTTTAGTTCCTTCACCCAGAAATAACTATTCCATTGCAAAAGAAGACTTGAAGTGACTCCAGATGTAATATACTTTCTTCAAACTCTATGCTTACATAGCTATATAAGCCAGGAATATCTGTTGGAGCTTAGCTATCTTACCAAATTGCAACATCTGTGAAATTTACAGCGACACTGGACAAAGTTAGAAAGACATTGGTAATAAGGCAACCTTGCATAGTTTCTCCTTCTTGTAGGATAGGAATCAAAGTATTTAATTAAATCTGAGCATATCTAAGCAACACTAATAAATCAGATGTTCTCAGGCCCAAATGGTGCCACTTTCATGTAATCGAAGTTGCTTAAGATGATGTGTCTGTTGTGTGTGTTCATGATTGTGAGTCAAGAGGACACAGCATTCCAGCTGTTCTTTTTCCTTAGCAACAGTGTATTGAGTATCTGCCCCCTTCTTATGTGCACATGTGGGCTAGGAGAGAATGACCTTTCCTTCAGCTCTTCTGAAAGCGCAAATCAAGGAGAAATAGTCAAGAAGAAGGTGAGAGAAACAGAAAAAGAACAATCATGTAGATAGTTTACCTCAAAGAATTCAAGTTACAAGTAACAAGCCATCTTTTCATTCTCTGGGAGATGATCCACATATCTGCATTCTTCAGAGTACTTGAGTCAGTATGCCACACTCAGTATTACCAAGAGATGAGTTAGAAAGACTGTCAGGAAGAAATTGGTCTTGGCACAGTTCTACTAATTGAGTACTGTTCCTAACCACCTCTGACTGCCTAGTATTGAATGAAGAAACTGAAAAAAATCAATCGTGTCAAAGCAAGATGGTGTCCCTTGCTAGTGGAAGTGACTCATGCAGACCATGAGGATTGAGATGAGAAAATATCAAATAGTCCTGAAGCAGAGAAGAGCTGTGGATAAAAAGCTGCCATGGACATTTTGGTGGGATTATAACCCAAATGGAGCCTTGAACAAGAAGGGATGAAAGTTTCACATCTGCCCATCCCCCAGTTATTCAGGGCTTATCTACTTGTCACAAGTCAAGGCTCCTCCCCTGAGAGTGGTGGTGTCAGAGAAGTACAATCTGACAGGTTTGCTCCTTCCTCTTTAGCAATGAGGTGAGTGCCAGCATGGCTTTCAGCTTGTGAGCAGGGCTGTATCAGTGTCCAGAACAACTTGGTCTTGGGATCTCAATCCTGAGATTGAGGCCTCTCCTTGTTGTCACACAGGAGAAGATGAGGGGTAATTTGCAATGGGTTTTGCAGAGCCTGGCTGCAAGAGAAAAGCTGTATCTGCTGGAGCTGGCATGTGGGCTTTAGTGTGCTAGCTGAATGCTTTTTGCCACTTTCTGGTAAGAGATGCCCAGTATCCTGATGCTGAGATGGGACTGATCCACTAAAAATGGAGTGATAGCCTGCCACACTTCATTTATCCAATGATCCTATGATCTTTCTTGACCTAGAGCAGCTGTAGCCACAGAGGCCATGGCGTTTTCTTAAAACCTCTGAAGTAGTGAGATGTTTTGGTGATATTTTCTGGGTTTAGAAATACGCAGGGTAAATGGCCACAAGCAGATGGACCACAGATATTCAGTGGGGTGATTTGTAGGAACATGTGGCACCAGGTCTAGAAGTGAAATGCCATCATGGGGCTTTCACAGTGTGTAGGCAGCAGGTGGAGGATTAGGCCACGTCTTGCTGCATTTGAAGGCGTTGAAGATATCTAAGGTCAGAGCAGTGTCAAAATCAAAGAAAAAATGGTAAGATGAGAAAGGAATGCCAAACTACAGCTGATTATTGACTGATTGCAGCTAAAGAAAAAGATTTACTTATTCCATGGGAAGATGTGGGAGGCATGTCTAGAGTAATGGGAGTGTTCCATGTTTGGAGCAGGAATGTGACCTGCATCTATGATAAGGCTAATGGAAGAGAAATCCTTGGCTCTAGGCCTTTGTGACTCAAAACCATTCAGAGTATAAATGGATCTATGCTTCATTACGTGAAGGAAAACCCATAAGCTGTTTATATGGTTACCTAAAGAGAGATTTTTGTTCCATAGGGCTGAACAAGCAACAGGTGCTTTATTCAAAATATGTCAGATTGATAGTCTGGATTTCTTGTCTCTGAACACAGCGCACACTCTTTTTGATGAGGGCAGCAGCAAGCAATCCCAATCACCTCTGTAGCACTGGGATGGGCTTGAGATTCTGAATGGCAGAAGCTTTGACCCTCATCAGCTGCTGCACACTCCTGGGCTTGTGAGTCCCTCTGACAATGGCTTGGTTGAAAAGAAATACAGTTCTTGTTATTGCCTGCTACATCTTCTCCTCACTCCTCCCCAGCTATTTCTAGGTACAAGCTTCTGTTCCTCAAAACATCAACCATGTTTGTGGTAGTTGCTTTTTGCTCCTGCTTTGCATCAAAGAAAGGTAAGAATAAGAAGAATAAGATAGCAGGCTGAGCTCTGAAGACTTCCAGTATACAGGGAACAAAAGCAAGAGGAGTGTAGTATGGCATGCAAATCAAATGCCAAAGGAACTGTCACTCTGCAAAGCAACTGTGGAAATCTTATTGTGCAAATTAAAATAATCAGTGACTGCATACCACGTTATTTGACTAATAGTGACTTTTCAGCGGTAAGGGTGCAATTTTTTGTATCCAGACCTGGCTGGATGCATCTCAGTTGGATTTAGAGATCAACCATTTGTCTTAAACTGTAGATGCCCAAATTCTCTTTTTTATTTTACTTTTCAAAACAGGTTTAAATTAATGACTAGAATGAATTTTAATGGATTAATTCAGCTCTTTACATATAGATGAGCTCGGACCAAACCTTGGAGTCAAACATCTGTGAGCTTTGGGGAACTCAACGTTCATGCTTTGCGGAACTCCACGTTCATGCTTTGCAGCTGAAACTCGTCTTGATTTTAAATACATTTTTGTGACAGATGCCAAAACTTCCCATGAGCAATTTCTCCCCGATTCCACACCCAAGTCAAACCAGAATATCACTGCAGCTTCATTATGGAGCTTTTCTTTACTTGATTTTTTTACATAGCAACGTACGGCCTTTTACTGAAAGATTGTAATCCAAACTCTCCCTGAATGTAACACAGATAATTCCCTGCTTATGCATCTCCCCTGCTTGAACTGCAAAAGGTAATTCATGTCTCTTCTGAATTGCTTGTCTTTCCTTTTCCTTCCCCCTTTGTCATCTTGCTGTACTGAATTTTGATTTGGTATGAGTTACAGCTGGGTATCAGATCTAAATATTTAGTAATTTGTTTTCTGGCCTGGTAGCTTTGTTTTATAGCATGTTATATGATGGAACCTCATGGAACACACTGTTATAGGTTAACGTGAGGGACCAGGTGTGCATGCCTGTTAATGATCTTAAATATCTGTTCAGTTTCTCTTGATGCTATTAATGTGTTTGTCCTTTGTTTTTATATGCAGCAGACAAGAGGGCTAAGATAAAACATATGAATTAATAGAGGAAGGCTGAAACTAGTACATAACCTTAGAGTGTCCCTCACAAAAAAACAGTAAAAGAAATAAAATGGCAAAACCAAAGAGCCTCTCTCAGATGATTGGGTCTGCAGGTTAAATTCAAATTCTATAAATGGATTCTCCTATGCATTTATCCATATTTACATATATGTGGCATATATATCAGTCTTTATAAGCCTGTAGGACTCCAGGAAAACCTTACAGAGAGTTTGTGCATCAGTATGTAGGTAGTTACAGCACTAAACTGCACATTCAATAGCTCAGTCAATGAGACTGATTCAGTGCTTTTATTAAACTGGTCCCAGTTTTGCACTGCAGGGTGGGATCCAGGAGTTTAAACTATCAGGAAGGTACCAGTACCTGGAACACCAGAAGCAAAAGGATTTCTACTACACATTTCATGGTCTGCTGAAGCAACTCTCCATTAACGTGCTTTATCTTGGCTGTAGAGCCTAGCAAAGAAATAGCTGGTACTGCTGCAGCAACTTCCAGCAGTTGCCACAACTTGTCTCATAATCACCTGCTGTAACCATAATGTAAAGCATAGAGTGGACGTCTGGAAGCATTAGCTGGTGGCAGTATCAGACTCATTTGCAGGAAAGTTGTAGTTACAGAGGAAGCCCCATACCAGCTGCAACTACAGATCTGCTTTTTGTTGGTTTGGGGTTATTTTCCAAGTTACCACACTTTGACCTTTGTAAGTTAATATGGCCTCCATCATCCTTGTACCTGAGTGCCTTGCAAATTGCGATATTCTTACCTTCACATCCACCTTGTTATGTGCAGAGATGCTTATATTCCCATCTCCCCAAAGACACACTCCCTAGGATCACAGAGAAGATCTTATTGCTGCCATCCGTTGTCACTATTGGCTCCTCTGTTATTTATTTAAGTCTTTATTTGATCTGAAATTTTTTTGGTTGTTCCCTTTAATTATTTAAAGTATTGTTTACTGTCTTTCTTGTTTCTCCATTTGCAGGGTTTATTACCCTGTTTGAACTTGGCTCTTTGGAGCATGCACTGAGTAACATTCTAAGAGATTGCCCATTAAAGGGCTTCAGCAGCAGCTGTGCTGGTGTATTGAGTGGCATAAATGAATGTATTCTTCTAAACATAGGTACAACAAGCAAGGTTGTTAAATCCGGGACCTCAGGGTGGGGTTTCTAAGAGTGTATTTGTGTCAATTTAATTAAAGTATTATTATCTTTCTTCTTTTTTTTCTGCTCCTCCCTTCCCCCCTTATGCGAGACTCAATTAAGATAATGCAAAACTTTTGGTGGGCATTGTTTTGACTTAAATGATTTAGCTCAGTCAGTTTGGAAAAACAATTGCTGTCAGCAGATTAACTTACCCACCATTTATTGAGATAATCTTAGTCAGAGATTAATTATTTAATTACATTTTCAAGTATTTGCAAGAAATACAAATATTTCATAATCTTTTTTTTTTTCATTCCACATTTCTTTTCATCTGTATTGCTTGTTTCTAATAGCAAATATATTTTATTGTCCTTGTTGCAAAGGAAATAACCCACTCTTTTTTTTGGCTCATCTTCTGTGGAATCAGTCATGCTGGCAGGGTGACATACGACAACAGTGAAAGTGCACAACATTTTTTCCAAGCAATTTTTTTTTTGTTCTTTTGGATCAAATTCCATGCTTCTTAACACCACAAAGAAAATATTATTAATATATTGTGATTCTTGGCACTCATTGAACATGCTGTTGGTGCTCAACAAGTGACTATCCTTCCCCACATGGCATGTGTAGTTTCAGGGCCAGGTTCCCATTCCTCCGTGTGCATGTCAGATCAATGTAAATATGATGAAGCCAAATAATGACATAGTTTTCCGTAGTTTCTCAGGATTAGGTGCTGCATGACTGCAATGAGAAACCAGCTCACAATATTTGTCAAATTGTCATTTGACAAATGTTTCCAGTAGCGCCAACATAAGAGAACAGGCCAAAAAGAGGCAGTGCTGAGCTCACTGGCAGATCCTTGGCACTGCTCTGTTTGTGTAGGCTTTGCTTCCTTATCCTGTTCCTGCTACATCTTTAATTTGTTTAGCATACAGCAAGTCTCATTATTCTTAATAGGAGTCATTGAGAAGTGAGTATTTTTAAAAGTCTGCCTGTACATGCTTAATGAATATGCTCAAGGGAAATCAAACCTTTGGGATTCCTATTGAAATTCCTCATTGAACCCCAAAAACTTTTTTTGAGCAGAAAGAACAGTTACTTCATGCAGAAAATATGTTTTCCATGTGCTCTGCTCTTTCTCCCCAAATCCCTTTCTCAATCACAATGTGACCACATTTTCACTGTTTCTAAGATATTTTACCTATATTTTACTGCCAGTGGTAGAAAAATAAAACCATATGGCAAAATCTGTATGTCGTGTACCACCAGTACAACTCACTCAAGCTACTACCACTTGGGAATCGAAGATAGGTGCTGGAAGTACCCATTTACACTGCAGGAAAGAACTTACGTTCTACCACATATTCCAGCAACTGACATAGTTTTACTCAAGTTTTTTATTTGCCATCTAGCGTAGATGGTAGGTTTTTTTCTGGCCAGGACAAAAGGCCTCTCAAGTTATAGATTGTTTATGCTGTACCACTTTCCACAGAGTTCGTATTTTAACTCATGGGGATTCATCATGTTCCATGTCCTTATTTTCCTCCTTCTGCATTAATTACTGGGAGAAGAGGAAAGGAGGGCATCTTTCTCACTGTGTGCTAGGCTCAGTGAGTTTCCAGTATGATACCAAGGTCAGCAGTAGTCTCCTTTCTCTGTTGTGTCTACTGTGTCCTCATAGTTGCATGTAATGCCAACCATTTTTCCCTACTGAAACTTTTGATACCTATAGCAAGACCATTAGTGGCCAGTGATTCTGTGAAGATATCAAAATGGTCAAAGTGATGTTGGATGCTATGGTAGAACAGCAAAAATGAGGAACCCTTGCCTTCCAAAAGGGATTGGAGCCTTGCCTGACTGGTCTCCACACTTACATCACTGCAATTGCCTTGTTCTGACATGGCCAAAATGACCAGGAGTGTTCAGCTGGGAAAACATCTGTCTCCTGGCTTCATGCGTGAATCACTGTCTCTGCATACCTGCCAGAAGCACCTTTCTTCAGAGTTTACCTGTCCTAATGGTGATCTCAGTGGAAAGCATGAGTCACTTCCAGTATTTGTGAGTCATCCAGCCAAGTCTTAGATAATAGCAACAGTGTTGTGGAAAAATTACGGCATGTAATAGAAAACTCTTGAATTAACTCCATTAATTTTAAATCCATCTGTAGATTATTGTAACAGGGTGAAATTTTCATTATGCTCTAGAAATGACTTTAATATTTTACAGAAGAGGTATTATTATCTACCAAATTCTGTAGACCTTTGATTTCACTAAGGCCCTAGCTTTGTTTGGGGTTGTTTGTCACCTTCTGGGGACATCTTTCACAATGAAGAATTACACAAGAATGATTAATTTAGACTCCTTCCAACTTAACATTCAGATAAGCTCCTCCTTCCTCCTGCTTGGTTTATGTGACCTTGGGCTGAAGTGATCAGGAATCTTTGGTTTTGATTTAAGTAGAGCTGGGATTTTAGCTTCAGACTCTTGTATCTATCTCTGATAAAAACCTTGAACCACTTGACATATAACCCCTGAATTTAGCCTTCTGTTTTAGCTGTTCAAAGAGCTTTTCATTTGCAAAACCCAGCCTATGGGCTTCCTGTTTGTTTTTTAATTCAAGCTGGCCTAGAAAAATTATAAAAGCAGACTGAAATAACAAACCTACTTCTCCTGTTTTACTTGTAGATCTGAGAAACGACTAAGTAAATGTCAGCCAGATTTAATTCAAAAAGAAAAACAGCTTTCTATCTTAGGTGTTAAAATTCACTTTGAATAATAATGAACCCCTGAAATTGCTGATAGGTAGACTCTAGATATATAAAAAAAAAGGAGGGTGTGAAGAGTAGGATCAGGAATTATTACTGTAATTCAATGAACTATTATTGTAATTGATGAATTACACAATAGGGAGCAGCTCTCTATAGTTAATAACGAATGATGAAATTAGATCTCTGAATCCAAAAACTCAGTTGTATCACTTGTCCTCTCCTGGGAGCATGGCATAGATGTGCTGGATATTTTGCATCCTGGCTGCCCCGTGGAGCCCTTCGTTTCAGACACACAAATTGTGCTGGCACATTGTGTGTCTGTTTTAGCAGATGAGTGGAAATGATGCACCAGAGTGATGGTGCCAGAGGTACGGTGAAAAAAACAGAACAAAAATCTTTCTAGATACTGCTTTTTAAGCAGCTCACATAACAGGCATTTAAAAGATATAAGAGCACAACCCAGCTTTCCTTCTTTGCTGTTTCTGCCTGAGAAGGTAATCTTTCTTAGGGACAAATGAGGGAAATATTTAATTACATTTATGAGAAAGGCAGCAGAGATAAGCAGTGAATGTTTTACTCTCTGTTTTTGTGTATGAACACTTTGTGGGTAGAGAAAAGGTCTTCTCAGTTTCCCCAGTTATTCATTACTTGTCTCAAGCTTGCCTAATTGCACTCTGAGAGGTTATCAGTTCTAACAAAGCAGTCATTCGGGGATACCGATTTTTTTTTCCCAATCAGCTTTCCCAGTGGCTCAAAATTGTTAATATTTATTAAAGGAAGAAAGTCAAGGCAGAAGAAGAAAATCAATCTGTGAGCTAACAGTGGGGGGAAAAAAAGCCCTGTAATTGCTAGTTCTTGGTTTTGTTGTTAACTATTCACCAAAAGTACACTAACAGTGTCTCTGCCTCATTCAGAATAGTGTTTGTGATAAATGTGGTGCCCAGAGAAGGTCCACAGATAATTGTAAAAATAAAGACCATTTTCTTCCAGCTAATTGCATAGTCTAGGAAACTAGGTTATAACTGTATCTGGGAATATGTTAGCGAGACAAATGCATGTTTTTTAACTGTCATGTCTAGCTTTGCTGCTAAACAGAGGAAGAGATAAGAGCTATCTTTTGAATACATTTTAATGGAAATCCTATAGGCTAGACTGCAGTCATCACTCAGATTAAATTGCAGTTGAGTGTGAGGGCCTAAATGGTTTTGGTCATCCATGCCAATGCTGAATTCAGTATAATGGGATGATTTTGACATAGTGAGGACTTGAGGACTGGCATGATTTCAGAGCTTTATATTCTGCTTTGACTGCCACATTCCTATCAGTATCATTGTGTGCTAAGCAATTAAAACCAACACTTCTTGATTTGAAATCTTGTTCCTGATTGTTATGGTAGATTTACAGTTTACTACATGCCATACCAAAAGGTTATATCCAGGGCATGATGTCCATCTGTAATCATCCAGAAATACAGACACTGGGATTTCTTCACAGCTGCAATAATATTACTGTAAGATGTAATGTGTGAGAGTAGTCATGTCAGGTCCATAGATCATAGAGAGTCCCTGAAACAGGATGCCAGATCAGATTCTTAATTCTGTCCCCTTAGGTTTGAGTGTGTTCAAACTTTCAAAAACTTACCCTGGAGAAGTCCAGAGGAGAGGGAGAGTGAAAATGAAGCATTAAGATGGTTTGTCATCTTCTCTTTAATCCTATCGCCTTCATTAAATAAGTCTCCCAGGAGAGTTGGTACTGTGTCCCTAATATCTTTGTTCTTTATGCCTTAGCTTTGCACTGTCTTCTGAAAGCTCTGTGCATTTATTTACTTGTCTAGTTTTGGCAATTCCCTGCAGTGCCATATGTGATTATGGTAAAAATGAGTTCAGGAGAAACTCACTTTATATGCTTTTGTTTTTCTGATTGATGATTAATTTACCCTGAACAGAAAAAAAATACAATCTGACTTTAAATGTTTTGCTTCCGATTGGTTTTTAGGCATACAGTAGATTTATATTATGGGTAAAAGTCAGAGGGAAGAAAAATTGCAATTTTCCATTGTATATGTAATAATTTTGCACAGTTTATGAGAAGTGACATAGGATAAGAGAAGGTGAGCACCAAGGCCAGTGAAAATCTCTGAATTTGTTTAAAATTCTAGTGCCGGAAGGTCAAGATGTAAAACAAACACAGGCTACCCTGTCAGGTCACTCCACAGGATTCCATGCTGCTAATTTTGCTTTAAAATACCTCTGACTGATATGACTTCTGTTCATTCTACTTCCTAAAGGTCAGACTGACATCCATCTCCTATGTCTTGTATAACAGGATTTCCTGAATTCTGGACTGGACAAAATATTTCTGGATGGTGAGAAAACACCTCTTTTTACATCTCAAAACAAGGGCTGAATTCTGGACTGGGTGGACAGATAAATCTTTTCCAGAAGTGAGTAGGCCTTATACATATGATAGTTAGAAAAAAATGTTATTGTATTTTATCTCCCTTCCTAAATCAATGCCATTTTGAACAGATTCTGCTACTTTAGGTGTCTGGATTTGATAGTTTTGAGGTTTCTCGCTTAGCGGCTCTGCCACAACAGCCATCCTTCCTCATCTCCCCAGCTTTCTCCCTGGTACAATTTGGTTCCTCCAAGCTGACCAGTAAGGCCACTTGGGAGCTCTGCCAGCTCCAGGTCAAATGACCCTTGCAGGCTGCCCTTTGCCTAGCAGGAATGGACCCGTCATAAGGATCCCAACACCGTGAAGTGTCAAATACAAAGTTGCAGCACAAATTCAGACTTGGATGGGGGCCTTGACTTCTTTCTCATGAATATGACATCTGATTATTTTTACGCAGGGGTTGCGAAGTACCAATCTTTTTTTTTTGTCTAGAGTCTGATGTACTTAACAGCTTGAAGAATGAAAAGAATGCCAGTTGCATCTGCATCTCTTAGCCACATA
Organism: Lichenostomus cassidix; assembly: GCF_008360975.1. Lineage (NCBI taxonomy): Eukaryota > Metazoa > Chordata > Aves > Passeriformes > Meliphagidae > Lichenostomus > Lichenostomus cassidix. Next base: position 51,338,179 of record NC_139482.1, read on the forward strand.
GAAGATGTGCAACTCTCCAACACAAACATAGGTATCTATATCTGGAAAATTTGTTCTAAATCTCTCCTGAGGAAGAAGCAGTGCACAAGAGTTAAAGGAAAGATCATTTTAGCTTAAGCAGTTCTAATCAAAACCATTCAAAGCACCCTGAAGAAACATTATTCAATTCATTAAACTTTTACCTGAGCATTGGCAAGCTTCCACAGGCCTGTGCTAAGCCCCACTGTGAATGGCTTTTGAATCTGGGAAGCACGAACGTGTTGAAGTGGTGTTTGGATCTGCAACAACAGCACATGTTCAGCTGTGTAAGAGCAGAGCTGTAAGGATGAACAACCTAATAATCAGTTTTCCTCGCACCAAGACATGTGGGAAGATACTTTTGTTTGAATTTACCAGTGAAAAGGAGGAAATATTGCTGAGATTCTGGGAAGCTTCTGCCCGGAATTTGAAAGGGTGATGCTCTCTGGTAAACAAAAAGCAGAAATATCAGCAAGCTCTAAAGGAGTTAAGTCATCTTATCTGGGATAAACTCAGATTTACAGTGCGGATTCACTTCTGCTCACTGAACCCAGGGGCACAAAGTTGAGCAGATTCCTTAGCTAGCACAGTGTAGTATCTCACCTCATAGACCAATAGGCAGAAAGGTCCAGTCTAACAATTCTCCCCTGCCTACCCGAGGTTAAAATGCCTGTCACCCCAGAGCTTAACAGTGGGAGTCTGTTCATGCATAGGACCCCACTCAGACAGCACAAATTTTCTGCAATGGATTACAATGGTTTCTTCTCCTTTTTACTATAAACCACTATTTAGGTTGACTATCCATTCCTGTTGCTCCCACTAGTAGCCAAGTCACATGAACTATTGTGTGACTAAGTTTAAAAGCTCCTTTTTCCAGGCAGGAAAGCATTTGTGATTATCTCTGACTTGGGGATATTGCTTCAGTTACTTTTTAGGAGGTCTTGAGAAATCAGGCTGGAATTTCCAAATGTTTGTTGGATGAGGAATGTGATGGCTGGTGAGGTTACTGAGGACAAAGATTGCTGTGCCAGGGAGTATCTGAGGACCTAAAGGTTAAATCCCCACTGGCTGTAGAAGACCAACAATGAAATCCCAACAGCTATATAGTATGCCATCTTTCATAAGACTATTGTGCAAACAAACCACTTTCACAGCAGGGTATCTTAGACTGCATTCCTCACTAGCAGTTGTTTCTGAGTGGGCTCTGTCTCCCTTTCCCTTGTGGAGGACAGGCTGAGGTGTTTTATGCCCTCACCTGAAAGTGATTGATCCTTCTATTACCACAGACTCTGAGCTATGCATTGTGCTCCTGAAGGTGATGAGAAACACACCAGTGCTTTTGACACAGAGACTAAAATCTTCACACTGGACTATTTGCCATGACACTTATATGATCCAGCTATAGGCAATTTGCTGATATGGATTAAATTGTCAGTTTTATTGGAAGTCCCCCTTTTCAAGGGTATAAGATTTTATCCATGAAAAGATCATTTTGATTTTCCTTTAACTCTGTCCAAGAATTAATGTATGTGTAAAGTTCCAGCAAACGTATTCTGTTTTTTCTCCAAGCTGCCAAGTGTGAAAGGTTTGCCACAGGGAACAAGCAGCATGTGGTGTCTGGTCAAGGCACCGGACTGAACCCCTCAGAGAAGGGAAAGATGATTCCAAAGCAACATTTAATCTTCACAATCCCCAAACTTCTGGGAAACTTAAATTTAAAATCCCTTTGCTGCAATCAACTCCCATGTCTCTCCAGACTGGGGTCAGCCCTGCTCTTACACATCTAAAGGTCTTATGATTTGACACAGTTTGGGATATAAACCAGCACAAAATTCAGTTCATGGCTTGGTACCTCCTACAATTTGATGTGCAATGGTATCTTTTAATTTCATTGCTTCTGTGAATATTAAAAATAAAATTTGGCTAATGTAAGTTTGTACACTGCTGATATCTGATTCCTGGAGCATTTAAAAAGTAATTGAGTGCACAATAGGTTGCCAGGAGTGACTACATTAAGGTCTTACTCCTGAAGAAAGTATTAATCAGCTTTCTAAGGCTGCAGACACACCACAGCCGGCTACAGCCTGATTACCTCCTTCCCAGATTTAGAGTAATCCTCAGAATGCCACGGGAGGACTGACCCTGAGGAGCTCAGTTTGGCTGCCTTGCAGCATGCTGGAGCAGACAGCACACCCGGAGCCCGTCATCTGCTCACCGGCTGCCGGAGAGTCCCACTGCCATCTGCCTCCAGCCAGGCAAATGCCAAGGGGCAACTGAGCCTGTAGGCTTGAGCAGGCCCAAAACACTGCACTGTGCATCACTGAAAAGAATTTCCTCCTAAAATCAGTTGGTAAAAGCCTTTGTGGGGGAGACAGCACATGAATGAGCAAGCGAGCACACTTCTCAGAGGTGGTTCATACAGATGAACTACTTGGAAGAAAAACAGTCATGAGTAACATCTTGATTTGAAAAGATGCAGAGCCTAACCACAGAAAAGATTTAAATGAACTCCACAGTGACATGAGTAACTATGTTCCTGTCATACATTATAGATTTTGCTTTGGTCTATGAATTTGGTGTAATGGCGCACTCTGTTGACAACCAAAGGCTGAATTGATTGCCCTGGTTGCCCTCTAACATCACGATGGTATTGGTATCCCAATACTTAGTTAATGGCATTTTAGGAGTAGCTCAGCGGGTCAGACTGGCTTGTGGCTGTTGTCCAACTGAAGCTTGGAGTTTTCGGTGCTTCTGCTCCTATCTGTAGATTCTGTCTGTCTGATTTAACCTCACTAGCACTAACACAGGCCCTAGCGACTACAAGGTCCTTTCCATTTGGGGTAGAATTTTCTTTTCGGCATGGCTGTGTAGATAATGGGTTTATTAGTACTCCCTCACTTATCCTCACACTGAAACAGTTTTTTCTGTTAGAATGTTCTGATAGAATGTTCTTCCAAATTAAGTCAGTTAGAGCCCAAACACTTCTAACTTTATTTAAGTTAGAAGTTTAAGTCTGCTGCTCTAATTATATCTTACTATTTGCTGTCAGTTCTCTTATAAATTGCTAGAAGAGCTCACTTCATTCAGAAGCTTGTCATTCAAAGTTTCGTCTAATAGCAATTTATTTGGAAACGTTTCCAGACGCTTTACTAAAAAGAAGCACCACTTTTTATTAAAATAAAATAAAATAAATAGCTGAAAAAACAATTTATTCTGTCTAGTTCATGGCATGATGTTTCGTTCCTCTTTGAACAACAAGCACAAGTAAGCCAAGTGCTCATCTCGGTGTTTATGTGTTCACACTTCAGACTTGGAAAGGCCTGTGAGCAGTGCGGCTAGAGGTAGCTGAGGGTGAGCTGGCAGAGCAGGGCTTGTCAAAGTGTGCACATCATCAGCCAGTCAAATCCTACAGGGATGCTCCATTTCAGCCCCTGGTGACTGAGGGAAGGTATCAGGCTGTTAAACATCCTGTTCTGCCTTCAGGCTGTGCTAATGACTGTAAGATAGTCACGTATTTTACTAAAAAAGGAAAAAAAATTGTTTTTTAATGCCTATCCTGAGCATATCTGGTTTCTAGTGGACTAACAAGACCAGATGACCAGAGTCATCAGCTTATGACCAAGAAAATGCCTTCTTTCAAAAAAGTGTATTATTCCATGTGGTGACTACTTCAGCTTCCCTGAAGGGAAGAGGCCTGAGACTTAGTAGGCAGACATATTTCTAGTGAAGATGCTAGGCCTAATGGCAGTTTTAAGAGTGCTTTCTGTAGCGGGTCTTGCTTTATGCATTAGTTCAATTGGACACAAAATTTGCAACAATAGAACAAAATTCATTAACAGTCTCTCCTAATTTTTCTCATGGCTGGTTATTTCCCTACAACAGGCAGATATCTCAGCATGAGAGAAGAATGGTAAAGCCTTTCCTCTTTCCCCCTCCCTCAACCTCTTCTTCCACTCACCTCAGTTGCTGAGTTCTCAGATCTGTTTCCCCCTTAGTGGAAGAAAAGTGCAAGGTTTAACCTATGAATTTTGCTGAATGTAAAATGCGAGTCATTCGTGTGTGAAGAGCAGCCATATGATATGTAAATCACAAAATCACAGACCGTGTAGGGCAGCCTGAATTTACCATGGCTTTGAAACCAGGAGGAGATTTCAGTAGCTGGGAGGAGAAGAACAGATGACCGTCGCTCCCAAAAGGAATGTGTGTGACCAGCTTGGTCCAGGGGACAGAGATGCCAGCCAAACTGCAGCAGAGGAGGGGGGTGCAGGCAGGAGTGGATCTGAATCACAGAGACAGCTTAGCAAAGTTAAGGCCTTATTAATCTGTTTTACAGGGATTTAGAGAAATGGAGATTCAAGAGCAAAAGTGCCAATATTGCAACTAACCCATGCTCCTGTTCTTGTTACTTGGGCTGTTTCTTGTTTGTAGCATTATAAAGTGTTTGTGTGCTTATGTGGGTAAGGGCTCAAGAAACATGTCATGCAGTGATTGTGCACCACAGTGGGGGGCAGGGTGGCAATCCAAAGCAGACACATTTCCATATCTGGGTACAAATCTCTTGCATGAAAACATTAATCTCTCTTTACCTATCACAGAATTTGCATAAGTGAGTGTCCATTTCAGAATGGCACATATTTTTAGGTTACCAAACATTTACAAACAGGAGAATATACATTTAAGGGAGCTTTAATAAGAGGCTTAGCCAAACACTTGCCATTTTTAAGGTGGGTCTTGACAAATTCTGAGTTGACAGTATCTCTAGTCTCAGTTTTTGTGAGATAATAAGGAATTTTACTGAAATTGGTTCAGTTAGTATGCTGAAAACAAGCACTCTTTCTCTTCTCTCCTCCTCCTCCTTTCCTCTTTCTCCTTCTTTCTAAAAACAAACCAAGCAAAAAGCCCTCCTAGATATTTTTTTAGCACTGTTAATGTTTATAGGAAGCTGAACAAGCCTCAACATTGCCCATACTGAGTAAGTGTTAGAGTCTTGGCTGCTATTTGCAATATTTTCACTGCCCTCTGAGTCCCCATAAATGCCCTAATTTTCTGAGATCCCTGTGTCTCAAGGCTCCAGCTGATGCTCAAAGCAGGGGTGCACCGCTTTGTACATCTGAGAAGCAGGTTATTTATTCAGGCAGCATTTCCTACAGTGACAGATATCAGATGAGTTAATTTGTTTAACATCCAGTGTTTAAGACATCCAGGATTGTAGATGAGCTTGCTCTCTGGCCACCATCAGCTTTGTCCTCGGAAAGGCAGTAAAGGGTCCTACAGCAGTATGTGGAAAAATGATATAATTCTGCACATGGTCAAGCTCCACATTTTGATACCCATCTTAGAGAAGATGGGAATGGAGGCATTGTGCCTCAGGCTGCTCAAGTGTTCATAGCCAGACACTGCCTATGTTGTTTCTAGGGGGCTTGCAGAAGAGAGGAGGGGAGGGAAAAGCTCCACAATTAAAATCTGTTTCCAAAGATCTGGTTATACAGATAAACCTGGAAATGGCTTCCTCCAAACATATGTATTAATTTTTCTAGTGGTCACCTCAGCTTGCCTAAAAGGAAGGGATCTGGGGCTTAGTAGCCAGATGTGTTTCTAAAGAAGATGCCAGTGCTAATGGCAGTTTTAAGAGTACTTTCAGAATGGCCCTGCTTTCTGCATTGAGTTGCACACACAGTTGCAACAGTGGAATAAAATTCACAACTTGTCTTTTTTCCTCTCACCACCGCCCCAGTTCCTAGAGACAGAGCCTTCTGTTTCTAGATATGTTAGTTGGACATGCAGAAATATCCACGTATTAAGTAGTGTGAGATCAAATGGAAGGCAGATAGTGAAATCCCTCTGAAAAGAAACAGCCTGTCAGTGATTGAATAGTCTTAAAGCTCTCTGTAACTGTCCTGAACAAAGAAAATGCCTCCAAGACATTTTCATCCAGCTCCTGATAAGACAGCATGTTGTATGCTGTGTTCAAAAGGATAATGTTTTCTCCCGAGTCAGCTTTTGCTGAGGAAAATAGTTACTTCCATTTTTTTCTTGGAGCAGCTCAGATGGAAGGAATGAGATTTTGGCAAGTCTGTAGAAAAGGGTGGGGTGTCCTAAAGAGAACGTTAAAATGGAAAAATTTACTCCTTGAATTGAAATGATTCCATTATCATTTGGATATGATATAACTCGGCAAATTCCTTCTGTTTTCATAATCCTGGGAATTGTTACATTTCTCACTGTAAAGGAGAGAAACATAAGACAGAGTTCCCTGAAAATCCCAGAAAGGTCTTCACAGTAAATGTAAGCAAATCATAGCTTTAGGTTTTAGATTCTGACTTGTTTGAGGAGGGGGGGAAAAGAGTTGCCCAAGAGATTTCTCAGCTTTCCGTTCTGGAAGAAGGAATTCTTTGGTGGGTCTAATTTTTCTAAGGCATCAGCTGGAGTAGGAACAATTAGCTCTGTCTGTTTCCATATTGAGCATTAATGACAGCCTCCCTCTTCTGATCATGGCTTCCTTTGTCACCAAAATTGTGTGGATGTGTAGGAAAGAAATTGAAATTCCCATCTTCATGTTACCCACTTGGGAGATGTGTCTTTCTTTGCAGTGGCAGCAGATGGGAGCCACCTCTGGTGACAATGGCTCTGAGGGATGTTCATAGCAGGAACTGAGAGGTCCAAGCTATAGTGAGAAGCCCCTCCACTTCTGCAGAGATATTTATCTTCTGTGGGACCAAGCTGGCAATGCAGAATTTTGCTCTTTAGCTTCACAAACGCCTCTGTTAATGCTGGATTCATCAACAGCATCTCATGCTGACTGCCTCCCTTGTTATTCCTTCCCAGTAGGATTTCTGAGACAGCTGCTTACACCAAACTCAAAACAATATAAAATACTTTAGTCTCAATGACAGAATGAATACCATGTACTTCTTCAGGGGCCAAGAGTCTAAGGACCAATCCTTCATTACTTGATACATAATTATTTTTCATTATTTTCAAATGTAGCAAAATTCAAGTCTTCAGAGAAGAATTTTGTAATTAAGAAGCTTTGAAGTTGGGTATAAACGAGAAGCCAGAAATCACAAGCATTTCAGTGCAAGCCTCCTAATAAAGAGCCATGTGGGAAAATTATTAGCTGGTCTAAGGCTTTGTGTAGCACTTGAATGTGGTCAAGCTCTAAGCATTCTCATGAAACAGAGGGAGATATTTTAGAGTGAGAAGTTTTAGCTTTGCCCAATAGTTCCTCATCAGTCCAGAAGAAAATCCAGTCTCTCCTTGTTCTTTGATTAGTACTTTGGATTTACCTATGTGAATTTTCTTCTGCGCAGAAGAAGAAGCAGCAGTGGTTCTCACTGCTTATGCTTAAGTAGTGCCAATAGTATCTGCTGCCACTTGTGGCTTCTTTTGCATTGGTATCTGTCTCCTTAAATCAGACACATGTTGAGGATCCCAAGCAGTAGTTGCTAACGCTGCCTGTTACGCAAAATGCAGAAACAGAGCTGTAAACAAAACTATGGAAGGAATTACGGCAAGCAGCCTTCAGGGTGAGCCAGCCTGCAGCCACATGTGCATGCAAGAGACACACTACTGTGGTTTCAGGCAGCCCTCCCAGGTGCAGTGCTTATCTTTCCATCATATGGATACACAATCAATAAATGATAAGAGAAATAGAAGCTAACTTTCACTTGTGTGTTTGTGTCACAGAGGGTACAGCTGACGCAGTAGAGAAAAATAACTGACTCGGGAAACCGGCAAAGTAGATGTGATTTCCTGCTAATAAAGTGAGGCTTCTGGAGTGGTGGAAGCCAAGGAAGAGCTGGCAGAGACGGTATCTCCCCTGAGGACTCAAGGAGTACAGCTGCCATTGCAACTCAAACTTGCCACCTCAGAGCTTTGTTTCTTAGCAGTCAACTTCATTAGCAGTGAATTGAAGTTACCCCACGCTGTTTCACTGCCTTCTGAAACAGACTGCTCAGCACACCTCTGGAGTGGTGCAAGAGGTACATGTTGCAGGATCAGTTCCCTGAAAACCTATAGATAACAAAACTGTAGTCCACTCCTAGCATACTGAAGCCCACCACTGCCCTTTCCCTGCAGCCAGCAGTAGCCAGTGACAACTTTCTGGCTGCATTGACTGGCTGGCTTTTACCCACTATATTAGTCAGAAGAAAGCTGTGCTTATAAGGAAGCACAGTTTAGATATGATAAGAAAATATGTGGCTGGGCCATGTTTCTGTGCCAGACAGGAGAGCTCTGCTGCCTCACCTGGCTACATATGGACAAAAGCCCTGGGTGGCTGTGAAGCAGCTCCAGGATGCCACCTCTCAAAGGTGGCAACAGTGGTAGCTCTCAGCAATCTTCTTTCCATGGGAAAATGTTCACAGACAAATGGGAAATCAGTTTAGATGCCCAAGAGACTACTGTAGTTGGAAAGTATTGCTTTACCTGCTTCTCCCTCTCCATTCAACATTAAATGGAGATTATAGTTGTATTTTGAAGTACACCGTGTGTGACACTTGTAACTTACCAACCAAGAGGAATCACAGTCCTGGGCTGTATCCCAAAGTCCTGGCTATTTTATTCCAGAGTTACAGAAAAAAATAAAACCAGGGGAGACGTGGGTCTGTCTTTCCCCATCAGCTACCATTTCCACTTTCCCTCCCCTTAAGCCAGTTTATTAATCTAAACTATTCACAAGTGAATTGCTGTTGATATCTTGATGTCTTCTACTGCAAGTCCAAGTGATGGTACATCTCCTTTTCAGGTAAATCAAAATGAGGTTTTTCCAGGCCTGGGCATCTGGCTCTGTGGGAAGACATCTAGCCTGCCTAGCCTGCCTTTGCTCACAGACATCAGCCGTGTTGCAAGCAGCTTCATACCTGTGAGAAACAGAAGCAATAAACCAAAAACAAGACCAGGAAAACAACTTGGAATGCAACACCTGCAAAAGGGAGTCTGTTGTTCACAGAATATGTATGCTAGGAATAGTCCATCCAATGACGCTGTACAGTAACAGGGTAGAACTAACAGCTTTATGGCACGAATGTTAGAAAATAGCATAAAAGAGACTTTGCAGTAATAAACTATGTTTATGCCTTCCTTTCTGCTTGGCCTGGAGTCTTGTCTTTGTGTGTCATTCCCATCTCGAAACAGCGACATGGCTCCTGCTGTTCTTTGACCTACTGAGCCATGGCTCTTGTCCATCCAGGGGCCTCAGTCATCTCGTTACTCAGGATGTGAATATTCAGGAAGTACCTCAGCTCTTATAATTTGACTACTGTCTTGATCATCTCACCCATGCAGTGCTTTCCTTCTCTTATCTTCTCTCCCAAATCCTTTCTTGACTCCCATGTAATGGATCTCCTGTCCCTTCCAGCAGACATCCATATATCTACTTTACGTAGTTTTTAACAATAGGTTGAGCAACTTTCTGCCTTTTTATCAACCTTAGATCATACTTTTCCAAATAAAATTAAGCAGATGGCAGCACTGTGCTTTTAAAATTTGTTTGTTCTACTTCCTGCCAAGAGTGAGATCTGGATTGGCATAGGTTAGGTGTAGGTTGGTTTCAAGAGTGTCTGTGTGTCCCCTGGAGGATGGTGCAAAACTGGCAGGATAAATGTTAGCAGTGCACTTTGTGTGTGTGTCAGGTAGTCCATCTTTTTTGCGAGCAGTGAGAAGGTACCTGTTTAGGGATCTATGCCTGGTTTCTTTGTTACAAGCACTTAATTATGCTTATAAACTCTTGTTCACCAAAAATAGGGCACGTGACAAGCTTGGGAAGAGGTGTAAATCCATTTGGACTGTCTAATAAAGTTCAGCTATACATATGTATGGATCAAAGACCACAAAAACAAATCACTTGGCATACATCTCTCATCCCTATCTTCTAACCCTAGAAGATTTCAAGACAGTCTGGATAATTGTAGTTTTCAGAGCTTTTAGAGAAGGACCTCTGAATATCACAAAAATTGCAGAAAATTGCATCATATAAGCAAAAAAATTGTCTCTTATTTTCCAGTAAGTCTGAGTAAAACCCTTAAATTCCCTACCCCTGCTCCCTTGAATGTTAAACAGTAGTTGGGTAGGCTGCATACTGGTCTGTGTGGAAGGACAGAAACTGAAAGAATAGTACTGGAAAGATGATTAACTGAACACTTGTTCTGAAAACTCATTATTTTAGAGAAGTGCATGAGATGCTAATTTTAAAGTGCCAAGTGTTTTGGGTGGGCAGCAGAAAAGCATGAAGATAAAGTAAGCCAACAGAATAGCATTTGTTAAATAACAGGTATAATGCATTGAAGAATAACTTGCAAAACATGTTTAGTTTAAGCTTAGATCTTATTAAGAAAGAGATTATTTTGGTGATTTAGCATCTGATGGATTAGGAGAGCTCACTTGACTAGCACCCCAAGCCAAGTGGCTGGCAGGAGACAGATGAGACAGGCCTGCCTTCAACTACTGGTTGACTCTATATAGAAACAGTATTTTAAGTATATGAAGTTTCATTTGGCTGCTGTGCACAGCCGTGCTGTGTCAGTTGTACAAACTGGGTCAGGATGGGTGTTTACACATGGGCAGGATTTCAGAGGTCATGCTCCCCATTAGAGCAAGGCCGTTTTCTCAGTTTCTGGTACAAAAGTAAGTGTCAAATGTTAGGTACCTGAGATCAGAAAATGAGGCTCAGCAACAGCTGGAGCAGGTTACCTACAGGTGAGAGACCTCCAGGCTTTCTCTCCATCACATACATCAAAATGCTCTTACATAGAGACAAAAAATGGGTCCTTCTCTGAGGTATTGCCTATTCTAGACAGTATTTTCTAATTTGATAGAGCTTCCATCTCTCCTGCCTGCTGAGTCTGCTGATGAGAAGTGCACTCTGTTACTACTGAGAGTCAGCAGCTCTTTTGCAAACCCCTGACTCCCAAACTCTAACCAGCTCCATGTGGTAAATCTGCAAAACCAGCACCGGTGAACAAGTTCTTCTGAGGCCACCACTCAGTCTGCAGCACCTCATGACAGGTGGCCAGACAGAAGGACCTAGCTCTTGGTTGTCAGTTCAGAGACCTGGCAGCAAGAAGAAACAGTGATGATCACAAACTTTGTTGTCTCAAAATTACAGTATCCCAGAACATCAATTTAATAGTCACTTTTAAATACTGTGGCTTTGTTGCTTTTGGCCTCTCAAGCCTGGTGTTTTGGTTTTGATTCTTTCTAAGGAATAGAGAGAAAATGCACCTGCACTGCCTACCAGTAGGAAGGTTCAAAATATGGCTGTGGAGAGCCTAGCTCCTGTGCATCCATGCATAACCCCCAAATGTAAGAATTATGTATAGGACAGTGTGTGTGAAATACCAGACCTCCCTCCAGGGCTGTCAGTGTGTTTCCAAGACTGTCAATGTCTTCAGAAACCACAGCCATCACAAATGCCCCATTAGTCAAGGGTTAGCTGGTCCCACAGCTGTCACTGTGAGTGCCTCTCCTGAGTTCCATCTACAAAGGACCTACTTGCCAACACCAGTCTTTCATGGAGAAGTGGACAGTGGGGTGGCAGGACCATCTGCTTAGTTTCAAAGGCCCAAATCAGGGCCAGAAAGTAATTATAAGTGTGTTACAGGGAAGATGTAGCATAGGGCCATTTTGCAACCCCCTGAAGAGAGAGTGGACCAAGCTGTGCTTGTAGCTACACTCAAATTCACTGTGATGAGCTTTATCTTCAGTGATGATACTTGGAGGTTAGATTGTCTGAAAAAGGTAAATATAAGTTAAATTTCTACAATATTCTGTGGTGACATCAAAAATATCATTTTCTGTACATGGATGTAAAGCTATACAAAACCTTTGCAACAAAAATGAAATGTACAAACTTATATAGTGACAGAAATTAAAGCCTGGATATTTAAAACTATGTCAAAATTCAGGATCACAAAACAGAAGCCAGACTTTAAAAACTGTTGAGCCACTCACAGAAGTCAGTGGGTGAGCTTAGTACTTTTACTTCCTCACGTACACAGCTCTGATTTATATAACGAAAGACATTTTTTTGAATTTCAGCCTAAATCTCAATGGTTTCAGGGGGAATGGGCTTGCTCAGTTAACATAATTTCAATCCTATATCTTATACCCTCTTGAAGCTATAGAAAACATGGAAAAATAATGCAAATCACCAAATACTGAAGTTTGACTTTTCTCATGGGTGTTATTCTCTCAAAATAAGTGAAGAAAAAAAAAGAGATGAAAGAAAAATTTTAGTGAGTAGTTGTTTTGCTGAAGATTTATGTCTCATTTCTTTGGAAAGTACCTACGCATTTCAAAAACCTAAACATTTTCATTTTTTACAAAACCCCCAATATATGTAAGACACTTAAGTTTAAAATGTCTAAAAGAGAATCATTTCAGCTTTTCAGAAATCTCCATAGAAAATAAACTTTTTGCTGTCATCCACATTTGCCCATTTGCCTGATCTCTATAAAGAACAAGAGAAGTATGCTTTTACGCTCTATGCTAGCACTCTGGTGTAGAAGTATTTTTGCTATTTCATATAAAATACACAATCAGGTTCTTCAACATAAGCTTCTTGGAGTTCATTGCTTGTAAGCCTGAACTGAAGACAGTAGACACTATTTTGTTTTGAGTTGCTATAAATTTTGACATTTGTCTAAGGGGATAATTCATGTAGTGCTGTAGGACTGTTGTTTAAATTCCAGCAGGAAATATGTCTTGTTTTGAAAGAAAGGCTTGTTTAAAATCACAGATCTTGAATAAGAAGCCAAATAATAAGGCCAAAAAAGGGAACAAAAACAATTCTTACACGATGGACTGCTAGGCTTAGAATTGCCTGATGTATGAGCTGTCAGAAATCCAAACTTCACCATGTGCAGATAAATGTTTTGTAAAATCCCTAAGTTAGAACTTTCTTGGCAGTATGTATTTCCTGAGCAGCTTTTTGAAAAATGTAATCCCTTACAATTGTAAAAAGCTTTCAAAATGGTGCCTTCCTGCAGTAGAAGTAGAAATGCCATGTTAGGGCCTATTTTCAACATTTTGTGTGTGCTGGTATGATCGCTATTTCTTTGCCATTTCTAGAGCTAATAAAGGTGTGGATCCCTTTGGTTCAGCTGATACATGAACTTCCTGAACATTTTTGTGTGCCAAACTTATTGAATATTTATGAGGTGGAATACAGCAACTGAAACTCTTGGTGGATCCATTGCTAGAGATGGATCTCGAGGGCTGGATATTCTGTGTAGGAGGATAACGTGAGGGATGAATGACCTACAGTAATGTGAGAAACAATTACGTGTTTTAAGATTCTATGTCCAAATGCACACAAGACACCTTTAGGTTTTGCTAATATCATTTATATGTGTGGTAGGTTCACACCAAGCCAGGAAGGTAAGTATCAAGCACTGGGAATACTTTAAACCCACTCTTGTATCTTAAATCAACTTGTGGTTAGAGGATTTCTTTCACAGGATCTAGGACATTTATGAGGAACACCTTTAGTCTCATTGGGCTTTTTCTTGGGGAAACTCCTTATTGCAGTTTCCAAAGTAGGAAAGAGTTGTGGAAAAGAGGGACTGGGCTTAGGAGGCTTCAGGCCACCCCAAACCTGCACTTAGATGGAGTACAGCAAGGTTTGGTGTCTGAAGAGGGTTAGCCAACACCGCCCTTCACCTGCCATAAGTCTTACAGGACCATAACCAGCTGTATGGAAGTGAGAGGTGTGGGTGGCAGGGACTACAAAGAGAGAAGGCTCAGCTGATGTCTTTTAACAGGAAGGGAAGAGGAAGGCGTCCTGCAGCTTCAAGGTAGCCTAGCTTATACAAAAGAAAAAGGGTTTGCAGCAGAAGTTATATGATGCCTCTCTGGCAGACAGAAGACAGACTTGCCAGCATATCTTGTGGATTTCTGTAGTTTCTGAGATGCCCATCTTTCCGCTGCGTTAAGAAGATCTGTGTATTCCAACTTTCTAGTATGTGCAGAGCTGGTTGTTAGAAATGGAGATGCAGCTGCAGTGAGTGCTAGTTAGCACAGGGCACAGAGCATTAACCCAGTGGCTCACTAGCTTCATGCAAATTCCTTAGTATACCATCAGCCTAGAAGTGATGCTATGAGCAGTAACCTCACGGTTGTGGGAATAGCTATTCCCTGTAATGCTAGAGAATGCTAGATCAAGTTCTGTGTTAAAAGTAAATAAACCCTTTACATTCACTCCTCCAGTGACATGACTGTTTCAGATCTTCTCTGCTCTGCTTGTTAGAAGCCTTTTTTCCCATCTGAGATGTAGTTATGACTCATTTATGCTCAGTCTGAATTGAACACCTAGGGGAAATCAGGATACATGGTATATCCAGTACCTGAGATGGATTGTAATTGTACTGAGGAAGCTGCCAAAGAGGTCTGCTCAATGGACAAAGGTGTTTGGAGAAGGGTGGTGCCCTTGCAGTTGGGAGAGAATATTTTTCCATATTATCAAAACAAAAGCCTGTAGCTCAGCTAATCCCAGTGGATAGTGAGGGTAGGAAAGATTCTCGTCTTCTGAGCCAAATTTATAAAACTTCCAAACATCTTTTGCCTCTTAAGCTCAAGTAACAATAGGCTTCGTTTTCTCAGCTTCAGCTCTGTTCACTGAAATGAGAAGTATTGATTCCCAGGGGGAGAGCTGAAGCAAAGTAAAGCAAGCTGTGTGCAATTACTGCTTTCTGAAAAGCAGGAGGAGCTGGGCCAGTACAAATGGTAAGGTTCAGTTCTTGATAAGAATTTTTCAAAGCAGCACTGATGAGCAAACCCCGCAGCCCTAATTCAGTTAAACCACTCCATGTCACCTTCTGACCAAAAAAAAGACTGAACAATTTGTCTGTGAACTATAATTTCTTTCTCAATCCCTTTTCAAAAAATTCTCTAAAAGACAGCACTTTCTACTGCATCTCATTTTGCTGTAGCATTATTTGTTGCCAGAGAGGGCTTCACTGGGGACAAATTGCATATAGTTATTTAGTGAAGTTTGAGGATCAAGCAAAACCCTCCACACACCCCAGGTTCTCCCTGCACTTGCACCACTTGCAAATACTTCCAGATTTGTGAATTTTGCGTCTCTTCTACCATTCCTGCCCCAGCACCCTGCCCTGCACGTGAATATCCACTAAAGTCTGTAAGGAGGAGGGAGTGCAGCAGAGGGGTTGTTACCCAAATTAACATGTTTCTGTGCACAATGGGGTCACACTCTTGTGATTTAGAATATGGTCTTTATAATATTCCCCGGTGGTTCCTAATCTCCATGTCCTGCTATTCTCTTTCCCCTGAGCAGCCGAGCAACCCTGCATCTCTTTCTAAGTGGCAGCTGGGCCAAGAAACACTCTGTATTTTTCACATAGGCAGATACGTTTGTCCGCACACTGCACATCTCTGCAGACATTGTTTCAGGACTTTCAGGTTGTCTGTGAGCTGGGATCCATCTGACAGACTGTCTGTACTCAGCCTGCCACTGCAGTGGAGCTGCCTGTTTTGGACATCTGTAATGTGTCCTCTGCTCTGCTTCCTGTCTTGCTTGGTTCTTGGTGGGGCTTTTAACACTGGTGAGACGTTCAGGTGATTAGTGTGAGGTTTAAATCCTGCTGAGAGTTGTTCTTCCTCTCCCTTGCTTCTGAACTATTCTTCACCTATCCATACTGTTGATGAGGATGGGTTTTGTTCTAGAATGGATTTTAAGCAGAACAGAGCTGTTTTATTGTGCCTTGAGGCTCTGTGATTTTCGTAATTGCTGCCCAACATCCTTGTACTTTTGAGAGGGGGGAAAAAGGGCTCCTTCAAGCTTTTGAAGAATGGCTAGTTTTGAAGTTAAATCATAGAGCTCTACAATTGTCAAAACACACATGTGTTTACTGAGTATCCTAATGTGTTAGTGCAGTTTTTAAAAGGCCTCTTCTTCCAGTCAAGCTGCCAGGGATAATTTCAATACATATTCAGAGTCCTAAATAAAAATACTGCTGATGAATAGTGCCCCTCACAGAGCCTATTATAGAGAGCAAGTTAAACTGAATAGCTAGACTAAACTTTGTAAAATTCAGAGGTTCCTCTTTAGGACACTACATACTACTTTCTTGCTTAATGGTGGCATCTTCTTTTATACAAAAACAAAGCAAAACAAACAACACTTGTTACCATAGTTATTAAGCTTTTGGAAATAGAAGAAGCAAATTCTGAAAACACAGTAAGAGCTGCTTCATGTAAGGCAAACACTGACACAGCAACCTCACTGCTTACTCTGTATTCAGAGCACAGCATGCATCCACAAAAACCTTGCTGTAGCTTACCAGAGCAGCAGCTTACAAGAAGATGGAATATTTTATAAAACAGATTTAAAGAAAATGAGAAAAGAATACATGACCATGCAGTGGTTAGGGATAACTGCTCACCTTAGCTCCACGCTGAGCTTCAAAGCAAATATCTAAGCCTTTCCAGCAAAAAGAAGTGTGATTGCTGAACAAGTACAGGTGTGGGAGGCCACTTTTCCAGTTACAGCAGGTATCCTTATGTTGTATCATTTCATTGTGAAGCTGAGAATTGTGTTTGTTTTTAAGAACTGCAGTAATTACGGAGTTAGAAGTATTTGGTAGTTTTTATTAATAATTGCAATAATTACTTCATCTCTCTGATTCATCACTAACCCTCTTCAGCAAAGAGGAGTGAGAGACATCCCCTCAACTTTCATGTCTGGGCTAAAACATTTCCTTTTATCAGGGGAAGTGCAGTATCACAACTCTTCTGATGGAGAAGGCGCTGAACCTGGTTCTGTCACATCACAGACATATTATCAGACTGTTGAATTGCTGCTTTAACAGGGCCTGGGGACATCAACCCCTGTCCCACCATGTACTCTTTCCCCGCTAGCTATGCTTAGTTGGAGTGAACCATCAGAGACAGGAATGTGAGGATAATAGGTACAAGGTCTTGGTGGGACTTGAGCGTGAGCAAGGTGTGATTTGTCCGTGACATCAGGCCCTGGAGTGTGCCAGCTGAGGTGTATGTCATGGGTAAATGAGTTACCCCCCGCTAGCTGGGCTGGTAATTGATTCCCTGCAAAATATGGGGTAAAATCCATGACTTTGTATCCTTTTGCTTTGCCAAGGGGAGCTTGCCCACTACCACCACAGCTGAGAATAAACATCAGCAAGCATCTTTCCCCTCACACTTCCAATGGGTTCTTCAGAACATTCTCACAGACTGACACTGATATAAGATACTGAAATGAGACTTGCATGTAGCCTCATAAAAATTGACCTTTTGTATGGAGAAATTTCTCTTCTCCTATGGTGAGGAATTCCATTTTTGGATGGGGGATTTTTTTTTTAGTTCTTGCCAATATAATATACCATCTATGAAACTGAACCTACAGAATACACTCATGCTAAAGTCAGGATAGTTATCTTTTTATTCCTCATAGTTTAAAAACAAGTTTTGTGTAACTCAGCAGGTTCCTTTGCTCTTGTACTTTAACTGGTAAGGCCACAGCTTTCCCATGCTGCTCCCTGAGTTGCAGCAGTAAAGCTATTTATGAGGCTGGGCCATGAACCACATTACAAATTGATTTTTAAAAAGGGCAGGGGAGAGTTAGAGTAGAAAACCAACCAGCAAAACCCACTATTTTTTGCCTTCTAGAACTACAGAGTTGCGCACTCCTTTACAAAGTGAATGTCCCATGGGCAGTAGAGCTGTTTCAATTCAGTGACTTTTTACAACCACCACAGACTCACTTTGCATAGGGCACAAGAAGAAACCAGGCATTCAAGGAGTGAGGCAACAAAGAATTAGGGAAGAGGTCACAAAATCTGAAATAAATGTCATTGTGGGAAAATGATCAAAGCATGCACCCAGGGAAGATAGATGTAGACTGCCTAAAACAGCTGTGCAATTCTTTAGGGACTCTGGAGTTTTTGCTGGATCTATGTTGCAATTGTTCTCATGGTTCATGCTTTCTAAATCCATAGCTTACTCTGACTTGTAGTGGTGTGAACTTGATGAACTGCTGCTTGGGTTATTCAATATTTATTTCAGTAATTTAAACTTGGGGGGGGTTCCCCCCTCAATGAAATAAAACTGAAAAGAAACACTCCATGCTCTTCTACAATACAAATTTAATCCCATAGATCTAAAGATCAGAACTGAATAACAAACACAGAAAACATACTCTAAGAGATTAAAAGGATTGAATAAATAGCTTTCTATAGAAATAATTTCTTTAAACCTTGTGGAATGTGATAGAAAACTGAGGTGCAGCAGTGTGTTTGTGACCATCAAAGGAGTGCAGTTCAAAGGGCTTAAGTGCATTCTGGAGGATTTTTTGAACAGGAAATTTGCAGGTCACCTTCCTCTCAGTGCTGTAGTCCCCCTCTGCTTTCTGCTTGTCAGCTGTCAAAGGAGTGACTCTCTCCCATGATGAATGTGTTTGATTTGGGTCCCTGCTCCAATTTTCCAGCTGTTACTTGAAGGCTATTTTGAGGTTTGGAGTACCTTCTCTGCCTCCCTTGTTGAGCCCACAAAAGCCTCCGAGGAAACTGGGGGATTTGCCAAAGCATACAGGCTCAGAGGGAGTCCCCAAAACCATGGCTGCCCTTGCAGAAAGAGCAATCTCTTAGCATCTCTGGCCTGGCAGTCCTGAGAAGCAGAGTCATTTGGTTAGGTGGGGAATCAAGAGCATACCATGAATGTTTTTGGCATGGGTAGGATTTGCAGTTTGTCTTGCTTACATCAGTGGCTCCATCTCTGCAGTGTCCAAATGGTTCAGCCTCAGCAGTTCTAGGCATTACACCCTGGCACTGTGGCACTCTCCCCTCTTTTCTCTCAGCCCCCTCGCTGGTTTGTATACCTGCAAGAAGGCTGAACATTCATTGGACCAGAAGAAACTGAGAAAACAGAAAGAAGAGTGCAGTGATGCTCCTCTGCAGTAGAAATTCTGATTTGTTAGACATCCAAATTCAGATGACAGCCCTAACAGTGTATTAGGGTTTAGTAGCTTTTCAAGCTAAAGGGTGAAAGCAGATGGATTCAATATGGATATAGTCACCATTCTCTCTGTGTTCAGTCATGGGATTAAGACACTGAGTAAAGATCAGCAGATGGACAATTGTCCCTGTCTGAGGATCATGCCCAGTGTTAATTATCAGTATTTGGTCTGTCTGAAGTTGTGGTCATAGCACATGTGTCCCATCCAAAGATACCTCTGCTGCGTCACCCCTTAGGAATTCATTTGATGGATTATTTCAGTTTTTGCTTTTGAGACTGTTGGAAAAGTGAAAACATTATTATACCTCTTTGCCTGCTATATCATCTAGCCATGTCCTTGCCCAAGCAGTGCTAGAATGTTCAGTCTACACAGGGGGCTTAGGTGTGTGCATCTCATGTGTCATCCTCTTGCATTTATTGAGGTACAAAACACTCATGGTAACCCTTAAAACTCTTAGTAAATGGTTTAGTTATTGTCTCTGTGTTAATATGGAACACTATCCTAAGCAATATTTGTGTTTTGTATCACAAGAAAAATGGCCACCCAAATATCATAGTAGTAAGTCTTGCACCATTTCTTGCATGAAAAACTGAGTTTGAGTCTTACAAGGTGCCATTCACTTTGGACCATTCATCACTTTAATGCATTAAGATATGTTCTAACTTAGAAACAAAATAAAATCCATCTGCTCACACCTTCATGGTATCTGTCCAAACCATACTGAAATAATGTGTAAACTGTGTGTGAAGCCCATGGAAAGGGAGTAAGATCACTTGAAATTCAGCCCACATTTGGTCAGGACCTAGCCCCAGTTTACTAGGTTGGTTCAAAAACTCCGGAGATCCGGTTCAAACCGCGACTGATGAGCTCTGTGTACTATTATCAATATGTGAGTTGTCACATGAAAGGGCATTTTTTTCTCTTCTCTTTATGTTCTTTCTTGAGCTCTGTGTCACCTTTTTTATACCTCCTTTGGATGTTATTGGTGCAAACAAGGATATTTTGTGTAGAAAAGCTAGAAGAAAAATTTTAACGTTTGAGGGTGATCTTAGGAACTGAGTAGGAAACTCAGGTGGTAAACTGGGAGAAACAAGATATGGCATGTATCACCCAAGCCTTTGGAGATAAATGCCAGGGAGATACATGTTCTTCTCCAGGCTTTGCCAGCTCAGACCTTTTGTTTGTAAGTTATGTCAGTCTATACCGTTGTTGCTGATGTCAGTTTGTTCTTGCTCACCTCACATGCACACATTTGTTTTCTAGGTTGTAAACCAGTTGCAGCTCAGAGAGGGGCTGGAATAACTTCCTTTAATTCTTTTGCAGTATGGTCCATTGATGTGGTTCCTGATCCCAGCCTATGCATGCTTGAGTTTAGAAGTGTGACATGATGGAGCAAGACCAGGAACTCCCTTAGCTGGCATCAAATCCATGAGACGAGGGCCATGGGTTGCTGCTCTGAATTGACACCTGTCCATGAGCATATATTTTGTGTTCTGTCCCTACCCTGCTTCTCCCTAAAGCCAGAATTCCTTGCACATGACCATCATCTCTCAGAGGTGTTTGGAGCATTAAAGGCTAATACTGCTTCAGGCCAAGGTTTCAAACTGATACTAGGCTCATAAAATTGAACTGAGCACTGAAGGACTTCCAAAATAGTGCTCTGATTTTTAAAAGTGTGGCATGTTTGATGGTGATTGTATTGAAATAAATAGATTTACGCTTACTTCTTCAAGCCTGGGCATGATTGAAAAAAACCACTATATTTCCTGGTCATTTGAGCTTTCAGAGATGGCATTTACTGCCATTACTTTCTCCTGTTTCATAAACAGTTAAAAGAATGAAAGAAAAGTAAAAAAAAATCCTACATGGGCTTTTCAACAGAGAAATATAAGCCTCCTTAAAATGGATTAGCATAATGTATTTAAAATTTCAGAGAAATAAAAAGATTTTGGCATGCCATGCAAAAGAGTGGATTTTCTGTTAACATTTTTCATCCAGTTCTGAAAAGCAGGATTTGTTACACGCTCTCTACTGATGCTCAGAATATCCAACTTCCTAAATGAAATTTTCCATCTCTAATGCGAATAGTGATCAGAATCTCCCCAGTACTCTCCTTGTTCCCATGCTCCTGCTTCTTAATGCATCCAAACCAAATAAGACATTAATGAGGATTAAATCCAAGTCAAGTTTAAAAAGTCAGTTGTTGCTTCTACCAGCATGGTTGGATTAATTTGCAAGACTGTTATCTCTTTTTCATCTTTATTACACGGTTTATGAGCTGACAGAGCTGTGCTTGTACTTCTGAGTGAAGACCAAGAACGGTAAACATAATCTTCAAGGTGGCTTAGAAACTTTAGATAGAAAATCATTCCTGTTTCCCATACAAACCTTACTATAAGACTCATGATCAAGTGTCTGGAAGTATTTGCTTCTGACAATGAGAAAAAAGTATTTTTCTTTCACATAATGGAAGAGTTAATTCATTTTTTGTTTAGCAAAAAAACCCCAAAAAACAAAAAACAAAAGCGAACAAACAAACAAACAAACAAAAAATCTACCTAACTTACCAGTCCGCAGAACAAGACTTTTACAATTGCAGATGTGGGGGCATATGTTGCTCACATCTTGTACTTCTGTCTGCCGCCTTTATATTTGTGAAAGACACGTTTCAGATGAAAAATGTAACCCAATGTTTGGTCTTTTGATGTGTGGAGTGGGGAGAGAGTCCAGTGATGTCTTGTTGAGAGGAGTGAGCATGAATATAAATAATGGATTGGCCTTAAGTGTCCAATTTGTGTTTGTTTGTGTTCTCACACTTGAAGCATTTCTGTAATAAATATAAACCTATCCTAAAGTAGAGCAATTTTACGAAGTGTAAAAATGACAGTCAAGCAACTACTTCTAAGCAGTTCTGGAGTCATTTTAATGCAGGGCAATAATTTGCACCTTTGGAGCACAAAAACTGGAGCCTAAAAGAAAAGAAAGTCCTCATAAAATATCATCTCTCTGAACTGAGAAAGTATTGGCAAAGTGTTACCTCTTTGAAATGCCTGTCCTTAGTCTTTACTCCACAGCTCCTGAAGAGTAGGCAGGGTAGAGGAGCAGACAGGGCAGGGATTAGCCAGAGTGACCAGCAGAGGATGAGTAGCTACATAGGGTGGGCTGGGGTCCCAAGAGGTGACATGACAGTACCCCGGAGCCCACTCCCTTACTGGGGATATTAGTAGTTAAAAAAAAAACCAAAACAGAGAGAGAGAGAGAGAGAGAGAGAGGGAGAGAGAGAGAGAGAGAGAGAGAGAGAGAGAATATCGTGCCTGGGCAGTTCATTATACCAATAAAGTTAATTTTTTTTTTTTGTAACTAATATTTTAGAGATTTTATCAAAAGAAAAGCCCAATCTTTGTCATCTCCATGGTTCTAAGAAAAATCTGGGATTTGACTCCTTAGAAAGATCTTTTCTTTTTCATCTGCTCATTTCCTCAGACTTACTTGATGAGGGAGACTTGTCAAAAATATTCCACAAAGTGAAGCAACACAGGACAAAGGATTGAGTTTTTGGAATGTAGTGATATATTTCTTTGGCAATTCTTAAAGTAGGTGGAATGATAGACAGAGATATTTCACTGTTGATTCAGTGAGAACTTTCAGAACTTGTCACTTCAGAGCAGCTGGAGCCTTGGCAAAAGCTCCAATGTTATGTTTTTTCTTTTAATACTTTCATGGTTCTCCCCCAAATCATTTAATTGTTAGCATTAAAATGAAAATAGGCAAATCTACTATACACTTAGAAAAATTTAAAGCCTACTCCTTGCCTTATGCAAACCTCTATTCACATTCATAAAACTAAACTAATTTGCTTCAATGAAGAATGTAGCCTTTAATCTGCTCTTCAACTACTAAACGTTATAATCAAGAATTATTGCCTAAGTGTCAGATGGACTTAAGTGTGAATGTACCATAAATCTTTCCCCTCTCTCTCTCTCTCTCTCTTTTTTTTTCCTAATCCAACCAGCAGTCTCTATTCTTCCAAGCATTAAATTCACCTTGTCTTCATGGACATTAACTTTCCATCTGAGAGGCATGGTCCGTATTCTCTTCCTAAATATTTGCCATGTCTTTTGGTGTGTGCTTTATACTCATGTTGTCTAAGTGGAAATAGCACAAAATAGTGTAGTCATGCAACCTGCCTGAGAATAGATTAGTTTCAGGGATTTCTTGCACACATTATGTACTGCACTTGAGAATCTTTTATGCCAAAGGAAGGTGTGATCTTCATTTCAATATTTCACTCTTCATACCTGCATATTCCCCACTGCTGGCTGAGGATCCAGTAGAAAACTATGACTTTGAAGGCAACAAGGAGCCTCCCTGAAACAATCAGGACTGGGCTGCTGTTGCCCTAAGTCTGGATTATGTTGTGGGATAGAGTTTAGGTAACATACATTAATACAGCTGATGCACTGCAATTAAAGACAAAAAGCATAAGACCATGCTCACCATTGCTCATTATTAATGATCATGACTGTGTCAGTGGTTTTTTGCACCTCTGCCTATTAGCTTTTGAAGTTGAACATGCTTAATGGGCTTATTTGAGGGAGGAAAAATGACAAGATATTGGAGAAAGCAGATCCATGAAAAAATAATGATGATGGAAAACATTGTGAGTAGAAAGAAAGTAATTCATACGAGAAAGGGATTAGAGACCCTTCCTCACCTTTCTCATTTTCTCTCCAGAGAGTGGTGGAGTCCATCCTTCAAAACTTTTGTGCACCATTTTTTTCCCATTTCAAGGCCAAAAAGGACCACTGCAGTAAATCAGTCTGATTTTCTTTGTAACATTAGCCACAAAACTTTCCCAAATTAAACTTTGATCAAGACCATGTGTGGAGGAGAGGACAAAAAGGAGCCATGCCATGAAAAATCAGCTGTTCCTTCTAGGTGAACTGTGCATGTGGCCCACCCTATGGCTTGAATTTGGTGCAATTCAGAGCCCTGGCAAGGCAGTCGGTCAGGATGGTGGCCATGTGCTGAGGCAGTGAGACAGGAGGTGGTAAGGTAAGGGATGGTTTTGCTTTATATAAATATCCGTTGCTTTTCATGGGTCTTTTACCTTGAGCTTCCACTGTGTATTTTTAAAGCAGGACACTGGGCTAGACGGATCTTTCAGCAGTGGTAGTCTGCCAGATTTTACATTCCCGTATCTAGAGGAATTCTTACATATACATTTCAGAACTTTGACACTGCTTTTCCCTTGAGAAAGAGGTGAATTCTGCAAGTTTTATAAAAATAAGGTTCACAGTTTTCTGGTTTTTCTTTCATGTTTTAATTTTCTTTCAGTGAATTAATCTGTACAATGTCCTCTACTGAAAAAAATAAAAGTACTGAGGCTCAGAGACTCAATTCTAAGTAACAGTATGAAACCTGTTAGTTCCCAAAGCTTGCTAAATACTCATTCAAAGTAGATTTTACGAAGTTAGGAGCATACTGGCAACTTGCTTCCAAAGATGGAACTTTTCAGCAGTCATAGAAAATCTTCCTGAATCTTTGTTTGTGCTTGCTTTGGTATCCTGAAGGACTAAAGCTGAGAGGCCAGGTTTCACTCCTGAAAAAACACTGTGAACTGTTGAATTTGCAGGGTATTTTGAGACAGCAGTGTGCAGCAAAATTTTAAGTGAGGAGAAAAATACGGGCTACCAGAATAGATGAAATATATATTTCTTGTTGCAGGAATAAACCATATCTTTGCTTAGACCCTAGCAACTCTGTTGAGCCTTCTTATTTTACCTATCTGAAAAAATTCAATGCAATGCTATAAAAATTTAGCAGCAAGTCATTCTGATATAATAAGCCACTCTGAATTTAAGGAGAATTTGGCCCACCAGGGAAGTTTTCCTGTTGGCACTCAGCAGCCTGCATCTCCCATTTGAGTCTGCGATTCTGCGTTTCCCATTTGAGCTTGAATATTATTTCCCCCACCCTTGTTGCAGTTCTCTTAAAGTTCAGGAAGTGCTTGCCTGGGAAGTACACAAAAATTGCAGGAATGAACTTGAAGTATCACTTTGTAAAAGTAAAATCCCTACAGAAGTTGCAGTTTCTACAGTGACACTGACAACACATGCAGGATGAGAAAATGCACTGTGGAGGTGTGCATGGTGACAGCAGATCATGCAAATTAAATATTCAGTCCCTCTTATTTCTCTTGTGTCAGTGATTTCCTCAGCCAGGCTTCAGTGGTTTTAAAAGTGCAAACCTGCTGCTTTCTTCATCACTGGCGGTGCCGCTGGGACCTGCACTCAGCGTGCTCCAGGAGAGTCAGCAGCTGCTTAAATCAGAGAAGGCATGTGGCTGATTGAATCACCTGTCACATTGATTTATGGACCTCCAAGGTCATTTCTTCATGGCTTGTAAGTGATTTTCTTTGGATGAAAAATATAAAAGAAGAAATTGTAGATGACCTCTTTATTAAGAGAAATGTAAAAATAATGAATAAAGACAGATTTTTTTTTTAATATGTAATTCCAGTGGAAGGAAAACACCCTTCTCCCATAATGACATCCCTAGGTAAAAAAAAAAAAAATGTATAGGGAAAAAGAAAGTCTTGGTCACCGTGGACAACAACTTTACAAGGTACTGATCGATCTAGTGGCTCTTTCTTGGTGGCCAAATAAATTGCCACTCCTCTTCAGACTGAATTTAGGTACTTGCTCTGCAAGCTTCTGCCACAGGTTAAAGAAAACCTGCTTACAATGCACTGTAGGTGCCTGAGCTTCTTGTTCTAGTTTTGCTGTTGCCGTTCACCCAGCTAGCATCCAGCTCTTCATTTTATGTTCATTTTCTGAGAATAACTTGTGGAGCAAAATGCTGTACAAGATAGAGGAATCTGTTCTGTAAGAATACAGCAGGCATACCTGAGGTACTACTGCAAGAGTTCCTGCAAGAGCATTTTAATGAGGAACTATTTATTTGTCCAGAAGAATTCATTATTTTAAGATTTTAATTTAAAAAAAAAAGATTAAAAGCTAAATAAAACATGTTTTCATTTATTATCACTACACTAACATGAGTATGTCTGAAGAACTTGAGAAGGTTGGTTGGTTTTTTCCCTGGCATGCTGGAAGTCATATAAAAGAGCAAAACGTAGCCTATTTATTTTATTCTTTATAAAGACTTTTCCTCATGCCTTTCATTCCTTTCACCTATCACTCCTGAGTAGGAATGTTGTTGATCATGTGGATAACACTGAGAGCAGAGCTCCACAAAGACTCACAAGTGCAGAGTTTCACCCTTGGTCTCCAGGTATCACATGCATCAAGTATCACTTCTATTTTCAAGAAAGCAAAGAGCTTTTAAAGAGTGGGACTCCTGGTCACTGACTAATGTGGAAACCAGGGAAATGCCAAGGTCCTTGCCCATCAGAAATTCTCAAAATAACCAGAAATTCCCCACAGGAGACTCAGAGCTAAAATTAGTTAAAGCTCAAACTATGCAGAAAATGTTTCAGAAATTTGAAGTGTAGTTTGCAGAATTGCAGTTCTGGTATAAAGTCCATTTTTTCTGATTTTTCACCTTGTTAATTAATCAAAGTATTTTCTTGACACACACGAGGAAATTTTCCACAGACCTATGCACTTTCTGCCTTAGCAGCTGAGCTTAGTTTCAGTTCTGGCAAAGCTACTAAGGGGATCTATAGGGAAGAACTGCAGAGATACTGAATTTATAGAACTGCTTACAGCTCTGCCACAAAACTCTGACAGCTTAAATTAAAAGTAAAGGATGGATTAACTGTATGGGTACACATCATTAATATAGATTTATTTCTTTATCATTTTGTAGTGATAAGCCACAGCTGATGATAAAAAAAAAATGCATCCATTCAAAAGAGGTGATTGGGAAGCCTTAGTGATTGCTTTGAATGACAGATCCTGGGACCACAAATTCCAGCAGAAGATATTGGTGAACTGATTTTAAATACATAATAACTTTTACTTTTAGAGACAACTCAAATCAACATTTCCCTTTTTTACTTTGCAGAAATGTTCATCATAACTTTTCCATTATTCTATACCCTTTTGAAATTCTAGATTCTAGACAGGACAAGAAGCAGAAATGCAGTAATGCTGTGAAAGAAATGGTTGTTCCAGCATTTCTGGCTTCTCAGGAAGGAAATAAGTAGTATTATATTTTCCATATAAAAGAATAAACATATGCTTCCAGTTGCAGTGACCTTTCAGATTAAGCAAACAAGACGTGAGCAAAAAGCACTGTCTTTGTGAGAGGGTGGATGGTGTTGACCTGATTGCTGCTGTCTGAAACACTGCTAAATAATTTATGCTTGTGCAAAGTGGATGTGCAGCACCACCAGATTGGAGGGAGACATTCACTTTTGCTGCACAGGAGTTCAAATGTCAGTATAAGGCACCAAACTGAGAAGGGGGAAAAGTGAAAGGAGCAGAGAAAAAAGGAGAGGCAGACTTTTTTTCCTTTTTAATGGCAGTCAGTGTATCAAAGAGTAGCTGTCTCCTGGACTTCTGTGCATGTAGGGAGTCAGGAAAAACAGCTTTGGGTTGCTTCCTATACTCCCTGTAGTAGTGATAACCTCATAACAGGCAATTGCCTTGGAAATTTCACAGCCCATTTGCCACAAACCCAAGAGAGCTGCATAGTTTGAACAGACACAGACATTTGAGCACTTATCTCAAGCAAGGCTGCACTTTAGACTTATGTTTTCAAGACTTGTTTCCTTTTTTCCTCTTCCATGCCATGTGTTGCAAGAGCCATCTAATAGGGAGGGAAGGCCTCTCCCTCCCTGTCTGCCCCTGGGAGGAGCCCTCAAGGCCCTGCTGTGGTGGGAGGGCCACCAGCTGTAGCTGCCACTGGGGACACGTGCTTCCTAAGAGGAACCTTGCTCAGAGGCACATGCTGCTCCATCATGGGCAGTTCCATGCCCACACTGGAGGTCACCACATGCCAGGGGTGTCTGGTTCATTGGCAACTGCGCAGCCAGACCTGTTGCCTGGCATCTCAAAGCTGGAGAGACTATGATGTTTTATCACAAGAGGAAATACCATTTTACAAGAATATTAAATGTCAAAGGGATGAGACTCTTGCTCAGCATTCAGTAGGTTGTCAGTTTTATCTGTTCTTTTCCAGAATGTCTTTAGAGGGGAAGAATCAGCAAAATTTTTCCTCATTTCTTAAGTAAAAAATGTTTTCCTCAAAATTCACGTCATTTCTTGAGCAAAATCCAAACATCAAGTAACTACAATTTGCTTTTGTTTAAATATTATTATTATTATTATTAGTATGTTGTTGTTGTTGTCGTTGTTGTTGTTGTTGTCATGCATGGTATATTTATACTGAAATATATCTTCTGATTGTTACAATTATTTTTGGCTTTTCTCCCAGGGGAGTTTTGCTTTATTGACAGTAGCCACGGATGGCTGTTCAGCAGTCTCGAATAACATCTGTAGTGTTGCAGTCTCCTTGTGGATTGACAGACATTTTACTTTGATAAGAAGTTACTGTTTCCTTCATCTTGCAGATGAAATACAGACAGCAGCACAAGAAGGGTCATTTTTTGTTGGTTTGTTTGGTGTTTTTTCTTGGGGTTGCTCAAGGAGTTGGTGCAGCATTGAGATTGATGATCATGCAACCCATGCCCAGGAGCTCAGTTCCTCCCAAACATGTCTGTTGTTTTTCAGCCATGGGTGAAAGCAGAGGTTTGCTGCCTCTCTGAGTAAAATCCTGCAGAGACATCCTTCTGCAGCAGCCTGTTAGGGAGGGAAAGGCATTTCTTTAAGACATTTAAGGTATCAGCATAGAAATCTCACTTACTGGTTACTACTTTATCGTTCATATGAGCCTGTAACAGATATAATCTGTCTGTGGTTAAAAGCCATTTGAAGTATGGCTTTTAACCAGTGACCTTAGTGGAGAGCAGTACTCAATGTGTCTGTGTGGTGGAGTTTGAGAAGAGAGGGTGGCTCTGGTTTTTGTCCTGGGAGAGCAGGAATGTCTGCAGCAGACACAAACATTTTGGAGCAAGCGTCTAAAGCCTTTGTGGATGACAAATATTATGTAAATCAAAGGTGGTGAAGATGTGACAAGATAGGAAGTAATAAACTCTGGAAAGAAGTGGGTCCACTTGTATACAAATTTTGTTTTAGGTATACTGTAGGATTTATGTTGCAGTGTAAAAGACCAGGGCATAAGATCACTTGACAAACAGTTCTCCAGAGTAGTGGTTTCAGTCTGTTTGCCAGAGCCCTCACAGCCCATGAGGTGCTTCTGAAGAGATTAATGACAGGTAAACAAGAAAGCAAGTTGCTGTCAATAAAGTGAAATTTCACTCATCGTGAGGCTAAAAATAATGTTAGGAGGCTGCAAATCAATTTAGTTGAAAATGGTTGACCCAGTGTTTTCTGTGCTAATACAGCTGTGTAGGAGGGTAGCAGGTAGTGGGAAGGTTGAGTTTTTTTCAGGGGTAGACCATGGCATTTTTTTCTCATCTAAAGTAAATGTAAGTACAGAGTCTTACACCTGGAATTGCTGAACTGGGGATGAAATAGATGGGTAAGAAGTGGAAAGGTTGCTGTTTTTACCAGGATTTGGGACACTCAGATTTTACTTTTAACACCATGTAATGTCAGAGAAGTCAAATTTGTTTTGATTTCTTCCCTATAAACCAGAAATGATATATAGAGATATTGCAGAGCAGGGTCACCTCAAAGCAGACGTTTTACATCCTCCAGCTCAGGAAACCAATCAAGCACTTATCCCAAGGAGAGTGGGAGGAATTCATAGCTCTCTGTTAAATATTCCTTGTTAGAATTTTAACAGCGACTGACAACTCTTCATGATCCATGAAATGAACTAATTTTTTTGTCAGAGCCACGTCTGACATAGTGTTTACCACTTTAGCTTCCCATTACATGACCACTTTCCTGCAACATTGTGGACAGACAGTGGCAGCCTTGAGAATGAATACTTCCATAGTGGATCTGTAATTTGTATTTCTGTGGTCACATAACTGCTGTTTTTGAAACAAAGTAAAGCCCTGCTACCATGATAAGTGTACTTGCTCCTGATCAGAAGGGGAATGCTCTTTGTGTCTGAGAAGAAGAATTTGAAGAAAATTCATTTAGCTTTTATTGGAAGTAACAATAAAATGCACTTGAGCTACCATGTATGGATTTCTTTTCAATTATTATTCCTTCTCTTTAATTATTTTTATTACATTTCTTTACTTTTTTCTGCAGTTCAACCATTAAATGCTCAGACATTAATTCAAGGAATTTGTACCATAGTGTACACCACCAAAATTCCTGGTGGAGCTCATGAGTGAGTTTTCTACAGTAGCTGCAGGAACTGTAGGTCTTTTCCCATGAAATTCAACTATTTGGAGTACCTAATTAGGGATGGGCTAGGCAGACTGGAAGGCACTGCTCTGTCCTTGCCACTCAGATTAGCTGATCCAGAACCAATTTCTTAATAAATAATTAATTTTGCATGGCAAGAGGGAAGAAAAGCTGAATTGCAAATGTCTCTGCATTGCTTGTTTTCTTCCAGGATGTCTTTGAAGTCACAATGAAGTCCATGTAAAATATGAGATAGTTGCTTTCTCTTGATAAAAAAAAAATAATAATATGGATTTCAATGGCTATTCTATGTATAGGAAATAAAATATATATATTCAAGGGTTAAATAAGTCATCATTATCATGTACACTGTAAGGAACTTATGTAGGAAAGAGTGTCAGGTAGTGCTCAATATAGCGCCTTGCCAGAAAAATTTAAGTGAATTATGGAGTCAACTGGCAGCAGGAAAGTCTGACCTGAGAGATACAATGCAGCCTTTAAGCTGCAGCCAAAGATCTAATGAATAACAAAACCCATTGCTGCAACCACAATCTACCTTCCTGGACCACGCAGCTTTGTAAGAAGTAACCTGGTATCATAAAAAAAAAAAAAAAAGTCAATATGTGGTTTCTTCCACATTAATATGCATTTGTCTCAGACACAGAGCCAACCACCACACTAACTGGGTACCTATGATTCTCCTCAGCACAGGGGGTAAACCAGAAATCTTCCTGAGGCCCCTTCCTAAGTGACTTTGCCATGATTTCCTCTGTCTATATGGCTTCTGAGTGAGAATGATGCTTTTGCATAAATAAGTGCCCTGAATCCACCTTTAGAAGTTATGTACAGGACTGGAACTTGGCACCAGATATTATCACCAATATCTTCTGCATATGCATGTGTTTGCCAAAGTTTAGGTGGTGCTTTGGTCGTCTATAGGCCTGACTGTGGGTTTCTGTCCCTGGAGCGGGAAGCTCATATCCTGATGTTGCATGTACTATACGTTTTACACCTAATTTAGGGCAAACAGAGCATCTGTTTGAGGAGGTAGTAGACAGGAGTTGTTTTTTATGTCAGTGACTGACACAAAATGCTGCTACCATTACAGTCTCACCTAAAGAAATTGCTTTCCATGGTCTGTGATGAGGCATTTCCTCTACTGACATGATGTACTTTTGATCCTGAAAAATGGACAATAGTGGTATAGAAAGCCTACTACTAATAAATCAAACACAGTCCGCACTTTAAATCCAAGTTCCAAAACAACCTGACCAACTTCAGAATGAATTCTGATAAATGCCATGTCAAAAGGGGCCTCATCACACCTCACCTGATCTTAATACTGGCACTTAATAGAGCTGACCAGTTCGAGCCCGGCTTTCCCATGGCAGTCTCAGAAGTCTCGTCCCACAAAGCCATTTATTCAGGGCGCAGTTCCACAGAAGCAGCCCCAGCTGGTGCCTCCGAGAAGGGTAACCATCAAAGGCACCGCGGGCTTTTATCCCATCACAATCTACCCGCTCACAAGCCTCGCTCTTCCTCCCGGCTCTCTCAGTGTCCATTCATCGGCTGTGCCACCAGTCTCTGTGCCCTTTGTTATGCAAAGGGTGGCAGTTCACGGCCTCTCGTCTTTCTGGGCTCCCACCCAGAGCAGCATCAATCTGCATCTCGAACTGCAGCTTGCAAACCGGGCTACCTGCCCCAGGTGTGTTCCTCAGCACCAGCTGTGCTGCAGGTTTGTAGACTTGGGCAGAGGGGTGGGGACTAGAGAAAAATCCAAATGTTGCTCCTGACAGCTTTTTTCCAGGCTGGGCACCCCTGGCAAGGGCTTCAGCCGCTGGTGTGTCAGATGGGGTTTCAGGAGACACATAACAATGTGCCTTGCCCAAGGTAATCAAGCAGTTCAGTGACTGACTGAGGAGATGCTGTTCCTTTGAGAGCAGGTTTGGTTTCTATTGCCGCAGGGATTTCTAAGTAGTGATCTATCCCCTGGCAGAGACAAAAGCCTTGTGTGGTGCTCAACACTCTGGGGTCCAAACTCCCACAGGGCCCTCAGAAGCTTTGGTGAATATTAATAATTAAAGACACTTTTACAATATTTTTCCCCACACATACATCATCCCTCTCCTTTGGCTGCTGTAGGCAGAACCTCAGCCTCTCCACCTCCAGCTTCCATATGACAGGACTCTAAAAGTCCAGAAGGCTCCTTCCAGCTGTGGGTAAGGATGACACTGGGCTAAACGTGCTTTTCCGTGCACTCGGAGGTTTGTATGGAGAGTTTTCCAAAGGAAGGGCGTCTGTTTATAAGGATCTGGAGTACACTTCCGTTTCAAGACAGTAATTCCAGACTTACTGGTCGGGTTGCAGTGCTATCTGGGGCCTGCTGAAGTCTTTTGGTAACCAGCTGATCTACTCTGAGAGATTGGGATTTAACCCAGGAGACGTTTGTGATTATTTCTCCAACTGTGTTTCTAGGAGAGAGGAGTCACTGTGATATGGGGAGCCTATTGCAGTTCCTTTGGCTGGCAGCAAAGGAAAAAGGATGGATTCAATTTCTACAGAACCTTTGGCAAAGTACTGGCCTGGGCTGCTGCCCAGAAAACTGGTTATTTTTGAATAATAAGTCGTACTTTTGGAGCAGAGATTCATGATTATGTGAGACCCTGGCTGTTTCTCTTGCACTGCCTCCCTTATCCCACGCACACGGCAGGTTGATGTCAAGTCCAACAGCTCCACTGAGGTGGAGCCAGGATTCAGCTGCATGGAAGGAACCGTCACCAAATGCCTGTTAATCCTGTGGTGTAAGGCTGCTCTCCTCTGCTCACTGCACCCTTGGGGAGGTGTTTCAGCTCATGGGTCCCCATTGCTAACATTGCCAGGCATTTTTATTCACTGCCTGCACCAGTAAGTTGCTTTCTAGTTTCCTGTACTGTGAAGTGAGTATCCCATAGTCCCGGGGAGCCACAGATGATCTTTGATCCACCTGGAAGACCAGAGTCTTGCTGCCTGTTCGTTGTTCTGGGGTTTCTGTGCCTCCAGGATATAAGCCTTGAAACCTCGCAGCAGCAGGACTCGAGCATTTTCAGGAGCAGCTGGCTGTTTCACACAATATTTTGCCAACTATAATTTGCTTAGTTTTATGGTGTGGCTCCAAGACTGTTCAGACGCCACTGGTTTCTCCTCATACTCTCCCTTCCCTCTGTCAGTGGTCCCACCCTTCTTGGTTGCCAGGGCCCTGCAGCTTTTGGGAGCAGGATATCCCCTGCTCATGCCACTTTCTACATTTTTTCAGGTGGCTTTCCCCCAGATATTCCCTTTTTATTTCTTGGCTGCTCTTCCCTCCCCCACACTTCATCTCTGTGTACTAGAGAGTCCTCTGCATGCAGAGGAGCTTCTACAGGCTGGGTCCAAACTGTGTCAGTGAATGCACTGAGGCAATTTTCCCATGTAATAAGTACACCTCACGTGATGCTTAAATCAGATTAGAATCATGCCCAAGGTGTGTTTTTAATAAACACAAGAAGAAAATCCTATCCCATCCTACCACCTTCCCCTCTGGTTATAAAGTATTTCTTTTAAGTTTGTCTTTCAAAACAGCTTAAAAATGGTCTTTTGGCCTGCTGATTCCCTTTCATCAAGATGCAAGAAAACCACTCTGGTCCTTTCAATCCTGGTGAGCCTCAGTGTGCATATGCAGTTGTAAATAGGCAATTTTTGGTTATTTTGTTTTATTTTTTAAATGTAATCTAACTTCGACATCCTACAGTTAAATTCAGCCACAATTCAAAGCAAGCCAGATTCTTATTTAATTTCTTGGATTAACTCTGCTGTGGGAACAGTACACAGTTTTCTGTTAGTATTAGCTGCTTGATATCCCTGGAACTGTAAAACAGGTATGTGGTACAGTAAATATAGCAATAAGTGTCTAAAAGACCTCCAGCTGAGAACTTTTGTCAGATATCTATCTCTTTTGCCTTATTTTCTTATGTGTTAAAACTCATCTGTTGTAAACTGCCTTAATTCTATCTGGCTCATGGCAAGGAATTAAGGAAATATTCTCCTTTATTTCTTACCTATACAGTGGAGGAGTTTCAAAGCCTTGGCCATGCTGGGCACTCCTGTGTGTCAGGTCCACCTGGGGGACCTCGGGGGAAGGCAGAGAGTGGACCCCAGGGAGAGCAGGGCAGGGGTTACTCACTGTCCAGGCTGGCAGTAGGGCAGTGGGAGCACTGAGTCACAGCCCCACATCCTCTGCCTCCCAGCCAAAAGCACCTCCCTCCTCATCTCTGTAACATGAACACAGGTTTTATTCTGATCCCTCAGAGTAAAAGGACCGGCAGTCCAACCTCAGAGGGAATGTGATGTGCAGTACTTAGGCATTTCTTACTCACTATGTTCCCTATATATTTTTTTTATGAAATACTTCTAGTTTCAAAGTGCAGCTGACAAAACAGAAGGTGACTTTGCTGAGAAGAAGCCTTTGTTACGGGAGCAAACCCACACTTGCTACAGCCTCAGCTTAAACACATTTGGTTTTGTGTGCTGGCCCATGGAGGGCTGCTTTGGGAGGTGATGCTGGTGGCCCTAGATGGGAGGAAGATGCGATGCCATAGGAAGCACCACCATGCCAGCATGAGGGTTTGGACAGCAGGCAGCAGGTCCTTCACCTTCCTGGCCTAGCTGTGCAAGGCAGGATAGGACTGGGGCTCTGTCCTCTCTCCAGAGGAGTTGTGTTGGTGCCAGCATACCCAGGGATGGGCATACCCTGGGACAAGCAGGCCAGCCCCCTAAGGACAGCCCAGCTGACTTCTTTAAGGAGCAGGAAGAGGGGGAAGTTTGGTGAGCCATCTCATCTCATTCCTTTATCCTCTTACTGAGCACTCTCAGTACTAGTTTTGCAAAAGGTGCCGCAGTGTTGTTGAACATTTTATTTCTCCATTATTTGTGTCTGTAGCTCAAAAAAAAAAGTGTGGTTTGTGGAATCTGATGTTCAGGGAAGAAGGATTTGGAAGAAAATAGGAGCTTAAAAGAGACTTTTCCAATAGTGAAGTGCTGAGGATTACTGGGGGCACCCCATGAAGGTGACTGATGGTGACATTGACACTTCTGTGCCCACGCATCACCTCATCTCTGGACAGCAGAGAGCCTCCACAGCTCCTTCCCCTTCCCTCCCCTCCCCACACTGTTCTCTCATTCCCATGCCCAGCCCTGGCTGCAAGAGGCTCTCTTTAAACCCACACCCCCAGCACTCTGGTGGGCCGCCCAGGCAAGCTCTCCTCTGCTAGGCTGGGGGAAGAAGGGAGCACCTTTGGAGTCCCTTTCATGTTGCCATGAAGTAAAGGTTAGGTGGGATACAGGCTGTAGTGTAATGCAGGTAAGGAAAACACTGAATGAGCTCAGGGGAAAGCCCACGCATGATGGGAAGACAGAAGGGAAGGGAGGAGGGGTGAGTTTGGGGCAGATGCTCAAGCGAAGGACTTCTTGGCTATTTTTATGCTTAAATTCCTATACTTAAAAATGACTCAGTTGTTCTTCCTCATATGATATAATGGGCCCCATGAGAAATTTCCTAGGTTAAAAAAACCTTGTGCTTGCATAACATCACTTCTTCAATATGTTCTTCTCCCCAGTGTGCATCTGGGGGCGCAGAAAGGTTAAATGCCATAACTGCCAAAGGACTTGCCCTGATCCAGGAGCCCAAGGAAAACAGACTTCCTTGTGTAAAGTCCCGCTGGAGCACTGCTCAAGATGATACAGAAAAGCAGAGGCTGACTCTGTGTTTTACAGTGCTAAAAGCAGGGGTTGGCTCGTGTGGGGAGCAGGGCGTGCTTTGACGCATGCCAGACACTCTTTCACCGGAGGAGGGCCTCATCCAGGGAAGTCTTTGGGTCTTTAATGCACTGGAGGGTACAGCCACTTGTGGGACTAGGTTGGGTTGGACGTGGCACAGTATCTTGTGCCATGATTCTGGATGCCGTGAGAAGCCTTGTCTTGAGCTCCCTGTCTGGGCCACCAAACGTATTTTTCCACTGAAATACCATCAAATAGGGACTGCCTGTCTGCACATAGCAGTGACAACGATCTGTTTCTTTCTTCTGTGGATGGAGACAAGGCCCTTCCCTGTAGTAAATGAAATGCGAATTACGAAGTAACTGCAGGCCTAAGCAGGAATGTTTTGTTCAAGAGAAAAAAAATAAAAGAAAAACAAAGAAAAACAAAAAGCATTAAAAGGGATAGTCAGGGCTGGTAAAATTGCAGTGTGGGAAGAATGGGAGACAGAATTCAAAGAGCTTTTGGTTCATTAGCAGGCAAACATGCTGTGACAGCTCATTGTGAAACAAATTCTTTCTCCATATGAAAATGCAGGTGTTTATTTAAAACAAAGGCTGAGGCTGAAATTACTTTCTGCGGCTGGCTGCCTGGGTGTATGTGACATCCTTGGCAATCAGTACTTTACCTGTTCACTCAGGAGCAGGTAAATCGAATGCCCAATAAATAAATAAATCAATAAATGTATGATCACTCTGTGTTTGTGCCGTGTGTGGCATGATGGGGACCTGGGGCTTCTAGGAACTACTGCAGCATAAATTATAACAGGAGGATGTGTATCTCACTGTGAGCAAGCCTGGTTGATTTTAAATTAAGATTTTTTAATGGGTGGATCATATTTTTTTAATACATAATTTTGAGAACATTTGATTGCCCAGCTTAAACTGTGCATTGCTTTTCTCTGCAAAGAGTTGATGTATTTCCAGTATTCAGTTAGTCCCAAAATGATGTGCATTATTTCTAGGCATGGTTTTACGCAAATTCCATTGTGAAGATACCCAGCTGCTGCTTCATAACCTTGCAACCCAGGCTCTAGTTATTGTATAAAGAGACATAAAGATCATTTTCTGAAGCATTGTAGAAACTGAATGGGAATGCTGAAGGCAGGATAGACATCAAGATTTGTTTTATATGCCTAAACCTACAAATAATACAGGTTGGTTTGTTTACAAAGAGCTCAAGAACAAAACTAATTGGAATCTGTACGTTTTTTGAAACTTAAAGTGTTTCTGGGAATTATCTTGATTTTATAGTATTAAAAAGAGAAAATATTTAGATGAAGAATTGATTTTCATTTACTTGGAGGGCATCAATATATTTTGTTCTGGTTTTTTCCATGTCTATTAATCTTACAGGGATTTACTTTAATTTGTATATCACTATTTTATAATGATTTACCTGTCAAATCTCTTTGAAATTGACAGCCTTGGCTATAAAAATTAATTCTGGAGTGTTCATTTTGCAAAATATTTTCATCCTTTTGTCCCATTTCAAAAGGAGTAAAGAGTCAAAATACCAGTATTTTCTGGGAAGTAGAACTGTGCCTTTTCTGACCTCTCATGTTCCAGGCCCATTATGCAAAGCCCTTAGAAATATTTTGAAGTTCAACTCAGGTTATTGGAGATTTATGCATGTGTTTAATTACTTTGTTGCAGAGACATAAATAGAAATTAATAGCTTCACACTGCGCCAAAAATGCTGCTGTGGCCCCTCTTTAAGCCCATATGCTATTAGAGTGAACATAATTTACAAAATTATTGCAACTGTCCATTAATTATTTTCTTGGCACTGAGAGCAGCCCTATAAACATTGGTGCTTTCTCAAAAATTATTCAGAGCTACATACATATACATACATACATGTGCATATATATATATATGTACATAACATACATGTGCATATATATATATTTATATATAAATATGTACATATCTGTGAATACATTTAACTGGTGGATTTGAAGGCGATTTCTTGAACAACCTTCCAATTATTATAAGAAATATGTTCATAAATGTCTATGTATTGTAGACTTAGGATCCACTGAATGAATATATTTACATTCAAATGAAAATCGATAGTATGACCTTAACTACAGGATGCATACTTATAAATTGGTGGGTTTAATCCTTAGAAAAAGCTCTAATATAGGTTCACTAAAAATTCAAGGTCATGTTTCAGCATTAAGAGTTGAGACCTGCCATGTGGAAAAGTGTGATGCCTGAAAATCTACAATCTGATTTCTTTGATTAGATTTCCCATTTCAAGTATTGTAATAAAAATAATATACCAGAATTAAAAAAAAAAAAAAAGAATTATGATAGTCATCAGTGTTTTAAAAATGCATACTGGAAATGAGGCAAAATTTCAATTTTGATTTATAAGCAGTTGTTAATCGGTGAACAGGAAAAGTAAATGTTATGACCTAATTAACTTTGCATAAATAGATGTAACCCATTTTGTGGAGGTAATTCAGCAAGAAAATGCAATTGTTATTACTTTAGTAGGAAAGGAGAAAGTCCTGTTTACAAATATGTCTACTGAATTAGATATTTTCACACTGTTTGAGATTGATGCGTTAATTTATAAGGATCCAAACTTGAAGCTGACAATAAGGTTTTCCTGTGTTTTTTTGAAGATGGCCAGACTGCAGGAGATAACCCATAAAACACTGCCTCTGAGAAAAACATTACAGCTACTGGGATAAATTTATATAATTGCTGCAACCAAAATTTTCAGTCCTACTGCGTCCTGTCAGACTGCTGATGGAAGATCTCCTGATAAAGGCATTCTGGACTTGTGCAGTGACACAGCTAAATAAACAAAACAAGGCAATACCTTGAATATATCTCTATGCTACAGCTACAGCTGTACTAGGTCACCATGTGGAGCTATGTAAAACACTGAGAATGATTTAAAATTTTTGTTGCTTCAATTTGGAGCCATGAAATAGAAATAATGACTGCAACAAAATGAATGACTCTGTTGGTTTAATGAGGGACACGATTTACAGAATCTTTATTGTCATGCTCTATTTAATGAAAGAGAAAGAAAGAAAGAAAGAAAGAAAGAAAGAAAGAAAGAAAGAAAGAAAGAAAGAAAGAAAGAAAGAAAGAAAGAAAGAAAGAAAGAAAGAAAGAAAGAAAGAAAGAAAGAAAGAAAGAAAGAAAGAGAGAAAGAGAGAAAGAGAGAGAGAGAGAGAGAGAAAGAAAGAAAGAAAGAAAGAAAGAAAGAAAGAGAAAGAAAGAAAGAAAGAAAGAAAGAAAGAAAGAAAGAAAGAAAGAAAGAAAGAAAGAAAGAAAGAAAGAAAGAAAGAAAGAGAAAGAAAGAAAAAAAGAAAGGAAGGAAGGAAGGAAGGAAGAAGAAAGAAAAAAAGAAAGGAAGGAAGGAAGGAAGGAAGGAAGGAAGGAAGGAAGGAAGGAAGGAAGGAAGGAAGGAAGGAAGGAAGGAAGGAAGGAAGGAAGGAAGGAAGGAAGGAAGGAAGGAAGGAAGATAGATTGAGGCTCTTCTTTTGGCCACCCCTGTCAAACCAATGAGTAAAATTGTGTCCAGTCTCCAGGAAAGTACTCACATATGTTCATTGAGGATAATGGGGCTTCTCAAAAGTTCAAGGTTTTGTTAAAGATACACATGTACTTTCAAGTGTATTACTGACTTCAGGCCATAGTAATAAAGGAAACAGAATGTCAGGATAACCGCAACATAATGAATTAAAATATTGTGCGTGAATCTGAGGGGTCATGTCAGGTAGCCTAAATCTCCCCACCAATCCCTCAGCCTAATGTTTCTGGCTATTGCCTGCCTGTTGGCCTCCAGGACCACATATTGAGATTATTGCTGGCCAGCTCCTGCAGACACATAACACAAGATGGGCCAAGATACTAGTGTTTAGAAAGATCCCCCAATTTTTTTCCTTCTTCCCACTTTCTTTTAAATACTTCAAGTTTTTTTTTTTCAATATTTAGAATGTTCTTTTAAGGAAGACACCAGATTTTGGATTGAGCTAGGAGGATTTGGTATGTCTTTCGTACATTGCTCATTTTTGCATTGCAGCACTGAAATAAGAGATCTCGAGTGCTGACCGCAGTAAAAATATCAAAGCTTCTCAGTGGTGACAGGAGAAAAAGTTACTTCTACATGACAATAATGGGCTCAAAAGGTGAACTTTCTGTTTATACTCTTGACTGATTTGATCAGGCACAATCGCCTCTGACTTGAATGAGAACCAGCTGATAGTTTGAACTGGTGTGCTGGCAAAATTGCTTCCAGTTCTGGAGGAATCCAAGACATTTAATATTGACAGTGCCACACACCGAGCAGAGACTTGCAGGATAATTTCTTATTTTAATTCAACTTCTATGGATTCTGATGAGAATCCAGCTTTTGTTTCATTCTCTGCAATCAAGCTGGAAGCTCTCCTGGCTTCACAGTATTGAAAAACATTACTCTCTCAGGGTGGTTGCAAGTAGCTTCCAGATCCCCCTTTCCTAAGGCAGAGCTGTTGGATGAGTAAGCCTTGGAGCCAGGAGCACTCAGGTGTTAGCAGCTCTGGCAGCAGGATGGGGATGTGACTGCAGACCAGATGCACACGTGAGCTGCTATGAGGCTAAGGGATTCCAGTGCCAGAAGACCACTGTCCTCAAGCAAACTCTCCAAGGACCCATGTGTGGCCCAGAGTCTTGGATTTGGTAAAACTTCAGTGAAAACAAAGTGTTTGTTTAAAAGCAGTGGTTTTTTCAAGGGAACTTTTGTTTCCTCGTAAGCCATCCAACCTGTGCCACCAAAAAAAGTCTGTTTATGCCTTGATTTATTACAAATTCTTGGAACACACATCAAAAGTCTTCATGGATGGAGCTACCATTTACTTTGAGGAGAATCTATGTTGTATAACTGATTATATAACGAAATGTAATTACTTCTCTCAAAGTATACCCAACAAAATCTCTGCATTTTTTGCCTATCAGTAGATCTTGGTTATTAGAGTTTGTATATTAACTTTCATCATTGCCAAATGCAATGTGACCAGGCCAGATGTTTTCAGACCTACCCCTATTTGAGGAATATATTTTATATATATATATAATATATTATATATAATATAATTAATATGTCATAGAACAATTCCAAGTGTGTGCTCTGCATAGTGAAAATCAGGCAACAGGTCCATGGGAATATTCTTTTCCTTCTCTGATGTTTCTCTGTATGAATCCAAGTGTATATGGATTCTTTTATGCCTTTTCAGCTGGAAGGAACTATAAGAAGCAGTATGGAGTAGCAGTAATGTCAAGACTGGAAATATTTCTGTCTCTCTTCCTACCACACCACTACTCTTCCTAAGATATGGAAAGGTTACATGTATGACACAGAATCTTTGTGGTTCTGCTTTGAAAAATGTATTAGTAATAACAGCTCCATCTTTGTCAACAAGATATACCCTCTGACCATTAGGTTCATGCTTGGATTGCTCTGATAATAAATATCTATTTCTCTTCTGCAGGCTTGTCTATTGAGGAAAGGACTAGAAGTCTGGGCTACAAAATGTGATCCTTTGGGTGATTGTGCATCACCTGGGGAAGGAACAATGTTCCAGAGCAGGACGACATCATTCTCCCAAGCTTCTGCTTGGACTGACAGGCCCAGGTCTATCCAGTGCTTCTCCTCCTGTGTGCCAAGTGCTTGCAGATCCTGCCACATTCAAACTGTAAATTCTGTCACAGGAGAGGCAGCTCATCGTACTGAGGGAAGAATCGGGCTCTTGGGACCAGAGACAAGTGACTTGGCTTATTTTTTTTAAGGAATAATTTACAGTTCAGCTTCCTAATCTGGTCTGAGCCTGCACTGTTGAAGGCCAGATTTGGAAATGCAGGAGGTGGCTGCCTGCATATTATTTCATTGGCCTGAAAGAAACATCTGACTAAATGTGTGGTGAGAGTTCAGCTTCTTTAAATGACACCCTTTGAATCAGCCTGTGCAAACTTAGCCCAAAGTTTGTTTGAAGGTAACTGGTATGTCATGCAAATCGAGTATGCTGGAATGCAATAATGCAGGCTGAAGCTGGGGAGGCATGCTCATATTTGGAAGGCTGCAAAAACCAGACAGAGAGCAGACACACTCACAGAAATTTCATTATGAACCTGGTGAACAAGGAGTGAACAATACCATGTTGCTCAGGCAGCCACTCAGGGCTGTCATTGATATTCATTATTCACTTCTGTGACTCAGAGAGCAGGAAGATGCTGTCTTCCATAGAGGCAATGCCCCAAAGTGAATGTGAACTTCGGATAGCTTCCAGGTTGTTTATCAACTTCACCTGGTCCTCCCATTCTTGAATACACCATACTACTGGATTTTCACTTTCACATCCTATGGACAAGAGAAAACCAATGTCTAACATAAATATACAGTTCATCTAAAGCATAAAGGTTGAAGAACAACCATGTATTTTTCTAGCAATGCAGTTATTAAAGACAAAGCTCCAATCCTAATCCAGGCCTCATGCAGAAGCGGGGTTGTTCAGACCACCCAAATTTAGCCACCCAACTTGGCTGGTTAAGCTAAGCCAGGTAGGCTCTCCAGGTTCCCCCTGGAGTCAGTGGAAGAACAGGAGGCGGGAGACTCATTTCCAGGAGCAATTCAGTAAGCCTGTGTCAGGCTCCTGTTCTGAATTGCCTCTAGGAGAGCTTCTCTATTAAGGGAATTTAAGGAGGCAAGCCAGCTAACTAAACCAGCTAGGCTGGGTGCATAAATTCAGTGCTTTAGAAATCCTTCTTGTGCTGTAGAAAACAGTGTCACATACTTTTACATCTGTATCCCATGAAGCTTTAAAAAAAGTCCACTTACCCTGCTTTGCTCTAGCTTTTGTGTGTGTGCTCCCCATCTTTCCAGAATTCTTTGTCCCTCTTTCCTTGGACCCCAAGAGACCTGCAGGTCACCTGCTTAGGAGCCTGGAGGTATCATTCACACACAGTTTAAGTGCTGTCTAGTAGTAAGAGACATTGGCTTTTACTCTGTTCTTTGTCCTTATGTCTTTCTACAGAATGATATTGTGGTATTCCATAATAAAAATATTTATAGCTGTAATTGTCTGGCATCATGGACCAGTTTGGAAATCTCCCCATCAGACGGAAGTCTGCTGGAAAGACAATGAGTTGGTAGAACTGAAATTCTCTGTTGAAACAGGTCAAATTTTTTTGTGTTTTTAAAGGAAACCAGGCACAGCAAGTAGTTGCCTGGCCCATCAGAAGGTCAGCCAGCAGGCAGACAGGTCCTGAAAGACTTCATCTGTTTTGCCAGAACCACCAGGATGCCAGCTTATCACTGAGACACTGAACATAGCAGCTCCTAGGGGTTTATCACAAAGGGAAAAATCTTATTCCAGTCAGTTCTGAGCTCCCTAAAGCTGGGTGGTTTTGTTTTTTTCCTCTTCCCCCTTGCCCTCCTTCCCTACTACAAGGAAAACCAGTTCATCTGAGGATCCATTGTTATGGTTTGTTTTGTTTTCCCTCCTCCTTGTTCTAGTGCTTCAATTATTTCCGATCTGCATGTTTATTTTTTGGAAGAGAACTTGCTTTCCTGCTCTTTCACCCGATACTTCCTTTTAGAAGGTCTATCTTTCTGGCACTTTGAGAATGTGATTTCAGCTCCAGCATTGTGAACAGATGAGCTGCAGGCAGCTGCTGCTAACTCCACTGCTTCCAGTTTTGCAGTACGTGCTCAGACATGGCAAGGAAGAGACGAATCAAGCATATCTTTTAGGTATCTTTTCATAGTCCAAAAATAATTTTATAAAGCTCAGTCAGGTAAGCAAAAAGGTTATGACAGGGACAGGATGGCAGAGCAGCTGAAGTCGTTGGCTCTGGAGCCAGAGGACCAAGATGCTGCAAGCACATCACACTGGAAAGTGTCACTATTTCATTCAGTCTGGGGGATCAGAGTCAGCCTGGTGTGACAACATCCCTCTCCTGTCTGCTGCTTGCTGTGGAATTGGTGTGCCAGGTCACAGGAGTATAATGGAGTCATAGGGCTCAAGCAGGGCTTTTTCCTGGGCCAGTGTGACTCTGTTGACAATCAAGGCAAACCATTATGTATCGAGTTACAGCTTCCCGTGCAGCCTTGAAAAAGGAAAGCAGTCCAGAATGCCTGTATTTTTCTTGAAATCTCTACAAAATGCGTCACTTGGACATTAAGAGCTCTCCAGAGATGAGAGCAGGAGAAGTGGTGCCATGCTAAGGGCCAAAATATACAAAACCCCATATTAGATATCATTTCAGTGG
Organism: Lichenostomus cassidix; assembly: GCF_008360975.1. Classification (NCBI taxonomy): domain Eukaryota; kingdom Metazoa; phylum Chordata; class Aves; order Passeriformes; family Meliphagidae; genus Lichenostomus; species Lichenostomus cassidix. The sequence goes on from NC_139482.1 coordinate 51,382,641, forward strand.
AACATAATCAGTGTTGCTTATCTGAAGGAAGGCAAACTATTTGCTTACTTTTCTGCCAGGCAGCCCATCTCTCTGGCTGTTACAAATTATGAGAAACAGCTTTATTAGGAGGATCCCAAGTGTGTTTTGGGGGTCAAATGGCAAACACCCTGGCTCTGCTTTGCCTCTCATCCTGCTCTTGCTCATCTCATAATGAAACAATGTAAATGAGTGCAGGAAAAGTGTTGACAGCTGTGTATCTGTTATGCCTAGCTCGACATGCAACCTTATTATCTGTGAGCCATTATTTTTTGATTGTTTTCTCTCTGCCAGGAATTCAAGGCAAGAAAATCCATTTCAATCTGAATAAAATGACAGGCTACCCCAATTTAGTGGAGATCTCATCAGTTCAGCCAGGCAGGCAGTGTTAGAAAATTATACAGGGGCAGGTGCCCATAATAGATCAGCTTAGGCTTCTCTGCCTTCAATGCATTTATAATGATGATGGTGATATTATGTATGTGCAGAGCACTTTTCAACCAAAAGTGTCCCACACTTTGCAAACTATATGCAACACATAATGTTACATCTGTACAACATTGAAATAATTGCATTTTTGTAGCAACTTTGTTCCAGAAGCCTCAGAAATACCAATGGGCTGTTGTTTAAACAGGAGACCTTCCAAAAAATATCCTCTCTGATGTGAGACAAATTCATTGCAATCACATGCTTTCAGAGTTGTGAACCAAGTGTATTCCAGCCTCCACCCCAGAAAGCACTTCAGCACACACTGCACTTGGCAAACATGTGCCACCCGGTTGAGTGCAATGCATTAGCTGAAGATAAGTGTGTGATTAAAGGCTCCCCCAACTAGGACACTAGGAAGCTGTTTCTTAAAGATTCAAACCACCAGTGAGGAGGGAGGAGAGGCAGGGATTCTGTTCATTGGTTGTCAAATTTAAACCTATTGGCTGCTGCTGTAATTAAAGAAAAATGCAACAAATCTTGGCAGGCTAACCCAAGTTTGCTGTGCTGGCTGGAAATACACTTTCATCCTGAAAAGAAATATTCTGAATGCATTAAGGCTTTTGTGTGTCACCCTGCTTGTGTGATGTGAAATGGAGAGCCTGTGCAGGGGCAGGGTTGGCAGCAGGTAGCTTGCTCTGAAATATCTTGCTATTACCCAGCTATTTCCCCATCATTTCTTTTTTGGCACAATCTGATACATTCCAAAATCAGATTGATGTTGAGCCCTGAAGGTGAGTCAGCAGAAGGGAATTTTAGCAGCCCCAACATCCTCCACAGCTTTGCATACATTACAAACAGGAACGGTCAGGTCTCCTGAAGGAGCAGTATTATCCCACTGTAAGACAGAACCCATCACAGCAAGGCAACAGGCTCCTTGGGACAGGGTGCTTCCTTGCCCTCATAGCTTGGGGCAGGGGTGCCTGTGCTCAGTGAAAGTACAGCCTAATTTACCATAGATGTGGTAAGAAATGAGAGGTCCTCAGCCTGTGTCTGCACCCCATACCCACAGTGTGACTGCAGTTCATGCAGCCACACAGGAGCCCTTTGAGCTGCCTGAGGAAGTTGCAATGGTAAAAGGCTGGTGCTGAAGGCACCTACCCTCTCCCACTGCCTGCAGCAGTGTGCTTGCTGCTTCCAGTGATGAGCAAGCCCAATTAGCACTGGCGCATGGCACCACAGGCTCTGAAGGTCTGTGTTGAGTGGTGGAGTTGCTGAGGACGTGCCAATAAAGTGAATTTAGTGCCTGTTCATTTGAGCACATGTTTGCTCACTTCTTGTAAACAGGAATAAGAGGATTTCCCTACTCATTTTTGAGGAAAAAATCAGCCCCCAGGTCTTTCCACCTCTTGGAGCAGGAGCAAGGAATATGTCACTGAACTGAAACTGCGAGAAACTTTCAGTAAGCAGCATGCAATCTTAGCCCAGGGCTTGGCTGGAACATTGGCCTGATGCCTCCACTCCCACCACAGCTGTTTCGATCCGGGAGGATGCTCCTTGGCAAGGTGCTCACATTGTTTGACACCCATCAAGTGCTGGAAGACCAACTCAGACAACTTAGCTCAGCTTCTTTTAATGAGACATTCCTCTCTTTAGTGTCCCACATTCCCATGTGAAACCCAGCATGTGGCCAGCCTCTCCCCTCATCTAGTCTTCAGGTATGTCTCCCTCTGAAAAACTTTGGCCCCATTGTTTAGCATTTCTGAGCATAGGAATGGATGTAACTTCACAGCTGCACATTTTTCATAGGTTTGGGCTTATGGCAAGTAGTTTTATTTGGACAGAAATACAAAAGTAATTGGAGTTTGGCTGAGGATAGACACAGTCTAAAGTGACTTAGATTTTCTTATAGCGCAAAGCTACCCAAGATAAACAGATCTAAAAAAAGCCCACAAGGAACAGATATTTTCTCTCTCAACACTGAACTTCTAATTAAACAACAAAGGTGCACTGATCAGCTTGTGTCACCCACTAGACACAGCCGATAATTCAGACGCACCCAAACACTAATACACACACAGATGTAGGAGGCTAAATTTGGAATAGCCTCAGTAGAGTTTTTTAGAGTGCTTCACCAGCACACGTCAAATAAACACTGTTGCCAGGATATGAGTCAAGCATCATTTTTAGCAGGCAAGCTGGACTGATCAAATGTCTGAAAAAATCAAACTTGCATAGAATAATTTTATGAAACCACATAGGATTAAAACATTAAAAGAAATAATTGGCAAACAGTTAAATCATGAGCAGCATTTCCAACAAAAGTTGGCAACTTTTGTGTTTAAACACAGGGTGATATTAAAGGCATTGGTTTTACAGAAATGTTTATAGAAAAATAAAAAAGGAGGGGAAAATGAAAAAAAGAATCACAGAGCTCGTACATGAAACCGGAACATAATGTACTATTTTTCACGTGCATGTGTGAAGTGTTAAATGATGTGTGAGAACCCCTTAGGCCTTGTTCATAATAGGCAAGCACTGTCAGAAGCAAGAGGCATCCAAATGCTATTAAAAAACAGAGCTTGTGGCAGGACTGGGTATGCTCCACCGTGCAGGTATCATGGCCAAGGAGGATGTGCATGTACTTTTACAATGGGACCTAGCCTTCCTTCCACCTGTTTTTGGAGTGGGGAACTGCTCTTCCTTCCATCCCAGCTTCACATTTTTCAGAATCAAGAAATGGGGTAAAATAAGTAAAAGAGAGCTGTAAGTCTCACTAAAGATGTTTAACATTAACCCTCACATGTCACTAAATGTACATACAAAAGCACTTACAGTAGTCTGGGACTTGAGCTTTGCAGGCATCATCTAGGCAATGGAAAAGCTAACCCTGAAGTTACTGACCAGCAACAGAAATGCATATGTAAAAGTGCATATATGCTGATGTATAGGAAATGTACATTGACTGGTCACAGAACTACTACTGAATTTGGTTTGGTATTAATTTAAATCTAACAGGATGATTAAAATAAAAAAAAAAACCAAAAACCTTAAGGATGCATCTCTTTGGTGAATACATTTCTCCAGGATATAGCTTAAATCTGTTGTTCTGTCTACTTTTTTATTCCCATTGCTGATCCCAGGCAAACTCACAGTATTAAATTAGTGTATTTTTTAAGTTCTGTTCAAAATAATGAGGACTGTAAAAAGGACACATTTTTTGGGGCTTATACCAGCATAAAACATTATGACATCATGCTGATTTCAGGAGTATTGTTGTATTAAATCATGAGCATCACATCCTCACAGCCAGCAAAATATCCCAAAATATCTGAGAACTTGTTCTGGAGAGAATTCTCCAGAACTTGATGACTTGTACAGCTATTCAAAATCTTTCATCACTATTTTTCCTCCTCTCTTTCAAAAGCATTCACAGTTCTCTGGAAGAAATATGTAGCAGGATGGGGAAAAAAACAGTGAATTCTTTCCATGATGGGCTCGAGCCCTGTCTTCAGCTCAGGGAATTTTAATCCTGCTTGTTATATTATCTACAACTAGATCAACATCTACAAGTGCCAAAATGGTTTTGGAGAAGTAGATTTACCTGAGAAGTCAGGTGAGACTTCAAACACTGTTGTGCACATTGCATAGGCATGGAATAACCCTGCCTGTGCAGAAGTTCTTCCTTGATTTCTGCACAGCTAACAGTACTTGTTAAGAGGGCTCCAGAGCCTAGAGATCCCCACGTGCCTCCTCTAGTATTCACAGCAGCATGATCTCCTGTTAAACTGCTATGCCATCTGGAGAACTTGTGGTATGTACATGACATCCCTTCCCTGAGAGTTAGCTTGCTTTGCTCTCAGGACTCAGGAGGATTTCATAGTAATCTGTTAGCTTTATATTTGATATTAAACATGGATGGTATCTTTTGCCTTATTTAAATCTTTTATTTATCACTTTGCAGGACATGCAAATTGTGTTTTCTCTTGACTCCTGCTTTCTGGGGCAATAGAGAATGTTTTAACAAAAGCTATGCAGCCCTGAGCCACCTGCCAGATTCCCATGCATTATAATATTTTCAGCCAGCTGCTGTGGTAGCTGTTCATGCCAAGGGCAGAATTCCCCTGCTCTGGTTTTAGCTTTCATGCAGTCCAGAGTCTGCTTTCACCCAGTGCCGAATTGCGCGTGCAGTCTGTGTCAGTGAGAGCCAAAATAAAAGGTCAAGCTTCACAGGGCCCGTAACCAGTTGGTGGAGCCCAGGTATTGTGTCCTGGTCCCAGTGTCAAAGCAATGCATCCCCTTCCTCCCCTCTCTAGTGCACTATCCCAGTCCTTTCCGGGGGGGAATTCTAGGCAGAATAGCATATGTATAGGCATAGTGATCCCAGAGGACATATTTGGCAGCAAATACTGAAGTGGCTGATTGCTGGGAGCTGGCGTTGTACCTCTGACTGGGCCACTCTTAACCCCAGTTCTGCCAGGGACATGCTGCTGAACAATGTGAATCAGAATTTTTAAATATTTTAAGAGCTAATTATGGCCTTGCGAAGTTGTTTTGGTTTTGTGGGGTTTTTTTGTTTGTTTGGGTGTTTTAATTTTTTAATTATTATTTTTTTCATTTACAATTAAATGCCAAATTGGCTTTTCTTAATGTTCCCTTCTGGTGCTTGACATTTCTGAATAGTTTACAGTTTTTTGGTGGATACCTTACTTCCTTGTCAGAGCATTCAGAGTTATTTGGGAGTGTTCAGAAAATAGGAGCCTCCTTCCAAGTGACCATTTGTTTTGAGTGCCCACTTCAAAACATATGCTGGGTATGGGGTTTTGAGTCTTCTGAAATTCCTGACATTCTCCTCTGGAAGTCAGATGTCTCAGACGGGACATCCAAGATCATTGGCTGCTTTTCTGGAAAAAGAGGCAGGTGACAGTGGTCCAGGAATATATTTAATCATACTCTTGGCCTCCACACAGGCAAAATACCATCACTGCCTAAGGAGCTTGTTTCTGCAGACTGCTGATGCTAAGGACAATCACAGACTGTGACTCTGTAGGCACTGTCAGAAAGCGTTGTAAATATGCACACAGAGAAGTTTGTATCTGAGCAAAGTCATCTTTTGTGCTGAGCCAACATAGCTCAGTGATTATCTCCATTTGGGTTCTGATCTCAGGAAAGGTACAACAATCCAGAAAAACAGAAATCCAAGTGGAAGAGGCGGATGAATTATTATGGCAGGAAAAACACTCTGATGAAAATTTGCTGGGAAGAAACTTTCTGAAATTCTGAAATGATCAGAAGGTGAAAAACCTTGTGTCTTACTGAATGAGAGCTGGGAAAAAAGGGTATGCTCAGCCATGAAGATGGAAGTGGAGAAGACACAAGTGGAGAAGATGCAAGTGGAGAAGACAACTTCTGGGAATAAATTACATACTGCTGCTTGTAGCTGGTACTTGGAGGGGCTCTGGTGTTGTAGAGCTGGACTCCCACCAACAAAGCTGGGAGCTGTGAAGAAAAAATGCTGGAATGGTAATGGATTCTGGGAGAATCCATAATCAAGAGCTCAGAATCCAGAATCAATAGTTTTACATACTATTTCTTTAGTATCTCTGAATTTTGCTGAGTGTGGAAGATCTTAATGTGTAGGATACCTACATGAAGTTGTGAAGAAAAAATAGCACACCTCATACTTACTGAAAATAAATATTTCTGGCTGCAAAATTAGAAGATTCATAGTAATAATGCTTCAGACTTTGATACCATATGTTGAGATATTCATGGATGGCCCCTGAAGAATTATAGATTTGATAATGAATTACAATCACATTCCCTCAGACAGCCTTAACTTTTGAGCAGAGTCCCTTGCTGTTCTTCAATGGAAGAGAGTAGGTAGAGAAATATCACCTACAACTTCACTTGCTTCCTAGGACCTATAGGACATTTTTGATTAATGTTCAGTAGCACCCAGACAATCTTATCTACCCCAGAGAGATGAGAGGAGTCATGGAATAGAGTTGATCCAAGGGCATGTCCAGCTGTTCATTTATCTGTTGATTTTTTCAAAGCCTGAGTGGCTAAGTGCTGCACAACTGCAGCCTGTTGAGGGCCTTCTCAGGTGGCATAGATTGGGTTTTAGGCACGACAGGCAAATTTTAAATTTGTTTTGACTGTGGTGAGCAACAGATTTGATGTATGTGTGTAGTCACAGCAAAACTACACGAAAGGGAGAGATGCCTCTGAAGGGTTAAAAGCCCATCCCTTTTTAAAGTGGTTGCTGAAATGGGCAACTTCCCACTTGCTCTTTCACATTGTTTTGGTGCTGATTGACTCAGAAGTTGGCCTGGATGCTCTGCTGCTGGGCAGAGGAAATTTGGAGGAAGTGGCTGTAATAGCTGGATGGGTAATTCCTCTCATTCCTGTTTTTTCAGCCTTTTCATCTCAGTAGATCTCCCTCAATATTCTCTGGACTGAGCTCTTTGCCACTTCTGCAGCAGCTTTGGAGACATCCTTTCTGTTAAAGCAGCGCAGAGCTAAAGAAGGCTGAGTACTTGGACAGTAAACACAAATGGTGTATTTTTCTTTCCTGCAGGTAGGTTAATCCAAACAACCCATTAAAGAGCTGAGCCAGTTCTCACAAATTTAATTGTGTGTCAGATTTGGGGTTTGTTTGGGGCTTTTTCTGCTCTGCAAGTCTGAACAACTGGTCCTGCTCACTGTCACTTAATTTCCTGTTCATGCTGGCCTTGACTTTTTCCTAAGAAGCATGTCTCCTTTGTGAAGTAAATGGTGTTTTGAAGGGAATTCTTCTTCAGAAGCACAAGGGCGAAAACAGTATGATCATTTGTCTTGATATGCAAAAAAAAGCTCCAATGGCACCTCTGGAGAAATTCTGCATATTTGACTACTTCTTCCATCTGGTATTTCTTTGTGTCCTTCCCTTCATATCTCCCCGAACCCAGCTATGATTTATTAAATGAATGCCCAAGTATTTTGTTCTTCTTGTACAGCCAAAAAAGCAGTGCATGTCCTAATGACTGTATGCCGCAAGTGTGATACTTGAATAGAACAGAACAGAATATTATTTGATTACATAGGAACAAAAACCACAATACCTTTGAAAGTGAGTACATTTTTCTGTCAATTTCCACATGTTTTGGATCAAACCTAAAAGATATCTATCTGCTGATGTCATGGCTCATAGTTATAACAAACTCATGGCAAACTGGATGGGATTCTTTAGGGAAAAAATGTGTTTAGTCACAGAGTAATTGAAAAGTGAGACACCTGCTTTCATCTTGCCAACCTCCTAACACAAAATGTTTGTGTATAGCGATACACAAATATGCATGATTGCATTTTAACAGCAGATCTTGGATCCTGTGGCACTCTTCCTCACCTCGATTGGGATTTCACTCCATCAAGAGCCTTGCCAGTTTTGACAGAGCTTTTGAGGTGAGGAACTACAAGACGTGAGTAAACCTAAAACACAGATTATTCATCTGTGTTTTGAATGTGCATGGCAGAACTCTGCCCTCATGGAAGAAATCATTAGCACAGGATGATTTAAATTGGAACGGACCTCTGGAGGTTATCTAGTAAAAAAAAAAAATTAAGGTAGCATTTTGTTGTATAGTTTTAACTCTGACTTCATTCTAATTTCCCAGTTCCTGGACAAACTCAGGTACCCTGTGATTGGGCTATACCATGCAAACTATTAAATGAAGGCATCTGCAAACCAATTAATTGGAACTTATTCCCACCTGTGTTTGATTATAATCTTAGGTTGGGAGCACAACAAAAGAAGTTTCTATCTTGATGAACTGCATCAAAATATGTGGACTAACTGTAACACTTCTACACCAGAAAGTAAATTGAGAGCTTGAGGCCTCTAAGAAATTCCATGTAAAATGATAATATCATAATTGCAAAAATTAATAGTAATTCTGTTATTTAGTCACATGTGTGATGAGAAGTAACACCGAAAGCCCATCTCATTTACCAACAGACAGATCTTTCAGCTGGTCTTCCCTAGGTTTCAGTGAGGATGAGAGAAGCCTTCTGTTGCACTCCTTAACATGTAAAATTAGAAGGCTGTTCTTGGTTACAGTGGTGCAAACCAGGGCTGTCAGTAGAGTTGTACACCTAAAAGGTGTTTGACCACTGTTTCTTCTCAGACTTTTTTGAAAACACCAAACTCTTGAAATGACAAGTGCAGCCCCACATCTCCAACTTCTGTTTGAGTACTAACTTTTCTTGCCAACTGCCAAGATTTACTCCTCTGCAGCACAAACATTCCTGGGCAGGAAGGCTCATGTCTGCCCAGCCTGTGGTTATTCTGGTTTGTATATGAAGTACTAGTGGGACTAACTGGTTTGATGGATGAGAAGTGTCAAAATTAGACCATATGGCCTGATTGGTCTCTCCCTGTGTCTGTGAATACAAGGGAAAATATGCGGGAATTTTTCTCCCTTTGGAGTTTCTTTCAGGGATTCCATTACAGACTGTTACTTTGCAGATCCTATAGTACAGGGGAGGCAGTTAAATAAATCCTTGGGATTTAAAGCTGGCAGCTATAGTTTGCCTGTACAGAGGGCTGTATGAGAACTAGACCTTCTCCTCAGGCTCAACGACATGACATCAGCTGAGGACACAGCTCTTGCAGCCTTCCTCCCACCCCAGACTCGTTCTGACACACCAGCTTTAGTTCACTCAGCAGTCATATCTTTGATCAGGTCGTATTTTTTTATCATAAATCTGCCTCATATGGACAGTGCAAGACAGTCAAAGACTATGTAAAGAAGTTCATAACTAGGTGTCCAACTTACAGTTCTGGTTAACTAATTAGCATCTTTCTGAGGCAGAATGAGCCTTCGTGAAATACAGCATTGATCAGTCCTGCCTCAAGAGCTTAGCAGAGCTGGAATGGTTGCAAGCATGGAGCCACCACCTCAAAGAGGAGAGGACAGGTTCTCTGGGTAGCATGCATCTTCTGCAAGAGTTTAACTACAATTTCATGCAAAATAATCCATATTTCATGGACTTTCCTGCACATCCTGAGCAGTGGCTGTGAACTGGCCATTAAAAAGACACCACCTTAGTGCAACACCAGTCCACCAGATTCTGTTTATGTGAGAGCAGGCATCATGCTGGGACAGAAGGATTAATTGAGCTCTTTACAATTCCCTTTGATCTGCACCAGAAATACCCAATGCAATATCTCTGACCTGATTATATTTTAAAGCTTAGCTCCTCAAGCATTTGGACTCTCCACTACCCTCCCAAAAGGCAAATGAAAGCTCAGTACTTTTTGGGGCTTTGCTTGTATCAGCTTCTTTATTGTAAAATCACTTAACTATTACTTGGCCAAATTGGTGCTGCTTACTGTAGCAAAAAGATGGTATTTTCACTTGAAGAGAATGTAATTTGTGATAACACCATCCATCATTTTGTCACTTACCCAAAAGATACAATTAAATATCTATTAAAGCTTTGGGTCTCTGGAACACTGATCTTTCACAGATCATTTCATCAAAAGGCTTAAATAACTAATTTCTTGTAAGGAGGATGAGACAAAGCTTCTGGTGGGTATATATGTATGTATATAAAAATGAACTGTATGGGATTCTCATGCTTTTGCAGGCAGAATTTTAAGGGTTTTCTTTTGAAAAGGGTTAAACATATACTTAAGTTCATCTGTGTTTGCATGGTCTTAGGTTCCATTAAATAAAAAAAGAAAGTCTCAATGGAATATTTTTCAGTCAGGTGTAATAATTTTTTAAAATTACAGACTTTCATCTTAAAGGTTTGCAAGCAGTTGTATTTAAAGGAGTCAGTTTCTGCTTCAAGAAACTATTAAGAGATTCCAGTAAAACATGTCAAAAACATGTATGAGGAGAAAAAAACCTCAACAAGTAAAAAAAGCTATGTTCATTTAAACTTTACAGAAATTAAAGAATGGTCCATAAACCAGTCTTTACCTTTGTTCAAATTCATATATTTAGGAGCACATCATCACTGTTTCTTGTATAAGCAATAGAAATATCTAAAATGTGTTATTATCCATGCCACCAAAATAGAAATTCCTTCAGTAGTTTTTTTACTTTTTAAATGTACTTTACTGGTTAGAGTCCAAAGGAAACAAGTGGCCCTAACTTGCTTTTCTAAAAAAAAAAAGAGAAGATTCCCTCTGTACTCACATGTCATTGATATGTTCCTTTAACCAGTGTTTGCTTAGAAAGGACATGCCTTGTGCATGTAAACACACATACAGGCAGCAGTGCACAAATGGGGGAAGGAAACACATGAAAAGGATGTTTCTGAGGTGCCAGCTGTTTGAGCTACACCTGGCAACCCTAAGTAACACCTGACTGATCTGTTTTTGCAATGGAAATTCTGCGTCAGAGCCTGAATGTGAGATTAATGTCTGCTTTGCATAGACAGCTTGATTATGATCACAAAAACAATGCAATGTATTTACATGCATGAGTATGTGCATAATAATGCAATTCAGAACACATACACTGCAATCTTTCAGTGCAGCTATTGCCACGTGACTGGGAATTGATATACCTCTCTCAGGAATGAACCAGGCATCAACACATACATTTTCCAAGTGTTGCATTCGGTGACAAATAAATTAGGGAAGAACTGGTCTTGGTCCCACTGTGGTCATCATTAAAGAAATGGTTCTCATCACTCAGAGGAGAGGGAAGATTGTCAATATCTCCTATGACTTGTTGCCATTTGAAGGTGTTGCACTCAGTGTAGGGCGTGAGAAAAGTAGAAAAGAAGGGAAAGTTGGGAAATAATTCCTTTAATTTTTTTTTGTCAAACATGGGGCTGAATTACCACCTTTGATGTCTTTTCATAGGAGAGGAATCTCTGAAGTTGCTGGAAGTGCATCTGCCCGCTGACAGGAGAGAGAGTCAGAGCTGGTGGGGGGCTGTACTGCCTCCCTGCAACTTTATGTGTCATCTCTCCAAAGGGAAACTCTTGTACCTCTGCCTGTTTAAGGGAAAGCCTGCAGGGTGCAGATGTAGAGAGATATCCATGCTCCCAGTCAACAGAGCATTCCATGCCCTCCTGACTGCAAGCTGTCATTTTTTGTGTTCAGACTGAATGAACTAATGTGAGGACTGCAGTGTGTCCCAGAGCATGTAGTCCATCTGAGGGCATTTATTTCATGCCCTGGTAAATGGCATGGGGACATGTTAAAATAGTTAAGAGTACAAGACCAGATGGGATAGTTTGGGAGCACAGTGCAGAGTGAAAGGAACCAAAATTAGTGCAGCCTAATACAGACCAGCTTGTGGGGGATACCCCTACCCCAAACCCTGGGGACAGCTGATTGCAGTAGAACAAAACAGAGCCATAATGAGGTTCTACTGATCAGGTTTGCTCCTGGGACTTCTTATACTTGTTTCTTAGGAAACATATCTATAGCATTCAGATCAGACCTTGTCTAAGCCTCTCTCTCTTAGACATTTCACAAGCCAGAGTAATATATCACTGTCTGCACCTCAGACTGGGGATAACTTCTGCCAGCCAGATGTAAAAGAGTTTCAGACACAGCATTGTCTATTCTTTTTCTGACCGTCTATGACAATGTGCTATTCTTGTGTATTGTGATTCCTTGTTCAGGCTACTCTTGGGGCTGGTGTTCTCAGTTCTTTCAGAACACCTTTGAGACTGGTTTAAGACTTAATTTGAGAGCTTTCTCTTTACACATGGAAGAGTAACCCCCTTTAAAGCATCTCATGGTGGGCCAAAGCAGGGCCATCTTCTCTCTTACAATCTTGTCAGCTCTTAACATAAATCAGGCAAATTTTAAAATTACTTCAAGACAGCTTAAGCACATATTTTATGAGAGTCTTGAGTTATTCAGCTTTGTATATTCATTAAGAGATGTCAAATCCAAACTCTTACCCTGCAAGGCATTCAGAGCCCAGTCCAACTTGGTCTTGAATGTTTTCAGGGATGGGACATCTACAAGCTCTCTGGTCAATCTGTACAAGTATTTCACCAACCTCATAATAAATTTGTTTTTCCTTATATGTAGTCTAAATCTATATGGTCTTTCAGTTTACAGCCATTACATCTTGTCTTATCACAATAGGCCCTATTACTAAAAATCTGTCCCCATCTTTCTTCTAAGCCTCCTTTTAAATATTAAAAGGCCACAATAAGGACTTCAGGGAGCTATTGCTTCTCCAGGCTAAACAGTCCCAACTCTCACAGCCTGTTTCTGTAGGAGTGGTGTTCCAGCCTTTTGATCATTTTTGTGGCCTACTCTGGACTCATTCCAAAAGGTCCATGTCTTTCCTGTGCTGATAACCCAGGATGCAGCACTCCAGGTGGGGCCTCGAGGGACCAGAGCAGAAGGGAAGAATCACCTCCCTTGATCTGTTGGCCACAATTCTGTTGTTGCAACCCAGGATAAAGTTGGTTTTCTGGGCTGCAAATACACATTATCAGTTGTTTACTTCCAAACTGGAGAACTGTCAGTCTCACTGCTGATCCTGGCAACTGAGGTGGTTTTTCATTTGTCTTCCCTTGCTCTTTTCCCTAGAGTCACAAATCCTCTGTTTTCCCTAAAAACTCCATATACCTTCCCTTCCCAATGTTCAGGCAGCCACTAGCAGCCAGCCTTCAGTCCTGCTCTCCAGAGCTTTCCTTGTAGTCTCTTTGACTCAGGTGTGGTGCAGTGGTCCCCTGGCACAGTTGTCCCACTACAGACATCTCCAGTCTGCCTACCCATCTGCTCCCATTAAGGCCAGCCAGTTTCCCTGCTGCAATATGGTTTAGCTGCAGGATGCTCTGACTCCCTCCCTAATGGTGTCTGATAACTGGCACAAGCCATCTGACACCCCAAACTACCAGGATCACGTGCTGCTAATCTGTCTCAGAAAAGCCTGAATTTGACTCCCCTTACCCTAACCCTACAGTATATTCTAGTCAGCCTGTTCTGGGGGATTTTCTATTTTTTCTGTATTCAAGTTCAAGGAAAGGAAAGAGGCAAAGTTGTTCTCTGAAAAGGCTGACAGCCAGTCTCATGGGCATAGTCCAAGAGTACTTTGTAGACCGGCAGTTCTATTACTTACGCATTTAATGAATGCACAAAGGTTACATGGTTTCAGATTTCCTAACCATAACCCTTTCTGGGAATGTGAAGTCAAATTTTAGTCTTTGGCAGATCACTAAACCCCCACAGAAGTCGATGAATTTGGAAATGGGACCCGTGTTGGACCTACTTAAGATGATTTTTTTTTTAATTAAGAAAGTAACTTCTCAGGTATTATGTTCATGTGAATTTCTGTATTTAAACACGCATCTAAAAAGCAGAATTCAAAAGTAACTTCAGGGAAAAAAATACTCTTTCTATGCTCCTGCAAATCTGAAGAAACACTGGACATTTGCCCAGCAATAACTTCAGACTCTTTAAGCAAATTGGGTCCTTACAGTGTTACTCAAGCTTCCCTAATGAATGACGATTTGCTTACGTATTACTTGGCAATGAGCTAACAAGGCCCCATTAAACAAAATGCATATTAATATTGTCCTGTCTAAGTAATGGTTTTTACAGTCCTCTGTCATTACGCTGAATTAACTCTGTGGAGAAAATTTGAGGACATACATGTTTCACAAAGTGGAGTATAATGTGTGCATCTTTGAGGAACATATGTATGGTAGATACCTGAAGGGAGAGTCTGTCAGTTCAGTAACATGCCCTCACATAAGAATAGGAAATTTCTTGAATCTCTAGGGCTCCTATACTGTCGTTTGCTTTCCATCAGCAGTACATATCTGTATAGATCCTGGCACTATGTGTTTGTAAATGTGTGTGTGTGTGTGTGTGCGTGCGCATAAAGGAAAAAGAAGTGTGAATCTCCAAGGACCCCCAGCTTTAGAAGAGGCAAATAACTGGTAGGGAGGTTTTGAGTTACTCTTGGGATCTATCATGTACCACCCTTCGGGACACGTATTTCCAGTTATTTCTGATCACCCTGTTTGGTAGCTTCCATATTTTTTCATGCTTTGCCTGAAGGGAAAAGATTATTCGACTATTAGGTCATCTTGTACAACTGCTTTTCTTTCTCAAGAGCCCTCTTTTTCCAGAAAGGTACTCCAGCTGAAATTGTAGCAGAGATTCCTAAAGGATGAGATACTGTTGATAAGATTACAGCCAAAGCCAGTATGACCTGACACTGTGCCACACCATAAAAAGAAAATAGGGTAAATTTTGTATGCATTTTTTCTATGTGGTGTATTTTTAGAAATTTTCTAACAGATAAAATGGGAAAGGGTTTTTTTCTGCCTTTCCAGTGTTTGCATTTACACAAATGTTTTGCACCATTAGCTATAGTGGCAACAAAGCTCCAACACAGAGGCTAATTTGCAGGGGGCGGGGGGGGAATAAAGTCCATTTAAATGTACAGTTTTGTCATTCAAAGTTCTGAGATAGCAAAACCCTTTATCATCAAGTGAACATGACATTGCCAAAAGGTTAATTCCTGTTCTGGCTTTTAACCTCATAGCAATACCACTTTACCCTATGATAGCTTTCATGTTGAAACACTAAGAATCTTGTGGTGGTGCTTCAGGGTGTGGGAGGTATTCAGTAGGTGCCATTCCTCACTCTGTTGATATGGTATCAAAGTACAACATGTAAACTCATTTTCATGAGCATCTTCTTGCCCTCCTATTGACTTTGGAGATTGGATAACCACAACAACTGGGTATGTTATGGTTGGGCATCCATGGTTTAGGATGCAATACTGCAATCAAATTTGGTTTATTTCTTTGCTGATTGCTCCACCCTGGTTTTGCTATCTGTCATGGAACAAGCTGGTTCTCTGTGTTTTGCAGTTCCTGGGACCATTATCTGTCTCCCTGGGGTGGGCATGAGCCCTGGACATATCCTGACACTGATATGTCCATGCATTCTTCTCCAAATGCTCCCATGCCTCACATCTGCACACTACTTTCCACTGCAAGAAAACCTGGGTGTGCAGGCTGGCTCATCTTCAAGCTGAAGAGCTGATCAATTAGCAGGTACTAGTTGCAATAAACCTGCTTTGTGACCTAGAAACCAAAATGCATTTCATTAATCAGTCACAGATTTGCCCTGGTCCTGCAAGTGGTTCCCAGTGCTGGGTGGTGATCCATCATCTGTGAATCATTCTTTCCCAGCTGGTGTCACTGTCTGTGGCTCCACCCGTTGTGCTGCTAGTGGCTTTTCCTGGGTGCAGGTGCACACTGTGCTTGCTCCATCACATACTGTAAGTCTTGGACCATAGAAGGTTTTGTGGAAACTTCTTCTGAGGGGCTGCATGGACAGACGGACACACATAGAGTAGAAACTGTGTGAACAGCAAAAGTGGTTCTTCTGATATCTGACTACAGGTAAAATTTCAAGTTCTTTTCAGTGCCTTTAGGGCACTGATAGACCTTAATAGCCCAGATTAGACTCACCTGGACCTCTCCCACACCCTCTGCCAGTGGACCCAGAAGTCCAATTTAGGCGCAGTTCTGAGCCTTTGGTTCTTGTCTGACCTATATTGTGGGCATGCTTGCATTCAGTGCTGTCTCTGACTGTTCACCTGGTTGGACCTCTAGCTCTGTCGCCTCTTGGTTTTGACTGGACTCTGAAATGTCCTCTGGACCTGATCCTTCAGCTTGCCCTGACTGTTACTGAACCATATTATTCTTGCCCTGTTGGATGGCACTCTATGTCGTGATAGCATTGCTTGTGCTGGGATCACCCTTTGCCTCTGGCTTATCCTCTGTCATGAAGCAACCTTTCTCTTGCTGTTCTCTGACATGGTCAGAGGTTTTGGCAGAAATACTCATTTAAAATTCTGGTAAGGGATTATTTTGTGTGCTGTTTGGTTATCTAATTTTCAAGTGTCTTGCTCAGAAAATCCACAAGTTATGCTTATCATAAAGCAATATTTAGTCTCCACTCATCCCTTGTAAGATAGGTACGAGCCTCCAGAATCCAAAGCAAACACCGATGAAGGTGATGGCTCACCTAGGTTGGAGCTGTTGCCAAGGTTAAGTCAGCAGCTGTCACTGGGCTTGCTCAGCTTGGACCCTGTTGGACTCTATGACTTCCTCAAGGGGACAGCGGAGAGGGAGGTGCTGATCTTCTCCCTCTGCTGACCAGCGGTAGGCCATGACGAGACGGAAGGAAGCTGCATCAAGGAAAGTTCAGATTGAGCATTAGGAAAAGGTTCTTCACTGAGAAGGTGGTTGGGTTCTGGAGCAGACTCCCCAGGGATGTGGTTATGGCACCAAGCCTGCCAGACTTCAAATAGTGTCTGGATGATGCTGTCATATATTTTAGTGTTAGGTAGTCCTATGTGGAGCAGGGAATTGGGCTGAATGATCCTTATGGGTCCCATCCAATTTGAAATATCTTGTGATTTACAAAGGCCAGGATACTTCCTACTGTGAAGGCATTGCTATTATAGGAACAAGGCATTCCCATGAGGAAAATAAATGCTATGGAAGGCTACATTTGCTGATCTAACTCTAATGATCATTTTAGAAAGACAGAGCAATTTGCAGCCAGTTGGGTATGAGGAAGCAATGCTGCTTGATGAGTTGGCAGGGCTTGCATGCTCTTTTCCCAGCTTTGTCTGCCTGCTGATGGATCAGCTGTGCTGCTGAACAGCCAGCATGGCCTCTTACTGTGGGTGGAGCAGCCCAGCAGTACAAAAAGAAGGTGTGCTGTTGCAAGCTGATTAGAGAATTGGAAAAAAGATGTTTCGCTGGTTTAAGCCCAGGGCCTCTGTAGCCTTGATAATGCAGTCAATTCCCTGGACTGCAGAAAGAGCTGAGCACCCCAGGTGAGCTCTTTGTAGAGCTAAGCTATTAATGGCTATCATCAGCTAAGCCACACTGGGTCAAAGAGCTCTCCTCTCTCCTCCTCTACTACTGAATCCACAGCCATTGCTTGGAACCTGCTGTAATTGTCAGTCATTGTAGAGGTAGCAAATTACTGACCACCTTAAATGAAGAAGAAAGAAAAGGGCGTGTACCATCAGAGGTTAACTTGCAAAGCATGGTGGCCCTTGTGCCTACAGAAGGGCTCCACACCTTCAGGGACACAGGGAACTTTCCTTGACTGTTTAGTAGACTTCAGTAATATAAAAATTGAGCTGGGGTCCCCTGAATACGGAACGTGGCAGTGGCCATGTCTCAAGAAGCAACCTAAACCTTAACCCGTATCTAGCTGGTGCCCAACTCATCTGAGAGATGTGGAGGTGGCAGAGTGTGGTTTCCTATGGTTTCCTATGGTTTTGTCTTGCAGTGGTGTTATGTCCTATCTCATTAGATGCAAAATCCCATTGTTTCCCCAGGACTAGATTTTAAGACATTTCACTGTTGGCATTCATCCAGCACATTCATCCTGTAGCCGTCTCAGTGGGAGAGCTGATGAGGGCTTTCTCCTCACTATCTCATGGACTATTTTCCTTGCTGAAGGAACTAAAGATATCTGAAGCTGCCATGTGTTTGTTACACTGGACTGCCTGGCCAGCAGGATCGGAGGTTACTGGGAGGAGACTGAGTCAAGTTATGCATACACATAAACATCCACACACAGTGCACAATTACAGTAACCTCATTGCTTTAGGAAACTAAGCTACAAGTAACATGAGGTGTAGTAGGATTATATGAAAAATGGTATTTTGCTCACATAGCAAGGGGGTCCCTGAAGTTTGGACACCTGGTGGTTCAGTGACATCTGAACATGAGCATACAGAGAGAGAGAAAATGATAAGCAGAACAAAAGGAGACAAAAGAAAACCTCCTTGAAAATATACACAGGTCACTAAGATATTTTTGAAGTGTGAGTATGCTTGCAATACAGCATACACACACAGCTGTACTGAGCTGTGGGCATAATTTAAGGTATATTTCCCAAAGAAAGTAGAATTGTTTTTATTCCTCTTGTAGAAATACATCACAATATATTCAAGATTGGTGGTGGAATTCCATTTTTAAACCTACCTAGTGGAGTACTGTCCTGAATGTAGAGGACAACAAGTCCTTCTGCAGTGTTTTCTTTTGAAAGAAAAGAAATCCATTCAAAACACAACCATCAAGCTATGGTCAGATTTTTTGTTTGGTTTGTCCCAAACAGCGCTTTGCAGATGATTGTAAGTTACATTTGTCTCTGCTCCTTGTTTCGTGAGGAACAAGAGTCTGTGGCTGCTCCTCTAACCTCTATATGGTCATAATGGTCACAACATGGTTACAGAATTCACCACTGCTACAGAGATGTTGTGTGGATGGTAGATTAGGGCAAGATGCTGCTCCCAATGCTCAAGTTTTGCTTCATGGTGAGGTTATTTTTGGATGAGTTGCTTGTCCATAGAGAAATCCTCCTCAGTTTTTAATATGCTCATGATGTAGGAATTAGGATAGGTGTCATGTGAAATCTGCAATCCTGTCTCATGTAACTGCAAATTACTGAGGTTAGGTTGTAGTCAGCAAGAATCAGCTTCTTAAATTCATCATGACATGTACAATACTTGATAGGGAGTAAAATAATTATTCATTACAGCAAAGATGACAGTGTTTGGTTCTGAATTATATTTATGGAGCTCTTTCCATTAAAGTTTGAGTATTGAAAGCACTAAGTACTTATGCACAGTTCAGTTCAGTGTAGACACTTCTGAAAGCGGCTATAAATATATTTACCTCTCCAAATTTGAGTTAGCCTCTAGTAAGTGTGAAATATCGTCAAGTCTGTTTTGCGTTATCTCAGTTAATGTTTTGATGTTAGTCTTCAGTTTTATGCTACCACAGAGCTGGCAAGGCACAGACAAAGCATTTTTCCCAGCTCCCAACCATATAATAAACTCCACAGGCTTATAAAGCAGTGTTTATTCTAGTGGCATTCCTTAATGCTGCAAGTATAAAGATGCCTAACAGAGAAGAGAAATCCTTTTAGTACAAGCAGCTTCTAATAGAAGAAGTTTTACTGTGCTGCAGTAGAAAATCTTCAAGGGCTGAATGGCCACAGACTGCAATTTTTCTTGTAAAAAAGCTGCTTTGAACTATGCATGACAATCTGACTCCATGCTTGGGACTGCTTGAACAGATATTCCACAGGGAACCTTTCGTGGCATGGCCTGCACTCCAAACTTGGCCTTCACAGAGACCTAGAAAAAGAAATAGTATAGGGGCATCTATGAAACATTCCCGATAGCCATTCTACAACTTAATTGAGCTCTGTGCAGGAGCTGAAAAATCCTCTATGCAGAAGATGACAGGTCCCAGGGTTGAGGCACCATAATGCCTTTCCCTCCTCCCCTTTCTGCCTGTGTCTGCTTGGATACATCTGTATCTTGTATTGCAAGCCACAGACATTTAAAACGGTCGCTCAGAAATAGCATGATTGGTTTTAGTAATCAGGTCATCTTAATATGATTTTGCTTCTTTGCCTCCTGGTGTTGCATCTACTGATCACCACCTTTTATGGTTTTTTATTTCAGGGGGAAAAGGGATTTACTTCTCTCTCATTTATTTGTTTGCCCATCATTTCAATACCAATTTTTAAAGTTTTCATGCAGCACCAATGAGCAAGACATTTTCTTTAAAATATGTAGATTGGAATTCTCTGTTAAACCAAAGCAGAGGATTTAAGAAAGATACCAAATACTGCATGTTTCACACTAAAACAACTGTTGTTCAAACTATCATTTATAAACATGTACTAAGTAAAATATGACCAGTCCTATGATTAGCAAAAGCACAACCTCAACTGCATGCATCAGAGTCAGACAGGCTTCGCAAAAGGATGCCAGATGGTGGGATAGAAATCATTCCCATATCAGGTGATGCCCTCAGAGAAGAGCTTCATGACCCTGGAGTACTGAACACCCCTGAATAACTTCGAGGTTGCAAGAAAGGTAAGGAAATAATGCTCTAGAGGTTAAAACTCCTTAAAGGAAATTTGGCATAGCCAACCTAAAAAGAGCTTGATTAGGACCTGAACTCTGTCTTCATATGCTTCATATGCTTCATACACTTCATACACTGTGTCTTAAGATGAGTGTCTCTTGTCTCTGAGTGTCACTTGTGTCGTCTGACCTGTAGTTTTGGATTGAATGTGGAAGTTTTAGTGGTTTGTACCATTTGAATTAATATTTTTGAATAGCTCTGCAATTGACAGGTGCTTCTGCAGGCCTGAAATCCTGACATGGAGAAGAAAAACTCTCTTGGGTCTCATAGATCCCCAGAACACCTCGGCACCTCATTTGCCTACTGTCCTTTCTCAAGTTGGACTTCCCACAGAAGCCATGACAGGCAAGTGTCTCTGTTGTCCCAGAACTCAGATCAAGACCACCAACACTCAATGAATGTGTCTGCCTCACCACAGTCCTTTCAGCAAGAAGCCAGGTAAGGACTAAATGTCCCTGATGAGGGCAGTAGGGCTATTGGCAAGTCCTGTGCAAGAGCCGTAAGCATTCTCTATTTCTAAATCATATGGCTTGGGTCCTTGGAAGCAAATTATTGGTCTGTGCTGATATGTAATCACCTTTTAATCAGGTGACCGAGACTTCTATTTTGTTCTTTAAAAACTCAGGCCTGGAAATGAACTATAATGATTAACTTTTCAGGTAAAAGTCTCAAGTAACATCCTTAAAAGTTCCCAAAACTCTTGTGAGGTAAGAATTAATGTCTGGCTCTACAGATGGATACATTTTGCTCTGGGAAGACAGGAGGCCATTTCCTTATAAGCAATTAGAACCTCATGGCACCCGTAAACTTTGGCAAACATGAGTTACAGTACTCCACAGTGGGAGTGTGGGATGACTGGCGCTCAGTTGCCCAAATGTTTTGGCTGTTGGCCATATTCTTTAGCCACTGGGCTTTTCTGCCTGGAGTGTCTAAGCCCTGTGGTCAAGGTGTACTGCAGGCTACTGCAAGTTTGTGAGAGATGGGCTCTGACTCAAGGCAGCCTGGCTTTTATTTATTTTCTCCCTCAGATGGTTTTTTTCCTAGTCTCTAGCTATATCTAGGCAGTGAACAGAGTAAAATGAAGAGTTCCTAATAATAGTCACGCCAGACTGAAAAGAAATACCAGCTTTAATCCTTTTTTCTGTGTCTCTTCATTTTCCAACACCCATAAAACCAAAATATTAAAATGCAGCACATGTCGGTTAAGCATTTCTACAGACTTAAAGCTATGCTTCCATAACCCTCTATTGCTCCTGAAGTGAAAAACTGGGGAATGGTTAAGCTTTCCTGGGTGTTTCATAAAGGTAGTAACCCTCATATGAGCTGTTTTAAGAGCAAATCCTCAGTCATGATGTTTAGTGGGGAAAGCCACTGTACGCTGAGGGTCGCTGCAGTCATCCCATCTCTCAGCATTTGTGGTCTTAACATTGGGTCTGATGTCATTTGGGAATGTTTGCTTTATTCTTGGGAAGTTTGTTTGCTAAGTCTGTTTTACTTGACTTCGTGAAAGTTAGTGTGTGTGCACTGTCTCCTCATGCACTTTGTACCACGGTCACCATCTGATTTCTTCTAATAGTGCATCAAGGAACTCAACTAGTTATCACATTTGTACAGAGGAATATTTGAGGGGAATTTTTTTATTTCTCCAGATACATATGCTAATCTATTCATTAAATGCATTTATAAAAAAAAAAAAAAACAAGAAAAAAACCAAAACCAAAACCAAACCAACGAACAAAACAAACAACCCCCCCAAAAAAACCCAAAAAAACCCCACAAAGACATGAAAACAAACTAAAGAAAAAACCCAACAAGACTAAAGAAACCCCAAAACCCAAATAAAAAAAAAAACCCAAAAGAACAGGAAATGATTTTGTGCCAAGGTGAGTATAAGAACTGTTGGTGAATTTGATTACTTTTATTTCCTTAAAATCATGACCATTTATATCCCTACGTAGAAAAAGGAAATAATATTTTCCAAGCATGTTTAATAATTCTAAAGCAGTCTCTTAGAGGATTCTCTTTTCCCTATCTTTTTCTGCATGCAATATGCTGTGTGCTCTTCAGGCACTGCTTTCCTATGTACAGACTGAGTCATCCATTCAGGGAATAGAAATCATGTTCCTGTGCTGAGTCATGCTGGCCAAATAGAGTATCAAGCATCAAAAATGAAGACTAGCCTTTGCCTCAAAGAGCTTTTAGAAGTGGAATGTGTCTTAACTATTACAAACATTTGTTGAGCAATTCTGACAAATCTATAAAATTCATTGCTATCTTGAGAGTAGGAAAAGGAGTAGTTCCAAGAGCAGATGAACTCAAGAAACCTAATTTCCTTTAAATCTACTTCATTAAACAAATATGTAGAAATCTTGTATTGATCTAATACATTATTTAAATCTATTTATTATTCTTGTCTTTGGTTTGAAGAGGATGAGAAGTTCAGTGGAAACCTCCTTCACTACAAAATATTTCTCTCTCTCTGAGGGGACTGCCTAGTATCCAACAAGACTCTGTCTCATCTCAGAAGCCAGGTTAAGTGGATCATTTACTTTTGGGAACTAGCAGTCACCAAACTGGAAGCAGTGCCTGAAGGGTTAGTTGTAGCAGGGAAGGAAGTGCTGCTGGGGCATAAACTTAGGAAGATCCCATAATGTCTAATGTTTTGAAAGACAAAGCAATAAACCAAGTCAAGGGTGATAAAGTTATTTGCCTGTATATGAAATACTTTAAGTGTCCCATAAGTACACCTAGGATTGCAACGTCTGATAAAGCAGCAGTTTTATTGAGGGTCAAATGCAACCTGGGAGCTTGCAGAGTAGCTTCCTGTTTGAATACACACAATGAGAAATTAGACTTGTTTGTTTGGTTATGGAATAGCCAAAAGCACACTGAGGTGCTTGAGTTCAAGGATCGATCATTGTTTGTGTGCTTTTAGTTTTGGTTTGATTGAACAGAACTGCTGTAAACAGCTTCTGAATAATTTCTGAACTTGAACCTTATTTATGAGGTAGGATGGGTCCAAAGTTTCACATACTCTTTTGGTTCACTGACAGTGCTGATCACACGTGACTGAACTTGTATCTGGGCAAGATCTCAGATTAAGGGGAGCAATGTGTGGGAAACTTCTTCCTTCTGGGATGGAGTAAATTTTAGTTTATGATTCTAACCAGAGCACTGTGGATGCAGTAATTTGACCTGTGCTGCTCAGCCTGCACTAACGGGCTTGGCAAGGACAGTTTGAAACACCCTGCTATGGACAGGACAGGAACCCCGCACAACACTTGGAGGAAAGGCTCTGTTCATAGAGAGCAGGAGCATCACTAGAGCTTTTTCTTTTTAGGAACAACATTTTCACTTCACAAGTTTGTAGGTGATCTAGCAACCAACCCATGAAACAAGACTCAGGTGTGAACCACACTTGAACTGCTCTAAGACTTGAAGCTGACGGAAAGTGGAAAGGGCTATTGCTTGACTTAACCTCTCAGCAGAGTGAGCTGCAGTGTCATGTACTGAAAATGCAATATACCTGAGAGATTTGTTTCTGGTAAAATAATATTAACAACTTAATATCCTTAATGTCCTGAGGAGGACTCTAGAAGTTTGAAAATTACAAAATGTGAGCCCATCTAGAATGAGCTACTTCTGATTGCTTCAAAATTGCACTTAAAATTGGGGAAGTAGATTTTCTCCACAACTGATTTTCCTTTTCTTTCCTTGCTCCTCCCAAAGCTTTTCATTTCTACATTTCCAAACACATCAATTTTAAACGACATGGAAGAGGCCAGGCCATTTGCCACTGTGGGGAGTACTGAAGGAGAGACACTTCTGAGACTTGACCACCAGCTGCATCACATTTAGTCTAGCAGGGCTCCTGCTAAATACATATGGGCTTTAAATGAAATAGCAGCTATGATAAATACGTAAATAAACCCCCCAACTCTCTAGAAAGTGGGAACTGTTCTCCCCTTTCCTTACTTGTGAGTACAAACTCTGCCCTCTGAGTCTCAGGATAACAGAGCTGCCTGCCCAGCAGCTTCCCAGCAGCTGCCAGTTACCCCAAATGGCTCAGAATGCCTGGGAACATCCACACCAGCCAGCCTCATGCAAAAGGGCTCTCTGGCTGCCTGCGCAGACCTGCACAGCTATTTGAGTGTGCTCTGTGAATGCCAGCAGTACCACCCAGACTCCAGTCATTAGCCTAAGGTCATCAGTACATTTCTCTGCATGGGAGTGTCTGCATGTTATGTATCACTATGGCTTGTCTGGGTGTGTGTATATTTGTTTGTGTGCTTGCTCTGTAATGATCCAACCTATCTTACATGTATATTTAAAAACATTTTTTGAAAAGGGGGTAGATATCATTACCTAAAGGAAAGCGAAGTGCAAGGTCAGAGGTTATGCCCTTTGCTGAAGGATGCAGAGCAAAGACATGCACTGGGGTATCGGGTTTCTGACACAAAGCCTGCAGTCTCTGCTAAGCCATGTTACTCTTTTTGCTGCTACTGTGTAGGAAGCATTCTGAATTGTAGATTATCTAACATGCATTCATGCTGTTGTGCTTCAGAAAGCCATGTGGCAAAGGGAAGGAAATTCTATGTCTTTACCTAAGAGCCTTTACTATTTCTGGTGTTACTGACAGCAAGGCTTAAGCTCAGCAACAATTTACATTGACTTAAGCCCGAAGAGCAACAATCTGCTACCAAGAGCACTCGGTGCATCCTTTAGCAAATGTCCTACAGAGACAGAGTGAACAGCCAAGTCCAGCTGCATTCATTTCCAGTGACCAAAGCAGGTGGTCAGGGACCCAATCATGACCTGGAACACTAAATCAGAGTCCTCCAGATTACCTGATCCAACAATTAGTCCAGCCCTTTGCTTTGCTGCAGGTTTGTTTACAATGATCACTCTTTCTTGAAATAATTAGTCTTGTTTATTGTGGCAGAGTTTACTGCCCAGCAGGTCATTTGGCATCTTTCAGGTTTGGAATATTTTTCTTTCAGAATAGTTTTTTCCCCAGAATTTTTCAGTAAAACAAAAATATAGAAAGAATCGCCTCTGGAAGTGACACGTTTTGTCCATAAGATGTTTTCTTTAGCCACATTATTCAAAGAAGTCTAGAAATAAAACTCATTCTTAAACAATAAATTAAAAATTTCAATTTCAAAAAGTCTGAATAGACAGGAATTTTTTTTTTATTTTTTAACCAAACATAATTTCTGAAATCAGCATACATTGGTATGGCCTATTCTGTGATTCTCACAGAAACTAAAATTTACATGACAAATGTGCCCACCTTCAAAGCAGACTATAGACTTAGAGAACCAATTGAATAAATCACTTTGCAAGAGACAAATACTTTCCTTTAGTCTTTTTTTAGACTGCAACCCCCTAGGGCAGGGATAGTCTTTATTTTATACCATCTATCAGGCCAACCCACTGCTGAAACTTATGAAGTATTAGTTTCCACCAGACTTGATTCACATCGTAAAAATCAGCTTGTGCCCTCTTTTTGACACCTCTGTGTAGGACAGGGACTGAGCAGATATTCAGGCTGGATGTTGTTTAATTTCAAGTGGAGTTAGTGAGATAATTGGGTATAGACTGCAGAAATTGCTTATTAGAATAACATGTTTGGGTTTTATCTTATTCATTTCTCAGCTCTTAACCACATTCTCACATCTCATTGTAGATTTTGAATTGCAAGCCAAATATGAAACTAAAGCAGTCAAAGAACCTATGTGTATTTTTGTGATATATGACGAGATAATTTCAACACTTATCTGTGTAGTTGCTGTGTAGTCATTGAACACCATTTTGTTACAGCAAAATAACTCAAAGAGGATTTTCCCTCTTAATTTTTATATGTGATGAGGACAGACAAGCTTGAAACAAACTCCATTCCTTCTTCCCTTTCTACCTCCCCCACAAAACCAGTTAAAAACATGATTCATGAGGGTATAATTTGATGAATTTGATTTCTTATAGTGGTACTAGCAGACAGGCAGAGCAGAAAGTGTGCTTTCTGTGTTGCCATACGCTCTGCTTTTCCACAGCAAAGCAAAAGATCAAATGCTGTCATCTTTCTTTCTCTGTCATTGTAAATTATTCTGAGGAATCAGCTGCTTGAGATTAAGGAAGGTCAAGCCACAAATGTTCATGGTCCTGAGTATCCTCATCTTTTGTGAGACTTCTCTAGAATCTGTAGAAGCCATATAGTGTGTGTGCCCATAGAGGCTGGCCTCTTCTTAGTGCTGTTCAAAATTGAAATGCCTCTGCACATGGATGGACTTATGGACAGGTTCGATAAGTTCTTAGAGGACCACTTTCCTCTGATAACTTGTCAGCATCTTGTTCCTGCAATTTGTTGGAACATAAGATCAAGAGCTTGTCCCTTAGCTCTGTAAATCAGCAGCTTGAATGTAGATTGAGGTGTTGAACATGCTTTCCTTATTTTGCTCTTTGTTATGCAGTGTTTTCCTAATGCCATGCACATATGGTACAAAGCAGAGATTTACATATTCAGTATTGCTCTCATAGTGTTCCACACTTGAGGACAGATTCCAAAGCCTTTACTCATGGTGAGCAGGTCCCTCCTCCATGAGTAATGCCTTGGAGATGAGGGAAGGTCCTAGTGAAATGAAGTGTTACTTAACACATGGTCAAGCTTTAGAGCCTTTCCCTGTAGTATTAGGGACAAATATTTTCTCTTCCTCTCCTGTACCTCTGGGTTGATGTGATCCCACACAGATCCTGGGTAGGTTTGTGTCGTGTCAGAATAAAGCCAACAGCCAGAAACATGTGGGCAGCAGCCTGGTATCAGAGCCAAATCGGTGGAATTCAACCCAAATTATCACCCACCTCTGTGGATATCTCAGAGATCTGTCAGTCCCTATACATCCAACACTCAACAAGTATTTTTAGTAACTGGACAGAGTAGGTGTCCCATTCTGTGGCCTCAGGGAGAGAGCAGCTCCTGTGTTGACATGGAGGAAAAGCCTCTCTGCTGTTTAAAAATAGCTCCAGTGGTGGTGGATAAAGGCTGTTCACTCCCCAGGGGAAGGAGAAGTGATGTTCTTTATATGTAAATGCCTTAAAAACTGGAGTATGGTGCCTAAGGACTTCCACTTTTGCTTCCTTAATTAAGGGGAGAGCAGCTGTACTGTCAAACTAAAATCATATTTCCATGACACCTCTCTTTCCCCATTCCAGACAATACCAATGGCTGCTGTGGTGTTATACCTTCCCTGAGTCAACAATTGTGTTTGTGTACCAGTATTTAACAGCCCTCAGTGAACTTGAACTCATTTATAAATTGCTCACATACATCACCTCAGCTTATGGCGACATCCTTTACAGCAAAGCTAGGCATTGAGGGGAAAATGGCAGCTTTGGAAAAATAAGGTTCTGGCAGATTGTGGGCTATGGGGCCTGCAGGAGATAGCCAGTGACCTCTGCTCTTCTGGGCCAAGTGTCAGCAGACCAAGTTTCTCAATGTCCTGGCCCTGTCTCCAGCAAAACTGGTGCCTGTTAGCAATGCCAGTGCTATTTGGGTGGGAGGTAGTTATATGTGTTAGGCCCAGATTTATAAAGACATTGCAGTATTTAACTCGTAAACTAAGGAAAATCTCTGTACTGTGTTGACTATGATGTCTAATCTGCCAGCTTTGAGTAGAGTGAATTGGTGAAACATTGGAAGAGAGCTTGCAGAACTTGTTATACTTGTTCTGTGAATAGCACGAGGCTTTCTATTTCCCATACCCTTGTT
Organism: Lichenostomus cassidix; assembly: GCF_008360975.1. Taxonomy (NCBI): domain Eukaryota; kingdom Metazoa; phylum Chordata; class Aves; order Passeriformes; family Meliphagidae; genus Lichenostomus; species Lichenostomus cassidix. The sequence goes on from NC_139482.1 coordinate 51,410,818, forward strand.
CCGATGAATTTTACAGGCACTAAAGTAAACAAATGTCTTTCCTAGAGAAATGCTGCTATTTAAAGTACTCAGGCTGGATTTTTGTTTTAAAATGGAAAGAAAGCAAATACATCATTCCACTCTGATTACCAACAGCAGTGAGTTTTTTGTGTGCTTTGGACCTGCCTAGAGGCACATAAGCAACCACTATGCAGCAAACCCCACCTCAGTTCATTGCCCTCCTTCACACTGGGCTCTGAGTGAGTCTGAGTGGGCTCCACACCACAGGCAAAAGGAAGGGTTGAAGCATTTATACCAGTTGAAAATGTGGAGTTTGCTGCTTATGGCCTCTGTTCCCCCACCTTGTCCCATACATACAAACTAGTGGCCTCCCCCAAAGTTTTACTCTTGTTTTAATCCTTCCTAGAAAATGAAGTGTCAGATGTTCATATTAATGTAGTGGTTAACCAGCTTGTGGCAAGATCTCTTTGCTGGACTGGCTTGATTTATACCGCTCTTGTCACCACACCAGTAATTAAGAGTGAACAGAGCAGCAGTGCTAATGCAGTATCTCATCAACTTGGACATCTGTTTCAGGGAAGAAGCTTCACTTAAGAAGTGTGAGTGCAGCTGGTCCCTGAAACAGAAAACACCCCCTTACAGATACCAAGCCAAAATCTTTGTGGAAGGTCAAAATTTTAAGAATATTTCGCATTCCTAAAGCCTTCCCTGGATGTAAAGCCAGTATGTAGTTATTAAGTCCTTATTCTTAGAAATTATTTAGGTATTTGTGCTACTTGTTATCCCCCTTTTACATAGGGAATCCCCCTATGTAAATCGTAAACTCGTTATCCCCCTTTTACATTTGGGCTTACACAAACTTCCAGCTTCTGAAGCTCCAGCTTCTACTTCAGCATCTAATTTTTCAGACCACAAATAGAAAATTACCTCCTTTGGAACAGATTTTTTTCCTTTTTGCACTAGGTCTTCCTGAAAGGCAGTGACAGGCTCCCACTTGTGTTTTTAAGACATTTTCATTGTAATTCTTATTTCCCCTTTCTTCCTTCTGCATACTCAGATAAGACTGGTGTTCATTTATGGTCAGTCTTCTGGTTCTTGAGAAGCTGCAAAAGAAACACAACCTCTTTGTTTTCCTTCCCTGAGGGAAGCTCTTGTGAGCTCGTAGCCAACTCTCCAAAGAAGCCCTCTGACTCTCGTGTGGGCTTGTTCAAGTAGACCTGGCTTCTGTTGTCCTTTATGTTAACTTTGGGATGAGATGCAGAGATAAAAAGAAAGGTCAGGAGCAGATCTGTGAATGACAAACAACAGAATCAAGGAGCACATATGCCTCTGCCATTAGCCATAATGATCCTGGTAACCTTGGACCATACTGATGTCCTGATATATAGTCTCTTTAAACTTGCAAAAAAAAGCCTGCAGAGAGCTGTTCAGACACACTGCAGTGTGCTCCAATTCAAATAAGGTCATGGAGTTGCACTCTCTAAACCTGTTATTATTCCTGAGCTGCTAGAAAGGACATCAAGGACACATTTCAACTCTTTCAAGTCAAACAATCACAACTTCTTGCCAGCTTCTGATTTTTTAGTTTGGAAGCAAGATTCATGCAGTCATTCCATCTCTTCATCCCCATCCCTGTTAACTAATTTTAACTGAATTCCACAGAAGACTGAGGACCTCCTAAGCCTTGTGAAACCAGGTGTTAGGTGAAGAGGACATGCTGCAGCCTCAGCAGCTATCTGTTGTGTCACCATCAGCCAATGTGACCAATTACCATGGAGATGTATCTCCATAGCGGCTGTCTCTAACCCAGCTGGTGTTGGAGGGCACAGTAGGTACTGCAGATGACAAGCAACAGAGGAAGAAAGCAAAATCATTTGTAGAAAAACAGTCTTCAGTAGTTCCACTGCTGGGAGGCCCAGGCATTTGTTGCCTGCTCCATACAGAAGGAGCATTTCTGTATGCTGCAACCATATAGAAAACAGGCAAGATTTTAAACAACTCACCCATTTGCAGACTTATTAAGTCCCATAAGACCCTTTTCTCAAATTAATAGATTGGGCAAGACACATAATGAAAAAACAGTCACACAAATAAGCCAGAAAAGCCAAAGTATTGGTTTGCATGAGCAAGTGCTGGCTGGATAAGCAAGCGCTAGGCAATGTAGCATGAACACATGAAGGAAGAACATTATTGAAGTTTAAATTGATAAAACCTTGAGGAAGCTTGAGTCATTGGTGATAAATTTCTATCTTCAGAGGAAATTAGGCTTAAAGGAAAAGGATCTGGTTTGAAATATATTTAAAGTATCAAATTGCATGTATTTATGCCGAAGTTGCTTTCCCACTCCCACAGACTGGGAATAGAAACTGTGGTCCATGCTTGCCTCTTTGAAAACTGCAGCATCAGTTGTTTTGCAGTCAAATAAGCAGTGAGGTCAGGAAGGAAGCAGGTCTGGAAAAGCTACTGCTCTTGCACTGGGTCTCATTTTTTAAATGAATTGGGTCTGTAGTTCTGCAGAAGTGGCTGGGAAAGGAAGTTATGCATGAAATCAAATGATGAGGAGCTTGTAGTTTAGGGAGCTGCTTATAAAGACAGGATGATGGAGAACGTGAAGTAACCTATCCAATCTGACCCATTTTAGAAAAAAAAATTGGCAGGAGACAGTTCTCTTCATCCTCATATATCCCTGGGCTGTTTTACGGTATGCTTTCTATTACACCAGGATATTATGTTCTTACCAGCAGTGCAGGATATCACACACTGGTAGCTGAGGGTCTGATGGAGGTGGGAGTGTGCACATGGAATTGATTAGAGGTTCACATCCTCTTGCCATCAAGTCACATGAGGATTTTAAGGACTAACTCTGAGTTTGGAGAAGCGAAAGCTACAGAGACAGCTATATCTTAATTACCTCTGGAAGACTTAATTCAAAAAATTGTTCATCTGTCTGAACAGAAAGGGAGTACTGCCATCAAAGCTGCTGGGAGCTCAAGAAGTAAATAACAGAGAGCTGAGATCAAATAGATATCCTGCGGTGTGTTGGGGACCATGCTGTAAATAAGAAGGAAGGAAAAGCTCAGAGCATTCAGGTGGCCTCTCACAACTCTTTTTTGTAGCCATGTTTTAGATGTTTTGACAGCATCTAAAATGTGATGTCAGCTCTTGATTATCTGGTTTGTACAGGACTAACTAACTTTGTTCTAATTGAGTAGTAGCACTTGATTTCTGTGGATGCAGTGGCCAGCCCTGGTTCCCACCCTGCCTTCCTGCTGGTATGTATCACTGGAATGGCTCCCTGAAGAGTTGCCTGGCTGTTTTTAACCTATTCTTTTCATTACAAGTCCTATGAATGTTTTGTTTTACTCCTGGGTTTACTTCACCGTTGTTCATCTTGATTGCTGGGTAATGGGAAGTGCTCGGCATTCTTGTCCCATTGCCGTTTTCATATTGAGTGGTTTTCTAGGTAACTTGTGAAAGACTGGGTTTGTTTATGTTCTGGGTTTGGGGTCAGCCCAGTTTGGAAACCTCAAAGATTGATGTTCTAGGTCTGGTCTTGCTTTCTAAAGATTAAAACTTCTTTAGGAACTAAAATATTTTATTGTTTCTCCTTTTTCTAGAAACGGCAGATTGTGGGCAAGCGTTTGTAAAAGCATTTTGGTATGGATCGAGAGTGCGCTTCTGAGGCTGATCCTCCTCATGCCATGGTCTTTGGGTGCATAACCTGTGTTCCTTCCAAAAGAAGCTGAGCTGAAAGATGTGCTCCAGGGGCATGTGTAGCATACCCCAATGAGTAGTGGACATTCAGTCCACAGGATCACAAAAGGCAGTCTGAACTAAAATGCTCAGAAACACATGCAGTGATGATGGCAGGGCCTGTGTTGCAGCTATTTTACTTCACAAATCCAATCCTCCAACAGCAAGTGACTTACCCAAATCTCAGTCTTCAATATTGTACCTTGTTATGTTGGCCAAATTGCCTTAAGGCCTTCCCCAGGGGCATTTATTTTGGCTCCTTCTCATCAGAAAAGAAAGATGCCATTGCTGGAAAGTTGGGAGTTTTATGACATCTCTGATTGCCAGAACCTGCTTTTCTGCTCAGTCACATTTGTTGATGGTCTCCAATATGCTGCAGAAAACCTTCACCAGAGAAAGATTTTGAAAGTTAAAAGTATGATAAAGAAAAACATCAGCTGGTTACCTGTTCATGTGCTATGGGATTTGTTTCAGTGCAGTTGCAGTATCTCTGGGATTTAGCTTACATTAATCATATTTAATTGACCAGTCTTTGCCACATATATCTTTATTATTTAGCTATGCTGAATAAAACATGACAGATTTTTTCTAAAGCATTATGACTTATTTGGCTTTAAATAAAAATGACCATCTACTCTGTAGTTAAAACCCTTGGGGGACAAACCCTTCAGGCACATGACAGAAAAATGCTTTTCCCATTCTCTTCAGTGACAGTTTTGCTATTGGGCTTAGTTTTCCTGTGGAAAAAATGCAAGGTAATGATTTCAGTGGCCAGTGATGATTTGTGAGGTCACAGGGAAGGAAAACAAGAAATTGTCTATAAACATTAGGGTCCTTACTGTGCAACAGGGCTGGGAGAAGAGAACTGATTATCATCTCTGCTTTTTTTGTCTAATAAGGAAAATTCACCAAGATACTCCAGTTATTGGATCTGTGCGCACTGAGATGAGTAAGAAACAGAACTGCTGACTTTGAAATATTGGGAAATAGCTATGGCCATGTTCATGTTGGTCAGTTGTTCAGGGAGTGTTCCCTGCACATTGTGCTAGATTATCTGCACTATTCATTTACACAAACAGTCTCAGGGTAGAGTGGCTAGTAGTCTTCACATACAGTTTGAGAGGTAGCAGAGGCCAAGGAGTGCTCTTGATAGTTTGGATGCAACCACATCAGTCTGTAGGCTGAGACTTTAACATATTCATGGACACAAGCTACTCTATGGCAATCCATTTCATACTGGAAAATGACCTTGTGTAGTTCCTTGTATAGTCAGCCTCTGTGTATATTTGTTTTAATTTGAGTAATATTTAGAAATTCATGTAGAAAAGTTAATGAAGGTATAGGCACCTCCACAGTACAAAAAAAAATGAGTGTATAAAAGAGAAGGCTGACTTATTTTACATTTGCTAGCCTGTTGCCGTAGTTTTTCATAAGAGCCACAGTGTTGCAATGTCTTATCGTTCCTGTCAGTGTCTGCTTTGGATGAAAACAGCAGGAGATGGCTAAATCTGAAGAAACCCCCGTTAGCCACACCCGTGATGCAACTCACATTCTTTGTGCCTTTACTCAGGGCTACCAGCTTTCCTCACTCTCTCTGTGTTATAGATTTCTCAGCACTACACTCTCTAAGGAGACTATATTTTGAGCAACCACTTGCAGTATTTGCACATGGTATTGAACTTAGTGTGGGAGCTGGGAAGGGGTAGATCAAAACCAGGGAAGGGAAGGGAAGGTGCAGGATAAACACAACCAGCCCCAACCAACCATCATACCTGAGCTTGGCTTCATGGTACTTTTACTCTTCCTGAGGCAAAGTTCATGGCATGGGCTTGTGCCTAGTTTTCCCTTTGTCACTGTGAATAGACGTGGGCAGTGACAGGCTATGCAGTGGGTTGGGAATTAGGTGAGCAAGGGCATAAAGTGCAGAACAGACAGTGAGAGTAATGCAATTAGCAGTATAAGTGTTCATAATCAGACACCCAGCACTAGTACTCACCCATCGTGAATAACTAACTATACAGTGTGATCTGATAATATCACCATGCACCAGCACAGGCTGGGGGTTGACCTGCTGGAAAGCAGCTCTGCAATAAGGCCCTGGGGATCCTGGTGGACAACAAGCTGCCCACAAGCCATGTCCGTGAGAGGGGACTATATGAATATATGTACATATCTGAAGGGAGGGTGTCAAGAGGATGGATCCAGGCTCTTCTCAGTGGTGCCAAGCAATAGGACAAGAGGCAATGGGCAGAAAGTCATGCACGGGAAATTCCATCTGAATATGAATAAAACTTTTTTTACATTACTCTGCAGGTGACTGAGCAGATTGCCCAGAACAGGTTGCCCAGAGAAGTGGGGGAGTCTCCCTCACTGGAGATATTCAAGAACCAGCTGGATGCAATCCTGTGCCATGTGCTCTAGGATGACTCTGCTTGAGCAGGAGTTTGGACCAGATGACCCACTGTGGTCCCTTCCAACCTGACTCATTCTGTGATTCTGTGTTAGCTCCACTTCTTCTGATATCTCATTTATTGACAGCACCTTCAAACTGTATTTTCTGCAATCACACAGAGTTGTATGATTTCTGGTTGAATGAAGGAATATATATAGCATAGTAATATCAGTGTGAGTCACCTCAGCAAAGTACAGAAATAAGGCAGAAGCTTGTTTTTATGTAGGAAACTTGTAAGTTTAGTAACAAAGATTTTGTGTATAATGTACCCATCACATCACAGTATGAATTCTTATGCCCTCACCCTTCCAGACTGTAAAACTTGCTGAGGTGTGAACAAAGCAAGAAATAACTAGTTCAGGGACTTGTTAAAATTTGTGAAAAACCACAGTATTCTCTCCATGAAGTTACAAACACCAAAATGACAGATGCTTTTAGGCAGGAAGTGTATTCTACCCTTTGAAATTATCTCCTAGATGTCAATGGAGATGCCACATTCCCCAGGAGCTCAGCAGAGATTTTGTGAGAGGGCAAAGAATAACTGCACAATAAGTAAATCTGTATACTTTTTTCCATATGGTGTAATTATTCCTATGAAACCCTGATAACCTTGTTCAGTTTATCTTATCAATTGCAGTGTTTATCTTCAATACTGAGAGAATTTGCCATACCCTTTTTTTTCTCTTGTAAGTACTTTAGATGTTAATCAAAATGCTCAGAACAGTGGAGTTTTTTTCCTGCTTTATACCAGACAAAAATTGGGGGTCTTTTCAAAGAGAAGACATAATTCAGAAAATGGACAGCTCACACTTTTTCCCACGCAATGGCTGCAATAAATCTTTGGGTACTAAAAACCACTACAGCCACACAGGTTTTATTTTTAAATTTACTTTTTCTTGCCTACTTTCATTGGTGTAAAATCTGATGCTGTGAATCCTAACAGAGTTCAAATAATTTTAAAAATCTGTTCCTGATTTAAGAGAATTTTCCCTGAAAAATGCCACATTGAACTTGGTGACTGAGATGATAGATAGAACACAGATATAAAAAAAGTAAAGGTCAGGTAGCAACCCTCCTGAGATAACACCGTGGTCACGTGTTGAAATACTAACTGTGCAATTTATTATAATACAGGTTTAATGTCAACACCCCAATGTGTTTGTGAGTTTGTTGTCCTTTCTAAGTGCTGTTATACAAACAACCAACCAACCAAAGTGCCAGATTCTGCACCTGGGATGGGGCAACCCTGGATGTATGGACAAGCTGGGGAATGAGATGCTGGAAAGCAGTGCCATGGAAAGGCACTTGGGGTCCTGGTGGATGACAAGTTGAACATGAGTCAGCAGTGCCCTGGCAGCCAGGAGGGCCAACTGTGTCCTGGAGGGCATCTGGCACAGCATCACCAGCTGGACAAGGGAAAGGATTGTCCTGCTCTGCTCTGCACTGGGGCAGCCTCACCTTGAGCGCTGGGGGCAGCTCTAGGTGCCACTGTGTAGGAAGGATACAAAGCTACTAGAGTGCATCCAAAAGAGGGCAACCAAGATGGTGAAGGGCCTTGAGAGGAAGTCATATGAGGAGCAGCTGAAGCCATTTGGTCTGTTCAGCCTGGAGAAGACTGAGGGGAGATCTCATTGCAGTCTATAACTTCCTCATGTGGGGAAGGGGAGGGGGAGACACTGATATTTTCTTTGTGGTAACCAGTGACAGGACCTGAGGAAATGGCCTGAAGTTGTGTCAGGGGAGGTTTAGGCTGGATATTAGAAAAAGGTTCTTCCCACAGAGGCTGGTCAGGCACTGGAACAGGCTCCCCCAGGAAAGTGGTCACAGTCCCAAGCCTGACAGAGTTCAAGAAGCTTTTGGACAATGCCCTCAAGTACATGGTGTGATTCTTGGGGTGTCCTGTGTGAGGCCAGGAGTTGGATTCAATGATCCTCATGAGTCCCTTCCAGCTCAGCATATTCTGGGATTCTATGATTCTGTAAACAATGTTAAGAGAAGAGAGACAGATAGATAATCTGAGTGTGTTAAAATGCATCCATTTTCATCAGGGACACTCTGTAGAAGCAGCATGATCCAAAGAGGTTTAAATAGAATGTTTAGAATAAACAGCTCTTGAGTGATAACCCTAGCTCTGCCACTAAGGCTCTGCCCAAGGCAAATTATTTTACATCTATAAAATCGAAATGATAGCTACTAACCTGCTTTACAGGAGATTTGCAAAGATAAATTAGTTAATGTTTGTGCAATATTTTCAACCTGCAAAGGGCCATAAACCTCCATGAATTATTATCTCAGCCCTTGCTTTAAAACCTGAGTGAGGAGTCATAGAATACAAACTGCAATGCAAAATATAATGTCAACAATCTCAAACACCATGCAAAATCTGAGCAAACCGGATTGTAAAACCCCACTAATTAATTTCTATTTAATTCCTTCTCTTCCAGTAAAAGGCCTGCCCTTTAAAATCACTTTTGCAACACACACAGAAGAGCTGCATTGCCACTGAGGAATAGTTGCTGATGATTTTTTTTTGAGGGGCAAATGCTGACCCACTCTTAGTGGATAATGAAAAGCAACACTTTTTTCTTTCATGTAAGGAAAGGATCCAGCAGCAGGGATTTTTTTACTCTTGAGAGGATTTTGAAACTCTATTCTGTTTAGAGGAATTGTGGAAGAGATAGGAGAATTAATCCTGCTTTTTCTACTGATAGGGAAATCAGTTATTCATCCTCTTACAGCTTCTTCTCTCCACGTGTGGCAATGTAATCATCTCAGTGGTGCAGGCAAGTGGTAGTACGCAAATACAGCCAAGTTCTGCAATCCAGAAGTATCCTTATGTGAAAGAACTACCAGGTTAAATGATCTTCACTTCATAGGTCAGCGTGTTTATGCTTAATATGGAAGAATAAGATATATATATATACATACTATAAAGCAAGCAAATAAAAAAAAAGCTGAGAACACATGTTGCATTTAGTATTTTCACTACTAACTATCAATTTAAAAATTGGTGGTCAAAAGGTTTGCCTTTGTTCCATGACCTTTGATCCATGTACACATGTAGCCAGTAATTTGCAACATGAATATTGCATGCCCCTGGTAAAATTAATGCTCGCTTCAAAGGAGTTATACCAAAGGCAGTCACTGGGTATGTGACCGGCTGTTTAGGGAAAATGTCAAGTTTGAATTCAAACCATTTCAGAAATTGCTCAGTTGTGTAAAAAAGTTCTGAAATTCCTGCCTGTGATAAGCTTCTCAAACTTCAGTCTTAGAGTTCCTTTACATGTCTCGTGACCTTGGCAAGCAGAGCACAATGCCACAAAAGTAACACATTTGTGCTCACAAAGGTGGGAGGATGGAATTTATAGCAGCTTGCTGTGCAGCCCCTTCAGCAGTACTGCACTGCCAGCAGCAGATGAGTGTCTCTTGTAGTGCATATCTGCAGTGTGGGAAAAAAATTTAAAGGGGAATTTGCCTAGTCTCCCCTTGCTCACCATGTCAGCAATGAAGGAGATTAGTTAGGATTGAATACTTGAATTTATATGCATTTATGTAAGAGCAGTACGTGATGGAGGGGTGAAACATGTATGATATGTTCCTGCTCAGTATAGCAGGTAGAATCACAAAAATTCTGCAAAGCAAGTATTTGTTCTTTAGCATGCCAGGACACGATTTGGACCAGTTTCTCCACTGAATTAATATGCAAAAGATGTTTTCTTTTTTTTCCTATGTTCAGTTTGGTTTTCATTTGTCACTTTGAAACCTTTCTTCAAGATTTTGAAAACTCTATTTCCTTCTACAGTGGTAGCTTGATACCCAATGTGCATGTCTAGAGGCACATTTTTATTTAGTATTTACATACAAAACTGATTTGAACTTCATTTCTTGGTTGTCCTAATCACATTTCCTTTATCATAATGCAAGCTATAATCATTAGTGTGTGCTGAGGATGCTTTGCAAATATTCCCTCCCTAGATGCTGATCTCTTTTTTCTAGGTTTCTTTCACTTTTAAAGATCCTCCTATTTGTCTAAATAAATGAAAATGAACCATGTACGCAGAGTGTTTATGAAGTTGCACTGTGTGAGAATCTTTGAAGCAAATTTGTACTAATATTGTATTGTAAGCTCAGGTTCTGTCCTCAGTTACAGCCATGAAATCAAGAATATGAGTTATTAATGTCTGAGTTTACTTCAAAGTACATCTTTCACATTATTTACAAAATATAATTGAACCAGAATGTCAGCTACAGCATACGAAAGCCATCCTGTAACACAATTCAGCTTAATAAATGATTACAGGCGTGTGGGATGATACATGGTTAAAGGCATGTGGTCAGGCACTGGGCTTTGTTCTCGGATGAGTAAATGCGATGGTCGTTTCCTTTGCCTAGTGAGGACAGTAACTAGTTAAACTATCAGAAGAAAGATTTTAGGGAGGAAGTTGACTGGTAGGAGAGGGGTAAGTATCTCTCAGAGTAATATGCATAACAGAGGAAAGTCAAGGTACACTCAGTGGATATTTTGCAATTCATTGTGTTCCAATGCCCTGTGAGATACACAGGCAATTAGCACGGAATTTCCCAAACCTCATGTCATTATTGACTTTAGTTCTGGAGTTCCCACTTAATCATAACAGTTTTAAGCCTTCATATCCTATAGACTGTGTAACCCGAGTCTTCACCCGAGCTTTATGAAGAAATTACCACCAGCGCTCAGCAAGTTTGAGTGTTGAATCATGATTTACTCGGAGAAACCCCAGCCCAGACAAGTGGCACTTCTGTGTCCTATTTACATACCTGAGTGACAAGACACTGCTTCCTCCCACTTTCCAGAGAAACAGCCTGTTAAAAAAACGTAAGAATATTTTAATGAAGAGTGAATAACTTGGATTTTCTTCTTGGGAGAAAGGAACACGCACTCTTTTGCTTAATGTCTGTGGATGGACTCGGAGCACCTCAGGAACACTTGTGTTACTTTGTGTGTATTAAGTAACTTGCTACGCGGAGTAAGGAGCATTTTCCCACTGCTGGCAGCAGAGGAGTGAAGCGGTACGATCAGATTCGCACCCTGTTATCCGTGTGCTAAACCTGCATAAAACCAGAGCGGTTTCATTTCACGCAGACTCTTGGCATTACAAGTATTGGGAATAAAATGAACACGACGAGAGCAGCACTATTCGCTGAGGCCGAGTGGGCTCTGCTGATTTTGGGCAGCAGAAACGAGGCCGGAGCCCTGGAGCTGTGCCCCTGGGGAGTGGATTGAACCTCCGGAGCGGCTTCGCTGCTCCCCAGTAAAACGCCTCAGTTCTCCCTTGCCGGCAGTCCTCTCCCTGGCGCTGCCACGGGACAGCTCTCCCTGTGGAACGGGACGGGACGGGACAACGCTTCTGCTGCAACTCCCCCTGGGACACCCGCGCTCCCGGGCGGGGACACGCGGGAAGGCAGAAGCTGCGTTAGAGCCAAGCCGCTTTCTTGCTAGCAGCGGCGCGAATGCATACTCATGCCTTTGGCAGCTGCCGGGCAGAAACTGCCGGGAAGTAGAAAAGCCCCAGACACACACCCTTCCGAGCAAGGAGGGACGGCTGAACTATCTCATCCCCGCTCCCACCTCCTATCATCCTGTATTCCGGGACAGGTGGGGGGCCCGCCCCTTCTCCACCTGGGCGGGGAAGGCGCTGCCGGTTTCTCCTCCCCTCTCCTCCTTGCTCCCTCCCATCCTCCTCCTCCTTGGCGTCCCCAGAGGGAGCCCCTGCGCTCCGCGACCGAGTGGAGAGCGTAGCCGGGCGCACCCCGTCCCACAGCCGGCTCCAGCCGCTCCGCAAGCCCCTGCGCACCCGCCGCCGCCTGCAGCAGGAGGAGCAGAGGTGGGGGGAGGAGGAGGAGGAGGAGGAAGGCAGCAGCCCGCCCGCAGCGGGGCACGCACGTGTGCGCGCAGACCTCGACGGCCGCTCTCCAGCATGCTGCTCGGAGCCGCGCAGGGCAGAGCGCCGGAGAGGAGCTGATCGCTGCCGCGGGAGACGAGCAGAGCAGGAGCGGCACCGCGGAATCATCCGTGCGCCTGTCCCGTCCGACCCCCGACCCACTCCGCCGAGGGAGCGGCGGTCCCGCAGCATGGGCGGCCGCAGCCCCCTCGCTGCTGCCGGGCCCCGCGGCGCCGCTGTCCTGGTGCTGCTGCTGGGGCGCCTCGCTCTCTGCCTCGCCGTGGAGGGAAAGAAAGGTAGGGGGGCGCGGGGGGCCAGGGCGCCGGGATCCCGTCGCCCTTCACCGGCTGCGTCCCGGGGGACCAGGGAGCCGGGGCTGCGGGCGGCTGCCTGCTGTAGCCTCCCTGGGGAGCGGCGGAGGGAAAGTCCCAACTACTTATTTCCCTAAGAAAAAAAATAAAATAAACCAAACCAAAAATCCCACCCCAAAAACAGAGAGAGAGAAGAAACGGGGAGAAAACCAAACCTATAGCAGCGATCACGCAGCCCTGACTTCCTGATTCTTGGCTTATTTTCTTTTGTGGGGGTGGAGGAAATAAAAGGGAATAAGCCTTGGCACATCTCATTGGTTGTGCTTCTTTAGTGTTTCTTTTTTCCTTCTTCCCCTCTTCCCACGTTGCCCAGTCGCTCCCCGGAGCGCGCTCCCCCAGCCCAGCACAGCCGCTCCCGGCTCCCCTGCACCGAGGCGGCCGGGAAAAGCCGCGGGGTTCCCGAGCAAGCACCGCTCCGGTAACCCGCCGTCGCTGTGACCCGGACACCTCCGCTTGTCCTGTTCAAAGATAGCCACAGTAATAATACTCAGGCGTACACACCTGGGGAGGGGTGACTGAAAAGAGGGGAAACTTCATGTGTGTTCTGGTTCCCCAGTTGTCAGAAAGGAACGATTTATTCGTGCCCGACCCGGCTCGAAGGAGCCCCCGTGCCGTCCCGTCCGGACCCTGCCGGCGCTGCCAGCCCCGGCGGTGCGTGGGAACAGCGCGGCGGGGCTGCCTGTGGGGCCGGGGCGTGGGGCTGCCGCCGGTGCTCGGCTTTCCCTTCTTTATTGGAGAAACTGTCTCAGAGGGTTTCAAGACGTTTCTGGCCGGTCAGACCCGTCGCTTTTTCTCTGTGTGTGGTGTTCTCTTTTGTGAGTTTGGAGAGCAGGCCCCGGCTGCTGTTCCAGCCGGAGAGCAGTCCTCTTTATCTTGGAAATCTGCCAGCCAGAGGAAAAATGCAGATTTGAGTGGTTTGGTTTTTCTTCTTTTCCTTTCATTCTTTTTAAAGAAAAAGCGGGAGAACTATTGCTTTTTAAAAGGACTGATTGCATGGCTTAGAGCAACTGAGTTAGTCTTTCGTGACTGTGGACTGTAAAGCCGCCCTGAAAGTGAGGAACACCCCATCCAAAAGAACTAGTTGCACAACCTTTAAAAAGCGGAAAGGTTCTCTTGTTCCAGAAATCAAGTTCATACCTGCTGTTGATGTAACATGGGCAGTTTTTCTTTCCCGGTTTTCTTTTTATTTATTTATTTTCCCTCACCCTTTGAAGCTGATGAGAAGTAAAGTGCCTCCATCTGCTCTGCCTGTGTTAGAAGTTTTTTGAGATGCAGTCGCAGATGCACATGCCCTGCATGTAAAGAGTGAGGAGAAATACCTTGTTTATAATGTTTAATTCTGTATGTCTTAAACGTAGGAGGTTGCCAGTTTTTTGATGCTTTTTAAATAATCAACAGCTATGTGATAAATCCAATAGAGATTATTCTTGAGATGTGTCAGCAGGTAACTGTTCCTCTAGTAAGAGCTGGAGGCTCAGTAGGCTCAGTGGTAGAGGTGAAGGCAGAAGGATTTCTTCAGAAAGCATTAATCAATTGGATTTTATTATTTTTTCCCCACACTTGAAGATAAGCAAGAAAATTACTCAGAGGTACAAAATGAAGCAGCATTTGAGAATTGAGAGATGTAATTTGAAGCAACAGGTCCAACAGGTATGAGAGGATCAGTGTATTCTGGGGACTGACTCCTTAGTCAAGTGATAGGACCTAGCATCAGAATTCAGAGAAATGGTGAAAGTTAACGTGCTGTCATAATTATATGCAACACTTCTGAGTTTTAAGACCAAGTTCTGTGGACTTTTAGAAGTTCAAATTGCATGTGGAATTACACTTTTTAAAATTTCAACCTGGTTTGCTCTATTACCAAAAGACAATGTCTCAAAAAAAAAGCATCTGGGCAAATGGGTTTTTTTAGGTGAACATCAAAATCAGCCTATAAAATCAGATCAAGTTAATATTTGAATGGAAATTTAAATACAATTGTGTTTTGTCCTAAGATTTTAGTTAGTTTTCTTGAATGTGGATGAGAGAAAATTGGTTTAGTTATAACATTGTGATCATTAAGGTACAAAAAAAAGTATCATTGAGCATATTCCATAACCAAACAGCATGGCTCAAAATTGAACACTCACCACAGTGATCAATTCCAGCGTCTATCTACCTGCTCTGATGTTGACCCACATTAACCACAGTGGAACTAATCCGGATTTCCACTAATGTGGCCTGCTTGGTGGTACCCAAGATAAATACCGGTGATAGCTGGCATGCCGCTTACACTGGATGCCTTTGACCCATGTCCTTTTTGTGTGCCAGTGCTCGGCGTCCGTGCTGCAGTTCAGCAAATAGCTTTCTGTTGCTATATATTAGTTTTATATCTCTAGTTCTGATCTGTAGCTGCAGCCGTTGTGGGATGGGAGTGTGCTGCTCCATGTCGGCAGCGTGCACACAGGCATGCTGGGCAGCTCGGGAGCTGCCGGAGTGGACTGTGGTAGCTTTCTGTACCTGGAGTCTTATGCAAAGGACTGAGTTCTTTGAGGATAGCGGAGTATTCGTGTTCATGTGAAATGAAAATCCTTTGTCTAATATCCTGTGCAGTGTTTACATGTGGGCTGTGTGTGTACTTATACTGAGTATTGCTGCCCTTTACGTTGTCCTGTAGTTTCTGCACTGAGTATTATTCCGTGCTTAATTGTGGCAGATGTGTACAAGTAGACTAGTCTTTGTGGATTGTGCAGAGTTTAATCCAGTTACATGCAAGCATCCAGTGCCTTTTGCTGTGTAACCTGGCCACTGCTCTGTGGAGCAGAGATCTGGCAGGAGAAGCCTGTGAGCTGTGCGTGCTGTGGGAGCGAGCATGGGGGTCTCCCAGGAGCAGGGGGCTGCTCACACATCCACAGCTTGGCTGAGGAATCGTGTTCTCTCTACCTGGTACCAGTTGAGGGATGTCTCATACTCCTGTTACAATCCTGGGAAAGCTGGTACACTGTTCTCTCATTCCTGTATTTGTATTACCACAGACACAAGTGGAATTTTCTATGGGGACAGGAGCTTATATGTTTGTGTAGGTATTTATTATGTGAGGTCTTGTCTGTGCAACCATATATTATTTTTTATTCTCCTTGGTAAATGACCAAACTTTTTTGGATTTGGAAGCTAAAATCAATCTGTGCAGTCTTGATGGTAAATACAAGTTAGAGAAATGGCAACTTAGGTACTGATATGGCCCACTTTGGTGAGATAATAGAAATAAATAAATAGTAAATGTAGAGCTGCTTTTACTTCAGTACCTCAGTGTGTGAATGATTAAGAACGAAACCCAGATCCCATCATTAAGAGAAGATAAAATGCTAGCAGTCATCTCCTGAATTCAGGCAACCTGCAAAATAGAGTGACTATGTGAAAAATTTTACAAGAGCAAAGTGCATGTGTGTGATGAGCAAACTAGATGCTGAAATGATAGTAAATACAAATGCACTATTTCTTGCATCAAGAGTATATTAAGAGGTTTGCAGATAAATAGGAAATCAAGATCAATGCCCTGGAGACTTTACAATCAGAGTAGTCCGTTGTAATTTATTTGTTAATTTATAAAGAGAGACTTTTGGGGAGTGTCGCACAATGCCATTATGGTCCTCAGGGCTGACTTTTGCATTTAGGTATCCATGTATCACTGAAATCACTGGGATATGCTAGCTTTAGCAGCAAGATAGCTGACTAGCCAAACCTGTTCTTTCAGAAGGTGTCCTTATCTTCCTTGAGCACAAACTGCCTTTGCTTAATAGCTCTTCAGAAACAAGCCTAGTGGAAGGTTTACTTCATTTTAGGGAGGATGACAGTACCTTCATGGAATGGTTCTGCATAGAAAGTTGATGTTGCTACAAGCTCCTGCTCTAGTACAGGTTTCAGTAGTGTGTGTGCATCAGAGAGTACAGTCACACTGTGTATATGAGTGGATTATCTCAGAAAGAACTGGTACTCAAAATTGGTGTCAGCATGATATAAGCACCAGCATTTATGGGTACAAGAACTTGTGTTAAATGTCATGTTAGATTTGGATCTCTGTTGCAAAAGGGTTTGTGTAACACAAATTTAACTTGTAGAACTTTATTTGAGGGAGCTAGAACTGGCTGTACTCCCAAAAGCATCTTCTGGCTGGTCTATATTAGGAATGCTTCATGGGGTGACCTGGCTAACAAACCTTTACAAATCTAGACTAGTCAAAACGAGGGTGAAGTCTAATTCTGTAAAAAGATTACTTGCTAGATAGAATAATTGTCATTTTGGAAATGTGTGAATTGCATTGGGCATCTTCTAATTGCGTTTATAATTTCTCAAACCCCCATTCTGTTGTACTGCTCTCCATGAGCATCTACTAGCAGAAAATGAACTTCTGTCCGTCAGGGCACATCTGGCACAGGAATCACATTCAACTTGGCTGGGAAATTGCTAGTTTTATCAGAAAGAGAAAGTTACTAGGAAATGCAGCAGAGCTTTTATTTGCTTCTCAGCGGAAGGCTCATTCTCACTTTTTGATTCCTGCATTTGCTTTGTGGCAGTTGTAGGAGGTGTGTAACCTGCAATGAACACTAAAGCAGCAGTTTATGCAGCGACAGGGACAGTCGCCTGTCTTGCACTCGCCTCAAGGTTGGGTTGAGCAGCACATCTTGCTGCAACCCAGTTGCCTCCCTCGGTCCTGAGCAGTGCTTCACCCAGCCCCTGTGACAGGGGCCATGGCCAGGAGCCGTGGGATGCTGAGTTCTGTGGCAGGGGAGCAGGGATAATGACGAGGGGGCCCTCACCACTGGGATGCACCCTTCAAGCAAGGCATGCAATGCCACATGCCTCTGGTGATGAGGGTGGTATAAGAGCTGTGTTGGATGTGATTCCTCAGAAATCGTCCATTCCTGAGGACCATTGCTGTTCATATCTTTTGGCTTTAGGGAGCTCATGAAATGCATGAGGACATGGCGAGCCCACACTAGGGGTTTATCAGCATTGTGTAGGTGTTGGTAGAAAGTGTTCAGGTGAACTATGTTTTTCCAGGGATTAATGGTACACAATGTGGAAATCCACTGCTTGATGTTTTGTGTGGACTTTGACAGTCCTTGTTTAGCTTAATACAGTACACACTGATCTTGTTAAGTACATATGGATTTGACCTTGTCCTGTGCCCCGTCTTCCAGGAACACTGTTAGTAGGTACAGTATGAGACCTAATGGTGGTGTTTCAGTCCATTCTGGTTATGTTACTTTTTGACTTCCAACTATGGCAAAGAGAATTGTAAGGCTTCCTTTTGATGGCCGAATTATGCTGACCTAACAGTGTTGAGTAATAGTGTATTTCTTTTTGTGTTTCAGAAATAGTTACAAAACATTTTGCATTAGTATGTGCAGAAGAAGTCATTCTTAAAGGGAATGTGGAAAAAAATATGTATTCCTCTGTGCAAAGAATTTGGACCACAATAAATGTCTATTTCTGCTGTAGCAAGAGGGTAATTTATTAGGAACTGCAACATGACTTTGTAGTTTGTCTCATAGGGAGAATGTGTAGGTGTGAGTCTTGTGCTCTCTATGCTTAATGATATTGAGGGTTGCTCAAATGAAGAAATGTGAGAAACCTACCTGTAAGATTGTGTGTTTAAACAGGAAATCTTTCTGATGAACAGAGTGAAACGATGCACCCATGTGGGCTGGCCACTGAGCTAACAAGTGCTACCATGCCACACTGGTTTAAAATTATTTTTTGAAGAACAGAACAGAAGGCATAATTAGGAGGGAGAAATGCTGGATTTATGTATCCCATAAGGATGTGTGAGCTTTCATTTTGAAGCTTCAATGCAAAGTTTTTTTGCCTGTTGACAGATCCGTGCAGGGCAGATGCAGGGATTCTCCTTCTGCCAGAGTGCCTTCTTCTGCCCAGCACATCTGCGTACATGAAAGTAAACATCTACGTGTTCACATGCATGTTCTACTAGCAGAGTGCATTGAATCACGGGTGGCTTTTGTTTGTTTCAGTGGTTGAAGAGTAAAAAAAAAAAAACCTAGAAGAAAAGAATAACTTCCAATCATACTGAAACAAATATGTCAGGGGTGGTTTTAGTGAAGTGAAGAGAAAAAAAAACCCAAAAAAACAACCCAGCAACAAACCACCAAGAAAAAAAGCCCTGTTTTAATATAATCTGGAAGATCAAATTTGACCTGAGAACACCTCTTTTCAAGTTATGTAAGAAGCAAAATGAAATGTTGTTTGAAATGAAAATTTGCAGGTTTATTTTGAAAATACCAGAATACCACTTGATTTTCTTATGCCTCCCTCCCACTTAGTTTTTTTGGCCAAGGTACGTTTGCTGAGCTTGGCTCAAAAATTTAAGGTTTCAGGAGTGGGGTAAACTGTCATTTATATACACTTGAATAGTTCTGCTCCGATCTCTATGAACATTGAGATAAAGTCCAAAATGCTTGTCATCACTTTTTTTTCTGTTTTCATCAATTGAAATAATGCAATAGGAAAAATAATGAAATAGAAATAAATAAATATGTTTAAATTGAAAGACGCTTGGTATCCATTACCTCCCTGACCTCCACGTTTGGTGCCTTCACTGTACCTTGCTGAGCTCTGGAGGAGGAGCCCGAGACTTGCAGGCTCCTTGCTGGAGGTGCAGGAGCAGGCGGCTGGGGCTCTGGGCAGGCAGGGTGATGCTGCTGAGCAGTAGCAATGCCCCAAGGGCCAGCAATACTTCTGTGAGGGTTAAAAGCCTTCATGTCTAGCAGTTACCTCTCTGTGGTTGCCTTAGCTTGCAAAGGTGCCATGTGAAGGGTGGGTAGCCTCCATGCAAATACCCTCCAGCTCCCTGGAAAAGTGGGGGATTTGTCAGCCTCCTCCATCCCAAACTGAAAAACTGAAAATATTCAGGACCAGCAAAGGCAATTCTGCCAGAATCACTCTCTTGGGGGATATGGATCCTTCCTGGGTGCAGAGACCTGTGAGGTTGGATGCCTTGGCAGGAACTGTGTCAGACAGGATGTTTTCTAGGGAAGAGGTGGAAGGAAGGAGAAGAGGATATAAACCAGCTGTCTTGATGACAGTATAGTAGTATTTTAAGTCTGGCTTTAATAGGAAGAAAATTATCACTTTGTGGGAACGGGGTTTGTATGTTTGGTAGTCAGAGCACGGTAGCATAATCCCTGCCTTCCCATCACCAGATTCTGCAGTAGATATGAAGATAACTAGGAAAGCTCTGGAAATCATCTACTCTTGGCACTGGGCACTGCGAGCTTGCATGGCACTTTTCCTAGATAGGGAAAAGTATTGTTTTACCTATCATAAGTCAAGGGATCGAAGCCACAGAGACTTTGAATGCTTGCCTGAGGCAACACATCTGGCCGTTGATGAAGTTGCCTGCTAGTACTTTGGCCTCTCACCCCATGCCCAAGCTGATGATAAACACTGCCTGGAGTTGAAGGTAACCAACATCCTACTTGGGGCTTATTGGCAAGCTTTGAAAAAATGTCTTATACAGTGCATCATTCCTCCTCTTTCCTGAAGCCCCTTCTCTGTGTCCTTCCCTGGATACATGTCCCTAGACAGAGGCTGGCTGGAGCCTGGGATGAGGTGACCTGTGGTGGCATGCATCTGGCTAGGCTCCTAGTGACTGAGGCGTGCTCATTCCCTGCCTGTGGTAGGGCTCAGCATGCCAGGCCCCTTGCTCTGCTGCCCCGGGGAAGCCCCGGCACCTCCTGAAATAACAGCAGTGTGAGACAGTAGCTGCAAATCAAGGCTGGGTGTAAACAGATGTAAGGTCTGAATTGTTTCCTAAATTATGCTTTCTGTGTAGCTGCAGCGCAGTTATGTTGGCAATTTTCACATTTGCAAGGCCTAATTAAAAAAAAATCCTGAAACCAACAAAAAAAATTATTATAGCTCCTTCTGTTTGAGGATATGTATTCACTTCCCCTCCCCCCAGTAAGATCTGAGACATAATGTGCAATTCTGAAAGTTGAGTTTGATTTGCCTCTGAGGCAGTGGATGTGTCTTCTTGGGAGCTGTGTACATCTATTCTGCAAAGTGAAGTTATGGCTGCATGTGCAGTTCCCTATTACTAAACAATTATGTGATCTTGAAAATACCATTTTTTCCATTGCATTAATTAATTCAGTACATTGGAATTAATTTTTTTTTAAATTAAGTTCACAGTGTTTTTGTAGAACACTGATGTTTTCTGAAGTCCACTCAGGGGGTAAGACTAAAGAAGGAGGCAGGGTTCAAGGAAGAAGCTTGTTTTAGCAGTTGGGTCAGTTATTTCAACAATGCCTTTAGCAAAGAAGTAAGAGGCTGTTTGCACAAATCAGTAACTAGTTCCCATGATTCAGATCGAATCACGTAGCTCAAGTCATTTGAATAAATAAATGACTTCTAGTAAGTGAGACAACCTCTGCAATTAGGGTGGCATGCTGCATATTTCATGTTATTTATTATGTGGTTTTCAATAGATATGATTAAGCTGGTTTACACTTGGAATGCTAGGTAGCATTTCAACACAAGCCACTTAACCAGAGCTTACATTAAAATGAGCTGCACATTTGTTTTGCACAGGTGGCATTGTGCTGTATCTTCTACACTTATGTTTTCTTATTAATTTTCTGCAAACAGATGCTTAACAGGAAAAAGAAGTGACCTGGCCAAATGCACTTCCATTTTCTTTAATTGTAGTGGGGAATTCTCAAGCAGGTGCTTCCCAAACATTTATGACTGCTGCAGTCTTAGCTTTCCTTCATGTCTTACGTGACCATCAACTCCCATGGATGTGCATAACTAGAGGTGCAGAAAACTGCTTTTCTCAGATGTGTTCATGGATTACGTGCTGTCCCTGGTGTTTCCAAGGGGATTTGTTTCATGGGTCACCTGCAACGTCTGCTGTTGGATTTGGACTTGGAATGAGAATATTGCAATTCAGTGTAGAAGACAAGGAAGAAAAGATTGTCTTGGCCTTTGTTTCCTGATGCTATTTTGTAGTTTGTCTTAATTTTAAGTAGCTGTATTATCAAGTACAAAAATCCCAGGTGGTTTTGGTGTTGTGAAAATAGCATTTTTTAAAAAATATGTGGTCACTTTACTACTCTGTCATACCTGCTTGTACCATGTACAAAGCAGTGTTAATTTAGGAAAATACACCCTGGGCTATTAAAGGCAGTAAGTAGCTCTGGTTAAAGGTAGGCTCTGGGGATATGAAGAATTTGTAAAATTTGGGGCCTACTGGCCAAGTGATCATCTGCTCTATTCAGGAGAAAATTTTGCTGTCATATTTCTTTCCAACTTTTTCAGTTAAAAAAGCATGAAACGTGCATTAGACACAAGGGATACCCATTTGATAAAACAGCTTTTCAAAATAATGAAAATACCAGATCTTCAGGGCCAGATAAAAGTACCAATTTGCTCTGTTTCTTCTGAAAGTTACGGTTCTCCTACCTGAAGGTATTGGTGGTGAACTTTGCACAAACTTTAGAAGCTGGGGAAAAAAATAAAACCTTTTTCATTTCCTTTAATCATTGGGAAGGGACAGCTGTGATATGAGGAGATATGACTAATGTTTGACAGTCTTGCATCTCATGTGTTAAATCTGAAGGCTCACAGATCATCTACTGGGCACATGAAGACAAGGAAGCCTTCCCCCACAAAAATGTGGGGGAGGTATCCTCAAGTGGATACCTCAAGAGGATCCTCTGAGTGACTGGTTGGCATGATGTTTTGGAAACTGCTGAATAGTAAGAGCCTTTAGTCAAAAGCTGTTACGGGAGTGGGGTGGTTTTTCTCCTCCGTTTTTATTGCAATCTATTTCTCATGAATGGAATTTTGACATTCTTGCTTCTTAAACAGGATTCAGTTTGTTTTACTGCTCTTCAGACTAGTTCAGCACCAAATACATGCCTTTTTTTTTCCTTTCCCATTAAAAACAAACAGAAAACCCCAAGTGAAAAACCGATTAAACCAGAACAAAACAAACCAATTTTTTTTGGAAGCCAAAGTATTAGTTGGCAAAATCCTGACTCTGGAAGCTGCTTTGTAACAGCTTTGCTTTCAGAGCTAGACTAAGGGAGAGAAGTCACTCCCTCAAAACCAAGCTGTAGGAAAACCTAGTAGCAGTCACATCTCCCCTCCCTCAGGTACTGATTCAGGACTTTCCTAATGGATGCCTGTGGTAATGTGAACAGAAGATAAACTATGCCCAGGAAGAGTTTTTTCCACCTCAGGTTCCATGTTTGAATTCTGACTGGCATCAGAATGGTGAGACTGTCCTTAGTGAGACACAATGGCCAGCAGGGCACTGATTGCCTGTACAAATGGACCATTTGGTGTTTGGCTTACTAATGAAAAAAGCCCTTCTAGCCGAGCATGCTGGGGACAGAGCACAGGCTTCCATTTGAAGTTTCACCCATGTAGCAGAGGAAGGTCAATGTGAGAATTGAGCTGCTGTCTGTGCAGCAGACTGAGTGAAGTGCTTGCAAGGTGGTATCAGCTCCACACTTTGTCTTTATTGTCATATTTGTAACATCTGGGTAGATATGGATGCCATTATCATCACCTCAAAATTAATGGCAAAAGTGCAGTCTTTGAGAGTAGGATCAAGGACAAGTATTTCACAGCAGATCCAGAAGGGAAAACATACAAGCAAAATTTATGTTGGGTGCTCGGATTCCACCAATCTGTAAAGGAGGATAAGTAGTTGAGTTGCAGCAGATGGTAAAGTAATTTGTAGTTCCTAATTTGACATCTCATAGTGAGGAAGTCTGCAGTAGGAGGTAAAGTCAGAACGTGGGCATCTTCACTTATCTGGTAGGATCTCATTATTTCTTAAAACATCTGTGTTAGTGTACATGCCCAGTTAATGGATCAGTTTGACATTTGTCTTTCTGTTTGGGATTTGAAAGGATGACCACTGAAATGCTCTCTTATTTCTGTCTGGTCTTCAAAAAGTAATTAAGTGTTGAACAATGGTATTATCCATCTGTTTCCTAGCTAATAAGCTCTGCAAGGTGCTCTTGTTAATGATTTTATTATTTCAGATCTGCTCTTGTTCTCTCTTTCCCTCCTTAATGAGGGAGATCCCCTAGGCAGCATCAGTTTATCACAGTTGTCTATGGCAGATGAACTAATCCAGCACCAAGGAAGTTTGTGTTCAGCAGTGTGTAAGATGCTCCTATCAGTATGCGTGGATAATTCTCACTGACACTTGAAAGACTTAGCATATGCAAAAAAGGAAGAACAGACCCTTTTTCTAAATGAGGGTCATCTTGATTTGAACAGCAGCAGTCTGGTTTGCATCAATGAGCACACTTTATTCAGTGAGTTAAGAGTAAAAATAGCTAATTAACATCTTCTCTGTTTCTTTTCTGTCTGGTTGTTAGTTACTACCAGCCAAATTAATTCTTGACAGCACAGGGCAGGGACGGGTGTCAATGACAAACTTGGGTCAAGAACTGAATCCTTTGATGTTCTGGAGAGAAATACTGTCTTTTTTATAGTATTGCCTATATCATGTAATTTAATACAGGTATGCTTAGCTAACATCTGTGTTTCGTATTTCAGCTTATGAAGAGAAAATCTGAATTGGTTGTGGGAATTTGAAAGAAGGGCTATTTTATCCTGGTTTAGTGTGGTACCTGTTGGATTCTATCTGTGAACTAAAATACAAAGACTCGGATCATTCAGAAATAGCAAACATATGACTTCTGAGTAAACAGACTGATTATAATAGAGAGGATTAGAAAATGGATTGTTGTGGGTCAACACTGTACTACTGAGAGAGATGATATCATACTGGTAATCGCACTGTTGAGCTTAATAGCCCATAAACTTTGATAAAAGCCTTTGTAAAATTGTCAACAATAATTCCATCCATTGTTAGATTGCCAGTGAATGTCCTCAGCTCCTGGAATAAATTGCTACCATCAATCGTGTTTATGTAATTTCATAAAATAAGACTTTCACTCTGAAGATGTAATAACTCTAATAATAAATAATAAGTAATACTGTCAGCTAAAAATTAATGACTGAGGTCCACAATTGCTGTAGCTGCCCAGAAGTCCCTTACCTGCCTTGGGCTGAGGTGGGTTTTCATCAGAGGTTCTTGTGTGTAGAGGACAGGCACTTTTTCATTACTCTGCCAAGTGCTCACTACGTCAGCAGGAATAGGCAACACCACTGCAGGGTTTGTATGAAAATTAAAAAATTGTTTACATTTTCTATATTTCTACTCTGTTGTTAGTTTTGACTGTGGCTTTTTTGGCATTACAATTATTAGAATGTGAACATTAAAAAGGCTTAATTACTTTCATAAGCATTAATACACCGTTTAAAAAGAGAAGTGCAGAGGCACTTGAATTTTGTCTATAACTTACAAGCTGTATCAAATGTATGGTCCCTTTCAAACTGTTTTCATAGCTACCACCTTCCTATCTTTCCTTTTTTCCCCCTCATCCCTTCCACATGATTGGTTAGGTGAATTATTGGCCACAGTGTGATGCAAAGTGGGCTTTAATCCAAAGTGGGAAGAGAAGGAAGCTCTTTTGCAAGAAAATAAATAGCACAGGGTATTTAACAGTGCATTAAGCAACATAGCTGTTAATACTGCTCTGATAATGCAGTGAGGAGAGCAGGAAAATATGTCATTAGTTTAATCAAGCAGTGAATTGCTCCAGCTCTGATATTTTGTTGGTGATATTCAACATATCCAGTGCAGATGCACTGATACGCAAAGCTTAACGAAGAGTTGAACGTGGACTTTCCACCCCTGCAGCATGGGATGGAAAGGAGGAACTGGTTTACCTGCCTGTAAGTGGAGATTCGTTTTTATACTCTGAGAAGGAGGGGAACAGAAATGCGCTAAATACACACAAGGTCTGTCCCTCCTAGAGTTACTGCTTGTCCGTATTGATTTGCTTTGTTTTCTTCAGGAGGTGATGGTAGAGGTAGGAATGTATCTTGGGGGAATATATTCTCCCGTCTCTCCACCTATACAGCTTCAGGAGTGCTTTACCCCAGAAAAATACAATTCTTAATTTAATGATCTTGAATGGCCCGTTGATAAAATTGCTTGCTCCATCTCCACCTTCCTGATGTGTTTGATGTATTGTGGGTGGTAAAGTGGGATTCAAGGAGGGCCTCAAAATGGTTTGGCTTCCCAGCTTCAGAACATGCAACTTTGGAAAAAAACCACTGTAGATACATCCATGGAAGCTTACAGAAAAGGAAAAATTATGGAGAACTGGAGGAGAAAGAAGAATATCTGGAACTCTTGCTTCTCCGTTACAGTAACACTGCAGCAGGGACATGCATTTTCTCTCAGGCTCAATCCAGCAAACCGTAGGCATCATATCCCTTTGAAGTCTATGGATATTTTGCCTGCCACTGCAGGTTCAGGTTTTTTATTACTTTATTTGCCTAAGAAAACTCTTCTCATCTAGTTTAAAGGGAAAAACTGATATAGGATACCACACTGTTTTATATGAACACTATGCCAAGAAGTAATTCTCCCAAAACAGAAGGTAAGATGATAATCACATCCCAAGATTGTATGGTATCAGTGTTATAACCTGAAATGAGTCTTTTGCCTGGGTAAGGCAAGTAAGTCTAGTAAGCACATATTCTCATTACTGTCCTTACACTTTCTTTTCCTAAAAGATTGTCTCTGTATATATGCTTGGATGTTATCAATATGGGTGAATTCTTCAGGCTGTGTAAAGCACTGTGGCTTCAGGCATTGATTGCTGGCAGCCAAAGTGGTGGTCTCATGCTTTAGCAAAAATGAGGCATCTTTAAACTTACTGAAGTGAACTTGATGGAGTTAAGTGACATTTCACTCACACACTGGATGTGTTAAAGAAAAAATTTTTACATGGGAGCTCTTGCAAAGAAGCATGTATGTGTGTAACATACACCTCTCTCTCTCTCTTCCTGAGAACTATTTTCTATAGGGCTATATATGTTAATTTGTAATTCGTAGTATATAGAGGCCTCTGGCACTCTTGCTCTATCATTTAAGAAAAAATGGTGTTACCAGAGCAACTGCTATGCCACCCGGCACTGAAGTAGCTCCCGTTTACGTAGCGCTTATAAAAGTACATTAGACAGATTTTTAAAGTGCATGTAGCTAAAGTGAGAGCAGGAACTTAACACTTAGTGAATGCTACAGTGCAAGGAGAGCATGAACTTGTTCAGAAGTTGAGAAAAGTTCTTAATGGAAATAAATAGCAATAGATCTAATTCAGCAAGCTCTTTGACAGATGCATTATTTCGAGTCTGTGTGCAATCCCTTTCAAATCAGATGAGTTCTGTATAGGGCTAGAGTTTGTACAGGTTCAAGAGTCCTGTTTTACAGATGATAAAAATTACATTGCAAAAGGGAGTGATGGTTTTGAGAAGCTCCAGTGGTGACACTTTCATAGGGCGTGACTGGTGAGGGCAGATGCTTGGCATTTCTCTACAATGAGCCACTGAAAATGATTGAAAGGGAAGTCATGAGTAACTGGAAGTATCAGAAGTTTTGATTTATGGGTAGTTTTGAATTTTGGACAGGGTTTCACATTACATCTGTGCATCACCTGTATTTTATATAGCAAGGAATCTGTGTTGAGGGGTGTGCATATAAAGATGCTTTGTTGTCTATTAAACGTTAGAGTGGTACATTATAGAAGTTTCTGCACTATAAAATGTAATTGTTTTAGGAGAAGCAACAGATGTAGAAGAGACTAGGAAAGGTTTTAAGCTAGTCTGAACCTAGTAGTCTAAACCCATTTGAGCTTTCCTTTTAAGACAGTGTGGTGTAAGAAGACCCTGCTGTAGCTGGATGTTTAGAGCTGAACCCAAGCCCTGGTAAAGCTATAGGTTGTTGTTAAAATACCTCTGAAAATTCACTAGTTTAGCTTGAAAGCCGTGCTGGGTTGTAAGGCAGCTTTCCCTTCCTAGCCTGGGTCAGGTAGGCACCAACATTGAAAGATTACTTTTGGATGATTTCTGAACCTCTACCTTTTACACCTTCGCTGTAGTATGACCCGCAGCACTTAAACTGATATTCTTTCTCTGTAATTCCTGTTCTGATCTTCCTCACAGACTCTCTCTCTTGGTAACTATCTTTACTGTTACTGTAGGATGGTGGAGCAGGTTTATACTTGATAACCATCCTACAGCCTCGGTATGTTTTGTTTGAACCGATGCCAAAAGGACTTGGAAGTTCACTGAGGTAAAGGCAGCAATAGTGACTGTATCCTGAGACTGTAAACAGCATCTTTGTGGTGCTGCCCAAAGGATAAAAGAATCTGATTGAGGGAGTCCCCAAGAAGTTTCTTCAGAAACTCAATTTAGTTCTGGTACAAATATTCTAGAGGAGTCCAGTGCATAGAGGATATTTCATGCATGTTCCCAATACTGTATTAAATGAATGGGTTTGTAGTGAAGGTATTCTGATACGTAACATGTATGATAATTTGTGTGAGACAACAAAAAGAAGTCAATTTGTAGTCAAAAGCAGAACTTTTAATGGTGTATTTTATTTGTATGTAGTGCTTTAAATGTACTACAGCAAAAATTGAAAGCAGTCAGTGATTTATCTCAGAAATGCACATCCACCTTCAAAAATCCAGCCTGTCTGCCTGATACCTAATTATTCACTCACTTCTGAGGATAAACTCAATGTTATGTTGGGAATGCTTTCCAGTACTAGCAGGTTTTTAACAAGATGCTTGAGATGCATGTTAAAGATGCTTTTGGAGACAAAGACAGAAAAGCTTAGAAGTCTGATGACCGTTTATTTGAAAGGAGCTCCCAGGGGCAGAGGAACTGGGTTCGCCATTCGAAGTAGTTTAACCAGGTAGGGAATTTTTTTGTTCATCTGCTCACAGAGACATTGAGGGGACAGTCTGTTTTGAATTTTAAAGTTAAAGGCAGTGGCATTATTTCAGTACATGAAGTTCAGAGCCTTGCTTAAACGGTGTGGTGGTAGGTAGGGTTGATACCTGAAAGTGGCATTTTCTCCATAACTCACAACCTGTGCACAAAGTGAAAGTGAGTGACTGATGTCAAGTTTAGAAAGTTATTTCGTGGACTCCATATTTCATTGCACCAGGTTTATTTATAATGCTTAGCACTCCTAGTTTAAAATGCAGGTGTTCCCTTGCTGTGTTTCCTGATTGTATGCAACATGATATGTTAATGAGAGAGAACTTGCTTTAGCTATGGACTAAATTAAACACGAGAGGCTTCTGAAAGCCAGGCAAGTTTGTTAGCATACTTTCATTTATGGGAAGGAATAGCAAACATTTACCTGTGCAGCAGGTGGCTGCATGGGCAGCTGTTATCTAAGGCTAACAAATACTTCCACAGGTATGAAAAGGGGACAATGTAAGTATCTGCAGCATTGATATATGAAAACATGAGTTCACATTCTACCCTTAGGTAAATCTTCTGCAGCCCTGCTGAAATGCTGAGGTACTGTGCTCAGGTCTGAAAGCAGACCTGGGTCTACAGCCAGGAAAAGCAATGTTCAAAAGCAGGGATGCAAGTCTTTCAGGTTTTCTCCCAGTCTGGGCTGTCAGGTGTAAAGGTTAAAAAAAAAAAAAAGGTTTGTCCTTTATGATTCATTGTAGAGAAGTCCTATGCAGCAGTATTCCAATTACTTGTTGTTGGTTTGGGTATTTATTTCAGACCACTGTAACTGCAGTAAGGATTTTTGCATGGAAATAATAATCTGTTGCAGATAAAGCAGGGGATTTCAGCTTAGTGTCTCAGAATAAGTGCTGGAAGAAGTATGACCAAGAAAAAGATACACCAAGGAAGAGCTAAAATTACCTGAATTCAAGTGTCAAATCCTTAGCAAGCTCTGGGTTTTAGGGAGAGCTTTGGTTTTGGTTTTGTTTGGGTGGGTTTGACTTGACTATGTAGGGATCAGAATAATGGATTTCTCATGAGATAGTCAAAAGAGGATTATAAAATCAGGATCGGTGTATTATAATTGTCTGCACTGTTGTATAAATTGATATGGTCTAAGCCCTGCTCCACCCCCAGCCCCAAGTAATTGTGTGTTATCAAGAATTATGTGCTGCAATCCAAGGTGTGCATGCTAAAGAGACTTCATTTTCTTAGCTGTAAAACAAAGTGGGGATGAAGCCACAGCAACCTATAAGTGCTGGGGTTTTAAAAAGTGTTTGTGTGCGCATGTTTGGAAACAGCCACAAAATCCACTGATTTGGGGAAGTGTGCCCATTGTTAATTGCCTCTGAGTTTCCAAGGAGTGTGTGGGCACCCTCGAGTGCCAAATGCTGCACTGGGGCTGCTGCTGGGTGGGTGGTGCCCATGTGGGAGCTGCTGTCCAGGGATGTTGGGGGGGAAGGCTCTGCCTGCCCCATGGCTCCTGGCACTGCTCACAGCCTTGGCGTGCTGGCACAGCTGCCCCTTTGCTCTTTGGCCCCAGCTTGGCGTCTGGAGGAGTCTGAGTCTCCTTGATAAGCTGGGAGGCTGTGTTTGGGTTAGGCATGATTCACTGTGTTAAAACTTCTCTAAGTGAGGACTGCATAATTGCTTCTTTAAGATCCCATTAATTTATCTCTCCATGGCATTTTCTTGCAAAATCTGTCGGGGTTTCTAAGTTGTGGACCCATAGAAAACAAAACAGGGGGGAAAAAAGAAAAACTTCTAAAGCTTTGAACTGTATGTTGTCTACAAACTGTCATTGGCCATGACTGTATATTTATTAGTTCGCAGCTTTAGGATATTCTGCTTTCATTAATATTGAGAATTAATCTGCACTGTGTTTTTCTGCAGCATTAGCAGCAATCCTTTGTCTGAATACAAATGAGGTTTTTTGCTGCAATCCAAATTCAGCTGTGGGTAAAGACTTAAGGAGGATATTTATGAGGCACCTACATGGCATAGTGAGTTCTGGTTTGAGTGTTTGCTTTTTTGTTGTTGTTGCTGTTTGGCTGGGTGTTTTCTATTTATTTTTTTTAATTTATTTTTTTAGTGACACTACTTTCTGCAGCATGCCAGGATAACAGGTGGGATATTTACATCTCCATTCTTACTTTCCTTTTTTAAAGCATTTGATATGGAGGCCTAAGGAGTGCATAGCTTATTTCCATTGAAAGAGAGTTTGGTCCATTGGCAAAATTTCAGGACAATAGCTGTTTGCAGATCCTACATGATTTCTGAAGACAAAAGGCCTTTATAAGCTAAAAGTAGCTCTTCAGTATCTGGGAAGCCTGCAAAAGGTGCTGCACAACTTCTGCACTTAGCTACTCTATAACAAGGATACTTGCAAGCTGGCCAGACTGAGCTGTGAAGAAGAGGGGTGGACACTTCTCCCTGGCCGAGGAACCCGACGCCAATCTTTGTCATGTTGTGTTTGCTTTATTTTCTCCTGAGCTGGGATAGGTGTATTCCTTTGCCCAACCACTTGCCTGTTGCCCTTACCAGAAGTTTTGTATTGGCTGAGGATTCTCACGGCTTATTTGTGCTTCTGGACAAAGCTTCATAGGAAGGAAAAGCAGGAAGAGTGGAGAAGAGTGCTGTGTGATGGCTGTCCATTCTATGATCTGATTCAAAAGGTGCTCCTTCCCCACAATTTTTATTTATTTTTAATTTAATATTTTCTTTTAAAGTATGTGCATTGGACAGGTGATGCACAATGCCCTTGATAACTTCATAGTGTTTTTGAAAATGCATGTTTGCTCTTCAAGCTTGTTTTGTGTCTTTGTCCTGGGCCCCATTTTATTGGCAATTTAAATCCATTAGAAAGAGAAACAACTCTCCACAGATCCTGTTGTGTACAACAGCTTCACATTTAAATCTGAAGTGTAATCATGCACAAACATTTACTTGACCAGTATTGCTAGTGGCGTTTGTGTTAAGTGAATAGTTTAAGGCTTAATGACCCCTTTGAAACCAAGTGCTTGCTTTCTGTCATGTATTGATGGTACTGTGTGAGACGGGCAATTGAATTTTTTTTCTTTTCAATGATTTTTACAAAACATTTCAACTGGCCTGGTTTGTTTGCTCCATTACCCACACTGGTTAAGATCAAACTGTTTGGACAGGGCCCATGCCATCCAAATCTAGCTGGTTCCTGTAGCATCCTCAGGATTTCTTCTCAAATTTGGTGAACGTTTGTTAATATGCTTTTGTGATCATTGTGGCGAGAAAGTGCCAATTGGATGAGAGGATTTATATGATGCAAAGGAAGATCCCTCAGGCCTGGGGTCCTACATGGCAATGAAAATTTTCACTGGTGAGCCCAGACACCAGTAAGTCTACTTGTGGTGAGGTCTGAGAAGTAAAGCTGGGGAGGCCCTGTCCCTAAGTGTGCTTAAAGAACATCCCCATGTTCTGCTCTCTCCACCTTTAAGCACACTGGACAAACATCCCCATGTTTATCCAGTGTGCTTAAAGGTGGAGAGAGCAGAAATTACAGAGTACCTGCTTGCTGAGTATCTGTGATGAACGAAAAAGCAGTGCACAGATTGTCTAAAATGCAATGGATTGAAAGAGTAAATGGTTTGAGGTTTGGTAATGGAACAAATTGCTGGAAGCTTTGGGATGAAGTACATAGAGATGCTCACTTTTTATGGCACTTAGCAGCAGTTTAACATAGAACAGGCTAGATGCTCCATGCTTTTTACATGGGATTGGCACTTTAATGCTTTTAGCCTCCTTCTCCTGCCAGAGAAAAGTCTGCATCACCGACTGGCACTGACTGAAGCCTTGGGTTGTCGAGTGAACATCCCCAGCTAAACATCAAGGAACCTGAACAAAATCAAGTGAACCTTTTGCACTTTGTTATTCATAGTTTCTCATCACATTATGAATTGGATAAATTTAATTTAAAAAGGCAGCTGGTAAAACCAAGAACATACTGAACTTGGCATCAGTCCTCTTGTGCAAGTCTGGGACTCATAAAAGACTTGGACGCAGGATGAAGCACCTTCAGTGAGAGCCCCTGGCTGCTACCCAGGACAGCTGCAGGGACACTGCAGCCTCCTCTGCCAAACCAGGGTGTTGCAATATGCAGCTTCTTCTGAGCACACAGAGGGTCTTTCCTGCTAGCAGCTTTCTTCCATGGGAAAATGTATTCCCAAAAATGAAGACTGAGCCTGGGATCAGCCTGGGGGGTCAGACAACATCTTCCAAAATGCCACCCTGCAGACCAGAGATTGAGTAAGCCTTTGGTTATATCTACTCTTTGGGACACTTCACAGCTGCAGCACATAGTGTTCCCCAAAGCTATGTATGTGTAACCAGGGGCAGGTGGGCACCTGGGGACAGAGCAAACCTCTCTTGGTGAATCCCTTGTGGTGTTAAGGGAAATCCTGCTTCCAGATCGAGCACAGTGCTTCCCACTGTGTTTCCAGGAGATCTTTTTGCCTCTTGCCAGTTGTTTGCATGCCTCTTCTTATGGAGGAGCACAGGGAAAGTTGAAGAAATCCTTGCCAAAGGCAAGGATTCTGGGCTTTTGGCAGGCCTGTGAGCAAGGAGGTTTCTGATATCCCAGTTCTGCCTTTGAAAATGCTGTTGTCACGTCATGTAGAAGGAGCTCTGCTTATGAAGGAATAACTTGCTTCCCTCTGTTTATGGAAATGTGCAGTGGGTCTCTAGTCTTGGGTGGTGGATTCTATGACCAGTAAACCTAGAATTTCTTTAAAAGTCTGAAATTAAAGTGTAACTTTTATTTGTCTACTTAAGCCGTGTGATTTGGCTGTTTGCAGTATTCTAGAGAGGCAGCAAAATTACTGTTGGCTTTCCCACAATAAATCTTTGACCTTCCCCACCATTTAAGCATTAGCAGATTCCCCGTGCTGTGTACGGGGGTGGAGAAAAGAGCCGTGGAGTTACACGCACATGCTGACACACACGCACATGTTTGTTAGTAGCTTCTAGC
Source organism: Lichenostomus cassidix (assembly GCF_008360975.1). Taxonomy (NCBI): domain Eukaryota; kingdom Metazoa; phylum Chordata; class Aves; order Passeriformes; family Meliphagidae; genus Lichenostomus; species Lichenostomus cassidix. The sequence continues at coordinate 51,444,232 of NC_139482.1, forward strand.
AAACACTTGGCCTGTGATCTCAAGGCAGTGTTTGGGGGTTTCTTTCCTGCTCTGCACAATACTGGATGTAAAACAGTTATGCTGCAAAATGATATTGTACAAATTAGGGCAAAACTGTTACTCCATACAATTTGCATCACGTTCAGCTCTCAAGCTCCCTGGGGGAGACTTGTAACATTTGTTGGTGGGCATTTGTGCAACCTCCCGTGCCCAGCCCAAGGGGATCTTGTGATACTTGGCTTCTTCCTTCCAGCCCTCGGTGTTCACGCACTGATCTGTCATCTGGCAACGGATGCAGAAGTTGAAACTTCATCTGTGCATGATGCTGATCATGGAGATGTAGCGTGAAATGGAGTTTTTCCCGTGTTATGTTTCCATGAGTTTCAGACTTCAGCAGCTTGTGAGCTTTATGTAAGCTGATGGATGCAAAAGGAGTGCTGAGCGCTGTAGGCATAGGGCAGGGAGAGGAGCAGAGAGGAGGATTTCAGGGCTGCACACATCTGTTACCTTCGTGCCATGCTCACAACAGAGCAGCGGGGGCTTTTTGACACTTTGGATTTTTTTCAGTTCAGTTGCTCAATCCCAGCTTTTGTTTTGTACATTACTGTAGTTTCACATTTTACTGCAAATTACTCACTCACTGTGCCAAAAATAGGAAGTTTGGAGAAAATACTGAGTAGGTTCAGGTGATTAGCTTGGAGGTGATTAGCTCCATAAGTTACACTCAGGTTCAGATGGAGCAGATGAACCTTGTGTGACGCATCAGAGCCAAGTGTGAAAATAATGAGTATGAGTTGCATCTATGGCAGATCCCAAGCCTCTCCCTTTGAGAATAAACCAGACAAAAGGGCATCTGTACATTTCTGATGGCTGAAGGATCTTATGAATTACAGAATATGTCTAAAACAGAGTCAAGCCATACCTTGTATTACAAGTCCAGAGAACTATTGCTGGTTACTGGGTTTTTCTAGGCTAAGATTTCATCCAGGATGGAAAATATGAGGCTCTCCTTAGCCTGCACGTTCTGCAATAACATTTTATCAGCAGGCAAACTCTCATTAAATACACCCCATCGGCTGTGCTCGTACTGCCAATTTTTGAGTGGAAACATTGTATTAACTTGGCTGTTCCCTGCAGGATATTACTCTTGGAAAATTATAACAAAGTGAACAATCCCCAAATCAGCATTTTTCATTTATAGCAGGCCATAATTTACAGTACGGTATGGATCTACGCCTGCCTGGAGAATTCCCTGTCTGCCACAGCAGGGAAGAGCGTGCATTTCTGTATTTGCCCGAGAAAGCATTTGTCTTACATGCACACAGTGGTTTGGATCCACATGGCCTCTATGTTTTGCTGTGTGTTACGTTTAATGACTCATTATCAACTGTCTAAATCCAGGCTGCACATCCGTTTTAGGACCACAGTTTATCTCCTGCATGGGAATAGCATGCACTTCCCAGGGACAAAAGTAAAGGACAGGGGTTTGCCCCTTGCCCCATCAGATCCCAGCCTGCTATAACTAACTTGACATGAAGAATTGACTAGGGAAAGGAAAAGAATAACTTCAAATACTGAATCAAAATCCAGCACTAATGTTTTTAAAGAGGAGTTTCAGGGCATTCAGCAGAGATGACTAGGCAAGCCACCTCCTTGCACTCTAGAAGTTTTTTGCTTGTAGCATCTATGATCACTTACTTCACTGGATAAAGCCAATGCAGTGGTTTAATTTAATTTTGGAAGCTTTAAGTAAGCAGTGCCCAGAATGTCAGTAAAAAGAGCAGAAAATTTTGCTGTTTCAGGAAAAAGAGAAGAAACCATTTTTCTTCCCCCTGTAAAGTTTTCTTTCTCAAAAGTTAAGCACTTCACTGAGCGTTCATAGGTTCTGACTAGTTGTTCTCTTTTGTTTGCGTAACAGTTTGTATCAGCAAGTGAAAACAGTTCAAGCTATTCACTTTGGCAGTTTCTTTTTGACAAATGCAAATACTAAATTGTAAGGAAAAGTCCTAAGTCCTGGGGGCAAACCAACCCCTAGTGTCCACAGAGGTGTGGTTGGTGGTGCATTTCTGCTAGTATTTACTTACATGTATCCATGGAAATATATGTCAATTATTATTTTCACACATCTGCTGTGCAGAAACCCTGATTCTTTAAAAACATTACCTGTGGGGTTTTTATCAGGCAGCCTTAGTCTAACTTGGTATCAGATATTTCCTGACAAGGGGAGCTATTCCAGTACTAGTACTTCTGAGACTGACAGCTTTAGATACTCAGCCTGTGGATATTGTTGTATGTTAAGAAATAAAATTCGCTCAGGAAAGTATAGAGCTTTTTCCATCCCAAACATGCTTTTTTTTTTTTTTTGTTCTTTCTTGCTGGATCATTTTGCAGAATCTGGATGGGAAAGTATGCTTCCCTTAATACCGTTAGAGCTGAGGAGAAGGGGGTAGGTATGGTTTGCACTGCTTTTGTTCATTCCCATCAACTCCAGTGTGGCCTCTCCCTTTCATATTCACTCTAACCTGACTTAATATTCCTCTTCAAAAGAGGGCAATTAAACAAAAGACCTGTGCTTTGTGCCAGCCAGCTTTGTGTCTTTGAAGCCAACCCTGAGACTCCATTCCCAGAGGATGAAAGGTAATTTCCAAGGAGAACTAAAATTTCTAGTGTGTAAACAAAGTAAGTGGATGGTTTCACAAAATGGCTGTATTTATTAATAATTGCATTAACTGCCTCTTATGGGTCTACACCTGTTGATTTTTGCATTATTGTTCTGGTAACCAGCTCAGTCTTTTCAACACCAGGGAGGTGTAGTGAGTGATGGCTGATGCTGTTTCTGCCCGGAGAACAGGATGAAAGTGAAGCTGCCAAATCTCTTTTTTCCACAAATTTTTTTAAGAAGGCAGCAGCAATAGTTATATCTGCCCTGCACCCTTGTAGGTGATGAAATTAAATGGAGTGATGTTTTGGGGAGACTGAAAAGTCACAGTATTTTAATTCCTGTCCTGAGATTTTTCTGTTGGAGTGAAAGGACCTCTTCCATGGTTTTGTGTTTAATTTATTTTTTCAAACGTTAAAATACATTCACCAGGTTCTCCTTTCCAAATTTGTTATTAAGAGTCAGCAGATTTGATGCCTTCGTGGGTGGGCTCATAAAAAACCTGATCTTGGTCCATGTTCTTTGCATAATGAAGAAGAAAAAGTAAAAACACCTCTGGGGGATCCTGGTAATTGAAACCTAATTCCCAGGTATTTAAGCATATTAATGTCTTTTAAAGACAAGGCCAGGAAATTATGAGAACATCCAAGGACTTAGTACATATTTGTGCAGGGGAAAAAAAATTCACAGCCTTTATCTTTTTTAAAAAATCCAGTCGTATTATTTTTTCTTGAAAATATAATGAGAACTGCTGTATTAAATAAGTGGGAGCAGCATATAAAATGTTGATTTGCAGCCTTACTGGTGACTCACTGAGGGGAAAGCAGATGCAACAGTTGCATCTCTGTTGAAATTCACTTAGAACTCCATGGAGAAGTAGAGAAGTAGAGATGTCTTTTTGTACCTCACAGGTAGAAGTGCAATGACCTGAATGGCCCATGCCAGAGCTCACTCACTCAAGCTCATAGGCTGTTCACAATTGCACTCTCCAAAGTTGTTCCTGCCTCTTAAAGATATGTGGGATTACTAAGTGAAGATAAGGTTGGTAGCGACCCTAGTGCAACCTGTTAGCCTGATTTGATCCTGCAGTGCAAACAGAGAGTGGAGAACTGAGGGAGGAGTCACTAAGGTGAAGGTAGGTCTTACAGCTTTTCAGCTGAAGGGTATCTTTACTTTTCACTTTCCAAAAGAGAAGGTATGTTGTTTTGGTTAGAGACCGAGTTAAAAATCTAGATCTTGGCTGTAATGAAATGTAAAAAAATTAAAAAAAAAAAAAAAAGAGAGAGAACAATTGTTTCCCTAAGACTAGTTTGAGAAAGTTGATTAATCAACTTTCAAACTTGCAGTGATACAAATGTGCAGTGATAAAAAACACTGCCGCCCCCCCAGAAGTTTAAAACAAGAAATTATTCTATAGGTTGGAGAACATTTAGAGCTGAACTGATATTGTGCAGTTGATGTTCTAGAGAGCCCATTTTTATATAAATTTCTGGGGAGTGGCAGCATGGGCGAAATTCTTGATCCTGTCATCATTGACTCATGGTTGCAGTGGATTTGCAACCTTTGTTTGGTAGAAGAGTCATTTGCTAGTCTCACTGATGCACAGGACTGTGCTTGCTAGCAGTTTGGGAAGAATGTAGGAATCCATGCATCCCATAAGTATAGGGTTGAACGTGCTTCACTTCTTCCAGGAGAGAAGCAGAAGGTTGCAACTGGAGAGGTACAGGACAATTCCAAATGTGTATTGGCAGCTTGGCCTTTATAGGGCTTCTCTCCTACCCTTGAAAATGAGAAAATTGCTCTGATTTTGAAGTTAATCGCTCCCCACTGTCCCACTGAGTTCTTGGGTCTCTCCCGATCTGCTGTGTGGAAGTTGGATACTTGCCAGCTGCACAGGCTGGTATGAGTCATTCCCACAGGGCTCTTGCTGAAGCATCAGATATGTCAAGGCTGTCCTAACCTGTTATTGGGCAGTCTCCAAGTTCTTATAGATAACGTGGTTGAATTCCATGCGTTCATCTTCGGGGAGAGATTTCTGGGTTCCTTCCCACATTTCAGATTGGTGCTTTCCTGCCTACAGTTAAATGTCCACAGCCAGTGCTGCAAGTCCATGGAATCCATTCTGTGGAAGGCACTCAGATGTGCATTGCTTACACCCTGGCGGGGGGAAGCAAAGATATGTGTTCTTCTCCTGTTGTCCCATCCCTCATTATTTGGGAGAGCGAGGTATTTTGGAAGGAAGGGTCTTTTAGGTGTTTGGATTTTAAAATGCTGCTCTGTGGGCAGTTGGTGTGGAATATGGGTTCCGTTAGACATATCTCATAGTAGCACTGCTTCTCTATCCGGGAGTTATCTTTAGGTTTTTCAGAATGTCTGCCCTGGGGTCACAGACTCCTTCTAAGACATTTTGTGAATAAAATTGCTGTAACCTATCTTTTATGAATGGGAGGCAGTGTAGTCAGGACAGAGACTTTAAGTTGTCTGTGATAGTTACTGGCTTTTCTTACTTTTCCCTGAAAAACCTGCATGTTGTACTGGAAGCATCTGTCCTCTTGTGCTGAGGTGGCAGATCTGATGGGTAGCTTGCTACCTGGCAAGATCGTTATGTGCAATTAGGACCTAGAGTGTTACTCAGAGGAATGCTGATTCCTCTTTTGTACAGGTAATTTATCATGTTTTGTACTACATCTGGGGTTTTTTTAAGGTGTGTTGCTCATTCATGTAATCCTGTTTTAGGATGATTTAGTCCCTTCCACGTGGTAGTGTGCTCTGTTTGCATTACCAAGCAAGCATGAACTTTCCGTAGATCAAAACTTTGGCTTAGACTTGGGGTGCTCTCTTGAGTCTCTGAACTTTTTAGTCTGAACTAAAAGCCAGGAAACAAAAAAGTTTTCATACTTTGTGGTGGAGGAACATTTTACTGGAGACATTTCAGCCCAGCTGGTCATTACTCATCCAAATTCAGTGGTTGCACTTAGCCCATGTGGGAGGGACATTGCTATCCGGTATTGTAGACAGGAAGTACAAATAAGGGATACTCCTTGGGAAAGAAATTTAGCTTATTTTCACTGTGAAACTGTGTGTGTGCACAGTGGCTCTGATACTAATGGAGAATGCAACTTTGACTGTTCACTTCTCGAGAATTTTTTAACAGTTTCTGTACTTAGTTTTAAAATAAAATGTTCCTGCAACAGATTCTGCTCCTGAAATATCTGCTCATTTTGCACACAGACACCTAATATCCTTTACCTGCATCCTTTACCATTCTACTTTACCTGCACATTGCTAAACCTTTGGGATGTTAAACTAATCTCAATTTGTTTAACATATATGTTTTCTTGAAGCAGTGAAAATAAATTAGTGTATTTCCAAGTCTCCTAAGAGATGGAAGGAGGGATGGAAGTTTAAGTAAGGGATTTTGAGGAGACTGAACAGGACCTTTTTATACTGAATCCATGAGGTACACAGCAAATGACTACAGGTAGAAATGATGGATTAATTAAAACTAAAATGGAAAAACTTATATATTATTTTTAAAAAAGGGAGAAAGAGTGTAAAAGCTATGATGAGCATGTAGAGCAGACACTTCTTTTAGTCTCAAGGAAGAGCTCAGTCTGATTAATGTCGATGGCTGGAGAGACTTTTCATCAGAGCTGTGCGTGCCAGGCCATGTCTGAGCAGGAATATTTTCTCTCAGTTAATAAACATTTGCTCTTTGCCCGGGGTGCTAAACAACCCTGTTGTTCTGTTCCGCCATGTGGAACACCTCTGCGAGCTTTACAAAGGAGACAAAAAAAAATTCAACTTGGCTGAGCAGAGCTCCTTGTGTTTATACTGAAAGCTGGAACATGTTCCCCCTCCTCTGCCTTGAACTTCTGGATTGGTGTAACTACTCCCTGCCCTCTCTGAAGAGCTTCATGTTGAGACAGTTTTCTGCAGCAGCCACTCTTGCCACCAAGGTTTCAGCTGTGGGATCACCTGTAGGAACAGCACGGGTGGGACCCAGCATTCCCTTTGGATGATCTGGTGGCAGAAGGACAAAGTGGTCAGAGTAAAGGGCAGTGTCCACAGCCTCCATGGAGAAGAGTCTCTCCGCAGAAGGAGCCCCTGGGCTCTCCTACCCCGTATTTATATTGCATGTGGTTGCATCCTGCAAGCACTGTCCTTGATGGAAGAGGTGTAAGCGAAGGGCTGAATGTAAACCGATGGGTCAGAATGACTTCATGTGTGGCCAGATCCACTCTGAAAAGTCAAAGGAGATTAGGGAAGCGGAAAGCTCTCTGTTTAAGGGTGAGCACATGCTTCTGAAGAGCACAATACGTGGGTGGTTGTGTAGTAGAAGAGCAGTGTGTGAGTCTGTGTGAAGCTTTGCATTAAAGCAGCCCCACTGACTAAAATCTATATACTCTTGTATTTTTTCTGTGGCACTTGGGAAGACTTCTGTTATTGAGAATGTGACCCTAAGACAGCTGATACCACATAATCAAAGTTTTTTTTAGCAGCACAGTGTTTTCACAAGGTATTTTCAATTGGAAAAAAAAGACAAGAAATGCTACAGGCCCATTACTAATGCACCGATGTTGGGGTTTTTTCCCCCTAATGCACTTACGCCTTGCATGCCTTTTAATTGCAACAGGCACTTTAACATCTGTTCTGGACTTGAATGTGTTCATATGCAGAGGATACAAATTGGTTTGATCCTAACTTTTCGTTCAGGAGGAAGGCTTGAAAAATCACTTACACAAAAAAAAGGTGGTAAAGTTAATGAACTTTATATATGGCACAGGCATAGCGTGGAGAGCTACTCATATGCTTCTAAAAAATTGTGAATCATGTCCACGTAGAGTAAATTGAATTGTAACTTCTGCCCTGTCCTCTGAACAGCAGAGGTTTAGCATTACTTTGTTACAGTGATTCATATTCAAAAGATCAGATAACAGCAGATATCACAGAATAGATAAAAACTGTTCACTTGAGGGTTCAACTCCAATACTATATTGTGACTATTAAGAGCTCCTTAGCTTTTGTTAGAATGAATAGCATCCTTTATCTAGGTATTTTTCATGCAAATGATAATATTAATAATAATGTACTCTGTGTTAAGAAAGAGGGTCTGATTTCACTTCTAATTGTAGGACAGCAATTATTCAAGAGTTATTCCAGAAAGTGTAAGAATGATGCAGTACAGCTTGGATTCTCATCACACTCCAAAGGCCCAATTCGCATCCCTGGCAAAGCTATCAAGCCCCAAATCAGAATTTCAATCAACCCTGTGTCCACTGCCGGATGTTGAAGGCCTAATTGGCTCTCTGCCTTTCTTTTGCAGAGTTTAACAGGAGCCATAAGGCTTTCAGAGCAGTATTGCCCTTCCCCACCTCATCAGCAACACTTTTATTGTGATTCACAGTTTGGATAAGATGCTTCCCAGAAGGGTTGAAGAACTGCATTCCCCAACCCACAGCCAGTTCTTGACCTCTCCGGGAGACTCAGTTGCTCAGGAATTGGGTAGAAAGCTTGGTGGGTTTTTCACTTTAGTTATTCACAGTGCATCTGGAAGCATTTGAAGGTTTTTCCTGGTTGTGCCCCAAGCTCTCTGGAGCAATGTGGCTGCAGAAAGCTCTTTCAGCCATCGGATGTAAAACAGTTTCACAGTGGGAGGAAGATTCCTTCTCCCTCCCACCTTCAAACCTCCCTTAGGAAGTTTGCTTTGGGAATTGTGTCACTGTATTTGGCCAAGAGAACCATATTTATTAAAAAAAAAAATCCTGAAAACGAGCTTTACTGAATTTTGTTGATATCTGATACTTCTTTTAGTTAATCTTTGTATTTTATTTAATCTTAATGAGACTTTCTTCTGAAACAAGATTGTGATTTATACTTTTGCCTTTGCTACATCCCTGGAGTTAAACATCACTCCAGTCCATGCCATAGGTTGAATGTTCAGCCATTAAGCAGAACTTAAGTTAATTGCTGTACTGATTAAACAGCAGTTGTCACGACTCTCCCAGGTAAGTTGCCTGGGAGATACTCTTGTACTGCAGCAATAAAACTATTTCAGAGAAAGTGAAGGTAAGTTGGTATGCACAGGTGTAATTAAATATAGTTATTATGGAACCTGAAACAAGACAACACTTGAATTTTTGATTTTACCAGAGTGTGTTTTTTCATAGTGGAACTTTTTCAGTATTTTCCCAAATACACATAAATTTTATTTCTACAAATCAGTTTTGCAAATAGGATGTTTTCTTGTTTGTTTGTTTAAAGGGAGATGAAATAGAACATGTAGCTGGATGCTCTTACGTGCAAATGTTTGAACTGAGCAAGCCCAGAAAGTGTTTGTTTGCAGTTGCACACATTCCTGAGCTAAAAATTCTGGCCTATGTTTCATAAATACCCCTTGAATCCCTCAGGATAAAGGATACTAGGTAAATAGAAGTAATTCTGTAAGTTCTCTGCAGCAAAGCAGAAATCATTATCTGCTAATCCTTGACAAGGGAATATACTTAAAAAAGCCCCAAACAATCCCTTTTAAATTTCTTTTCTTCTTTGGTCTATCATTATGACTAGAGGAAGCAAAACTGCAGCATATTTTTAAAGACAGTATTTGGAAACAGAATACTTTTCCAGTGTTCTGAGTTTCCGAAACAGAACCGTGTATTGTCAGAGGCTTTTGAGGCTGAAAGAGGCTCGGGTGACAGGCTCTGAAGTGGAAGAGCAAAAGATATGAATTCTAGCATTTTATTAGCAGGTCTGTTCCCTTGATCTTCTTCCTTTGAAACTGTCTACCTTGCTGTGGGATCCAAATTCTGCTGAATACCTCTGTGAATAGGAATGTTGCATCTCTTTGAGAGTTCCAGGCTGCCCAAGGCAATAACAAATCCCCACTGCTCTTACAGTTAGCAAAGGGGCATTCTTCAAACACACTGCCTTTGCTTTAAGCATGCAAGGAGTCCCACTGCAACTGAGCTGGAGCCTAAACGTGTGAAGGACGTTTAACTGCTCGAGGCATGGCCCTGTGTCCCTAATGAATTTCTTCCTGCCAAAGGGATTGAGAGGTGCACCCATGCATTCCCCTTTCAAAGCATCCACTAATGGCTTTAGCTTTCCTATGTTTGCTTTTTCATAAATACTACATAAATACCACGTATTGCAACAGTACTTTGTATCCTATGTCCCGTTTGACAGCTATGTCAAGTTTTACTTAGAATTTTTTAAAACCCTTGAACCCCTTACCACAGTGTTTACATGGATTCAAAGAGCAAGCAGGGGAAATCTGTAGATAAAATATCTATCAGGTGACCTGAAATACAACTGCATCCCCTTGTTTCAGAATTTATTTTAGTGGCAGGTTGATGGAATTATAAAAAATACAATGAAAGGTATTTTTAGTTCTTCCCTGCTGTCCTGGCTGGTTTCTTTTGCTGCTGATCCTACTGGAGCAGAGACAAGGTGGAGAGGCTTATGGTCCAGATGATCAGAAGGCTTTTGCAGTCCTGACACACGCTGAGCTTGATTTACTTGAATTCTGCACAGGTTAAAATAGGGATTTGAATGGTAATGGCTTTGAAGGAGAAAAGAAACACATGCATCCTTGGACATGAAGCCAGTACTGAATAAAATTGGCTTGGCCTGTTCTCCTGGAGTAGTTGCCAACCCAGTTTTAGCATGGTAGTGTATTCAATCAAAGGCCGTTTCCTTCTCTGAAATAATATAGTGGACATCAGACTATTATACAGCAGGGTGACTTGACAGCAGGAAATGGATGATCAAAGCAAAGATTTTGAAGAATGGTAGAACTTGATGGCAAATTTCAGAGAATTTCCTTTCACCCTCTAGCAGTTTCCAAGGAATGAACTTGAGCTAGTTGTCCATCCCAGACCATTGTCCAGTACAACAGTCTCTAATGTTTTAAACAAGATTTTGGATTTTAAAATGGAAGCTGAATCCAAACATGCAGGTTCTCATGTGAAGTTGTCCACCCAGTCTGGTAGCTGTAACCTTTATAGGATTGTGCTTTTCGTATTCTGCTGATTTGTAGAGCCTTTGAAACAATTTGTCCATTTTAAGATGTTTTACAGTAAACCCAGACACTGCTGAGTGGACTAGAGTGGCTATTAATCTGCAGTCCTTCAGCTGGTTGAATGTGATTCCTGCTGATTGCTGGTGCTGGCAAGTGCATCATCCTGACCCCTAGATGCTTCTCATAGCTGCCATAAATGGTTTTGTAAAGCAGCTCCTTCAAGTTATTGATATTCCCAGGAACTAGTTACAGTCTTCCTCTTGGCAGTCGTATTCAGATGGGCAGAAGACACTACTGTTGTTTCTGTGCTCTTTGCATTTTAGCATTCACTGGTTAAAGCTCCAGGAAACCATTCTTAAGATGATCATGGTGCCTTTTGAAGCTAAAGCCTCTTGGGTGAAAACCTCCAGATTCCACCCACTAAAAAAAATATCTCCAGGAGGGCTCTTACGCTGCTTGCTCCCTTCACATCTCTGCTAATTTTTGAATGATTGTTAAGCGCTCAGAGGAGTTGAGCAAATTGCCACCATTTAGTTTCCAGAATTCAGTAAATGCCTTGAAGAATCAGAAATGCTGATTCAGAGAGAATGACCTGTTTGACATCCAGGAACTTCCTCTGAATTGGAAGGAGACCCTGCGTTTTGCCTGGACAGATTTGGCAAACCACAGATCCATTCAGTTATTGGTGATAAAAGCTAAGGATGCAATTACTGTGGACTTTAGCAGCACCAAAGCATCTGTGCTAAAGCTGTATTCACTGAAAACTGAGCTTTAGTCATAAAATTAGCTTCCCTTTCAATAATAGAGAAATTGAGCATGTCATGGAAGTATTATCTGGTTATTTACTAACACTGTCCTGCCTGTAAATTCTTAAAGAACAGTTAGAAGTGCAAAACACAGCTGTTTCTTAAGGCTTTTCTGGAGATGCTTTGAATAACTTCATCTCACACTGATTTGAAGAAAGCAAGTGAGTGCATGGGTGTGACTTTTGGGATCAGGCCTTTGTAAATCAGCCATCTCCAGTGTATTAATGAGTATCAACTTTAAGGAAATAAGACATCTGTGACATCATCTTTATCTCTGTAACAACTTTTTTTCTTTAAGCATTTAATAAAGATGTAAGTAATATGACCCTAGAAGCCAGTGAAAAGCCTGAAGTGAGACTTGGACCTTTGTTTTGTTTTTCAAATGGATGTTACACAGTTTTTGTGTGCCTCTGCTTAGTGCCTGTTCTAAAAGCTTCCCTTTTTTCCTTTAAGCAGTCAAAGCACACAAACGCCTTGCTTATTCTATGGTCATGGCATTTATAGGTAACTGATGGATGTTTGTGTGGTGAAAATGGCAGTAAAATCTGACCTGCTGGACAAGATGTGCAGTGCAGTGGTGTGTTTTACCTGTTAATGGATGTACTTACGGACACCCAAAAGCCAGAACAAGGAGTGCATGAAGCATTCAGGCTCGGTGCACAGCATTCAGGCTGTGTCTGGAGGCATGATGCCCCTTGGTAAGAGGTGGGAAGCAAACACATTCAGCCATCAATGACAGAAAAGGCTTTTTTTGTAGAATGGCAGTAGAAGAATGCTATCGATGACTTGTGCAATCCAAACACATGACGTCGAGACAGCTGCAGGGTTTTTGTTATTGTGCTCTGTCCTGATTCCAATCTCCAGTACATGCCTGTTATGTTTGGTCACTGGAAGTGTTCCTGTGTGTACATGATCTCCATGTGACAAAAATTACTCTTCTCAGAGGCCGCAGATGATTTCCTTTGCTTTGGCAGAGGAGGCCTGCCTGACCTGCCTTCTAGTGTCCTCCAAAATGGCAAATGTCAGATAAACACCACTTGGAGAAGGCTTCACCATTTTTGCCAGTGTTTTGGGGATGTAGGTTTTCCGTGGTTTCCCTTGTCTCCCTAGGCTCTTTGGAGATAAGTCCTTGTTTCTCTGGAATGCATTCCCATAAACTGTCAAAAAAGGACAGTGGTCTGTGGTTATCAAGAGCTTTCAGTTCATGCTGTGGCTGATCAGTTAATTACTATGACAGCAACCCTTGAACTTGCTCTAGACATTTCAACACTGACAATATCTGCTAAGTTCATCAGAACAAAATAATTAGTGTTAAGTGAATAAGGACTAATTTATTACTGCAAGAATATGTTTGAGGCATTGGTATCCTCTAGACTCAAAGCTCTCCTTCCTTACAGACAGACATGAGGTTGGTTTTTCACAGTTGTATCCCTGGATCAGTAAATCCATTTCATTGATCCACCTCAGGATTTATCAGAATGAGAGTTTATCAGAATGTTTACCTGAGTAGGAAATGATCTCCTGATGGTAACAAGTATGACAGAAATATGGCATTCACACACAAATAAGTGGTTTCCAAACCAGAGCAGCAGAGGAATGCAGGTCAGGATCAGGGTGTCATCATGTTGTGACATCGTGTTGTAGTGGAACAAATGTAGCTCGACTCTTGACATTAGGTGCTTGGGCATGGACCAGTGGTTGGCGATATAGAAGGAACAGTATCAAGTCATCTTACATAATGCTATGATATCATCAGTGGCATCCCTTCTTGCTCTTAACCTTGTGGTTCAGTCCATAGCTGAGTTAAATGACGTTTGCAGTCAGTAGGGACAGTGATTATCATGTTTAATCTTACTCCAAAGGAGCAAAAGCAAGCCTTTCCCTCAGTCTCTCTTTTGACCCTGATGACTTATTTTGATCACTATTTGACTTTCTGAAAAGCATGTTTTTCACAGAATCACAGATTATTCTGTGTTGGATGCAGCCATAAGGATCACCAAGTTCAACTGTTCGGTGAATGGCCCATACAGGGATAAAATCCACAACCTTGGCGTTAGTAGCACCGTTCTCTAACCAACTAAGCTAGTGTCAGAGTTTTTAAGAAAAGGCTTTTGTTTGTAAGAGGGGAAAGGTATGTACCCAAAGTCGTGTCAGGTGAGGGTGGGCAGATTTTGAAACCATTAAGTGTGACCCAATCAGATGTGCTGATGAAAACCTCTGTATATCTGAAATAAGACACTGACCAGTGCAGTGTGGACTGGGTGGTTTTCTCACCGACTTAAGCAAAATGCAATACTCTTGCACTTTTCCAATAATTCCAATAATTCCAAGAATGGACCTGGAAAAAGATGTGTAAGAGGAGGCCTGTGAGGGGAGAAAACACGTTAGTCAGGGAACTTATCCTGAACCACAGTACTGTAAGGAACTAGTCACATTGACTTCCTTTTATGATTTATGCACTGTTTTGTCCATCAAGATACCTATTCCTTCCTCTCCTGGCCTCTGTAGTTGTCCTTCCTTCTAATATGTGCTTTTTTCTCTTGGGATCATTAGCTAAAGTATCATATATAAAGATATTTTTGTCTTGATTAAATGCACTATTAAATCTCCAGACATCTTGCAGTGAAAGTGTTTTCTGTAATTACTTGTCTTGAAGGCTCACTGAGGAATGAAGAACATAGGGAAACACTTGGAAATGCAATCACGTGGCAAAGTATTTCTTTTGATAATCTTCATCTTTTAAAGTACTGTCACATTAACACATGTGCAGGTCCATGCTAAATACAATGGACAGTGTTTCAGCACTGTTGTAACAAGATACAGATCTCAGCCCTAATGCATTGATGTGTTTTCTCCTTGCCAACAAGATAAATACAAGCAATTTTTGTTCTAAAGCTACTGAGTGAATAGTGCTGTCTAACTGTAAATTGCTTTAAGGGGGAATCAATACAATGCATCCACTTCTAATAGCCCATTTGCCAATGTTTTTTTTTAAATCTGTGTATAAGGTTTGGCATGGATGATCATTGCTCATTTTAGTTCACAATATATTGTGTATAACTAATGGTACAATTCAAGGGCACAGTGAGAAGGTCATGAGGTTTTAAAAGAAAATGGCAACTGAGCACGGCAAAGGAAAGTTTATTGTTTTACAGTGTTTTGTAGTTAATCTTAATAAAGATTTGCTCTTTATAACATAGCCTTTCTTTTATTGAGTTGTTATGTAGTGGCTTTTACCTCTTAGGATCCCTAGAGCACCTTCTTTCATAACTGAAGTTTAGAGGAAAATGAGTTACTTGTTAATGCCGCTTCCTCCTTGGCAACTGCAGATTTTTCCCACTCCTCCATTTCAGTGTACCCCATTATTACATGCATTTCCATGGCAAATACAACATGTCAAAAATTTCTCAGACTGGATTTTTTGTCTTTATTTTATAACTAGCTGCATCCAATGATTGTTCCCAGAAAGTACCCCGAGAGTATTATAATTTCATCTCTATAAATTTTGTGATCACATAGAAGTCTCACTGGACCAAGCTACTATTGTTTTTTGTTTTGTAGGACTCACCATTGACTTTGATATGAAAATTGAAAAGCAAGAATTTCTACTTAGAAATTGATTGCCTGTATAGCAAAATGATTTGTTTCTAACTGCAGGGCTGAGAGGGAATGCTCTGGAGGCATTTTTCTGCAGGGTGGACAGTGTTTGGCTGTTCTCAATTTACACATGCTTGAATTTTGTGTTTCCAAAAATATAGTTTCCATCTACATTCACTAAAGTTTTTGTAATATCTGGGGGGTTTTGGAATCTACTGAAAAGGCATCTGATTTGTGGGGTTTTTTTCCTGTTCTATTTTTTTATGAGGTCTCTTGTTTTCTCAGAAAAAAAATTTGCAATGGGATTTGTGTTTGTGTCCCGAAGCAGATGGATGCAGTAAGATAGGAACAGCTTTCCCAAGGAGCTGGTGCCGAGTTGTTTTGAGCACATCTCCGTGTCTCACACTCAGACAAGAAGGGCCACAGATCTCTAGGGGGGTGTGTATTTGCACCTCGGCCTCTCACAAAGTATGAGGGTATATCCCACGGTGGTCAGCATGGATAAAGGAGTGCAGACCTTACACCTTTCCTCCTTTCTGCCTGATCCTTGCCTTTACTTGTGGTTGTGTTTGTGAGAACTGTGCTTCAGAACAGATGTGATGGTCTTGACCAATTTCACCAGTGCATTTGAAACAAACAGATTTTTCCTACAGCATCTGTGCTGCGCACGTGTTTTGTATTTTATTCCTGCTTTCTTTCAAATGTTTTTATTATGAACTTGGTGATGAAAGCTCCCTTTTTTTTGAGCCCATTTTCAGAGCTGGGTACCTTTCATAAAGTATCCTAGGACAATAAATCACTTGGTGCTTTATAATTGTAACCCCAAACCAGAGCACCAAGGTAATGTGGAGGGCTGGTTACCTTAGTCCCAAGGTATGTAGGAGAAATATAAATGACAACTTTTTTTCATTTTAGGGAAGAGGCTACTATAAATAAGTTGTGAAAAAGACTTGCAAGGCCACAACCTTCAAAATCTGTATTAGAAGCACTGAAATGCAAATAGCACAGAAGGATTATTTTGCCCACACAGAAGGTTTCAGTCAATAGGCACACAGCTGTTAAGAAGTGATATTGTCAGTCTTCAATTCTGAAAGCTTGTACCCAAAGCTGACTGGTGTAAAAGTAGATTTTAAGATGGGTTCCTGTGAAGAAATGCTTTTTCTTTGCTAGAATAAGGAATATGGCCACCTCAGTCAGGCAGGGACTCTAGTGAGTTCAATACCACTCCTTAGAGGAGACCTGGTAGCATTTAGAACATTGTGTTGCAGAGTTGGTGAAAGATTGCTACCATTTTCATGTTCAATAATGTTTAATCTGAAGAGGTTTCCAAATAATTATCTGGAGAGACTTTTTCTAAAATACAGTATCTTTGGTCTGTGACTTTCTCACAATGTTGCCAGTGCTCCATGGTTACCATCAAAATTCATGTCATGAGTAGCAATGGGAAAGTCCTCTTGCTGCTTGCAGCCGTGCTAGAACTGGTTTTCACAATGTGCGCTCTTTCTTCAGTGCTTATCTTGGATTATACTTGTTTTATTCTCCGTTCTGCTGTCAGTTCACTCTGATCCTACAGGTCTCTGCAAATGGTGATTGCTTGTCATGTGGTACTCTTATGGTCTTTTGAGTGGTGCCTCCTTCTTCTCTGTTTCGGAACACTGCATTGAGATAACGTTGGATTGCTAAGTCTTGTGGGAACTTTGTTATTAAACTGTGCCACATAGTCTCCCTTCAGGGGCTGAATGAAAAAAAAAAACCCAGATGGGGTCAATTTACAGATGAAGAAAAAAAACTTGAGGAGTAAGTGAACAGGAAATAACCACTGTGCTTGTATTAGCTTTTGCTCATTTCTGATTCTTTTCCCTTCATAATTACTCCCCTGTGATGTCAAGTGTCCTTGGAATAATTTGGGTTTGGGGCTTTATTTCTCCCAGCCATATCCTCCCTGTTAATTCCTAACTTTTGAGTCACTGTACGTGAGGCTGTCTACATAGCCCATGCCACTTCCCCTTGCAGAGGGGTAGAAGAGGCATTTTGGAAAGTCCTTGTAAAAGATAAGGGAGATGGTGTGCAAGAGGATGGAGCAGCTATTATATAAAAAACTCCTGAGATTCACTTCCATTCTTAAGCACTTGCTGAGGCTGGGTCACCAGCTGTCACTGCAACATTGCTGCCTCTGGGGACCTGAGCCTCATAACCAGCACTGTCAGCTGGAGTGCCAGAAAATAAATACGGGTTAAAAAAAAACCAAAAAAAAACAAACTCATACATAAAGTCATACATTAAAAGAACAGGGAGAAATCACAGGCTGGAAACTCTTTCCTCTAGTAACCATCTTGATAGTTTTCTCCATAACAATGCTCTCTCCCTATTATGTTTTAACTTCTGGTCTATAGTTTGCTTCCTGCCAACATCTGCCAGCAGGCATACTTGTGTTGGAAAACAGAGATAAACCAACCAGTGTAGGATTAACTCCATGTTTCTTTTAGCATTTTCTGCTCAAGAAGAACCTCACAGTGCCCGAAAACATCTGAAGTTCATACTAAAGCTCATGTAATAGCTTGAAGATTTTACTACTAAATTTCATTGGGGCTTAAATATTTTCAAGTAATCTCTGACTTTTTAAGCCTAAAATTCCAAATGAGAAAAAAGTAATTTTTATGTTATCTCAAATGGTTTTGCAGTGATGGTTTGCAGGTGAGGAAGGCCACCAGATTTCTTAAATAGAGTGCTACTAAAGGAACTTTGTTTGGTGGTCTAAGGTAAATTGATGAAACTCTTCAGGCCTATATTTCAGAAATACAAGGAAAAAAGAAGTGGAGTTTTTATTATAATTTATTGTAACTGTAGAGACATCTGGTGTAATAACAGCAGATCTTTTCATAAAATAGAAGGTGTCCCCAAACACACAAGCATGTAAGTGCATTTTCAATTTCCAACAAAGACAGACCTAGACTAAATACCTGGTTCTAGCTCTCCAGTTTAGGCTCATCACAGATTCAGTTACGTAAAATTATAGTCGTAGGAAGTAAAAATCTTAGCTCTAGCTCTTGTCCACGTGCTGCTTCACTTCTTCATCAGTGAGTCTGCAGTTGCGATTTGAAGACCACTGGGTTTGGGGGATGGAGGGATTTCTCTCAAACCAAGTCTGCAAACTCTTCTCTGTTCTTCTTTGTATCTGCAGTAATCCACTTTTTAAAAACATGTACTTTCACTTATTTGAGTCTAAATATCCTTTTTTAAAGATCCCTCAAAGAAATGCCTGAGAATGTTTGAGAAAGGAGGGGAGGGGGGAAATCTACTTGATATTTGTGTTATGCCTTAGCTTTGAGACCAAGTAGTAGGCAGATTATTAAGTATGGCTTTATTAGTTAAATAGAATTGTTAAGAGTGAGTTAAACTGAAGAGGAAAATGTGGATTACCTTTCTGCACCAGCTGAAATAGGGGGCTCTCAAGTGCCTACAGCAAAGTTTCTCTTCCTTAGCAAGACATTTTGCTTGCTGGTTAATTATTTGAGAGCACTTTAGACGAGGAAACACACTGGAATGGTGGAGTCGGAGGTCTAAAACACTGAAAATGGATTAGGGACCTGGAGCCCTGGCTGGAGCACCAGGCAAGTGGCTCCTCTGGCACAGGGACATGCCATGCTGGTCGCACCCAGCTCCACAATGAAAGGGTCATGGCACCTGCAAAATGTCCTGTGACTAATACACACCCAGCTCCAGAAGAGGCATGGTAGGTGGCATGTCCTGGCAATGACAGGGAGGACTTTTGTCAGGGCATCTGCTTTTAGCTGCATGCAAGCCCTCAGCCTCAGGCTCTCTTCAGGGAGAAGCTTCGAGCTCTTCTTAAGCCTTTTGGCAGACTGGGGAAGTTGTTTCTTGTGGGAGGCTTTTGTGAGGCATGACTGGAAGGACTGAGGTGAGGGTACAGTCTTAAACAGTGGCCAAATCTGATGGGCATTTTGATGTATATTGTGTGGACACCTCTCCCCAGCTTGCTATCTTTTCACAGTGAGGTAAATCACACTTCATTGTCCCTTGCCCTCCAGTCTTAAGACTTTTATTAAAAAAATTTAAAAAAAAAAAAGGTAAGAAAAGCTGAATTACATAGTTCAATAGCAGTTGGCTTGGTGCCTGATGAGATGCTAGGTGTTCTGCAGCTGTCATGAAGGTGGTGTGAAGACATGGAGTCAAAAATAAATGTCACATCACCTGCCCCCAGGTAACCCAACAGAAGTGCTGTCATGTGCTTCTGGCTGACCTGAACCCCTCATGTCCTTCTGTGGGACTCCTATCATGGAGCCACAGCTTTCCAGTCCTGTTGTTCAAACCAAAGAGGGAGGTGGGGGGGTGTCAGCACAACCCACCATGGCTCCAGCAGCAATGTCTCAAGGGGTAGTGTTACCAAGAGCTCATTTTTCCTTGCCAAACATCAGGCTTTGGCATCTCTTCTTTTTTAATGTATTAAGGATAGGTATGCTGTGGCTCTGGAATGAAAGAGAAGCTGCTGGAAGACTCTGCCTGGTTCCTGAGCTGCAAGCCAGTGAAATTTTGTGGCAAGTCAGTTCTTGAGTGAAGGCAAAATAGCAAGACTTGGGTGGGGTTCGCCTCTGCCTTTAGAAGTAATCGGAGTTGTCTGTGAAGGACCAAAGCGATTTTTGGTTCTTTGATGTAAGAACCAGCAGTTCTTGACAGTCTCGAGTCTTTCTGTGGAAAATAAATTCAGCACTGGCACTGTTCGAATAAATAAAGAAAGTAACCTAAGTTAGAGTTTGTTTCAGAGGTTGTTACACACTTTTGTGAAGTGTCTCAATCTGGTAAAATAAACATTGCCAGCGCCAACATGAAGGCGGGAAAAGAGGAGCTGCTTGCCCCTCTGCTTCCTGCTGGTGTCCTTGCCTCCTGTCTTGAAAAACTGTCCTTCAGCCATTGTTCCCTGCTGTAAATGTGCCTGTGATGCGCTGGTGGGTGCTGTGGCTTTCCAGTGTGCACGGTCATATAGCTGTCATCTCAGGTGAGCCCTCTTCATTGTTCCGTCCAGTATTTTGCCTGCACTGACCTGGACTTCCAAACAAGGGTAGAAACCTGTCTCTGCGATCTGAATGATCAATACAAAGTTGCTATCTTCATCTGTGAATTGGAGAAGAAGAAGCAAGTCTTGCCTGAATATGGATCATCAGAAATGAAAAAACTGACAAGGTAAAGCAGAGCTCCTTATGCCCATGTGATAATCTACATATAATTTTGGCTCAATAAATAAGCTACGGGCGCTGAAGCTGCTGGGAATTAAAACCAAGGTGGCTTGCTGAGGATAGGAAAGAAATGTGAGCCAAGTGTCAGTGTTTGGGTCTAGGTCCATCAGCCCCTGCTGGCATACCTAGGGCCAGGACAAGCATGGGGAGGGAATGGGAGGATGCTCCGTTTCCTGGGTAGTTTGCTAAATGAGGGCAGGTCTGTGGGTCCCTGCCACAGAGCGGTGAAAGTCTGAAACAGTAACTGTCCACCTGAAGGCATGTTTCCCTCTATTTTTTAGAGAATTTCTAATGAGAAAAGAAGGTAAGTTAAAACCCATGGATAGCTATTAACCTCAGTTCTCACTTGATGACATATTATCCATCTTCAGTACAGCCTAATGGTATGAAAAGCAAAGATAAATGAAGAAGAGAATTAAAGAGATGAAGAGGAGACCTGCAGTAATAATTTCTTGTCCCCAGTTTGTGAGCTGAGAAGGCAGTAGTAGTAGGGGCAGGGTAGATATCCATCTTGCTCGTAGGCAAGAGCCACTTCTCCTTTTAAGGCCTCTGTTGTATGTGAGGTGCTTTAATGAACAGTGGGAGTTTTCTACTGGAAAAAACAAAAAAAGAGCTAAGGTCATTCGTACAGTTAAAAAGTAATATTTTTTCTGCTTTACTTAAGGAAAGTTCAGACCAAGCCTTCAGTGTTCATTTAACTGATTATTTCCATATGGACTGACTTTTTGTGCTCAAGTCATGTTAATGCAGTTGAAACCCAAGCAGGTCCTAATTCTTGTACTTACCACTGCAGAAAATGTGCCTTTTTGCATGCACACTAGTTGCATTTTACTCCAGCTTTATAGTGTTCTTTAATTGTGCTTAAGAGCAAGTTACTGAAACCACTGCTGGGCTGTTGGAGTGGAGTAGGGTCAGTACAAAACAGGAGCCTTTCCAGCACCCCAGAAGAAATTCTCTGCATATTGTTGATTGTTTAAAATTTCCCTTTCTTCTGTATTTAGGATGCTAATGAAATTTAAACTAAACTAGGAAATTAGCAGAAATATTTACAGTGTAGCTAAAATAATTTTTGGTGTTAACACAAAAATAAACATTCCCAAGAAAGGATTGGAAAGCAGGATTATATTATAAAAAGAAATAGCCAGCACATTCTTTTTTTCCCATCTTCCAATCTGTCACTTATGTTTGTCTCTCCCAAATGCCATGGACTCTTTGCATGTTTATCTAGTTTGAATAAAACATACAGCTCTGCATCTTTTTTAATATTGGGTCAGAGAGCATAACTGGCTCAATCTGTAAAGCAGAAATGAAAAATATAAATATTTTAAAAAATGAGCAGCTGCTATATTTTCACTTCTTTCTGCGTATTCTATTCTTGAAGGTACTGGGAAGAGAGATTGGGCTGGAGGGGAAGGAGGGCAGAGAGATGGTATGTAAAGAAAGGCTGAGAAAATGCATTAAAATGACACATCTTGAGAGAATCTGTTTGAACGGTGGAGATTTACAAAGTTTTGTCCTACTCCATGGCAACTTGAGTACACAGATCAAACATGTCATAGGAGTAACATGGGGCAGGTGAGCCTTGTGCCAGAAAATTCCAGAGGGAGCAATGTGAGGGGGCGGGTGACGCTGGAAGGCTGGGGAGACCTCTGCGTGCTGCACGTGAGCAGCAGGCCTGGCCGAGAAGGGAGGAGGATTAGGTGCCCATCGTGGGCTGCCATTAGCCACAGCTGGAGATTTCACTTCTCTTTCAGGAGAGCAGACAGGTACTTATTCTTTCGGTTTTTGTTAGATAAAACCTTTACTTACAAGTCCTCTAACACTTGTTTAAGGAAAAATACACATTTCTTTGTTTTGCTTTGCTTTAGAGGTGAGGCTTGTTCCTCACTTTCCTATGGTCTGCCGTGTATAACCAGAACACTTTACTCCATGTTGACTTGCTGCTTGTTTTCCAACATCCTCTAAATACTTGCATTTCAATTATGGGGCATCTTTTAATTTACTTTTGATTATGTGTCTTGACTAGTTTATGCTGTGATAGCACTGGACATCCCAACCACTGACATAGTCTCTATTATACAGAAAACTAAAACTGAGGCATTGGCCTAAATTTGGTGCTTTGAGAGCTCTTTGTGCAACACCAGAAACCTTGTATCATTTCTAATACATCTTGATTGACAGGGTCTCCTTTGAATGGAAATTACAATGTGATACCATGCTGAGACACCACAGATTTCTCATGGCAGCTTAACGCATTCCCGGCTCAGCATAATTCTTAAGTCTGTACCACTCAATATATGCCATTATCTTAGCTCAGTGGGTCTATCTGAATTGACAGATTAATGACAAATTGTCTTGTTTTGTTCAATTTCATAGTAGAGTATAGGAATTAAAAAAAAAAGAGATGAGCCGACTTCTTAAAATGAGGAGAGTAGGGATGAGACGTGCTTTGTTCCAGCATGGCTCATAGTTCCTACAACAAGTGAAAGAGTTGTGTTTAATTTTCAAGTCAGCTTCCCAGGGTGAATGTTGGAACTGTATTCACCTCCCTGCTTTTTTTCCTCTGGCCTATCACACATTGTTCAGATTAACTTGGTTTGAAATGACACAGTAGCTGGGTCTGCCATGTTTTATGTGACCATTTGGTGGCTGCCTATAAAATATCTGAGCTCCAGTGAGCTGGAATGGAAGGACATCATAAACAGAAGCATGGGTTCTCTCTATACCATCCAGCAAGGAGGGGAGAGGGGATCAATATGGGAAAGCTACAGGACAGAAGGAGATCTCCTCCTCCTATTACTTCAACTTTTGATGATATTCCTGAAAAACAGGCGCTTTTAACATATTCTGCTTATTTTCCTTGCTGTGTTTGTGTGCATCTCTGTTCTTTACCAAAACATGTTTGAAAATGAGTAACTGATTATGAAGTCCTTTCAAAACTTTTCATTAGGTACTATCAAATACCTGACCTTAGCTAAATTCCAAGGGGAAAAATACCTGAAGCAGAATTACTGCTTAAAATATTAAGTAATTAATACAAACTCACTATTTCTCCTAAGAGAAGGCAGAGTACGAGTAAGGTGGGCCCCCTGAGGACATCACAATTATTTCACAAACTTCTTCAGCCACTTCATCTGGGCCGTGCTAGCACTATTAGAGAGAATACTTGCCCACTTAGGGATGGTCAGTTCAAGTGGAATTTGTCTTTATTTGTTCATTTGGTTATGTGAGTGTCTTTTGTTTCTTCTTGAAAGCATTGTGTGTTCAAACAAAGTATGAGATAGAGCAAAAGATGGTTCCATCCTTCTCTGGTAAAACTGAGGTTTTTGGTTTCTGAGAAAAACAGCATTTTTGAAACTCCAGAGACTAAGGCAGTTTTTAGGCAGTGAGCAGTGAGCAGGTGGTGAATGTTAAATAAAGACATCAAGGAGGGAGCCTGTGGTTAAAGAAGGATGGGGTGAGGCTGGAACACTTCTGCCAGGTTCTGAAAGTGGGCTATCATTGTTTAGTCTATGCTGTATCCAAGAGGCTGGATCATTCTTGTGTGACAGACCAGCTGCTAAACTCCTTCAAGTCACAAAGTTAGCAACATAAGTCCAGAATATTAAGGTTTTGTAAGAGCATGGCCTTATTTATGTAAGTTTTTGTACTCTTCTACACATTTAAAACAAAGTTCTTTTGGGCAATGGATCAACAGAGTGTTTGCTGTTGCTTTCCAAGCAGGTTTGCTTCCCATGAATGAGTGGCTTCATCATTTTATATTTTGCTTCTGAGCAGTTAATTTTTAGCTAATTGAACTTAAGTGGAGGCAAAAAAGCATCAGAAATCAATACAGCTTCAAGAATGAGGCACTTCCCTTATCTACATGTTTCATTGGAAAAGGTTTGCTTTTTTGTTTTCCCTAAGACCTTTCTCAGTAGTTTATCTATTCAAGACAGGCCTTTGTATTTTTAGTCTAAGGTGGCATCTTTTGAACTCTTGTGAGCTTTGCTTAGTTTTTCTGAGATTTATGGTGTCTTGAATAGTATAAATAATAAGAGCATTTCAAAAGAATTGGTTATTTGATCCCCTTTATTTAATACTTGACCAGAGAGGACACGTTTCTTTGTCTGCTGCTTCCTGGTTTGGGGAATGAATGAGTTGAGGAGACAGCACACACGAGCTCATCGCCATGAGAAAACCCTCTAAGCTGGTCCCTACTGCTGGTTCCACCACTTGAAATTGAAGCTGGGATGGGCTGATTCCTGAGGCTGAAAACTTCAATGTGACTCAGGTTTGGGAGGAAAGTGAGAAGCGTGGAGCTGAT
Organism: Lichenostomus cassidix; assembly: GCF_008360975.1. Lineage (NCBI taxonomy): Eukaryota > Metazoa > Chordata > Aves > Passeriformes > Meliphagidae > Lichenostomus > Lichenostomus cassidix. The sequence continues at coordinate 51,468,872 of NC_139482.1, forward strand.
TGACTCAGTGGGGCTGCCAGTATCAGTGCAGTGGACAGAGATACCCATCAGCTGCTCCATGGCCTGGTATGACTGAGTGAGAACACTGGAGGGTGATGGAAGCAGATGTGATCCATCGTTATTTGTGTCCTTCACAGACTCATAGGAGGTCTGGGGTTGGAAGGGATCTTGAAGAGAATCTAGTTCCAATTGCCCTGCCATGGGCAGGGATACCTTCCACTTGCATAAAGTCACATCCAGCCTGGCCTTAAACTCTTCCGGGGATGAGGCATAGGAACTGCAGTTGTTGCTAAAAGCTGTTCATGAGACTGTGGATGTATAGAATAGCTTTGAATTGTGCTCTGTGCTCTCCACACTGTATTGTTGTCCTGCATTACATTGTGCTACCACAACCCGTCCTTCTTGCACTTCCTTCAGTGAAGGCAGAAAACTTTCAAGCTTTTATTGCCAGTACTTGCAACAGAAGATGGCAAGCAAAGACGTTTGCATGTATACTTAAGTCTGTTTTCTGGAGCATGGTTTTTGAGGGTAAACATTTGTTTGCTGGTTAGTACTGGTCAAAGCCAAATAGAAGATCCTGTATGTGCTTGCAAAAAAGTACATATTTTATTCGATTTTCAGCAGCATCAGCTCATGACAATTGACATTTTCTTCAAAGCCCAGTATCCTGGAAGCAAGTGATTAAATTACAATAATTTTTTTTTTTTAAAAAAAAGAAAACCAACCTCACAAACGCAAACAAGCCCACCCAAAATCCTGGGTTTCGTCTTCCTGCTTGTAGAGAATGTTATGAAATAAGACATCAGTGCTTCGTAGGGTTTAAAATGTAAATAAATACAGCTCTCTCCACATTTGTTACCATACATTTATTTTTATGAAATTCCTTTTTGGAGACCTTTTGTTTACTTTGGAACTTCTGAAAAGATCCATGTGATTGTAGTAAATTATTCAAACGTGGGGGTTTTCTTCTGATTAGGCCTAACATGTGTTAATAACACATGTATTAATAATTCCAAAATGCTTCTTAATCTATGTAATAGCTGCAGGTTTCTTCTTAATAGGTTTGAAATTTTCCCATTTGAAATTAGATTTATTTAATTATAGTTGGATTAGGCACAGAAGTGTACGCTGTGGAGCAGCCTCGAAGGCAAGATTTTTGTCATGCTTGGTGGTGGTATCAAGCAGGATGGTGAACCAAGCCCTAGCACAATCTCCAGAACTGGTTATTTCAACATTATAGGGTGTGCAAGCACCTCTGTAGCCTCACTTTTGTGCTGTGTTACCAGGCTCCCGATTTCTCCCAGGTTGCTTGTGGTTTGGTGTTCTTATTAGCTCTGAATATAAGCTGATTCCCTGTATGCTCAGAAGGAGGTAAGCTCACTGAAACTGAGATGGCTGGGAAGGGGGATTGTTGCTGAGGGAATACAACGTGGTGTCGGACTTTTTCCCCCCTTTTTTTGGCTGCCTCCAGCACCGCATAGATGAGAGCAGGGCTTGGCAGCTGTTCACGGCTAATGTGCCAGACTGTATTTTCCTTTCCCAAATTAAGCATGCTGGTACAGTGTCTGTGAGAGGTAGTGGTTCCTGGCTCCTAGCTTTTGCCGAGTTTGGAAATCACTGAAGGGCAGGAGCTACTGTGTGCCAGTGAAAACTGGCTTTGTACCTCAGCATGCCAGCTTGGTTTAGAGAATCCTGGAAATGATGGAGAGCCCTGTGTGAAGGCTCATTTTTAAGATGTTTTACTTTGCCCGTGCTGAGCCTTTTCCTCCTCTGTTTCCAGTGATATTTCAATAATAATCTCTATATTTGCTCCCTTAATGGTGGTGTACTTTCTTCCTGCCCAGATTCTTGCCTCTGAAATGAGGGTGCAGACATGATGTTATCTGTCTCTCAACCCACCACACTGGCTAGTCAGTGAGTGAGAACCACAGCTTCTGTCAGGTCTGACAGCAGGCTGGCCTGCATTTTGCAGGGTGCTGAAGAGATGATTTATTCCCAGCTGTTTCCAAGTGCAGGTCCTGCATCTTTCCAATTCTTATGTGCTTATACTTTGTAGCCTTTTAAAAACTTGTAGCCTCCAAAAACCCTTTTCTGCAGCTGAGATGCAATCTTCAGAAGTATTCTTCAGACTGCTGGGGCTTCATCTATGTGTCTTCCCTTCCTGTCCCTGTGGATTGGTATATGCAGGCTGTCATGGAAAATCCTTGCTGAACCTGGGGTAGCAACACGGCAACTATTGCAGCAAGTATTGCTCCTGGGATTGCTGGGGGCTTACAGATAAACAGCAGTGTTGGTATCTTAATCCCAGTCATCAGCCCAAACCTTTAATTACTTTGACTCTGAGGTATGTCCCTTCACTTCTCCTATCCCTGTTAAATGCATGGCAACTAGAAGCTGCTTGGCCAACACTAATGCTCTCCTGTTACAATACAGGACACGTGTTTGGATCGGTGTTGCTGTGTTGCTTTCAATGCTCATGCCAGCTGCAAATGCTATGCCTGGCTGATGAAGCATACCTCAGGCTGTGCTGCCCTGCTGGTTACATGGTGTAGCTAAAGACCTTTTACTGGGTTTTTCCTTTGCCTTTTGCTTTCAATTTGCCACTGCTGCGGTATTGATGTATGTCATTTATCTGCAGCTGGTTTCCTTTTATTCAAGTGAGATGCACAAACGAAAAATGGTAAAGGGGGAAGTAACTAATAGTGAGATCACATGAATTCTCCCAGCATGGGAGTTCCCTGAACATTTTTCAGGTTAACAAAGCAAAGCTGCTAAGTCCGGTTGCTGTTTTTGTAAGGATTCATCCATCCGTTCCCATGTTCTGTCCTCAAACCCTCTGAAATTTAGTCCAGGCAGAAGCTTCCTCTGATGTCCTGGTTTATCTTTCTTCCATGCATACTTGGTCAGTCTCTTCCATAGCCATTTACAAATAAACACAGGAATCAAATTCTGCTCCATTTACAAGTAGGTCAACCTCACTGATTTCAGTGGAACTGCTGCAGACATAAGTCAGCGGAATATGTGCTCCATGTTTTGCTAAGTTGTTGGCAGAAAGTGGGTTTGTATAAGCTCACCAGAGCAGAGATTGTCCTTACATGAGAAAAACAACACTTAGTACAACAGTCCCTAGTTCAGTTTTCTCAGAGGTGCAGCAATAACAAATATACTAGACCCGGTTACCAGCACTTAAAAGGATAACCTCATCACTGTTTCTTCACCCAGATGTAAGACTGAGATATATTTAGAATAAAGCCATTTCCCCCACTACCACCACATACAAACAAAGCTCTGCAGTTGTAGAAATACTTGAGGCAACACGTGCAACTGATTCCCACTGGTTTTGGTAACTGAGGAGACGCATGGTGGGAACAGCTTGGAAGAAAAATCTTCAAAGACTACATGAGGACAGTAGTGCCTTTGCAGTGAGAGTCCTACCGCAAACTTTGACTTTTATAAAACCATTCTGACACTTGCAATCTGAAGGAGAGATCTGAAGCAGGTTGAAAGGGAAAAAATATCAAAGACATCCCTTTTTATCTCCCTGTGTACCCAAGTTTCCCTACTATCCTCTTGTAGTCTCATTCACCAAAAAATGAGCAGGCCGTGGAAATTCGCGAGGTAAATTTCACAGTACTTCAGTTTTTCCCCTCTGCTTAGGTCTGTTAGAGTCTTGAACATGCCCTCGGTGAGCTTGATAGCTGCTGACTTTGTTTTAGGGCCTGTAACGGTGGGTAATATGGTCGCTGAACCAGCCCTTTCCCTTCCCTGAGGCATTCTTTAAGGCAAGAGCAGCACAACTGTCTGAGATGCTGATGGGCACTCTACTCTTGCAAACAGGCTGCAGATATCTGCACCATTGCCTTCTAAACAGCTTGGGCAGTAGCAGAGCACTGGTAGTTATGGGCAAATATTCCTGTGAGCAGAGGATAAACCATCAAGGGCTGCCTGATTTCTTCCTATCCACCTTCCCAAAACATGAGTCGAAAATAGTCATTGATTATTTCCCCCCTCTTTATATATACCCTAGAGGAACTGAGCACAGAGAGTGTATAGATGACACCAGGCAGAATCAATGTAGCTGCATTGCACACACCTCCCCCATCACGTTGGCAACCCTCCAAATATGTCTTTTTCTGCAATTCTCCTCAAGGCAAGCACTCCCTGGTGCTACATGTAGTATCTCTGTGTGTGAGGAGCTGAGTGTGAGAGAAGTGATTGGATCATGGGCTTTCATAGAGACCCTCACATGCTTCAGCTCCCCTGCCCTGACACTGCAAAATGTACTTCAGCATTAGAGTCTGCTGCCCCCAGCAGAGTTCAGCTTCAAGCAGCAGTGCTGGGTTAAACTCCCTACAAACGAACCCACTGTTGAGAGCAACTTACGCCAGCTAAAAAGATCATTAAATTAGGTGCTTGGGGCTTTCAACTGCCTATGGTCTCAGTATACCACTGTGTAGCCTCTCTTCAAAAGGCTGTAAGAGTATTACATGCTAATCCCAATTAAATTCAGAATATCCCTGGGTGTTTACCACTGTTACCCTCTCTTTTTCTTTCTTAATTGCACTGTAGCTGAATAACTCTGTATCCACATTGGATTATTCATGAATAGCATATTGAGTTGTACTCTTTTTCATTTCACAACAGGGATCTGCTGTTACAGGATTGGTATAGACTGAAGAAAGAAACTAATGTCTGCATTGCAAGACGTTAATCTTGTCATGAACCAAATAATAGGAGTTGTTTGGGTTTGTTTTTTTCCTATAGGTATGGGGTTTCCCAGTGAGATGTTCAGCTTGTTGGATAAAAACATGGCAAACAAGATCTATGACTTATCAATATTGGTTTTGGAGATAATTTGAACATTTATTTATGTATGTCATATACTTACATATGCTGATGCTTTGGGGAGGAAAACAGTGAGAATATGTAAAACAGAAGCAAATTATTTGGTTGCAATGGCACTGATATATAGTGGTGGGGAAAGGAAACGTTTATTTTTCTCAGTCTTGTTAAATATCTAGACCACCAGCTGATCCCTGTGTCACGTCCCTGTTGGGCATCTGCAGAATGCAGCTGGCACTGCTCAGTGCAACCTCTGCACAGAAGGTAGAGGAGTGTTCCTCGCTGCTGAAGGCAGGCACTCCCAGGGTACTAGCTGGAGTAGCTTCTGCTACATCCCCTCATTGTAGTTTTTCTGGAGAGAAACTGAATTTCAGTTCCTGCAGCTATTGTAATCTGCCAGGTGCTGCATGGGTTTTTTTCTTTCTCCTCTAAAAAAAACCCCAGCTTGCAGATATATTCTTTTAAGTTTTAAGCAAATATTTTCAAGTGTGTTTTATCTTTTTATTTTCCCTATGCAATGGAGAGGAGGCGTGAATACGGACAGTACTGAAAATAATTCTGCAGGTATTGTCATCAGGTGTCCATGCAGACTTGTCTTCCAGAGATTTTAATGAGTGGCACATGTTGAACAAAGAGAATAAGCATGTATACAAGCGGGGGGCAGGCCTTCAAGAATAGAAAGAGCTGCTCTTGGGGTTAGTCATGTTAAAATGGATCAGCTTTGATTTTCATTTATGAGTAAGAATAGCCTTTTCTCATGAAGAGGATGGCAATTGAAGCTCCAAGAACCTTGCAAATCATGCATTTTCAGGGTTTTAGGAGGATTTTGGAGGATGTGGATGGTTTTGTTTATTATTGACTTTCAAGTCCTCAGAGAGGTGGTGCCTTGGATGCAGCAAAGCCTACAGAGCATACCTGCATTCTGACCTGGGCACCTTCCCATACTGCCCTGGCATTTACTCAAGCCTTTGTGAAGTGGCTGCTGGTAGGTCATGCAATGCAGAGGCTCTCAAGACAGGTTTTGCCCCTTGTCCCCTTTGTTTTGAGGGACGGGGGAATGTTCCTCCTGCCCTGCTCCAAAGCAGACTCAGTATGATTAAAATGTCGAGGCCACATGTGCTTGCTCGTGCTGTTGTGCATAACCAGGCACCTGGAAATCCTGGGATGCTAAGCTCTTAGGGATATGGGTTGCTTAGTAAAGGATGGAAGGACCATGTGAGTCCAAGCTGCTTCAGCTGAAACTGAGGATTGGAAGAAAGATATTAAGCAGGTTTGCAATGTTTAAGTCGCCTGGCTGTGTGCATAGATATAAAATAAAAAGCTCATGTCAGTGGTTTATTTGGATTCTGTTAACATCTTTTGCTGAATATTTAGCACTTCATCTAGATTTTTCTGGTTTTTCCTCTCCTCATCATTCTCCAATAGCAAAGTCCCTTCCTGAAATGTTTCTTGTTGCTTTTCTTTTTAAAAGCATTTTGAATTGAATGGAAGTTGTTTTCTCTTTTCCCTTTTGCCAACCATGGCTATGTTCCCCCTATCTGACTGGAGGAAACCTTTGCTTCCTACCCAAGCCGACCCTGGGTAACCCTGCTGCAGCTGCTCACACGAAAAGCCTGGGATTCTCAGTGCAAGCTGAAAGGCACATGCAGGAAAACTTTTTTTTTCCTGGCTAACAAAAACCCATTGGGGAACTGGAAGATTTCCCATTGGTTTAATTATGGAGGTCTAATGAATTGCAAAAGTTAAAGAGGAGGAAGAGTTTTTTTTAAATGAATCTCAACTGTTTTTTTTTAAATTGAGGGATTTCTGTAGACTAAGCTGGCAGAGGGAGAGGGGACTCTCCAGTGAGAAATGTTGAAAGGCCTGTCAATGTGTATTACTCTATTAAGCTTTAATCAAAATGAACCAGAAGCACCCAGGGGAGAATGTTTTATGTGGAACAGAACCTTAGTTAAATAACCTCCATTACTTTATTTAAAATGTTTGTAAGTACAATGTATGAGAAGTTGACATAGGCAGTGGAGTAGAAAAGTACAGGAAGGGAATGAAATACCAATATAATTTATTGTATTCATGTGTTTAGGAAACTGTTTCTGAGACTGTTTTTCTCATCCACAAAGCTGGCTTAGGGAATACTTGTTCTGCCCTCTCATTCATAGTCGCCCACCTTCACCCTGTGCCTGTACAACTGTTTGTAGGTAGGGCTGTGCTGGAAATCAGGTTTCCTGTCCTTTGGTCAGAGTAGTTAATTTGTGTTTAAAAAAAGAAAAAGATTAGGGCAGGGGAGGTTGAGGACTTTTAAGAGAGGTTAGAAGATAGCCCAGTGCATTTTTGTTTCCTGCTGGGGAAAACCATTATAGAGCTAAAACCCACGTGGGAAATCCTATCATGTCAAGGGGGACTCTCGGGATATTAAATCCCTTTAACTACCCCCGAAATAAGCACAGACTGAAAGCCCTGGGTCCCTTGCAAAATCTGACAATGAGGTGATCGGGTATGGGCTGGAAACTAGGAAAGGTTTTCTAGTGGTAGCCAAGTGTTTTGCTGCCCTGGGAGCTCAGTGTGACTGCTGTCTCTCTGCTTCTTGCTCCCCTATGCTCCTGGTATATACAGACAGCCCTTATAGGCTATGCTGCCTCATCCTCTCCACATGCAAACAGTATCAAGCCGAGCATACCAGCAAAACAAGGTCAATCAGATGAAATACAAATATTTTTTATTTTGCACTTCTTGCTGTAGCTGTAGCCTGTGGATGGAAGGATTTTCATGTCCCAGTATCCTGTGACCTACTTAGAGAACTGGAGTAGCTTATGGTTGCAGTTCATTAGAGAAAGGGATTTTAATATCTAGAAGAACATGATGACTAATACAATGTAATTTATATAATAGCAGTCATATAGACATTAGTCTTGTCTGTACACTGATGTTTCCATGAATGCCTTCAGTATGTTCTGCTCTCTCAAAGACTTAGCATTTATCCAATGTCTTCTGCTTTCTAAGGAGATACAGGACCATTTATAAATTTATACACCTTTTTAGAAAACACAGCCAGCAACCTTTGCTGTTAAGAGTATGATGCCTTTAGAGACAGCTTGTCTCTAATTGAGCAAGTTCAGTAAAAAGAGCTGCAGTTCAAGTGGCTGCTCTTAAAACATGCCATTTGCCCTTGATAATTTCATGATTACTGTGTTATCCATAGCAGTTTCTGTAAAGAACATTGAATATGGCTAGATGATGTGACAGTAAAATTAATTAAAGGCAAACTGCAGAGTTTTCAGAAAGGCTGACTACATATATTGTGTTTCTGGCAGAGCTTGGCAGAAACCCTGCAGGTCTGCTAGGCCATGCAGCCTGCCAGCTAATGCCCGCTGAAAGCACGTTAGATCCAAATTTTCTTCTGTTTTTGCTTTGCTTTGTTGCTAGCAACAATTTCAGCAGTGTTGAAAGAGAAAGTGCTTAGAGAGGAGTTTCTTACAACAAAGCCAAGTAATCCCTCTTGGGCTTTGACTGTCCTGAGTTTAGCCCTGGTGCCACTTGTCCATATTTCACCCTTGGTGGGATTGTTCTGGTGCAAATACTTTGAGTGTTATTTTTGGCAAGTTTGTTGCATTTTTATTGAAAACAAATCATACAAATGCCTATGCTACATACTGGAATAACCTTGCCTTTGATCTTGGTCATAGTTGAGAAGTGCAAGGGGGAAGGAAACAGAGAATTGATGAGAATGGTTGTGTTTTTCTTGCATCTATTATTTGATATTATTCATCTCTCTGGTATGAAGGAATGTTGGTTTAGGGTGCAGCAGCTTTCTGTTTTCCAGGCACTACCTTGTGTATGCCTACACCTGCTTTTATTTCAGATAATTTCTGCTCAGCTGGTCCTTCCTTCCTTCCCCTTCCTTCAGAGGAGGTGAAGGTCAGGCAGAATCGCCCTTCCCCTTCACTCAGATTAAAATCTCTCAGCCTGTTAGTTCACAGGGACTCTTTCCAAATCCTTAAAAGGGTTATTGGCAGAGCCTTAGCTGGTGCAAATCAGCACAGCACTGTTGCTTCTCGGTGGCTCCCTGCCAGGCTCCATGAGCTGGAGGGCTGGCCCAGCAGCCCAAGTGATTTCTTATACCTCATTTCACCTTGCTGTTGTGCCTGAAAAAGGGTTTAATTTGCAAAGGAAAGATGCACAGGAGAAGAGGGGACCTAAGAACAAGCCTGTTCAATGAGCTGTGTGACTCAGGCCCTTTTCTTAAGGAGAGGTATTGCCACAGCCAGAATTAAGCAAGGCAGCAGCAAGGAGCAGCAACTGAACTACCAGGCTTATAGCTCTTTGACCATATGTAGGGGATCAAGCATTTTGGTGCTGATTTGTTCTAGTCCTCTTAGATGTATTAAAAAGAAAAAAAGAAAAAAAAAAAGAGAAAAAACCCCCTCTTCTTACCCTGGGTTTAGCTATGCTGAGGGGATGATTTTTACTCTTGTCCAGATTAGCTGAGGTTACCTTTTGCCTATGGTGCCCTGGCTCCCCCTGGGGCTTTGCTGTCCCTGTCCTGGGGGTGGCAGAGGTGGTGAGCGCTGGGTTTCCAGCTCTTTTGGCTGGCTTGATCCATTACTTGGTAGCCATCAGTCAGCATGCTACAGTCAGGCATCAGCCAGCCCGGCTGGCTCCGCTGCGAGGCAGGCTCACAGGGAGGAAGGGCAAAGACTAGCAGGGTTTAGTATAATAAACTCTCCCAGACAAGCCTTTCAGAGGATGGTGAGTGAGAGCCCATTGTGGCTGTCTTTCCCACAGGAAAAGAGAAGGGAGGATACTAACCACCTTCGAGGAATGTGTTTAACAGATTGCAGGAGCCCATGTTGCTGACAACTGCAATTGCAGTTCTGGAATCAATACAGTCCCAGAAGTTTGAAGTCACTTGACAAATTGCTTGTGAATGAAAATCTCTTCTAGATAAAGTGATACATTTTCAAGCAAACACCGGGCTTAGGAAGAAAAATAGCAGTGAACAAAATTCCCCAGTGCTGCTTTGATAGCCTCATCCTGTTCCCAGCAAATTACAACCTGGCTGATGTTATGAAAGCAATGAATGAAAGTCTAGCTGTTCTCTGCTATCATCTTAACAGAAGCAAGGACTGTTTGGAGCTGAAGGTGCTGAGAGCCTCTGCAAGTATCCGGTGCCTGCTATACATAGATGTCAAAAGCAGGTGGAAGATGCAGGTTGCTATTAATTTCTGCACTATTCATAAACCACATCCTTACAAGTGGACTGCAAGCAGCAGCAGAACAGCTGAAGGAAGAACTTGTAACTGCCTCTTGTATTTGCAGAGCTCCCTCCTTCCCCCTTGTATGTATATAAACTAGCAATGGGTGGGGAAAGAAAAATCACGGTGACGCCAAATAAACTCTTAATTGACACGGACTTTCCGTGCCACTTATCATGAACACAGTGGAAGTAGAGATTTGCTGGCCCTTAAGTTCAGCCACACTGCATGATTGGGAAATCCCACAAGGTGCAAGGATTTTTTGCGGGGGAGAGTCAAAGTTTACGGAGCTGTGAGCACCCCTGATGCCACAGGAAGAGGTGCAGACAAGGGAGGCTGAGGAAAACAGAACTCACTGGTCAAGCGGTATGGCTCCATACTTCAGTCAGCATGACACAGTTTTTGGAGTAGTACTTCAAACACAGTGGGCAGGCTATGCAGCTTAAGCCTGGGGTTAAATTTTAGCCTCACCACATTTTACAGTTGAGTAGGACTGGAATATCATTCCTTAAACCAAATACTGAAATCTTTAGCCAAAGAATAAATGTTACCATGAGGACTTTCCCACGAAGAGTGAAAACTGAATGGGAACTGCTTTTTCTTATTCCATGTTTTACATTGGCATAAGCTATGGGAAGGCTTTATAGTCACACTGAATATCTAGGTGGGGAGATATGAATCAAGTAGGTATCCATATTTTAAAATAATAACCTTTAGTCCTAAAGCACAAACTAGAATTCAGTGTGTTACAGCACAAAAGCTTTAAATGGGAAAAATACTTATAATCTAGGCTTCACATGAGGACAGCTTTTGACCTTTCTATTGATGGGAGGAATTTTTTATGAGCACGGTTTCAGAATTGCTGGTTGATATTCAAATGGCATCCAGAGCCCATGCAGGTGGCTGCTGCCAGTGTCTTTAATCATAAATGTATGTAGCATCCCACCTGTATCACCAGAAATCCATCTGTAATAAAGGGAGTATTTTAAATATCCATTCTGATCTCTAACAGTAAATGCTCAGCAGTTCATCTGTTACGATGTGTAGCAAACATGAAAACTTATGTTACCAATAAACCCATAGTGAGTTAACTCAATTTTTTTTCTTTTGTGGATTTTGAAAATTGTTCCTGCTTCCAAAAAGCCTCCAGACCTTCTTACACAAAAGATTTAAGTGATAGCTACTTCATTTCTCCACCTAAAATTGCTTCCAGGGGTGGCAGTGGCAGTTCATTTGCAAAAGTCTTTATTCTGATTGTGGTTTGTCCAACACAGTCTCTTTCCCCAGGTATTTTCAGACAATTTCAAAACACAAGTGATGGCCATGCAGTGCTGAACTAGTATTTGATATAGGTTATGCACCTGATACATATCCCTGCCAAAGAATTCTTATAAAAATAAATCCTGAAAATTCTGTGTCCAGTTGGCTTTCTTCTAAGAGGAGATAGATTTATTTAAATATTTTTGTAAGTTAAAATGTAGAAATTTGAAGACATTAGAAGTAATTTTAAATGTCTGTGCTAACACACAAGTTAATATGACTCCAGAATAGATCATCTTGAAAGAAATGACAGGCAAAGCAGCCACTGGGAACTATAATGGAGGAGAAAGTTAGGACGTACATTTCACTTGACAAAATCTTTCCTGGTGTTACCCACTAAAAGCATCCTCATTCTTCACTTGCCCTTACCTTGTGCTGATAAGTGCCACCCCCTCACTTGTACCTGCCATGTTGTGCAACACTGGAGAATATAAAAATAGCCTGGCAATTAAAATGGTTTAGGTTGGGTTGTTGGGGTTTTTTTTCCTTCTTTTGGAGCCAGACCTGTTAATCCGGTTCACAGAATGCGGCTGCTGAAACAGTTGTGCTGGTGCAATGGAGGGGGTGGCAGACAGACAGACAGCATGGCAGGGACAGGCAAGGATGGAGGAGCAGCAGCAGAGGATCAGGATGTATGGCTGGTGAAGAATCCACCTGAAAAGCCTTAGCACATCCTCATTTTCTGCCTCTGCTCCTTCTCCTTGGAGAGGAGGAGACTTCCTTGGGTCTCTATGAAGAGATTGCCTCACCATCCCTTCTGGGGCTGCACATCCAAGCATTTGTTTCTTTCTAGGCTTGGTGCAGGCTGATATTAGGGGATGATCTCTTTTCAAATGCTCCCCAGACCACTTACCTACAGAGTATCTGAGGAGAGCTATTTACAGGAACCGCCATACCTATTTTCATACAAATTAACCACCAGCTTGGAACTTGTGATGAATCTCAAACAGACTTCTCTTTGTCCTGTTGGATGGGTTTGAAAAGAAAATTTATGGGTTTTGAAGTTAGTGCGGCAAATCAGCAGCTGCTTGTCCAGTTTCTGCTGCGTAATATTGTCGTGTTGCAACAGGTTTGTCCTGGAGTCAAGAGGCAAGGGTATGCAACCAGGCTTCTGCAATGAACAAATCCTTCCCGGGCACTTTTTCGTCTGGAAGTGGGTGTATGGTGATGAGTGAAAACCTTTCTCCCCTCCCCTTCCTGAGCCCCCTCCTTTTGTAGCCTGAATGCGCCCAAAGCATGTTCAATTAGCATTGAATTTCTGGTATGCAAGCAGAAAGTTCTGAACAAAACACAACCCTACTGTAGGTAGCCTTTGCTCACTTTGTTGCATGTGTTGATGGAGTGTGGGAAAACAGATGGACTGAGCTTTACCAAATGCAATTTGAAAAGCATGTAAGCATGTAGGAACGAGTGGCATAGGCAGTTATTAATACTTTAAACACTGGAGTTGTAGTTAAATAAGACAATTTTTCTTTTTAAACAAACGCCAAGGGGTTTTTTTTCACAATACCACTAATTGTTAGAACACACTTGAAAGGTGTTTAACTCGCTCCAGCCACTTCATAATGGCACCTTTCCTACTACAAAAACCGGAGGGAATGAGGCAGACTTGCCCACACAAGCTTTTCTTAATTTGCTAGTCTGTAGTTTGTTTTTCTGCTTCGTGATCTCACCAGTCTTTCACACTGCTCGCAGTCTGTGTGCTCTGTTGCAGTCATGCGCTGCCACTGAGCTGACAGGCGTTTGCACGGTTCTCTAGCAATTTGTTAACTTTCTGTAGCTGAGCCTGTTAAACAAGATGAAATGAGATTTCTGTCCCACAGTTCCCTCCCTGTGCTACAGCAGGTCTCACAGGAGGTTGGTGAGGTTTTTAGGTCAGCTGGTTATTTCACAAATGCTTAGCTGTGGAGAAGAGCTCTGTGTCTTCAGCAAAGCTGGTCGTCTCTGTAATAAAGTAGTAATAACACTTCCCAGCTATGATCAATGAATGCTTTGCAAATATTGGCAAATCCAATTTTAATTCAACTCTTCTGTGCCTGCTCTGCAAAGATAGAGCAAATTACTTACCCAGCACCATGTGATGGGGCCCAATCTGGTGCACAGAGGTAATGTTTCCTCATCCAGATCATTAACTGCAGCATTTTAGCTACTTTTCTCCTACGGTTGCTTAGAAAGAGGTGTTTCTTAGCTGTGAGAACGGTGAGAGCAGTAAGAACATTGGCACAAGATGAAAGTGGTGTTTGATGAGATTAAAGTGTTAGGCATGGAAAAAAAGCAATGCTTTGAGTTGGGCTAGAGATAGGAACAGGCTTGGAGAGAGAAGCAGAGAGGACAAGGGTCTTCAAATGGCTGGAGGTAACCATGCTCTGGCTGACTAAATGAAAAATAGAAACCTGCTTTTTACATTGTGCAGCATACTTCCATTGCAGAATTGGAAATGCTGAATGAGGCTATGGCTTTTTCAGGTTTTAGACTACAAGTGTCTTGTTTAACATTCTGGTTGACACCAGATGGCTTCAGTGGGAGACCATTTACAGTGAGGAAATAAATAAGACCCATAATCTTAACCTAGCAAAACCAGAGTTCTAATGGGCTAGTTGTGATAAAACAGCGGAAGAGCACGAGAACTGATGTCTGATGAATAATAGATCAGGCCTTCAAGACAGCAGGCATTCAAAGTGCCACACTGCCATCAGAATTAGAAAGAAGTTGGCAGATGTATGAACTGTGTCTTTGCCCAGGCTGTTGGTCTCATGTTATCGCTGAAAAACGCTTTATGTTCAATATAGTTTCTGAAAGAAGTCTTCTGCTTTGGAAAGAACAGACAGAGGAGTTTTGTACCATGAAAGCTCCCCAAAATGTTTGAGGGTGTTGGGAGCCCACTGTGCCCCACAGATGCCTTCTTGTTGTGGAGAAGAGACAAGCTGAGGTTTCCCATGGTACTGATAGTAAGGGAAACAATGAGGCATTTTTGACATGGGCAGACATCAGAAGGAAGGCAGTCTTGCAAATTGTTCCTACCTTGCTATTTCATCAGACATCCTTATCTTTTGCCCTCAATAATCTGGAAAATATGGTTTATTCAGCTTTACAAGGTATGAACTGTTTCCCAGGGGATTCTGGGCACCTATGCTTCTCATTGGAACTTTCAGATATATTAGTGTACTTTATTTGTCGATAACTGACTGTGTCTGCTTTTCTTGTTGTTTTGTTGGAGTTGTGTTTCTTTGGATTTTTTAAATGTTGTTTCGTAGAGGTAGATGTACAAGGAACAATTGTTAAAGCTTTTCTTAGCAGCTATCTCAGCTTGATGCTAAGAAGCAGGAATGTTTCAGACTTCTGTTCCCAATTTATAGGCATTACTCTGCACTCACAGGAAGCTTTGGAACCGAACGAATGAAAGGACTATGGTGAACTTCTGCAGCTCTTCCCCTTCTGGTTTCTTATTCAGAAACTCATTCCACGTTTTACATTTATGTCCTGTTTCTTAGATTTCCATTTTCATCATTCTGGTAATAGTATCACTTGGTAAAAAACTGGGATTGGGATTCAGCTTCATTTAGTAGAATTATCCAGGTAAAGCAAGAATGATCCCTGTGAAATTGGATACCTTGCCACTGCTTCAAGGGGCTGAGGACACGAAAAGGAAATGTGGTGACCCGATAGCTTTATACAAGCAACTTGAGTAAAACTTAATTTTTTTTTTCATTCATTCATTTTTGGTCAAGTTCCTTGGTTACTCAGACTAATAGGACTCAGTGGAGTACATTCTTTTTGTTTAAATGAGAATAGAGGTAAATGCATCCAACCAGAAAAATTTTATTGTTAGCCAGCTAAACAACCTGGTTTTGTACTTTTCTCCCTTTCAAAGGTACTTAACTTTAACAGTATGTTGTCAAAGTACGCTTCTTTGTGCACTTAAAAGAAATTTCATACATATAAATGCAAAGCTGCACAAAACCTTCCCACCTTACTCATGAGCTGCTCCCTTAAAGACGGAGTGAGTGTCCCTTGCTTAGGGAGATATAAGAAAAATAGAAATGGGAAGTCTCTGTTTTCTTGTATTTGTCTTGCACTGAAATGCTACCATCCAAAACATAAGAGTTTTGCTGCAAAGAATGTTTTTTGAGGCTATTTTTTCCAAATTTGCATATGCCTTCTCTTTGTGGTGATACTTCCAATTCAAAGCCCCTACTTCAGTGATGGTGGGAATGTTCCTTTGAGGCTTGAATAAATGGACTGCACGATCAAGGTAACCCATTCTGATAACCACCGTGTGAAAACAGACACCAGCCCTTGCACTGCATTCAACCATGGCAAGTGACTTCACCTTTATGAATAATTTCCAGCAGCTCCTTCACAGAAGACAGGAACTTGATAATGGCACAGGCAAAAGTAAAAGTTAGCGCTTACACATATTTGATATTTAATTGCAACTTCTTAGCCAAGATGGTGACAACTGATTTCTAGTGTGTTTACTGGTCTGCACCCATAAATTTTGGGGCAGTCTCTTTCTCAGAGCAGCCCTGAAGAGCTCTGAGTCTCCACAAAGGGTTCAATAGCAGCACAGGTTATTGCTTTTCAGTATGCTGCTGGAGTCCCTGGGTGAGGCTTTGCCAGCGTCAGGCGCCCACAGCAGTTGGTAGAACAATCTTGTTTCTTAGAGGACTTTACCTGCCACCTCTTAGGGGGGAAACCTCATCACAGGACAAAGACCAAAGCCAATGTGCTGTACTGGCTTGAGGCTACCCACCCTCACAGGTTTGGGTCTCGCACCCACCTGGGAACCCCATGAATGTGTTTGCAGGGTCTAGTACTGCCTGTACCACTGAGGTAGAACAAGAGGAGCCATGTAACAACTGTTCTAACACTTTAACACCACAGCACCTGCTAGCCAAGCACTAGATGCTAATTGGTGTCCTCCAGCTCACAAGTGCTTCTGGCTCCTCTACTTTAGCCCTGCCACACATCTGTGATGTTCAAGCTAACTGCCTCATCATCGATATCTACAAGGTCTTTCCAAACTACAGCCCACACTGAGGCTTGATGCAAACCTACAGGATGCAGTGACAGGGCTGCTCAACATGAAGTCTGGGCTTCATTTCTTTCCTCACCCATTTTGTGTGTAACGGTTTCGTTTTCTCTGGAGAGGTTTATTTTCCCCAGTGGAACACCCTATCAAGCTCCATTAGGGCTTGGAGGAGTATGTCAGACCTTGAGTCATCCCATGCCTTGTCTCTTGTTCGGTGTTCATTTTAGGAATTTTTGGAATGGTTTTTTCCTTGTTCAGGCTTCAAAGATGTCTCTCTTCATACATGATCCCTGTTGTTTATTTAATGACAGCCTTTCTGGGAACAAAAAAATAAAAAAGTCACTAACCAGAAAAAAAAAATCGTTTATGGTTACAAGGGCTCCTGAACTGACTCTTCAATGTTCCTAGGATTCCAAAACTAGAGGAAAAAGCTTAGACTTTTCTTTAAGTCAGTTAAAACATCACTTTTTCCAGTCCTGCAAAACGGCTTTTCTACCCCTTAACATTTAGGATGAGCTCACAGCTGGTGAATGTTTTATGTTGGCGGCTTACTAAAATACAAATACAGAATTTGCTTTTACTCAAATTTACTTCTTTTTTTTTCCCCTCTCAGTATTTCCATTTTCCAGGGGCAGTTATTACAAGGAACAATTTGGGAAAATATCAAGAAGGAGTTAGGAAAAAATATATCGCAATTATTTGCACCAGAAAGCCATTTAAGCGTTTCTTTACCTCCTTTTTTCCACCAGCTCGGTTTTACACTTCAGAAACCTGTCCTTCCCCTCCCCACCTCTCTTTGTCAGTCACAATGCCTTCATTTGGTCTCCTGAGTTTGGAGCTTCTTTCACCTCCTCTATGGTTCTGTTTTTTAAATGTATCCCCTGCTTGGGTGAGAAGCAAAGTGTTAAGGCCACTAGACCAAAACTGGAGCATTTAAGGGTTTGGCCTTTTCCCTTTGTTTGGACTTTCTTGTCTGTATTGTGTGTGTTTGTGTCAGTGACATACTTGCTGTTCAGTTCTGAGCGCACAGAGGTTGGAGGTCTCGGTCCAGTCAGGCTGTCCTGTTATATCCAGTTGCAGACCAGTACTTTCCAGTTTGACATTCCTGTTCACCCTTGCTCCACCATAGAGGAGGTTGCCCATGGGGACTTTATATTGAATGCTGTAAAAAGAAAGGTGTTAAAGTGGTTTAGTAGGGAAGGAGTGGGAAATGCCTGCAAAGAAAAGTACAGAGTAGTAGGGAGCTGAGGAAGAAGTGAAAACTGCTATATAGGTGGAATGGTTTAGACAAGAGTAGGAACGCAACAAAGAATGTGTAAATAAGTGGAAAATTCAGGTGTTGTCTGAGGGCATTAGCAAAGCATGCTGGATAGAAAGTTCCCATTTGGTACAGAAGGCGGTGAGCAGGTTAGGGGAGGTGTGTGTCATTGCCTGGGGGGCAGTGCACTGAGATGGTCTTAGTTGCCACATTTTATTGCAACCTTTCTGTAGGGGCAGCAAGATGAGCAGCCAGAACAGGAGCTTACAGCAGATGCAGGGAGTGTTTGATGGACCAGGAGGAGGTGGAGAGGAATGGAGAAGTTTATAACAGATTGGGAGAGAAAGATTAGCTGTAACTCCAGGTCACACCATCTTCCAAATATGGTGTTGAGCAATCTATTTCTCACTGCTTTCACCTTCAAAGAGAACAGTGAATATAAACAGCACAAGTTACTGTTTTTGTGACAGTCTGGAGCATCTGGTTTGAGTCTGAGGAATTGTAATTATACATGACTGGTGTAGATGCTTCCCTAATGAGTCTAACAGCTTTAGCACACCAACAGTATCATATATGCAAGCAAGAAAGTTAACAACAGGGAATATCCTCGATTGAAGTGACTCAAGTGACAAAAAAACGTTTCCAAGTTCTGAAGGAGTGAAATATCTCTGTGCAGAGGTGCTGTTGGGGAGCTGCAGCTGCCAGGGTACTGCTGGAAGGACTGTGGGATGCCTCACCCAGTAGCCTCAGTGGCTGCAGCCTGTGCCCAGTGCCTGTGTAAAACACATGGGGCTTACGTCCCGCAATAGAAACTTCAATAGTTTGTTTTTGGTTTTGTTTTTTTGCATGAAAGAGGGTCTTCCTGGCTTTGGCTGAGTATACAGCATGGTTTTTAAGAAGAACAAAGGGGGAAAAAAAAGAAACAAACCCAAATTAAAACTAATGAAAAGAGAGAGAAAGAAAGAAGGAAGGAAGGAAATAACCAGAGTTTTCAGCTGACATACTGAGCACTCATCCTTGTGTTTTGTTTCCTTCAGGCAGGAACAAGAACTGTCTCTGTGTTTTTTCTAGGCCATTCAGGAAGTGTTACAGAGCAGTAATAGCCCAGTTATCTAATAGTCAAAGTTTATTTAGGCTTTCACTGCTTCCCTTGCCCACTTGAGCCCTCCCCCTCACCCTCCCCAGCTCCTCCCCCCCCCCATGCAGTTTTCTGGGCTGCTCTAGACTGAGCTCAATTTGATAGCCAAATGGGGGAGGGAAGCTGTTGCCTGCATGTCATTTCCATTACACTCACGCATATTATCATCTGGAAACTTTTTTTTCCTCTACAGTCAACAATAACAGCAGAGGAGGAAAAAAACCTATGGCAATAAAGCATCCTGTTTATCTTCTTGTCAGTGCTCTGGGGACTCACCTTCATGAGACCCCCAAAGCATTACATGACTGCTTTAATCCAGCAGCCCTGATCAGTTGCTACAACACTGTTTGAAAAAGAAGTCTTCACTGTTAGGGCTGCCCAGAAGTTATAGATATTAAATACTCATCGTACTTTTGTATATTTCATGAACAGGAGAATCTGATAAGAGGATTTCTTTATTAATCATTGCAAAACCGCTTATCTTTTCCTTCCTTTCCTCTGCTTTGAAGCATGCTGGAAATATTGTGATAAATTTAGATTAGGCAGCAGATGATAAGCCCCAAAGGGTGTTTTAGTTGGTGTGTGTACTTAGAAGTTGTCATTCAAAGGTTTCTGATGCTCAGAAGGAATAGTACATTGGGAAAATAGCTGGTGTGAGCTGTGTCTTTCAGTAATGTATGCAGTGACACTGCAGTGAGGGGAAAAAGCAAACAATAAATTATTTTGGCAACTTCTTTTCTGAGTCTGCTTACTGAGCTGACAGGATGCATGGATCTGAGACAGCAAAGGCCAGGTCAGAAGTAATTCCAAGCTGGTTAGTGCTAGCCATTCCTTTTTCCACGGATATTTTGTGCAGTATTGTATACAACACTGAGAAGACCCTCAGTTGGTTGAAGCATGGTGCTAATAATTCCAGGGTCGGGGTTCAACCCCTGTACTGTCCAGGCCATTCACTTAGGAGTTGGATTTGATGATCCTTGTGGGCTCCTTCCAACTCAGAATATTCTGTGATTCTCGGGGTTTCTTTATCAGGAGTGGGATGTAAAATCTGATGTCCCTAATCTGATTTTGTTCTTTTTGTCATCACCATCATCCTTTTGAAATCTTAGCACACTGAGAATTTGGGCGTTGGCTGGCAGATGATGCTCAGCTGCTCAGACCAAGGTTATTCCCTCATTTTCAGGCAGTGAGCTTCTAAAACAGTGTATGGTTAATCACATCAAATGCAGAAAATTTCAGTGCAATTTCTAAGTGAATTTCCAGGTCTTCTTAACTTTAAAAATAAAATCTGAGGGTGTTATTTTGTTGAGGTAATGCTGCATTATAGAGCAACTTATAGTACAGCGGGACACCTATGAGCATGTGACATTTACAGTAAAGTCAAGTAAGTACATTGTAGCGTGAGTTACCCCTGTTATTACCACATCATTTGGCACTTGAAAAAAATGTTCCCTTATGTGACATATGTGAAAGAAAAGATCCAGTCCACTCCTTTGTGCTAAATCAGAATGTTTGCAGAGCTATAGTTTCAACTCTTCTGAAGTGTTGAAGTTTATTACTGTATTTGGTTTATCCTTTGAAAGGACTATATCGGAAGTAAAATATTCTTTTCTTTCTCTTTCTGTAGAGCCACTGAGCTGTTTGTAAATTTAAATTGCATTTCTGAGCTCAGAAAAAAAACCAAACCAAAAAAACAAACTAAAAAAAAAAAGCATGGGATTGTAGCATTTATTTTGCAGTGTTTCTAATGCAAATAATAATCACTCCATGACGTTACGCAAGCCAAAGAACTAGTTGTGTACTGAAAAAATCCAGTATGCACAGATTTATCCTTAATACATTTGTCCTACACAGTTTTTGGTGAATATTGTTAGGTTTAAGAAAATCAACTGCAAAGTTTCCAAGGGTTTTTCTCCTGTGTCCTGGCCTCGAAGTGGGACTGCTGTGTCCAAACATGCAGGCCAGTGGAGGTCTCATGGTGGGCATGCTCCCAGCTAAGGGCAGTGCTGGTGCAAGTTTGCTGTCGGTTGTCCTAACGATGGCCAGCTGTGCTGCCAGCCACCAGCCTGCTTGTGCACATATACACTTACTGGCTTCCACTCATGTGTGTTAGGTTTAGGCTCATCCCAGTGGTGCTGGCTGGCCTGGTGTGTGTGCACAGGCAGGACCTTGGGGACTGTTCCATGTTTGCATATCCTCTGTAAAGGCAAATCTATGTATTTGATCCAGACTGTGTTGATAATGCATATTCTGCACACCAAGCACACAGCTCCCAAGGGATCTCAAGGCCGTTTGTAAACTTGTGCATCTGCAGTCAATAGCTGCAAGCAGAAATGGCATTTTATGTGGCTGCCCCACCTGCACTCTGCCCACTTAATTGCTGGTGAGACCTGCAGCTCACATTCATGACCCCCAAGCCACCACCACCACCAGCTGCCCTCAGTTCTTGGTCCAGCCATCCCCTTGGGGTTTGCACTGCTCTTGCTCCCAGGGCTGCAGCCAGGAGCCCCTAGTTCATGTTCCATTCCAATAGCAAACTGGGGGCTTGGGGCGGTGATATTACAGTCAGTGCAAGGGAAGATGGAAAAGCTTCTCCTTTCCTTAATCTACTATTCAGTATATATATCAATGGGTAATTATTTATATTATAGAGTATTATTTATTTATAGAAAAGCTGCTTCAGAAGTTTGCCCGTTTAGCCTAATTATCCCCTTCTGTGGGTGCAGTTGCAGTAGGTCTTTAATGTGCTAATGGGAAAGCATGAAAGCTATTACCAATAACATGTTGGGAATTCTGAAGCAGATCTTCTGGAGATTATGAAGCACAGTGACTGGGGGCATGTGAATCCTTAGCACCTCTTTGGGATAACCTGTGGCTATGGTTGGCATGAACTAAAACACCCAAATAAAGCTATTGAGTGCTGCTGTAGTTCAACACTAATTAGCTCAGTATTTTCTTAAAATGTTCTGAAGGGGCTTTATGAGAGACAGACAAGCAAGGGGTGAATGTGTGTTGCAAATGAGTGTGGAGTGGCTTATGGCCAGGAAGAAGCTTGTGCTGCATATTGTGGGGATCTTCTGTGCTGTGGGCGTGATGGAGGAGAGGGGCTGGGCAGTACCACTCCCAGGGTGGCCTGCCTGTCCCTCACAGCATTGCTGTGCCCAAAACCCGAGTGCTGAGAGGAGACTTCAGCCATCTTAAAACAGTTTCAATGGTCATAAAAAAATATGTTTAAGCTATATGTTGATTAAACTCTTAGTCCAAGTGTTTTGGAGGCTAGGATGAATGTGAGGGCATGCAGAAAAAGCCTGCTTGGATTTGCTGGATGTGAAAAACAGGGTCCTTCAACCTCTTCTCTCTCCTTTCTAGCTCCAAAACCATCTGAAGCACCAGTAATAGAACCACTACAATCACAACTGCCAGTATGTTACTCTCAGATCTGGTCTTGGCTTAAATGCATCCAGTTGCTGTAGTGAATACTCCCATGTTCACAAGTCATGCCTTAGGACTCTTAATAGGTGCCTTCTATGTGTAGCCAAGGAGAATAAGGTGAGAGGCATATTTTAGCAATCAAATGCAAACCCTGTCATTTATTAAGTATGTTTCTCAAGTTAATGAGAGAACATACTGTCCACAATGCTCCCAGAGATGCTGCACACTGAACAGCTTTCCACGCTGCAAGAGAAAAACATAATTCCTGAGGCAACATCCCAGGGGAAAATGTCTGGTGATAACATTCATTTGCTGGAACTTCTGTTTCTGTGAAGATGGCAGTTGCTGTTGATGGAAAAAATATATTGGTATGGTATCAAACTGCACGCTCACTTAGGACATAATTCATCCCATGTATTACACAAGAACACTATAAAGATTCAGATGTCTCCTGGAAACGACAGGCTTTAGACTTCAAGGAAGGTTTGGATTAATTTTGCTGAACCAGATGCAATGATGAAATTATATTAAATCATATGTTCTTTTCACTGTGGTCAGTAATACTAATGACAGCCATCTCACAAGCATGAATTGTCATCTTATTGTTTAGTGAATATTATTTAATTTTTACAATTAACACAGGTTTCAAATTTAAGTAGCATTGAGCTGCATGCATGACGTTCTATTGCCAGGTAAAAACCCTGTGACATAACCAGTTCAGCCCCATACAAACTGCAAAAGAAAAACATCCAGCACAATATTGACAAGGTGTTAGATTAAATATGTGCTGCTGCCCTGTAAGTGCTTGTCCTGTGCATTTGTTTCATAGCTGGTAAAGTTATAAGAGCATTGACAAAAGTTTTATTTTGTTTTTCTGCTCAGACCATTTAAAAATTCCCTAAAACTAAAATTTTTATGGATATGTTATGTGGTTTTAACTCATCAGATAGAAAGTCTAGATCATCTATTGTTTGCCTAATACAAATAAACCCGCTTTAGTTACAGAGTGGCTTGGATGATGTTTGCCAGCAGAGAACCCTTTCTGATGGTCTGGGTGTCATTCCACTGGCCAGACAAGTATTTTCTTTTCATTTCAAGGTCATTGGAATCTCTTCTTACGGCAGTTGCATCTAAGCTGCTGTCCAAGAATCCAAGACTTGTGAAATACAGAGCAGAAAATGGTCCTGTGCTTAAACAAACTGATGGGAATTTCATTGTTGAGTCTAATCTTGTCCTTGCTTTAAGTCAACAGGAGATAAACCTGCAAAGTAAGGGCACAAATGGACGCTTAAAAGTTTCTTAGGTGATAAACACTCTTTACTTTCTTTGATTTCAAAGGAAGCTCTGAGGCCAGAACTTACAAATATTATCTATACTTAATTTCATTACTTACTTATGGGCAGTGGACTATTTAAACTTCCAAGTCAAGTGAATAAGAGCTTTCACAGCTGCAAAAACAGAACATAAATTGCTAAAATAGTCCCTGAAAATTTGTTCAACAAAATCCCCTTTTCTTTCTGTAACCTGCGTCTCTTTCTCATCCATCAGCCAATTACAAGTTTCACCAAATTGTTTAGATGTCGAGGGATTTTTCTTCCCTTTTTTAACAAAAGAACAAGCTTATATTTTTAAATAAGATCTGAGATCTGTTATTGTTATTGGTTCTGACTCTACTTTTATTATGTGTGTAAACAGCCAGCATAACACAAATTGCAGCCCTTACGATTATGCAATTACCTGAAGAGTAGTATTTTTAAACATTAGTGGTGCTCTTTGATTCACTCAATTGTCATCACTTGCCATAGTTGCATTTCTTTTCTTAAAGTATTTGCTATCATGTGCCTCATTACATTACAAAGCGTAATGTACTTTGCCATGTGCCTCACAAAAATACCTCGCTATAAAAATCCCACTGCAAGTGCAACACTTCCAAGACCATCACTAGAATGCTGCATTTTGGATGATATTACTGATTTAATATGTTATTTATTGTTCAACACATTCTTCCCTTGGTTTTGCTGGTACCTAGTACATGAGAAGTGACTAAGAGCATGATGTTATCCCCTGTCACACAATAAGCCCCCCACTAACCAAAAGTTCCTGAAGAAAAGGATAGATGGACAGACCAGCAAAAGGCACTGTACATGCCAGTCATCAGGATATTCTTCTCATGCTCCTACAAAACAAGTCTTTCATCTTAGTGGGGTTTCCCTTCCACGGTTATTAATGAGATTAACATTTTTTCTCTGTCTTTAATTAAAATCCCACCCACTTACTTGGGGATCTGATACTGAAGTGCTGCTGAAGTGAATGGATGAGCTCCTGGCTAATGCCCTAGGGTCTGATGGAGCCTGTCAGCTGAGGCAGCAGCAGGAGAGCATCCAATGGCGTACGTACATCTCAGCACTCAAGGCACATTCAAGGGTAGCTGAGGGAGAATTCCCACCCAGACATCCAGCATTCTGGCAGCTCTTAACTTTGTGTCTCTTCGCCTCCCCCCAGCACTGGCCTAAAGTATCAAACTGTCAAGGACAACACTGGGCCCTTCCAGCCCCTGAAGGAGTCAAGAGGGAATAATGCCTTCTGTCTCCTTCCAGCTGGGCCATGCAGCTGGAGTGACTTTGAAGCCAGGAGTTTCTTTTCTTTTGTTTTAAGTTAGTCTATCTGTCAGAGGGCTGGAATTCTAGAAAAGTGAAATGCATCTCATTATGTGTGAGATTAAAACTGGTTTTGAAAACATTAAAAGAAGCTTTTGGTGTCTGATCTTTATTAAAAACACTTTGTCCAAGCCCATGTTTTATTAAAAACAATTAAATTAGTGTTTTCAGTATCTTGGAATTAAATGCTTGCTTTTCATTTGAGAAGTTGTATTCATTTGCCTCCAGAATTTCTATTTCCATGTTCATGCAGAGAGAGAAGCATCAGGGAAAGAGCTCCTTCACTTTCTAGAGTGATACCCTTAGGTAAGACTCAGCAGATGCACAATTTTAGGGGAACTAACCGAGACAGAAAGTGTTAGTCTGACAGCCATCCAAATAGGGTGTTAAGGTTTTTCTTTTCATAAAAATGGAAATATTTTCCCTTTTTACTGTGTTGAACAGGTATTTCTACTGCTATAATTCTTTCTTACGTATGGGTGGTATGGGGAGTTTGTTGTTAGTGTGGTTTGGGTTTTTTTACCTGTAAACCAGCAGCAGAAAATTGACTCGTACATCATAAACTCTTTCAGTCTACAAGTTCTCTTATCTTCCAGAATAATATAGACCATTTAACCGCATCCATTTACTCCTGAAAGTGTTACTTCTTGGGCTTTACCTTTCCCTTCTCAGTGTTGCATTTGAGCACCAAGTACACTGTGAGTGGTAGAACTAAAAGAGCTTCTTCTCTGTTGATGTTTCTTGTGTCTCCTGGCTATGGTGCCTCATCATGGTAACCCCAGTTGCCCTCCTTGTTGGGTTCTCATAATCTCCTTTTCCACTACTTCTGGCCTCCCCCTCCATGACCTCACAGCTGGGTAGGAGTTGCCTTGTTCAACTTGCCCAGTGGTGGAGGATAGAAGAGCCAACTTTATGCTGGTGCGCAGGGAGAGGGAGGTTAAAGTTTTGACCCAAATAGCAGCAAGGTCAATGGAAATTTTTTCTGTTCTGGCTCCCCAGAGCCTTTGTTTGCTAATTAAAAGGCCTGGGGGAGAATTGGAAGATTGTCATGTGAAGCTGTGCTTTTTTTAGAGCCCATATCTTTTATATGTTTTGTTATTACAGTAATAGAAGTTATATATGAGGTCACATGCAGCCAGGCCTGTACTTGTGTTTCATCTGCATGAGTCACTTTGAGGGGAGACTGATTTCTCTATTGTCTTCACTACTCTTTTACTTCTTATGGGCTAAATGGAGATAAATAAACAAAAGCATCACATTGTCAAGTGCTCTGTGGTTTTGAGTGTCTTATTGGCTGAGTGCTCAGATGGAGATGCTGAGGGCTGTTGCTTTCAGGTGCTCTTTTGCATCCCTCAGACTGTGACTGGTATTTTTGCTGATTCTGGTATTTTGATTGTATTGGAAAATAGAAAGAAAGATGCCTCAATTTCAGTGCCAAAAATGAAACCACTCAGATAGGAATTTATGCCATAGAGGAGAAAGAGAAGCAGAAAACTTGTAGCTGAAGATCTAGGAAATTGGTCCAGGCTTAACTATCATTGGCTTTTTCAAACCCATGAAAATCAGAATATATGTGTTTATCTGTTCCTAGAAAGAAAACAGCCGTAGATGAAAAAATGGTCTCTTTGGGTTTGTTTTTCTTCTGGATGGTTTCTTACAAGCCAACCAACCAACAAAAACTTCAGCTACTCAGGTTTTTATTTTTATATTAATATCAGGTCTTCTTTCTTTAAGATTATTCTCTAAATGCCAACATCTGATAAATGGAAATCTGAAACAGCAAGGAAATCCCAGGGCAAATAACCAGCTCTTTTTCATATTTATCTACCAACATTGATATTTTTTTTTTAGCCTTTTGATCCCTCTGGTGGGTTTGTATTTGTAGAGGACAGTGCAAAGAACAAGTCAATATTTATTCTAGTTAACTGATAAATAACTGGGTGATTCAGAGAAACTTAGTAAGAATACCCTTGTCATGGTCATTACTGACGTCTATGGGTTTATTGCTCGTGAGGTTTCTGCAGGAATCTGTGATAAAACCCCTAAACATAGCAAGAGCTCTGAATGTAGAAGTTGGGTGCAAAATCCATGTGAAGAGAGTTTGTGATCGCAGAAACAGAAGGAAGGGATCAGAGGTTTGCAATCGAGCTTAAACCCCAGCACTTGCACTCGTCAAAAAGGATTCATTGTTTATAAACGGCTCTGCTTTGCAATTACTGGGCACATACTTAGCATCCTAACTTTTAAATTCTTCATCTAAAAGACTCCCCCTCTCTTTTGTATGGGTTATTCTCTGTGCCGTCATGTGAGCAGAAAAGGGGGCGGGCATATTTGGTATTTTCACTTAGTAAGCACACCCTTTGAAAAAGGCAGTTTGGGAAATATTAGTAGAGCTTTTCTGTTTAAGCAGTTGAAGCTCTTCAACCAAGCTTTAACAACTCCCTCGCCACCACCACAATCTCTTCCAGCCCTTTCCAGTTATCACCAACAGCTAGTACAGTATGGTCTGCTAGAGAACTTGTTGCTATGTGAAAAGTCTCCTGCTCTGAAGCTGCTTTGATTTCAACCAGCTGAGCTTCTAGACCTTTGTAGACCATTAGAAAGCCAAACAGGGTTCTAAAAAACCCAGAAAAATTATTTATAATGGAAGCTTTTCAGCTGTGGATTGAAGCAATATAATACAGTGTTAGAAGCTGAATACCTCAGTAGAATAGATTCGTGGCTGGAATAAGGCTGCTAACAACTTTGGTGTGTAAGTTAAAGATGTGTGCCAGATGTTGTATGTTCAGTGTTTCTCTAACAATATTTGTGGTCCATACATTGGAAAAATAAATCTGTGGCTTTTTAGTACAGACCGCTCTGTATTAATATTTCTATTTGTGGTATACTGCTCAGCTTCTAAATAGCTCTGCATTTGGAAGAACGAAATGTGATCCTGTTATTAAAAACTTGTTCTGGACCACTCCAGTTGATAAGTGCCTATTCGTAAAAATATCACTGAAATGTTCCTGTGATAGTTTTGAAAGTTTTTCTGTAACTGCAGTAGAGAAAAAAAATCATGATACCCGAAAGATCTCATTTCCTCATGAGAGTAAACATTCTTGTGGCCACACCTTCTTCTCTGCCCTATTTGTTACCTTCTTGATAAGTGTAAACCTTAAGTTCTGGCATGGGTTGTGTGGGAAGATGTTTTGTTGTTAATAAAACTCCGCAGGGCTACTAGGTGTTGTTAACAGAGCTCATATCTCACCTTGCCTCACAGACAAGGGCCATCCAGATGGCATAAAGTGGTTTGAGTTGGAAGAGACCTTAAAGATCATCTAGTTCCAACTCCCTGTCATGGACAGGGATGCCACACACTAGGTCAGATTGCTCAGGGCTCCACCCAGCCTGGCATTGAACTCTTCCACTGCTCAGATCCAGTCTACTGTCAGTTTCCATCCTCCTTGTGAATGATTTTGGAGACATGTGTGTGCTCTCAGGCCCCAGGTTCTCTCTGTTCCTGTTATGTTTCAGCGCTACCATACAAAATAATGAATGTCCTCAGAGTTGGCACCGAGGAATGGCTACAGCCTTCCGCTGAAATGTCTGAGATTTTAAATCTGACAGCCAAAACATGCCTCCATTTAAAGGATATTGCATTTAAATAAAATTAAGGCCAGAGTTTCTTTGCCAGGTATGGCTCCTATCTGGGGAGGGTTTATAGTCAGAGGAGTAAGTTGTGCAGACTTTTGCCCATATGCAGCTTAGTCAAGGGGAAGTGTTGCTGTGGGGTTAAAATCAGTAGCTTCCCAAAAGAGGCTGATGTGAAGAGGCTGTCTGGGGAATTGGGGATGACTGTTTTCAGGAGGGAAGCCTGTGGTATAGAGTGAAAATGCCCTGGGGGGAGGAGAGAAATTGGAATAGTTTGCACTCTTGATTTGGTCTCTTTATGCTGGAATTATGAATGAAAACATAATGATTTAAAAGGTTTGGCCTCAAACTTTTAGGCAGTAATCGGCTGGGGCTGTTAGAAAAGCAAAACATATGTATTTCCTAACGTATGTCAGAGCTTCTCATCTGTGGTCCTTCAGAGGAAATATGCCACAGAGGGGAAGACTGGGGCCACTTGTTTCCCATTTCGCATCATGAAGGTGTCCTCATTTCTCCTTCCAGCTCTAAGTCTTAGGAACAACCCTGAAATTTTATCCAAATGTGTTACTGCCGAGTACAGAAACATTCCTGGAAAATCACTCACTGCCTATAAAATGTCACCTGACTTAATTTGTCTGGTGAGACATTTCCCTAAAGGTTAATGAATACACTCGCTCCCAAAGACAAATTTTGCAATGGAGTCAAAACCCTGGAGAGATGGAGAAAAAGAAGAGGGCTCAACTGGCTCCTGAGAGGTGGCAAGAAGGAAGAGCATCACCAACAGCTTTTCTCAATCAGTCCTTCAATGTTGCCCTTGCAGCATCTCTCTGACATGGTCCTGAGGACCACAGTTGCAAACTATGGCTAAACCAAATTATTAGAGCACAGCAGGTGCTTTCTTTGACTTTCACTTTGAAACCCTCAGACTAGGCTTCTAGCATGCCTTGTACAAGATTGGTTTGTAGCTTATCCTACAGAGTAGGAGAAGGAGTTCAGTTAATTTTTTGGGTAGGTTACTTGTTTGTTCTTTCCCTTAAATTATCCTCTTTCCTCTGGGTGATGAGGAGAAGTTACCCTGGAGTCCCTTTGCCAGCCTTTTTGTTATTCATTCCCAATCAATATGCATCCTACAAGGCTTCCAGCATTTTCCTATGCAAATATTTGGCTAATTATATTATCTCACTTCTTTGTAGTCATAGCCCTATCTGTCTTTTCTCATACATGTAGAATAACAGCAAGAAAACCCAATTCCTCCCCATCTGGAAGCTGGTCAGTGGGTACTGAGCCGTCAGAGGTGCTGCTTGTTTGATTTGCTGGAGATATATATTTCTTTTCCTGCAATTCAGCAGTCCTTGTAGTCAGTATGTATTATATTTCTAGGCATCTCTCTCCTTCCCTCTTGAGGAAATTGCTCATAATGTTTCTTTTTGCCGCATTTTTTGCGGACTTGTGTGACAAGGAAGAAGGAAAAAACCTGCAATATAAGAGTTTTTCCGGAGAAAGGCAGTAACACGCACATCTGGTTTATTATGGTAGTGTTTAGAAGGAGGAAATCAGGGGGCGTGGGGTTAGGTTTTGTGTGTGTTGCCTTTTTATTTGGCCTCTCCTACCACACGCAGGCTCAACCCCTGCCACTTGAATTGAACAGATGCCTTTGGATTTTCCTTATGTCGCTGATGCAGTGGGTGTTCAGCAGCTGCATTACTGGCTGCTGCACTACTGGCTGCTGCACTACTGGCTGCTGCAGCAGGGAAAAGCCTGGAGCCTTTTTCTGTCCTGGAATTGTCGTGGAGTGTAGTCTAAGGTCATGGTTTCCCCATGTTCAAACATGGTACCAAGGTGAAAAATTATCAAGGTGTGGGTATTTGCCTATTTTCTGCTGGTTGGCAGGAAATACAATGAGACTGGGGCTTCTGCCTGAGGCAGTGTGCACCCAGTGGAATCAATGCCAGAATCAATCATTCAAAGTGCACTTAAAGAGCCCAAAAGAACACTGGGGAGGGTGTCCATGTGTCCATGAACTGGACAGAATTCTTCCCTTACCAGCACATCCCTTGCCTGACCTGAGGCACTAACATGGACATGCTCTTCAGAGGGATGCCATCAGAGGGGCATCCTGGCCACTGCAGAGATTTGTAGATGTCTTGGTGACTCCCAAGGCCACAGAGTGTGGTCTTTGGCTTTTCTACTAAAAAATAAATTTTATAAAACCTTTTGGGTTGACTGGGGCCATGCTGGTGACCCATGACGTAGGCTGAGGCAGGTGGCACTGCCTTCCAGTCCTGAAGCCTGACTTGCCCTTAGGAACAGGATTTTCTCTTTTATCCCTCTGTAGCAATGGGCATTTTGTTGGTGTTTGTTGTGTAATACCACGGGCTTGTTGTTAAAGGTCAGGCTTTATGAAAAGCCACTGTACACGTGTTAGGTTTAGTGGCATGACGTCAAAATAAGAAGGGGCTGGTCCAGAGGCTGCCTTCCACACTGAGGCCTACACTGACTTAACTGTGGGTCTCATTTTTTCCAGTAAAGTTACCCTGCAGTCCACAAGATGCTGCTCCTTATGCTTAAAGCACTGCAGATACTTCAGCCCTTTCTTTAAGCAACAGGCATGATATCACTGCTGTTATTGAAGCCTAATGCATGAACTCAGCACTTTCCCAGCTCAATCACACATGGCCAAGAACTGTGTGTGCTGGCCTTCTCCATTTTTTGGGAATTGTCAGGCTTCACATCTTAAAGTGCTGTTGGTGGTTAGCTTTGAGAGCTCTGTGATATTCCATCTGTGTGTGCAATTGAGCAGAAGTTCTTCCAAGCTGAAGGTCCCAAGCAACAAAGAAGCCTTCTTGTCTAATAAATCCTGGAGATGGATCTGGCCAGGAAGTTTTTCATTTATGTCTCCTTTAGTTTTAAATAGAATTTTGATAACTTCAAGGACTTTGTATAGATGTACACTTCCTTTTGCAGATCGTGACATCACGGTCATGAGACTGTGCAATCTCAGCTGGGTTTTGCACACAGGAACTATATCTAGTTGTACAGATCTTTTCAGAAAACAGTTATATCAGAGATATCTTGTAAGAACATTTGTTATAATTTGTCT
The DNA here is from genome assembly GCF_008360975.1 of Lichenostomus cassidix. Lineage (NCBI taxonomy): Eukaryota > Metazoa > Chordata > Aves > Passeriformes > Meliphagidae > Lichenostomus > Lichenostomus cassidix. The sequence goes on from NC_139482.1 coordinate 51,500,536, forward strand.
ATCTGCGTGTTGGGTTTTTTTTTTTTTGCTTCCCAGCAAGATAAAAGAAGAGCTGATTTGATGCATGAAAGGAATGTTGGTCCTAAACCAATTGTTTGTTATTTTCTCCAGACCAGTATGAGGAAGAAAATGAATTGGGTTACTGGCAGTTGACTGATCTGCAGTATGTTTTTCTTCAGCATTCACAAAGTCTCTGAACTTTGATCCAGTTCTTCTAATTGGAAAAAAAAAAAAGGATAACACCTGTGTCATAGAATTAAGCTTTTTGGCTCTTCTGGTGAAGGGGCTAAGAACAGGACATTTTTGTTTGTAGTTAACATTTTGTTACTCTAATGCTTATCAGTACTACTGGGTGAAGTATGAAGTATCTTGAAAGAGCATAAGGGATTTGCTGCAGTAATAGACATATTTAAGCAGAAAATTAGGAGAAAAAAACCAGCTCTGTGTACAGATTTCATGGATATTCTTTAAAATAGCTGTTTTAAATTAATTTTCTGTTTGTAGTTTGTTTTAAGCATAACTGCTTTAAGAACATTTATGTAAGTGAGTTTCATGCAAAGCCATTATAAAGAAGGCAACTCAGGAAAAGAATTTGAAGCTGAAACTCATGGCAGAGGTGTGTTCTAGATGTTCTTGCATCCAGCTTCTTCATAAGCAGAATTAGTGGACTCTATGAATGCATTTTCCCAGATTAATAGTATTTGAAGCTCAGGAGAGATACTTAGTCTTTGTTATATGGTGTAATTTTGTTGTTTAGCAAATATTGAATTCCTAATTCTGCCTTTCTGAAGTCATTGGGATCTTGGCTGTGTGTCAAATTAAGTGCAACTATGAAGCTGTTGTGTGTATATTTAAATGTGTTTCTGATGAGACTCTTAGAAGTTAATTCTGCCCTTATTATTTGGCGTGAGGGAGCTGGTTGTGCTCAGTATCATAATTAAAGCATCCAATAAAGGAGTCAAAATGACATGGCACTATCTCTAGAGCTCCAGCCTTACAGGAGCTCACATTTACTGTTTTCCTTTGCAGGGTGTTGCCGTAACAAACTTAAATGAGCACATAGCATATACTGTCAATCCAGTCTAGTCTGCGAATAACACTACCAGAAATAATTTTATTCTTTGATAGAAGAATCAGTAGTTGTATTTATTTGTAATGGTTATATTAGAATTGTAGTTCTCAAATGGGCATAGTGGCTTTTGTAGCATGAGGCCTTTTCCTGATGACATGTCTATAACTCAGACTTTGAGAAAGGGTGGAAACAACTTTTGAAGATTATTTTGTGCTCAAACATTTTCAAAATATTTTAATATTAAACCTTTTTCTCCCTTTTTTTGCAATTATATTGTTTATGAAGAAATAAGATGATAATAATTTCTTTTTGCAAAGAGGTTTTCTGGGGGAAACTGCCTATAGAAACTGCCTACAGCTGAAATATAAGCAGATCTTCAACCCCCAAATGGCCACTAGTCTGTCTGGGATCTAAAAAAGGTATATGTCTCATTCTGAACAGATTTTTGCATTTTAGGATAATTGTGTTGACAACAGCAGTCTCATTGATTTAGGATTTTAATAGAATCTTCGAGTGTCTTTAACAATCTTTAATAATAAAAATGTGCAACAGCTGGAAATGTGCTCTAGGTTCTTTTTAAATTCTGTGGTCCCAAACCACTAAGTATAGTTGGAGAGTGCAAAGAGGCACACTTTGTCCTCAAACTACAATGTCTTACCTTTTTTTGTGTCCCTGATCCTATGCACTTTTTCTTGTTTCTTTTAGTTATATTAAATCCATATGGGAGAATTTACATAAAAGACTTATCCAGTCTAGGAAATCAAACATATTCAAAAGCCTGGTCTATGCATTGCCACTTTCAGAGCTTTCCAAAAAGTTATTTGATAGTGAGTGGTGGTAAAAAAGACAGAAAATATTTTTCTTGCTTTGTAAGTTTCATTAAGTTTAAGCAGGAAAGATTTCAGCTGAATTTCTAATATACAGGATGAAGAAAAAACTGTTAAGATCCTCTGGGTCCTGCAGAGTGAATTAAATGCAGGGCAGTAGTAGAGGTAACTTCTGTTTTTCCTTGCAAATTAAAGGTCATGTTTACCAACTTGGAAATGTCATGGAAAACTAAATGATTGCCTGTTCATCAGTTCTAGAGCCATTTTGGAATCTTTTTAATAGGCTATGTAGTCTACTAGCTACAAGAAATTTTTGCATAACAACAGTATATGAACTTCTTTTCACATAGATATTTTTAATAGTGCCAGAAATTTATTTTCTTGTGGAGTAATATGAGTGATGGCAAAGCATGTGTTTCTGGTTTTGAAGGTAATCATTGGAACCCTCCTAGAAATATTGTGCCTGGGAGCACAAATTTCAGTGAAGTTGCTCTTCTGCCCAAAATCTGGAATTCCAAGCAGATTTTGAAGAAGTTATGGTTTGATCATCTCAGTTGGACACTAGGTAGATGTGGCCATTCAGCTGCTCTTCCTCCTTCCAGAAGCAGAGATCTTCCAGAACCCTGGTTCAGGCAGGTCCACCCCTCAGAACATGGTAGAGAGTGCTCAGCTGGCAAGTCTGGAAAGGGCTGCTCTTCCTGGTCTAGCAGAGACTGGAGCCTGTTGACTTTCAAGATTTGTTTTGAGCCTGCCTAACAACAGAGAAGATGCTATGAAGAGAGTGTCATAGCTGGTGGAGGGATTTGAGTAATTCAGCTTATTCCTAGTTTTCTAATTGCTTGATGCTGTTCTTTCATATACTAAACCAGGCCTTATCCTTTCTGATTGAGCAATTTAACAGATTTAACAGATTTTAACAGCTAGCTGTGTAGATGGTAGCTCCAGCAGCTGTATTTTAAAGAAATCTGAGATCCTATAGCCTAGGTTCTTTTGATGCAGACCATGTTTGTATTTTTTGCTTAGGTACCTTGTTATAGGGGTTCTGGTTTTAATTTGTGCTACTCTGAGGACACCAGGATGAAAAGATGTAAATATAAACACATCTGAAAATGGGATTCCTTGGGGTCCTTGAGTGAACTTGTTAGAAAACAGGATTAAAAATATCTTTTCTTGACTGGTGAATTATAAGAAGGCATTGAGCCTGCGATGCAAAGCCTCCATGCTTTTCTGGTACCCAGCCATGTTCAATTCATTTCATTGTGATTTTAATTTCTTTAGCAGTAGCAGGTATTCAGCTCTACGTTTTTCTAGGCAGAGAATAAAATCAGGTGCTTGACTTCAGTTTTGAAACCAAATTCCTAATATTCACATTCATCATGTGAAAGATAATTTGAGCTCGGCCATGAACATTTTACATCTACCCTGGCTTTTACAAAGATCGACAACACAATCACCCACAGTCAATTTTTCTTATTAAGACAGAAGAGAGGGCAAGTTCATTTCTCACTAGTGTAATTCTGAGGTTTTCTTTTAACAATAAAAGGAGCCAGAGGGAAAGCACAAGACTGTTTACCTCAGGAAAAGAAATTTGTGTCACCTTAGCAGGAAACTGAACTTTGATTCATGATAGAAAGGGGAAGAAAATCATGTAGATATTTACTTCTTTGGACATCATACAGGGCTGTGTTGTTGTTTTACTTTTGACTAATTAAATGGAATCTTTCAGTACAACACTGAATGCCAATTTCTCTCTAATGAGGTGAAATGCTGTAAGATGGTCTCTCAGTCATTTCTAAGTCCAGCATGTTGCCACTGGAAATTAGCATTGCAAATACTAATTAAAGAGGTCCTGTTGGGCTGATCCTTGTGCTGTTAGCCCTTCTGAAAAAGCCACAGCCAAAACCTTGCTCACTTTAACCCATGCTCAGAGGGGGCATGTGAACAGGCTTTGTCAGGAGGAACAGAAGCATCTTCATAGCCTGGTTCTCTTATTTCTCTGTTTGCTGCTTGAGAAGACAATATTGCCCAGCAGCATCCGTGAACTTTGGCTAGGAATTAGGAACAAACCGAGAAACTACAATCAATCATATCCTGCATCTTAATAAATCAAGGACACAGTTCTGTAGGAGAGAGGGGACAGGCACAGTAGAAGATGCAGCTTTGCATTTAAAAACTTGGCTGTTAAGACATGTCTGTGAAAAACTGATTTATGCCTCTCTGCCTGAAAAGTGCAGATTAGCTAGAAGCAACAAAAAGGTGAAAAGCAGACCTGTTCCAGTGATAGAAAAGTCCACCAGTCAATTTGGTGGAAGAGCCTCTTCTCTGCTGTAACTGTCTTCCGTGTGGAAAGGTTTGAGGGTTTTTTTTCTGAGACATCTGGTTCACTCAAGGCAAGAGAAGATCTCATTGTTTACACAGAGTGGTTCATATTGCGAACGCTGACACTTTAAAATAGTAGCACTCTCTTTTGGTATGTTGTTCATGGAAAGGCTTGCTTTCTGGCATGAAATAAAAGGGAAAACTGTGAGAAGCAACTAATTATTGAAGGAATATTAATAGAGGAATGACAGCTTGGACCCCCCCTTTCCTCTCCCGCTAAGCTTGATTGCTCAGCTGAAAAAATGGGGCTGAATATCTATTTGAAGTGTAGTATCATTGCTGGTGAGTCACCAACTCCTATGGAGTTAAAACAGTACAAATCCTGTTATTTCAGGTGGTTGTGTAAACTGCTTAGTTTCTGTATAATTCTGCCACTCCTGGTAAATACAAGACAGAGAGCAGAGTGGGAATAGCCACCCCTTCTACTCAAACCTTCCCTAGTGAAACTCTGCTTTTATTTGAGGAGACCTAACATGAGTGGGTTTGTTCATAAAAAGGTACAAAATTAAGTCATGTTTTTCCCTCTTATTCCCACCAGACAGATCTGTGAGGCCCCAAAGCAAGTCATTGGCAGGCAGCATGAACTGTTTAGGAGCTAATAAAAATATTTAAAAACTATGTAAATATACAGTGCATCAGTACATAAACCCCTCCCGGTAACTAGATACTGACTTTCTGTTCTCTCCACAAAAGATTGAAAATGAGGTATCTGCCTATAATAAGAAAAAAAAAAAGAAAGAGAAAGGAGAGTTAGTGAGATCTTGCTATCCCCTTCACTGCAAAACCTTCCCATAGGAATTAAAATGCCCTCACTAAGTCACTGTCACAGTTTTGACTGCCACCAAATTCGTGTCCCATGTGCCTGCAGGCAGCTGTGTTGGATTTAAGCTGAAAGGCCAGGCTCTGTCAGGTCAGTCAGGAGCAATCCCTGCTGCAGAGATCTGCACACAGGTGCACCCTTCGCAGTTAATGGGTCATGAATAATTTGCATTTTTAGAGGTATTTCATTAATATGACACATGTCGTTGCAGATGTATTCATATGCTGCCACTGACAGTGAGCTCTGATAATTTGCTAAAAAGAAAAGAAAAGAAAATAAAAGGAAGGTTGCAACAAATTTGTAAATTTTTGCGGTCATGTCTCTCCTATTTTCCCTCTCTAATTCCAAGAACAGACTTCTCATATTTTGAGTTCAATAATTTTTCATCCATAAAATAATTCTCAAGGGTAGAAAGGTTGGGAAACAGACAGGGTCATGCTAATGTTGAGAAGGGGAAAAGATCAATCTTGCCACTACTCCTGCAAAGCCCCTTCTGTGTGCAGAGATAGGCTCAGCTGTGTATCTTTGAGGAGAAGAATAGGATGTGATCTCAGATAGTTTTGAAAAGGAAGGTGGGGTAGTATGAACACATCTATTGGTTAACAGTTGTTCTCTTCTTTACAAATAATAAGCTGCAGAGCAAGAAGGGACAGGTACAGGAGAAATAATTGGGAGCTCTTGATTTTTCCCAGATGAGTCAGTCTTCCTGGGAATACTAACTTTGTCATTTATGCAGATGATAAAAAAAAAGAGTCAAGATTTAAAGAAATACTCTCAAATTCACATGGGGATTAACCATATTTTGAAACCTGCTACACACTGTGCTTGTTCAGGTTCCCTACTGCAGTTTTTGCATTGCAAAAAAAAGCTAATGTTGCCTAATTATTTAAAGCAGTCCTGGAATTGGGCCATAAAACATGGATCTGGACAAGCACTGCCTTGCATGTTCTAGGCTATGGCCAGAGACCCCGTCACCAGGAACATTTGAGCATCCACAGGGAAAACCCCTCCAATGTTCTTGCCAGTGCTGCAGGCATGAACATGATGTGAAATTCTGGGCTGACTAGCTGGTAGTTTCAACAGGGTATTTTCCCATGGCATCAGTTCAGGGACATGTATTTGCTTCAGGGCACAGGTAACTGCATTTATTGTTCCTGTTACTTGCTGTGTGCTGTGGACTGTGTTCTCCCCCATGTCTTTACCTTTGCAAGTCATAAGATAGTGTTAAGTGAGGGCAGCATCTGGTTTAATAACCCTAAGTATGTGGCATGTGGTGCCCCCCTTTCTGCTGTCAATCAGAGGGAATATTAAGGAAATTATTTTATAGACACCATTTCAAATGTTGTTGTTGTAGCACTGGAAATTAAGAACAGAACTTTAACATAGTCCACAGGAAAATTCATATTCTACTCTGTGTAATGTCAGATACATGTGTGTACATTGGAGCCTCTTTGACAATTAGCAGCCTTGATCAGCTATGCAGATCAGCCCCACATGCGATAATTTGCTTTGTTTCTGAGGAACAGAGATGGGTGGTGATTATGTGCAAGAGCTCTGTAAGATTTCTATGCCATTATTCTCTTCTCTCTTCTTGCCCTGCTTGGTGACTCCACATATCGCCCCCGAGAGAAAGGACACCCGGGTGATGGAGGTGGAGGTAGCAGAGATGTTGGTGTCCCCAGGGCCACCTTAATGGCTCTAGCATGTATTTCAGAGAGGCCTGAAGAAGCAGTAACTTGCACTGACTTCAAACTTCTCAGTCTCTGGCATCAAGTGGACCAAAGCGACCTTTGCTTCTTCATAGTAAAGCATTGTGTCACACCAAATGCTGTGAGTAATTCCCACTTGGCCTCGCATTGTTTGCCTGTGAGTTGTACGTGAAAGGTACCAGCAGCAATAAAATCTTGGGTAATACGTGACATGAAACTCCCTTGTCCCTCGCTGGGCATAATTCTATTCCTAAATGAGATGCAATATATTTATTGAGGATGGGTTTGTCCTATCAAATTCCTAGTGCCGCCCTGGGTGGCAGCCAGCAAGGGCAGAGGAGGAGTGTACCTGTGGGTGGGAGAGCTGACGCTATCCTGTGTCTCAGTGATTTTCTTACCCTGCTTTCCTCTCATCCTCCAAAATGTGAAAAGCAGACTTGAGTGGGTGACAGATCCAGTGAAAAGTCCGTGTCCCAAGTGAGTGTCTGGATGTTTCTCCCGCATGTAATGTTTTTCTTGTTGGTGTTTGGACTTTTCTATTCACAGCCCAGAAGCTGACTCAGCGGCCATGCAAACCCTGGTCTGAGTTAGCGGGTAGCAGCTGACTGCACCTACTCTCTCACTTTGTTGCCCCCTCCTATTTGCTCTTCCCAATTCCCATCTATGTTAACTCAGTATGTGAATTTAGTTTTTAATTATTATTATTTTTTATTTAACTCAGCTGGGGGACATGCTGTATTGCAGCGGAGTGCTGTCTTCTCTGCTCAGGCTCGGGATGGCAGGGCGAGAGCTCTGGCAGCCTACAGTAACCTTGACTTCAGCCAGCTGTCATGCTCGGGCAAGTTTTGTCTTGCTCTGCGATGCTTACCTGGCCTTTTGTCACGGACCAGCCCTGGCTCTCAGGAGCCTGATTACACCATGAACCAGCAGACGGTGGGCAGGATGGCTCTCAGCACCCTGTGGTGGCTGAGAAACCTCTCAACGTGGCACTTAGGGGCTGGAAATGGAAATAGATGGTGCAGAGTGAGCTGGGGTCACTTGGCTTGCTGCAAAGGGTCTTTAGTGGCCCAGATAAATGTGAGTTATTATAAGGAAGCCAAGGGCATAATGAATGATAAGACCCAAGTGTTTTAGTAATTGGAAAACTACTTACTTTCTTTTTTTTAACAATACCCTCTCAGTATGACTGGTGAATCCTTTAAAAAGCAGTGATGTCACCCTTACTGGGGAATGCCCTTACTGATGCCCAGCCAGCACCAGGAGCTGAGCTGGGAGCAGCCCAGCAGTGCCACCAGAGACACAGACAGTATCGCCTGTCCGCTCTGCAATTCACTTGGTGTCTGTGTTGGGAGGTTGGGATGCTGCTTCTTACCCCACTACCATCACAGATGACCCCAGTAATTCTTTTACCTTTAGCTGCCATTAACAGAACCATCAACCACTAAAAGTAAAACACATCCTTAAAATGTGTCTGTCTTGATTTTTGCATATTTTTTCTCTTGTTGTTTGTGGTGGGGTTTATCTGTTTTTCATCTGACTCAGATAATCTGGTTGTGTGTGTGTATGTGTGTGTGTGTGTTCACAAGGCAGTCTTTACTCATGGCTCCTGGAAATTGGCACTTCACTAATGCCTAGTACTTCAATATCAAATATTGGCAGAGAATTATTAGTAGTAGTCACAGAGAAGAATAAACAGCTCCTGGATGTGGACAAATACATGTAGAAATTTTAATAAAGCAATGGGACACAAGGCTCCACACATTAACAAACAATAACTGCTGTTAGTTATTAAATTTACTCTGGGTAAATGAACTCTGGGTGCATCACAGCCCTGATTTTCAGCTTGCAAATATTTTTGGATGATGCAGATTAGAAGGCAGAAGGATTTTGCTTTGGGGAATTTCTGGATGATGATGGCAGGCAGTGGGAAAGGAAGCAGTGTTGGCTCTGGGATGAGCACAAGGATGTGGGAGTGATGTCCCCTGGCCCACGCCAGCCCACTCAAGCTGCAGCTCACAGGTGCACTCCTCACTGCACAGTGAGCTCATGCCTTCTTCACTCCTGAGCTTTGCTTTCCTAAAACAAGATCTTTCTCCTCTTTGCATTTTTCTCTTTGCTATTTTGAGAGAGGCTGGGGGAGAGCAGCCTTCTGGTTCACTGCGTTCTGGCTGCTTGTTTGGAAGAGGGCAGATTGCAGAGGGTAGATCTTCAACGATAAAGTTGAATCTAAATGGGAAAGTGCCAAGTAAAATGATAAAACCACAAGGAGCCCAGGATGAAGAAACATGCAGAGAAAACCTTGGATGTCTTAGCAGCAGACAGTGACTGATCACATGGAGGACAGCCCTGCTACTGATGGGAATATTTGTCTTTCCTGTCTTCTGGCTTTTCAATACTTTGTCCTCGTTTGGACTGGGAGTGGTGGTGATGGTACACACCAAAAAAAATTAACCAAGATTTCTTCCTCTTGCTTTTGAGATGTTGATTCTAATTTGACCATCAGAGTAGTGTGTAAAGGCAGAGTTTATCCTTTCTGGTGCATTTGTTCCCCTGCATGATTCTGCCTGGGTTGTTTCTCAACATTATAAACTATGGGATAAGTTACATAATAGTCAGCTTTATCACAATTTTTTAACTAATTTGAGCATCTCTTTTGACGAGAAAAACAAAACTTAAAAAGCACTTTCAGATTATGTGGTTCTTTTAAACATCAGTGGCTGCTGTTAACCTGTGTGTGAGGTTCTTTTGGAGCAGAGAGGGAGAGGCACCAGGGCAAGGCTTGGGTTCTGGGACAGGTAACTGGCCACACATCTCTCCCTCTGCTTACCCCTTGTGTATCATGGATCCATGACCTGATAATTGCATTAGCAGCACTATGTGATATCTTCCCTTTCTCCCAGCACTTAAACCAAGGCCCTGAGAGCTCTGCAAAAATGAAAAGTATTTAATTTCAATGGTGAAGACAGATGCTCTCACTTTCATCCAGGAGAGAACGTAGTCCCAGATGCCTTCTGTTGGGATAAGAGTGATCACACAGGCTGTGTACTGCAGGAAGACAGGACTGCCAAAGAAGTTGTTTTGACTGCAGTAGAGAAAATAAAATGTGAAAACCATTAGGGAAATATGAGGGGGAATTCAAGACTGTGGCCCTCTCAGAGGATAATTTCGTACTGGAAGGACCATTTAATCAAAACTCCAGATCAAGCAATTATCAAAGTTCGGAAAGTTATTCTCCTTTCTGCCGTAACTTCCCTGCTACAATATATGTGCACAGTCAATTTTGAATTCATGTGGGCTTTATAGTGAGTGCTGCTTGGCAATAAGACTAACAGGCTAAATCTAGTTTTTCTTCTTGCTCATAACTTTAAAAAGGGTGATTTTTGCGATGAATGTGGATTTAATTAACTGGATTGTCTTTAAACTGTTCTTTCTTGGTGCTGTCCGTGAGAGAGATGTAAATCTGGAATAATTTTGCCCCAGTCAGGGTCATTACTTCTGTTTTGATGTAGATGTAACTGAGAGCAAAATCTCATAATTCCTGAGAAAGCCATCATCTACTGGTTTAAAAGCAAGAGTGAAAGCTCAGTGAGTAATGGAGACTACTGTTAATGCTCTGCTGTGCATTAAAACAAATTTGCTTTATTAAGAGGTAAGACAATTAATTCAGTTAAAAACCTCTTTTTTTTGCAATTTTTTTCAGTTCATTGAATTTTACATGGATTTTCAGAAAGCACACCAAAAAAGCTTGAATGCTGTCAGGTCTGGGGTGTGTGGTTCATTTTATACATGTATATGAGCTTTCATCCCTCCTCAGGGGAGATGATGCCTTCAAATGCATACTTTTTCACATTCCCCTTCTAGTGCAGCTTGATCCCTCAGATAAATCACTACTCACTGTTTATGTTATCACCGTGGAAAAGTTTATGAAATCACAGATTTGGCAGCATAGTTTCACAAACATCCTTGAATGGGAGAACACCGTCTGGGAAAAGTGAAATGTTTTATTACAATTCAAGCTCTCAGCTTAGATGTCTGCAGTATCTGCTGAAACAGCTCTTCCCCCCACTGAGAAAGGTGGGAGTAAGACTGGTCTGCCAGCACTTACAGTATCATCTGATGGTCTCTTTTGCGTGTCTTACTTCAGCCGTAGCCTGGGCTAATTTTGTCAATAAAATGTTTGGTTTACCTCCTTTAATGTCTAGTGATTTTTCAAAACATGGGGAGACAAGACTTAACCGCATGTGAGAGTGGTGTCTCAAACCAATAAGACTGTGTTACAGGTATAAACCCTTTGGGTCTGTCCAACAGGGATACTGTGAAGGGGACAGAAGCCATCACCCCTGATGTTAGAGCAAGAAGTGCCAGTGAGAGGCTAGGAAAGGATGCAGGTGTTGTTGGTAGTCTGACATCCATTGCTCTCCTGAAATATTTTATTGCTTGCTGCTCAGAAACAGACAGTTAACCCAAAAATAAAAACCCCAAAATTTGTCAGTAGCATTGCAGTGAGTTTGAAAATGTTTTTGTCAGTGAGCCTAGAAAATAGCTTTTTTTCTCCCTGCAGTCTGGAAGTAGATTCCAAACCACTCTGCAAATAATACCTTTTAAGAAAACCAATAAGAAACAGAAAGTTACAGTTCTGACCTTCTATTTATCTTCCTCTAATTTGCAATCAGCAATAATGAACAAACTACTGCATGCAGGAATAGAACCTTATTGCTCCCCATGACCTCTCTGACCTTGCCTGAGCCAACATTTGCATTTGGCTTACTGAATAAGTTTTGCTTTTCTGATAAATATTTGCTATGTTTGGAAAAAAAGTCCAACAGGTTCATTGTGGTTAATAGTTAGTCAAACAGTAACAGGTAAGTAAGCAGAGCTTTACCAACAAGGTGTACGGGAAGTAGCACAAAGTATTTTTTGTGGCATCACAGACAGGTAATTTATCAGGTACAGCTCATAGAGTTTCAGCGACACAGATATGACTGTCTGGGTTTGTTTTTTTCCAATTATATTTCCCTTAAAAATTAACTTGGATTTAAAAGTCCAACCTTCCTTATTTCTTTGCAAAGGGTGTGAATGCCAGAAAGTTACATCAATGAAGAAGAAAATGAATCAGAGGTTAACTCCGAGTTGTGTCAGGTTGAATTTTGCCACCCTGAAAAGTATTATATGGTACTAAACACAGACAGGATGTTTACATGTACAGTAAAATGTACATGGCCAGGGGAGATCTGCAGGAAAGTAATTCTTAATGGAACATCACAATCTTAAACCTTCACTGACAGAAATGTATCATCTCCACTTTTCCAATCTCCAGTCACAGCATACCCAGGTCAAGCTCCTATTATGTATAGTTAAGAAAGAGTGATAAATACTTTTATTTAAAGAGTATGCAATTTAATCTGTCATCAAGCAATCATGATTCTACATGTCTGTGAAATAAAATAAGGCCCTCATGTTTTCAATGTATGAAGAAAGCCACATGGCTGTCAAACCTTTATGTTCTGCCTTTGAGATCATGCTCAGCTTCAGAAAGTACTTTGAAGGAAAGAAAAATTAAAGTAAATAAAGAAATGGAAAATAGTCAAAAGCTTTAATTGTGTTAGCAAAGATTAGTCCTACCATGTGTTCTTTCTTGGTGAGATGGTTGGGTTTTTGCCTTTGTTTCATTTTGTGGAGATAATTACTAGCCTGAACTTCAGTAACCCAAGTCATGAAGTAGTGGAAGTTACTACATAACTTGAAGGAGGTGAAGTTTAGTAGCAGAGTTTAAACTTGGATGAAGAGCTGATTAAAGAGGACACAACAGATTGTATCAGAAAAGCTCTGGAGACAGATATCTACTGGGTATCCTTAAGAGTCGTTCTTGGGACATGTATAATTAAATATTTTCATTAAGGAACTTTGCGTAGGTGTGTCTCACAGTGATGTTTCACAATGAAGAGCTGAGAGATACTGAGAAGGAAAAGGAAGGTCTGGATGGCATTTAAGTAGCATTGGAGGATGCTAAAAAATTGAATTAAAATTAAAATTATGCAGAACCCGAAGGTACATACTTACTCTGTTTTAATCTGGAAGAACAGGGGAGCCCTTGTGTGTTTCCAGAAAATAAGGTTGCAATGTACAGGAAGTCCCAGTAGTGATAAAGCATTAATATTATTTACAATACACTGCTAAGTCCTTTGCAGGAGCACTGTGTACAGTTCTGGTCTCCAGTTTCATGGGATATGGATATTAACTGGATGGATGTAATAAAAGGAAAATCAGAGATATTCTGGTTTATGAGGCAGGGCTAAGAGAGTTGAATGAATCAAAATAATCTGGGACATGGTATATGCATTGGAAAGGACAATATCAGAATGGGGAAAAAGCTATTTTAATGGAAAGAACATAGCTTATACAAAGTCTGAACTGTGAAGCCCAAGTTTAGGGTGAACATTTAGAAGCAATCTTTGTAAATATCAAAGGGATGAAGGTCTGGAGCAACCTCCAAAATGCACAGAGGGCTCTGCTGCCTCCCTGGGGCTCCATATGTCTCCAGAGGGCTGTGGCATGGCACACATGAACACTGAGCAGGGAACCTGGAGAAACATCACATGACCCTATAGGTACTAATGGATAAGAAATCTGCTTATAGCTATCCTTGTGTCATTCATTCATATTAATCTCCCATTTGTTTCTCAATTAATAAATCACAGGCAAGTTAGGTCTTGTTATAACCCAGAAGTTCGTAGAAAAATTTGAATTATGCTGTGTCTCTACAGAAATCTTTAGCTGTCTGCAAAAAAAGGGGCACAGTGTCCTATGCAGAGAGGATGAGTAGCTCTCTTGGTTTGCTCATCTGTACCCGCTGAGGGTCTAGCGATAGCTCACACCAGTGAGTCCTTTGAAGGCAGCTGTGTCTGGTGCTTCCTTTTCCCAGGCATGAGTGACTCAGCAGCGTCCAGTTGTCAGGAATGGCATGACATGGATTTTCTGCCCTTGCAGAGGCAGGGATTGAGCTCTTCTGGCAGGGATCTGGTAGGGCTTGTGTGTATGTGCACCACAGCTGGACTCAGTGTTTGTTTGTCCAGCGGCTGGCGTAACAGTGCTGATCTCTTCCTCTGCTGGCAGTGCTCTGCATACAGTGTAATTATTAAAGTCCCCTTCCAGGAGGGGAAATACCTCCAGAGCTGTCCGTGACCTCTTAAAGTTCCCATTCGTAAAGGCACTAGATGCTAAGGTAAGGTGGTCAGAGGAAGCATCCAGTTTTTAAATCCCATGACTGAATCACTTTGAGAAATACCTCAGAGTTTTCAGGAATATTTGTAAGATTGTGAAATCAAAACATTTCCTGCAATTAGAAGGCACTCAAAAAGCACATGTTATATGTCAAAGCCATAACTTTTGACCTCTTAGTCCTCTTGAGCAAGAGATTCCCAGGCTATTAAATTGTCTTTATTGCTCTGTCATATATTTGTAGCACGTGTTCAGTAGTAAATATCTTATCTCATAAGAGAACTAAAGAAAATACTGTGCTTTCCTCACAAGAAAAAAAAAAAAAACCAAACACCAACAACCAAACAAAAAAATAAAAAAAAATTCCTATTTTCTTACTCAAGGCAAGAGCATGACCCCAGATGAAAAAACTCCAGCTGAAGAATTCAAGTTTTGTTTTGAGTCATGATATTGTGCCACAGAGGATAAAGTACATTTTTAAGTCACTGATAAATATGCTGACTACTTTTGTTTAGGGACACACTGTTACATGATAGTGCTAAGAAATAATTAATGCACTAACTTGGGCAGTTGTCATAGAGGAACATAATGCTCCAAATCCCCACATAATTCCCCCCCGCCTTTCCTTGCAGCCAATTGGTGAACAAGGCAAGAAACTTTTCACATCATAGCAAGGAAATAGTTATAGTATCTGGGTTATGTGGTGATAAACTCCTGTGAAAATTGAGACACGATTGTTTTTCACTCAGAGTCAACTATGTGTTAGTATCATACATAGCTATGGAATGTATTGAGTCTCTGTTCTTCTGAAGTGCTCCAGAGCACTTCCTAGCTCACTGTGTCTTAGGAATCAGGATATTCGTTACACAAATGGAGGGATATTATTCCTCTGATTGAAAAACTTTAATTGCTCTGTATAAATTAAAGCTGATGACATATATTCCTTAAAATAAGGTTGGAAGAAATGGCAGTGGCTCCATAGGCAGACTCCTGTAAGAATTTGCATGATTGGGAGTGTTTTCTTGTTATGGGGTCTGTGCATTAACACACAAAATTTTTATGGGAGATAGTGGTAGGCACTGTTCATGCTCAGGGAGAGACTGGAAATCAGTGTGCAATGCTTATACCACCCCTCTACTCCAGTTCAACCTCACCTTTAAGTACCTCAGATAGACTTATGGTGGCATCAAGAGGCCATGTAATATATATATATGTGTGTGCGTGTGAATATACAATGCTGGGGAGTGAGGGGGGTAAGGCAGTGATAGGAGTTGCTTTGAAGGAGTTCACAGTTTTTGCATACCAGTGGTTTCCAGCATTGCTCAATATGCAAGCACCTTCAGTATTTCTAAGGGAGGTGAGGTACAGATCTCTCTAGCAAGTGTAAGCCTGTTTTTCATTATTTAGCTTTCATGGGCATGAAAATAGTCCAGGGTCTCCCAGAGTGGTGAAGAGCACAAATTGAAAATCTCTGGTTGAGGAAGCACTTTAAATGATGCTGTAGAATGAATGAGATGATCCACTTTTGCAATAATAACCATAGAGATCTAATAGCATCCCTTTACTGAAAGCAGGCAAAAGTTAAGTTGCCGCTGCTCTGCATGTGAGATACGCATATTTAGTCACTGTGTCTGAAATCCTGTTGCCTCTCCATAAATTTTCACATAATGGCCACAGTGAAAAGCTTTCCAACAAGAGATGGCCTTCCAGTTCTGTGGTATAGGGTTGATTACTTATAGTCAAGGTTGAATCTAAAAAATTGCTTAAAACAAAAAAAAATGGAGTAAGGCTTTAGGACAGAATTTTCAAAAGCAGCAGTATCACCATCACAGCTTCAGCAACTTCATCTTTACATGGTCACTGATCTAGGCCAATGCAGATTTTCCACTTGAAGAGTGTTGTATTCTTGAAGCATAAAACTTATTTTCCGCTCCTGAGGGAAAGCCAAATTTTTAAATAAATGGACTTAAATGGCAAAAGAAGGACTGACAGTTTTGCGTGCTTCAAAACATACATTATTAGGAACAGGTAAGAATATGTTTGCTATTTATGAGCATCCCCACATTTTTGGGTAGGATTAATTCCTCTCCAAAGTACAGCCTTAATCATGAAATTTCAGAAGGCCAGTATTTTGCTGTGTCCCAGTGCCTTGCAGAGTACATCAGTCACATCCTGAGAAGTGCAGTTGCAGGGCTGTGGGACTCCTCCTTGGAACAATGGGCTCCAACATTCAGAGGGAAATGCAACACCCTAATCACCGCATCTTAGCTGCTCTGAGACCCACGTTTTCTTTCCTGGGTTGTGTTAGTAACACATTGTCTGGAATACATGCACACTGATAGAACTTTTTCACACAGGGATAAAGTGTATTGCCATTTATTGGGAGAGTTCAGTAAAGCATAGCAGAAACTTTCCATAGACAGTTTTGAGACTTTTAATGGAAACTTATTTTGGCAAAGCTCTGAAAGAACTCAGTAATTTTATATATGAGATCCAAGAGCTAAAAAACACAAACCCCTTCTATTGGGCACTGTCTTGTAAAAGCAAACCTGGTGACAGCCGAGACATCCTGTAGCTGTATAACATAGTCAGATCAGAAGCTCGATTTTCCCATGGGTTTGCTTAACTCCTGTACCAGAACCTTTGGGGAGCTTGTAAGCTGAATAAGGCTGTAATGCATCTACCAGCAGCTGTTTTCTGTCCCTTCTAAGCCCATCTTACTCTTTTTTTTTCATTTTACCACTTTTTGAATGCCGTGTTGCATTCTGCTTAAAAATTACAATGCTGCTCCAATGTACTGCAGCCCAGTGCAACTAAGTGATTTTGGAGTGAGACAAGCTCTTGAAATACCCTCATGCAACACTGATGTCAACACAGAAACGTGGCATTTGGGGCAAAACTGGGACTCTTGTCCTTTCAGAATGTTCCTTCATGGAGGCATAGTAGTTTTTTAAAACTTTACTTCTTAGTGACAAAATTTCTGTCTTTGGTTGAGCAGTGCTGATCCATTTTAAAAAGATTATTTTCAATAGCCACTGCTGATGACCACCTCCCACTGGCACACTGTATGATTTACATGCCAAACTCGTATTCCTACTTCAGAAAATCTGTCCAAATCCTTTGAAGTTTTGTAACGCAAACCTTTAGTTTTAGTATTTTGAAGAGAATTGTTCTGCTTTATTTTTCCAAGACTGGCCATACAATCCAATGTAGTACACAGTCTCACATTCAACACTGCAAAGTTTATTTCCTAGCCCATGGAAGAAATAATTTTATTTGTTCATGATGAGTATTTGTTTCCAAGTTTTGGGAGGTGAAGACGAAAGCAACACAAGAGCTCCTAAAACATGAAGCTCCTAACACACAAAGCTGCTCTGTTTTCTGGGGCTGGTAGCATTTCATTGCTTGCAGCAAGGTGGTTTACTGGGCTCACAAGAGCTGCTGCAGCTCCTCCATGAAGTGACAGATAGTGATTGAAAGCTGGCGAATGCATCAAAGGCAGCCAAACAGACCTATGGCTTTTAAAACTTGGTAGGTATCATTTTTCCCAGATAAGGTGGCTCTGGTTTTAGCAAGGCTTATCAGAAGATACTTCACAAGGCAGGGAGCAGCTTTGCAGTGGAGTGGGAGAGTTGGCTGTGTGATGTGCCCATTTGCTCAGAAGGCGACCGTTTTGCAATTTTGGAAACTTTCTGGGATGCAGTGGCCAAGGCCAGATCTTTCTGAAGTTAATGTAATTTTCTCGAAAATGAAGTGTGCTTTTTTTATTTCAGCTGAGGTGCATAAATGCCTGCCTCACATAATATTTTTCCCTCATAGTTTTAGTACTCTGTAAAAGTCCTTGGATGATTCAAGCATGCAAATTCTTGGAGTGATGGATCTCACATCTTAACATTGCCTGTAATATCTCCCAAGGTTGCTACTCCAGAAATCCTTCCTTTCTTTGAATTTTCACCAAAGATATGAGCTAGAGAAAAATGTGTCATCTCCATGCAATATACCAGAAATATGTTAAAATGTGATTTTAATTCTCTTGCTGTTCGAGAAACTTCTTCCCACAAAAAGCTGAAGGCAAGGAAGTGCCAGGGACACAAACTGCAGTGTGTTTTTCAGGCATGTTCAGTTGTATTTTGGAAGGTATAAGGCACCCTAGCAGCAGTGGAGTGACAAACACATACGTGGTGTATACACTTGGCAGATGAGCAGGGCCAATCCTCCTGCAAGTCTGCTGAGATTGCCCACAGCAGTGATGCTGGGGCTGGAGCTTATACTGGGATGTTCCCACCTCTGTTTCCCTTTGTTTTCTTCTAGGAAACAAAAAAAAGCCAGGGACCCATGTACAGCAGCAAGTTTCCAACCCGTAATGTAGTGAAAGGCAAAAGCTGATTATTTTTAGTCAGAGTGGGAAAAAAAAAAAAGAAAAAAAACCTCCAAACCGAATGGAATACAAAAATTCTTCCATTCATCAAAACACTTGAGTGGAATCTTTTGCAAAAGAAACATTGCAGGAACAGAGGAGCAGATGGGAACAGGAGTGAGTGAGATCGGTTCTACAGTCAGGCTTCTCCAGCTTTCATGTCTCTACATGCATTTCACTGCACTAGTGAAAAGTTTCTGGTATTTTTCCCCCCTCAAGACATTTTTGGCAAAGATAAGTACAGTCCAACCGTCTGCTACAGATAACATTTTCACTTTGTGTGCTGGAGCTTAGGTTGTAGCTGATTTACCAGCTTCTTGTGTACAAGGGGACATTTATTCCCCTTTTTCACTGAACTGACAGGGCAGTTTCTTTCTGGCAACTTTTTCTGCAGGGTGTGGAATGTGTTAAAGCAGGTTTGTGTCATTTATGTAAGGGTGGATTTTCTTTTAATCCTTATCTGCATGTCATCTTCTGGATTTTCATATTTGCATGCAGGGAGGGTGCTGTCTTTGATAAAGCTGTGTGTTGTTTTTCCTGCCTCATTCCTTAGAACAGGTCCTTGAGGAAGACCATCCCTCAGATATTGGGGACAAAAGAGTTGCAAAATCAAATTTAGCAGCTGCAGTCATCTTTATTATGATTTTAAACTGTTCACAATTAAACAGTCACTAATTCTGAATATATATGAAATAATAATTTGACCTAAAAAGACACACAGGTCAATACAAGGCACAGCTTTTTGATAAATGTGAGGTTTTGTTCTTTTCGGGAAAGAAAATTTCACTTATCTATTTTCAATGTTTCTTTTACTAGTATTTTCAAAGACACTAAAATCTAAAACAAAGTTCCACAAACAAACAAACCTCAGAAGTTTTTTCTCTATGACCTGCACAAATGGACATTATGGTCGTAGAAGTCTAAGACTGTTAGCAGAGCTTTATCCAGTATTACATTCTATTTCTGGAGTTCGGATTGCAGAATTTCTGGGCTCCATACTAATCTATGGAGCATTTGCTTTGCTGAAAAGGCTGAAAGAACATGAGGAAGGAGCTGTGCAAATCATGAGATGGAGAGGGAACTTCTTCAGTGTTTGAACAGCGTGAAACCTACTGTAATTGTGCATTTCAAATACCTTTTATAGTGTTCAAACTTGTTTACATGTCTTCAGAGAACTGAGCTCTGGCATTAAATGTGACTGAGATTCCCTATTACTAAATAAGACCAGCTCTAAAAGCAGTCCACTTGCTACAACATGCAGGATTTATAGTTACAACTACTAAATTCAATGGGTTTTCTTCCCAGACTTTTGAAGATAAATTGTTCTTCGTCTTCAAAACTTACCCAGGTGCTGTTAAATAATTTTGTGGCTTTTTAGCTGTGCTTTCAAAATGTAATTGTAGTTCTCCTCCTCCCAGAATAAAGGGTGGTAGAAAGTCTATTTACCTCGTTTATTAAATTTCACACAGTTAAATTAAGTGAAATAAGAGCTTGATTCAGTTCCCATTAGTTTCAATAGCAGTCTTTCCACTGAGTTTTAGTCAAGGTTTAAATGAAGATCAGAAGATGATCCTCATTTACATCTAATATGCTCTTCTGCTATTCCTTTTAAACTTAAATATTACTGGAGGCTCTTCAAACCCAGCAGCATGTATTAACTTGCTTGCTTGTCAACATGCACAAATATCCAAATTTCATCTGGAAGCCCTAGAGTAAGTGTTAGCATTTATTATTCCCATGAATGTGCAGTTGTTGAAAACAAACTTTTAATGCTTTTTATCAGCTTGCATTTGTTCTTTGTAGTTAGTTGACAGGACGTTTGCTACATTAGTAATTTACCAGTACCTTTATTGTTTTAAGCAGTAAATACTGTTTATCTTAGTCCTGTCTGCAGTTTTTGTCTCTTTTTAGTCTTGCTCAAGAAGTTGACCTCATTCTTAAGGTACAAGATGTGCCGTAGGGAACTTTGGGGCATAGACCGTTCTGTAGCTTTGCAGTTTGACTCTACAGAAGGCTGGAACTTACTGTAGACCAGCTTGGGAGGAAGCATCGGGACAGATGCAGCTGCACCAGCCCAGAGGCTTGGTGCAGCACTCACTGGGGTTGCTGGCAGCACTTCCCATGTCCTCGGTGGGCAGAGCCACACACAGAACGGGATGGGCATATCACAGAGGTGGGCATGTGTAGTTGAAGGCAGCAAATTGCTTCAGCAGTTCTCTGCATACGTTGCAGTCTCTAGAGTTGTCAGTCTGCTCATCTGGGAGAGCTGCATATATATATGTATTTGTAATGTATTTGTTGGTGAAAAAAAAATAAGGATGTGTTGTATTAGTAATAGCAAGCTTTTAGTGTTCTGCTTGGAATCAGCTGTAAGTGCTTTCTCTTGTCCTTTCTGAGCCAGTGGATGAGTAGTCACATAGAATTTATACCTCAGGGGATTCAGAAATACATGCATGAGCACCACAGCTTACTTCAACATAACACTTGATTTAATTTGAATAAAGAAAAACATATTATTTTTTTCATTGGAAGGCACAAATTGAAATACGCAATTGCAGTGTCTCAAGAAATCCCACATGCTAAAATGTTCACAGCATAGTTTAATGCCTTTAACTCTGGTTTCTCAAGTTAACTCATTTTGAAACAATTTTAAACAATTCAGTGCTGATGTAACTAGCGACTGATCCCATATTTTCGTGGCCACACATCTTCAGTTTCTTTTTATTGTGCTATAAAATCCTGCTGCTTCATAGATGTTGCCAGAACAAACAACAGTGAAGTATGTAGGGTTTTTTAGACCACGGAACACAGCCTGTGTATCCATTGTCATCTACTTGTTTTCCCAAATATCGTGGTGTACTTCTTGTGATGCCACAGCCCTGCTAGGCATGTGTCACCAGATTCAAGGCTTGGTGAGCCATGCACGTTGTTGGAGCTCTCTCAGCCACTTGCTGTTGTGCTCTATGCAGAATTTTTACACCACTTGCAGCAACGCAGTAATGCAAACTTCACCAGGGATTCCCCAAGAACTACTTCATTTCTATGAGCCTTTTCTGCATGAATGGGGCTGTGTGACAGTCTTTCTCACACTCCAGAGCTCTGCCCAGCAAATGCACATAGATTTTTTTGTGATGAATATAATAACTATGCTGGTGTATGAAGCTGGAGAGCAGGAGGACTGCAGCCATGGGCTCTTAGCCAGGGCCTGTGCTACCTGCTACACCCATCCTTGGAGGAAACAAACCACTGGAGCACACAGATCCTGCTGGGACTGACACCAGAGTCTATTGGCCTTTGCATGGTCTTGTTTGGGAGCACAAAGTACAGTTCAAGACAAACTTACTTTGGTCAGTATGTGGATTTCACACAGCATGAAGGTCTAAAACATAGGCATGGGCAATGCTTTCTCTTGGAGGATCCATAATAAGTGGGATGGCAGAACCTCCATCCAACATTACCAATGTACCACCAACTCTGCCTTTGCCCCACTGCCTAATTTCCTCCTCAGTGGTTCCCAAAGTCTCATTCCTTTCCATAGCACTCAGTGGTGTTTCCCTGTGCTGTACACCGCTTGGATGTCTAAGCTGTCATTGGCATTTTGACTCGAAGAGCCACATTTTCCGCCTTAGAGCATACAGCTTCAGTTATTCTGTTGTGTGTAGGGAGCAGTGAGTTTGGAAAGGGCAAGCTAGGGCATGAACTCATCACTTTGCCCATCCTGCTATTGATATACTTGTAGAGCCAAGCTCACCACCCTGCTCCATCAGGTTCGCATGGGAAAACTTTGTGGGGGAACCTCAAAGGCCACACTGACTTCAAATAGCACAGTCAGTATGACTTGAGTTTCTATAAAGATGGTTAAAAAGGGGGGAAGCTGCCACTGTGGTTTTCTGCACAAAATTTATTAGGTGTTGTGTCTAATATTTATAAACTATTCATAATCATTGGTGTATATATGTGTGTGTTTGCATAGTGGTTGAAAGATATGAAGTTCCCTTATTCTTGGTTTTTCCTCACTAATAGACTGTAGAAGCAACTCATTATATAAGTTCGCTGGTGATTGCACTTGCAATAGACCTGGCCTTTTAACCTTGAGCAGTAGCTCAAAAGAGAAAGAGCCATGCAAGCTCTTAGTTACCTTGGTAGCAGCCTCTCCAGAAGGTGCCAGTGGAAGAGCAACCCAACAGCAGCACCCCAGCTCCTGGTGAGGACATCTTGGGTAGCTCTGCTTTCCAGCCATCATTCTCACTTCATAGCCTGCAGAACTCAAGGCAAAATCCTAGTGCACTCGTCACTGGCCATGTGTCAGGGACATGGATTGAAATGTAGCTTGGAGGACTGAAGCCTGAGGGGAGCATCCTGGTGCCACTGGGAGTGGGAGCTGCTCAAGGGAGCACCTCCTTTGCAGGGAAAGGAGAGCCCTTTAGTGCAGAAGCTGCCATCCTCAGGCATGCTGGGACACCTCCAGGGATTAATACCAGCTCCTGACTCCCTTCCTTCAGCATTGCCCCACTGTTGGACCCAGTTTTCCCACTGATGGACCCAGTGGCTGCTGGTTTCTGTTTTGTCGAACAATGCACTGGTCAACTCATATTATCCCCAAGTCCTTTTCAGGGCAATTGCATCCCAGCACCCCATTTTCTGTCTACTCTGTGTTCTGCAGTCTTTGATGTAACACCTTGCCTTTGGCTATAGTTTGTGTAATGTTGTTCAGAGGGCTTATTTTCCTAAATTATACAAACCAGCCTGTGCAGGTCATCTGTCCCTCTTTGTTATTTAGAACTCCAGCAATGCTTGTGTCATCTACAGGAATCCTCAGCACTAATTTGAAGTCTTCTAGGAGATCACTGACAAAACCATGTGAAGAAAACTGGCCTAAATTCAAATTATCTTTCAGTATCTCACTGGAAATACATAATCTCAAAATTCCCATCTATTATTCACCTTTGGAAATCAACTTTTTCCTAAACTGTAGAAAATTGCAAAGTGACAGTTCCTGTTTCTTTGAAATTCTGCTGGTATTTACAGAAAATATCTGTATCACTTTGTGCTTCAGAGCACAAAGCTTAAAGTTTGGGCTAGTCCATCCTGTCCATGTACTTGCTCCAAATTTACACTGGCATCAGCAAGAGAAGAACTTAATCCCCCATCCAGTTCACATTGAAGCCAGTGGAAAGACTGATTTCAGCACATCCTGGTCTGGCCTTAATCTCTGGAGGATTATTAAAGGTACATGTGGGATTAAATAATGGCAACAAAGAAGAAAAATAGAAATACTAGTAAATTATATTGGGAGGGAAAAAAAACCACCCTGGTGAATTAAGAAGGCTGAATCCCTTGTTGTCAGATATATTGTGACTTTGGTGAGGTCTTCATTCAGGAGCAAGTTGATTTGTATGTGATTATTTGTTCTTTCAGGCAAAGGCATTCACCAGCAATCAGACCATCCAGCTGTCATGATGCCTCCATCCCTTGCAATTCAGCACGTGACTTCTGACATTGAAGGGCAGGTCTCCACTCCTAACTGGAGTTAGGAAGGGAAGCCTGACATTGCATTTATCTGGAAAAAGTGTTTTTGTTCCATAAATAGAAATAAGAAACCATCTGGGAAAGCTTTTCCTCAAAGCATATTCTTTTCCTCCACTAGGGTGTTAGTTTTGGTAATTTTTGCAACTACAGTTTCCATCTAAGTATTTCTAAGAGCTCTGTCATTGTTTTGGTCCCAGTGTGTCTAAAACTTGGAATTAATTTCAGCAACTGCATTACTCTGAACCACACTGTTTGAGCAAGGACGTATTACAGCCACATGAGGTTATTTTTCACAGTGTCTTAAATTAAAGTATTTGGCTATGTGCAAAAACCATTATCATCTGCAGAAGAATTTCCAGTGCCCAAATGTTGCTGTCATTAAGCTGAAAATGGGTTTGCAAACACTGTTCTCAAGGGAAAACGTGCCAGTGTTTGAGCACTGTTTGTACTCCTCACCTGTTTCCTAGCTTTCCTTTTCATAACTTCCCACAGCACATTGCAGCAGATTTGGTTTTCTTTTTGTGTCACATGAACTTTCCTTCCTCTTCAAATTCCTACTCAGTGTGTTAAACACACTCAACCCAGAAATACTGAAATTTCTTCATCCCTTCTCTCTCTAGAGTTGAGGAGCTTGTGAATATAAAATGTTTCTATTTGATTACATAAAACTTAACGCCACTTTCTTATTCCAACCTCTGATATTTCATACCATTTTCTTTACGGAAAACATTGCATGGTTCTTTCTCTTGCTGATAGATTAGTCATGATGACAAATGTCCTGGTTGTTCTAGTACTTTGTTATAAGCTTAGATATCTTTGCTAGTAAGCTGCACTTTGGTGGTTTCCACAGCAGGTTATGTGTATCTGTTTGATAGCTATGAGGGTATGCTTTGAAGTTGGTTAAAAAAATACCTGATATATAGGACCTGCCCTTATAGCTGATGTGCATATTTATGCTTGAATGACAAGCATCTTCATTTAATTTCTGAGGCCCCATTAGATGAAGGTCAGTGGCAGACCTCATAAAGGGGAAACAGTTTTTCTCCCAAGAAGGATCATGGACGTTCAGGGCAAGGTGAGATTCTGTGATTCTGTGATTTTGTATTGAAAGGGAGGAGCAAGCATGTCTGTGGAGACACAGAAGATTTTTGTAGTCAGGACAGCACTTTTCATAAGTGCTAAATTTAATAAGTTTGCGCCTATCAGTACAGTGTGCCTCTTTCCTGAGCCCTTTGATTGCCTCTGCCTTATACAGCACCTGACATTTGGGTCATTTCAGCAATATCTAAAATTTTGTTAGGCTGTCT
The DNA here is from genome assembly GCF_008360975.1 of Lichenostomus cassidix. NCBI lineage: Eukaryota > Metazoa > Chordata > Aves > Passeriformes > Meliphagidae > Lichenostomus > Lichenostomus cassidix. The sequence goes on from NC_139482.1 coordinate 51,525,814, forward strand.
GTTGAGGTAGTGTTGCAACTGATCCAAGATCAGCATCACTCTGGCGCTTAGGAATTGCAGCATATGTGCTAGAATCTAAATCACATAGAATTTAAATGCTTCATGGTGGCAATCCCATGATGCTGCCGCGCAGAATTCTGGGTTGCCTCCATGTCACAGGGCTGATGGCTGGGGTACAGAGGGTCCAGGAGATCACCCTGGTTGGGGTGGGAGAACCCTGCACTCCCAGCATGCAGCCCTGCTCTCAGCACTGACACAGACAGCAGCCTCTTGGGATGTGCTCTCTGTGTCAAAACTTTCCAGACTGGTTGTGTTTTTATTATATTAACGTCAGAGATAAAAGCAAAGCTTTCATCTTTCAGGGATTAACCCATGCCCTGAAGTTCAGTTCTGGATCTTAGCTTTTCTACTGCTCAGGGATGTTCTCACCCTGAACGTTTTACTCTCCTTTTTAGCTAAAATGTGTGTCTACATCAAACATTTATTATGTGTTGCATACTACCATAGCCTCCAGCAGTACCATGCAAGCATCCATGCCCACCTCTGACTCCTAAACCTGGATTGTGCTGTCTTTGCTACACTTTGAAACAAAAGTATGTAATGAATGTGTTGTATGTGGCATCAGAACCTGTCCTTTAGATGGCAAATAGGTCAAATTCAATAGAGGTTAAATCATAATAAATTCCATCCACTCAAGCATGCACATCCCACTTAAAACTCTGTGGAGCGAGGCAAGCACCTCATTGTCTGTGCTTTAGCCTTTGGCCAGAGTGGCATTCACACTGTGATATTATATACAGATAATTATAACATGTATCTTTTCAGAACACAGTTTCCATAAGAAAAGAAATTGCAGACATGATATCATTCATCACATAGAAGCAGACCATTTTCTTTTCTTTTCAAATGTTCTAGTTGGAAAATAATTCTGCACCTTTGCCTGCATTCAGTAATACTGCGGTAGGGGTTTAGCTTGTTTTGTTCGATTTGAGTTTTATTTGCTCAGAATATACTGTATATGACCCAGGTTCTCATTTGGTAAATACTGGTGTGATGAAGTTCACTTTGTGGGTGTACTTAGATCCCTTATATCTCTTTGTGCAAACAAAAAATTGTGCATAAGGGAGAAAGCTCCACTGTGGTGTTCTGACTGAGGCTCTGACAGCCGCATACTGTTGATTTCTTAACAGAAGCAGCCCTTTTTCTTCCGCTCTCCAGATCTTAACTAATATCTCATCTACAGCTACTGTTTACTGGATAGAGGATGTGAGGGGACCAGTGGTTTTGCATGTAGCAAAGACATCTTTGGTAGGGAGCCATCAAAGTGCTCTCTACTCACAGTTCGGGGGAAAAAAGTAGGTCCTGCAGGACCAAGCTGAAGCCTTTTTGGAGCTTGTTATGTCTGGGTTTCCCTCTGCAGCTTCACAAGCAGGGAAGCTCCTACTCTTGACTATTTGTTTTTGTCTCCTTGTTGTCCACTGACCTGTTTCCAATGCATGGGGCTCTATGGTGAACCAAATCAACAAGCTTTCCTGAGCTAAAAATACCCTCTGTCCAATTATTTACTTATTGTCCTATATTATTTGTAGCTTGGATCAACTCTTTGGCATGATTCACTGGGAGGTCCCATGGGAGAGGGAGAGGGAGAGGGAGAAGTGCAAGAGCAACCATGGCCTCTGACTTGCTGCATCAGCCGTGACCTAGTAAGCAGTGAAAAAGTCTGTGTTTCTCAAGATGGCTGACCCAAGTTCAGAGCTCCAACACTTGTCTGATCCCAAGAGAAGCACATTCAAATGAGTGCAGTTTGTCTTAGGGGTTGTTTCAGTGAGCTGGGCTGTTTTGTTATGTGATCTGACTCATGCCAAGCCTCGTAGGGTCCATCAAGGGACAGGTGGACAGGAGGATGCCACCAGAGAAAGCTCCTCCTTCCACCCATCTTTGGTTCAGATGCAGCATAAACAGTGCAGCTTTTGCATTGGGCCTGTCCTGAGTATCAGGGCAGATCTCTGCTGGTAACCTCAGAGATGCAACAAGTGCATCAGATTGTTTATGGACCCTGAAGACCATAGCAGGATGGCTTACATGTTTTTATTTCTGTGAGCAGTCTAAACTGCACCTGCTCCTGCATTGTGTTGGAGTGTTTTCCAAAATCACACTGTTCTAAAGATCAGATATGAGATGCCTAAACTGAGCATCCAAGTTGAGGTTTTGAATAGTCTGAGAATCTGTTATTACTGGCTTTTTTCTTTGGTTGTAGGATAACATTGCTTAAAATTCAAGATGATTTCTGGGATGACTCCTTGATTTTTCCAGCCAGTTCAAAGCCTCTTCACCCCAGTGCCCAAAAACAACATATTTTCCAGAGCAGACTAGCCATATGATAGTATTTTGAACTTTCAAAATGTGACCACTCCACAGAATAAAAACCTACCCGTGACTCTGGCTGATAATTTGTGGTCCTTGTACTTGAAGCAGACAGCAAATACAGATTTGAAGTGTGAACACAATGCAGTTAAGTTTGAAACTGGAACAGGAAGTCCCTCTTAGAATTCCTAAAGCAAATGTTAAGAAATCCAGAAATTCAAAGTATACAAAAAAGGACATTTTCTAAAAGCAGCTTAGGTGAGGTACTCACAACCCCTGTTACCGTGTTCCCATTTACTAGCAATTGCCACTCTGATTCCAAACATTACGTTTATCTAGATGTGTAATGAGAAATAACTGCAGAATGTGATTGAACAGCCTTGCTTTAAACATGGTCCAGAGTATTTAATCTGTTATCACTGTAATTCCTAGTGCTGATGATTGTACTGAGAAGTACCACATGTTCAGTGAATAGTTGTGTTGATTGGCAAGTGTGTTTTTGTCACTGCTTATTAAGTTATTTTTCCTACTAATAAACCATCAGTTGTCCAGTATATCTTGAACAGGTGGTGTGTTTTGTTACTAGAACTGAAACCTATTTCCAGCTTTGTCAAGAGTCTTTGTTACTTGCTTTGCAGTGCCCCAGTTTGGAATTGGTGCTTCTACGAATTATGGCTCTACAAAAGTATCATTTCATGTATTCATTTCTCCAAGTTAAAAGAATGCAATTTTTTCAGTGTGTTATGGAAAGCTGTGCAGTCAGGCTGGGGTTGGGTTGCGTTATGCAAACAATGGCAGCCTCCTTTTGCTCCACTGAAGAGCAAAGCTGAGCTGAAGGAGCCCCTGGAAGGGGTTGTGAAGTTTTTTACCAGATTGCCTTCTATATCGTTCTCCTTTGCTCTGTATTAGCATGACTGAGAGACATGTTCATTTGAGCTCTGTAGGGATAGCCCAGGGAACAACTGTATGAGTACAGAGTTTCTAAGGGTTGTGTGTGGTGTTTTTTCTTCAGAACAATTTTGCATTTTGCTTATTCATTGCAATCAAATACAATGGTGATAGCTTTTTCAGTTTCTCTAGATTTAATAAAGCAGAGTAATATAATTTCAGGTGGGGACTAATTTTTCCATCATGCTGTTATAAGTGTTTGGAAGTTCAGTGGTGCTCTGTGTGACACCTCCTCCTTCCCCACCATGCAAAACTGGATTTGAGTGCCAAAAATGAATATGTCAGAAAATCTCCTGAATTTATCATACTCCCAAAATGTCAGAGTGGCAAGAGGTGTGTAAGCTCTGGAGGTTCAGTTAGACCTTAAAATCTGGATTTGTGCCTTATAACCATTGCCTTTAGAGTCATGACAGATAATGTTCTTGTTTCTTATGAAGCTTATGCTTAACTTACTGTGGTGCTTTTAAAGACAAGTGGGTAACAAGTCTTTGTCCTGTAGTTATTCTTCCTTTCCTTCATGGAGCTTTCTCCTTTCCTCCACAGTTTGTCAAGGGACAAATAACAAGCTGACCCAGCTGGGACATGTGGAAGACCATTTCACCAGCCTGCAGAGGATGTACAACAACTGTGAGGTGGTACTCAGCAACCTGGAGATTACATACGTGGAACACAATCGTGACCTCTCTTTTCTGAAGGTTAGAGTTCGTGTCCAATGCAGCCTTCCCTGCTAAAACAAATCTTACTCCATTTTTAGTAGCATAGGATTGGCTACTGAAAAAATTCTGTGGTCATCCAAAAACATAACTAGCTAATTTCAGAGGAATTGCAGCTCACAGTCTAAGCATACCTGTAGGCTGCAGGATGCACTCAACCCTACTGTAAAAACCGGGTACTTTGAGAAATAGCTTTTCAAGTACTTGCCAGCCTGTGCTGGGTGCCATGCACATGGGTTTCTTTTTCTTTATAATTAGAATTACGTCCTTACCCATTACCTCACTTCTCAGAGAGCAAAAGGCTTTGTGGTGCTGTTGGGCAAAGCAAAGCACAAAGCGAGTGGCAGATTTTGCTGTGTGGAGGCCTTTCTCCTGCCCTCCAAACTGCAATCCCTTCCCCTGCCATGGTGTTGAGGGCCTCTCCAGCCTGAAGTGCTCACACCCTCAGCAGGCAGGCAAGTCCTGTGCAATAACTTCCCACATGGATTCTTCATGCGATCTTCAAGATAATTCCCTGTGGTTGACACATGGGCTACTCCCATCTCAACATTTGTTTTGTGCACTAGTGCATGAGCAGCTGTGGCAAGCTGAGAAGGGAACGGACAGAGCACAGATGTTAAAATGCAACCATGGCATGGGGAGGAGCCATGGCTGACACAGGGACCTCCAGGTTCTCCACCAGCCAAGTAACAAGCAAGATCAAAAAATCTATGGTTTGAACATAGGGGTTACAAATATGATAGTATTGCCATTCTTCTTTCCCAAGCACAACCTGACCATGGAGCTCAGTGTTCTGAGGAGCAAAACGAGTGTCTTGAAAATTCACTGGTAGTCTTCATAGAGCAGGAAAATATCCTAACTAGTAGCCTGAAGGTTTTTAACTTATAGTGACTTTTGTAGGGAATAGAAATGCACACATTTCACAGTGCAAGACAGGAATTAACCCACATGCACCAACAGTACCTCACTTGTCTTTTTGTCATGTAAATATGTACATTATTTTAAAGGGAGAATGTTGCTTAATCTTCCCCTCTGATGAGCAAGGGAAGGGGCACAGAAGAGAGAATATAGAAGCCTGAATCACATAGCGTCCCTCTGCTGCCAGTTGTTGAAGGCTAGGCAAGTATTTATGGAAATCATCACACTTAGTTGCCATTTCATACTTTTGCCCGGTTCTGCATCCTCTAGTCAGTCCCATTTTCCCATGCTTAGGGACAGAACAGGGGTAAGCTGGACTTTTGGAATGACCCCCAATAGCTGCTCAAAGGGTGAGTTTATATGTGCTTAATCAGCAAAGTTTTCCACAGTCTCTTTTTGTTCTTAGATTAATTTAGTTTTGATGAGATTAAGTGGTCTGTCCTTCCTTAGAATTGAAATATGGTGGATTGGAGGAGAGGGAGGAGGAAAGCAGTTATTGAAGAGTACTGTGGATTAAGCGTCTTGTTTCTTCTGTTGTTCTCTCAGACGATACAGGAGGTTGCAGGCTACGTACTCATCGCACTTAACATGGTGGATGTCATTCCCCTAGAAAACCTCCAGATCATCCGAGGCAATGTGTTGTATGACAACTCTTACGCCCTGGCAGTTTTGTCCAACTACCACATGAATAAAACCCAGGGACTCCGACAGCTGCCAATGAAGAGGCTTTCAGGTGAGACATGGTCAAGTGGTCGAGGCTCCTCTAAAGCCAACTTCAACTGTTAGCTTATTGGTGTCAAGATCTGATTGGAAATGGCCTCTCAAAGTCATATGCCATCAAACCCTGCTTTAAAAACAAAAATCTGAATGTACTTTCCTACTTGCTTTCCTGCTAACCAGTCTTTTGCAAACGACAAAGAAAATCCAAAGCATCAACAAGGTGATGAGATTCATTTTCATGCCCGAAACTAGCAAAGAAGCATTCATCTGTTATTTTTTATTACTTGATTCCAGTGCATACGCATCAATATTTTCTGTTAAAATCCCTGTGGGAACTGGTGATAGGTGTGTTGGTGTCTCACACAGTCTCTGGCAATGCACACCAGCAATACCATCTCAGCTGAGCGCTGTGGGCCCTAGAGGAGACGCCAGGCAGAAAGCCACGTGTAGTCACATCTTCATGGCATCCAAGAGCAGCTGACTCTCCAGAACGAGTCAGTCTGATCCTGGTGTTAGTTGCACCATCAGAAGTACTGGTGCCATGCAGATTGTCCTTTTCTGTCAGCATCGTGTGACTGAAGTAGAGAAATATGTGACTTATTTCTCTTTCTTTAGGTCAGAGATGTTTTGAGGATGTCTCTGGGGCAAATTAGGGATTTGCTTGACTTAGCAATTTTTTTCTTTCTGTAACAGAAATTCTCAATGGAGGTGTTAAAATCAGCAATAACCCCAAACTGTGCAACATGGACACTGTTCATTGGAATGACATCATTGACACGAGCAAGAAGCCTCCCACAGTACTTGAATTTGCAAGCAACTTGTCTTCTTGTGAGTATTAACTTGCCAAAAGTGCTATGTGTCCCCCTCCATTTCAGAGAGTAAAGTGAACATCCCATCTTTCATGCAGTGGGTTCCTGGTGCAATAATTTCTAATGATGGCCACCAAGACCTATTCCAAGAGAAGTGCTTTCATTTCTGCACCACTGGCCTAAGACAGAATTTTTCATGATGGTTAGGTCCTTAACTCATAGTTCAGCAAAATTCTTGGGAGCGTTTCTCTTGGTTTAAGGCAGTAACCCTTGCATATGTGCTCAGCTCAGAAAGACAGCTCAGAAAAATGTGCATTCATTTGCTTTCCAGCAATCTTCTGTTTAAAATACAAGGCTCTGATCTAGAAAACCTATATGGGTACCTTCATGGAGTCCACTTGAAACCTTTTAAGAGCTAAGGCCCAAGTTGAGTGCCATAAAATCCTTATGGTTTGGGCTGCACAGATTACCCTGGCAAAAGTAATAATAAGCAGGTAGATAAATCTGATGCTACAGATCAACAGGGAGATGAGGGGATATTTAAAAGTTTGTATAGTATAAGCTTAGAGTAGGCTCAAGCTAATCCTTCAGCCTTATGAGTCCCTCATAAAATCCCCAGTCATTTCACGGAAAGGAGGGTTTATTTTCATTTCTGAGCATTTCATTTCTGGCACTATAAATTGGCAGGAAAACATATTTTCTTTATCTTCTTCCAGTTGCATAATTGCCTGAGAGCTAATAGCCAACTTCTGTGTTGACTTATTTTTCTACAGAGCCCTGGCGTAATCAAGGAGTTGCAAACTATACATGTCAGCACAGGAGTTTGGCTCTGAATACCACAGAAATGTTAACCTTTAACTTTTCAACTTAAAAAAAAATTCTTTGGTCCCACACCAAATCAATCAACTCTTGGACAAGTATTGGCATTTGTTCAGCTATTTGATGGCTGATGAGGGGAAGGAGAATCACATGCTGTTAGCGGGAAGAAACGCTCTAGTAGGAAATGCCTTTTAAATGTAGTGAATTCCACATTATTCTGCTAAAGACAGCCTTTTATGGCTTTAATAATGATCCCATACTCTAAAATAAGTTGTTTCTCTGGCACTTTGCTTGTCATTAAGAGAAAGAGGAAGAAACAATAGAGCAAGGGGGGAAGGATGGGAAAGAACCCAGCACTGAACCTTCAAGATCAGGCAAGGTGTCCGTCCATCCTGCCCACGTCTCCATCGATTGTCCATCTGCAGCACAGTCTGCACCAAGGAATATCTTTTGCAGAGTATGGGAAGAGGACACAAAGCAGACAAGTCAAATTACTTTGTGGTCAGAGTAGCTAGCAGTTGCCTGTGAATCCAGTTGGATTTGTTTTCTTTTTAGAACTGCATTGTTCAGAAACACTGATTTACATGTGGCCTGTAGTGAGCAGCTGGCACATGCCTGACTGCAAGCCAGTGGTGACTTGCCATTGCATGAAAACCCCAGCAGAAGGGCCAGCCGGGCAGTAGCTGAGATTCCTGTTCCTGGGAAAAATATGCCTCTTTCGTAAGCTAGACTGGCTGGGTATTATGCTTGCTTGCTCAAATGTGTGGAGGTGGAGAACTGCACGTAGGAAAGCAGAGGTGAACAAAGGATAAGGAATTAAGCTCTAAAATTTTTGAGCACGGTTATATAGGTGCTTTTTACCTGCTCTAACAAGAAGGAAATATCCAGACATTGTTTTTTGTTGTTTATGGTATATTGCTGTTTTCTTTGTTTACAGGATATTTTACTCTTCCTTGTATTTTAGGTCCCAAATGCCATCAGAACTGCACAGAAGACTACTGCTGGGGCCCTGGTGAACAAAACTGCCAAAAACGTAAGCCTGCAGATTAGTTAAGAAATAGTTTGTGTGCTCTGACATACATTTCTGTCTACTGAAAAACTAACCGTAATTATGCAGGTAGGATGCTTGCCTGATACAAAAAGAGCAGCAGAAAAATGCATTTAGAATTGCTTTAGATTTTGCAAGGCTTAATTTTTCCTAAAGTAACAATTGAGGAAGAAGACCATGTTACTTGTTTCATTGCTTCATTATTTCTTTTTTCTCTAAATAGTGGGGAAATACACTGGTTTTTGTTTTCTGAAAAGTTCAGTGGAAAAACTGCTGATCTAGACGTAATGCAAATGGAAGCAACACCCTACATTCAGTTTTCCATTGCAAATAGTCACCTGAACCAAAGTTTTCTGTCTGCAAATATCAAGCCAAATTTGTATGACTGAGAGCTTGAGGAAAAAGTGCATACCTTTTGTCTTCATTTAGTATAAGCTTCAGTTTTTGTCAGTGGGCTCTGCAGTATGTCTCTCAGGGTGCACAGTGGCTGTGCATACCAAGCCCTGCCTGGGTTGATTCCTGCAGCTGAGGCTGCACAGCTGTCCCAGGACCTTGCGAAACCTCAGGCATCAGCCCTGCAAGCTTCCAGCATTTACAAACCCTCACTGGAACTGGGAGATTGACAAGTGCATAAAACAAAATCTTTTGCGGGCTCTTGCTTGCCTCTCCAGGCATTTGAGAATCTGGCCAACTGAAAATGTATCCCACATTTCCATGTGTGGGAAAGTTTGGGGGATAGGTCTCTTTCTCCTGAAAATGAACATGGGATATTCTATATGAAGTAAAAATGTTTGATGTGATATACATTTCCAGCAGGAAGCTCTAGTCAATAGCTATCAAAGTGATGAGGTGCTTTATTCCCCTGCTAATTCTTATGAAAAAAGTTGTATCACAATGCTGTTTGTGTAGAACAATGTGCCCTTTTATTCCCCTGTTTCTAGTTGAATGGAGGAGTTGCTATCAGAGAAGGGAATACATACTGTGGAAATAATCTGTTTCCTTGAAAATATACTACTTACAGGCCTACAAGAAAAATAAAATAATACAGTTTGGATATAGAATTGTGTAATGGAAAAAGGTAGAATATATGATTTTTAAAAGTTACCATTATATACCCTGTAGCAGGCTATTTTTTGAAATAATTTTCTGTTAATTAACAACTGTGATTTTCAGAGTTACAGGAATTCCCAATAATATCATAACTCATTTGTGCCAACTGTGAAGTTGATAACAGTTAGCACAATGCACAGCTGAAATGATCAAGGTGCTGTAATGAAGCAGAGTAGCCATCAGGTTCTTCTGGCATCTAATGCCAGGCTCTGTGGATCAGTATTTTTTTTTGGAGAGAACCATTTTTTTTTGGAGACCCATTTTGGGTCTCTGGTACAAAAACATTCTAGCCATTCACTTCTGGGTTTTTTTTTTAATTGTTCTGATTATCCTTTTCTCTGCTTTGATATTCAAATGAAGAAGCTTTCCCAATTCTCAACAAAATGTTGCAGGCAGTTTTTGCTTTCCTGTAAAAAGCTGGACCAGGGCCAGTTCTTCCTTGCGGTTGTTGCACTGGTGCAAACCCTGAGGGAGTTGTGTATTGAAGATAAAATGTAGCCAAGAAATTGAACATTAAAGAAAAATAATTCAATGTGCATATGAAATCTGCTTGCTGAGTGAGTCTCCCCTCTCTCTGCAAATTTCAGAAATATTTTACTACGTTAAAGGGACATTATACAGCACCACGCCAACAATGTACAGTTTCCAGTTATAGTACAGAGTCCTGGCAGTTCTATCACATTGTTTTTCCCAAAGTTAGCACCAATAATAGTAAATTTTCTCAATGAAATGGAGACAGATTCTACCCTGTTCCCCATCTACAAGATGCAATGACTCCACTGAATTTTTCTTGTTCTAGTCATTGATGCAACAGGGTTGTTCCTTCTAAGGAGGACATATTTCCTGGCTGGGATCAGAGTTCTTAGCACCTCATAAGAGCCAAGATAATTACAGGCTGAACACGACCCCTTCTTACCACCACCCACACTTGCACTCACCCCTCCCAAACTTCAGCCTCAAATGAGGACAGAAGGTCCCATGAGGAAAATCTAGCACAGATCCTGCACCAGACCCTTTCTCTATATTTCTTGATCTCATTGCAGCAAATACAGCTGATGTTTTTCATTTTCTCTTGTATCTTCCAGTGACAAAAGTCATCTGTGCTCAGCAGTGCTCTGGCCGGTGCAGGGGAAAGGTGCCCAGCGACTGCTGCCACAACCAGTGTGCTGCGGGGTGCACGGGGCCTCGGGAAAGTGACTGCCTGGTAATGATGCTACACCACCACCACAGGGGCTTCAATCCCTGACACAGTGAGCAGGGCTTTCAGCTGCATGTGCTCTAGCCTTCTCCAGCCCCAGAAGGCCTCTTGAGAGATGCTGACCTGGAGGGTGCTCCAGGGCTTCCCTGCACAGGTGGTCAGTGGGAGGGAAGATGACATGAACTTCCTGGTACCCTTAGCTGGTCTTTACTGACTCTGCCCATGGACCTTCCTAGCGTGCTCCAAAGCAGTGTTAGTGCCATTGAGTGCCCAGTGAGCTCAAAGTCACTGCAGAGCTTCTAAATGTTTGCTGTAGGTGATTTCCCCACGTGGACAGGTCCACAGGCCCACAGCTGCCCCCACAGTGCAGCAGTTTTCCAGGCCACCACAGCTTTGCCTTGTGCTCCTTAGCACTAGCCCATAATAATCTTGGTTTTCTAAAGTAAGAACTTGTAAAGGGAATAAGATGTGATGGCTCTTCATTTTTTGCATCTCATTGAACTTCAGGCATGAAATTGGGGTTTCCCTTTCTGGTTTTGACTTGACACAAAAGCATTGTGTTTGGGGTACCCTGGGGCCATGAAGAGAGAAGAAGCAAATGGAGCTTCTGTAGGGAAAAAATGTCCCATTGCTTTTCCATGAGAGTTTCAGGGGGTCGGTGCATGCTGTGGTTTTAACTCTTCCCCATGTTTGCAGTACACTTCATTCTGAATTAAGTGATACCTGGGTAATTGCCGTAGAAATCATCCAACCTGGATTTTATTGTTGCTACCTCTATCCCTGGTTTCCTTTTAAGATGCATGGCTACGATACCCTTACTGGCTCACAGAGAAGACAGTTACTCTCTGTCATCTGGAAAGCCAGAGGAGAAGAAAGGGAAAATGAGTGATCATTAATTTAATGTAGATTTAGATTGGAAGAACCAACTTGCCCTTCATAAATGCCTGCTAAATTGTTAATTACCTGCAGCCAAATGTAATGGCTTCAGTTTAATATTTAGCCAGAAAAGTTAGTAATTGGCAGGAAAGGACTTGATTTAATTTGGGTTATTAAAAAGTGGGCAAGAAAATACCATTTGTCTTGATTTGGTTGTGCTTGTAGGGAAAATCTTTCTGTCTAAGGCATGCAGATTTGCTCCTGTTCCCACGTGAATCCCAGCAGCTCTCCATCAGAGTGCCAAGGTTTCTTGTTCAGGAAAAGAAAAGCTCATGATTTCTTTTTTAAAAAAAGTACTTAACTCCATTGCCCAGCCTGAAGCAACCTTTCACCTTCAAAGCCTGAGAGACCGTCCCTGTATCTGCTTGGGGTTTCCATCAGAGCTAAGCAGGAAGCAGATGAGGCCATCAGGGTGTTTTGAAGACCTAACATAAAATTGCTGACAATTTTTAAGGAGAAGGCAGTTTAATGGGGGCTGTTGTTCAATGACAGGCATGCCGCAAGTTTCGGGATGATGCTACCTGCAAGGATACGTGTCCCCCATTGGTGCTGTATAACCCCACCACTTACCAGATGGATGTGAACCCTGAAGGCAAATACAGCTTTGGGGCCACTTGTGTAAAGGAATGTCCACGTAAGTTCATTTCAGGTTGCAGCTGCAGAGGATGTGGGAGGTTGGTGAGAGGCGGGAAGGGTCCTATGTCATCCATTAATGTTGTGGCCAAGTGAAAGGGCACTTGTTCTCTTCAGCTTCTGTGGCAACTGGAAGCAGGTGAAAAAGTGAGCATCTTCAAACAGTCTGCATCTATCACCTTGCCTGATTTTTAATCATTAGATTTTGACCTGTGAAAATTTTTCTCTTGGTGAAGAGAAAGACATCTTATAAAAATCATCAAAATAATGGCTCTATGGGATCAATCTTGTGGATTACCAAAGCATTATCAACTCTTAACTGGTTCTTAATTAGGACTGTTAAAAAGTAATTGTTTTTAACACTCCCTTTCAGCAGCTGTGATCATTGCTTTTTCTACAGATGCTTACTTTTCCTTTCTTGCTGTTCCATTTCTATATTTTTTTAATCCATCAAGACTTGAATGTTGTTTTATCCTTCTGTGACCATTCCCCTTGCTGTAAAATGGTGATAGCACTGTATGTTCTTCTACCTTCAAATGATGTTATTGAGATTTCATATTTAATACCTGTACTTTCCTGAGTGTGCCAAAAGTTCAAACCCCGTTTTTCTTACTAGTATTAAAGTGCTGGTCCAGTGCCCAAAGCATCCCTCTTGCACTTCAGTCACCTTTGTATGCTTTTTGTTTTTCCAGACAACTATGTGGTGACAGACCATGGGTCCTGCGTTCGCTCATGCAATGCTGATACTTACGAAGTGGAAGAAAATGGTGTTCGGAAGTGCAAAAAGTGTGATGGGCTGTGCAGCAAAGGTATTAAAAGCATGGAATATACCAGTAAGGCTTTGAGATGATAAAGAACTTATTATAAAAAGGGCATGGAGTTCTGATCTTAGTTAAGTGAAAATTAAATATAAATCAGATCCAGTGATAGTTTGGAGATCTGACAAGTGGTTTGATCAGGAAATATGACAGTGGAGAAGGATGTCCAAATGAGATACACCAGACAAGTACAGCAGACAAACTGTGTTGTGTGCATGTGTATCTTGCACATCTGCCTTTTCCTCCATTTGTCCTTCCGAGTATCTCAGCAAGGGGACTGAAAATGGGAGAGAGAAGAAAATGTGCTAGAGAAAGAGAAGGGAATGTGCCAGAGCCTGTGTGCAGAGATGCTCAGACCAGAGCTGCATGGCTGGGCAGGCAGGAAGCAGTTATCCTGTGGCACTTTCTGAAAAGCTAAAACAGGCAAAAGATCTATGAAATGCAAAGTCGTAGGTTTGACCTAATGGAAATGCTTTCTGAACTCATGGCACCTCCATGTTTCTACTCTTCCATGTGACTCAGCTTCACTTTTGTCCCCCCTAACTTTTGTATCTCTCCTTTAACAGTGTGCAATGGCATCGGAATAGGTGAACTTAAAGGGATCCTCTCCATAAATGCCACAAATATTGACTCCTTCAAAAACTGTACCAAGATCAACGGGGACGTCAGCATTCTCCCAGTTGCATTTCTAGGGTGAGTAACTTGCTGGACATTAAGCACTGAAAGAGAAGGGCTAGGGAAATCTAGGCTGTTCTTTTCCCAATTCCTCATTCTGTTTGTTTCAGTGATGCCTTCACGAAGACCCTACCCTTGGACCCCAAGAAGCTGGACGTCTTCAAAACAGTCAAAGAAATATCAGGTGAGCAATGAGTTTTAAGCTGAGATGTTTTCTGACTGATACTGCTAAAAACACGAAGAGGGAGGAGGGAAATTTTTTAAGCACATGAAGAGAAGTGCATGCAAAGTGTTTCTTGTCTCTGAGCTACTAAGGGTCACTCTTAACTACGGTGGTCAGCAGCACCTTGCCAGCATTACGCCCACGTAACCCATACTGGTCTTCCGTCCAAGGTGTGTGGTTTGGCCAGAACATCCCTTCTGCTGAACTGTCAGCCCTAGAGAAGAGTAAGAGCAGTGGAGATCCTCAGCCACCCAAGAAGCATGTGGTGATGCAGAGGCGTGCCACTCCAGCTAAAAAAAGCCAAGTGTGTTTCTATTTGTGGAAAACCTTTCAGCAGCTCCTTAGGGAAGCGTGCTCAGTGGCTTGCGTCATTGTTACGGAGACACCCTCTTTCCAGCCTGAAGAGCTCTTCCTTGGGGTGAATGTGTCTCCATGAGCACAAAGCAGCCAGCAGAGTGCTCAGCTGCCATCTTCCACCAAGTATCAATTAAAAGTAATTGTGTTCAGTCCATTACGAAATGAAAGTAACATTGGAGCTGGGTCCATAGACATGATTCCAGTTCCCCTTTTCTTTCTCTCTTACCTGTGTGGTTCCCTTCAGGGTAGCAATGACTAACTGCAGAGCTTAATACAGCAGCCTGCAATTTTCCAAATTCTCCCCTTCCTACCAAACACCTCAGCTGAGTGCGGAATTCTGCTTCCCTCAGCAAATCCACTACAAGTAGCTATTCTGCTCTGTTCCTGCTTTTCAGTTTTCCTTGAGGTTGGCTGAAAAATGGGATGGAGTGCTGCCTTTCTCACACAGGTTCAGAGCCTGCAGCCTCTCAGCCAGGGTATCTGCTGGCAAGAGCCATTGTTGCTGGTGACTTGGTGCGGCAAGATGTGCAGCTCACTGACATGCTCTGTTATGCTCCTAAGCCCTCATGGTGGGCTGAGAAGTAAACTGTTTATAAAATGGGGTTTAAAAATATCTCCTGGCTCCCTAAAATGTCATGTTACACTTTAAGATCCTTCAGATAAGCATAGGGAAAGCACAAGTGCCTTCCCCTGGTGCACTATTTGCTACAGCAGAAGGTTCTGCTGCCAGAACTAATGGTGAGTTTATTTCCATTATTTTTTTTTAATCTTCTTTTACTCTTTCAGGATTTTTGTTGATTCAAGCCTGGCCTGAGAATGCTACTGATCTCTATGCTTTTGAAAATCTGGAGATTATACGAGGCAGAACAAAGCAGCAGTAAGTAAATCATGTGCCTCAGTGACTCTAAGAGAAACCGTGTTTAGAGCTGCTCTTGTCTGAGCACATCAAGGTTGGAAGCAGTGCAAAACTCAGGTGTCCCAAAATTGATGCAAAATGGGGAAAACCCTGCGAGGAGTAGAGCACCATCTTTAGCAGTAGATAATGTGCCCTGGGAGTGAAGACCCTCAGCTCTCTGTCATGCATGGAGGGCTGCCCTGAGCCTGCTTTCAGTACCAGGGTCTCCCCCACCATCCTGGAAGTACAGGCAGCAAAAAAGTACTCTTTACAGTCTGGGGTAAGTTACAATGAGATCAGAAGCACTGTGGGATTTGAGGTAGCTGGGCAGTTGGGGATGGAGGCTGCCAAACAGTGCAGACACCAGCAGTGCTTCCAGTGTCCTCCTAGGCTTGCCCTAAGACAAAGAATGATTTGGTGGACAAGCACAAAATAGTAGCTTCTTTACCTACAACCATTGTTGCACATCATTTGCTAGTCAGAACGTGTGTGTCTTGCCAGTTTTAGCTTAAAAAGCCCTTGCAAAACCAGATGTGAGTATTGCAGTTGTTACGTAAAACAGGCACATCGTGCACAAGGCATTGAGTTTAGAGGGCTTACCAGGATCTTGCTAGAGCAAAGTGCAGTTAACAGCAACACACATTTGAAAATTAAAATAAAAACATGCTGAGTAAATCCTGCTTACTAATTATCTTTCTTACATGTTTTTTCTATTTGTCCATCTCCATTTTAGTGGTCAGTATTCCCTTGCTGTTGTTAACTTGAAAATACAGTCCTTAGGGCTGCGCTCCCTCAAGGAAATAAGTGATGGAGATGTTGCCATTATGAGGAACAAGAACCTCTGCTATGCTGACACCATGGACTGGCACAGCCTGTTTGCAACTGAGAGCCAGAAAACAAAAATTTTACAGAACAGAGATAAAAATGAGTGTGGTAAGTCAGCGCTGCATTCCTGCTCCCCACCAAAGTTCATGCTGAAATGCAAGAGTAAGCTTGCGTTTTCATAATTCAAGCAAGGCTTTTTTCTCCTTGTTCCTCTAGTTATGAAATTCATCAGTGATACTGCTTTAATGAAGGTGGTGAGAGAACAGTGGGATTTTTTTATTCTCCCACAAAAATGTGGACTTTGTGGTGTCCAACAGATCAGGAGCTTCTTCATTACTATGGGCACAGTGAAGCCATGTCAGTTGAAGGACACAAAAGCTAACTCCTAACACTGGCCTTTTTTGACACAGTTGAAGATGTTGTTCAACCATGTTGCGGATGCAGTGGTCCCTGGGCTGAAATCTAATTATTTCTTTTTGCAGAATATGAATTTGTTGTATTTTAGAAATTTATCATGGAAATATAGCATGGTTTGGGTGAGAAGGGAGGTCACGTAGGCCAAGCCCTCTGCTGTGGCCAGTGATGTCTTTCACTAGACCAGGTTGCTCAGGGCCCCATCCACTCTGACCTTCAATTCTTTCAGGGATTAGGAATCCACCAATTGCCTATGCAACTCGTGCCAATGTCTCACCACACATTGTTACTATGTCTTCATTATATCCATTTGAAATCTACTCTTTCAGTTTAAAAGCGTTTCCCCTTGTCCTGTCACTACAGGATTATAAGTGCCCTTTAAGTACAAAAAAGCTCCAATAAAGTTTCTCCAGAGCTGTCTCTTCCCCAGGGTGGACAACCCCAGCTTTCTCAGCCTGACTTAATGTTATCGTAGATCTGTTAAGCTATCACAGAGGAGCTCATTCGTATTTTGGATGGATATAAGTCACTCAGTTTCAGTCCTTGTGATTTAGAGAAGCATGATTACTCCTCTTCCACACTACCAGAACCATTCACATCTGTTTTGGAACAGGTTGGGGAAACTGGCTGGTCAGATGGAGTGCGGATGGAGAGTTTGACCTCTCTCTTGCCTTGACATTCATGTCTTTTCTTGTCTCTCTTTCTCTCTCAGCTGCTGCCAAGCATGTTTGTGACCCTCTGTGCTCAGACGTGGGCTGCTGGGGCCCAGGGCCCTTCCACTGCTTCTCCTGCAGGTTTTTTGATCGCCAGAAGGAATGTGTGAAACAGTGCAACATCCTGCAAGGGTAAGGTGTCTCAGGGGTGCTTTAGGTTTTGGTGAAGGTGTGGGGGTTTTAGTTTTTAAAATGTGTTGCAGCTAGAAAGAAGGCAAGAAACTGGGTTTTTGCATGGGATTTCCTCAGCTTTGCAGAGATGTTGTGTGAACACAGTACCTAGCTGAGGTACCTCTCCTTCCCCATCCAGTATTGCTTAGGAGCTTGCTCCTGACATGGTGACTGCTAAGAAACATCCCCTTAAGCCCACGAGGAGACTATCTGGAGGCCCAAGGAGGCTAAGCCTTGTGATTTCTTCCATAAGAAAGAAAGGAGCTTGAAGCCCAAGTTGTGACAGTCATGTAAAATACGCTGTGTGTTTAGTGTCTTTGGGAGCTCAGTCGTCCCCAGATCCAGGGTTTCACTGCTTGGTAAACTTCCTTACTGCAAAGGGACTCTTGTATTTGCTGAGATGAGCAGTTCACCCTTGCAGTTTGCAAAGTTGTAGTTAAAGGAGAATGAACTTTCATCCAAAAATCACTGAGAGCAGCAATTTCAGGCAAAATTATTGCTTCAGCCTTACTCAGGACACAGAAAATTATTGCTACCTTGTGTGTCAATTCAACAGGTAATGTAGGTGGAAAAGGCATGTCCACCAAAATAGCAGCAAAATTACAGGGTTTTTTCAATAAATGTTTCAAAGTTTGACTTTTAAAGCTCCTGAGTATTAAACAAGTACTTGTCAGGGTGCTAATGCCTCTGATGTTTGTATTTCTCTACTGGCTTGCAGTTTAGCAGCTGTCTTTTTTTTTGAGTGAATTCCCTCTAGCAGCTATTATAACCTGAAGGGCAGATCCGGGCATTATTTGCATCAAATGATGGGTAGGTTTAGTTTAATTAATAACACCATTACTTGAAGTGGAACAGCTTTATTGCTATTGAAACCATCTGTTCCCAACTTTCATATTTTAATGATTCATTGTGTGTTGCAGAGAGGACATGAATTTAATTATCAGTGCCTTGCTGTTTAACTTTCCTGATTATTATTTGTAGCCTTGGAATCACTTGAACTGTTTTTGCTGATCTCTTTACATCACTACCATTTAAAAGCCTCTAGAAATGGTTGTGAGTATTCTGTGACATTAGCTTAAAAGGGAAAGTAAACCAATTTGTAGTGTGCAATCTGGAGTGCCATGTGTTTCACTCTCAACCAAATTTCCCTTACTCTTACATCCTCCTTGTTGCACTGAGCAAGTGCTACTGGTATACCCAAGAGGGTCCCCCCTCCTGTCTGAGTACCACCATCATAATCTCAATCTAAAGTGGAAAAGTTTGGAAAAGAAGAGAAGATCACGGTTTATCACTCGCTATTCAGCCTGAGGTTTAATTATTTCTCTTTTTTTGTTGTTTTCCAGAGAGCCAAGAGAGTTTGAAAAGGACTCCAAGTGCCTCCCCTGCCACCCTGAGTGCCTGGTGCAAAATTCCACCATGTACAATGCAACCTGCACTGGACCTGTAAGAGCAGATTCATTTTAGCAAATCTGAGTCTCAGATCGTGTATTAATATGTATTTCCCATGTTCAGATAATCTTGATGTCTCATTTTAACTGTATTTGAGGTGGAGTAGAGATGGGAGTGGTGAGAAGTCAAGATCGTGCGGCAAGGGAGCAGGATAAGAGACCTCAGGGTATTAGTTTTATTTTGTGATGTGTAATCCACAGTCACAGGCACTGTAGGGTCCTTGATACTTTTTGTACTTTTACAGATATAAAATACTTACTTTGGCAAACAGAGGACACATTTGAATAACGTGTAGCTACTGAACTTCCAAGCTGATGTGAACACATTAGATCAAACTCAGACCTTACTTGCAAAAGTCCAATTCTCTTTCATTTTTTTGGAGATCCCATCTCCTGCTTCCATCATAGGTCCACTTCTGTGCTATTTAACCCAGCTCTTTAAACACCTCTTGCCATCCCCGACAGCCTCTGAGTGTTTGACCCTTGCCCATTGTTGTGGTTCAGAAATGGTACTCCCCAGCTTAGTACTCCCACTGAGACTCTCCAAACCACGAGCCACTCACTCCCTCCCTCCCCCCTTCCCTTGTGGCACGCTCGAGAGCAGAATTGGAGGCATGAGAGGTGAAAATCGCTGGATGGGATAAGAACAATTTACTGGAAACAGCAATAAGATAAGAATGGGAACAGTAACAGCAACAACATTAATAACAAAGTGTACAAGAAAGGTGAAGGATTCACACGTGATTGCTTGGAAACAACATTATGCCACCCTACCCTGCTTGCTCGACTAGAAGGAACCCCTTCTCCCCAGAAGAAACTCCTTCCCCCTGCCCCTGGCAATGACATGAGGTGGTATAGAATAATTCCCATGTCCTAGCCGTTCTCCTCCTGGCTACTGCAAAAATTAACCCTGTCCTGGCCAGAACATCAACACCCATCATGGGTTTGAAGAGTCACTGCTCAGTAATGTGAAGCATTTCCATTCTCCCTCCTAGCACCATGGCCTCAGGGAGGTTATGAACATTATAAACTCCTTCAGGCACTGACCCCCTGTTCCATATTTGCCTAGCATCTAGTAATTAGTCTATTATAGTGGCTCTTAGACATTACAGTGATTAAAATAATCTTCCTATAGCGTGTCTCACTGTAGTTCCACTGCAACTGACATTGTGGATTGGGTCTGGTTTTTCTCCATAGTAGAACTTGACCCACAATTGCTGGTTCCCCTGCTTTAAAATATTTAGGTCATTCATGGTGTTGTTACAGTCTCAATAAAAACAGTTCTGCCAAAAATGGCCAAAGGCAATGCCTTTAAATACAAACTAAGTGCTTTCCAAAATGGAAAAAAAAAATGCATGGACTCCTTGGGTTGCTTCCGTCATCCTATGCTTCTCCCTAACAGAGGAAAGAATCTGTGCTGAGAAACCAGAAAAATAATGATTTGATGCCAGTATTTCAGGGAGGTGTCAGTAGGTCCAAGTTCATTATTTTAAATTGTGTGACAGTAGATTGCACCAGGTAGTAGCCAACCTGTCTGCTTTTCAGATAACCTCTTATCATTAAATTATTCCCATTTAAAATGCAAAATACAAGTGTTCCAACCAGACAGAAGACAGAGGGAAAAAAGAAGCAACTGTGTAATGCAAGAAAGTATTACCTGTAATCACAGGAACTGCTTTTTGCATGGTCCATCCTACAAGAGCAGTTACAAGAATATCAGATAGCAATGTAATAAAACCAGATGATGCTGAAAACTTCCAGCAGTGGAAGGCATTTATATTTATCTTCTGAATTTGCTCCTGAATAGGCTGATGTAAGGGCATTATAAACAAGTTGTTTCTCTCTGCAGGGCCCTGACAATTGCATGAAGTGTGCCCATTTCATAGATGGTCCCCACTGTGTGAAATCCTGTCCAGCAGGGGTTTTGGGTGAGAATGACACCCTCGTCTGGAAATATGCCGACGGGAATAATGTTTGCCAGCTCTGCCACCCAAACTGCACCCGGGGGTGAGTATAACCTGGGGTTGAATGGAGACAGGGAAGAAAAGAAACAGAGAAACAGCTTGTCTCGAGCTCTTTCTCTTCCTGATGGTCCCATATCAAACCACTCAGAAGAACCAGCAGGGAGAAAGAGAGGTCAGGAAGACACAGGTAATGTAAGCAGAGTGTGGCAGAGTTTTTGAGTAGGAAAAGGCCGGTGGTATTTTGTCTTTATGCAGAAGGAAAGAAAAAGAATGGTTTAAGGGGTTTGAAACAGGCTTGTTTTATAACTTGAAAATAGAATTTTACAGGACTCACCCACCAGTGACGCACCTTTTTTTTCCCCACCTGGCTTGTTGCTGTGTCCTCTGGTTCTGAGAGGAACATCAGTGACATCTGGTGGATGCTGGGTTCCCAGAGTCCATTTTCCTATGCACCTTTCAACTTTCAGGAAGGAAATCCCAGTGGGGTAACACAGTGATTTTCTTTTTTTCCTTCTTTCATATGCTGGCACTCAGTCTGAGTTTAAAGCTTTGTGAGCGTGGCTTTATTAACAGGCAATACAATAAACCCAATCTATATGAGCCATTTTTGTCCCCATTTGGGGACACGCTCAAACTGCAACCTGTAACAAGCTGTGAATTGATCTGTTTAACCTATGTCACAAGTAATAACTGTCTCTTCTCCTGATTTCCAGCCTGCAAAGGACATGGGATGCGCAAGAAAAGGTTTTAGGCTTTGAGAGTTGGTTATTGGACTGTGATGCTTTCAGAGCAAAAAGCCAGCCCATATTTGGTGTATTTTCTTTCACAGGCCCCTACCTTTTACCCTGCAGGTCTGTCTGATCCAAAATCCTTCTATAATATGCCTGTAATAAGTGTTGCAAAAGATGAGTTGTAACATATTCAGACCAGATATCACATCATACACTAGCTAATCCAACTGTCAGTTTCCTACCTTCACAGAAAAAAGGAGATAAAGAGTGGAATCGGCAAGTAATATCCCTTTCTAGTGCTAATAGTGAAATTAAGTGCAATGATTTTCAGATGGTAGCTGTACCAGCCTTGTGGATTTGTCATGATTTACCGGCAATGCCCCTTGCTTTTGCTGTAGTCATAGACAAGGCATATCAGAGCTTCCCACTGCAGGCTGAGAACAAATTTTTGGAGCTGAGAAGGGATCTTAAGAAGTTTGCTCTTTATTAGTGACCTCAGTAGTCCCTTCTGATACGAACTGGCCACAGTGATCCAATATCCTCCTTCTAACTGGCCACATGGAAATGCAGCTGATTAGTGGAATAGTGTAATGAGTAACCACATCTGAACAAGACTTTTTCTTCACAGCACAGCCTTAGTAGTGAGATGAAACACTAGACTCGAATGCAGACTTAGAGGACATAATTTGCCAGACAGGGATGTAAAATGAGCCACACAGTGACTTTTAGTGCACAAGCAAGTTCCCCAAGCAGAATTGTTCAGAGAAGTCAGTTCCTGCTTGGCTTTAGCAGTGGATGGGTGAACCACAAGAGTCAGGCAGCAGATGAGGTTACAGTAAGAAGATTTTTTTAAATGAGGGATACCCAACATATGGTTCAGTGTATTTGGCCCTGTGTTATTAAGGCAGAATATAAGAAGTAGTATCAATTTCATATTTCACATGAAAGAACTGAACTGAGCTTGCATCAGTTACATTGTGAACGCACTCAATAGCCCAATTCAAGTTGCTGCCCAAATGCAGCAGATGAAATAGGCTGTATCCCTGAAGGACTCAAGAGAGCTGGAAGGAGGTAGTGTTGCTATTTTTGCTATGGGGATGGGACATCTGTGGCCATTGATGAATAGGGAGCCAGTGTCAGTGACATAATACGGGAACATGCTGTCTGCCATAGCATTGTCCCTCTGAAGGCAATCCATCAGCAATGCCATTTCTCTTCATGCCTTTCCCTAATTCTGCTGTGGGAATGGATCTGTTCAGCAGTGGGTGGAAAACATCTGTCTCACAAAGCTTTTGCATCCTTAGAAACCACAGACTCAGCGATTCCTGCATGACAAGAAACAACAACTTCATTTCTGTCCCTGTCCAATTTCACGGCTAGAGCCCACAAAATCTTATCAGCATGATTTAAGTGTGCTGACTTCAGTAGTCATGCAAGTAAGGGTTCCCAGGATCTCTCTCTGTTTTCCTTATTTGAAGAAGCTTCAAGTAAAAGACTTCTATTCTCAGCTGAGTTT
This sequence comes from Lichenostomus cassidix, assembly GCF_008360975.1. Lineage (NCBI taxonomy): Eukaryota > Metazoa > Chordata > Aves > Passeriformes > Meliphagidae > Lichenostomus > Lichenostomus cassidix. Next base: position 51,548,780 of record NC_139482.1, read on the forward strand.
TGTCATGAACTTCAGTTTTTTGCTTTAGGTATGAGTACTGATTGCACATTGCTTCTTTTGTAATGTCACGATGAATCCCTTCAAGTCTAATTTTCTTTTCCGAGTCCATTTTTCATCCTTCATTAGAAAACAGAATAAAGGATGCTTTCTCCTGCTTAGCCTTAAAGACCCCTTCTCTCCCAATTCTCCTGTATTCTCTTGGGGATTTTGTACACAAGCTTCCTCTTGCCCTGCCTCTAGTACAGCTGAGAATATTACTATAAAGAAAGCAACATCTCAAAAGCCCCAGAATTACCCCATTTATATGTTCAGCAACTAATGACACTCACCATCTTAATTGACCTGGTCAGTGTTGGAGGATTTGGTTTTCCCTTCCAGTCTCACAGAGTACAGGAATTAAACTCAGACACAGCCACTGGAGTGGATAAGCAAGGAGGAGAGAAGCCACCACTGTAGCCAATACCACTGACTGACACATCCTGCCTCCATCCACAGTTGCTTCCAACACTGTGTGTCTCACCAGTCTTCACTTTAAAAGCCAAGGGATTTTTGGGGGAGATGAGAAGGTGGCCAGGGGATCTGAGAGGGAGGACTACAGAAGCACAGCACAAATTCTATGTATTTGTCACACTTGGAAGGTTAATTAGAAAGAAGGGACAAAGTAAAATTTTTGTAAAGTTTTAAGAAGGTTTAAAAATGGTTTTCAATTTTTTTTATGATTGTGAAGTACGTTAGGCTGTTATAGAGTGAATCCTCACTGAAAGGCCATCAGTCATAACAACTTGACTTTATTACATCAAATTGGGAACTATGGGCTGGGGAGAAAGTCGTTAAAATCTTGATGGATTTAGGAAATAAATAGCTGGGTCTGTGCCGGGACAAGTAATATTTACTTAGGTAAAATGCTGAATTCAGGATGAAGTAGTTTTCAGGAACTGTACACAGAACTAATTTTCCAATAAGGAGAGAAATGTATCAAAGACTGCAACTGCTGTTATATTCATCTAATATATCCATAAGATCTTGAGGTACTTCATAACATAAGGTCACATTTGTCATTTTGGTTTCTGCAGAGGGCAGAAGAAAAATTACTCAAGAATGGAAAACATGATTGTTTAGATTCCATAAATTCTGGGTTACTTATGTTCGGTGTCATCATAAAATTCCACATTAAGAAAGATAGTTATATATAGTCCTGGAGGGATAATTCTTATGGGCTTTGTTTCTTCTCTGATTTGTGAAATTAATCAGAAAGCCAAGTGGCATTTGAAAAGCACAAGCTAATCTGTCTGTTTTTTCCCAAACACCTTTTTAATTTATCCCACCAAACTTGATGTTGATGGATTTGTGTGGGAAAAGGAAATGGACTGATAAAAATATCCATTTCTCCTGCCTCTGCTTTGATGTGTAAGAGAAGAACTGGTCAGTCATTCCTCAGACTGTAGATACAATCCCCTCAGCCAGTTTTGTTTGCTGTTAGAAAGCACACAGAGGTCTTGCCATCATAAAGTAGCGTGGCAGCCAGAATTTCAAGGAAGAGATACTTTGAGGGACAGTAGTCATATTCTGAAATAAAGTGAGGTCTTCTAATTTCACATTCTTATCAAGAGCAGCTGCACATGCTTTGTTGCATTAGAAATTCATGTCCGGGTGGTAGAGCATGACTGGATGAGGTCTGGAATCCTGGATCAGTTTTGCATTGAGCACCCAAAGAGAGAAACCCAAGGTGAGATCTGTCTCCTATGACCATAAGCAAGCTGGCTCTGCTCTGCACATGCAGCCTCTCTGTGCTTAGTTACACAACTGAGCAAACAAAGCAAGCTGTATGCAGATAGGAGAGCTAACAAGGCTGAGGACCCGGAATCCAGGAACTGGTATGCACAGCACTTCCAGCATGTCCAGGACACCAAGATGCACATTCTTGCATGAGAGCCCAGTGAACTTACAAGACCTTCCAGATGCTGAGTTTTGGAGCACTGTGTTGGCCCAGAAACAAGACAAATACTCAAGGGAAGATCCAAGTAATGAAAACAAACAAACAAACAAAAACCTAATAAAATGAGTAGTTGCTTCACTCTTCCTTCCCCAGACCTAGACCAAGTTATGAGAGAAGATCTGCAGCTCTACCTGGCATTTTGAAATTTTTCTGGTTTCTCCTCTCAGTGAGAGGGATTCCAGAGCAGTTTTCCTGGCATAGGCTCACTCCTTACCCCCTACTTGACCTCCTCTGGAGTTGTTTTGAGATGATCCATTTTCTTTAAGTCAGTGCAGGGAGCGGATACCACAAACTGGACTTTACTTCCTGTGCTCTGTTTTCCAGAGGTGATGTCACCCTCTCTGTAATGCTCTCCTTCCTCAGTAGACACCACAAAGACCACAATTCCCATGAAGGGCATACATCTCGTAGCCCAGCGGCACCTGGGGAATGCACCGTGCCTCTCATGCTCATTAGACCATCAAGTGAATGCAGTCAGTGTTTTCATCTATGTTGTTTTTTTGGACTGTGCTGCCAAATTTTGGAGCATTTTAAACTCAAATGGAGGGTGAATGACTTGCTAGTAGAGGTCTTGGCTCTCTGGGTAGCTATTGTACCTGTTTACGTTACCAATAACCTAAGACTTTGGATTCTAAGGGAAATGTATCATGGACACTTGCCAACAAACTATAGCCAGAGAGAGTGCTGTCAAATTCCGTTTTTTGATGAGAGTCTGTGTATCTGCTACCCAAGTTTTCCATTGCAGTGGAAAGTCTGGAAATTGAAAACTTTACCTAATCAGGAAACAAGCATTATGCAGGAAGAATGCAACAAGGATCATTGCAGACATATTTCCATGTGTATTTGTGTCCTTGTAGCAGGGGGAGGCTTCTTCTGTCCTCCTCCACAGTAAGCCTCGGGCTCTGCACAGGAAATCCATGAATTTTATGTATCTATGTCCCCCCCCCCCACTTGTACTACATGCTAAAAAGTTGTTTTAAAACATTCTCTAAACTAAACATGCAGCATAGCTGTTTCTCTAGCTAAAAGATTTTGGAGCAAGGTTGTTGACTGATATTTAATGGAGTGTATGACTATTATAAATTCCTACATTAACACTTGGGCTGCTCTGAAACACAAATTTTTCAATCAGTAGCACACTTCTTAGTTGGAATTACCGAAGTATGTAGGCCAGAGCTACTATGTTTGTAATGTTCATTTGTTTTTACAGGTGCAAAGGGCCAGGTCTTGAAGGCTGTCCAAATGGGTGAGTATTTCATCTGCTACAATTAATGGCAGAGCTGGAAAGAATGCGTATGTGTTTACATTTCCACACTGGACACTGCAAGGCTAGGACTAAAGTCTTCAGCTCTTTACAGGGAAGTGACAGATTAGAGAAGGCTTAGACTTACAAAAATAGTTTAATGAACTGAGAAATATTGCTACTGGCAAAAGACTTTAAGATCTTGTTCTGCCTACAGTTTTTGTCAAGGTGAGACCTGGGATCTGTTACTGAAGAATAAAAGGAGGGGGTGGAAAAAGAAAGGATTAAGGGCAGAGAGAGGTATGTTTAGGACTGATATAGTTACCTGTGTTACAGGGACCTCAGAGATGCAGAGGGTCTTTTCCAGCCCTGTGATCTGTACATCTCCAAGTGCTGCGTGCCCAGATGAATGCTCATTTGTCACACTCACGTCAGATCTTATATCTTACTGTTTGGCTTCATAATGTGCTCAAGGTCACGCAACAAGCAAACAGTCTTCTCTAACTGAGAGAGAGGGGTTTAGTTTCTGGCCACAAAGTCATGCTATGGCAAGACAAATTCAGCCTGGAACTACTGTTAAAAAGTGACTGCATTTAATAGTAATCCCTGGGGCAACTTAGAAGAATGCTGGGAAGAATCTCTAAGTACAAACCAAAAAACAACCTTGGAAAACAGGTTTTTCTTTTCAGCTTAAATTTGCAATTACAGAGGCTCTAATAAAGAGGCAGCAGTGTGTATGTACAGTGGGGATAGTACACACAATACCTGGCTTCAAACATCTGTACTTGTAAGGATGATGTGATGTTCCCTGTGATCCTTACAGCATGGCCCTCGAATAATGGGGGGATGTCAGCTGCATTGCAGGCAGCACAACTGTGTATGCCCTCCTGAGAGGCCTTAACTCCACATGCTTTGTTTCTCTGATCACATGTGGGTTGCCCACAGCTGGCACACATAGGCATCACAGATTTGATGCTCATGTGCTTGGTGGTTTTGTCAGAGTAAGAAATCCCCTCACTTAAGCTATGAGGATCAGTTCCAATTGTGAGTTTGAGGGAAGAATGAAGGCTCTTAGTTTAAGCCCCGATGGAAATTAAGCACCACTTTGAACAGATTACTGGATGAGTAACTTAAAACCACAGGTGCCCAAGAAATCTGAAATGTCAAATAGGCATATGTGGGTTTCCAGAGTGTGTGTTTGTTCAAAACCTAAGGCTTCCTGAAACTTCTGTAGGGCTTCTTCAAAATCTTACACCTAAGAATTTTTTTCTTTCTGCATCCCATCTTGTGCTGCAGCTCCAAGATCCCCTCTATCGCAGCTGGTGTTGTCGGAGGTCTCCTGTGCCTGGTGGTGGTGGGCCTGGGCATCGGGCTCTACCTGCGGAGACGCCACATCGTCAGAAAGCGGACCCTGCGCCGGCTGCTGCAGGAGAGGGAGGTGAGCACTGCTGGCATGGCTGCAGCACCACTCCTTGATCTGGGACAGTGGGTGCCCTCCTCCTTGTACCAAAGGATTAAAGCAACCTGCATCTGCCTTGTAACTCAGCAATCCCTTGGGATGGGGAATGCGGCAGCTGCCACACTACTCAGGAAAGCAGCAGCACGCACCCCACACCTTCTCGCTTAATCTCAAATCTGATCCCTCTCTATATAATTTTCAAAATATTTAAGGTATTTGGATGTCTGAACCCTAAGGAAAGTCATTGAGATAGTCTACTCAGAAAAAACTACACCTTCAGGGTGACGTGCAATGTGTTTGCAGCTCCATATGACCTTGCTGTGTTGACCTTCAGCCTCAAATTGTGTGTCCCTGCGGACAAGCCTTGAGGATCCTGTGGTAGCTTGGGGTGCTTTTGAAAATTTTACCCCCTTGATCAGGTGCGTGCCTGATCCTGCAAAAAAAAGAAGAGGAGGGAAAGGAATTGAGGAAGTGTTTGTGTCTTGTCTTTGGTTTGTTTTTAGCACAAAAAGCCCACAAAGCCATCAGAGAGAATGGTTCACCTTGTCAGGCATGAACAAGGTTTCTACACTGCTTTTTGTTTTTTCCTTGGCTTTGCGTGCATTACAGCATCACCCTCTGGATACCACATATATAGAAAAATTCCTAATCCTGGATAGAAGCTGCTCTTTTGTGGTTAGCCCCCTTCTCTTTCTAGTCCAGTTTTAGTAAATAAGCCAATTGTTTTTAACATTCTGTTAAAATCCCAGTTGCAGCTTCCTCCTGTACTTGCCAGCTTTGCAGAGCCAGCTGTCAATATCCTTAAAAAAAAAAAGGCTGGCCTGTTTTTCATTGCACTGTGAAACTATATTTTACAAACTGCTGTATTCTGCAGTTGTGATAGTAGGGTTCAGTTTGTGCTCGGCACATATTGTACCCTCTGGACTCCTCAAAATGAGGGTATTTCATCACAACAGAGAGGCTGCTGACCTTCTAAAATCAGATTGAATCTAGCTAAATATGGTTTTATTCAAAGGAAAAGTGAAAGGAAAAACACTTAGGAAAAAGCTGACATGCATTGTAAAAGTGTTAAATATCTTAGGAGAGCATTACTGCTGTTTGCAATAAGGCTTAGATCAAATTTTGAAAAAATCAATAGCCAATTCAACATCCTTTTTTTTGAGGAAAGAATCACTATCAAAGTTTCAATTGCTGCTTGTACACCGTGTGGTTTGGGGGTACCACTGGTAGCATGGGAATTTTATCCAGTTAAACAAGAGCAGACATGAAAGGTTGCAGGTGATTCTTGCCCATTATTTTAAACATTTTAATAATTTATTCACAAGTTCAAAACAAAAATAATCTTCTTTAGCATCTGTGGTAATTACATTATTTTTCATGCCATGTGTTTCAAGGCTTTGAAGTCAAAGCCTCCATTTGAGAAAAGGTATTCCTTCATTCTCCTTCAAAATGGCAGTTGCCACTCTGTGCTTGATTTTTGGAGCAGGTATTTATTCCTGCGAGTCAGAGCAGAGATATCCTCCTGTAAGCTTCACATGGAATCAAATGTTCATTATTTTAAAAGAAAGATTTTCTTCCTCAAAATGTTCAGCCTTCCAGACTGTGTGACCATCTAACATCATCTTTTCTCTGCACCAGCTTGTCGAGCCACTGACACCCAGCGGGGAGGCACCAAACCAGGCACATCTGAGAATTTTAAAGGAAACAGAATTTAAAAAGGTCAAAGTTTTAGGCTCTGGAGCTTTTGGCACTGTTTATAAGGTAAGATCACCATGTTTCTCTTCCCATTTTCATCTTACTTCCTCCTTTAGAAGCCACCCAAGCAAAGCAAGATCTGGGAGCTTTGATCATTGTGTAGATTTTTTTTTTTACCTAGATTTTATGGCATGTATCTATCTATTGAAGAGTAGAGAGATTACTGAATCGTCATTAGTTTTGTTAGGGATTGGGTAGCAGGAGTAGGTTTTCACAAAACATTGCCAAAACATACTGCTGAACCTGTAGAACAAAGATCTTGACTTAGTAACTACCATAGTCAAATATATCCCATTGTGAATATTAAGGAGAAAAAGAAATGCACTTTGGTTAGCTCAGTGCAAAGCCATTTTTCTGTGTCATCTGGGGTCTTGTTTTTATAATTTTCAATCATTCTTTCATTACAACTGATTCGGAGGTGTGGAAGTGTCTGCACACCTTTAGTTGTGTAGGTTCACAAGGTATTCTTTCTCTTGGTGTTTGTTTATCCTCTGTGCTTCTTCTTCATCAAGTTCCACTTTTCTGTGCTCCTCCTTTTATTCAGGATATGTGTTTTAGGCTTTGCCAGTAACTGTATGTTCCTATATCTCTTTATAAGGCTCTATATTCTGAATCAGGCTTCCATTTATGATTAAGAATTTCAGGGGCACAAAAAGATGTGCACCTACACTGCTGGGGATTTCAGCAACATGTCCTCACAGTGTCATGCTGCTGACCTGCCACCTAAATGGCCTCCTGACACTATAGATGTAGAGCACTGCACCAGTTGGACATCGACTTACCTGCCATATGTTTGGGACTGGATTATTTGTACAGTATAGATGCTATCTTGTTTTAATGAGAAAATGCTAATTCTTTTCATCCTATGATTTATAAATTGGAAGTGGCAAGGTTTTGCACATGCAGTTGCTGTGATGCTCAAATCAGTTAGATTTCCATCCACAAAAATTGCTCTTTATGCATCTCTTGGGCTATTTACACGGGGACAGCAATGAACGTGTTTTTTAAAAAAAGTACGGTGGAGGTGACTGAAAGATATACCGCCCTATTAAGAAGAATTTGGTAATACCCACAAGACACATTTTTTGCATATTTTTGTTGTCTACCATGCCTTTCCATTGCTCAGAATATTTAAGTCTACTCAGAAGATGTATAATGTATTTGTAACTGTGAAAATTAACCTGTTGGGTATGAGACTGAATAACTCTTTGTACTTCTTTTTGGTAGGGACTTTGGATCCCAGAAGGAGAGAAGGTTAAAATTCCTGTTGCTATTAAAGAGTTGAGAGAGGCTACATCACCAAAAGCCAACAAGGAAATACTTGATGTGAGTTTTCATGTTTGTTTTCTCAATCTGTCAGTGGTCTGTAGATTTTCTTCTATAACAACTCGAGGGGTTTCAGGATTTTGTGTGGGACGAAGTATTTTGCACCCTAAACTCAATTCTCCATCTGGAAGTACTGCATTTTGCAACCCAGTCTGTGAAGTGCTTTTGTGTCTCCCATTAATCCAATCCAAAACACAGATTTTATACTTGTGGGGTAGCACCTAAGGAGTAGTAAGGACCATACATTTATGACTAATTCTTCTTTCTTTATTCCAGTGTTTCAGGCCTTAAGCTGTAGCATTTATTGTCATTATGGTGGTACAACTAAGCCAAAAAGCAACAGGCATAATGATTTATGAATCCTGTGAATTGTCATAAGCTAGTTGCTTGGTTAAATAGGATTAAGTTAACTACAAATCCAAAATAACATTAAAAAATCCCAGCTGTCTGATTTCTGTGCCATAAAATGCAAGAAATTATCTCACTTTCTGAAAGAGGTTTGGCAATCCTATTTTCTCATTTGGATATAGCTCATTACTTCAGAAAACAGGGAAAAAAGTATGGGACACTGATTTAGGAGTTCATAAATGCTTGAGTTTACAACATGTGACCACAGTCCTAAATACAAAGTTCCCCAAACTTGGAATTGATGAAAATTTTAAGTAGATCCAAAGCCATGGAACATACAGCACCAAGGATATATAAATTCATATGCAAGGAAAGGAAGACGCTGAGTGCAGATAGGAGCACTCAGAAGTTTAGTGTAACTTCAGGTTTTCCATTCTGTGGTCCAGTCCTAAGCAACAAGAAGAGTGTATTTGTCTGTCTTTCTGTTCTGTCTCTGGTTTGTCCCAGACAGACCTGCTCACCAGGAATCGATGGTGGTGTTAATCAAACACACAGATCTTTCAGCCATGGGGAAAACTGGAATTTTTTTATCTTGGTAGGGAGTGAATTTAGAAGAAATTTTTTTAAAGTCTAGTTTTGGCCAGTAAATGACACCTCAAGGTAGGAAGGTTCATCTCAAATTGTTGAAGCTGGTGAAGATCTTAACAAAAAGCCCAGTCTTGTAGTGAGATGTCTCAGGACAAATGGCTGTGAACAAACCACCATTTGTGCTACTGACAATAACCAAGCTCACTGGATTTTTGAAGTCACCCTGAATAAGCAGTGTTATTCCAATACATTACTCTGCTTCAACAGATTGTGTGTTAGGTACTATATGATTTGATATGCATATTGTAGTAGTGCAAAAGAATAGGTGGTCCATCTCAGGGTCCATACAGGAAGGAATATCCATTCTGGCTTTAGTTTAGTTAGACTCCAGGCAAGTCTCAGCCCTTCCCCAGATCCTTCCCTGTGTGGCCCTTATTCCTGACCCTCACCTGCCTGTGATTGCTCCTTTTGTTGGAATTCCCTGCACTGCGGAGCTGGCAGAGACGCTTCTCAGCTGCCTGCCCTGAGCTCTGCCCCTCATTTTGCTCTTCACAGTGATAAGGAGCATAACACAGTGTTCACAAAGGATGCTTTGAACTTACCTGCATTAAATTCCTGAAGGCATGTATCCTGAAGGAAGAGTTACTGAACAAGTCTATAGTACTTCATCCTTCCTTCAGCAGATCAGGATCAGTGGACAGGGCAGTAGATGCAGGGACTGCGTACTGTTCAGTGGTATCAAAGTAGTTTCTCTTCTAAAAGAAATTTCTGTAGCAAATTCCCACATTATCTTTTCCTTTGAATTAGGATGCGTAACAAAAGGCTCTTGCTTTCTCAATCCTGTTCATTTTTAGATAATTTGGTTGGTGGAACTCTGTATTTCAGAAAAAAAATTTAAAAATACAAAACTAGCTAAAGAAGTCAGAGGGATGACTCCAAAAGCTCTTCTTAAAACAGATTTTTGCTACACAACCAATTTTCCAAGGTCACTGGAACCTCAAAGATAATAATATCTAATTAAAGATGGTTTGACTTTCAGAATCACACTAGATATAGAACAATAACAGCAGCTTTCGGTCTTATGATCCAGGCAAGCTCTGGCTGACTTTATTAGGGTAGGGTTAATTCAGAAGGTTGTTGTTAAATACCAAGCATACTTGGAGCAGGTCAGAGCGCACCCAAAGAGATTTCCAAGATAAACAGTTGAAACAAAGACCCACTTTAATGTCTTGGGCTACTTAAAGGGACCCACAACCACACAATAGCTCCGTTCTACTCTTTGTGAGGAGGAGGAGGTGGCCTATTTTCCTCTGCAGTATCAAATGGAAGAGACAGTGTCAACACTTGGATGCTCTCTGAAAGCTGTGTGGCCCAAACGCCCACCCAGCTCCTGCAGCATTCCTGTGCTCAGCCCCAGGTCAGCCCCCCGCAGGCTGCGTGGCAGATGGGCAGTGAGAACAGCTCCGACTCTGCCATCTTCCACCACCCTGTCCCGCCAAAATGAATATAATATGGATCTAAATCCCAACAGGAAGCAAGGCATCCTTTATCATTACAATGGCTCCGTTTGAAAGCATAGAGAAATGAAGTTGTTTTGGTCTCTGCTTATGTCTGAATATTGGATAACAACTTTACAAGATTCTCTAAAAAATTATGCAACAAATATCTGCAGAACTGGACAGCGGATTGTGTTCCTGCTTTATCTTTCCTTGAGCTAGCCCACAGAGTCCATGCTATCCATGGCAGAGGGATGTTTTTCAATGGTGTGCCCACATCATGCAGTAGGTTGAGGGGCTCTTACCAGTTTTGCTGGAGATCCTATTTAACCTATCTGCCTGGAGGCCACTTTCATCCCAAGGGCTCCGAAACAACAATACCAAATGCAGAACTAGTACCTCAAAAGAGGCTGCATTACATCATGTTTTGCTTAGGCTGGCACATTAAGCAACAGCACTGAGGCCAGAAAGTATTGCTTAAGAATCAGGGTTGCTTATTTCTTGAACGTCATTGCTTTAATAACTTTGTTTAATAATAGTTCTCACCAGCTATAGAGCTATGTGACATCTGTGGAATGCTTGTTAGATGATGAGTAAAGTGCTATGGTATTTATTTTCTTAAGCTCTTAGAAAGAGCAGATTTTCTCCTTCCCTTGCGCCATCAGTATCTTCCCTATGATTTTAGGATTTGGGGGACTGCTAGCCTGAATTGTCAAGAGCTGATTAGTTTGCCTCACTCCAGATGCTGAATCAAGATGCTGACCTGCTCACTGAATGGCAAAATTCCTATTCATTTCCCCTTGTGTTCTTTTTCCATGACATTACTTTTAAAATATCCAGAAGTGATATACTGTAAGTCAGACAAAAAGTCAGTTAAAGAAACCAAACTGCAGCTCTATTTTTTTCCCCAATTGGAATCTATTCTTTGAGTTGGCACTTGATAGTGGATTTGAGTATAAATATAGATTTCAAATTTCAATCCATAAGTAGTTTTTGCACACAAAAACCATGAGGTCAGGGATTTTTACCCCCATGACCATGTTAAAGGATGTATTTGAACCAGCCTCTGAAGGGATCTTTCCCTTGCCACAGAAGAACAAAAGAAGAGGAGGTACCTTGGGTTACTTAGCTAGGTTTTCTGAAGCTACAGAGGGTGTACCCATATTTGAAGAAAAGGTATATTTTTCACATATATATGAAACTAAACCCCAAAATTCCAATTGACCAAAGGGTCTGTTATGCTTGGGCTCCCACATTCCTGGTATCATTTACATTGCTATATGAGTCTACACCAGCTTTTCCAATTGAGGGCAATATTTTCACCATTGTTACTTAAAGACATGCATTTGAGCTTCTAAAGCAGTGAACTGATTATTAATCTGTTTGGTATGACATGGACTGAAGAAGAACACGGTCTCTTAAAAAATGAGACTGTCAGTCACGTTCTAGATGACAGCTTTGACTTTCTGGGTTAGTATCAAACTTGACAGGGGAGCAGAAGTCTCAAAAATACTGATTTCCAGTTAGTTTTGTGAAATGGTCTGTGGGAGAAAAAAGCCATATGACACATGTTCACAAAATGTGTTGCCCTTGCAATTAGGTGCTTAAAATTGTGAAATCCCATCAGCTTCCAGTTGATATCCAATTTATTAATTCTTCCTTGGTCTGTAATTTTTAATCCCCCAGGATTTTATGTCCAATATTTGTTGGTGTACCACTAGTGAGAGATTGGCTCTTCTGTGGCATCTCAGCAACAATTTGGTGTTCAAAATCTGGACATTCCAGTGAATGGAAAATAGTCCACAGAGTGCGACATATGTGTAATTTGTATGTGATATGAGGCACAGAGTTTTCATATAGTATTTTAGCAACCTCTTGAATGACCAAGTTATTTTAAACTGCCTCCAAATATTTATGTCACGCCAAAGGGAATGTTTCACATTGCTATTTTTGCCTTTCTTCTCAGGAGGCTTATGTGATGGCTAGTGTTGACAATCCTCATGTGTGTCGCTTGTTGGGAATCTGCCTCACTTCAACTGTTCAGCTCATCACACAGCTGATGCCTTACGGCTGCCTCCTGGATTACATCCGAGAGCACAAGGACAACATCGGCTCCCAGTACCTTCTCAACTGGTGTGTGCAGATTGCAAAGGTAAGCAGACCAGAATTCCAGATCAGCTAAAACTCAGAGATCTGACAGCATGTAATGTATTTATTTGATTACCTCTCTGCAAATTTTTCTGTTTCACCACCCTGGTCCTAGGTGTCTTATACATGGCAGTAAACTGTTACATTTTCTTGAACAAAATACAATTTTCATGCTGATGAGCAGACCTTAACTATTCTTCAAAATGCTCCCAGACAGCGTAATATTATCACATAGACATTTATATCCAAACCAAACAGCCGGTATTAAAATGATAATGCAATGCAAATGTGATGCAGCACAGGCGACAGGGAAGGCAATAGAATTTGGCAATTCCCATAGCAAAATGCTGCTTCCATCAGTGGATTTCTTCAGGCTGTGTCACAGGAGTGTGGTGTTATTGAATACACCTTCTTGTGTGCCTCAGAGAGTTTCACGCTGTAATATCTGAGGCCAGGGATCAAAACTGCTGACTGTTGAACACCAGCTCCATCCTTGTGCAGTCTGGCTTTGACCAAAAGGCATTCAGGCACCCCAGAGATGTTCTGTAATTTATAGGTGCTGGGTTTGTGTCTGTAATCTAACTGCAATAGCCATAAAAGACTCATTATCTCACCTGGTACTGTTTGCCAAAGAGCAGGAAAGGAGCTGCAATATGGCCTGTAGCCCTTAGCAGCAATATGCTGTGTTTGGATGGTGGTTAGCCATTTGCAGCCATGGAAGGATGAAGCAAAACCAGCAAAAAAATAACTGCAATTTGTTGGAGATTGATCATATGAGATGGTAGTGTCCACACAGCCTGGTTGCTTTAATGCTGCTGATTTCAGGAATGCTGGTCTGCAGGATAACCACACACTTAAAACTTTATCGGTCCCTTGAGGCCTTGTATACATCCCAGGCTCACCCAGATGTGGTTTGCTTTCAGGAAACGTGCTGAGGACCTCAGAAATGTATCCACCAAATGTTTACAGAGCACATTTCTCATCTCAGTGTGTGTACTTTTTTTACATTGCTCTCCACAACAAGTGAATTTTAATTCATGTTTCCACCCGGGATATGAGCTGTCTTTTTGTGACTCTTTTGTTTTCTTGTTTAAGATCAATTACTGCTCTGTCCTGGTTTCAGTCCCTTTGGAGAATGAGCTGGAGGCCATATTTCCCTCCTCCTCCTTCTTCTCCTTGTTAATTTTTAAGGTGGCAAAATCAGTCCCCAGATGGATCCTTGGGGCATCGCTTGCCCGAAAGGTTGCCATTCACAATTGTTTGCTTCTGTTTGATTTTTTTATGTCAGTTCAACATTTGCCCATAGCAACTTCTACCCTCGCCAGCAATGCCTGACCTTCAACATACTCTTTTGTGCTGCTCCACACTGAAGTTCTCCTCAAAGCACTCATAAATCTTGTGTACAGCTTTTTCCCACCAATGTGTCTGGAGTTACTACTCTGATAAAGCTATGCCAGATTTTTGAACCTTCTCTGACTCTTTAAAAATTTACTTATGAGGGGAAAAAAGTTGAAACAAATACATGTCTGGCAGCTAACTAGCAGGAGGCAAGTTCCCTGGGAAGTGTATTTTTCTTCCTGTTTTCACAGCTTTGAAATAAGTTTTCTTTGCATCTTTTACAAACAGTATCTTTCCCTGAGGTATGGAGTCCTCTCTTTCAGGCAAGATGTTATGACAGACCATAGACTTCCCATATGTAGAAACACTGTGAAGGAACTCTTTGAACACATTGGTCTCATGCTCAGTGATGAAAAAGGGCTTAAACCCCAGGCCTGCACACAATTAAAGATCTGCTGAACTTTCTAAACAGGCAGTTCAATATCTTCAGTGTATGGTTATGCATGTGCATGAGTCTTTCAGCCATCAGCACCTTAAACAGCTTAGTGTGACACCGATACTCTGCCTTTCAGCAGCACTGAGTCTTATTATCCTCTGCAGCAAGTTACGTTTAGCAGGAAATTTTTTGTCCTGCTAGGGCTAGATTACAGGATTATTATTTTTTTAAGGTAGTCTGTTTTCTGTCAGCAACTCAGAGTTTTTGTTTCAAGAGCTCTGCTTTCTAAAGATATATTGGTGTGATTCAGTGCACGCTCTTAGTGGCACTGTGCCAGTTTGTTTGGGTGGTTTGTTTTGGCAACATTAGCAGTGCATGGGTGAAGTTCTGCTGAGGGACTTGTGGGGAGGATTTGATGGTGGTCCAGGTTAGAAGTGGGCTTAGGAAGCGGGTGGAGGCTGGAGAGCAATTATTCCCTCCAGTCCTCTGCCATCACATCAACACAATCTTTTTGGTGCTAACTTTGTAGGCTAAACGTAATTTTTTATCAATTCACTTCATAAAAATACAAGTGTATAAGTTACCACCAGCAGAAACGTATGGACTGGAAATAATTGTGGGTTTTGGAAAAGATATTGCCGGAAACTTGGAAATCATGAACCTTCTGATTCCATACACCAAGAGACTGGTCTTGAGGGAAAGGGGAGTAATCTCTGTGGTCAGAAACACAGCTGTTAAATTTATGCTTTAGAAGTCAAACCAGCACAATTTGTTATTTTCTTCCTTGAGAGGCAGTCAGACTGAAAAAGCACGTATGCTATGGCGAATCCAGGCTAATCATGGGAGGCAGTGAAACTGGAAGAACTTGCCTTTTTCAAAGAGGGCTGGGAAATTAATCCAACTCTGAGTTCAGATTAACTTTTTTTTGTCCCATTTTCACCTTTACGGTGGACTGCATCATTGTTAGCCAAGAGAAGGCAGAGTACACTGCTTGTAGTAAAACACAGTATGAGCAGCTCTGAATGGTTGTCTAAATACACTCTGTAGGGTCGGCGTGTGTACATTATGGCAGGGGATTGTTAAAGTCTGCACTGTGCTCTCCTGGAGTCACAGGGTTTGCACAAGTGCAGCTGAAAGCAGACTTTGTCCCCTTATTTCTAAGTTCCATCCTGATTTTGTATTTCTTGAGTTAAATCTGAAAGGAACCACATCCCCTGCTACTATATCCACTATACCCACTACTGCCTCTTTCTCCTTTATCACTCCACCAGTGCATGGACCCACAAGAAGGTTCCTGGAGAATAATAGTAGCAGTGTGAGCACACATCCTCATCTTGCAATAAACATCATGTAAAAGGAGACAGGAGGTGGGACAACTTACCACGTGTTTATGGTGGTGTGTAGTTACCACAAGGCAGCTGAAGTTTGGTGACTTACTTGTTTGTCCAAGCTCCAAGTGGGTGAGGGCTTACCAAGAGTGTGTTATATTGCAGGGAATGAACTACCTGGAGGAGCGGCGCCTGGTGCACCGTGACCTTGCTGCCAGGAATGTCCTCGTTAAGACTCCTCAACACGTGAAGATCACGGACTTTGGGCTGGCAAAGCTGCTCGGTGCAGACGAGAAGGAATATCATGCTGAGGGAGGCAAGGTAAAGCATACTGCAAAATGAACTGAGCATCTGCTGGTGTTTGTGCTTGTGCAAAAGCCTCAAACAAAGGGGGGGAAAAGGGAGTGTGTTTTTCAAAGCTCTCAGCTGCCTTCTCAGCATGCTGCCTTTGAAGCCTGTGGAAGTCCTCTGAAATTAGCCAAAGCAGCATCAGGCCAGTGAGACTGCAGTGGGAGCAGAGGTAGCAGAGCAGCAAATGCTTTTGAAATTCCCACCCAGAATGTCTGGGAAAATTCATCAGCATAGCCAACACCAATAACATTGTGCAGTTATAAAGAGAAAGGGAATGTTGTATATTTATAGCAGAAGAAAGACCTGTCAGACTTGGTTCAACAGGCCTTCGTGTTGTATTGCGTGCTGATGGAGGGAATGCGTCCTGCTGAGAAATTAAAGAGAAGCTGCTTGCAAATATTGCAGAGGCCATAAATAGAAACCATATGAGTGTACATCAGTCTTTGTCATGGAGCCTAAGTTTGGATTTGTGTCCTGTTCTGATAGAAGGGTAAAAAGTAGTTATTTGACCCTTAAAAATATTGTAAAACTGTTTAGCAAGAGAGATTTCTGATATACCTAGTATTCCACATGTTTCCAGGTTCTTCATAATATATGAAAACAATAAAGGGGGATTCAAAAGTTGCCTGTTCTACCATTCAGATAGTTGTGTTTGCTATTTTTGGCTTTTTCCTTGTGCAACCAAACTATTGATTTACACACCACCTGGTGGTAAATATCTATGATAAATTTTGGGTCAGCCTCCTAAGGATTCTTTGTGAATTTTACTAGGTTCCAATTAAATGGATGGCATTGGAGTCAATTTTACACCGGATTTACACTCATCAAAGTGATGTCTGGAGTTATGGTGAGTTTAAAAGCAGTTACAGTTATTGCAGATGGGTTGGAAAATTTCAGGATTTGCTGGTGACTCTACACTGACCTTTTTACTTTCCATTGTGAGAAGAACAAGAGATCAAATATATAAACACTGGGCCCAAATCATCTATTCAACAAAGCAAAATCCCCATGAAACTGCATGTGAGTGAGGGGTATGCTTTGGGTAATGAGCCCTGTCCTGAAAGGGGCTGCAGGTAGGAGACTCTGGCCCATTTGCTGAAGTTCTGCTGTTGCTTTTCTTCAGCAGTTTCACGTGAAATCAAATGGAGCTGACAATAAAGCCACATATCTAGAAGGAGGACTTAAAATCATCAGCCACACTGTCAGTGTCAATCAGTGTAACTCTGCTGTGGTCTAAAATGTTTGTGCTGTCCTGGTATTGAGAGGACAATGCTAAAAGGGAAGCAAAGTGATAACCTCCTTAGAGAATTTATTTTGTATTTGGTAAAGTTCATAAAGCCAGCTTGAAAGAAAGGAGCAGAAAGGAAACTTTTCAAAACAACCTATTGCAAAATTCCCCCCCCCCCATGGGCTCTTATATTCCTGGAAAATATTTAATGCAGATGGTCAGATCCTGTGTCCTTTTCAAAAAAGTACAGCCTCTGGTTCTCTTAATCCATTTATGTATCTTGGCATCCAAAATCTTGTTTTGTATCCTAAGCTACTAGACAATCACAACAGCTACATCACAAGAGTCCATGGTATGTCACCAAATGATGCTTAGGCAGTTGGTTTACACGTCTTTCAAAAACTGCTTTTGCTCATCTCCAGAGAGATTGTTTTCAAACAAAAAGACAACTTCCATTTTTAAAACCACTTGCTGCATTGGTGTCAGGAGACAATAACCTGCTTTTCCTTTCTTTGGGGCTGGGAAGTTTGTGGAATGTTCAACACTAATACATTAGCTAAGATGAAAAAAAATAAATAAAAAAGCAAAACCTTAAAGGGAAGCAGGATTATTTCAAACTGTAATATTAATCTCTCCATAAAATCATGGCAGAAAACGCTTTCTTTCTTTGGGGCTCTTTCAAAACAGTGCTTCCAGGGGATCCCTCTCTGCACCCAGGCCAAGCAGCCCCATTCCTGGCAGTCTCTTTCATCTTCTCTTCCCACCCTGCAGGTGTGACAGTTTGGGAGCTGATGACATTTGGGTCCAAGCCGTATGAAGGGATCCCTGCCAGTGAGATCTCCTCTGTCCTGGAGAAGGGCGAGCGTTTGCCGCAGCCCCCCATCTGTACCATCGACGTGTACATGATCATGGTCAAATGTGAGTGCACACTTGGGCTTGTGGCTGCTCATCTAAGTTGAATAAGTAACTCAGTTGCATTTGTCTGTGCTGTGCTCTTGGTAATGGCACATGAATAGGGTTGTGTGAAAAGACTGGTGACACTAGAGTGTGATTGCACACCTTGAGCTTTACCTAGGAGCATGGGATGTGATTCCATGAGTTACTCATTCAACAAACTAATGTTTTTTCACCATTCACACCACTGTCTGATATTGTCAATTAGTTTAAACTGATATCGTCAGGCAGTATAAATTAGTGCAACAGCAACCACTTTACCTGATATTTTGATTTTGTATGTCTAGGAAATAAAGCTGCCTTCTACTCCAGGTTCCCCCTTGGTTCAATCATATGCTTCCCCCAGCAATCACACACATGGATTAATGCTAAAGGAGTGCTGGGAGTGCAGGCACCACATAAGGATTCAGAGTTCCTCTTCCAATTTGTTAATCGGATTTTTGGCTGGTCTCTTTTTGGCATGCAGGTGTTGCAGTAAAGTAACTCAAGAGCAGAGGGCTTCTGAAGCACTTTTTGGCTGTTTTAGGGCATGTCAAAGGGCTTCTGAACCTCAAACCCCCTTTCCATCTCTATCAGCTACCAAATGTCAGATTTCTACCTGGCTTCCTGCGCGTCTCTAGGCCACGACTGCCACATCCCTGCTTGCTGCTCTGAGGATGTGATAGGCAGCCCACTAGGTGGCATTTAAGACCTTCTCACTGGAGCAACATGTACCTGCTCCTGAAACAGGAGCCACGCTGCCATGAACACTCCATAGTGAAGCACTTTTGGGGAGTCCTAGAGCACCCACATATTGCTGGGGTGGGACAGGCACCACATGAGCTGAGCCTGATCTGTGCTCAGCAGGGCAAGAAGGAGCTGTGTCCAGCAGTGTGCACTTAGCCTGGGAGATGCCCAGACCCAAAAGCAATGTCCTAGAAACTCCTCCTCAGAGATTCTGAGCCCTACTGACACCTCAGCCCCTGTCTTTCCTTAGGTTCAGTCCAGATGTAGAAAGGAGGCAGGCACCCAATCAGGTACCTGTTGCTTTTAAAACACAATCAGTGGAGCATTCCCATCCCTTTGATGCCATTACACTTAATTTAAATGCAAGAGTGTCAGGATCTGGGGGTTGAGCCTTCTTTCTGGCAAAGGACTCAGTTGCACATCTTCTGCTGCTCTGGTCACCTCATGTTTGCAGGCTACAGTGCAGACCCAATTGAACCTGTGCCATTTTGTCTAAAGGAATGCAGGACTCCCAGTCATACCTTTTTATAATCAGAAAGTATAAACTTATATGTTCAAAGTTATTTCACAATAATTATTATTCTTTTAATTTAAAAAACAATATTTAAATACAGGCAACTCAGAGGTAAAGTCAGAAACAGTAGATGTTACTCCTGCAAGAACAGTGAACTCCCAAAGGTTCCATTTAGTCTAAAAGCAAGAAGCAGTTCTTTTTGAATTAGCAGGGAATCATATTTCTAGCCTGATAAAAAGTAACTGAAAATTACAGGATTTTGTTTAATGAGGATACCTTTGTGTAATGCAGATTTCAGATGACATACTACCACTTCATTTCTCCAATATTATAGATGGGCTGCTTCTTCTGAGTTCCTCTAGACACACTTAGCTTGACCTTCATTATTTTTAATTTTAAACACAAGAGTTTCTAGATCAGCTCATCTGTTTGTTGATAACAGAAAATGTGGGTTTCCTAACTAATATCACATGTAAAACCTCCAATATCTATATTTGAAATCTCTTCTAGCATTGATCCACACTAAGCTGTAAGGCCTTACTTTTGTTAAAGTCTGTTTAGAAATTAAATACAGGTTAGTTACAGAAAACTTTCAAAATGTCCCCAGTGAGGATGTTTTGAATTTTAGAAGACATCTGGTACAGAGGGCTTCTGCTGTAGGCTTCCCGGGACTTCATGAAGCAGTCCAGTAACTGTCAGACGGTCAAATCATGGTACCTCTGTAGGCACCCAGTGGTGTCAGTTTGCTTTCTCCCACTCAAGAGCTTTTTTTCAAAGCAGACTAATTTGGATTATCCCTCAGGAGGGACCTGCTTGCCCACATGGAGATAGACCAGCAGGATAGGAGACAGGCTCAGCCTGGAACTTTTCCAGCATAGAGTTTTGTTTCCTTCTTCCCAAAATCTGCACTTTCAATGCTCAAGTGCACATCCATAGCTGTTGAATTAAGTTTTATGGTGGTCCCTAAGGTGTAGCTGCTTTCTTTGTTCCACTCATGGCACAGCTCCTTTTGCTGTTACATTTTATTTTAAGCTTATTGTGTTTGATCACCAAAACAATTTTGTTTGTGCATTGCTTTCCCTGCAGGCTGGATGATCGATGCAGACAGCCGTCCCAAGTTTCGTGAGCTGATAGCTGAATTCTCAAAAATGGCCCGTGACCCTCCTCGCTATCTTGTTATACAGGTACTAACCACAGTGGTGGGAAGACGTCTGATAGGCGTTTCATCTGAGTCCCAAAGTAACTAGCAATGCATATGAAAACACATAATATGGATAATTGAAGGCCAGATATATTGTTGCTTTCCAGGTACTAACATTCAGCTAGAACCACAAACAAAATGTCAAGACTGGTCACTATTTTCTTAGTATTGGTCCCAGTCTGGAACCAACAACAGTCCATACTGCAGTCATGAGAGGAGAACAGAGTCTGATCCTCTTCAAAATGCAGTTATTTTATAGCAGCATGGACAGAGATTGCAGGCCAAAGTTCCCCTAAACTCTTGGTAAATTTGATTAAACACACAGATCTCCATATGGGCCATTTACTGAAGGGTTGGACTTGATCCTTGTGTGGCTCTTCCAACTCAGAATATTCTGTGAATCTGTGAATCAAGATTTTGTATCTTGTCCCTCTTGTTAAATTACTTTGTCTCACAGAGAAGGGGAGAAGCAGGGCTTGAAAGGAGTCTGTGAGTCCTCTCTCATGGTGATTTTTTTAACAGGGAGATGATAGGATGCACCTGCCCAGCCCTACGGACTCCAAGTTTTACCGCACTCTGATGGAGGAGGAGGATATGGAAGATATAGTGGATGCTGATGAGTATCTCGTGCCACACCAGGGCTTTTTCAACAGCCCTTCAACATCTCGCACTCCTCTCTTGAGTTCATTGGTAGGAAATTTTTCCACTGTGGAAACATGACAAGCAATTTTAAGAGTGAGCTGCTTCTCATAATGTCTGTATTTTCTTTCTCTGTCTTTTAAGAGTGCTACCAGCAACAATTCTGCTACAACCTGCATTGACAGGAACGGGGTAAGTAGAATAACCTTTAATAAAGGAGTAACTCCTCCTATGTGGATCAGCTTCTACAAATGAGTCCCTTTAATATTGTTTTTCTCTACTTTCATCCTAGCAGGGGCACCCTGTGCGGGAAGACAGCTTTGTCCAGAGGTATAGCTCAGACCCAACAGGCGCCTTCTTGGAGGACAGCATGGATGACAGCTTCCTGCCAGCCCCAGGTAAGTACCTCCCCTGTGTTTCCGTCCCATGGTCACTCATTCACAAGCCATTTGGTTGCAAATACAATCATTTTCCTTCCTTTTCTGTAGAAAGAAAGCAATTCAAATGCTTTCTACCATTTTTGCTCAGTAAGTGGGAGTGGAAAAGTATGCACATATCATTTTCCTAGCCTTTATCTGTTTACTTCTGACCATTTCTCATTTCAGTTCCCTCATGAGTCAGGTTCCTTATGGTAGCCATGTGTGGAATCTAGGCAGGGAGTTTGCATGTGTGGTTATTTGTTTACAGCTTTGTACTTGAGAAAATATCCTCTAAAACTTTGGTTTCATTCCTTTTACCATTTCAGCAATATAAAGAGTTTTATGGCTGTCTCACTGCTTTTAGAAATTGTTCTACAGAAGGTAGTTCATGGTTTCACGTGGACTTACAGTGTAGGTGGTCAGAGAGAGCCAGTGAGCACTGAGGGAGATGGGGCTGGATAATGCAGTGATGATGCTTTGTGTCCTTAAAAAATCCCAACCAACCGTTCCAAGAATATGCCATAGCTAAAAAGGGTGAAAGGCCCTGCGAGGAATAGCACTGACGTGAAATGTGGAGTCACTGTTACTGCCAGTCCTGAATTTTTTGGCATTTTCCTCATCTCTAAACATTTTTTTCAGGGAAACAGCTTCTGGCAGCTAACCTCCCAAACTGCCATTTCAGAACACTTATCTGGGACACAGCCACCCACATGCCACTAAAATCAGCAGTAGCTATCTCGCTGTCTCCTGGTCCAAGTCATCTTTCTGTTGGTTGGCAAACAAAATTCTTAAAGGTGAACCTCAGGGCAGTATGTTTGGTGCTACAGAGTGGCAGTCCCTGCCTTTGGCTCTTTTCCACTCTGGGAAGTTCAGAGATATGCCATGTGTGAAGAGCAAGTGGCAGCTGGGTTGAAACTACATGTCAAGTGACAAAAATGGCTGCATTCATTTTATATCTTCCTTTTCATTCCTTCTCATTTTTATTTTCTTTTTATTCTAGAGTATGTAAATCAGTTGGTGCCCAAGAAAACATCTGCCTCAGCAGTCCAGAATCCAATCTACAACAACTTCTCTCTCACAGCAAACTCAAAAGTCCCCACAGACTCCAGCTACCAGAATTCACACAGCACAGCTGTGGACAACCCTGAGTATCTCAATACCAACCAATCTCCACTGGCCAAGACAGTCTTTGAGAGCTCTCCCTACTGGATCCAGGCGAGCAACCACCAAATAAATCTGGACAATCCTGACTACCAGCAGGACTTCTTACCGAAGGAAACCAAACCTAACGGTCTCTTGAAAGTTCCTGCAGCAGAAAACCCAGAGTACTTGAGGGTAGCGGCACCAAAAAGTGAATACATTGAAGCCTCAGCATGACCATAGAGAGTTTCTTCTTGCAGCGAGGCAAACCGGATAAGTGAACTGTTGGCTGCTGCAAGAGCGAACTCTGGCTCAGAGCAAATGGCAACCGCAATGCATCGAAAAGCACACCTCTCCATTTCAGCATGGGGCTTTGAAACTGCAAAGCCTGTCTGATGGTAGTTTGGGTCTTTCCTTGCCCGTTTCCATGTATTGAGGCCCATAGCCTGCGCTCGGATGCATGTTGGGATGGAGCAGGATCTTCCCGGACTGAAGAAATACAGATGCATTCCTTTCATTTTCAAATGGTAGCATGGTAAAAAGCCACTCTGGGATGAACTTGAGAGCTGTACACATTGTACAGTCGAATTCCTTTCTACATTCTGTATTTTTATAAATGTTTCTAACAGAATTTTTGGATCTTTTACAAGATCAGATGCTTGTACTGCTCATCTGCTAAGTGTTGCTCAGATCACCAGCAGGAAAAAAAATTATGTTCCAAAACTCCTGGAACTGAAACTGTTATTCCAAACCACCAGATTTTTACAAATTGGCTCCATATACTGCCTTTTGGCCCAAAGGTGAGAAGTGCATCTGAGGGACATATGGGCGATTCTGCCCAGAGCAGTGTGGAGTGGATTGGTCTGGGGAAAACTAGCACAAGGAGCAAAATGGCACAATGCATCACCTGCTGACCACTACTGCTATAAACTGACAAGAGGAACACACCTCCAAGTCACCCACACGTGATTATAAAGTGCTCACAAGTGTGATGGTTTTCTGATGGTCAAACACAAGACTTTTTTTTTGTTCTGATCCTTTATGCAGCTGTCAAGTTGTCAAAATGCCTTTCTTCTTCAACAAAACTGTTGAAGATGTTGCCGAAACTGAAAAATGAAGTGTCAGATAATGTTTAACAGACTTCAATTAAATGTCAAGGAAATGCAAATAGTGGCAAATTGGAGCACTCACGAGACAGACTGGAAGAACTATACTAAATTAAATTTGACTAAGGCAAGAAACACAGGTAGCTCTAGCCCAGCAGCTTTATTTCTCTTCTTAAAGACGCTCAGAGCAGAAATCATTTTCCTTATACATTTGGCAAAGAAAAGGGGTATCTAAGTAGTACACTTTACTTACTTCAAGACAGAATACTGCCAATACAGCCAAGGCAGAGGCTGGGGCTGGTTACATGTCCCTTTGGGGTTACTATCCTGGCAATGCAAGAGGAGCAGTGAGAATGAATTAAGGAAAGAAAGAATAATCTGGAGGGATGGAAAATATTATCTCCTTCGTCTGAAGCACAGGGTTACCTACTGCTTCTTCGAAATACCCAGCATCATCTTCTGGTTATTAGTGTGGTATAGACAGGCAAGGCAAGGCTAAGATTAGCTTGATGGTATAAATCAGTCACAGCAGCAAAAGTAACTAGTCTTTCCAGTGACCCATAAAATCATTCCATCATTAACATTTCTTATGAATGTAGGAGGAGTCAAGTGCCTAAAGTGTGAATTTAGTCAGTCCTTCATATGCATCCCACCAGCAGCTTGGCAGTGCTATTTTAATCAAACCACTAGATCAGAAAGCAAATTCTCATTTGGGGACAAAGGCTAGTTGAATACTAGTTGAATGTTGGCAACTTGCTTGAGGGTAGCATTAGCAGCTGATTCGGAGAGGATCTGTAGTCTATATTAAGTAGCTAGAAACAGTCAAATTTATGCTGCTGCTGTGTTTTGAATACATCATTATCTGTTTCAGTTTAAGTATTGCCTCTGAAGTCCAGGATCAAGCAGCAAACCCTTAGAGCACCGTTTTTACAGATTTACTGAGGAAAGGAGATTTACAGTCATGTGATATAAGCCCTTTTTTAAGTAACATGCTTTAGCGCCTTGTATGTGTACAGCTCATGGGTCAGACTACAGTACAGTGTAAAGGGGCATGTTGGGTCAGAATCCAGAGATTGTTCTTGTTTGTTATGTGGTCTCACCATGACAGAGTCCCAGACACACTGGCATTGAAGATACAATGTTTGACTTGGATTATCACTGGCTTGTATTTAAAACAGTAACCAAAATTCAGTTCCCACGTCCAATTAGCGGCAGATTTCTCCCTGCATTCCTGGGAGCAGATTTGTTGTGTTGCTCTCACAAGTGTGCAACATGTGCGCACAGGCAACACTGCTTTTCCCCACCCACCACCCTGGCAGAAATGTACATAAAACTAAAAAAAGATCTTAACAGAATTCACAGATAATCTTTCAATTTGCTAAATCTGTTGTGTCTCCAAGCAGAACACTAGAAAATCACACAGTGCATATTCTCCCACAGAATCTTTCAAATGCTGTTGCACAAAGGAATTTATTGATTTTAATCTGTTTAATCTGTTAGCTAAAACAAGAAAGCCACTGAGAGAAATAGCAATGTGTACCACTAGCATTATGTAGCATGACAGTTATTTAATGGAGGTTAATACTTGCCCTTTAAAACAATTCAGGAGGGATTCAGTAGCAATTCATTGCTACTAACAAGGAAACTCATCTAAAAATTAAGCAATGTAAGTTTGAAAGAGCATCTTTCTTTGAATGTGATTTTTTGATGAAAAAAGTAGGAAAGAGGATGTAGGACCACAAATGATATGAATGTAGATTCCAGATTAACAGGATCAACTATACATTGTTAAGTATTTCTGGTAAATAGGTGTCCTGTAAGCCATGATTTGTAAATTGGCAGCTCAGTAACGATTCAAAAGCCAGCAAAAAATAAAAACTGGGTAGTGCCTTCAGGGGCAGATCCAGTGGCACTGGGAGAGGATGGGACTCTGCAGCAACTGGCTGTGGCTAGAGACACAGGCGCTATACAAGGTAATGCTCACAGGGTAACAGACAAAAGGAATATACCAAATCATTTCCACCAGGATTAAAAAAAAAAGCACCAAAAAGCAGCAGTAGTGTCCTGGTTTTCCCACTGCAGCTCACTGCATATTTAACAGCAAGGAGGCCCCTGCAAATCATACATACAAATCATCCCGTATGGATGATGGGGAGCATGGTTAGGCAGCATAAATCAACATCTAAAAATAACTTGAAAGGTCAGCTGGAGGTGTGGGTAGAAAAGGCTGATTTTAAAAACACAGCTAAATAGGGAAATGTAGCATTCCACAGCCACTTATAAAAGCTAGCAGAGTTTTATCACTTGAGAAAGATAAAATTTCCCTTTTTACTGTATTTCTCAAGGAAGGCAAATGAAATACTCATAAGTTAGTCCTTAGCATCTATCATAAAACAGTAGTTAATACAGAGCTCCTGTTGCAGTAATAATTTAGGACTTTTAATAGCTTCTAAGTGTATGTAAATATAAGGTAAGAGTCTTCATTTTACTTTGATGTTTTCCAGTGATTGTGTACAGTGTCAGCGCACTTGATTTCATTTTGGGCCTTGGGTTGTTTTCTTCTCCTGCAAAGGGAGTTGACCTGGGAAATTTCCTTCATGTTGCAATTGATTTTGTTAAGTAAATTCATCCAGAGGCCAGGGGCTTGCTTTTGTTCCCAGCTGACAGTCAACATTGAAGTAAGATTTTTTAGAGAGAGCAGTTGGAACTAGATGATGGTTTCTGGAATGCCTTGGGGTGATGCCCCATCCCACCAACCTTACCATCACTTGAAGCCCACCATAGCATCAGGAAATGTGGTCCTGTGGTTTGTTGGAAAGGAAGGGGCTTGTGTGGGGAGAGCAATGCCATGGAAGGGCTGCACCTGACAAATCTGTACCTGAGACAGCTGCTGAATTTGCACAGGGACATCACTGAGGCCACTAACTGTTCCTGGAGGTACAGGTGCTCCTGTCCCTGATCCCAGCTGGATGTGAAGGGGGTTGCAGTGATTACTTGTGCGAAAACCAATGTACATGGCATTCATACCACAGGGGGATCTCTCTTCCCTGGGGGACATCGTTAGGGTTACAACAATGTCACAGGAGCCCAAATAGCTTAAAGAGGTCCCATCACAAGGTGCCTGGGGAATTCTTGGTCTGTCTGCGGGTGCTCCAGGGTGCCAAGGAGAAACTTTGCATTTCCAGACAAGTGCTCATTTTTCACATTCAGGGTTCAACATCTTCTGTTAGTATGACCACTGCCTGTCAAATAAGCAGTTATGATACTCTGCCTGTTGTTTCCTCCAAAGCTTCTCTATGAGAAAACACCTGAATCAGGACAAAGTGTGAAAATGTACCTGTGTCCTCCGTCTTGGTGGAAACTGTATACTCGTGAAATGTCAAACTGTGTATAACACTTAGCAAGAGTGCTTTGTAATGTTTTTTCACCACTGGTTCAAATTTTTATATTGGGATCCCATTTTCTAGCTTTCCTTTTGTAAGTGTTCCCTCTTTGTTCTGACATACAACTTTCAAGGCGCCTTTTTAAAATAATGAAGAAGATAATAGAAAAAAGGAAAGGTTTATACAAAAGAAAAACATGACACCTTCAAGTACCTTGTCAAATGGGCTGCATTAGGACCAAAGATGTTAAGCCTTGTTTTCTTGCTTTAAAGGAATAGGGTATTGATCACCACTTCCGCAGCCTCTTGTATAGAGAAGAGCTACAGAGCTCCATTCCTCACTGGGGCTGGGTCAGACCTCCACTGAGCCAAGAGAGCTTGGCAGGAGGGTGAGGCCTGTCCATAGAAAACCAAACTGAATATCAGGACCACGTATCACTTCAGGGCCAAACCTACAACCTCTCTTCCATATTGCACTTAATGCAATATCTAAACAGAGACACAGCCAAGAAAAAAGAAGCAAGTAGATTATATTTTGGCTCAGTGTCAGGAAAAAATATGATGATGAGAAGATGAGACATGATGAAATAACTTTTTTGTGTGAGGAAGTGTGTAGGCAGGCAGTGAGACTTTAAAACAGTAACACTTTTGGTTATGTATGACTTTAATTTTGCAGGGGAGTTGAAATCACTGAGCTTCCACGATATGCTTTGCTTTCTGCCATGCATCCTGCCTGTGTCTGATGTCTGATGTTCAGGTAGATCACCACCTGTGTTACCATGGCTGTGTAGATTGAGAATGTAGGGTTGGTGCAACCCCTTCTTTTTATGCAGGGAGAGAAAAGTGCAGTCATAGTAGTCTGTACCACTGTTGGTGGTCAAGCTAAGCCTCAACAGCATCCAAAAATGGGTTTCCCAGGGGAAAAAATTGATAACTGGACACCTACCTGGTAAAAGACACACCACTTATTGCATTGCTGAAGTCAGCAAGCAAAATGTCTTCAGACAAGATTTGGGGCTGGTGCTTCATCAACTTTGCTGTCATCTCTAACATGGTGCAGATGGGGCTGTCTGGATGCACAGCAGCACAGGTCCTATGACCTCTTTGTATCTCTTGCTTTGAGATACAAAGGTTTCACCTTGTTAACCTTTCTGATTAACAAGGTGAAAACCAGAAATCAGAACTGCCACAAACAAGTGGACTGGTAGATGTTCCTACACAGCCAATAGAGTACATCATTTCCAGTCAGGCTGAAATTTATCCAGACTCTTCTCCTTACCTCTCACAAGCTAGCTGGAGAGTGTGCATTTGCAACCACCATCAATGTTATCCTCATATTTTATTAAAGGGAATAATCAAAGTAGTTGTCTACAATGGTAGGAGGCTTGGCTCACATACCTACGTTGCTTTTTTAATCCTACATTCCTAATAGTATTCTCCTTGAAATTAATGGGATGTTTAAATTGATTACACTGAGAATATAAAACAAGGCTAATGTTGAGTGATTTTTGAAAATCCCTCACAATAATCAGAGATCCTATGGATCCATTGCCCATTTTAGGCTGCTTTGTATTGATGCAATCAACTGAATACAAGGTATGATAACTTGGTTTTAATAAACTGTCAAGCAATATATCCATAGATACAGACGGTACCCTCATAGCATTGTAAAGTTACTCAACTATAAAAGCACTATTTGTAAAATAAGAAACTCTTGACTTTTATATGGTTTAATGGTTTATACTGTTGATCAAAGATTGTTTGTATATGAGCGATAAAAAATGAGGTGTATATTATTCTTTTTAATTGTTTTTAATTTTTGGAGGACTTTTATTGTAATATACTGTTGTATTTGAGGGGAACAAAAAGCAGTGGCTAGCTTGTAGCTTGTAGACAGAGAAGAACTCATAATAAGGGTTCTTTACTGATGGACTTAGATTTTTTTTCTGGTAGAATTTGTCACCTTGGGGATTTATCCAGTGCTTAGTGAAGCTCGTAACAGCACTCTTTCCTCTCTCCAAGACTCTTTGGCTCTCTGCATGCACAGTGCTGGAGTTTGATGGTGTGAGCAATAATACAGGCAACACTTGTGGCCATTGTAAGTGCAATATGAAAGCCCAGGTGCTGCTTATCAGGGCCCTAAAAAAAGCTGCTCCTTTACATGCCAGGTTCCCACTTCACTTCCATGGCAAGAGCAGAAGCAGAGTGAAAGCAATCCTTCAAAAGCTGATCCATGTGATGTGACATATGAAGCCATAGTGTTGGCCATTTCCATAGTGCATAGCTAAGGTGAAATAAAGTCTCAACCAGTCACTGGTGACTTAAATTGTTGTACTACACTAGGCAGAAAGAGAAATTCTGTTAGCAAAGGCAGTCAAATGAAGCCCCAGTGTACCCTGTGTATGGGTGTTTAATTATCCAACTGGTGGACCATGCAGCAGACAAAGATTAAAGGAATTGCAGGATCCTCAACATAACAGAGCAAAATACACTGCATTGGCAACACAGTAAAGAAGAGAGGAGATGGAACTGTCAGTATGCATTCAGCCTGGATAGGTCCCTGGTATCACAATTAGTAAATGAAATAATTTTTGTCTTTATAGATGAATTTTGTACACAGAAAAAAAAAAAAAAGCCACAACAGCACCTTTCTCATTTTCATCTTTCCATCCAGTCCCTTCCAGTACGTAGACTGCATGTTTTACCAGCTCAATCTATTTTATGCAGAAACAATGTAGTCTTAATCTTCATATTACTGGTTCTCAGAAATGTCTAATGCGTATTAATGCATGATATTTTTATTTTAATAAAAGTAATTAAATAAATACTTGGTTTTTTGGCACATGATTTCCTTCCCCCTGCTTTAGAGATCAGCTGACTTGAGAAGATACTAGACAAGTTAGTATTGCTATGAAGAAGAATAATTACTATCAAGAAGGAAATTGAAATATATATTGTACATCTGTGCACCTCCTCTGTGAAGATCAGAAAGAAAGTTGTAGATTTAAAAGTCTTTATCAGACAGGAAACTGCTGTTGTCTGTATCTGACAGAGGCAGAGCAATGCCTCTGTACAGACCCCAGAGAGGTGAGGATGCTGACTTGCTAAATCCCACTTTCAAAGCACCAAAAGCGAGGAACTTAAAATGAAGAATGGTGTAAGTGTAGAAAAGCGTGGGTGTTTGGGAAGGATGAGCATTGAGAAATTCCACTGAGTTCAATGCAGTCAACTTCAAATAAACAGAAAAGTGACAGAGGGTGCAAGAATAGAAGACAGCCAAAGAACCACAGCTGCAGTTTAACCTCCATATCTGCGTGCACAGGATATGGCAAACTAAGATAAGATATAGAAAATTGCTATTAAAAGATAGGAGAGGAATACAAATCTCTTCCACAGGCTCCATCATTATCAACAGCAGCACTAAGCATGCCTCACCCTTTGGCACTCCTGACCTCAACCCAGGAGATCAACAAAGCCAGCCTCTGGGGAACTAATCTAAATGCCCAATAATTGCATCAGAACATGTCAGAAATGTGTAAGGCAGCCGATAAAAGAGGTAATGTGCCCTGACAAGGCCCACGGCTGGACCACCTACCATGGCACCTGGGACAAACCCATGTGCCTCCTACAGCAGTGAACATGGAAGGGCTACACTATCACTCTTTTAGACAGTCACATTTCAGCAGTAACTGATCACAAATGACCCTGTTTGTTCCTGTCCTAAGGCTCTGACCGGGGCAACACTTCTGCAGCAGCATTTCGTAAGGGGTGTTTGTACCAGGCATGGGTCTGGCAAGAAAGAGGGACCTTGAAATTGCCAAAGGCACGTGATGGGAGCAGCAGTGAAGGTGACTCAGATTCGTTACAGTGGCATTCCGTTTGCTATCAGAGATGGACTCAGTTCTTGTGTCAGACATGCATCAGACCCATGGCAGGCCCCCAGGAGAGGTGCCACTGGCACAGCAGGCACAAAGGCACGTATCCTGCTCAGGGTGCTTAGTGGGGTGGCTGATGCTGCTCCCCACATCATGAGGTGGCTGGCTCAGAGCCCATCCATAAGTATATATGGGGAAGAAAGCCCCCAGTTCCACAATGTGAATTATTGCTGTCATTTATTTGAGAGAGGAGCTGGAATTACAGATCAGGTGATGCTTTAAATTGTTTGCTGGGAATTGAAATCTCTCTAATAAGCACCATCTGTGTGAAGTTCAACACCAAAGCTCTTGTTGCAGAAATCCTTTTACTTGAAAATGTGTTTTCTTTCTTAAGAGAGCAGAAGAATGTTATTTAATGTGTGTGTTAACCTCAGAGACTGCTGCCTTCAGTGAGTTACAGCCCCGTGAAACTGAACTAGCTCAGAAATAGCGCAGTAGGCGTTTGTCGTCTTTATCATGTATTGTATGCATGCACCTTTTTTCCCTTTTCTTTTTCAAAAGGGTACAGACTTATGGATTGCATTAGACTTCACACTGTCCCTCTCAGATAGGAGTGATGATGATACAAGAGATGAATATCCTTGTCTCACAGACAGCTTTTATTTAGCAGTGTTTGTCTTGGCCCTGATTTAGCAAGCCAAAGTACAGCTAGTGAGGGCCACAGCCGGTAGCATAGATTTCCATCTAGCTCTTGGAGCCCGTTAAATCATCAAAAGCTAAAGATCTCTGTGAATGTAATGGTCATAAGAAATACAGCAATGTACAACCTCTACCACTGTCCATGGAGGCCAGGCCATGCTAGGTCAAACCGAGTGGGGTAGGCATAAATGTCATGGGAATGCAGCTCTGGCACAACATAGTGGTGGGATCCTTCAGGCACAGCCCTTGCCCCTGTAGCCAGACATCCTATGGGGTGCCTCGTAGAACACAGCTGCAGCTATTTGAGATTTCCAAAAGGAGTCCAAGCTTGCAAAACCTGTGTGGGACTACTCCTATTACCCCTGCTTCAAAGAGCAGCAGAAGGAAAGCTAATGGTGCCCTCTCTTGGAAGGAAGAAACTCTGTCCACAGCACACAGAGCTTTAAAATAGGTCTCCCAGCAAATGAAGCAGAAAAAATGAGCTTGCGTAGGCAATTTATTTTCCAGTCCATTTGGAGTACAGGTTCATGGTACATTTAATCCAACCTATGTATGGGATGCTGCTGGAAAGAGTCGCTGCACTGATCCAATGGAAAATTAATCCTTTTCTTTGGCAGCTTAGTTTTAGCAGACTTGCAAAACAATAGCGTGTACCAGAGAGCTGACTTCTGACATGACAATGTACATGCAAAGGACACGACCATGCCCCTCAACGACAGAGATACAAGTAATAGCATCATAACAAGTGTGACATCCTCCTGCCCTCAGAATCTGTTGAGCATGTTACTCTAAATAATTTTATTTCCCCAATTCTCAGTTATTGTGTTTCTTCCTGTCTTGCAAGAAAAGCAGCATTGTGCAGATGATGCTGTGAAGAATCTTAAAGTAATGCAAATGGGCTGTGTCACAACAAAGAGATTTAGGTTCATGTTTGGTTTGTGATCATTACATTGCTGGTAGGGACAATTCTTCATCCATCCATTTCCTATCTTATGGGAATGCTCCAGCATGGATTTAATGTATTGTGGAAATAAAAAAGGCTATTTTCAGTAAATGGCAGTTTTAGAAAAGCCATGTTTTCACTTAATGCAAACACTACCTCCATATACTTTTAAAAATTAGTGTATTGGCCCCTGGGGCTTACTAATGCAAGGTTATTTCTAGCACTTGTATTATTGGTTTAGAATCCAGTGGGGATCTGCCTAAAAAATCTGGCCACTTTGTTTTGCTGCTGTGAATATTGATGCTGGAATAGATTTGTAAACAAGTGAGACTTCAAATTATTCTTGGGTTTAAGTGCTAAGCCAACAAACCTAGCTTCCATCAGACATGAGTTGTATCAGTGGTGGAAAGTAGCAAAATGTATGTGTGCCAAAACCTGGGAACTTTAGGAGCAGAGAGCAATGGACATGCCCCCGAGGCACGTGTCTGTAAGCAATATGTAACATCACAAGAGCACAAACACAGTTGCCCTCCTCCCAAAAGTCAGGCTGCTTTCTCCCCCATCCCATATCAAAGCCTGATGAGGAACACTTTGTATACCAACAAGGCCTTCCCCCACCACAGGGGAGGCAGCAGCAAGGGACACCTTCAGAGTTACTTGATAGTCAGGCTGCCTCCAATGGACACTTGAAACCAACACCAAAAGGCAAGCAGGCACCAGGAAATTCCTGGGAGAATCAGTGATCTACATGTAATTAAACCAAATGTGATGAGGCAATAGTTATTAGAGGTAACACTGATTCCAAATTCATCTTTGTAAGCAACCTTGTCAGAGTGCTAATTGCATTGGCTTTCTAATGCTTCCCTTTAATAGAAACTGGTGCAGATCAATAGGTCACTTCTCCCAGAGGGACAATACTCACTGGAAAGTTTAAAACAATTATTTAGCCAGAGATGAGCCCATTGAAATGTTGGTAGCTGGGCCAGTTCCATCAGAGGATTTCCACTAGCCTGGTTTACAAGGGGGAAGCCAGAAGAAGGAGACAAGAGGGTGTAGGTGGTACATTTAGATTATCCAAAGAAATCCTGGAGAGACCTTGGAGGGAGGTGACCCTGTCTGCTTCAAGGACCCTGGGAGGTAGGAGAGCTTGTTACACACAGGTAATAAAAACAACTTGGGGTTTTTTTACTTTAAAAAGAATGAGATAAAGAAACACAACTTTGTTTAGTGTGGGATGGCCTAAGTGGAGGGAGCAAATAGGTGCTGGCATGACTGTAAAGGGCTGTCAGGATAGAAGAATTGCATACTTTTTCAGGACTGGAAGAAAACATTGTGGAGCACTGAGCTAAGAAGGGACACGTCAGAGGCTGGTTGACTGACTTGGGACAACAGGCATTTTCGTTAAAATAAATCTGCACCAGAATTTGGTCATGGTTGAATGACCAAAGACACATGCACAGAAAGAGCATTTTATTTCCTGAATTATTAAGTAGATCCCTTTGTACATGTCGTGATTTTGTTTTGCCACAAAGGTTTGAGCCCTCTAGAGAGGTTTTGGATGGAATTAGGTAGATTTGCTCCTTGGATGGTCTTGTGGACTTGTATTATTTAGTGGAGGAGGATGTAGCAAGGGGCCTATGGGGGAGTGCCATAGGAAGAGAAGTGACTGTAGGTCCTGCCTGGAAGTGAGAAGAAGAGGAAGCATGGGCTGTAGCAGGAGACAGTTCAGAGGAAGTACCTGTAGGAAGCCAGTTGTTGAGCCCATGCTTATGATTTTAGCTGAGGTGATGGCAGCCTTTTAAACAGTTCCTTTATTAAAGGGTCAGTGCAATTACACAAGTATTAGCTCTGTAGCTGAACCAAATACAGGCTGCAGGCTGTTCTGTGCACTGCACGCTTCCTAGCAAGGTTTTGTAGGTACTCAGCTCAGTGCTCTTTGAGATAGGCCTCTTAGATTTCGTGTGGAAATGAAGATCACTGTACCAAGAGTGCCCTCTGAAGAGAGATGCTGGATCTGTAGTCTTCTGGTCTCACCTTTACATGCAAAAAGGTTTGCACAGCAGGTAGAACAAGCCACAGGAGCATATATATCCTCTTGCAGGGTGCAATTTCCTATTTTTCAAGCCTATCAGCTGCTTACACAGAGAAGGTGTTACATCAAGGAGTTTTTAATGGGCTGACAGATGATATTTTGTACTCAGTTCTGGGTTACTGTGTGTTGAAGTTATCATTCAAAATGTTTTCTCAAAACTTTCTTGAGTGAAAGACTGCTATTCTATTAATATTTATTTCAAACTCAGTTAATGAGCACGACTCCAACTTATGCTTTCTCACACCAAGAAATAAAAAAAAATTACCTAGAGGCTGTCAGAAAAGGAATAAATAGGTTCATTATAAACTGAATTACCCCAAGACCATGGATGCCTTCTCTTTTACATGCTTTCATTGAGCACCTGCCTTTTAGCTCCTGGGAAAGATATTTTGCTATATGGTCTGATGACACCAAGCCAGAATTTTAATAATACTGATGGAAATTTGAGGGAAACCCTGACTCCAGCCACTCTTGAAATATTTCTGGCAGGTCACTCCAGTTCACCAAGCAGAAGAGTTAGTCCCTGATGCTGGGACTGCTTCAGCTCTCCAATGAGTATAACATAATGGGGTCTGATTGGAACTCTGCTGGTTTACAGCCACTGAGCCAGCAGGGCTTTATATCAGTTTACTAATTTATGGCTACTCTTCTGTTCTATTGACTATGATTTTTGCCTTGAAATATCTAACAGGGACATTCTTTTTATTGAAGATATAAATATAGAGAGAGGGACTGCTTACCCATAGGTGCTGAGAAATTAGTGCGCAATAAACTAATAGTGATAATTTATAATATAATTTCAAGAAAAAGAGGGAGAACTATTTATGTAGTATAGATGCCTTCCCTCCAACATCATATTGCTTGACTATAAATATTTTAATACAGTTTGGGCTAAAGAGAATTCTTTTCTTTTCACTTTCCTGGGCCTTTTTTAATTTTGTAAATGAAATTTTACATTTACTTTTTTTCATTTTATAAAATTCTCACTCTGCACATTGCTGTGATTCAATACAAACTCAGTAACACCACTGGTTTGCTGTAATGGTGGGGTTTTGTCATAGTACTCTGGATGCTTTTTTTTATAGGGAAGGTGCATTTCACCCTATGCAGAAGCAATGCAGGCAAACAAAGTGACACACAGTTAAGTAAGCAGCAGTGGCTAAGATGAAGTCCAGTGGTTGCTGTTTGCACCTTCTCAAGGTATCCTCCGGTCTCAGCTGCACATTCAAATATGTAAATACCCCAAAACCTATTTTCAGCCATATAAGATCTTTCATAAACCCACTTGTATAGGTATAAAATTTTCTCATACTGCAGTGGTCTAATTCATGAAAACTTAATAAATTAGGCACATCAAGATTGCTGAGAGAATAACGTTATGTGATTTTACTGAATATGAAAGTATACTATGTTGTGTGATGAAGGAGACTGCTGTTTGCCTTGTTCCATGCTTCAGTTCCTGTGGAAGCGTAGATAGTAGATAAAGAATGACCTAATGAGTTCAACGAAAAGAAGGGAAAGTTTTTTTATTGAAACAGCAGGAAGCTCTGAGAATTAGACTCAAAGTTGTTGATGCTGAGCTCTTGTATTTAAATGAATAAGATGCACTAGTGCACACTGTTTAGTACCTGACTCTTTAGATTTTGTTATTTTGTACCAGATTTCCTGGAATGAAGGCTTTGTCAAACATGCCAGGGGCAGAGCTGCTGACATCTTTTCAACCTTGAATGGTTAAGGAGTATTATACTAAGCAGAATGCCAGTGTGGGTTGCCTTTGTAGATGAGAACATTTAGCCCCACAGATCTTGTTCAATAAGTTCCATGCATTTTCTGGTTTCAAGGCTATGTTTCCATTGCTTATTGAAGTCAAGGAGTAACTCTGATGGACTTACAGGGAATGAGTTTCTTTCACTTGGCCCATAGTGAAAGGCATAGCACTTGAGCCCAGCCTCCTCCTGCTTCAGCTGCACCCTTGGCAGTGCTGGTCTATGGGAGAGTGGGCAGCATGGCAAAAGGAAGCAGCAGGCAAAGCAGATAAACTAATTACTGAAAATCTGGCAGCAAACTGAATTCATAGCAAACCACTTCAGTGCAGCATGCAAAACAAATAAGCTGAGAGAAATCCCACCTTTGTAACCATCAGCATGTTTAGCCAAAAAAAATTAAAAGGAAAAAAGGGAAAAAAAGAAAGAAAACAAGATTTTCATCTTCAAAGTCCTTTACAAACATTCACTAATTAACCATCTATGTCTGAGTATTGCAGCTATCATGGGAAGGGCCTTAGGGGAAATGGTAGCAAAACTTCTAAATATTCCTTTGAGATATCAGCTGAACCACAAATTTTTTTTTAACTCACCACTGAATGCAAAGCACTTCTATAAATACTTCAAATAGCACTAACTATGCTATTGAAATGCATAGGTGTGTATACAACCTGTGTAAAAAGTTATATATAATTTATGTCCCTCTTAAGTCTTTAAAGCATGACTAACAGCACATCACCCTCCCTGTTGGAGTGAACTTCTCTGGGTGGGTCTGCAAAGACTTGCTTACAAGATTAACTCTGTAAAGTAGTCTCACAGAAGCTCGGTAAAGTTGTTCCTGGGGTAATACAAGCATGCAACCTCAGCATGAGCAAAGCCAAGATGAGTGCAAACTGGCCTTTTAAACCATTTCTCTTGTTGGCACACACTCGTAAGTTCTTCAGCTCTGCTGAGGTTACTACTCTCACTTGGTTCTTTTCTGGGCATCCTTACATCCTGGGGAAGGAACTACATGACTCACTTGAAGGCCCAAGTCAGAGTGTGCCCCAAGAAGCCTCACTACAGCAGGGTTTGCTGCCATGCCACCAATAACAGCATCAATCTTTTGTGCATGATATAAAAGCTGAGTTCAACTCACTAGCTTGTGATTGTAATCCAAAAGGTAAAACTGGAGTAAAATATGTATTTTTAAACTACACAAGTCTGTATATATTTCCTCTCAGATGGACATCAAAAATACTGTATGGCATAATGTTATCCACTGATGAAGGCTCAGAGAAATATACTTCTGAGTAGCTCTCTTTTACAATGACATTTTGAATAGCCAGATCACTTATGACCCAGTTCTTCAAAGCACACATATACTTAGATATTTAGACAGTTTCCTAGCAGTTGGATTACCAGCTGACTCCCACTGCTTTTAAGATGTAGTTCTGATTCATTTATGGAAACTTTGCTTTACCCTTTTCTCATAAATCTTCTTAGGCTGTTTTAAAAAAGTGGTCATAAAGTTCAGTTTCCCATTCAGTACTGAGCAATGTCTTCATGCAAGGTGTTTCTTCCTGCACTGAACTAATCTCTAGAAATTTATGACTTTCTCATATACTTTGTCAGCTGATACTATTGTAACTGCTTAAGAGTGACACAACTCTGCCAAAGACCATATTGCATAGTTAATTCCAAATGCAAATTCTTAAAGGCTTTGCCACAATAGAGTGGCAAAGTACATGCCAGACTTGGACTCTATAAATACTCCAGTTCTTCAGTTTTTGAGCTTCTGCAGTGACCACCATGACAGAGTGACAAAATAATGATAAGCTGGACTGACAATTAAACCAGAACAGCAAGATTTGCTGTTTACTGTCCAGCCGCAATTTTCACCAGTTTCAGCAGTTTGTCAGTTAAGGGAAATTTTGCAAGTGAAAAGCTAGACCTATAAAGTTGCTAGTGAGTAACTGGAAATGTCAAACCTTTCCTCAGGCATGATTTGCTGATAGTGTTGTAAGCAAAGCAGAGTTCTCCAAATGGGGTAAGGCATTCTCGGTTTTGTGGTGCACAAATGGCTAAAAGACACACACACTAAAGCACTAAATGGGCTATTATTAACGGGAATTTTCTCTTAAACTTTCCTGTGGGAGGAAGAGTACATCTGTTGATACACTGAAAGCTTTTAAGCAGGCCTGCATACAGGGATGTCAGTGTTCATTACATTGACTTTCTGAAATGTTTTCATTGAAGCTTTTATCTCAGCTCCACAAAAGGCAACCTTCACATCTTTTACGTCTTTGAGGCATATCAGTAACATTGTTTCCATCATATAACAGGTTTTCTCGTCTTTCAGCACCAAAAATTTCAGAGAGAAAACTTGAATTCACTCTTGAGTTCATGGCTGAAGGACATTTCCTTGCCTCTTATAAACCCACACCATTCCTTCTTTATGTGGAGCTCTGTGGGACTATAGAAGCTCCTGGACTACTGGGACTTTTCCCTGCAACAGTTGTTTTCCACAGTGGATCTGTTTTGCCCGACTTGGTCTGGAAGTTAGCAGTGCTGATATATACTGGCTGGGTGTCTTTCCTGCTCCAAATGAACTCTTTTTAAAACTTTCAGGCTTTGAATGGGCTCATGCAAGTTTTGATCCACTGTTTCAAAATTGCAGACCTACCTTTTCAGATAGTTTGGTAGTATACCAAAGTTTATGTTGATTTTTTCCATGTGCAACAAGGAGCAAAGTACAACAAGGTTCAGAGCCCTGTCTTCACTCTTTCACAATCATGAAGCATTTTGCTATCAGACATATGCTAGTATAAGATCTGTGTGTTTCCTACTGCCTCATCAGCTTTCAACATTTCACATTATATACATTATGATTTGCTCCCTGTTTTGCCCCTTCTTCCAGTATTAGAATTGGTAGTTGAACACTCGCTGTCCCCAGAGCTGCCACCCATTCATCAGCAGCCCTCACCAAAATGCACACTGGGCAGAGCCATACATTGTAAAGACAGACCACTCAGGAAGCAAATGATTTCAGGACAAAATCAAATCAGTGCTAATTCTGAAAAAAGTAAAGGTCAAATAGTAGGAGATGAGGCTAGATAAGCTTCTTAAGAGCTTACTTCTTTAATTTGTTGAGGACACTTTATTTGGTTATTTACCAATAGCTAGAAACCATAGAGAATTTCCTTTTTATTTTTTCTAAATCCTCCATCTGTTTATATTTAAATCCAGAGATGGAAGGAAAGAGAAATATTCAGATATCTGGAAAACTAATGGAATTAGTAGGGGACTGGGATGCATTTCTAAAGTGCTGGTACACAGCTACTTAGAATTAGTGTTTGACAAAAGTTAGGTCATCTTCTGATGACTGTTGCAAGTATGTGACATAGCTAGATGGATTCAGTTTCACGATTGAAATAAAACAGTGACATCACTGACATGTTGAGTCTAATCATCATGAAGACTGGCCTGCATGTTTATCCTCAGAACTAGCCCTAGGAGACCTCAGTACCACAGACGCTTACAATGTCTGATTGTACTTCACATGAAAGACTTCAGCTTCTCCAGCTACCACAATATAACTTTCTGTGAGCATCAAGATCAATAAATAATCAAGAAAACATACCCATAATGCCCACATATAGAGTGGGAATGGAAGCATCAATCCTCTCCTTTTTCCACTCCTGCAGCATCATTTGGCTCAGCAATAACTGAAACAGTACAAGGAAACACACCTGGTCAGGAGAGCACACTTCTCCTCCCTATCCCACCTCACTAGGATGGGGATGCTAAATCTGTACCACTCTTACCAGCAACATGTCTGGCCCTCTTGTTCCACTTGACACCTCCCCTGCCCCCCTCATCACATTTCACACAGCTTAATATAACATTAAAAATCACTTTCTGCCTCCACTATTATAGTTCTTAAGCAAGATGAGCCTCTCTGTGAACATTGCCCAGGCTTTTCATTTTTCTCTCATTCCACTCTCATCACCTACTTGTGTTACATGGCCAAAGACCTCTTGGCCAAGATCAAGGAGCTTTTCTTGATCAAAGTAGTAGTAGAAGGTTGAGCTGTTGGTTTGCTTTTCCTTTTTCTCTTTTTAATCTTTCACATCTTCATTCTACTTGTTGTTTAGGCCATCATCTTTTTCACCTTATGGGATTCTTTACCCTCTTCCCACCTTTCCTTCATATCCTCAGACCACCTTCTTGACTCTTCAGTTTCTCATCTCTTCTCACTCTCTGACCTCAGTCCTGTGCTCTTTTGCATTTTTATGTAGCCCTAACTAGAGCTATATGTACTTTGGAAGGCCAGATCTGACAGAGCCACAAGAAGCATGCAGCCTGCTGAGAAGGAAGATATCATAACCAAAGCCCATAGCTCCATCCTGTCAGTCGCTGAATACATTGATGTTGCCTTCTCCCTCTAGGACTGCTTTGGTTGAAAGGCAATTTTTGTCCATGCTTTTTTTTTCCATGTAAAGCTGATAGATTAACTTACTTAATGAAGCACACTGCAGCCTGATAACTGTGATTTATTCTTCTTCCCAAGTGGTTTAATTCTACATCGGTTATCCTTGATTTGTCAAAAAGGAACAGTAATTGGAAGAGAAGTAACAGAAGCTGCTTTAGAGCAAATGAAGCAAGAAACACCCCTAGTCTTCAGGGGGCTACAGTTTTTCCTCTTTTCTGGCTGTATTTTTTTTCAGTGCCTGACAAAATTGCTTATTTTTGTTGAAAATTTCAGCAAAAATAACTCAGCAGTTTGGAACAGGAACCTTGTCGTCAGAGGTAAAGAGCAGGATGGCAAACATGGGGTTTTTTAGTAAAATAATCTCATGCTCTTAAGAGTGCTGAATAACAAAGCAGTTATCCACTGAACTAGGCTTTCTGTGGCAACTGAGCTTTTAGGTGTCACAGGAGAAACTGATTCTGAGTGAGCAGATACTTCTGCTGTGTTAGCAGGCTGTCCACATCAGAAACCGCTCACTGCACCAGACTGGATGCAACACTTACTGGGCTGTGAAGTCTGGCCAGACACTGTCAGAACATGAAGGGCTGTTGGGAAATCTCCATCCTTCACAAGGCAAAGAGATCCCTACAGTATTTCATCAAGGTGGGTGCTGATTTGGAGATGGCCTCTATGAACATCACTGTGCAAACTCTAAAATAGGTCTTCCATCACACATGGCTGCTGAGAGGATTCTGAGCACAAGCTTCTCACTCAGACCAAGTCACATGAGGTATCACTGACCATTGGAGGACCTCAGGGTGCTTTCTGATGGGCTAAATCCAGGGTGAGACAAACTGGACTATCAGAAAACTATTTTTCTTCTTCAGGTTTTGTTGTTTCACAAAAGTAAAGCCCTAATAATGTTCATGTTCAAATACTTGAAGATTGAGATGATACAAGTCCTGTATTTCATAGATGTCTAATATAGCAAGTACCAATGTGGGTCAACATACAACATCTGATAACCATTGAATGCTTTCAATGTGGAAAATGCTGTGAGGAATTCAAGATGGTTTATATACTTATATACTGTATAGCCAGATTGCACTGATTTCACTTGGTCCTCGAATGAATATTTCAGCAAAGGAAAGAAGGATGAAATGGAAATTTCCTCAGCTTTTCAAACTGCACCTTGAAGAATCATAAAATCATAGACTGGGTTGGAAAGGACTTTAAACACCATCTAGTTTCAAACCTCCTGCCATGGGCAGGGACACCTTTCACTGGACCAGGTTGCTCAGAACACCATCTAGACCAACCTGGAATACTGCCAGGGATGGGACATACATCCCTGAAGAAGCAGCTACATTCTTGAAGAAGCAGCTACCCTGATAGGAGCCTCACTGTTTTGCAATTTAATAAGTATGTTGGCATTGGCATGAGTTGATTTGGTTCCAAAACTCTATCCCATGTATTTATAAGCCTGCAAAAAAACATTTCTTAACCCTCTTCCAATCTGCAGACCTAAAGCTCCCCTAAACCTTGGTTCTTGTATGTGGGAGACTTAGTATGCCAGAACCTCATATCCTCAGTTCTGCCAAGTGCCAAAGAAAGTAATAATAGCTTCCCTATTTGTCCTCGGCTCCAGATACTCCCTCCAATGACTCTATTCATGTTCTAATTCTCCCACAGTACCCAAACACCAATCCTCACCTTTTTTAAAGCATGGACTTGGTAGTATTCATTACAACAAAATTAGTGTGGCTGAAAAGTTCAAATACTACAGCAAATGGCAGTGCAAGGACATGAGCACATGACATTTAGGAAAAATGAGAATTACGGCATGGGTGTATTGGCACCTTGCAAAATCTATAATGTCAGCCTATGTTGTCTGTCCGACATGTTATCTTGGTAGTAATGTCACCAAAGAGGTCATTTTCCTTCCATGTGACAAATTATCCCAGTGAAATTGCATGGGTTTTGACCAACACTATTATAGAGGATATTCAAATGATACATTTGAGATTTGGCAAGATTTGCATCCAAACTCGGACAATCTTCATGTTAGAAAGGTTAAGTTTATCACCTTTAACTTCATCTTGAAGTTAGAAAATTGTCAGGACTAAAGAAGACTGACCTACAAATTGTGCTGTGATCAGACAACTTTTATTAGTTTGAACTTGACACTGCCATTCAATTTCTTAGAAAACATTAGGCATCATAAAACATCAAAGCATCCACTGAAATACTGAGCATATGAAAAAGAACTAAAAAAATAATGCAAACAAAACATACCTGACAATTCTATCAAAATGTAAATCTTAAGTTCTGCTTCTCCTGAGCTGAACTGAAGTCCTGGCCTGAACACAGTAGTGTATGTGTATTCCCTAGTAGATGTAGTGAATGTGTATTCCCTAGTACCCTATATAACCGGTAAGTCAATTCAGTCTCAACTTGAATACAAAATCTTTTCCCAGATGATGTGTCTGTGATTCTTTTGCATCCTAAGGCACTTGGCAAGAATCCTGACAAAGAAGTTTAAACTCAAAAGAGACTGAAAACACCCGAGGCAGTGGGTTTCTAAGCCTTGATCAACTGGAACATAGGGAAGTATTTATTTTTTAAGGGAGAGAAAAAAGAACAGAGGTCATTTAAGCAATGCAAACTCAACACACATACCAAGAATAAAAAACCCACAATACTGACAAACCAGGAGGCAGCAGGCAGAAAATATCACATCATTAATGTTGTTAGTAGACCCAAAATAGCACAGGAATGAATTTCCTCTGAACACAAAGTAAAATCTAGAGATGGTCTAGATTGTAACCAGCTTTAGCAGTCACTGAGCTCTCGGTAGTCACCA
Organism: Lichenostomus cassidix; assembly: GCF_008360975.1. Lineage (NCBI taxonomy): Eukaryota > Metazoa > Chordata > Aves > Passeriformes > Meliphagidae > Lichenostomus > Lichenostomus cassidix. The sequence goes on from NC_139482.1 coordinate 51,592,589, forward strand.
TCAATAGCTGTTTGGTGTTGTTAATAATGATTCCTCCAAAAGCAGTGTGACATCTTTGATAGGGAAGGAATTGTAACTAAGGTCAATCTTTTCCACTAGAGGCAGATCCATTGGAGAGTAAACCTTCTAAATAAATGTTCCATATTTTACCTAATACTGCAAATTCTGAAGTTGTCACAAGCACACACACTTTTTTTTTTTTTTAATATCAGTGTATCTAATGAAAGGCCAGACCAGAGCAAAACAAGATAAACAAGATACTTTTCTTGCTAGACCAAGACCTTCAACTTTGACCCTGGAAAAGATGGTATCACAAGGATCTCTGCATGCCCATTTAGCTCTTTCTTGATGTTGCTACCAGGTGTGGCGTTAATATTGTCACAATACTATGCGTAAAATGAACATCTTAACTACCATAAAGTTAATGCATCTTTTATTTAGGAGTCACCTACATGCTTTTCAATGAAAGATACTTTGTTGGTATGCTGAAGCACTAATAAAATCCAAAATACCTACTGATAAGGACTGAGGAAATCAAATAGAATTTGTAACAAAGAGAAAAACAAGCCAAGATGTCTTTTTGAAACATGCTGTAATTGAAAGTTAAGTCCTTTTCTAGCTACAGAAATTGCTGTGTGATGCTCTTTGGTTTGCATTACTTCCAAAGACTGGTGCACAGCTGTCTATTTTAACCACAGAAACCTGAATGCTAGAGATGAATCAGTATACTTAGAGACAAAGAAAAAAGTAGTGAAAGAAATTCTTGCTACATCAAAATACTAAGTCTTCCCAATTCTTTCTCACAATACTTTTACTGCCAGTGAAATCAGGAAAGTAACCATTTATTTTCCAGCTTATCTTATTCAGGCATTCATTAAGAATCTTTTGTGCTGATTTCAAGAGAAAAATATAGTCATTTGAATTTTAGTCATGTGAGCTACAAAAATGTCGTACATTTAGGAAAGCCGAAACAAAATTTTAATTTATTTTGCTTTTCATTGAGAGAATTGCTTTCATTAAATTCCAGCTAAAGCATTCCACATGTTAAAAGCGAGTTTTTATCACTGCTGATAACGAGTAACCTGGAGTGGGGGGAAATCATGCTCTCATACCCAGCTGAGTTTTTCAGTATTTGCAAATTATTGGTGTTCTCTTGTTACAAATCTTTCCTCCCTTCTCTGTAGCACTCCTGTTACAAAAGATTCTCAATTTATTGTTAGATAAATAGAGATCCTTGCACTGTTTCAGGGTACATTCTTAGAGCACATGTCTCTTCAATAGCTCCTGATACGAGGAAAATAAGAAGATCATGTTCTCCAGAAAATGTGCTGCTAATTTTTGGCCAACTCTCCACCTATATTCAAGAAAACGTGAGTTTAACTGGGTGTAGCACAGGCAACTTCACTGTCTGGAGGTGCAATAATGAGCATCCCAGATACAGAAAACAGAGATCACGTCATTGCTTATTAATTTTTCTCTGTTGAGGTGCTTGAAATTACAGACTAAAAGGCTTTTTCTTAAATTTTAGTCCTACTGATTAATGGGGGAGGATTTGTTTGCAATACAGTAAGAAGAGTATCCAAAGTTTAAAGTAAGCACTGTGCATAAATCCTCCCCTTTGTAGAGAAATAATATGTCCTATATATGTTAAGCTTTTGACTACTTCATTGTTGATGGTCAGTGAGATCTTCTGAGGCATCATTAGCAGAAGAGCTAACTAATTCTGTTCTTCAGATAATTAAGATACCATGTTTTCTTTCTTGACGGGACCAAAGTTTTGCTGTTATTTCCTCTAAGCAAAAAATCCTTCTGTTATTTCTTCTAAGCAAAAAAAAACTCCTCATAGGTACAAGATAAATGATTGCCTTGAATAACTCTTCAAAGCCTCAGGCTTTTTAAGGCAAAGATGCTGACCTTATGGCTGCTTCTGTCACTTTTCAAAAATCAAGCAGACACATTTAAGACTTACAGGTCACTGTCCCTTAGGGTCTAGCTCTATTTCATCCCCAAGCATACAATACATGGGATTCTTGAGTCCCTGTAAACCAGAGTAGACATACATCAGATATTTCAGACATTCTGCTTGCTTCAGCTACATGCAGAAATATTACATTTTTTCTCCTGTCTCAGTAACAGCAGGAGAACAAAGATTTAACAAATCCCTCCTGCTAAAGCCTATTACTTCCCTTACCCAACTCTTATTGCCCACTCTCTATTGCTGCTCTTGCCAGAAGCATGTCAACATATATGTACTTTCCTACCTCTGCTCAGAAGGTTTAAGAAGGGCATTTGCTGTCACTGGTGTTTAAGCTTAATGACTCGAGATTAACAGACAGCAGATGTGGAATAACTCATTCAAACTTAATTCCCTTTGCTTCCGAAGCTTTCTCATAAACATACTTTCCTTGGAACAGCTTCTTCATTCCCTCCTACTCTGTGCCTTTTCTATACAGCACACCATAGCAGATGCCAGGCTTTCAGCTAAAGAGTGGAAACCGCACTGTAATGGATCTCTTGCTGCCAAGGCATCAAGATTCATGATGCAGTGGGTACAGTATGTTGGTCACTGAGTGGGAAAGGGAAAACCTTCTGCCTCAGACCATGTGGCGGCTTCATTTGCATCCCAGACCCACTTCTTTTGCTGAGGTTGTCCACTTGCCTTCCGCACATGAAAGGAGGTATGTAGTCCAGATTCAACGCCAGGACTCATGTTTGATGCTGAGATCCTAAGACCCCAGTCCTCCAAAGAGTGCTGCCACAAAAGAGGGGTTCAAACAGATGCAAATGTTGCAGTTGGGAAGCATGTGGGGGAAGGAAGCCCCAGCACCATACCATAAGGCTCCTGGCTGCCATGTCCCCGCGAGGAGTGAGAGTTGCTCTGTCCTTTTTGTTGCTCCATCAGCTCATCTCCAAGGGTCAGTTCAGACTGGGTGAAGCTGCAGTGCCTGGGAGATGAGGAGCCAGCAGGGACACTGTGTATGCATGGACACTTGTCCTCTGCACTGCACTTAAGGCACCCTTAGGTTGGCTGGAAGAGGCTATGTTGGTGACACCAACACTTTGAAGTGTTGGTTTGGTGACACCAGCCAAAGCTTTGCATCAGCAGTTTGCTATCAGTGAAGCCTCTTCCAAGGCTGTCAGCAGCATTCAGAGGCACTGCATGGTGTACATGGATCCAGCTGTTAAGGAAGAAGGGTGCTACATTTTGTGGTTCATAGGTAACTTCTATATTGCATCTCACATCTGGGGCCCCACCACTGGTATTCAAATCCCAGAGCTGTTCTGATAAATGCATAATCTGTGGCAGCTAGCAAGAAATGCCCTTTGCTGCTGCTGCATTAAGAGACCTGATTAAACCAGTACTGGCATAGTCTTCACATACAGACCCTTTATTTGGGAGAGATTTTGTAAATGGAGCAACACTGAAGTGACAGCTTCCCAAGAGGTCACAGCCCTCCTGTGACCACCATTATAGACCATGATTGGAGAACACAAATGAGTAAAGTACAATTGTGGAAACCTTTACAGTCTCTGCCCAGGTTACACGTTCTCCACAGAAGTAGTGACAGCACCAAACCTGACACAGGTCAAGAAGGGTGTGGAGAACACTCTCAGGCACATGGTGTGATTTTTAGTGCTATCCTGTGCAGAGACAGGAGTTGGACTTGATGATCCTTGTGAGTCCCTTCCAGCTCAGGATAGTCTGTGATTCTCTGACAAACACAGAAAAGCTTTTGGGTTTAAGCATGTTTCTCTACTATTGCTTCTGGTTCTTAAGGTCTTCAGGATTTCCTACACTTTCCACTCTTTCCATGTCTTGTATGCTTGGCCTTTCATGTAAGGTTCCATCTTATGTTCCATTTTCTCTTCCACAATAACCCTAAGAATAACATTCTAGGTTACCCTAAGATGCTACCCTAAGACTTTCAGGGTAGGTGTAATTAGCCTGATTTCTGCCAATGAGGCTACCAGCTCAACCAGCCTGCTGAAGTTATTGAGAATTCATTACACACACCAGGTTTAATTCTTTACAGGCCTCCCACAGTTCCTTAACTACATCTTGTTCTTCACATATCATTATTCCTTAACTAGCCCCAAATTAAAGACAGTGTAAAAAAATTTAATCACATTCCTTTCTTATTGTGGTTGTCTAACGTCCATATAAAGCAAAAGATGCCTTCAAATAGCCTTGTATATTTGAAGTTTGGAACTGAAATTTTTCTGCAAAGATTATGAAGTCAAGTCCTGAAGTTCCTGGTCTTAATTTAATAGAATAATGGCAGTGCAAGCCTGGAAAGGATGTCTTGGGATCTAACAGTCCTTTTTCCTCTCTGAAGGACTAGACTATTATACCAAGACCATATCTAATAATTTGTCCAGCCCAATTTTAAAATCCTTTCATAAACACTCTCCTGTGTAGCATATTAGGCACTGCAACACAGATAAATTCCTAATACCACACCATAAAATATCTGCAATGCAACGTCATTGAGTTCATCATGGTCTGTTTTGCAAGGGTCTTTGAGAACAAATTACCATCTTTCTCTCTAATAGGCCTTGAATACTGGATTATTATTACATCTTCTTTCTAGTCTTCTCTTTTCTATACCAAATAAAGCAAATTCCTTCAATCTTTTCTCAAAAGTCACGACTTTGGCTCTTGCTTTCTGGCCATGCTTTCTCTACCTCCTACCTTTTTCATTTCCCTCTTCTGGACTCCTCCCAGTTTGGCAACACTTGAGAAAGTGTAGTGTCCAAAACTGTTCCATGCCAGTGTCAGCATCCCAGGGTCAAGCAGGGAAGGATAATTGCCTTGCATATGTTACCTACAACACTTCTGTCAGCTCCTCACAGCCTGAGATTTGCTTAGTTTTGTAACCGTTTCATATTATGGCAGTATCATTTGTCATGGCTTCATTAGACAGCTCCATAAGAGCAACTTTGCACCTTCATACCCTGTTTTATAATTTGTATTTTTGTTTCCCTTTCCCAAGGCTAAGTGCTTGTATACAAATACTGAATTTTCCCTCATTGATTTTGGGCTTTTTTTGCTGTTTCTCAATATGGTTCTGAATTTTGATCCTGTGTCTCAAAGAGCTTGTAATCCCTCCTGGCCTCAAGTTGTTTGAACACTTGTATTTTTCACAATTCATGTTGTTGATGAAAATCCTGAGTTGAAATGTGGTTTCTACAGAGCCCTGCATGTAATGTCTTCCCAGTTTAACCTCAGAGCATGTGAGTGTGTGCTCACTGTACCATGACCCTGGATAGGTATATGTTTCTCTTGTTTCCTTTAGAGCATGTTGGATGGGACCATGCCAAAAACCTTAGCAGAGTCAAGACGTATTTACTGCATCTCCTTTATCCATAAGAACAATTATCCTATCAAAGAAGGAAACCATTAATTAGACATGATTTATTATTGACAAATCTGCTCTGACAGTTTTTATTATCTTATTATTCTCTAGGTACTTCATACATTGATCACATTTATCTTTCCGGGAAACACAGACAGACTTGTTTTCTCCTTGAATCTTACTTTTCCTCTCTTGAAGAACAGGTTCTGTGGGTTTTCTTCAAGTTCCTAGAGAATCTTCTCTTCTTTTGATAACAATGGGTGCTACTGGTTCAGATATTGCTTCAGTTTCTTAGATATTCCAGGGTCAGTTTTATCAGGCCACTCTAAATTTAATATATGTAACATATTAAATATTTTCTAACCTCTTCTTTCCCTACTCTGTGCTCTTGGAAACAACCTAAATGCTTTAGGCATTTGCTAAGAATTTATGTCATGCCTGAAGCAAAGATGTCATTAAATATCTTGGCTTTCTCATCATGGCTCTATTATTTGGAATCCTTGCCTATTAAGGAATGGGTCAGAATTGTACTTTGCCTTTTTCTGCTCTTTTAGTGTTCATACAATCTTTTCACATTAATTTTTATCACCCCTGATAGTAGTAAGTCATTGTATAGTTTATCTTTCTGGGCTCAACCATACACTTTTGGTCCATTTTTTTTCTACCCAGCTTTAGCCAGATGGCCTTGTTCCTAATTTGTAAATAAATCCTTTTTTAAGATTCAAGACTTTAAAGAGCTTCTGCTGCAGCTATTCCTTCTTATGCTGATTCCTTTCTCCCTTGCAGCACAGTAATTTGCTGTCGTGTCTTAAATACAGCTTCTTTCAGTAATTGCTATCTCCCCTGCACTGCTTTATCCTTAAATTATCCCTCAAAAAAAATCCTCTCATAAAATTTATCAACGTCTGCTTTACTGAAGCCCATTATCTCTATTTTGCTTCTCTTATGCTGTCCTTTTCTTAAAATAGTCAACTATGATTAATAGTTTTGCAATCATTTCCTCCACCTTAGTCCCTGGAATCTATAATTTTTACAGAAGTTGGCCTAGTGTGTTAAGGAGCCCCTGTGCTGGAAAGATGCTGTACTTTATGGTCAAAAAAAATAGATGTGAAAAAATAAATCACGCTAAAAAATAAATTTGCTTGAGCCTGGATACAACAATATTTGTACTACTTGATAAAGGCCAACATTACTCCAGAAATGTGCAAAGGTTATTTGTTTAATTCTGATGTGATATGACAACTGAATTGCAACACACGTGGAGAAGTTATGTTCTTTTATTTAACTACTTTAGGAAGTCTAAGCCAGTCAGTGCAGTTACGTCAGAAGAGCTGAGATTTTCTATGACATTAGCAGTCACCTCTCTCATTGTTCAAGCACACAAACTTCTGTATTCTGCAACTTCTTAGCATCTTCATAACTGCAGAGGGGTACTCAGCCTTATGGTGAACTGCATGCAGTGTGACAGTGATGGAGGGACTGAAGAACAACCAAGTCATTCCTGTATTCTGTGATCCAAAATGCTCTTCAAAGCTAGAACATCTGAGGAAAAAAGGAGAACATGCCACATAAGTTCCTTACCTGTTCAGGTTAGGAAAAATCTAAATACAGCCCTATTAGTAGCCTGTTTTATGTCAGACTGATAGATTTTTAAATGGCTTCTAGGAGGGCTCCACTTTTGTATTTCAGCTGTCTTCTCATTATTGTTAGACCTGAAAACTCAGTGCTAGATCATGGAAATATTTATACAGTTAAACACCAGGAGTGAGCTGAGGAAATAAAAACACATCTCAGGAAACTGTCTGAATAGGGAGTTCACTTCAGACAGAAATCTCCCTTCAAGCCATAAAATGGAAGACTGCCTAGATTCATCCTTTTCTAACTTTCTTTATCTGTCAGACCAGTAATTTGGCTTGTCATTCCCTTGGCAGAATTTGAAGCAGGTTTAGATATCTGCTCTCCATCCTCACATAAACACCATGTGCAGAACTGTTAATGACAATTAGACTTTAAAAGCCTGCTGCAGGAAATCTCACACAGAAGCTTAGAGAATATTACAGCCATCTCACTTGCCAATATATCTCCCTCACCAGGAATTTATGAAGAAAAAAACCACTTTGTTTGCATATTCGTGGGCTCCTAGAAGCTGTCACCCTCAATGAATAAGGAGGCATTCTTTCATGCCTCCTGAGACCACTGTACTTCCCTGAGCCACAGAAATATGAGAGTCTTAGTTTACTGGCTCACAACAACCACATTATAGCACTTTTTCCCCAAGTTCATTGAAGTGTTTCCAAAATGCCTCACTGATAGGTTGCTCCAAAGTTTTCCTCTTCTGATTGTTAACCACTCCTTTTTTTTGTTCTTTTTTAGCTTGAATTTCATCATGAGCAACATATAATAATTTTGTTCTATTGCAGGTATGGTCCTTAATCATTTTTCACCTCCCTAGTGTACAGATGTATGTTTTTATCTCTCTTGTATTTGTGAACAGCCTCCATTCTGCTCAACAAGCCAGAATGCTCTCAGCTTTCTGCATTAAGCAGACTCTCCATTCCCATTTTTGGCATCTGCTCCAGTTTTAATGGATTTTTTTTTTTTTTTTAGCAATTGACCAACTCTCCTGCAGGCAGATTGTATGACCTTGGACTGTGGTAAATATACCCATAAACCTATTAAATCTACCAACCCTACATCCACAACTGCCCATTCTATCACTGAAGTCTACAGCATTCTGATCATCCTCTGCAAAATTAACTGGGTTTTTTCCTTATTTTCTGTACAAACACTGTTAATACAAATGCCTGTTATAAGTATTCCCAAATCCACTCTTTATTACCTTACTGTCAACCTTATTACCTTTTCTCTAGCCCCATGCATCCCCTTTGATAATAGCACATTGTTGCCTCCCTTTCTTCTAGATCCTCACTCACTGTAAAATAATTGTATGAACCTGCTACTACGCCACATGGAAAATTAACAATTATGTTATTGAAACTGTACAAAGAGTGAGAGCTACAGAATTGCTTTTCTTAGCAAAAAACAGTAATGAGTTTCTCCACTGAATGATGTATTACAAACCCACATAATATTTTTCCATTTATCTCCATCTTCCCTATTAATCTTTTCTTCAATATCTGTACCAAATCTTTGTATGCTGCAAAGTTCCCCTAACGGTTGGTAATGGATGGCATCATGATTCCTCTGTTGGTTAAACAGGTCCTTTACGTGCTGTTCTCCAACCACGCACTACTGGCTAATTTGCTCGCTGCAGAGATAAGCATTGCTAGGGGAATTGCAGTTTGATTTCCAACTCTTACACTCCCAGTTAAACTGAGTAATAAATAACCTAAGTTTAGTTTTCACCCAAACCCAAAAAACCCAAACCCTAACCCAACCCGGAAGTGATTATCTGGAAACCAGAAGTAGTGATCGGGAAACCGGAAGTGATTATCCGAAAACCAGAAGTGGGCATTTGGGAAACGGGAAGTACGCACCAGTAAACCGGAAGTAGGCACCTGCACACTGGAAGTACTGTTCCGGAACCCGGAAGTTATTATCTGGAAGCAGGCATCTGGAAGCCAGAAGTTATGTTTCAGAAACCAGAAGGCGTGTTCCGTAAACAGGAAGTAGTGTTCCAGAACCGGAAGATATTATCCGGAAACCGGAAGTGATCACCCAGAAAACAGATGCGGTGTTCTGGAAACCAGCAGCAGTGTTCCGGAAACCGGAAGTAGTGTTCCGGAAACTGGAGGTGATTATCCAGAAACCGGAAGTTGTGCTTCCAAAACAGGAAGTTATTATCGAGAAATGGGAAGTGGATTACCGGAATCCAGACATGATTATCCAGAAACTGGAAGTGGGCATCTGGAAACCGAAAGTAGAACCAGAAGTTTTGTTCTTCAACGGGAAGAGACTGCAAAAACCAGAACGTTTGTTCCGGAACCTGGAAGTACGGTCATGAAACCCAGAAGTAGGTTTGGGGAACCAGAAATTTTGTTCCGGAATCCAGAAGTTCATTTCCAGAAAACGGGAGTCATGTTCTGGAACCGGAAGTCGTGTATTGATAACGGGAAGTTGACTTCTAGAAAAGGGAAGTCAGGTACCGGAACCCGGAAACATATATCCGGAAACTGGAAGTCCATTACGTAAGCAGGAAGGCTGTACTGGAAGCCGGAAGTGGGTTTCTGGAAACAGGAAATGCATTTTTGGAACCGGTAGTCATGTTCTGGAAACCGGTACTGGATTTCCGAAACCGGAAGTAGTGTTCCAGAAACCCGAACTTAATTTCCAAAACTGGAAGCCGTGTTCTGGCCACCGGAAGTCAGGTGCCAGAACCCGGAAGTGGAACTCCAGAAAACGGTTGTGTGTCACCGGAACCCAGAAGCTGTAACCCAGAACCGGGTACCGGAGACACGAAACTGTAGCCCTACGCCCAATGCCGCCACGGCGACGGCTTACCCGCATCGCACTGCGTCCGCTGTCCTTCCTGAATGTCTCTGTGCTGCGGGCTTGGCGCTGCAGGGCTTCCGGAGCCACCGGCCGTGTGCGCATAGCCTCAAACTGGTTTCGCAGTGCCGGAGCGGCGTGTGCCACTTGTAGCTGCCTCTCCGCACACCGTGGATGCCCTCCGGTGCCTGCGCGAGTGGCAGGGAGTGCTCCGGAGGCACTCCGACTCGCGCGCAGCGTGCTGCGTGGTGCAGGCGCCATTTTGGAATGTGCAGGAAGTGACGTCACGCTTGTCTTATGGGAGTTGCAGGCGGGGCGTGGTTGGAGCCGGTCCTGCCGCTTCCTGGAGCCGGTACGGCGCAACGCGTGGTCCACGGTAAACGCGGAGACTGTCTCTGATGTCCCCACACCAACTGGCTGTGTGCAGGAGCCCCCCCAACCCGCAAAATCGGGCCTTTTAATTTCAATTGGCCAATTTGGAAAAGACTACCAAAATGGCGTCAGCATCGCTCGCACATGTACAGTGTTGTGGACTACCAAAATGGTGTTGGTATTGCTGGAATATGCGCAGTTTCTTTTGTAAGATCCTCTCCGCCTTCATTCTTGGAAATAAGACCTTTTTCCTCATGCTTTCTGAAAAAAACATGGTTTCTTTTAAAGACAAATCAGATCTTGAAGAGCAAGAAGAATTCAAAAGATAAAATCATGCAGGCACAAGTTTCTGGCTAACACAGACCATTTCAGTGACTAATAGAAAATGTGGAAATTCAGTGACTAAGGAATATGTTCCTTTTTCTGTTTCTCCTTCCTCCTAGCCTCAAACTGTAGAAATCATGGGAAGAGCAATGCTGATGGCACTAATATATACCTTGCAGGGACAGATGAAGCCCTGCACGAACTGGGTGGAGGTGGGAGGGGTGCACTATACAACCTTTTACCTATGACTCTATCTTATAATGTGTGAGTGAGATTGTATTAGGCAGCAGTAAAAAGGGGCTGTGACTCCCTTGGCCACTACTGCTCTTCTGTAAAAACACACTGGCTCCCCATGCTGTTCTCCACAAGGATGAAAAAGGGATGTGTTATATGTAAATCAAGAGACTGGTATCCACATGGAGGTTCTTCTTGTAAGAGGGTTGTGTTAGGAACTTTTCCACATGAATGTGGTTCTCCTTTGGCCTTTCAGGTAAGCAGAGAAAAAGGTTTGTTGTTTTGTTGACCCATAGATATCTCCTTAGATGATACAGTTTCTGCTTCCAGAAAGGCTGGGGCATGGATCCCATAGCAAAGGATGAAAAGGCCACTGCCTGGTGCTCTCCTCAGGTAATGTGCAGAAAGTTTCCACCAGTGGAAGTCCATCTAGAAATTTTATGTTTATAGTAATGTTTTGGTTTGAAAGACAGGTGTCTGCCAAGAGAGGTTGAACCCCCCCTTGGGACACAGAATGTGATTCTCCCCTCCCTCCGAATTATTTAATTTTGAAAATCAAGGGCTTTCAGGCAAAGGTATGGGAAAAGGAATATCAGTTCTTTACTAGTATCTATAAACAAGCAATTATTTATAACAATAATAGCAACCACAACTAGAACCAGAAACCAATAGCAGATGACTTGTGAGCTGCTGAGCCTTTTCCCGTGTGGTGTAATTACAGTCGCAAGCAGCAGGGGCGCTGTTGAGCTCCCGGCCGGGCAGGGCAGGTGCGTTGACTCCTGAGCGGCTGCAGGTGGCGCTGTGGCGCAGCGTCAGGCCAGCCTCACACAGCTGGTAATGGCGGGCTGAGAAGCATGCAGGGCAGCGAAGCAGCTCAGAGCAGCGAGAAAGCAGGGCAGCAGGGGTAGGAGCTGGCTCTCTCCCTGGCTAGCTAGCGAGGTCGCCAGGATTTCTGCAGTCACAGCAGACGCCGCAGTCTCGTGCAGCAGAGGGCGGGGGCAGGCGGCAGAGGCAGCTGGACTCTCCCGGCAGCAGCTACGAGAAAACGCAGCCTGGGGAAACGTGCACCTCCCAGTGGGAAAAAAGGTTGAATCAAAGCTCACCCAGCCAGGAGAAGAAAAACAGGGCACAATTGGATTTCCTCTGGTCGCAGCCCGAAAAGCAAAGAGCAGCCTCTCCTCTCAGCGTCTGAATGACAGTGAGTGTTCCAACGGCCCGCTCTTCCCTTACCCTGCCCTGCCCAAACACACCCTTTGCCTCTTACAAAAGAGTTCATAGCTCTAATCACCCAGCTATTTGTTGCTTAGTAACAGTGATGGAGAAAAATTCCAAGGCATCCCCCAACCTCCAACAAGTAAAATACATGAGCAGTACACATGAGAAAGAAAATCCTGATGAGTATTGCATGCTACAGTAACATCTTAACAAATTGGTTTCAGATCCAGGCTTCTGAAAATCATATGGTCATCAGAAAAGCCTGCAGAAACACATGCATAATATACGCCAGAAAATGAGACTTTCTATGCTTCTACAAATGCTGCAATCCCAAGGGCTCTCAGAGCAATTAGTGGAAATCAACTGAGATACACAAGTAGATTTGATTCTTCTTTCACCTTAGATGCTTTTTTGATACAGGTTTCCAGTTAAATGCATGACCTGTCTGCCTTTTCACTGCTGGTGGCAATCTAGGTATCCTCAGGGCCCTTCTGGGATAGAGATGAACATAACAAAGGGAGTTACAGCATGGTTTTCTGGACAAGTCAATAGCTATCAAATGCATGGCAGGCAAGAAATCCAAAATATCATGCCACAAGGGGAAGGGGGAAGTGGGGGGAAGCAGGGGGAAAGAGAAGAGTGCTGTTCAGACATGCAGCCCATTTCACACCTTGCACCATGATCCACATACTCACACTGTGCTGACAGCAGCTGTACCTGTGCTAGTTTTGATTCCTTAGCAAGGCTACCGAGGCGTGAATAACAGTGTAAACACTTCTCCACATGGTCTGAAACTGCACCAGAGGACTTTCAAGTTGGACACAGGAAATAATTTGATCATGGGAACAACAGAAGGGGTAGCTGCCTGTGGAGAGAGCACTTCTTAGTGGTGGTTTTCAAAACCCGGTCAAGCAAACATGTCAGGAACAACCCTGACCTCTTGCAGCAGGCAGATGGGTGAGAAATTTGTTTGTCCTCCAGTTTGGTGCTGTATTGCTGATTCTGAGGGCTGGTGACTACCCACAGTGAAAGGCAGTGGACGGCACATACTGTGTTAGAGACTCTCTTGCTGTTTTACTACTATCATTATCAAGGCAGTACTATTTTAAGCACTATTTTCTGTATTTGAGGTTTCAGTGTCAGGGCAGAGACAAGCTATACACCTCATTTAAAGTCAGTGAGATCTTCTCCTAGGTAGTAGCAGTACAGTCCTCGATGGTTTTATCTTTGTCTAGTTTTCCTCGTATTCCGTTGTTTACCCTTGTTTCTCTTCTTCTCCCTTCTTGTACTGTTGTAGTTTGCTCTTGTCCTGCAAAAGTTGTAAAGCTACTTTGCTTGAAGGTGCTTGTTCCCCACTCTGTCCTGATGGAGCAAAACCCACTGAAGACAGAACCCAAACCTGTGGACTTGTGAGTACACTCTGAAGATCGCAAGCCTCCATAATCAAGCCCTGAAGAAACAGGACTGAGATCACTCAGTGCATCACAGCAACATGCCCATGATTTCTGGTGAATCCTAGGCCTGAGTCTTTCATCTATCCCAACCTCAAGGTAGTGACTAGGGCTGCTTTTTAAGCCTCTAACATTAAGTTATTCAAAGAATATCAGGAGAAAAAAGATGTCCAGCTTGTAACAGCTTCCTTAGGCAAAGGGAATCCTCCTGTCCAGCACTTGTTTTGTTGCTCCTTTTTATTGATACTGGTTAGCCACAGCTATTCTAACAGAACTCATCTTTCACATCTGTTCCTCATGCTTCAGGAGATTACATTTGTGTTCTACTAACTGAACTTTTCTTTTCCCAGACTTAGAAACCTTGTCAGGGTTGGAAATAACTCCTTTTAGAACTCAGCATTAGGCCTATGATTATAAAGGGTACATTTTAACAGCAGTGAGCTGTCTCCATTTTCATCATAGATGGTAAAGACCTCTAAGAACATTTACAGGCATCATTGCCTGTATGATTTCAATATTAGTTGTATTGCTCAGGATGTGCAAATAAAAATCCACTGGCAATAAGGGGATAAGCAACATAAATGTTTGATTCTAACAAAATCCATTATTTAATAATAAGCTGAAGTGCAACAACTGCTATTCAGTCTTATCATTTATTACCAGGCAGTCATCAGAAGTGCAACAGACTTCGTGACACTGCTTTTGCTGCTACAAGACCAAAGATAAGAAGAGAAAATATGAAGAGAACTATATTAAAGAAACATTTATTTTGTGATTGAGTAGCAAAGTGTCCTCTCAGATTCACAGGAATCTATAGGATCTTAAATAGCAATGTTATATAATCATAGAGATCAGTTATTTACAGCAGCCAGAGAAATTTGTTGCTACTGATAAACAATATGATAATAATGTGTCACACACATCAATTAGTTCTTATGTTGCATTACTAAACACAGGACTGAATTTGGTCCAAAGCCTGCAAGTCCTTTGCAAATAAAATGCAAAATCTGATCCTGCAGATTTTATTTCATAATACCATGATTATTACAAGCCCTAGTTTAATAGACCTAAACAGCTTTAAATAATTTAGTTGCAGAGTCTATTATTATACAGAGGTGGAGGTGAAAAAGAAACTAGGGAGTGCAGATAAAGGGAGGTGAAGAGGGAATTAGGAAGTCCTTTCTTATGGGCTATTATAGGCCTGTGGTAGTGATCAAAGACAAAAAAGTTTGCTGCAGAGCAAACTATGTTTGCAGCATAGACATAGTGCAGAAGAGGAGAAGGTGAAGAGGAGGTAACCAGAGAAAAAGCAAAAGCCAGTATGAAAGACTATATTTATGTTCAATAAAAGCATGACCCCTGATTTGCAGCAGGTATAAACTACCCCATCACCACTGATCTGCTGTTCTACTTGACACTGGCTGAGAAATTGTCATGCCTTATTTTTCCACACTAAATAAAGCAGTGCACAGCCTTGTTCTCCATTATGGATCACATTAGCAGGGTCCATTCCTGAAGCTCTTGCTTCTCTCAGTTAATTTCAGCTGGATCTCTATGTCCAGGAATAAAATTAGATTAATGCCAGCTGCTACACTGGTTTCCCAGAATTTAAAAAGCACTTTAGCATGGGTGCTGAAGTCATATACTCATCATCCCGTCTCCACAGCACAAAGCATGGACGGGGCTGTTGCTTGCAAATATGTGGAGCCATCATGCATAAAAATAAATGAGAACTATTATGCTGTAATAAGAATGACCACAGAGGCTGAAAGAACCATTGAACATGTCACAGCTAGAGCTATGGAGATCCCTGATGGTTGCTCACATTTGTTCCACAAGCCACATAACCTTGCATCATGGTGTAGCTCCATGGAGTGTAGTGGGAAGGGCAGCTGTGTGCTGGTCCTCAGAGGGTTGACTGTGATATACAATACTCTTTCCCACCTTGTTAGTTAGGTTGATTTACTGCACATGCTGGGAATCAAGCAGCCAGATACATAAGAAAGCACAGCATCATTAATGGTTTATGTATAGATTCTGATTATTTAGCCCTGATCAAAAATGTAACTGATATTTTATTTTACTATTAAAAAAATTGCACTAGTCTTGTTGTGAGCAGAGTATCAGACACTGCAGGATGTGAAAGAGGATTGGAGAGAAGGAAAGGTGAGAAGAGAGTGGTTTATGATTTTCTCTTGTGTAAAGAATGAATAGCCCATTGATCTTATAAGCAAAACCTTTCATGATTTACATGAAGAAAATTATTTCTAAGTAAGAATCAGGCTTTGTTTAAACATTAGTTGGATTTTACCTACATCACAGAAAGGGACAGCTTTCACCTAGATTAGCTTGTTGCAGGGCTGCACATTTGCCAGTGCTGCAGAAGGCAGGTTCCAGGAGTGCTTAGCTGGAGTGGGAAGTAGAATGAGGGCTCACTGCTTTCTGTAGCATTTAGATATTTTCTGGATGAAAGCGCAAATGAAATCATGATTTCAGTAGGCGAAGCCTCCTGCTTCCTACTGCTGGAGAGGACAGATGTGAATTTATTATTCCTTAAAACTTATGTTACAGGTTGACACCCCACTCAGCCCAACTTTTTCCTCCTTCTTCGTCCATGATTCCCATTCAGGCTGTGGGAGCTCCACATGCATCAAGGGTAAAACAGTAAAAGGAGAAAACACTCCTGAAAAAAAAGCCTGAAAGACTTTTGAACTGTATCCCATCTGCTAAGAAAAAAAGAAGGCCTTGTATGCTTGAAATTAACATACCACATTGCAATAAATGTGAAGAACAGTGAACATGAAAAGAAGTGCTCAGAAAACAGGGTGTTAAATGCAGCAGCATGCAGATAATCAAACAGTGCAATGATGCAAAAGGGAAGAGATGCCAACCCACCAACCCCCCAACCCACAACTCCAGAAGAAGGGAAGAACCTGCTCTTGCAGGGTGCCAGGGAGCCCCTTCTCTCCTATCTATACACCTTGAGCAGGTACCAGTTGGTATGAGCCTGCTTTTATATTCCCACCATTTTGATTCAAGGAGAGTAGAAGGTGTATGAAAACAGAAGCCATACACAATCATATCAGCTTAATTCTGATCTTCATTATGGGGATGCAGTTACTTGCACTGATGCAGCTAGTCTCCACTAAGGGTAGGAAACCATTCCAGATGAAAACATGTTACACAGAGAAACATTTACACAGAGACAAGAGACGTTTGAAAAAGGTTCTGCATTTACCTTTTCAGGCACTGCAATACAGCACAAAAGACTTAGCCATCAAAGAATAAATGATGCATAGTGATTTTTTAAATTATCACAGAAGAGGATATTTTACAGATAACTCTAATTTTTAAGCCACTGGTTATATTCACTTCCAGAACAAATACAAGGTACTTCTTGTCAGACAGCCTGTTTGGAATTTCTGCTTTGTCATCACCTCAATTTATAAAAATATATAAATGAAGAAGGTATTATTTCAAATTCATATCCTTTTATTCACATGTACATTTATTCACATGTATATTGCTACAAACAACAGTAAAGTTGTTCCATTTATTCACATGTATATTGCTACAAACAACTGTAAAGTGAAGCCAATGCCAGGACAGATGTCACCTATATTTAATCCTACACACTGAATATGTATTTTGATAGCAATAAAATTACCCAACGCATAAAACTAAAGATCAATAATTCTGCACAGTGTCCCGTTATTGAATTAATGCTTTATGGTCTGCCTGACTTACAAGCACTGGCAAAAAGGATGGCATAATTGGGAGTAAATATTTCATGGGATAATTAGTTCCCCTGTGTCTGTATTTTTACACAATATTGTGAGCAGTGTTTGGCTGGATTGCAGGCTTTCTGCTGGCTGTTTCTACACAAAGGTGTTTCAGTATGCAGTATCAATTTCTGAAGGCTGTGACAATATCGACGACATCTACCATTTATTTGTGAAGAGGAAATATTTATCATCGATGACTGTACAGTGCCCTTTCATCCGGAGCTCTTCGCCTAGCTTAAAATGGAGGTGTCATAAAGCGACGGGACGAATTTATGTGGACACAGAGCCCTAGCATTCAGCCCCCTCTCCCAGGCCAGGATCCGGGACACAAACGCGCGATCCACGCGGGATCCAGACGGCGCTCCTCCCCAGGTGGGATGCTATCCCACCCTCACGTCCAGCCGCCACCGCCGATCGCTGACGGTCTTCCCCACCCACCGCCGCCAGCCCCCTCCAGGCCTGTGAGGTTTTCTGATATCTTTTGGAGGGTATTGGGGATGGTTTTTTAGTACGTTTTGGCTTCTTGGAGCGTGGCCAGGCCAACATTACAGCCCAGGGGCGGGCCGAGGGAAGGAGACCACCCCCCTTCTCCCCGCGGAGCTGCCTCCTCTCGCCGGCTGAGGGGCGGTCACCGCCGCCTGCGCCGTCCCTGCTGGGCGGTAGCTGAGGACTGCGTCCGTCCCTGCCGCCGGGGCTGGCCGGGGGCTGCTGGCGGATGAGCACGGCCCGGCGGCGGCTGCGGATGAGCCGGGCGAAGGAGCTGGTGGCGTACTGCCTACTCCTGGGGCTGTCCGTGCCCCTCCTGCTGCTGCTGCCTCTCCTCTGAGATGCGCCGGGCGGCGGCTCGCCCCCGCCGCGGGGGGACGGGCGGGAGGAGCCGGCGGCAGCCCCGCTCCGCCGCCCGGCGTGCGGCCGGCGGCAGCAGCAGCCCGAGGCACTGAAGCCCCGGCGGGGGAGGATGAAGCGCTGGGGCGAGCTTTGCAGCGGTGCCACCCAGCCTGCGCTGGCGGGCGGGCTGCCTCTTCCCGTGGAGGGGCCCGGTCGCGGCCCCGGCCGCGCTCTGCCCCTGTACAGGGTGTGATGCCGCCGCGCTCGCCGCTCCCCCGCTCCGGCTGACGGGGACGCCGAGCAGAGCCGCGGCGTCTCAGCTTTCCCTTTCGCCTTCCAAAGTTGGGCTTCGGTGGCTCGGGGTCGGGGCCGGCGGCGCCTCCGCCCTGAGGCGGCCCCGATGGGCCCGCGGCCGCGGGCACTGTCGCTGCAGCCGCCCTCCTGACCCAGCCCCAGCCCCCGCCGGGCGGCTGCTGTAGCCGGGGGCAGCTGTAGCCGGGGGCGGCCGCAGCGCTCGCGTTGCTGCAAAGCCGCCGCTCTGCGGGGCGGAGTGTGTCCCCGCCGGCTCGCCGTGCGGGGAGGCGGGCCGGGGGCCGGCTGAGATGGGAGAGAGCATGTCCAAGAGGCTGAAGCTGCAGCTGGGCGGTGAAGCGGAGATGGAGGAGCGGGCTTTCGCCAACCCCTACCCCGACTACCAGCCCCAGGGAGCCGTGGCAGCCCCCAGCGCGGCGGACGCTCACCGGGACAGGGCGCTGCTGCAGCCGACGGAGGAGGAGTCCCTCCCCTTCGGCGCCGACGGGAAGGTGAGTTCCGAGCGGCGGGTAGGCGCCGCTTCCCGGGCCCCGGGGCCCGGCCGCACCCGCGGGTCGCTCCCTCTCGGCGGCAGCGGCGGCCCCGCGGTGCGGGCGGCCGTGGGTTCAGCCCCGGGTTGGCACCGGCGGAGCTCGGGCCCGGCGGCGGGGGCGGTGGGGCTGCCCGCGGCCTGCGCCCTGGCCCGGCTCGCAGGGGGCGCCCGAGGAGAGGGAGCGGCGGGGTGAGCTGAGGGAAGGAGCGGGAGCTCGGCCCGGCCGCTCGGCTCAGAGTCGGCAGGAGCGGCTGTTCGTTCGAGCTGTTTGTTTTGTCCCGGTACGGCAGCGAACGTGGTGCCCGACCTGGGATAACAGAACAGCTGTAGCTGCTCTCGCAAGGTGGTTCCATTTCTCAGAAGTTGTCAGCGCAAGTTGCCCGAGTTTCACCAGAGAAGGTGTATAAGGGAAGGAAAAAGATGAGCGCCCATCTAAGAAAGGAGAATTTTTTTCTCAGGTAACAGCAACATTCAGGCATTAGGTGATGCTAGACTGTTCTCACTTGTTTGCTTAGTGACATACACACATTTATAGGTTTAGGTGCACCGTGATAGGCATCTGGCAGTTGGTTCGTACCTGCAGAAGGTCTGCGTGGTGGCCCTGGTCACACAAGGTTTGCAGTCTTCTGCTCTGCTCATCTCATTGACGCCACACAATGCTGGTTGGGGTACTATGAGTGTCTTGAGGTTTTAAGTAGGTTTTAGGTTTTAAGTATTAAAGCTGCTCTGGCCTGGCCTGTCACCACACAGGATAGATTAAGCTGCAGAAGAAATGCCAGAATATGGACTTTCCATCCTCTGGCCCCTGTGCAGTTTCATCCTTCAATACTGTGAAGCTTTGTCATCTTTTGCATTAAAAATTCTGTGTGGTGATACTATTTCAAGCACAAATGTGGTGGGGGTGGGAAGTTAGCTTCCTAACTCCTTTGATTTTATGCTGGGGTGAATAAAGGAAAGTTGTTGATATCAGCTCTGTATTTTTCTGCTTGTGGCAATATAGAGTTGACTTGCTGATAGAGCGAGACAAGGATGGTGATGCCCATCAGTGTGAAGGATGTTCTCTGACCATTTTAAGTACCAGCAGGACAGCATCAGCTCACCGTCAGTCCAAGGCAATGAAAAGTTTCACTCAGTTGTTCTGACTGAGGTTTATGAAGTTGTATGTGGCTAAGTAGAGTGCACAAAAGAGTATACTTCAGGGCTTCAGTGTCTTACTGCTGCAGTTAATTGCACCTTTCAAAAGCAGAGCATTTTAGAAGGCTTGAAAAGGAACAAGAGGTTCAAAAGTGAAATCAGTTTTATTTTTTACACAACTCAGGCAGTATGCTCAGTGTTGGTAAAACTATTTTTTTTTCATTGTGGAAGAGAACTGTTATTTCTTTGTTCTTTTGTATCTGGCTTAGTATATAAAAATCATCCAAGTATGAGTTCAAGCATAAAGGCAGAGAGGAGATGGCAGAATGGCTATAGCTTTATGTTGTCGTTGAATTGGTAAAAAACATACCAAGAGTTTCCTTCTAAGGCCTTCATAGACAAGTCATCCTTCTTGTGTAGCTGCTTTAGATCTGACGCTTCATGTCCATTTTTTAAAAGAGAAAATACTCCTTTGTTTACTGCTGATCTAGGTGGACTAGAGCTTTCTCAAGGGAGATAACCAGAAAAATAGTGAGATATCAAAATAAGGTGAACATTCTTAAAAAGTATGTTTTCGAGTTTACTAGCTGTATTGCAGAACAGTTTAATTTACTTCAGGTTTGATTCTTGAATGAATCAAAATTCAGAGGCATGGTTCTGTGGCAGAGCTGAAGTGAGTTAGTCAAGAATTTCTAGCCCTATGTTTCCTCTAGGAATGCTCTAGGAATGTTATGCTCTCCTGTGGATGAGTATGCTGTTTTACAGTTGGTGCAAATGTTTTTCCCAGCAACAATTGCAGATGACATTCCTTATTACGGTGTGGCAGTCAGCAGCCATTTGTGCAGGTGTGTTCAGAAAATACGTTAGAGCACCTGAGTAGCCATGTATTTGATAAAAGGTGGTGTCTGGGCTCTGTTATATTCAGAAGGATGAAGCACCTCTAGAAAAAAAAAATCTGCTGTAATGCCTTGAAACCGTGTAACTACAGCAATTCTGTGCATTTCATAGGAGAAGGCAGATGCATGTGTACATTTTCTTTTGGTTTTGCATCTGCAAAATCTGAGGAGTCATTTTACATATTTCTGAGGTAGAATATAGCTATATTTATGTGTATTTATATTCTTTGAAGTATTTGCATGCAGTCATGCCTAGTGCTGTGTTTTTATGAGACTTTGCGATGGGTTCTTTGGGGTGCTTTTGTTGTTTTTTGTGATTTTCACTTTATGTTTTAGTGTTTTATTTTTGCATTTAATAGGCTCCCATTCCATCAGCAAAATGTCTTGCTTGCCTAAAGACCCAGTGAAGACAAAAGGACTTTGCACAAGCTAGGAAGTCTGTTCTGTAAACTTCTGTACACAAGTACACAGATATCCTAAAAATTAGAGCATCTTTCAGAAGGCCTCAGTGCACTGCGTAATTCCTCCCTCCCATCTGCTGCTGAGTGGAGCGAGGAGTGCTGAGTGACTCATGTAATGACAACCTGAGGTGTGCAGGGCTCTGCTGTTGTCATGGAAGGCAATGCATTATTAATCCCTCCATTTGATTTCTTAGTCTGTCATGATTGCCTTCTAAAATTCACCTGGTTGATAAAAGGACAAGAAGCTCTTTCAGGCATTGTCTGAAATGTGAGACAATCGGGACAACGTGCTGCATATGGAAGTGTGTGTGGGTAAGATACAGTTCAGAGAGCTTGAAGGTATGGGAGTAGGAGAAGCAGAATTTGAGGTTGCTAATTTGCTTTCTTACAAATAGTCACAGTAAACACTGCAGCTATCTGTGCAGGCTCTGCCCATGTAATTGAAATTCCCTGTTTTCATAACTAGATTTCTTCACCATTAAAGTGTCATGAACTTAGATTGCTTCTGTGGCTTGTCTGAGAAAGCCAAGGTAATAATTAATCAGACAGCATTAATGCTGGATTAGTAATAAACATAATTTTAAATGTAAATCTTTGTTTAATAAGTGATGACTCTTTCAATTAAATATATATCCTGTCCCCTTTTTCCTTTTCATGTGGACCCCATAGTGATACCTTAGCCTAAAAAGGTACCTATAGATATTATCTCAGAGTGGTCCAAAAGTTTTCAAAATGGAAATGTAGATGGTCAGGTGAGGCAGAGAAATGAGTAGACTCAGAAAAAGAACACTCCTTAGTTCTTAGTTCCCTAGTGTGGCAGAGAACTGCAAAGCTCTAATGGATTTCCTGGGAAAGAAAAGGGTGATGAGAACTTGCTGCTGAGGAGTGGTGATGGCTTGTTCAAGGACGTGTCTCCATGGGTGACCCACCAGTGTCAACCTCCAATTGTCCACTGTCCTTGGAGCCACAACAGCCTTGTGGTGGCTACATTCATACTACAGCCAGATGTGATTTGGGATCCTCCTTCACACTGACTACAGGCCAGTGACTTGGGAAAAAAAGGCAGCCTGATATTATCTGCTCAGCCAGGGAAGGTGGAAGCCTGGACAATTATGTGAATTTTGTGTTTGAGTAAAAAAAAAAAAAAGCATCAAGAAATTAAGTCATCAAGAAATAAACACAATCCTAGCCCTCACTTTAAGATTGTTTGAGTTTCTCATGGGATCACAAGAGAGCAGTAAAATTAGATTCAAACTTTACGAATTGGTCACTAGAATGCCCAAACTTTAACTTATTTTTAGGCTAATTCTTTCTTTATAAGTTTTTTTCCTGACTTAACCATGGTGTTTCAAGAATATTAGAAAAAAGTAGTATGTTCTGACAAATGTATACAATGTACTTAATAAGGCTTTGCAGGGGGCTCCTTACAGAGAACCAGTTTTAAAGATAATGGTGCCTATTGCCAAATATGATTTAATGGTGAGATAGAATATTTACTCAGATTTATCATTTGGGTGATTTAATAGTGTTTAGTTTCCTAATGCCTTCTCAATGTCCTGTTACTTCTGATAATTGCTTTATGTGTCTTTCAGTCTTCCTTCTCCTGTAAAATGTATCTTTAAAGATATATATAAAGGTTTTTTTGTTATAGCACCGCTCTTCTTCCCCCTTAGTGTTTTTATTTGTTTGGCTTTTTGTTTGTTTTGTAGTGGTTTTTTTGTTTGGTTTGGTTTTTTTGGGTTGTCTCACTGGGCATTTTAGTTATCTCACTGGGAACAGTAAGTTCTCTCTGTTCTGGGACTGACTCAGCAACAGCTTATACTAGTGGGAGTTGTACAGTTCATTGCACTGGAGGCAAAATTCAGCCTCCAAAGCCAGAAAATAATTATTCCCTTTTTTTTTTTCTTTCTTTTTTTTGCCAGAGAGGTAGCTGCATTTCTTGAGATTGTTACTTTTTTGGCCATTTCCTGGCTCCATCTCAGGCATATGCTGTTTTGATAGGAGACTCTGAAACAAACAAGATTTGTAGTATTCTCTGTGATTCGTCAGAAGTAACATTTGTTTCGCTTTTTGAGAGTCTCTAAATTGCGCCTGCAAATCAGTTTGTTGTACTTCATTGTCCCTCACCAACTCCTGGCAGTTGTACACAGCCTGAGAGGAAGAACTGCTGCTTCTTTCCTACAGCATGGGTCAGCACTGAACACTGCTTAGGGCTTTTCTGATGCTTTTGTAGCGAAAACCTCTCCTGATATTCAGGACAACACTTCAGCCACAGGGGTTTTTGGTTTTAGTCAACCAGATCTGAATGAAAATACTTTGTAAAATCAAACCCCAAGTTCTGATTAAATTATCTCACATCCATCCATTGTTTGTCAGTTTCTAGTTTTATGTTGCAGGCCTTCATGTTAATGTGTTGTTACTCCAGCTAGTTGTGTGGGCAAGTGTAATTACAGGGACTTGCTTTCTGGTGCAAATAAATTTTATTTGGGTCTAACTGCACTGACCTACTGGCAAGCTCAATATGTGCAATGTATCTGCTCTCTGTGCATTGAGGTAATTTAGAAAGAATTGGTAGAGGTTTTAGCTTTTTTTTGCAATTTGAGGACCACCTAAATATGTCACAGCTGGGCCAGAGACTTCTGTGTAGTGAGTGACTTTAAATCATACTCTCAACAGGCTTTTATTTTCTCAGCTTTCAAGAAGTAACGTGCTGGTGTTAGGCTACCTAGAGAACCAGCGATTTTCAGTATTGCTATTTTGCTTTATCAGTCTCTATTTCCCAAAACATAGGATATCTGTTAATCATGTTTATTTTTGTTACCAATAATCTGGAGCTTTTTGATGATTCTTTGTAATGATCTAAATCTTTAAGCTTTGGATTTTTGCTGTCTTAAACCAATGAGACATACAGCTTCTTTCACACACAAATGCATTAGAGACCCAGTCTTCTTATTTCTTACATTCTTTCTATAACTTGAATGTTTAGCTTTTAATGATGTTTTCCATGCCCTTTTATCTTCTGAGATAGGGTGATAACTGTGTTTAAAGCCTATTCCAAAGCTGGCATTTGTAGCAGTGTAGGAATTTGCCGACAGCTATTGATTTCTCTCTGTCTTCCTCCCCTCCCCCTTCTTCTTTTTTTAACTTTTTTTTTTGGTTTTTTTACTTTTTTTCCCCCATTATCACATGTGTGGCACTAAATGGCAGCTCATTGAAAAACGGTGCAATGTGTTCTACAGGCAGCAGTGTTTCAGAGCATGTATTAAGCATGTGGTTTTGCAGAACTGGCATTTGTTTCTGGAGGACCTGAGACGTATCAGAGAAATGTGTTTGAGTGTTTCAGAGGCTGGGTGATGAGCTTCCATAGTATCTGGTATTTTCAAAGTAGAAAGCGCTGCTCTTGGAGCTATATGAGTCTTTTGACTTAGGTAAAAATAAAGTAGAACTTGTTCTGTACAAAAAGGCTGGTCACCTCATAGCAGACCTTGCTAGATTCTGCATATGGGATCCTACTGCCATCCCTTCTGGTCTGTTTTTGCAGGAGCTCAGTGGAGGTGAGCATGAGACCTCATCCTGCTTCAATAAGCCCATGCTCCATTGCATGGGTGTGAAACCTGGCTCCCTTAACAGTCAGTGGCAAAGTTCCCAATGAACTTCAGTACAGCCAGGATTTCCCATTTCAGCAGAACTGTGAGTTTTCCCCTACTCCATTCTTCCTTGCCGGTGTCTGTCATGTCCTTTCTGCAATCTCCTGTGCAAGTTTGGGTTTTAAACGAATTCTTGCTGCAGTACCTAACTTGGGCTGTGTTTTCTTCTCTTTGAAATGTACTTTGGCTGAAAGACAACACAGCACCATGTTATGTGTCCTGTTCTACGCATCACCAACAACAAAGTGAAATGAAATAAAAGCATGTTTTGCTTGTTTGGTGGGTAGCACTGTGTGTATAGGTATATATGTTATATATATGTGATATACATCATCTCTTTGCTACTTCTGCAGAATCAGTTGTTTACTTCTGCAGTCTGGTTTTGCACACAGAATCAGTCCCCCAAAACCTGATGAATTAAAACAGGGTTAATAGCAAGATGATTGTGTTGGGAGCTGGTGGTGGCAAGAAAGACTAGTACCTTGGCAACTTGTGGTGAAGCTGTGATCTCAGGTCCCCATCGGCCTGCTGTGACTCTGCACAAGTTCCTTAGCAAAGATGTCATGAGCAAGAAAATGCCAAGAGGTGTTTTTGAGCAGCACATAGATATCTAGATGTCTTTGGCAGATGCAAATGAGGTAACTCATCCCATGTCTGTCAAACAAAAAGGTTACTTTTAATGACAAAAGGAGTGCCATGAGGTTTCAGAGTTGCATCGTCAGACTTATGTCAGCACTGTGATATTTGGTCTAAATGTGCATGCAAGACTTTAAAGCTACAGACTTCTCTTACCTACCAGAAATCATGATATAAAATACATACATAGCAGCTGCTTATTGCCTCATCTGCTCTTGTTTCTAGTTTCTTTTAAAGCCATGGCAGTAAGGCTGCAGTAAGGCAGTAAGGCAGTAAGGATATGGCTGCAATGGAGAGGTATGTCAGTAGGAATTGGTATGTTATTGTAATGTTGACTGCAAGTGAAATGTTTGGGGGTTTTAGGAGATTTTTATTTGCATCATGATGTATTTTTTGTAATAACAGAATCACAGAATATTCTGTGTTGAAATGGACCTATAAAAACCATTGAGTCCGACTCTTAAATGAATAGTGTATATGGGGATCAAACCCTTGACTTTGTGTGTCATTAGCACTGTGCTCTAATGTAGGGTGTGTAGTTCTCGTGCTGAATTTACAAAAGAAGATGAGTTAAATTCTCTTTAGAAACCCTCCATACGAAAGAAAGCAGATAGGGGAAACATGTATTGCTAACAAGGACAGCATAATTTAGACACCTTGTCATTAGTGATGGAGGTGAGTGATGTTACATAAATACTTACATTCCTTGTATTTTTGTTGGCTTTTGAACACTTTGTATTGAGATGTAGCTTTGCCTACTGTGTCACTGCAATGGAAAAAGTGATATGGTTCAAATAAATAACGAAAGTATTAATTTTCAAACCAATTTATTTCGTTTCTTTTGTGTTACATTTGTTTTGTGCTGATAATGAGCCTTTTCAATTACCATAACCAATATGGCACAAGGTTCTATTTGGTACAATGAGGAATGAGATCTCTTGTTTTGCGTTTTGACAATATAAAACTTGACCAGTTTGGGATGATAGTGGTTGTTCTTTATGCAGCAGCAGAGAAGTAATGCAGCTGTTGAATTCCTGGAGAGACCCTTTTCTAATTAAAGATAGTCTTTAGCTCCTGCCATCATCTTGTCTGTTGTGAACCAGAAGTAAATGTGCCACTGGATATCAGAGATCAGGCTTCCTGGTTTCTGTTTGTCCCTACAGGAATATCAAGTGACCCGCAGAAAAGGCTGAATGCCAGCTGGAAACATCCCCGTGAGATGAATGTGTTTCTGATGAAAATCAATCTGTGCTCCACACAAGTGAGCGTGTTATGCTCAGCTGTAATAAGATTCCTTGAAGGAAGATTTTAGATCTTGTAAAGCCACCTTTCAACATTCATTTCTTCATGTAATTAATTTATTCCAGTGCATGTAAACATCTGTTACATGCTTATAGGGGAATCTTATAAAATTATCAGTAACAGTGCTCAGTTGTGAAAGCTTCAGAGCAACAAGAAGAAAAGAGAGGTAGTGGTGGAGGAGTAGAAAGCTGAGGAAAACTTTGTTGCCACTTCTAACCTATTCACACTAACATACGCTTGGGAGTAGCTTTGTTTGGGCTTGCGGATATTATTATTGTTGTTGTTGTTAAAAATATCCTTTCATATGTGCTTTTCCAAGCACTGAATCAAGACAAGTAAGTTACAATTCACATTCTAGAGAGAGGGTTTACCAACCTGAGCTAAATTAATTGTATGGGACTGAGGTTTCAGTGCAGAACACAGGCGTCCTGATGTCCTAGTATTCCCCTCCTGAGTAATTTAATCTGGTGTTTGATATAAAATATCCTGATTTGGTAACAGCAGGTGTATTGTCAGAACAAAAAGATAACCAGCATGCTTGTGATGTGCAGTAGGTAAATAAATGGGGAGTCTGAAGCCTCAGTTCACTCTTGTCAGATAAGCTGATCTCTGTGCCTGCATGCATCCATGTGAATATCCTCATGCTGTTTCACCATATGCCTTAGCATTGGCATAGCTGTCTTTTGAAGGAGAGAAGCCCTGCCCTTAGGGAACGTTTTCCTTTGTGTTGAGACTTCCCTGAACTGGTGAAAAATGGGAGAGTGGTGGGGTGGTGATGATGTGGATGCATAGTACAGTTCCCTAACAGAAAGGTGCTTAACACCATGTTAAAGCTGAAGAGTAACAGACTTCAAATGCCTACTGTGTTTGGTTGCTATTTCTTAGAGATACTGGAGAAGCTTAACATGTCTCTGGCTTGTTTCTAGAATATATGTTCAATGTGCGATATAATGGCACAATTTCCTTGTCCCTTCCTGTCCTACCATGGATATCCTAAAATGGATTTGAACAATTGACTCTGGAGATTTCTGCTGTGTCAGAAGCCTTGTGCAATTCTTGTAATCTTTCTTATTTCTGAATCTGTTGGATGGATGTTTGAAATCACTGTTTTTTTATTTGAAGTTCCACTCTGAACAAGAGTACAAAATGTGGTATGTCTTGAGTAATCAGTTACATGGTGGCATCCAGGACCTGAAACTTGTCCAAAGCCCACACTTTTGGGATGTATTGTAATCAAGCAAGAACTTACCTTACTAGCATGCTGATTTCCATGTTCCGTAAGCTTTAAGGAGTAATCAGGAATGTATCTTCCCATAAAATGTGCATGAGAGAGAAATGTTGACAAGAGTAAAGCATGCTCTCTTATATTTCATATCTAGCATCTATATAAACTTCTATTGGTCAAAAGTAAAAGCAAGCAGTGTGTGAAATCAAAGACTTGTTTCTTTACCTTCATGCTTGAGCTGAAACTGCTGAGCTACTTTTATTCATCCTCTTTGGATTCATTGTCTTTAGTATGAACATTTCTTTTCCTTTGGCTATTTCCTGCTCTGTAGTGCTAGAAAGGATGTGCAGGGACTTTGTGATGAGAACAAACATCTATAACGTGGGGCTTGTGCTGTTTGTCCATAACATGGTCTTGGTACTGGGACAGTGATTAGAATTACGTACTGTCACAGTGTCTATAGCTGCTCTTTGTGTGAATTTAAAGCATCCACAGGTAATTTTTGTCTAGTGTAGATACTTGTAAGTTACTCTAAAATGTAGTCAGAATGCATATACATGAGACACACTTAAGATGAGCCACCTTGATCCTGCTGATGGCTGTATGTATTATTTATTCCCTAGTTATTTTTTGTTTCATTGTTTTGGGCTTGGTTTGGTTTTCTTCCCAAACAAGAAAGTGGAGCAGGTGCTTTGCATTCTTGATTTTTTTTCTTTTCTGGCTCATTCTCTATCTCCTGCTTTCAGGTCAATGCTCGGTTCTCGAAACGTATCCAGGCAAAAATCAAGGACCTTCTGCAGCAAATGGAGGAAGGGCTGAAGACGGCAGATCCACATGACTGCTCTGCCTATACTGGCTGGACTGGTGAGAAAGCTAGAATATGAATAAAGTGTATTTGTTTAATGATATATTTGGATTTATTCACAGGAGGTTCTGATATTCTCACTGGAGTGGCAGAAATACTTTGTTACAGGCATTTGTGTGAGCTGGTTTTTAACTCTGGAGCCCTGGTCACTACTGTCTGGAACTTGCATTGACTTCAGCAGACAAAGATACAGAATGATAATTGACTTTTGTATATGGAGATCTTTGTCTTGCAAAAGGAGTGGATTTTCTAAGGTTGCTTTTTTGCCTTACCTCTTGTTCCTTTAAGTTTGCTTTTTAAAATTAGTTATTTTTCACCTTTTTCTGTTCAACTGGCTATTAGTTAGCAGTTTTCTAATGGTAACAGCATCTTCTAGTCACTGGGGGGGATGGGAAGAATATGTTCTGTGCCCAGGAGCTTGGAGCCTTCAAATGTGGAATATGGGTAGTTTGGCTGTTCTTGTTCTGTCTGTGCAAAAATGGTGAAATGACTGTGTGAGGAGGGGGACTGTAGAGGTATGGTTGCAAGACTGTGAAGATCATGAAGAAAATTAGACATGTGCATGTGATGGTTATTGCTAGGGACCATTGTTAATTTAGCATTGCACCACTGATGCTGTCCAGATGTAAATGAGCCCTTCTGATTGGCATGATTTAACCCCAGCTGGCAACTAAGAATCACACGGAATACTCACCCCCTGCCCCTACTACCTCACCCTCTGCTCTAGTTGTATATGGAGGGGATTTGGGGGAAAAAAAAGGTAAAACTCTGAGGTAAGAACAGTTTAATAATTGAAATAAAGTAAAATAAAACAGTAATAATAATGCAACCAATGGCAATAATTGTAATGAAAAGGGGAGAGGTATAAAATGCAAGAAAAATGAGTGATGCAGAATGCCTTTGCTCACCACCTGCTCACCGAAGTCCAGCCCATGCCTGAGCAGTGATTGGTGGCTTCCAGCCACCTCCTCCCAGTTTATGTGCCAAGCATGATGTCCTGTGGTATGGGATATCCCTTTGGCCAGTTCACTTCAGTTGTCCTGGCCATGGTCCCTCCCAGAATCTTGTGCACCTGCTCCCTGGCAGAGCATGGGAAACTGAAAAGTCCTTGACTTAAGGGTGAGCACTGCTCAGCAACCACTAAACCATCACCGTGCTATCAGTGTTGTTCTCTCACTAAATCCAAACCACAGCACTGTAGCTACAGAGCAGAAAATCAACTATATCCCAGATGAAACCTGAACACTGGTCCTTTAGGCAGAGCCTACAGTTTTCATGTCTGATGTGGCCACTGTTCTTCAAGATAAGCCAGGGCATGTCCATCTAGGCCTGTTAAGTGGGACTTTGTTGGATAGAACAGCATATTCTATTCTTGCTCTTCTAGCTCAAGCTTCAAGTATACTTAAGATTTTAGCACAGCATGTTTGAAATGTGCCCTGAGGAGATCTATTTTTTCATCATCATGTCGTGAGGGGGTGTAACTTGGAAAAGCTCTCCAGCCTTTGTCCATCCTTAGGCTTAAATCTGGCAGTGAAAGGGTACAATTGCTTTGCTTTCTTCTTGATGTTTCAGTACAGATGGTGCTGTGGGTGGATGGGTGGGGAAGCTTTAGACAACTCAGGCTTAAAAGATAGACGTGTTTCAAGGTCTGAAAGTAACTGGCTGTTGAGTGCGTGCAGATCTCCAGTGGTGGGCTTGCTCGTGCTGACAGTACAGAATGGCTCCCGGGGAGCTGTGTTCTGACACAGTGACTGACAACTGAAATTATGGCTGATAAACCAGAGCATGCTGAAAATGAGTCATAAGGTAAAAGTAACAGGCATCATTAGCTCAAACAGGAATACAGATGAACAAGTGACATTGTCTAATGAGAGTGGGATTTTTCCATCTTGTAGAAGGATTGCCATCTACATCTATTCCAAGCTGTGAACTTCTTTCAAGGCTCCTGTGGATATAGTTCTGAATAAAAGGTATTTAAATTATCTGACTTTGAAAATACTTAGTGCAAATAT
Organism: Lichenostomus cassidix; assembly: GCF_008360975.1. NCBI lineage: Eukaryota > Metazoa > Chordata > Aves > Passeriformes > Meliphagidae > Lichenostomus > Lichenostomus cassidix. Next base: position 51,623,626 of record NC_139482.1, read on the forward strand.
TTTCTCCCCAGCCTTGCTCTTTGCTGCATCTTCCTAGTGTGCAAATCAGAAGGTAAAAATAGTGCTGTAAACAACTGTCTTGCTTTTTGTGTACCAAATCTAGGCAAATCTTACTGGCAGTGCAGTCATGAGCATTGGCTTGTACATTGTGAAACATCTTTAAAATCTTGGAACACATACTGTTGGCGTGTATCAATCATAGGGTGCATATAAGAATCCTATGATTACACAAGTACTTTTTTTATGTGCCTGTATGACCTCTTGGAGGAGCCATTTGAAGTGTGTTGCACTGAGAAACACTAGGAAGGATTAGATGAACTGGACTTTGTGGCTATATTTCTGATCATCCTTTGATCAAGCCAAGATACCTACACATTTGTGGCAGCATAAAAAGGGGCTCCACAAATCCGTGTAAACAGTCCACAAGTTCCCATGATGCTGAATGGGGCTGCCCAGGCTTTGCAGCTTTCTTCTTAGACTCACCTAGAAAGGCTTGCTCAGGGCCTACCCAGGGAACATCTGAGGATGTACCAGCACTCTTGTGGTGCTTTTGTTCTTGTACTGCTGAGTAGAGCCTCTCTGTGAGCTAAGTGGGCCTTGTGTATACTCAGCTTTGGTTGAGGCTCAGGAAAGTGCTGTCTTCATTCAGAAATGGGTTTGAGTTACAGTGTGGTCTGGAGATTCAGGATTTACTTCTGCACATGTCTGCTTGCAGTTGGCCGATAGACATCCACTTTGATTTTTTTTTTTTTTTTTCACTTTTTCAGTCTACATTGTTGTTATTTTTAAGGTATTGTTTTAATGGAAAACTATGTAACAAATATTATGGAGTGAACCTTGATAGTACCTTCTGGCAGTCTCCAAGTCCTTGTTTGACTTTTGGCTTTTACAAACCAGCTTGACTTGTACAAGCTTGTAATCTTGTTGTGAAGTACTTTGAGGGGTTGTGAAGAACTTAACAAGTGCAAAAAGTCATCAAAAGATCCTTTTACAAATCAAATGGGCAATTAGTCACTTCTTGCATGTAATAGATGGGTATTGTTACACTGTTAGTGTACTCAGTCATAAACATGCTTGTTGGCTCAAATTTTTGAATCTTCACTGGTTTCTTTGTGTAGTGAGTTGATACTGGTTGAATGCAGGGCACCCGCCAAAGCCTCTCTCTCACTCCCCTCTGCAGCTGGACAGGGAAGAGAAAGTATAACGAAGGGTTCGTGGGTTGAGATATAAGGACCACAAGAGATCACTCAGCAAATACTGCCATGGGCAAAACAGGCTCTAATTAGAGATATTAATTGAATTTATTGCTAACAAAATCAGAGCAGGATAATGCAAAGTAAAATAAGACCTTCAAAAACCTTCCCCCCACCTCTCCCTCCTTCCCAGCTTTACCTCCTCCCCCGACAATGCAGGGAGGCAGGGAATGGGGGTTATGGTCAGTTTATTACATGCTTCTTTTGCTGCTCAGGGAGAGGAGTCATTCCCCAGCTGCACTGTGGGGTCCCTTCCACGGGAGACAGTTCTCCATGACTTCTCCAACGTGAGTGCACCCACAGGCAGCAGTACCCCTCAAATTGATGCAGCATGGGTCACTCTTCTGTGGGGTGCAGTCCTTCAAGGAGAGGCTGCTTGTGTGTGCAGAGTGTGGGCTTCTCTCTCCACAGGGGCTACAGCCTCCTCTTAGGCATTTACCTGCTCCAGCATGCTCCATGAGTCCTCTCCATGGGCCGCGTGTGGATCTCTGCATCCTGTAGTCCCTCCATGGGCTGTAGGTTCACAGCTGCTTCACCATGGTCTGTACTATGGACTGTAGGACAATCTCATCTCCAGTGCCTGGAGCACCTCCTCCCCCTCCTTCCCCACTGACCTTGGTGTCTGCAGAGTTGCTCCTCTCGTAATCTTCTCTGGCCCCAATTACAGCCGCACAGTAACTTCTTTTTTCTCTTCTCCCTAAATATATTGTCACGGAGGTGCTACCACCATTTCTAATTAGCCCAGCCTTGACCTGTGGCCCATCAGCCTTTGGAACCACCTGGGATTGGCTCTGCCAGACATGCAGGAAGCTTCCAGCAGCTTCTGATAGAAACCACCCCTGTAGCCCCCTGCTACCAAAGTTGGCCATGCAAACCCAATACACTTTGCCATGTGTTGAGGCTTGTGTCTTGGATTTTCTTTTTTTCTGGCAATTGAGACTCTATCACTGGGCTTCAGTCTAATAATTTTTATTTTTGCCACGGTCCAGCTGAAATGTAATCCAAATAGATGGCCCAATGCCTTCACATTGCGTAAGCTAGGACCCTTAACTGACATGGTTTTATTGCCGAAATACCTGTTCACATTTGAGTTACTGGTTCAGAGGCACCAAAGAGGGGAATATGATATATTCAGATGGAAAACTAAGTGAAACTAGTTCTTGTGTTTGTTTCAGGTATTGCCCTCCTATATCTGCAACTGTACCGTGTCACGAAAAACCAGAGCCATTTGCAGCGATCTCTTGATTATGTGAAGAGAATCCTTCGCAATCTGAATGGCAGAAGAGTTACTTTCCTCTGTGGTGATGCTGGGCCATTGGCAGTGGGTGCAGTGGTTTACCACAAACTGAAAAACGACAGTGAATCTAAAGAATGTGTTGCCAAGTAAGTAGTTGATGGTGGAAAAAGTCATGGCCTTCATTTGTAGAGAGCATTGGTTCAGTAACCTTTGCAAATGTTAGAGGACAGGATTAAAGATGGAGACACCTTCTCCGCTGATAAATTTTCAGTAGAAGAATACAAAATAGGCTTTATCTTTACTAAAGCTGGCTTACACTTGCTTCATATTTAGTGGGTTATCTTGAGTCCTCTATCACTATTAGGACAGGATGTCCTGGGTGTATCTGTAGTGCATGCATGTTCTGATTTTGTCACATTGAAGTGACATTTAACAAAAGCCACATGGTTGTCATTGGCAATATGTAGTGCTTGTGCAGTATGTGATGCTTCCTGTCAAGTGGGTCTTAATTGTAGATTCATTACAAAACGTGCACTGCAAGATCTGGAAACAGCCAGATGGAAACATGGTGCATCGAATTGATACCTAACAAATTTTATAAAGCAAAGAGGAAGTATTTGGAAGAGCAAACTTGTAAAGGCAAGAGATTTAATTAGGGCAGAGCATATGAAGGGTAGCCTGAAAAAGTTCCAGCCCCTTTTCAAAGTAATCTAAATGTAACAAATGTCTCAAGAATCCTATTTAGATGTGGCTTCATTTGAGAGCTGACTGTGCCTTTGCTGGTTCGGAGTTGATTGCAATGCCAGCAAGTGCTGTAAGTGCTGGAATGCTGTGGGGTTTTCATTCAGCACCACAATCCACCTGCTAGCTGTCCAGCAGCATACCTCAGGCTGGCAGAATTTGCAGCTAGGCTTATGTCCTCATCTCCATTCTGGTTTATGTTTGGAAATTTAATTGGTCTCTTTCTAGTCTAGAATCATAGTATGATTAATCTCTCCTGCTGTTCCTGAATGAAGAATATTTCAGTTTTGAAATGAGTATTAGGTTTGGGTTTTTTTGCTTTTAGAACTGGCATTAAACTTGGGCATGTAATTTTAAATGCAGCTCAGAAAGCAGTGTTGCTGTAAGGCAAGAAGCATGAGTATAGGAAAATGAGATTAGCAGTAAATTTTTTAGCATTGCCTCTCCTTGGAAAGTACTTTGTAGGAGGAGTAGTGAAAAGGAGTTTAGTTTGATTATTTGTTTATTTTATAACTCTTTTGTTTACGAACATGCTCATGACACCAGCTGAGTGGTACATTATAGATGTCAAAATGTAATCTGTGATTTCACTTCTAACATTTTACCTTGTCCAGTTGTATGATTTCAACAATAAAATTTAATAGTGGACAGTTTAGAAGAAAATAATTTAATTCTAAACCCAAAGCATAGTTCTGAGAAAGGAAATATAAAACTTTTTTGTGAGTAGCTTTTCCCTGGTATTAAGCAGGGACAGCATAAACATATGATTGAGGTCAGTGGTTTTGCTATTGCATGATATTAATGCTAACATTTCTCCCGAGAAATAACAGCTGGGGGGATCTGGGAATTGAATTTGGTCTTAATCCAGATTGTCATTGCCCCTCCCCCAGTTTAAAATGCGATCATCACCATGGTTTCATCTAATTATCAATTTAATCAAAAAAGATAGGAAGAGAAAGGGAGAGAGTGGCAGGAAAACAGATCTCTGATCCACCTCAGTGCTGGTACAGACTGGTAGAGTATTAGTAGAGAAAATTAGAGTTACAATGGCCAGCCCAAGGGTTGGTTTGTTTTGGTTTTTTTTCCCTTCATTGCTAAGGGCAGGCAAAGCACTTGTGCGTTATAGCAGTGTCCTTTTCAAAACTGAGGTGCTAAATGTTTAAGACAATGTGTTTTCTTGGGAGAGGGAGTGACAAATGGTGGTATTTGGGGGTTTTTGTGTGTTTGGATTTTTCCCTTTTAAACAGGTACAATTAAGTGTCCTTCACTTTGGTGAAATTCCTGGAGGCTCCAGGAGGTTTCTCTTTGTTGGAGTAGCTCTCCAGGCTTCTCCAAACCCTACCCTGCACCCATACATCTGTTTCTGTCTGTGCAAAATCCTGACTCTTGCACTGCTACTGACCTGGCTCTGGCTCACAGTGTCCAGTCTCAGGGATGGCAGGCCTGCAGAGCTCCTGTGTGTCAGCTTGGCAGCCAGCTGAGCTGGGGGGGATTGAAGGGCAGTGGTGGGGCTTCACCATTTGTTCTGCTGCTGATTGATGGAGTGTCTATGCACAGTCCAGTGTGGTCTCTACTCTCCCCACCTTTCTTATCTGATGCAGGTTGTTGCAACTCCAAAGGACAGTCATAAGCACGGATGCCGAACTTCCAGATGAGCTGCTCTATGGCAGAGCAGGTTACTTGTATGCCTTGCTGTACCTGAATACTGAAATCGGTCCAGACACTGTCCCACAGTCTGTTATCAAAGAGGTAAGACACTTTACTCTTTCCAGCATCACAGCTTCACTAAGATTGAACTGGGATCACTCTTGTGCATAACTGAAACAATTATGAGAGGGAGAGAAGAAGGATCTAGAGCTGGGAACCCAATCTCATCTGTCCATCAGTCTCTTTCCCCTTTCCCTGCTGCCCAGCTGGGACTGAGACAGGCCAGTGTGGGTGGATCTGCCAAAGAAATACGTCTAATATATGTCTAGTTTTGTACCACTTGAGGATGAGACCTTGTTACAAAAAAACGTAAGACAGAAGTGTGGAAGTGTTTCAGTGAAAAGAAAGAATTCAGTGAGGGGAACATGAATGACTGTTTTGCAAATACCAGAACCAGAGAAGGCAGGGCTGGAAAAAAGTAATTAGAATTGCTATATTTAATTTCTATTCTTAAAAATATAAGTGATTTCATCATTAAGGAAAATACTATTTCTACCTCAACGCTCAAATCCAAGTGAATTGAATATTGTTGTCCTATCACTATACTGTTGCTTATTGTTTATTGTGCTTTTAAGCCATGCCAAAGCAAAACCCTCTGAATCAAAGTAAGCAAGACAGGTGATCAGGGTGTGTTCTTTTTCTTAGGTTATAGATGCTATTATTGAGTCAGGGAAAAACTTTTCAAAGGAGGAGCGGAAAACAGACCGTTGTCCTCTGTTGTACCAGTGGCACAGGAAGCAGTATGTTGGAGCAGCCCATGGAGTGGCTGGGATCTATTACATGCTCATGCAGGTAAGAGCATCTTCTGTTGGCTGGGATGAAATAGCAGTGATTTTTTTCTTGGTTTTTCACGCATGTGCAGTGTTGTGTTGGATCAGGGTCTCACAGTTTGGAGTTAGACTGCAGCACAGAACTGTGCAGAAGGGCAACCTAAGGCTTTGATAGCAGAAGAAAACTGTGAGTAGAGTATCCTCACATTAGAATGAATTAACTCTTGAGTTGTGGTTCAGAGCACTAGCTTTTCAGGATCTGGTTTCTTGTCCTCAGCAAAGACAGTGATGTGCTTTCTTTCATCATCATACTTCTTCTGGTGCTGGCAGTTAAAACAGGTAAAAATTCACTTTCTCACTATCCATCACTCTTCAATTTTTTTGCTATTTTTAAATGATTGCAGCACTGGAGCCTCCTGTCCTCTCTGCCCTTTCTCTCTTCTCTAGTAATTTTCTTTTCCCACTGTCTTGGTGCTTTTGGAAGACTATTCTTAATTGCATATAGTCTTTAGTATGCTTTTATTATTTAGATGTTTTTCTTCTTCCATATCTCCTGAATTTCTCACACAAAAGTTTGATGTTCTTTAGTGCGTTTATGACTGTTACTTTCCTCTTTCTGTTTTCCTTAGTGAGATCCTCTCTTCTGTAAATTTCCTCTTTCCCACACTTAAATCAATTCCACCCTGCCCCGAGATTTGCAGTATATCTTATTTCTGTTCTAAAGTCTGGGAAAAGAGCGTTAAAATTCATGATAGAAGATGGCCATAGAGCTGCAAAACTTAATCACACCTCTTTCTGGATTTTGAAGGTGCTGCTGCTAGTCCATGCATCTTTTTATATATCAATTTCCTCACCAGATCATGCAGAATGAGTTTTCTTCAGGCAAATGGAAGGACTGTACGTCCTCGCAGCCTCAAGCTGTGTAGGAATGTTCACTGCAGAAGTGACTGAGCTGGTATTTTGTGCTGCTGCTGCTCAGCCATTCCTTGCTTGGAAAAGATTCTGTGTTTCAGATTACCTTACACCACTTCCCCCAGTAGTTCTGGTTAAACTGACTGTCTTTGCTACGGAAATAGCTACTGCTCTGCTACCTGGGGGCATTTCTTAACCTCACTACACCCATTTTCTGGAGTGACCATCCCACTGGGGCCTCCAGCTGCTCTGATTTACCGTGCTCTCAGCTTTACCTACTACTTTCTTCAACATTTGTTCATCCCCTTCTGGTTCCCTCATCTTTCTGGCTTCCATTTTTCTTTCCCTGGCAGCGCTAGATTTTCAGAGAAACATCTAGTCCTCTAAAGAAGGCTCGTTAAAGGCTCTATCCTTCATTTACTATTCAAGGCTGATAGCAGAAATAATTGCACAGTGCTTTTTGGTTTGAGCAGAAGCTACTCTGTCTACATGTTAAAATCCCAGCTATTTTTCCTGTATATGTAATTGCTGCTTTTAAGAATTACCAGAAAGCCATTGTTTATGCAGCATTAGATTACCATTTTGTCACTGTATGTTAAATATTGTGAGTCATGCAAAGTTGAGTCATCCACTGCAGAAGATGGCATATCAGAGTCCCATCCTTTCCCCATCCCTCCCACGTCAAATGGAGTGAATTTTGCTATATTTTCATCAAAGAATTCAAGAGATGGTTTACTGAATGGTTATTTGATAAAAGAAAAAAGGCATTTAACATCACACCTGAGATCTGAAGGTAATTTCTGTAAAACACCTTTATCATAGAATCACAGAACATGCTGATTTGGAAGGGACACATCAGAATCGTCAAGTCCAACTCCTGGCCCTGCACAGAACACCCCAAGAATCACACCATGTGCCCAGAGCATTGTCCAAACAGTTGTTAAATTGGAGGAAACATGTGTGGCTGGAGTTATTTACAGGCTACTGGAAGGATAAGAGCTTAGCCATGTTGAAGTACTCATCCAGGAGGTAGAGAGGGAATTCTGAAGTGCTAGCTAGGGAGTGTCTACTCCAAGATCCTTTCACTAACCCTGAAGCAAAAGTGTCTGCATATCATTGCTCTTGGCCACAAAGTCAGAATACATACCTGTAGGTTACTTTTTAGCTGTTTGAAGTGAGTGCTGGGAACCTCAGCAGCTTGGGCAGAACACTCACTTGTACTCAAATATTCTTGGAAGCGTAAGGTAAGAAGGTTTGTAAAGAGCTCTGCTCTTCTTGCATTTATCTCCTACGGATGGCTGAGCTGGGCTGGGCTTGTCTTGCACAGTGCAAGACTGAAGGCATTTATTGCTGGTGTCCATCCTCTTTGCTACCTTCTGCCAGAGTGCAGTGTGAAATCAAGAGCCCCAAAACAAACTTTCCTACAAAGCCTCCCAACCTCACGGGGTGGGCTCTGAGAGAGTCTGAGTGAGGGCTCATCAGCTTTGGGGTGTACTTCAGATGAGCAGCATGAAGGTTTCTGTTCCACTCAGAAAAGCACAGAGCTGGAGTCTGCTTGAGGGACTGTGTAGATAGAAGTCTGGGAGGGTTTTCCTGGCTGAGGTGAAATAGAGGCTTCTGGTTTCTTCAGGTTACTCAAAATATAGTTATTGAAAGTTTTCCTTTATTTGACTGTCAGACTTTCAATTGTAGGAGTGTGCTCACCTGTTTAACGCAAATGTGCTGGAACTGGTGGGAAGCAGTGAAACTGAATGACATTGAATCAGCAATAAGGACAACTTATTTAAAAAAAATAAGCTCAGTTATTAGGCTGCTATAGGGTCCAGTGCCTGTGGTTTTTCCCACAGCTTGCAGAAATTCCGGAAATTATGTAGGTTGTGGAAAAATAGAGAGCTCTGCTGTTAAAATGCTGTAAAATAGGCTGGTAGTGGAAGGAATGCCAACAAAGGGCAACTGCAGACCCAACAGTTACTTGGCTTCTAAACCTTTAGTTACAAGGAGCATGCAGGTTGATGGATGTATTCTCCATTTGGCCAGGATGTAAATTAAATAAGAAAATTAGAAAGAAAATTCCTAAGAGCAATTGAAGATGAGTTTGTAGTACAAAGATGTTTAGATATCTTGTGAGGTACCTATTGCTTCTGAAATTGGAAATGCACTTTTATAACACACAGCTTCAAGGAGCTTTGTTTATAATGGAAAACTTTGACCTTCATAAACCTCTTTCAGGTATGCTGCTATATGCACTTTCCTTCATTTGTTGGGAAATAGTTATTTTTAAAAGGAAATGTGTAACCTGATATGTTGGAAGTGTGTATTATGAGCTCCATATCTACAAAACTGTCTTTCTCCTCCTGTAAATGTTCTCGCTATTTTAAGCTACGAAGAGAGGACTGGGAGTCCTCATATTCTGCTCTCAGTTTTTCCATAGTCTTTCTGTGTCACCTCCATTAAGACAGGTAACAACTTGGTGCCCTAATTTCTTTGTCTCTGCAGTAACTGTAAAAATGCACTTCATAAGGGTATAATCAGAAGATATTAATTAAATCTGTAGGATGTGATTCACAGTATTTGGATCAAGGGCACGTATGTAGGATACTTGAAAACAGATTGTTGAATTAAGTGTTGATACACAAGTTGTTACTACTTCTCTTGATGTGTTTAGTGATGGAGTTTTTTTAATGTTTTCTTCAGCCAATTGCAAATGTGGACCAGGAGACCCTGGCAGAGCTGGTGAAGCCAAGCATTGACTACGTGCGTCATAAAAAATTCCGATCTGGGAATTACCCGTCATCACTGAGCAACGAGACTGACAGACTGGTTCACTGGTGCCATGGTGCCCCCGGAGTCATCCACATGCTCATGCAAGCTTATAAGGTGAATCATTCTGTGTTCATAGGTTTCACAGATTCACATAATATTCTGAGTTTGAAGGGACCCACAAGGATCATCAAGTCCAGCCCTTAAGTGAGTGGCCCATGCAGGGGCCAAACCTGCAACTTTGGTGTAATTAGCACCTTGCTCTGAAATATATATATATATATATATACACACATACATAAATGCGTATATATATATCTGTCTTTACAGAGAGACCTGTATGCAGGCCTGTTAGATTGCAAGGCTTTAATTTAGTATCTATCTAGATCTAGACTTTCAAACAAGAACCCCAGGCTAGGCACCTAAAAATCTCAGAATAGTTATATTGGTATATTTGTAAAGAGAAAATAAGTGGGTAAAATTGCTTTTCAGGGCACTAGTAGTTACTAGGCTTTCTTGGAAAAGGGACATGTATTTAAGCAATTTGGCATCAGAGTCCTGGGTGTGAGGACATTGACCTAAATTCTTTGAATCTTCATCCCAAGAGTTTTAACAATTAGGTTGGTTTTCAAAAGTGTTGGTTCATGTGCCTCGCCAAAGAGTGTCTTCCATAAATTACTCCTTTATGAAGATATAACTCTTGAGAGCTTAATGTCAGAGCCAAGATCCCAGGCCCCTTCTAGGGCATAAATATAATGGCTGAGCTACCACAAGCATGCTGTTTGCCCTTCTCCATTTTTAACTAGGTTTGCTACCTGTCTTCTTGTGTGCTTCTGATTTGCATGACATTTGAAAGTATGCCATTTAATTAAATTTATGCAAATTGATTCTTGTTTTTGACAACCCTCCTTGACAGATTCTCTGGTTGGCCTCTGGGTGGGCTGATGAAAAGCAGGCTTGGTTTATGGAATAATTACTCATGCTGCTACCTGTAATGTGAACTGTAAATTTCTTACAGTCTTACTGCATGTAGCAGCAGTCACAGTTGCTTTTTCTCTGGACTGTGGGTAGGAGATTGACTTAACACTTTTGTGCTCTCTCCTTTGTCAGTGTGATGCTTTCCCCAGCACAAAGTGTTTTGCAGGAGGTAAGGGGGATAGGACCAAGTTCTGATTAGTAGTCTCCTTTTTGGCCTCTTTTTATATTTAATGTGATGAAACATATGTTTTTCTATTACTCTTTATATTCTGCTTTTAGAAGCACTGAAAGAAAAAAATTGGAGTGTGTTTTGCTGGCTGTGCTTTCATACCAGGCACAGGGACTTGTGATAAGAGACAGCAGTGTTTGTCCTGGAAATCAAGTGCTTTTGCCAGGCCTTAATTCAAAATGTTACGGCTAAGTAGCTGGCAAACCCTGTTCAGAGAGCCACTTCTTTTATCAAGCTGGTGGATTTAAGAATCTTGCATGCTAGTTGCTTTTATTACCTTATTAAATAGTTTGACCAGGGATGCCATCTCCAAAAGACTGAGTCTACAGTAGTGCCTCAGGTCTGGCTTTTGGTTTTTTGGTTTTTTTTTTTTTTGGGGGGGGGGGGTTTGTCATTGTTGGTTTGGGTTTCTGTTTGTTTGTTGATCTGTAAAGTGACTTAGGCAAAGGTGGGCAAAAAAGTGGCTTTATAAAGATGGAATTCTGGTGGTAATCAGCTCAATTACTTGCTTTTGTTTGCTGCTTTCTGAGTGGGCTCTGTGTCTAAAGTGCACTTCAGTTGCAATAAACATTGCAAAATTGTTCCTTTGCTCAAACTGAATACTGCTTCTGAGTATATACTCTACTCATATGCTAATACAAATACCCATCAAGGCAATGTAGGGTTCCTGCTTGTACATGTGACAGAGAAAAGAGTCTTGCACTATGGAAAGACATACTCTTGTATGTTTTTGACATGGCATTGAAGGCAAACAGTGAGTAACCAGGAGGAAATAGTCAGGAAGAGCAGGACCTACCAATCTAGGACCAGATTTGATATCCAGTATTCTGTTTTGCAGTCCTTAGAGGCAGCATCACATTTCAGTATTTTCAAATTCTGGTTTGGGAATAGAAGATGAAGAACAAAGGACCACATCCATCCCCTTCAAGTAGATTACAGGTTGTAGAACCAAAGGCCTTGAACTTGAGTTTTTTCTTTGAAGTCCTGATTTCAGAAACAAAAACCTGAAAAGGTTTTTCTTTTACTGTGCAGGGAAAGGAGAAACAACTTAGTAAGAAAAGAAAGGCAAGTCTGTGAGGAATAGATTATTAAAATTAAAAATAAATTTTATATGGAAAAGCCCCACACAAGCAGCAAAATATCTCTCAACTGCAGCATCCTTTTGTTTTCATTAGGACTTCAATTGATGTGTGTTTATTCTCTGTTTTTATTCCACAGACTTTTAAGGAGGAAAAATACTTGAAAGATGCTATGGAGTGCAGTGATGTCATCTGGCAGAGAGGTTTATTGAGAAAAGGGTACGGGATCTGCCACGGCACTGCTGGCAATGGCTACTCCTTCTTGTCTCTCTATAACCTAACTCAGGACAGAAAGTACCTCTACCGAGCTTGCAAGGTGAGCATCCCAACAAAATTCCTGTTCCCTTTCACATCCCAGTGCCTGTGCAAGGGTAAACACACAAAAGGGGTGGGAGTGGGCTGATGTGCACTGGAGCTGGCTGTGCTGCTGGGTGGGATAACAGGGCCTGTCACTTGCTCCTCTTTACTTACACTTTGACTGGACGACTTCAACTGTGCATATGCAGCAAGCACTGTCTTAAATAAGCAGAGTAACACACAAATGTTTTGTGAGAGGGGAGGGAATAAATGTATTCAGAAGAAAATAAGAGCTTGAAAATTAGCCTGCCTGAACAATAACAGACTGATGTTATGTGGTGCTAATTATTCCATTGAGATATCCACTGTCGCCCTCAGCTCCTCAAGCAATACTGTTTGTAGTCTTTTGTAATTATTTGTTCTCAGACTAGTGCCTGTTTGGGGCTTTTAGAGCTCTGAATTGCAGTTATTAAATTGCTCATTTAGAGTTCTGTTATTAACACAAATTGCAGAGAAAGACACACTCCGAATTTTTCCATTGGAGTTGTCCAGGTTCTGCCATCAGCTGTTGACTGTGCTGGCAGTTACCAAAGAAGGTTTTCTCTGCCTGTTTTGTTACCTTGTAAGACTTTGATTTGGCTTATTGGATTTTTTTTTCAGTTTAATTCACTAACATGAGGTATTATATTGTGTACACAGCTATTTAGCTGAGGCCTTTTGCAAAGTATTGCGAATGAAATTTGGTGAGTTGCTTCTTAGGTGCTTTTTAGTGAATATTTGCCATAAGTAAAATTACTGTATTCGTCTCTGTAGTCAGCCTGTGGTCTGTCAGAGCTTTAAAAAGCTCGTGCTTGTCTCACATTTACCGAAGCATCGTGCTGTGAGGACACCTGTAGACACACATGCATCCTAGGGATTGAAATAAAACCCTAGTACTTCCACAGCAAGTGTGTGACTTTGTTACACATGGAGTCACCCACTGCTGATGTGTGAGCCACAACACCCTGCAGGTATTGCTAGCAGCACAGCTGTTAATCCTCCCTGTCATCCTCCATGCTAGCACACCTTCTGCAGCTCTGTGGTGCATTGGCAGCTCCTGTTGGTGCTGCATTTCTGGTCCAAGAGAGCCCTGATGTTTGTCCACACCAAGCTAAAGAAAAGCAAACATACCTGTCTCAAAGCCAGAAAAAGGAAGAGACTCAGTTATGTACCTGAAATCCCTTTTAGAAGGAAGTTATGGTGCAGTGCCCAGACTGTTTGCTGGAGGAGCCCAGCATAGGCAGCATATTTGCAGCCACTCTGCCATTTAGCATCTCCAGCATCCCCTTGAAGGGACATTCTTGAAATAGGCAGAGGAATTTGCTTGTCTGGCATTCTTGAAATCTTTTTTTTTCTGAGCCAGAGCATGCAGGGAAGCAAACATGCAGTTATGTTGGTACCTAGAGGCACGTAACTGAGAGAATGAGATGGCTCCCCACCCAGAGGTGCTTCTTCACACTGAAAACATCAGGCCCAGAGGAGGGAGTCTTGCCCAGAATCCCTGGTTACCTCACGGAAGCCATGAAGCTGTTTCACAAATGAGCCACAAGAACTTGAATAGAGAACACCCCTATTTTGTGCTTCACACTTCGATCTTCAGCTTTTCTCTCACATTATGAGACAGACTCCCAGGAGGCTGAGGCACTGCTAGCTAGCCTGTCTGTAAGAGGAGAGAGTGGCTATGGCATCCTGGGCTCCAGGCAACAGAGCATCAAGCCCTACACTGCTCAGCGTTGCAATTGCCACTGTTGGTGACAAGCATGACCAGTCTGTGAGACAAATAATGGCAGTTGTCTTCCTAAGATACTTTTTTCTTTCCCTCCCCTCCACGTTCAGTCAAACAAAGATACCGTGGCTTACTGGATCTGTGTTGTGCTGAAGCTATGACCTTGGAAAGGATGGTTGTGCTTCAGTAGCCTACGGTGCATTTTTGAAATTTCTGTTGCAGTTCCCAGGCTGGAAGTAATAATAAAGGCAAATAATAAAGTAATAATAAAGTATGCAATCAGATGTGGATGTTGCAAGAATTGATTATAGCTTAGAAACATGCCATAAACATGTTCAATCCTCACATTTAAGACAGGATTACATGGGAGAACTAAACCTTAGTTTGAAGATTTATACCCAGAAGGGGCCCAGAAACGTTTAATCAGTTCTCAATAACAGTGTGAATCACGTTTGTTTCTGTGGTTTTTCCTTGTGTTTCCTGAAGACATTCACACACATACACACACCTCTATTGAGAAAAGAAAGATTCATCCCCTGCTAAATATTTAAGCAGAATGGAGTGGGGCAAGGAGGAAGAGAGGAGATGGCACCCATTTCCTCCTGCTGAACAGACCGATGGCTCTGGGATCATGCTTACACCCCACAGAGCTCCAGCTTTAGGGCTGGGGCACCCTCTAGTTAGGCTCATCTGTTTGCTAGCAGGTTGCCCAAATTGCAGAGGAAGCAGGGAGAGACCTCTCAGTTGTTTGCTTTGCAGGAGTCTATGCACTGTATTTTGAACAAGCAGTGGTTTGCATCCAAGCACAGAAATGCCAGGGAAACTTGTTGCCCCCCCTTATGCTCTGGGGAGCCGTAAAGGAGAAGTAGCTGGTGGTTACTGAATTGATCCAGGTGCAGTTCATAAGTCATGTGTGTCTGTTGTAGCTACTTGCAGCAGTGTTGATCAAACATAAGACACTCTTAGCTCTTTTTAATGGTAATCCATCTTCTGCAACATAATATTGATGACCATAATTGTCTAACTGTATTCATAATGATTTTTCATAAGGCTCAGGGAGAGCCAGTAAATAAAGCTAATTAATGGCAGCTGAAGATTTAATACTCTAAATTGGTGCACAGAAATGAAAGAAAACCAAAATCCAATTAACAACATTAAGTCCTGAGTTTGTGGATAAATTAAGCACAAATGTAAGAAACTGATAAAATATTAGTAAAATTTTGGCTGAGTATATCTGTTATTACAGCATTTTTCATTGGCATGTAGCAGGGTTGATTTACAGAGGTCTAGACCACCTAATTACATTGTTATGAAATTCATTCTGTGCAAATGCATATTTTAAAACCTGATTGTGGCTTTGTCATGGTTGAAGGAGGACAAATTAATCTCAGTGATTTGTGTGTTGTGTGTCTGCTTACCCAGCTTTATGTTTTTTACCTATTAATGATATTCAGATGCTCAAGCTTGCATTTAACTATCTTGAATAAAAATGTATTTTTTAATGTGTTCCCCAGTTTGCTGAATGGTGTTTGGAGTATGGTGCACATGGATGTCGTATTCCTGACCGACCTTATTCCCTCTTTGAAGGTAAAGTGATGGGGTTGCAAATGGTTTTGTACTACAGGAAAGAAGGGCATCGTTGCAATTTTGGCACACATGTAGGAGCTGGGAAGTATTTGGTGGGTTCCCTATACCATTACCTTTGCCTAAAAGAAGGCAGGGTGGCAGGAGGTAGAAAGGACAAACAAAAATCATTCACTATCACAACTTTCACTCCTGTTTGCATTTCAGCAGTTCAAATGTAAAACCAGTGCCAGTGTTAATCTGGAATGAAATTCTGCTGGGCTGATGCTGCTTGGTTTACAGCAAACAGAAGTCCAGGCAATAGTTTTGTCACAGGTGGCTTTTCAGAGGGACTAGGCAGCATCTGTGGGTAGGGGGTCTCAAACAAGTTTGTAGCTGTCAGAACTAGACCTTCTCTGCTGCCATACTCAACCAAGGAAAGGTAGTTTTAATATCAACCCAAATCACTTGAACAGGAAAGCAATGCAGAGTTCTTAAGGGCTTATCTGTAAATTCCAAGATGTTACCAGATACTTAGTTAGACCTTTGTATTTTTTTATTTGAATTTTATTTTCTACTCCGTTTATCCTCCTCACGTTACAGAATCAGTAGCAAGGAATTAGAGATGCAAGCGGGATTTCAGGTAGCTCCGCGGCTGCTCCGTGAACAATGAGCCTCCTGCGCCACCTGCCGCACGTATTTGAAATTACAGCAGCCGAGCAGGGGGATTTGCAAATAAACAATCCAGGGCGTGAATAAGCACGAGAGAGTAGTTGTATGCAACCCTTCTAAATACAGTTACTGTCTTAATGCTCAAAGGCGAAAAACATAAGTATTCCTTTTCCTGAGAGCACCCATGCTTACTCTTGTAGGGAGGGGAAAAAAGCAGGCATACAATCTGTTGTATAGAAGCTTTAAAATTTGTTGAGAAGGTGAAACAGTGACAACAGCAAGATGATTTGTGCTTTAAAGCTGACATACAGTTTTTATTTTAGTTTTTAATTGTCTGGGGTTTTTTCTAAAATAACCTACAAGTCTCATGTTTGAGATTTTTAAAACTGTTCATTTTGGGCTTTGTTTTTGTAGCCACAATTGTGCTTGTAATTGTTCAATTCTGCCTGTATGTGCATGCTTTGAACGTAAGTTGCATGTGCATCTTATGGGATTTTCCTAATTGTTTTGTTTTCATCAGATGCTGTAATTGAGAAAGGTTCCTTTATGTGTGCATAGCTGTTTATAAAATAGGATTTTAGCTTGGTCATAAAACTGAACTTGTATTTGTATGCTTTCCGGCTGTGCCTCTCTTGTCTGTCACCCTACAAGTTCTGTTGGGTGATACAGTTTGGGCTCTGGATGACCTCTTCATGAACAGTGAGGAAATGAATCTTTTCTTCACAAGTACAATAAGGTTTTGGCTTTTTCTATTAACCTGTGAAATGATGAGCAAGAGCTGCTCAAATGATGGACAGTCTAAACTTGGATTAACCTTTTCTTAATTTGAAATGGCATTGAAGTTGTTCAGTTGAGATGTTAGCAGAGATATCTTGTTTCTTGCCTTTGATCTTGTCAAATAAAACTTGGTTTTCAGGGTGAAGTACAGATGAACTTGCCTTTCCATAGGGCCTAAGTTCACCTCTTTAAAAAAAGATGTAGTGAGGGAGGTGTTCAAACAGGTGCTGTTGCCTTTGCTGTCAGCTGTGCTATTTTAATGTCAAAGATGTACAAAGATCTCTTTCTTGCTATGTTTTAGGCATGGCTGGAGCTATTCACTTCCTCTCAGATATTTCAGTTCCGGAGACTTCCCAGTTTCCAGCATTTGAACTTAGACCTCAAAGGAGGGAAAACAAAGTGGAACAGGACGGCTAAAACCATCATTTTGAAAGGAAACTGATGCCAAAAGAGATGAGATTGTTTAGTGCCTCCGATAGTGAACCAACTTGACGCTGAACTGACAGATGGATAAAGCCCTTTTCTCACCCCTCCTGCCCCAAAAGGACCATGAAGTCATTAGAGCATGGACAGGAGAAGCCACATTTAAGTTCTGTTAAAGTGACACCTTCAGATGGAGGACCAGAGAAGTCAAGTTTTGAACTTTTTCTCTTCTGTTGTATTTGTCTTCTTCAGGTCTTTGCCATGCTCTGCACGTTTATTGGTGTTGTGTGTTGATCCAAGTCTTTTGTTGTTAGCAAAAAGCTGGTCTGTGTGTGAATCTCTGTCCTGTACCTTCGTGCATGACTAACAAGAGCAGTGTTGCTTTCTGCAGAGTGGTTACCTGCAGAGAGAGTTTGCTGCAGGATGGTGCCCAGCTTCACTGGTGAGCTGGCAGTTCTTAGATGAAAAATGTTTCTATGTTCATCTTTTTCTGCCTTTTTCTCCACAGTCCTTACAAGCTAAGCTGGTGGAGATGAACCTGTTTTGATGAAGTGATATGAGGCCATATCTCTTTTCAGAAACATAGCAGTTTGGAAGGGGCCTGACTTGTCTTTTGCTGCTGTTGTGGGAGGCTTCTTTGAAAGTCTGAAAGAGAGGCTCCCTCTGACACCTGCAGCTGGGTAGTGTATTAGGGACTTAGAGCAGTGGAGATGCTTCTTCCCACCACTGCAAAGCCCCATCCCATGCCATGAGCTTAAACTGCAGGTGGAGTCACATGGACTAACCTCCCTTTGACACCAACAGCAGAGCCTGGACAGCATAACTGTCTTTCCTGGACCTGGATTTGGAGTAAATCTGTCCTGCAGTATCTCCTATACAGATGAGTAAGGGAGGGCAGGGTGCCAGGGCAAGCTTCTCATGCAGGTAGCTCAAGATGGCTGTTACTTTGGAACCAAGGTGGTTATTTGTTCTGGGCCCTCCCCTCCCATGTAGTAGTACAGGAGTGATAAATACCAGCTGCTTATTGAGGCTGCAGAGGATTATTAAGCAATATGAAGCCATTGCTAGCAGCTGTAATTGAAGTATATTTTGTCTTAAAATTCACACAGGAAAAGCCCTTTTCCCATAGTTTTAACTGCTGCTAGTGCTTTGCTTCCCCCTATAGTGTGGTGGGGTTGTGAAACACTAGACCTGCCTCCAGGTGCTCCTGTATATCAGGCCATTGGTTTGGGAGAAGTGGGACAAACTCTGAGTACACCTAGAGCAGGCTTGTGTGTCCAGGCAGTACCAAAGTGTAGTGCACTCTCAGTCACTCAGGCTCTGTGTTCATCCTCTCCCCAGGTCTCCTGTGCTCTGTCATTCCAGGTGCCAATATTAATTGGCATCTTCAGTTGGGTGTGAGTGTGACAGATGGCAGAGTTTGACCTTTTGAGCATGCATCAGGATATCTGTGACCTGTGGGCCATCTGCTGAGCATCAGTGTCTGTGGTCAGGCTTGGAGATGCATTGTTGTTCCTGCATAAATCTTTCTTGATTTATCACCTTGCAGGTGACTTCCTTGAGTGTGTTACAGTGTCTGTTGCCAAATCCGTTGGGGATGTTAATAATTTCCCTGTTCAGTTCTGCTGGACAACAGGAGCAGTGTCAGTGCAGAACAGCTTAATGTCACAGTGTAGCAGCTTCTCTGCTGATTTGTCAGGTAGGATTAAAACGTGGGAGCAGCAAGAGACTTTTCCACCCCTCTGGCAAAGGGCAGAAGGTGAGGTGGAAGCAACAAACCCAGCTGCATCTCTACAGCAAGGGATGGGGGAAAATGCTGAAAGGCAGTGGGGGTGGGGAATGCTGCATGGTAAGCAGCTGGGCTGAAGCAAACAGGAGCAGAGGAGCAGAAAGTGAGGAACAGAGGGACTTATTAATATGAAGGATCAGTGAAGAAGAGGAAGAGCTGATCACAGAGGCAATGTGCAGTGTACCAGTAAAGACCATCTCAATAAGAGATTCCTTTATGCTAAGAATTCGAAGAGCTAACTGTGGTTCTTTCTTCAGCCTGTGGATCCTGCCCATAGATAAACCAGGAAGGAACTTGCGCAGGATGAAGTCTCAGAGAAATGCTTACAAAGGAGGTAGACCCCAGCTCTGATGCTGTTTCATGTCCCGTTGTTCCTTCCCCTCCACTGTGGCTGCAGAGCATGTTGGCTGTGTTAACAGGGAAAGGGCTCACCACATTTACAGCAACTGCCTGTAAAAAGACAGAAGCCACTGGCCTTCCTGCCAAATCCCAAGCTTGTATTGTACAGACTGTTTAACCAAGGGTCAGCTGGCAGGTTTTTTCATTCAGTGATTATATGCATATTGGCGTTGGCTACTGTGCTTGGAATGGCTCCTGTGGGAGGTGATTTTGGCTGCCTGGAGACTAAAGGGTATTAAAACCTGCCATTTTTAAAAATACATAGGTATATACACACTCAGAACAGCTTAATGCTGAGCAGATACCCATGACAATGGAGTGGACCTGTCAATGAGTAAGTCAGCTGCCAGCTTCTTCTGTACCACAGCCATGGTGGGGCCTGGCAGGCCTGGCACCATCTTTCTCTGCAGAATGCTCTCAGAAGTAAGACTGGAAATGTATTGAGTTGGGAAGTGTCAGCGCATCTGCCTCATCTTCCTGATAAGACTTTCCCCGTGGCTCCTCCTTTCTGTTCATCACAGTGTTGTGATAAAGGTGGCCCATTAAGAAAAAGATACAGTGTGAAGGTGAAATGGTGCATTTCACCAAGGCATTGTCTTCAGAAATGATATCAAACTACAAATGTAGAAAATGTCTTAATATTCCCTAGTTTGCTTTGTCCGTGTGTAATAGTCCATCTGTTGCAAAAAGCAGTAGTGTTAAAAAAGGAAATGCTCTTTGGGCAGAAAAAGAGGAAAAAAATGCTGATGTTTTGTTCTTTGGCTTTATTAGTAAAGATCAAGCTATGTGGTGGTAATTTGTGTTAGTCTGTTTTTTTCTTCACTGCGGCTCTCCTTCCTTCCCTCCAGAATTGTGGCGATAGCTGTCCCACTGATCTGACTGCTGAGCTGATTCCCCATCTCATAGTCCTGCAGGATGAAACACATGCCAGAGATAGGGCAGATTGCTTTTTTGTAACCTTTACATTTTAACAGCACTGCAGGTGTCTTTCCTGCTGCTGCTCCCAGGCAATTTTTAGTGTACATTGCTTAGTGTAAAGCACTGCTTTCCTTTGTGGCCACACAGGTCTTGCTGAAGAGTTTGCAGCTAAAGCCTGGCTCAGGATGAGCTGGTTTTAACACACATGTATGAAACCTCTGTCCAGCTGACTAATAGCTGTTGTCCAGCTTTGAGGAAGTTTGAAATATTCCTCTAGCTTTAACAGAAAGAAATGCCAAGCATGCAACAAGCAAGGGGCAGTATTTCTGTTTCACAAAGCCCCTTGTGCCACTCATGGCCATCCTGGCCACTGAGAGAAACTGCTGCTTTATTGAATTCAGCATTTATTCTTGTGTGTAGATAATCTACAAATTCAGGTGTAGGTGGTTAATTGCATTGGGGCTTTGCTAGCACAACAGATTTCTGTAACATCTAAATAGCATATGACACTTGCATGGAAAGAAGTACATGTGCTGTGTATCACCTCACAGCTAGGCAGCACCATGCTGCCAGAGCTCTGCTCAGCAGGGTGTTTGGTGCAGCAGCATCAAACTGGTGAAATTGTTAACTTTTTTCCCATTTGTTTCCATTGGTTTCATGTCGATTCACAGTTGGGGCCAGTGTGATTTGTGCACAAGGAGCTGACTTTAAACCACTGCTTCTCCTTGACATCTGCAAGTAGACTGCTGTAAATCCAGCTTGTAGCTATTAGATAAGATAGGGTTAGGCAACAGGAGAGAAACGGTGAGACAGAGATACATCTATCCTTGTGACTTCTCTCACTGCATAAAGCTAAAATAACAGATCTGTACACAAAGGCAGGGCTGCTTGTCACTGTTCCCTCTGCTTTCTCTGCTGTCCCCTTCCATCTAGCAGCACATTGCAGCTTGCGACAGTGACTGCCAGTTGCACCTCTCATCTTTAATTACGGTATTTCTAGCAGTTGCTTTGTAAAAGCTGTTGTACGCTGGATCTTCCCTGGCATGGTGTCTCTGTAGTCATTTCCCTGCCAAACAGTACAAAGTGTAAGGCAGCTCAGCTCCTGGTGTCAGGACACCAGAGGGGGGGCTCCCACAGCCACACTGCCTACAAAGACATCCTGGCTCACCTACTCAATTAGCAGTGTTAGATCAGAAAAGAAAAAATGAAAGCAAATAGGCTTCACTATCTGAACAAGTGTTACAGCTTCTTGGCTGACCTGTCTGCCAAAAAGTGACATTTTGGATATAAGCATATAAAGCTAACCTTTCTGAGGTTTTGGAGTTGGTTTTTCTAAAGTAGGGAAGAAAGAATACCTCCTTTGCTTCTTTAGGTGGTCTGAATACCTTTTTGGAAAATGTAGTCCCAGCTGTTTGTTGTCACAGCAGTGTAAGCTGTCACAAGGGCTCCAAAGGAAAAAAAAACCAAACAGAAACACCCACAAACTATAGAAAGTTGTCACTACATTATCATTTCCCAAAGTGATGAAACACAGGCCCCACCAGAACTACACACAACGTGTACCAGGAGTCCCTGGTGGTGCCTCTTCTCATTTCCGATTTCAGCAGAAGGGCACTGACCCCTTCTCATTCTCACTGCTGCCAGGTCACAGCAGCAGAGACCTCAAAGGTGTCCTTCCCTGCCTGGTCCTGCCTCCTCAGAGGTACACCAAACACATTTTGGGAACACACAACTGAAGAAAGGACCTTAAGGGGTTACATTATCCATGTTCCTGACTCCCCACCCAGGTTCAAGGGCTCCACTAAAGCATCTCCATTCTGCCCAAGCCCTATCAAAGCATTTAAACCCCTGGATGAAACATGACTGCAAGAACCAGGAGACAGATGAACACAAGACACTAAATCACCTTCCTGAGGTAGATGGGGACTTTTCAAAGGCTGGCAGGGAAATCAGCTGCATGCTGTTCCAGTGCCTCTGGGAAAGGTGCACAAGAGTGCCCCACACATCCCCAGGACTCCCAGGCACCAGCACCAACCTTATTTTGCAAGTCAAAACACCACCCTGCCTCATGAACAAGGCTCAAAATCTCTTGTGTTAGAGAGAGGATGCAGTAGCTGCACCCAGAGAATCCCAGCAGATAAAGCACCAAACCCCCATGGGGAAGTTCATGTTAGCAAAGCTGCAGCAGCTGGCAGATTCTGGGGCATCACCACTGCCAAGTAAAATCATGTTGGAATTTGCAAGGCAGTAACTAGAGGAAAGGCATGTAAACAATTTGCAAGTAATACATATGGATGTCCACACAGGTGTTGGGTTTTTGAGAAAAGACCAAGCAAGTTTGTTAGCAGAGAATTCCCTGTGTTGTATGAGGCAGTGTCATCCATCAACACTAGGAAAAAAACCAGCCAGACATCAGGAAACTTCACCTGAAGTTGAATTTCAATGTACAAAGGCTTGCACATTCTATTCAATGTGTCCAGGACAAAGCCAGCTGTCATACATATATTTCATAATATAAAAGGACGTAATAACATCTATCTACTAACATGAGGTCTGTTGCCATTTCTATTGACAGAAAAAGTTGGATTTGCTTTTAAAAAATTACGTTCTGTAAACACAACCATACTCAGTGACATACACAGCTTTACACTTCACAGCATACACTTCAAGTGCATGCTAATTTAGAAAATATACAGTTGTGATGTGCAGATGGACCTAGTATTCATATACAAAATGTACTTTTTTGTTATCTGAAGTGTCACCCAAGCCTAGACTGCACACACAGAAGTACTTTGCTTTGTCCCTTATTATGATGCACAGTAAGGGAAAGCCTTGGTTACAATTTCACCCAAGTCAGGTATGCAGGAATGTACTCTTCCAGAGCTAGCTCTGCTCCAGAGGGCTACTAACTCCACCAGCAGAAACAGTGGCCCTAGAAGTTCTTCTTAGACACTCATAATTCACAGCAAAAGAGATGTTCTGCAAATCCAGCTTGACACCTAGAAACAAGTTCTCAGAAGCCACTGGCACAGAACAACAGCACAATAAAGCTTTGGCTCCCTCTGCAACAGAGGTCTTCAGATTCCAAACCACCTCAGCGACCTCTGTGCCCTGGCTGGCATGACATAGGAGCATTCACCTGATACCCAAAAGACTACACTGGACTCCTAACCCTCAGCTATGCTGTTTTTGCAGGTCATTCAGCAGCAGGAGGCAATGGCATCATCTTTTTGTCATGTCGGTGACAAGACTCTGAATATGCACAAAGGGAGAAAGTCCCATTAGTACAAAGCCATGTTTCAGAGCAGCTTCACATTTCTGCTAGACATGGATGGGTGTGAGAGCCCTGAAAGGCAAAGGGGCTCTGTGTTTATTTTAAAGTGGTTGTTTGTGGTCACTCAGAGAGTTGGCCACGAGCACTCGCAACAAAATGTGTGAAGAACTCAGAGATACTGAAATCCAAATCATCTGCTATTAAGAGCCTGTCCCAAAAAGTTATTATTTTTCTGACCTAGAGAGGAGAGCAGATTTACAGATCTGCCACCTGAAGATGACAGCTTTACTTGGTACTCTTTGTGGCAGCAGTAAAACTATATTGAAAGATACTATTTCTCAAACTAAACTAAACTCCCATCAACATCAAAGGAAGTAAACTTGTACCTGTGCTCCTATCCCTTCTAAATATTTTCCAATTTAGGGAAGAAAACTTACGTATTTCATTGTTCCTAACTGTTCTGTCAAGAGGCACAAGTAGCTCTGAGGTTGTAACACCTCCCTCTCGTGCCAACATTCAGGTCATTGTCTGTTTCATACAATCTCAGCACTGGCACAACAAGGGGAGCCAAGATGCTGATCACACAGACAGAGTCCAGGTGATGGACAAGAAACACTCAGGTCCCAGTTCTTAACTTCTTGGGTGCATCATTTAAAGCAACAACTCCCTCTTTCCTAGGGCACTTGGCAGAGCCTCTGCCATGACTCAACCAATGCTGGTACTCTAGTCACAGTGACTTTATCACAGCATCCTTCTGTTATATATCAGAATTAAACTGTAGAAGAAAATCGTATAAGAAAAAGATGATAGTCACAATTTCTGATAAAATCATTGCCCTGCTTCTTCTATCTTTATCCTCTTTCTCTGTCATTTCCCTTAGATGAGGGCATTTCTGCTGTGGGGAGGCTGCACATCAGTCTGGGGTTACAAGAACTGTTATCAGTAACCTGCCACAACACAATTAAAACCTTGATTGAAATGAACAATAAATAAGGAGAAAGACATACAGGTTTTAAATATAGGTTTCCATTAAAAGCATTACAAAGACAACTTCTCTCATTTTGAAGACAAAGAAAAAATCCACTTCTACTAAAAAAAAAAGAAAAGAGGGGAAAAAAAATTAAAATCACCCTTTTGCAAGTAACTTTAATGAGGAAAGGCGCAGGGAAGGGAAGGAGAGAGGAATTGGAGAACTAGCAAGTGTTCAAAAGGGCAGGTGCCCTCCATCTTGGTCATTTTGCAATTGCATCTTCTTCTCACACAGTCAGGTCAGAGAGCCAGAGTCCTCACGTGGAGGATTTCACCACCTGCTCATAGGGGGGAGGTGGTGTGTTGCAATAGGAAGGTGGGGGTGGGTAAACAGGGTTTCCTTGTGGGGAATTGGGCTGGACATGGAAAGCCATAGCCATGGGATTCATCACAGGTCCGCCTGGATCTGTGTAATACGGCACTCCAGGTTGTTGTGACCCTGAAAGAAAGAAAGGGAGAGAAAAGGTATCAGCAACAGCAGCAGAATTGGGTTGTGCTCTCCCAGGGCCTGTGCTCTGCACATTCAGACAAGGTTTTCCATACTGGTCATCAGAGCAAAGATAAGGAATATCTTTCTCCCTTCCAGAAAAAACCCAGGCTGGCAGGACTGCATTCAGTTTTTCAGGTATCACCAAAAAGTTTCAATTTTACATCCAATGGAAATCACTTAGTGAAACAAAGGGCACCACTGCTCCAGGCAAACTACCATTTGCAAGGGAAAACAGTGAGCTCTGTTCAGCTCCCTTGATAGAAAAGCTTCTCTGTCTGCAAGAGACAGAGAAGAGAGGTGTGGGAATCCAGATGGACAAAGGAGTCTCTACTGTGGCCCTGACTCAGGTGTCAAGTCTTACACAGATTATTTTGTGGTGTCCTGGACTGCTGATAAACCAGAGCACAGCTCAGATGGATAATTTCCCTCCTAGGCATGGAGGTGATGCCTAGATACAGCTTGCAGGTGAACCTGCATGAAGCAGAGAGCCAAGTCGTAGCCAGTTACTGCTGGCTAACACAATGGGACAAGATAGCTTTGCACAGATTAAATTCAGGACATTACATCAGAGCCTGCAGGGACAAGGAAAGGAAATGTATGGCCAAACATGAAATTCTTTGGCTATGACACATAAGGAGCAATAAAGATTGCTGCCATAAGAACAAAGCTGGTGTGTAACCCTCCCCAGATATCACAGTGGGTGGTGGAAGACGACTTAATGCAACTGAAGTCACAGACTATCTCAAGATGTAAGCTAATTTTCCTCTCTCTCTGTCTGTTTAAATAAAGATGGACTGGGAAAAAAGTCAAGACTGAGCAACAGGTTTTCCTCTTTTGGTGACAGTCTGTGATTCCTACAATGACACAGCTTCTAAGGGATTTCCCTCTTCCATTCTGCCAGTCAGGCCCCCAGAAAAGCACTCCCATCAGATGCTGCTGCTATCTCTGTAGGGAAGGAGTGAGACAGGAAATGAGTCATGTTTTGAGGGCTGCACTTCAACAGTAAATTTGCTACAGATACCAAAACTGGAAGAGTAACTAGTGGAAAATGGGAACTTGCTTAACTACTAATTCTCATTGCTTTTGTTGCTGAATATTTCTAGAATACTAGAAAAATTAAAAATAAAAAATAGAATAAGTGGTGGGGTTAGCTCAGAGCCCAAAGCTTTTAAGTAACAGTAATAAGAGTCTGGAAGCAGGTGCCATAAGCAAGTCATCAAAGAGCTTGTATTTATTTTATATTTGCCCACAATTTGTGTCCCATGAAGCACCATAAAAGAGTAAAACTTTGCTCTAAATTTAAATCTGGTGTTTACCAATCCAGCCAAAGACACTCTCTGTTCACATAAACTCAAGGCTATTTTTCAGGCTTAAAAATATTAGTCTAGTTGGATTGGCTCGCCCCCAGCTGAAAAATACTCTGTTCAGTCAAAGAGAAAAACAGAGGTAGAATGGGAGCTCCCAAAAAAACCTCTCAGGATTTAAACAAGGAGGGTGAATAAAGTGTCAGTTTGTGTCTGTAACAACATCTTTTTAACCATTCAAACCCAGCAGAGTTTCCAACTGGAACTACCTAACAGAGGGGAAGAAATTACAAATATAGAAACCAATTTTGCCAGGGGAGCCCTCACTAGGTAGGTTCTCCTGATGCTCACAGTTATTACTTACCAGAGAGACAGCAATCAGACTAACAAGGGGAAAAAGACCATTTTGCCACAGAAAGACTGCAGCACAGAACACTGAAGGCAAATCAAAAAGAAAATACTTGCAAGACAGCCAGATTGTGGAAGAAAATACTAGGCTTTCCTTCACCTCTGCCAGATGTTACCAATCGTATTTAAAACTCTTTGCTCATGTGACTGTTGAATTTGGACACCTATCATTTGTTTACACTGCAAAGACAGAGCTTGCTAGCCTCCTTTCATGCACAGACACACAGCTGTAAAGGTACTGGGAAGCAAAACAGAACTGAAAGTCCTGTCATCCCGTGTTTCAAAACTGCTTCTGTACACTGAAGCTGAATTATGCTGTTGGAAAGGCTGAAGACATCACTCACTGCAGGAGGTGGCTGCATGGTTTAGTGCAGTGCAATTCCTTGTACAAATCCCACAGTTTCCAAAAACCAACGAAACAAAAGCTCAAAACCCACCCTTTTCAAGTGCCTTTGCCAAAGTAAGAAACCAGTGAAACTTGTATAAGCAGTCTCTAACCTGATGCAGTGTTGACTGGTTGCCTGGTGTAAGACACGTTAAAAGTAGGTTCTTCTACTAATGGAGGAGGGTACATCCGCCTTCGGATAAAGAAACCAGCTCCACAACAAAACAAAACTCCCATCATCAAAAGGAACCTAGGCAAAAAGAAGAGAGAAGTCAAAACCTGCACATTCAGGCAGTATTTAAATCCAGACTGTTTACTGACAGTACATCAGCCTTCATCTTTTAGCAGGGTTTCTTAAATAGGTTCCCTCTTGAGAGCAGGTCTGTCATTTGGGATAGCACTCATTGGGCACTTATGGATATATTATGGACATCTTCAGTGCTTAGTACTATTGTCAATGTTTTCTGCCACGTAAAATACAAACCTGAAAGTAAAACACACTTGAACTTTTCAAAAGTTCGGGTTCACACCTGACCTTGGCCACTGGGATGCTGAACTGAAATTCCAGGCCAATACAGTCTCAAACTGCGTGTCTTGAAAGCAGGCCCCAGGCTTACAACATCTAGGCTGCCCAGGAGGTTTGTGGGGGACAGAGAGGAATACTATTTTGCAGTTGCCATTAAAAGAAAAATCTTAGATGTTCTTAAATTAACCTAATGTTTTAATTTGGTCTCCTGTGGGAAGCATGATAGCTGGCACTTAAGATCAAACCAGAAGACTGAAGAATTCAGTACTGATGGTGACAAACTTTGCTCTGTGCTTCCTAGATGGGACATTACATTCTCAATAAAAAGAGACATAATTTAGCTACAGTTCTCCTCCTCTCAGCTCCTCTTCCAAATTAACTAAACTGTCCTCACCATTCCCTTGCCCTGGTGCTGTGGAAACAAGAACATGCAGCAAGGGCACATCAGATTTTGATCCTCAGACAGAGGCTTTCACTGTGTTTCCTTGATCAGTTATCAGACACTCCAGTGACTCATGCAAGCTCTGGTAAATATGAATGGTTCTTCTGCCTGTAATTGCCATCTTGTTTCATGGCCTTTGACTGGAAGACAATGACGACTGTGCTTTTTTTGGAAGGGAAGGAGGCCAGAGGCAAGCCATGCTACACACCATGCTCATCTCCTCTGGAGAATTCCCGGGTGCCTAAGAGTGTAGCACAGCATTGCAGCAAGAGTTATTTCATGCAAAGGCTCAAACTCTGTTCTTGTTTCTACATTAGAAATGAGAGCAGAAGGAGGTTCTTTTTCCCTGAGCCAATATTAATACACTCCCCTTTGGCAGTGCTCCTGCAAAGGATTTTTTTCTGAACAGAAAAACAGAGATTTACGACGTCAGCCCAGGGATTGAGATAGAGAGCTCTTCACTTTTATCAGTAAGGATTGTACACTGAAATCCCACAGTCAGCTTTGGGAAATCTCTGTATTATAGTATATATCAGGCTTCTGTTTTTCACTGTTTATTTGTTTCAATTTTGAAGGCTTTTTAAAATCAGTGTTCAAATTCCACATAAAAATGCCTGAAATCAGGTCTTCTAGGAGAGCATTTGCTTTCTCTGTACTGTAATGAGAAGGTTTTATTCAGGTGCTTTCTTAAATTCCACTCCAAAAGGAATTTACCTTATTTTTTCATTATGCATATAATAGTGATTAGTTTAAGCTTTATCCAGATTACTGAGCTGCTGGTTTCACAAGCTCAATCTTTCTGCTTTCTTTTCCTTTGCTGTCATCTCTAGTGCAATCCTCATAGTCATAAATGTACTTCTCTTCCTTTTTAATTGAAGCCTCAATTCAGCTGGCAAGAATATACTAAACCCTGCCTAAAAGCACAATCCTCCTTATATGATCCACTTTTAAAACAGAGTGCCCAACAAAAGCCAGTGAATGCTGCTGCTGGGTAGTAGCTGGGACAAGCATAAAGAATTCAGCAGTTTTGGATAAAAGTGGAACTGCTGCCTCTACAAAGCAGTTAGATGCAGAAGCAGGAAAGGTCAATCTGACAAGAATAACCTCCTTTTTGACTCTTTTCTTACTACATCGGGAGAATTTTACAAGAAAAAAAAATCAAAGTCCTTGCATTTCTGTGTACACATACACCTTACTGCATCCTTGCACCTACTGAACTTTAAAATACCAGGGCTGCCAATACCCTGATTTAAGTCCAACAAACAAGACAAGGACAAACATAAAATTCCTAAATGCCCTGGACCTACCAAAAATACCATAGTCGCTGGATAGAGAGAGCTCTTACACAGCATCTTGAACCACAGCAATCCTCATAGGAGCGACATCTGCAGAGAAATAAAGAGATGGAGTGTTAGAGAAGCAGCTGTCACACAGATTAAAATGGTATCCCCAACCCTGACACCATTTTCACCCCTGACCAAAGCATTATTTTAAGAACATACTACCCTTGGCTGGATAAAGCTGTCAATCATATACATGGCACCGCTCTATCCCTATTCAGGAACTTTTTGCATGTTATTGAAAATACCTTCCTCTATACTTAATCTCAAACCACTTCAAAAAGACTGAATGTGGTGTTCAATTCTATATTAAAAAGGACAAGTTATAAAGAAAAGCAGTATTATTGTCTTTTCTTCCACAGTAAATGAACACTACAGACCTCCAACAGATGTTTGGAGCATCAATGTTTGGAGTTTTATTCACTGGAACAGACAAGAATTGCCAGAACAAAACTGCCAGATCACCCTCTCTCTGAAGATCTTCCAAGCAGAGAAACCACCGAGTGCAGAGAAAACTCTAATTGTACTGTTATTTGCAAATTTTATGCCTGTTTTTGCTTCTCAGAAGTTGCAATTTTAAAGGTATTACAGCACCAATCACTGTAAGCACAAGGTACCACTTCAATAAAGCAAGCACATACATTAAAGGCAACCTCTGGACAATTCCTATGGTAACTCCCATTTCCCACACAAGTGAAACGTTTGGTAGGGAAAATTACCAAGGTAACACAGAATCTATGATATGTTACAGACTTGGATGAAAATAAGAAGATTAGCATATCCACATACAAAAAGAAAAGAGGAGGTGACCAAAACTGGATTGATCTTTTTAAGGGTGTTCACATCTGTGTGCAGAATGCACATATTTATTTGCGCATCTGATCCTGGACAGTTTGCTCAACTGCTTGACTGTGCTCCCATATTTGTATGCAAACTAAAAACATGTCAGTTGAATAATTGTACAGACAATTACACATTTACATGCTCAATTAACAAGGCTTCACTCACAAAACATATTGTCACATAGGCTTCAGCCTCCAGCTGGAGCCAAAGGAGGATGCTCTATGGATACACAATCAGTTGTTTTGCAAGTTAAAACAGTTTCATGTTCTTCTGATGACAAATAAGGAGGAGGATTTATTAAAGCAAGCTGGAGGATCTGACATGATCATCATGGCAAGCTTCATTAACACATCCAGTTTGAGACTCAGGCCAAGGAAGTCGCTCATACCAAAAGAAAAAATACCCGCTTTGCTGTCACTGAACCTGAAAGTGACCCATCTGCAATTTTTCTTTTTTAAAGCTTCCCAGGATCCTGACAACTGCTCATACTCAAAGCTACCAGACCTCACATAACTACTAACAAGGCTTAGCAAGTCAGCATTACCTTCAGTCCCATTGGGACCAAGAAA
This sequence comes from Lichenostomus cassidix, assembly GCF_008360975.1. Taxonomy (NCBI): domain Eukaryota; kingdom Metazoa; phylum Chordata; class Aves; order Passeriformes; family Meliphagidae; genus Lichenostomus; species Lichenostomus cassidix. The sequence continues at coordinate 51,654,505 of NC_139482.1, forward strand.
TTAAGCACTTCTTCATGCTCCTACAGTGGATCAACCTTACAGGAGGTTTCAAGACATACGTTAAAGTCAAGGACAGATTCAGGTTCCTTACAAAATGGACTGGAAGCTGCTGCTTTCTGTTAAAGCAGTGGTCATGGTACCCTTTTGCTCTGCAACATGCCTTTGGTTGGAGCATTTCATCCATGGTGATAGGCACTTGCCCCCTTGGCTGATGCTGCACAGCATGAATTTTGTTGGGCCAGAAGAACAGAGAAGAAACAGAGCCCACAAATCTAGAAGCCTTTCTTGAGGTCATTAGGACAAAAATAAAAAGAAATATTTTAGGAATGTGAGCAGTCTTTATCTCTGCCTCCATACACTGGCTCTGTGAGTCCATACAACTACACCTGACCACACACAGGATGGGGAGTGGAGGCACCATTTCCCAGAGCCCCAAGAGCTTCACCTGTAATAAAACTTAAACAGAGAGGGCATAGAGGCTGCACACACACCTCTCCCATGCCCACCCCTGCCTTGCCTCTTTTGCATCTGTTTTCTCGAGAGCCAGAAGACATGGGAAATGGCTATTTTAAACATATATAATTATGGTCATTCAAACCACCAAAATTAAAGGAGCATCTGTAGAGGAATATGGTACCTGGATCTATTTTTTATCTTTGAGTTATCTAGGTTACAAGTCAGCACCATTTTTAAAGTCTCAATGGCTTAGTTTGTGTTCCTGCAAAAGAAGGCTAAAGCACCAGCTGGAAGTCAGAAAGGCTACACTGCTGAATATTTATGAAGCTCCTGAGACCACTGACTGACAAACAAACAGGCCATCAAACAGAAGTTTCAGATGACTGCACTTTCAAATGGTTGAAAACAATGATGCAAAGGATAGAGGAGTCTCTTATTGTGGTTCCAATTCGTGGCACTCAGCAAGCTTTCTGAGCCAACTCATCCAAGGCTGAGCACGGCATTTGCTGGGTGGATCTGTGAAGCTAAACCAGTACCACAACTCAAGAAGGAAATCCTTTTGAGATCTAACACTGGTATTCTTTTCACTTTTTACCCTTAAAACCAAACAAGTGCTTTATTTTGTGTGCCTGTGAAAATGGACACGTGTACCCATATGTGAGCCTGGAATCAAGGCTGCAATTAAGGATGATGCCATGATAACAACCTGCTGTTTGTATTCCCCACCATTTGATAGCAGCAGCAAAAAGGACTGGAAGAACAAACATTCCTTTTGCTGATACTGCCATCAGGCTACAGCAAAAGTTCTGCTGATCTCTTGTTCTTGATTCAATGCACTATGGAAAATCAACACAACTCCTGACAAGATCGATCCCAATGACAATTACATGACAATTACATGACAATTACATGACAATTACATGACAATTACATGACAATTACATGACAATTAACTTACAAAAGCCAGATTTATTACCTGGCAAAAGACAACAACAAAATCAGCTTAAGAATAGAGTAGCGTACAACCTTAAGTATAACCAGTCTTTGATGTACTATCTCTCACTGCCTGACAGCAAATCACAGCAGAATTAAGACCCTGGATCATTAAAAAAACCCCATAATTAAGCACACGCACATATATATTTATTGAATTAGTATGCATTTTCTTTAAATTGCACCCATGCTTTGGCTCTGCTTTACAGGCACCAGTTGTGCCCAATGCCAGTTGAAGTAGAATGAGATTTACGATTGATCTGAAGTGCACTGAGCCCATCTCCAGAAGACTTTTCTAAAGTCAATTTCCCTCTTTCACAGATCAGTGATGATTCCAAGAACTCCACTTCCCTAGGGCAATGTTCATTTCATTGATCAAAAGTTAACCCATGACACAGCATAAGGCATAATTTATTTGCTTTGCTAATCTGCAACTTCAACAAGAATACAGTCTCTTGGAAACTGTCTGCAATGTGATTTATGATTTAGAAGGCACATATTTTCATTCTTAATTCAGTGGAGTGAAAGCACTGTATCTGCATGTCCGATGTCTTGAACTGCTGGCACACCAAGGAACTGCTGTGTCACAGATCAAAGGTACATAGTATGTCAGATCACAGGGACAAGGTTTTTCTCTGGGTTCACACTTAAATCATGGCACTGAACTTCTTTCCTTTAAGGACAAGCAAAGCAGAGAGTTTCACATAAAGGTGTATGGTATGACCCAAACTGTACAAACAACTACAACTCTTTTCTTGCATGTGTTCTGTGGATAATAGCTGCTCAATGAAATTGTCCAATAGCTCTTCTCCAATTATACCTGCATCTACACAGTTGAACAAGTCCCGTCTTAGCAGAGCTGCTGCAGCAAAGAGCTGCATCTTTGAAACGCAAGCTGTAGTGTTCTTAGTCTTTTTCTCTAGATGTTTTGCATCATATGGGTCAAAACCTGATTTAACATTTAAGATGTTTGATTAGTAATGTATTTTGGAGGAGTAAAAACATAAACTGTCAATCCACATGTAGTGGCAGAAACCTTACTGTAGACACAGAGACAGAGGATGAGAGGATGAATTAAAACCACAACCCCACCTCAACTACCAGATACAGTAAACTGCATGATCTCTAACCACTGTTCTGAAGACAAGCCAGACCTGAATTTTAAAAAAAGGTTGCATGCCAGTCACAGGTTACATGATTGCTGTACATAACTGTAAATTCAATGATACAAATTGGGATTCATTGAAACACAGAAAGCACTGGCAGTTTTGGACTGGGGGACAAGAAAAGTAAAGGGAGTCGGGGGCCTGTGTAAATGAAAATATAGCAGTAGACCAAAACTAAGAACACAAAAGAAAAATTTTGGGGGGCTGGTAGTAGCATTAGATGAACTTAAGGAAGTGCCAGATGCAGCCTTAATACTGACATGAGCAAAAGACCAGAAGGAGTAAGAACTCATAAGAACTGTAAGGGGTGAACTCCTGAGAGTGGGTCTCCTCCAGGCACAGCCAGTGCTGAGCCATCAAAGTCAGAAGGTTCAGGTCTGCTCCCATGGAACAGATGGCAGCCAACAGCCAACAGCTGAAGTATGCATATGTATTTACTTGTTCTAGGACAAAAAAAGTTTGAAAAATAAAATAAAACAATCTAATCTGCTTGTAACTCAGCTGCCCGGATAAAATGATACTGAATAGAGAAAAGACAAATAAGCCTTGAAACAAATAGAAAAAGCAGGCAGTCACCACAAAGCGAGTAGCAGAAAATTTTAATGAAGCTCTGTGCTGTGGCTGTGCTGTCAACGAAGAGTGATGATACTGAGCTCAACAAGATCTACACTGATGTGATGTCACTGAGCTACACTGCCACAAGACTGAGACCTGATGGATAAAGAATGAGGAATATTAACTGAAGATGTACCATGCCATTGAGGAAGAGTTATCTTCTATCAAGTTTATTTAAACATTAATTTCAAACAATTCTGTATGTGCATTTCCATCTTTCCATACAAAGCAGTCTTCAAAGCAAATCCATTGCCTGTACTGCTGTGTAAGGAAAGACACAGACTATTGACTGCAAACATGGGGAATACCACTGCACAATGGAAGGGTTACACCAAGAAATCCATTTTGCTACAGGTGCCCAGAGAAGATGGAAATCAAAACAGAGTCCAACTCTGCACCTGGGAGTCCTACCTAAGTAACAATTTCTGAGTCCCAAAGGTTTAATCTCTCTCCAGAAAGATGCTGCAACACAAAGGCCACATCCTTCCACTGGCATTCACTCAAGTGCTTGAGGAGCAATGAGATAGGCAAGGTCTTTGGCTGGTGGAACAGAGTCATAGGCAACATCTGCTTTCCAGCCTCGGTCTTGGAGTTCATTGTGTCTCTCTAGCATGTACATGGCTTAATTTTCAGCAGACACAACTCCAACTCAGTCACCTGCAGTTACAGGTCCTCAGCACCAAAAAGTCTTTGTCTTCTTATAAAGAGGTGATCTCTCAGCATATGCAATAACAATGCCTTCTAAGACATAAGTCTGATAAGTAGTGAATACATAAGTTTATTATAATAAATATAACTGCTGAATAGATGAATGCAGCTGTGACCTCAGTGCACATCTGTACTTGAGAGTTAAAACACTTCTGCTGGTACCCAGGAGACCACTAGAGACAGTAACTTGGTAAATCCAGGCACTTGGTAAATCTCACAGCCCTTAACTACATAAGAAAATGTAAGGCAAAAAAAAAAAGAAAAGGACTGTCAGGTAATTTTTTTCTACAGAGTAGAAACAACAGAGACAGAAACAGTATTTGCTCAGATTAGAGTCCTGTCTGCTTTGACACAATTAAAATCTCCTACAAGACAATCTCCTTGGCTCCTGTCCTTCACACAGACATGAAAAACAAGAGCAGGCAACAGCTGAAAAAGGGTTTATTTCTCAATTACTCTGTAGGTGAAGAGCCTATAAACACTATCTCTGCGCAAGAGCTCAGCAGCTAATACAGCAAATCCTCCCCCACTTCTGATGGAATGAGAAGTATTTGCTCAGCTGCTCCTATTAAACCAACCCTTCTCACAATCTTCTCCTACCCAAAGGTTTGCCACAACCCCAGCCCTCTCTTCCCAGATCCCAAGAAGAATGCCACCCTACAGAGGAACTCTCTTTGTTGTCTGTAAAGTACCACTACATGGTTTTCTGGCCAGCATATATCCATCTAGAAATTTTCTCTGCCTCCCTTGTGGCAGAACCCAGCAAGAATTGCAGTGGCTTGGGCTTTGCCCACTAGCAGTATATGGAACCTTAAGCAGCCATTTTTCAACAAAAGCTGCAGGCTTTTCTTTCACAGAACAAAGCAAAGAAACAGCATAGCTTAAGGATCTGACAAAAGTAAGCTACAGATAATACGTATGACAAGTTTGAATTTTCTGGAGGTGGAATTGTAAATTTCTCGTATCAACAGGAACGAGGACTTCTAGTTCATCATCAGGCCCCTTATTAAACAGATGATTAGTTCTTCGTATCTCAAGCTGCTCCCAGTGGGCGGGCAGTACTACTGCATCTCATTACTGTTTTGGGAAATCATAGGCAGTCTGCTGGCAGGGGGCGATGGGTATCCAGGAATTTGCTGTCTGCCTCAATTTGAGATACTAACACATAGTAAACCTTTCTTCCTGCACCAAGTCACTGCACGATCAGATGCAGAGAAGGACTGGGTAATAATGGCCAACCAAGTCTTTCAACATTTTAATTCGGGATCTCCCTATTTGGAAAGGGTCAGAAATTTCAACACAACTTTGGTATCAGATGCACCTTCATGCTGTCCATTGAAGCTCAAACCAGGTGCAACCCTTCCTGTCACACTGACAGGAAGCCAGAAGAAACGGAACACAAACCTCTAATTAAAGTTCTTGCCTGGGACATGGAAGAAATAATGATCTGAAGAGTATTTCAAGCCAAACACCCTCCGCAGGAAAAACTGAGGCTCATGATAAGCTACAACTGTGTTTATCGCATCCTCTGGAAATGAGAAGGGGAGGAGGCTGGGTTCTCTGCCCCACCTCAGCCAGGGGAGGGTCTGGTCTCAGAGGAGTACCCCACCAGAAGACAGAGAATGCGCTTCTTTCCTCTTTCCTCACCTTTCTCAGAATTAGCTGCTGATACCTGGTCAGCCTTCAATTCCAAAATCATTCAGAACTTCAAATCTCAAATTAGGTCCATCATCTGTTTGATGGCCTGTGAGGGCTGAGATATTAAACCCCTCTCCCCTCTCCAGGACCCACTCCTAGCAAGATGAGTTGGGTGTTAATTTGGCAGCCTAAATCTGCCCTGATTGTGCTTTAGATAACTGATCCCCTGAAGAAAATTCAAGTCTTTGGCACGGCACCTAACAGCTGTGTAATTACAGCAGTCAGGACTACAGCCTCAACAGCTTCATCAACATCAAGGGACTCTAGTCCCTTATTTGGAGCAAAGAGTGGGCCACCTCAAGGGCACTGACTGTTGAAGTTAGTTGTGTCATTTTGTATTGTTATTGTTTAAGGTCACACAGGACTGAGCAATGATGGTGGGTTTCTGTTGCCTTTTTATACAGATGGTCTGACAATTATTGCTGTCTTCCTTCATGACACAAACCGTGCACTTACGTTCTTGCATTGAACTACGTATGCAAACAGGCCCTTCCTGTGACTGCTCACTGCAAACCTGGTGGCCCTGGAGTGAATCCAGGTCTCCATTTCTGTACAGTGCCAGCTATTCAAAGTGCCTGGAAGCTTGCAAAACTATTACACTGCCTCCCCTCTCCCTCCTCCCTGCTGGCTTCAAATCAAATGGCAGGATAAATCAGCAGCTGTATTACTGCCCTAAACACACACCTGCTGACACTTCATGCAGATGTAATTGCAATGGAAAGCTAAGTGTACCATCAGGAAAGCCAACTTTAAAAACACTAAACAGGATGTGGAGCACAGACAGTAGGTATCATCACGCAACGCACACGGCGTCTGGTTTGGGGTGGTTTCCCTGCCTCTTGTACACACATTGATGGGAGAAGTGCCCTCTAACCGATCTGCTGAGTAACAGCAAGAGAAAATCACTCTTTATGTTTTCATCTGGAACATTCTGCAGGTTCTTGATAATGCACAGAATTATTACAGACTGATCACCAAGAATATAAGGGCTTACATTCAAAATCCAGATGAATATGACCATGTGATAAATACAACAAAACTTAATCTGCTTAAGACAAGGAACCCAGGGCTGAACTCAGATGAGAGAAGTCAGTACTTAGGAGCTGGAAGCAGCTACAGGCTTTAAAAAGAGGCATTTAAAAATCATCATATATACAAGTAGATGTGATGTTAGGAAAGGCAAACCTCACCTACAACTAGTATTTGGAAGAGACATCAAGTCCAGCAAGAAGAGCTTCTACCACTACACTGGCAGTGGAATCTCTCTGTGGACAAACAGAGCTGGAGATCTCATCTACTCCAACTTCAGCAAGGTTTTCCACACTGTCTCCCTCAATATTCTCGCAACCAAGTGCAGACCTTACAGTCTGGACAGGCAGGCAGCTAAATGGACTAAATAAAAAACAAGCAGAAACCTCATGATGAGGTTAAGAGGGCAAGGGATAATGGGTCTCCTGCCCTACAGGTGACTACTTCACTATCCTGTGACACCTGCCATGGTGTATCTATTGCTGCGGACACATGCTTACCACTCAATACTCAAAAACATTCCTGCTCTTTTACAAACATGCCATGAAGCCTGGCAAGGAGAGGATTAGAAACATGTATCTGGAATTTATCACCTCATTAAAAGCCCCAGTATGATGGTAGCTAACAACTGAAGGAAAAATAAACAGAATAGACCTATGGGATTGATCAGTCATACCAGGAAATATACTTCACCCTGCAACTGAGGGGGACATTCACAATTATTCCAGTCAAACTACTACTCATCAGCAAGACATAAAGCAGCCTTCCTTCTCCTATTAACACTCAACTTAGAAGTGGAAAAAACAACTGGAGTATCTTAAGTGCTGCTGGCATCTGCATACAGGAAAGGTGGTTTTGCAATCTAATGCATTCTGTATGTTACTATTCACATTATTACCATGGAAGAGAAGTACCTTGACTGTTTCTTTTGCCAGCCATCAGCACATCTAGGATAAGGCTGAGCTGGCTTACTTCAGTGAGAGTGGGATGAGGATCTCTGTAGAGCATCAGAATTGAGTCTCTTGAGACAGCTTTAATTCTGAATCACTTTCTGCGCATCCACACAAGGAGATGTATGACCTTTTTAAGCAAAGTCAGGAACAACTTGGCTCCCTGCTTTTCCAGAGGATAAGAATTAGACTCCAATTACTAATTCCTTTCTCTGCTTTATATTTGCTTACTTATTTTTCTAGGTCATATAAATAAACATTTTGCTGAAGTAGGAGGAAAGTACCTAACTGACAACAGTATCCAGTGACTCAGGCGACAATGACATGGAGAAACGGTTTGTTGGGTTAGGGAAATAAGTTAAGAACAGTCTTGGAAGTTCTCTGTATTAATGACAGTAGACCAGCCTATGTCTCTCAAATTCTCAGTAAGCTTTCCATGTTCATTTCTGGTCTGAAGTAAGCTGTATCTTATTCACACAGGAGGGAGAAAAATTTGGAAAATTATCAATTCCTCAGTCTAGCCTTAAGAAATGGAATTGCATTTGGAAGAAACACGCTTGAATTAAACTAAAGCTTACTGATGATATATGAAGGATAGCATAATTATGTCCACTGGAAAAATCATTTAAAAATACTAATACCAATAAATATTTGGAAAGAAAGATGTATCATTAGTTCTGGAACAGAGATCCCCAACCTTTGCCTGAGCTGTTAAGACAAAAAGCATAACAGATAATTTTTAAGAAAGTTTTTAACAATATCTCCAATGGATTTTTTTTTTTTTTTAGATTATTATACTGGAAGACAAATTGAATAAAAAAACTAAAAAAAACTTAAACTCCAAAAGAAGAACAGTCATATAACTGCAAGTTTTACCTGCCCAAATCTAGCTGAATTTCCAGAACACTTCTTTTGGCACACTGTTCCCCTGCTTAGCAGACAAATTCTTATCTGTCTTTGGATGGCTCAAGTAAAGCCTTTACAGAAAAGATTAACTCAGCAATCTTGCCTTTAAACTTCCCACAAAAGCAAACCACCACTTTATGTGACAGTCCACCAGATTTCTATTACTCTGGGTAATTTAAAGAGAGGCAGGTGCCTTCTAGGAGGGTGTGCCTACCCAGAAGGGCTAAGGCGTGTAGATGTGCCAGTTCAGGGATACCTCGGTCCCAGCATGCCACACTACATTGGTGAAGAGACACAGGACTTGGCATTTCTGAGCTGACATGCCAACCTTTTCATTACAATACCAACTGTCTCCATGAGAGATGTGACATAGTACCAGCATGGGACTGAAATCACAGGGAAATCAATAAAAAGGATTGTATTGCTGGGTTTTGTAAGTCTCCAAAGGTAGTCTTGAGACCAAAGGAGAGGCTATATATATTAACTGGGTAGAAAAATGTTCTTTCAGAAAACCAGTGATAGAAAGGAATGGAATCTATTGCAAACACCTTTAAGTATAAATCTAAATATGTCTGCTTCATACGGACTGTTGCTACAGAAATTGTAAGATAAAATAAACCGCATTTCACTACAGCACATCCCAGATCTAGATTTGTACAGGGGAGGCACTCTCAGTATAAAGTTACATATTATGCTTTTAGATGATTTAACATGCAACCATATGCTGATGGAGACGATGCTATTCATGCCTCCTCCCCCACAATATGCAGAATACTCCCTTCCTCCCATTTCACCAGTGTTTGCCAAAAACTATAGCAAGCTGATTCAACACTAACTCAAATGTGCTAAAATGAACAACTTTCTGTGGGGTTAGCAAATTGAATTAACTCAGTGAGGGGTCAAACAAGTGTTGAAGCAATGGGACTTCACCCTAAGATATTGAGACTGGAATTGTGCCTCTCCTCCACCATGTCAAAAGACAGTGCAAGGTAGGAAGCAGCTGGGCACCCTAGGCAACAGAAACTGAAATTGCAGAAGTATCAAAGTAGGAAAGCCCAGACACTGCAAACATGCACAGACTTCCTACTGCTTTGATGCATGCTCCCTTTAACCCTAATGGGCTCCTGTGCACTCAAATACCCTCTCCCCCCTTCCATATTCCTTCACTTATCACACATTATCTCTCTTCTGAGCTTTACCATCCCCAAATCCTTATCGTCTTTCCTTAGAGTTTCTTCTTGCCCACTTAAACTCATAATCACAACAACATTAGCATTAACGTGACACTCATCACCACTGGGACAACAGCTGAGCACATACATCTCACCCCTTTCCCTTTCCTTCTTCCATTTACTTGCACTATTCAGAAGACTGGCAGCCACAACACTTCTATACAATGACTCGAATAACACAGTGCTGCAGTAACACAAACACACACGATGACTAGTGATGGTCTTCAGATTGACCTGACAGTGTCAAATATACAATTGGCTATTTTTTTGTACTCCTTGCTTTTGCAGGACTGTGTAGGTACACAAAAAGTCTGAACCAATACCCAATATCCAAGTAGCCACCTCTTTGTATTGCCAAGGGAGACAAACACTATCCATGAAAGCACGTGGGCAGAAACTTAAGCAAAACACCAAGGTGATGATGAATAACACACTCCTGAATGTCAAGGTACAGTGGGATTTTCATAATTTTGTAACATCCCATCTTCTTTCCCACATTGCAGCAAAGCAAAATAAAATGTAGGTGGAATCAAAGTCCTGTTGTTATTAGCATGCAAAGAAAATGAACTTATTTAAATTCCCCCATCTGTTCTGGCCAACCATTTATGAGTAATTCTCAGCATTTCAGTCACCTGAAAAAAGAGACAGTGAGTTCTAGGCACAAACACTTCCTAAGCAGTTAATATCCAGGATCACAAATGATTAAATCATAGTGTTTTGTTCTTTCTGTGGGCTTTGTTTCACAGCTGGCTTCCTGGCTGCTTTTCGTCTCTAGCATTTCTCTCCCGCTTCTGGCAGATGAAGTGGAGGTGGAGAAGAAAAGGGAGGGAAATTCTTGGGTAGCACAAGGATTACAGTCATTTCCAATCCTTCAGCAAGAAAGAGCTTGCTCAGGGAACAGACAACCTAATGCTCTTCCACCTTGCTTTATTTCTTTTAAACTTATGTTTACAGTTGTTTGCAATTATAAAGTTATACAACTCAGGTACTAAGTTTACTACATTTGTCTCCTTTCTGCTCCCAAATCCACGTGGAAAGTACCTCCCACCCACACATTTCCTCTACTTTTTTGTCATTGCAGAGGGCAATACAAACCAGAAAACTGCAATTAGAGAGATCCTCAATTGTACACCTACAGGTCACTGACATTTGGTTCATACCCAAGCCTGATGTGCATGTAGATGCCACTCATCAAAAGGACAGTTATGCCATGGATAACAAATCATCTCAACTCACTAAATTAAACAACAGTATAAGCACAGGCACAAAGTTACTTTCAAAGCATTCTTGGCATTCTGTCTGATTACCTGTCCTTGTTCACAACAAAGGGAGAACTGTCTTCACACTGCTCTACTTAGGTTTCCTTTCAGTGTTCTGAAATAAGAGCTGCTCAAGTACTTGAGTTTTGTTTTCAGTTGGAAAGGTCATCTGGGGTGTGTGGCAAAATGAATCTGCACTCATTTTTTACTAAGGAGAAAGGGAAAGAGATGGGTCACAGGCAAGGGGGGAAATGACAGTTTATTTCATCTTCATTTTTAAAATTGAAAAAGTCTCGGAGAAGTTATAGAAAAAGTACAGTTAGTGAAAGAATAACAGTCTAAGAGCCTACAGGACCTAATTCTCTTTCAAAAAAGAAGAGCAAAGACTACTTACATATAATATGTAGGATATAATCCTTCAAAGTACCAGCAATGCTTTTTGGCCTCTGTACACTACAAAGAAAGAAAAATATGGCATTAATATTTACATAGAATAATGTACAGTTATAAACACAAACTTAGAGTATTTATAAATACTGTGACTCTGAGCAGTTAGGAAAGTTTTATATTTCCAAAGATTTCCCAATCCAGATACACACAGCAAGTGGGAAGTCAGTTCATGTAAATGGCAGTGTGTCCTGCCAGGATTCAGATCCCTCACGCAGGGCTTTGTCTGGGGGGCCCCACCAGCTTCCCACAGTTCCCGAACAAAGTCAGTACATTTGGCGCAGACCCAGGATCCAGCTGCATGTGTTCCCTGGCAGAACTGCTGTCTTAAAAGACCATGGACAATTTAAGAGCCCATGCATGATTATAGTCCCTTACGAGACCTCCAAGACACAAGCAATTTGATGATACTATGCATATGACTACACAGTAAATTCAACAGTTTTTTTCGTCCTTCTGGAAGTGTGTGACATGCAGACCCAGGGTCAGGAAGAAGCAGAATGGAGAAACATATATCCCATCTCCTCTTCCTGGGGAGAAGAGGGACTTGCAGTGGGGAAATGTCTCAAGTGTTCATTAAAGTAGAGGAGAAGGGAAACTGATTTCTGCAGCCCAGGAGCATTTTTTCTCTTTTGCAGATTGCCAGTGTATCCCTGTTAAAGGATGGTGACATGCATTTTCTCAGCATGTGTGTGCCAGCAACGTGGGAAGCGCTCATCGTTACAGGAACTGCCAGAGCACAGGCAGCAGCTCAGAACAATAGCAGCCCCTAATAAAGAAAACCAGATGTCAAGCCCAAACTCTACACAATGCACAAAATATTTCTATGTATTCCACTGACATCATTAGCACAAAATGCCATCTTCACTGCAGACACAGCTCCAGGAGCTCCCATGCAAGCTGCATTATCTCATCACTAATAGTTGTGGGACACCCACTGCAGAGCAATGAGGAGTATCTGGGGTTTCAGCAACACTTCCCTCTGCTGCTCACACCTGACACCTGATGTTGGAGAGGCCTTGGCACACTGCCAGCGTTTGGATCATTCTTCATATTTACTTGGCAGCTCACCTTTAAATAATAGCTCATATACGTTTATTAGCCTTCCCGAAGCCCAGAATACTAAATGAATCCAGTTAAGACAAAAGCGAGTTTAGACCCCAGACTGTCACTCTTCATGAATAAAAATGGCTGCAAGCTCTTCAATGAGCATCTGATGAGCTAAATCACAGACAGATCAATTACAGCCCATGAAGACAAACTGCTATGGATTAAATTGTTAAGAGTGGTCCAGGAGACTGGGGGAGGAGAAGATGCTTTTGATGCATGTGATCAGGCCCTTTCCCAGTAACACAACAGGCTCACGCCAGTCTTCAAGATGCACAAGCTTTAGTTTATGCTGAAAGGACAGTCTTCTTTCTCTAGGATAAGCACAGCAGAAACCTTGTTCCCTTATCAAATTGATGCCATGGTCCAAGCAGTATATTCAGGACTCCTTAGCTTCTGCTGAAACAAGCGGTGTTGAAAGATCTATCACTGCATTTGCCCTATTCCCTCTTTCTCCCCTCTCCTTCAGAGGTTCCAACTTTTTAACCCTTCCTTCCAAATATTTTCACCAGCTGGCTGTTTCCTCTTACTCTAAAACTAGAGATATGTCAAGTTTCTCTCCATAACACCGTGCAAACCTACATGCATTGAAAAACCCAGCAGGCATGCTGCCGAGTCACTGAAAAATATTTTGGCTCTTCACCTTTGAAGGCTGTAGATCAGCAGACGTTGGCTAAAATCCCAGTGCCTGCAGGTCAACCCCTTGGGAAGCCTCATTTCAGAGTACAGACTGGGGTGTGCACTGCCATTAAATGTTTTTCCTTCCTGCTTCTCAGCCAATATGAGTCACCATTTGCCTCACCAGCCTTGAAGCCTTTTGTCAGTCTCAAGCATTTTAATTTATGTTTTCCCAGAAATGCTTCTGAGCACGTGGAGCCTGCACACCCTTTACAAGTGTAAAGCAGACATTTATATTCAGTATCCCCACCCTCCCCCCCATTTTAATCTGCTTTACAAGTTCTAAAATGAATTTGGAAGATTCCTCCTTCCAACATCTCTCTAACTGTAGGTTTTCTGTTTCTGCCTCTAAATAATTCTCTTTTTCAGACAGCCAATATGCTTACTGATGTCACAAGAAAGGCTCCAGTCTGGGAAAGTTCCTTTCAGCTTACAGGGCCTAGATACCTGCACTAAACATCTTTTGGTGCCCAGATTTACTTTTAAATTGGCCCTGGAAGAGCAGGCATCAATCCCAGTTCTGCTTTTTTTTAATATCACAGTGCTATGAATACTGCATGGCAGTTGTTCAGCTTTCCTACATGGGAATCGGGCAAAAAAAGCAAGTGGACCTCAAATGTGAGCAGCAGAGCCAAATCTGATCCACATGACATGTCAGACAGATTTACACGCACAAGGGCAAAGCGCTGAGCTCCCTGCTCAGTCAAACTCCCACCGATCTCCATGGCAACTTTACTCCAGTAAAGCCTGACATAAAGCAGGCAGCAACTAACCACCATCCCGACTTTTGGTTAGCAGACTTCACAGGAATTTGCTGCTGAGAATAAGTCAAGAATGTCACTGCCTCAAAGGATTTGAGTGCCTTTAGCACTCGGGCACTAGAGAGATGAACAGGGGGTCAGGGTACAGATTAGCTTTTCCCAGCCCACATACATCCTCTGAAGAAGGCTATGATAATCCGCCTCTTGCCAAGATCCAAATTATTCTTCTGAGTGGTACTGGCCTCATAGCTAAGCTGGTGGAGAGGCATACAAGAGTAAGAGAAGATATATGCCATCAGCATCAGGCTCTCAGCCTTTGGAGAGCAATGTCCTTGTAGTTGTTTGAGACTATGAAACCCTCAAGAAACCACAGCTGGCAGGAACTCGCTGCAGCACACAAACCAGACGCAAAGGGAAGATTAGTCATATTGCTGCAATACAATAGGGCCTCACACATCACGATGGGTTCCCACTCTGCCAGCTCCCATACGAAGACAGGCTGTATCTCAGACTTTCCAACAAGCATTCATTCATGTATTTTAAAAGCCATTTACCCATTCACTAATAGCCAAAAAAGTGTGTCTACGGTTTTAAAACTAAAATTAAGTACAACCCTACTGATACTTCCAACTTTTCTAGGGGAGGGACTATGCACATTTCTCTTATAAAATTCTCCCTTCTGTGCCCTTTAAGAATTTGGCACAGTTATAAAATACAAATACGAGAGTATATTCATTTTTAAAATAAATTATGCAGGTCTAATTGGGTGTGCATATGTAATCTTTAGAGCATTAATGGTATGTGAATTAGCCAGATGCTTGAATACATTCCTTAAGTTTGCAAAGAAAAGAAGAGAAAGAGAAAAAACACAAGACTTGTTTTTTGTTTGATTTTAAATAAATCAGCATTTGTCTTGTAGCCCGTTTTCTTTGCAAGACTGCAGCAATGTGAATCGCAAGCTGTCCTTTTCTGTGGCCTCTAAATTATTTCAGATTTCCTTTAAGAAAGGAAACCTGCTTCCTGCTGCAGATTGAGATTCCAAATGTTACTGCTGCTAGTGAGAACAATGAGAAACAGGAGTTACTAAAACATTAGCCAAAGACTGGTTTTGATCACACCACAAAATACAGAACACAAATGCACATGTATGCACATGGTGTGGGGGATTCTAGAGCAGGCAGCCTGCTCACTGAATGTCAGGCGGTACTCCACAGATATGCTTCCAGGATTTGCAGAAATACTATCCCTAGCAGGAATATCCTCCACATTGCACATCATTATCTCTCAATCCACAGGGCAACAACAAGAACCTACATAGATCTGATCGACTAATTACTCTTTGTAATCTTGATTGACACCCAGTGCCTTCACTGGAGGTTTGAAAATTAATAACAAAAAAGTAAAAGCAAATAAAGCCCCATATGCACATTCCAGTATGAGTACAGTCCATTTTTGTTATGAGTACCAATGAAAAAAGCAGCCTGCTGCAGACAGCCGTGCCTGTGGAGGGCAGACGGAGGGCAACTGCTATCTGTATGCTGAAGGGACATCCAGAGCAAGTTTGTGACATCTGCTTAAAGCCAAATTCTGTAGGAGGCACAGGGCTACGGTCAGTCAGAAGGCCAATGAAACCCTATCAGTTACCAGCAACTGAGGGCAAGCCTCTTTCTTTTCCATTATCTATTGCAGTTGTAAGGATCCAAGGTAGATTCAGAAGGGGAAGAAAAGGTATTTAACAGCAACCTGCTACACATATATAATGGAAATGGCTCTTGGTATTCTGGGATGACCTGCTTAGTGGTTGTAACCTCCCACTTAGCTGGGTATATGCCGTACATTAGCAGGGTGCAAGACGATCCAAAATGCCAGCCTTGTGTCTACAGACTCTGAGGTTCTGCTTGGATTAATACACAGGATAAACAGGATAGATAAACAGGAAGAAAGAGTTAGAAGTATCTAAGACATGAAACAAGACCTTATTGTTTCTGAGCATCACACAATCTTATTCAGATACACAGAGCCACAACTCTGTCTTCCATACTGCTGGATCAAATTAGTAATTGAGAAAATGGGAAGGACAACACCTTTCTCACCATCTAGCTCCACAGCATCTGAAAAACAACTGTCTATACCTGCTGCCTCTGTTACAGAAGGCCACTTGTGAAATCCAGATCTTTCCTGGCTTTATTGGCCACTGCACCTGGCAAATACTTGATGAAGCCCAGACAAAATGAAGAGAAAGTCTACAGTGCAACTCAAGACTAAATAAGCAGCTCCAGAAGACACACTATTGGCTACGAATCACAATGTTTCACAGAATCTGACCTTTAAAATTGCATCAGTTTTCAGAACACTATCCCTTTCAGTGCCTAGACAAGAGCTGGAAGCATTATGAGATACAAGCTGGGCTGTAACAGAAGGACTTCTGCATGCTCAAACTTTGAAAGACTGGAGTTGCAGACACAAGAATATGAACATCCTGTTCTTCCATAGCCAAGAAAAGGGCAAAATATCCATTAAAATAAGAGACAACATATACTGAAACTGGAAAGTGCAGCCCAAGGGTGAAAACAATTTCCTAGAGAAAACACATTTTGTTTTAGCCTTGCCTGAATCCATCAAAATTCATCCCTACTTCTTCCCTAGTATCCCTAGCAATGCTAACAGCAGAGAGTGAAAGTAGCCCATCTGCACAACTATTCTAAGACACTGAGCTGGCAAGCCATGTTACCAGTGATTTCAACATACACCCTTGTTGCAAAAGACAGGAGGAACTTTTACTAAAACTCAGGATTATGTTCAGGCATTTTTATTTACTGAATTAATGAGGATACCAATCCTTTATCAAGCTTTCCCTCCCATTTAACAGTAAACAGAACAAATAGCATTTAGTTTATACAGCTCTTTCATCAACACCAGATTACGAAAATCCTACAACTCATAATATAAAAAATTATTTTTAGATATTTCATTACGAGTTGGTTTTGGTTAGACTTTTTGTCTGTTCTCTGAGAAAAAACAGAGTATTTCTGATATAGGATTCTTAATTTTTCCACCTTGAATTAATCAGTGTGTGTTCTGCAACAGTAAAAAATTTCAGCACAAGCATCTAATTCTTATTACTTCTTGTGCTGCACAGAGCATATGTATTAATCATCATATTTTTATTTTGAATTAATGTGGGTTTAGCATTAGATAGCTTCCCATCACAAAGCATTTTTTTGCATTTAGATCTATTAACCTTTCCCACAGAAGAAATACAAATATCCCTCGTGTGCCATTTCATTTCAGGAGCCTGACTCATTTATTTGTTTAATATCTTTTTTTTGCCATTATGCAGCAAATTGCAAATGCACTTCAGTCCCAGAACAATACAATTTCAATTGAATACAATTCCTTCATCCGTATCCAAAGGAGAAGAAAAGGAAGAAATAAAATGCAAAGCAAGGCACCCTTATTTTTCAGAGCCCACTACAGGAAGGCTGCGGGGCCAGCGCTCAGCACCACGGACAGCACTCTCCCTCCCCGCAGAGCCCCTGGGCTGCTGCACCTTCCCCACTGCCCGCCTGGGGCAATAAATCATTGCACAAAACCTCACCCACACACATCACCTCATCCGCGCTCAGGTCTCTCTCCGTTCTCAGCAGTCACGCCTACTAATTATCTCTTCGCACGTGTGAGCACTAATATGAGAAATTAGTAAGCACAACTATCACAGAATGACAGAATTGTGCAACTTGGAAGGGCCCCATAAGAATCATTTAGTCCAAGCCCTTCCTCACAGGACTACATAACACTAAACCACATGGCTAAGAGCATCATCCAGATGCTGTCAGAACTTGACAGGCTTGGTGCCATGATTGTTTCCCTGGACAGCCTGTTCCAGTGACCTTCTCAGCGAATAACTTTTTCCTAATTTCCAATCTGAACCTACCCCATGCAGCTTCATTCCATCCCCTCATGTCTTATTGCTGGTCACCAGAGAGAGATCAGCACTTCCCCATCCACCTACCCCTACTGAGGAAGTTATAGACTTAAATGAGATCACCCCTCAGCCTTCTTTTCTCCAGGCTCCACAAAATAAGTGATCCCAGTTGCCTCTCATTAAGTCTTGCCCTCAAGGTGTTTCACCCTTCAGTCACCCCAGTTTTGACACTCTCTAATAATTTTATATTCTTCTTATATTGTGACACCTGAAACCACACACAGGACTCAAGGTGGAGCCAGACCAGTGCAGTATAGAGCAGGACAGTAACTTCCCTGGCCCGGCTGGTGATGCTGTGCTTGATGCATCCAGGACATAGTTGGCCCTTTTGGCTTCCAGGGTGTGCTGTTGACTCATATTCAACTTGCCATCAACCCAAACCACCATCAGACTGCCTTGGATGGAACAACTGCACTCAATCTTTCTCAAACTGTTTGGAAAGCATAGCTATGATATGTGGAATACCCAGCTCAGTTCTACATCAGAATGTCAAGCCAGATGCTTACAAAAGTGCCAAGAGATCCCCAGTATAAGAGAAGTTTTGGACTTGCTTTTCCTTCTTATTTCTACACCCACGAATGCAGCAATAACTGCACAAACATAAAATCTGGGAGGTGGGGGCATTTAAACCTTCCTGGTATAATTTATCTTATACTGAAAGTTCTAATGTCAGACCTGCAAGAAAGCATCAGCCATGCCACATACTGAAGGCATTTTCACCCAAGAAAAACAAAAAAGACTCAACATTCCACTGGAGTTTCTGCAGCTTCAAGGGGGTAGTGGCAGACTTTTTTGTTCCAACTGCAGGGAAACAGATGCAACAATTTCCCAATTCCATTTGCAGACGTTGATCCATTCCAAATGGTACTGGGCAGGTTCTACAGCTCCAAAATTGGATTCAGCATCTGCAATTACTCTGTTTCCTTCTATATATGCATGAGAAATAAAACCAAGGCTATTATTATTTGCATTCCTTAACTACAGAACAAGTCTCATAATACAACAACACATAAAGTAGGGTGCATGGGAGGAAGGAATTATTTGTCAGAAATTGAACGGAAGATCATGCCAAGAGCAAGAGCATTCACCATTTCCACCCTCAGTCTCTTTAAAAATGAAACATACCTAAATGAAATTTTTCATATAAAATGATTTGGTGATACAATGTTTTTACTTTTATGTACATACCTCTAATGAACATAGGTAACACTTTCAGTGTCACCATGAACACAGACACCAAACTAGCTTTCCTTTGACTACGGACTGGAAGCTTGGTTCATCTCCAGCCTCGACTCTGAGGAGGCACATTCTGCTGGCAGGAACCGATGCCATCTAGGGCACTATTAAGGGTAAAGTTGAGATTTGGGTTCCTCCACCATTGTTATTTAAACCATGCCAGTCCATGCTGAACTGGCGAATTTCCTACATGCATTTCATTCTTCCACTTTACCATTCCAAGAATGAAAACAGCCTTTAAATTACCTAGTGCTTAAATCCTCGGGGGCCATCTTTCCTCCACCAAATTAATAAAACCAAAGCAAAGAAAGACTGAGCAAAAGAAGATGAATTCAGACTCAATTTTCTTTATCATCTGCGGTGCAGGCAAGATCGAGGCACTTAACAGCACTGCGCTACAGATTCTGGTTAGTTAAGCTATGACAGCCCTTCAAAGGCTACAGGAAAACAGAGTTCTTGGATGGTCCCTAGGACACAGGGCAGTTGCTTTGGGAGTTCCTAGGCTCTGTTCTGTTGATGTTATGCATCCCACACACACTCATTTGTTCCACAGAGAGAGACAGCCCAAGCTGAGAGGACAGAGCGCAGCTGCATAATCACAGCAACTCTTGCTCCCCTCCCTAATACCCTTATTTTTCATTCTTGACATTTAATCCAGGGATGCACACCTCCCTCAGATCCTTCTTATGAGGAGTTATTGGAAAACAAAATATTTTTTTATTCAACTAAGACCTTTCTCTTTTCACTTTTCTGAGATATTATTCCAAAACTACAAATACTGGATCAAAATCCTTTGCACTTAGAAGTCCTGAAAATATCTGTGACACTGAAGGTATCCAATCCTCAGTCTCAAAAAAAATAAAAAAAGATGCATAGTCCATGACCAATCACACACCCAGTGGTGCATGGAACAAAAGAAATCAATAGTAATGGAATACTATCTAAATGCTGTTCCCCTGGAAGGTAAGAAATGCCAAGTCAAGTTCTCACCTTGAAAAAGTTATTCTAGATACCCATCACGTTTAGTGTTTGATTGTTTTTAGGAGCATCTGTTAATTTTAAATCAGATTACACATGTCATATGTATATTAAATTAGTAAGCATCTGAACACAGTAGAGATTAAAGAGGTTACCTTGGAAACATGCCGGTATTTGAAAACCGGTTTCTAAAAAGCCCCGGCAAGTCAGAATCCAGGTACTTCTATGAGGAGAAGCATCTACTTGAATGCTTTGCTGGGGGAAGCTTCACAATTGGTCAACTCTCACCTGCTTAACAGTGAAGTCAGTGCTTACCTACACGCTTATATTAACAGCCATCATTTACCATGTCCTTCACATCCTCACAAGGCCTCTCAGTCTCTCAAGGGAAAAGCAGCAATGTATAATTTACAGTACAGATTCGACCTGGCTTAATGATCACACTGGGAACTAGAAAAACAGTTCCAAATGAAACTTTAGCTCATTTGCTCCAGCTACATTAGACTAACTAACTTGAAGCAAATGCTGAAACTCAGATAGTAACACAGCAAAGGCAAGCATGGTATGGTCTGCAAGGCTGGCTCATCAAACAGGGCTGTCATACAATCATCTCCGTGTCACACTCCAGAAACCTATTTGCTCTGGAACTCAGTTACTGCAACACTGGGAGGAGTTTATGGGTTTGGGTTCATCCAGGCTAATAATCACATCTTTCTGTTCTTGTACACAGTCTATTAAAGTTCCCACTGATTGGAAGCAAACACATCTCTGTCTCAAGCCAAAACTCTCTTCAGAGAATAAAAGAGCAGAAGAGTTGACTGAGTGTAATTTGTATTTGTTTAACAAGTAAATTTAAGCTTTTAGGGAGATGCTCTATTGTGGCTTTTAGGCAGACACTCACCAATGCCTTTTAATTTAAACTTAAGAACCTAAACTGACTCCTATTCAGACAGTCCAATACACTGCCATAGCAATAGCATACGATTAATAAATTCCAGTGAGACAAATCTAACAGCTGCACCTCACAACCACTTATTTGAGCAGAAGAAATACTATGCATTTGTCTCCTTCGAGTGTTTCCTGTTAAAGGACTAGACTAGCAAATAAGCAGACAACCCTTTCAGGCAAGTGACAATGCCTACTGATGGTGAAGCATTTTTCCAAATGAATTAACTTCCTACATAAGACCTTAATATTTGCTTAATATCTTTTATTAGGAGCCTGATGTACCTAAACAATGATCTGGAATGTCCCAGATTGTCCTGTTTCAACATAAACCACTAAGAATGTGATAAATCTCTTCATTTAAATCAAAAGCATATGAATTTTGGCACTTTTCTAAAAGGATAATTTCCTTGGTTTGAGTTATGACCTAAGGTTTTCCACATTCAAAATAGCTTCCTGGAAGGAAAAGAAGAAGAAAAAAAAAGGGTTCTAAAGATAACTTTTTGGATAAAGATACTGGATATACATAACCAGACAAATTCACACAACCTCTTTGGTTAGGTATAGAAGCCACAACTTGGCTCACACCTCCTTTCAGCCCTCAAACCACTCACTTCACAACTTGATGAAGGACATGCAGAATGTGGGTAGCTTTTCACATGCCTCCTCTCACTGTTAATCAGTGCATGCCCCTCATTCAAACATCTGCTCATATACATGGATTTTTCTGGGACACCATCAAGCTTTCAGCTTCCATTAACTACAGTTAAAATGCAAATGTCCAAGTTATCACTGTTGGACCTCTAGCTACCACCCCTGTAGTCTGTAGTTCGTCTGATGTTATGTTTTTCTTTTTTCCTGCTTGCAGATGATAGATCATATTTGTGTGTCGGGAAGTTGAAAAGACATAAAAAAAATTCAGGATGCTGCAGTGAACTCTGCTTTTCCCTTTGACACAGACACCACAGACATCAAAAATCTCCTAACTAAGGTTATTTCCTGACAAGAAATATCTGAGGTTACCTCAGGGATACTGAGAAGTGTAAGAGTGAGATGAGGCATAAATGAAACATTCGCTCTTCTTTAACACATGGCCTACACTCCAAAAAAGCTCAAGATCCTTGCCTGGAGGTACTGCTACGGATGGATAATAGCATGAGATACGGCCATAAATGTTTAATTTATAAACCTAGCAGCTACAAAATTATTCAACTAGACTGAAAGTGCTGAGGATTTTAATAGCGCCTGCCCACACTGAGAGATGGAAATAGCACCAAGAGCTCAGAGACGAGTACAGACACACTTGCATATTTTGGTCAGTGTTGATAATGTTGCATAAACTGAACTTTCGGAGAAAATTTAATCCCTGTGCTTGCAATGGGCAATTCCAGAGATTTCAAGGGCATTGCTTCTGCTTTCACAGGACACGGCTTGGCTTGCTGCCCCTCTCTTCACAGGCCTGCCAGCTGCTCTTCCAAGTGCTGGGTTCATCTCAGAGGGGAAACAGCACTGAGCACTAAAGCTCCTATATTTCTCCAGGGCAGTTCTGTTCAGGCACTTTATACTGTAACTACAAATGCAAACTCACGGATGAGAGAAAGAAATGGAATAGGAGCAGCAGGGCAGAGAAGTGAGGAAGACAATGACATGCCTGAGACAACCAGAAAAATATGAGGTGGAATAAAACTTAGGGCTAACTGGAATAAATGGCAGTGACTCTGAGCCACAGCCAAGGCTTATTCCCAGCATATTTCCCAACAGGCTTCAGAGGAGAGAAACCAACAGGGTGGCAGCCAAAGAAATCACAGAGGTAGTCTCTGAATGACTGGCCACCATAGAGGAATGACAGCATCTTGCAAAGGGAGGTACTGATGAAGGAACAACTCCACTGGCTTTGTCATTTTTATACTACAGACAGGTAACTGGTGAACTTCTCCTCCATGCAAGGCAGCAGTTCCAATTTTTCACCTAGAACCAAGTTTGGTACCAGAAGCCCTTTCTGACACAGAAGCAGGACACCACAAATTAGCTACACCTCCTCACGCCAGCCCAGGGCAGAAATCTTTTTATCATCTTCCCACAGTGCAAGGCAAAAAAATAAATCCTTTTTTGTGGAGTGTGCTTAGCCTATAATTTGGGAAAGGAAAAGTCTGGCACCTCACCATTGAGAGGCTGCTTGCCTATGGCTCATGCTTGCTATTGCTATTTATCAATGAGAAGATGAAAATTTCTAATAGCTTAAATGCAAGGGTGCCAACCCATGTCAATAAAGCCAAGTTCATCTAAAGCAGCAGAAATTTTCACCCCAGTTCAGAGACTACCAGATCAGACACCAGATACTGGATAAAGTCTCAGTCCTTCACACACGTGAATAGGGCTCCATATACAAAGAAGACTCTTCTTGCAATTCA
This sequence comes from Lichenostomus cassidix, assembly GCF_008360975.1. NCBI lineage: Eukaryota > Metazoa > Chordata > Aves > Passeriformes > Meliphagidae > Lichenostomus > Lichenostomus cassidix. The sequence goes on from NC_139482.1 coordinate 51,678,065, forward strand.
CAGTGCACCAGTGTTAGGGGGTTTAGCTTTGCCCTTAAAGTTTTAAGTTACTGACTATGAACAGCAAACCATGGCCTTTCTTCATATCTACTAGAATACAGAAATATACTAACCCATATGCAACCTTTTTTAAGTAATGGCTATAAATTTCCATAGTGGTATGCAGTTTTCTACAATTATGTCCAGCCCAAGGAATAGACCCCCTCTCTTTCAGTTTGACCACTTCTCTTTCCGTTAAAGGGAAAAAAAATTCTTGCTAAATTGCTTTTCAAGTAAAGAAACAACGCACTTATGCCTGGTTCCTACAGTTCTAAGAAGCATCTTTTTGAACTTTCAGAAAGGACAAGGCTCTGCCTTGTCATTCCTGACACATGATCATGAGACTTACGGGAACAAATTCAAGCTACTGGATGCTTAAAGGATACTTAAGAAATCCTGTTTAACAATCATACTCTAAAGCTTTCCTAGCTTGACTTTAGGGCCTCATCCAAAGACCACTGAGTGGAGTGGCAGTCAGGGGTTCAGGAGCATATCTCTGGCTAGGACCATAAAACATAAATAAAACAGAAAATTGTTTGCCGCCAGCAATCTTTACAAAAGGCTAAGACAGATGCTATTAGTAGCAGGACTTTTAAAGGAGAGGGCTGACTGTGGAAAGTGCCAATTACCTCACTATATACTAAAGTGCAACTAAAGTCCCCAGAAATTCATACCAGCAACCAGACTAAGGGGCCCCCACAGCATCGAGTAAATTGCTAGGCAACCCTTGGTTCTATTTGTTTTATGGATGCCTTTGTCAGACAGGGCCTTTTTTTAAATTAAAAACAAAAAAATCAGCCTCTTGGGGGATCTATTTTCCTTTCCTCTTCTGACTTCAGCACAAACACACTAGAAAAATTAGAGCCACAGTACAAATAAAAATAGCTGAAGAACTTGCAGATGTTGTTCATTTCCCAAGTATTCAACGTTGCCCATTTAATGATGGAACAATATGCTCCAGTTTCAGTCCTGGCACAAGGCTATCTGAGCAGCAGGCACATATTTTAGCTGATGTGAATGCCAAAGGCAAGTCAACGACTACAGCAAGTAGAGAAATGGAAGGAGGACAACATGATGTAAACCACTGGATGTCCACTCCAAACATTTTCTCGGATTTTTGTTTCTCATTTAATGCTATTTGTCGACTCCAAAGCTAGATAGACCAGGTTTGCAGACTTACTAGCATGCTTAGAAGGAAAAAAATATGCTTAATAAAAATTCATGAAGTGGAAAACATTTTTACAGCTGAAGAGCTGATTTTTCTATTTTAAGTGTAGGGTGTTTCTGGTGCGAAATGCATTACACAGGGAGGTTTTGCTAGCTTATCTCCCTGAATAAACCAACTTGTCTATAGTCTGGATGAGTGGATTTCCCAAAGTTCATACAGAACAAAGCAATAAAGTACTTAATATTTGTATAAAAAAAGAATTGAAACAAAATATGCCTCTTAAACCTGGCAAGGAGAATCTAAATACTAAAAACACTTTTGAAACACTGAAGTGAGATGCAGCAGAAATGCTTTCTTAGTTACCCCTCTTGAAGCTCTGCCATCAGTTGCTAAGCATCTTCTCACACATACCCACTCACAAACCAGAGTGAGCCGAATTAGCAAAAAGACAATGGCTATAAATTCACACATAACAGCCATAAGGAGCAATGAAGTATAGAAGAAACATTAAGACTTCATGCAGAAGAGTAAAATTCAAAGGCTCAGAAGTGACAAGGAAATTGGGAAACAGTTATTATTGGAAATACAGAGTTTCTATCTTTGTTGGGCTTCATTTGCCTCATTCTCATGCATAAAGGCACAGTTAGAGGTCATAAAGCCAGAGCATTTAGAAGTTAACATCTGGTGAAAAAAGATTTATTCTCCTCCCGTTAAGGGCCCACTGACAGAGAAAAATTTAAAACATGTTAAGTTACAGTTTTAAAGAGGAGGAAAAAAGACATTTTAAAGCAAGTCAAAGCTTGTAACATTGCTAAGAGCTCTCTATTATGCTCAGATACGGTTTTAATCTACTTAAGGGAGGGGAAAAAAGGCCCCAACAATCCAGCCTTGGCCCAACAATTGCAAAAGCAAAAGCAAAGGCTCAATCCAACACTCAACAGATCACAGACTCGGGTTCCGATCGCTCCACATAAATAAACTGCCCAGTGAATGTGACTGAAGTGGGGAAGGAAATGGCCTGGTTGGGTTGAAAAGCAGACTTAAATAATAGTTTCACACATAGGCCCGTGCCTTTCTGCAGGTAAAGAATGGGATTATTTTAAATCCAAGGCAATTGATGGCACAGATGTGGCAAAGCCATCACTGCTGAGTGCCTAAAGGCAGGTGGAGCAGGCGGATCAGGCAGCCAGTGCCAACAGCACTGCGCTCCTGCCTGCAGCTCAAGGACGGAGAAGAGCAACCAGCTGGATCTGGTGGAATCTTCTGCAAAGGGATACAAAGGAACAAAGCAACAGTGAGAGCTGTGGAGAGCCTGTTGGAGAGAGCTTGGTGTTCAGCTGTTCTTCAGGCTTTTGGGCTCTCCCTGACCTCATCCTGCACATAGGTGTCCTTCCTGATCCCTTTCCCCTCCTGTTCAACAGAGCAAAGCCATATCCCTCTGGTGTCTACAGAGACATCAGTTACACAGTTTAACTCGTTATTCATGTCAGATGATTGTTCTGGCTGTCCACAGCTCAGTCCCTGCACGTATGGCTGCTCCTGTGACAGGCAATATTTGGGTACATTATTGGGGCATGTCACAGGACAGTAGATGTATTGAGGCATATAGGCACCTATTCAGACAGGTACAGACCTGCCAGGATATTGTCCCCAGTCATAAAAGACAGAGCCTTCATTGTTTAAAGCAAGTGTAGCTGCTACTTAGCGGTCTCAGACAGGGACCATTCACTGTATATTCTCTCAGAAGATACCAGCTTACTGACATACTTAATTTTCTCTATAAAGAAAGAAACTAGATCTCAGAAGTGATTTTAATCAGCTTTTAAATCTAGTATTAGAGCTACCAACTAGTGTGAGCAACTACCCGGCCACAGAGCAACTGCAAAACTAGTTAAAATAAGAGAAACTGTGGAAACCTCCAGAAACAAAGAATCACACGTCTGGCAGCACAGCAACATTCATGCACACTCTGCAACATAAAGGCGATGTGTGGAACGGGTGAAACAAGACCCTGGTCATCACTGAGCTCCAACAACCCACTTAATACAGAGGGTTTGGAAGGAGAACTTAGCTGATATGATCATGCACAAGTAGTACTTGCATTTTGGAAACTTCGGGACCAGAGGATGTTCTTCACACTTCAAGCCTAGTCCAGCCAGAAGCTTCCAGTGAGATTTCAGGGCTTGCAATTACATCACCAGGTAGTGCTACTAAAGGGCTAACTCTGTTTTCTTTTGAGTAGTAGGAGAAGGGGTAGGAGAAAACAGGAAAGAAAATATGCCTCACCATGTATTTTGCAAGAGAAAAGCCAAAATAAAACCCTACATCCAGAATGACTACATCTGTGAGATGACTTGATGACTTATTCCAGGCACATCCACATGGACTGCTCTGAGAACAGTACAATCTCCATTTAAACAAAAAGAAAAGAAAGAAAACATCATCCAGAGAAATCCTTCACTTTGAAACTGAAATTAACAGGGTGTTGTAGTGATATACTGCTGAAATTCTTTACATGTTTTTGTGTTGACTTTTTATAACTCTGTTCAAAGAGAATGAAATATCAAACTTTTTTGTCTGCAGCCATCAGACTACAAAGCTCCCTGCTCATTCATTAAAGCAATCATAACCTCTTGACACTAGCAGCTGATCTTGGCAATGGAAAGGAAGATCACCAATGTGAGACTGACAACTAAATGGCAAAGATTACTGAAAATAACAAATCCACAATGCACCAAGAGACGAAGGATGATAATTTGGAAATTCTTGTTGTATTTCAGATCAACTCTGCAAATTTAAGTCTAGCTACCACAGTAAAGGCATTCTTAATGGGTTAGAAACATCTGCCTTAAACCAGAACAAATATAATGGAACTGAAAACAACAGGGCAAACATTCTTCAAAGGTTTATAACTACAAAAATCAGTCAAAAGAAGAAGAGAAGCACATGATGCCAGCATACCAGATTGTGAACTCTCAGACTGCTACCAGTGACACTGATGAACACAAAGAAGAATCAAAGAATAATCTAAATTTTAAAAATGTGCACATGCAACTACTTCCACCTAGATGATTGGAAGATGTGCTGCAGGGACAGTGAAACAAATCCTAAGAGAGAAACAAGATTTGGACAAGCAGGAAAGGTGATGATGCTGTGCTATTCACCTACTTCTGCAAAAGCAAAGAGATGGAAAGGAAAAGTCCATACAAATTTATTAAATGCTCCTCAGGGTTACAGGGGAACAGAAAGAAGCCTCAGTTCCCTTATTAGTACTTAATGCACAACTACCAGAACATAGCACATAACAGAGAGATATTAATCTTTTCCAGGCTCTGTTTTAGGAAAATTTAATCCTCTCTCATATCCTCTCACTGTCCCTGAGGTCATCTACATCTCTCTTCCAGCATCTGTCTTGCTCTAGCTGATAATACATTTTAAAATTGCTTCAGTTGACCAGAGGTTTTGGGGAGCACCCATACACAGTCTATGCCTTAGGAAAGTTTGCAGTGCTGAAAACTTTTCCTGGAAAAGAATGATCATGATATCTTTAAATTCAGCAAGTGAAATTTAAAAGGCAGGGTTTTTCTTTTCAGCTTGAAAGAAGGAAAACAAAGGAAGAGACAGTGAAGAGGGGATCAAAGCTCTCAGAATCTTGTATTGCTTTTGCAGAGGTCTCAGGCAAAGCCTAAACACAAAGCACACAGAAAAAGGGTGTCAGCAGAACTGGGGTCTTCTAACCAGCCCAGGTCAGAGGTATACCATTCAACAGAAAGTACCAGGGTGCAGCCACCCTCACAGGTAGCCATGTCTGAAACCAGACCACTGTCTGTCTATCCATGCACGTACCCAAACATGAGCAGTGCTTTTGTTTATCTAACACAGCAAAAAAACAGAGGATAATATATTAGCAGATGGTACTAATTTATATCTGCTGAAGGTTGGTAGGTAGATTTACAGTTTCTGCATACTTTGAAATACACAGTACAACTGTATAGGCATCCTTCAAGGCACATTTAACAAACCTTAGGTAAATACAAGACTCGCAGGATTTTGTTGTTTTTGCCCAAAACAGAAGGCTCCATGTGTTGGCTCCCATGAGATGCTTCTTCTCCCACCCCCCACAACCAGAGAGGTAACCACAGGCATTCCAGCAGAGAAATCCTGGGGTTCCTTCAGTCCTTGTAGGGAGACTCCTGCTCTTCAAGGTCAACACACTGTACCTGGCACATGAGGTATAGTGCAGCAAATACATGATCTGCTAGCATTGCAAGGGGAGAGCATAAGAGGCAGCCAGATGAGCCAGTCTCATGCATAAAATGAAAAACCCATCAGATCTCTGTGCATACAAGCTAACTGGGAAAGCTCCTCTAGTGCCTAGGCAGCTGCCAGCATTGCTGGAAACACTGCAAAGGATATTTACAGAAGACAAAGCCATGTAAAACAAATTATGAGAAAGTGCAGACTTCTCAACCTTAAACAAAGAGCTCACAGCAGCCAGCATGCATATGAGTGGGCCTCTGGATTCACTGGCACTTGATTGACTTCTTTTCAAAATGACTTCTTGGATTTGTCACTGCCATTTTCCTTTGTCAAGAGCCAATAATATTGTTTTCCTAACGGTTTATGCAGGAGTACTGGAGCCAGCAGCTTGCACACTGGTTGCTTTTATTGGTCTATTAAAATGAAATGAAGCTGATACTAAAGCTTTTATAATCATTTAGGTTATTTCATTATGCGTTCAGGGCAGAAAAGCAACCAGTGGTGTGTTATACAACTGAGCAGGCAAAGTACATCTGCCCCTCACTCTAAGGAGAAATCCATATGGACTGAAGGAAAAATCAACAATGGGAAAATTGGTTCTCCAGAGTTTCTGCTGGTAGAAGCAGCTGCTTGTTGTACTTAACACCACAGAAAAAAAATAAAAGGGAAATAAATTCACCAGAAGTAGAGTTTGATAGAAAGTATGCCTGGATGACTGCTATTGCACATTGATCATTGCCTGCATCCAGAAGCCCGTATCAGGAACCAGGACATGGCTGCACAACTACTACACAAAAAGGGAATAGGGACTATCAAAGTGTAAAAATAAAAATACTCAACAGAAAGCAAGATGCAAAGAGAGGGTAGAAGCAAACAATGAAGCAATATTTCTTGTCCTGACAGCAACTGGTCTCGATACAGCCACTTAACTGCTGCCATGTTTTGCATTCATGGCATAGAGTCCATGGCAGGACCTGTAGATAAACAACAAGGAAACTGCAGACGTTTACTGGAAGCCTTTCCCAATGTTTGGAAAAAAGGCAGGACAAAGGAGACGTATCAAGAACTTTACACATTTATTTGAAGACTAGGTTGGATTCAGGATGAAAACACTAGGACCAGCACAATAGTAAAGGGATGCAAAAAGTCTTATTCTGACTACCTATTTATGTTTTCATCCAAGTAGCAGCAAAGCAAGACCATCTTGCAGCATCAGGAACATCAAGGAAACCATCAGATGCATCAAGGAATGTCACACCAGTTTCTTTTGCAAACAACCAAACTAAACATTATTATTCATGTCCCTGTGTTTCTGCAAGTCTTGCTTGAAGTGTAGAGGCAACAAATACCACGTACCCAAAGTGACTGCACTAGACTTATAAGCCTACAAATATTTTTATTTGGAATTTAGGTCTCAACAAGTCCCTGCTGGCATTCCTACAGGAACTACAAAATTTTTTTTCCTTTTTTTTTTAACATTCCATTTACACTGACAAGTTTGCTACTTGATTTTCTGGCCCCACGTAAACAGACAGAACTTTATTTTAGCATTAGGCTGTCAAATAATAATTTCTCCTCTTTTCTTTTTTTTTCAGCTCTATCAAGTGACATTCTTGAATTTGTAGAATGATTTTGAAGAGACCTAGGAACTAAGAAGAGAGTTGGTGGTATAATATTATTTTCAATTCATAACAAAAACAAAAAGAGTAAGCATATCCATGGTTCAAATTCTCAGAATTTAGCACTTGGACTGATCCAAGATTACTGGGCTTGAATTTCACATGTCATACATTTAACTAGCTCAGGTCTAAGGCACAGCATTAAAGCACTCTTCATTTACATGACATAGAAAGCACAGATCACTGACTCTAAATATCAGATGTACTTAAAACTGCCCTCCTCAAAAAAAAATATATGACTAGCCATGCATCAGCAAAATGTAGGTACACTAAAATATACAAAGACCTATGTGAACCAGGCTACATGCATTTGAATTGAAAAGGAGTGGGCAAATGGGAGCTGCCACGTGTCTCTGAGAAAGTAGCACCCAAGTCCTTTTGGTTTTCCATGAGGAACACTATAACCATGGGCATATGATTTATGAAAAAACCTCTATGTTGACAAACAAACTTACAGTTACTATAGGCTCACACTGAAGCTCATTTGAAAAAAAGCAACCAACACACCAGGTAAGATCCTTAGCAGCTGAACTCTGATTTGCAGTATTTAATGTAAGACACACTCAAACACTTGTTGTTAACAGCCCAACTCTGTAATCTGACTGCTACAACACAGATCAAAGCATATAATCCAGTTCCTTCAACAGCAGTTTGAGTCCAGGCAACCAAATTAACATTCAAAAGAATCAATTTTCTGTATTTACAGCCGCACTGAAATGGGTGAAAATGACAAGGATGTGAATGCTAACAATCTGTAGATAATGTTCAGCTCCTCCTGCATCTCACCACTGTGACCACAGCAGCACTACTGTGATGACAGGGTTAGATAACAAAGGCAATATGCAGAGAAGAATGCACTGTGAGGATTTTCCATTAATGTTTGACTCTCCACATACTTCCAAGTGGTCAAATTTGCCTACAGTTTCAAGGGTAGAGCACAGTTAAGAGACCCAAACAGCCTGGAAGTCCCATCTTCATCTCATGGCCTACATCTTAGCATGGGTGCCTTTGCCATCTCTCACTCCAGCTGTGGCACTAACAGATGTTTGTGATACACCATAAAGGCATCAGCACCTCAGAAAATCCAACAGGCACCAAGTATCGAAGTGCACTCCCTCAACAGCACAGGCTAAGACTCAAAAGAAAAAAGGACCAGCAGGCCCATCCCAACTCCCCCAGACTCCCACACACATGCCCCACCTCAAAGATAACAAAACAAATTCTACTTTCTCCACACTGTCTACAGCAAAGTTTCATACGATACAAAACTGAGCCTCTTATCTGAAAAACTACTCAGCTCACTGGAAGATGACCCAGAATGGATGTTGGCCATGCTGTCTGGTATAACACAGGAAGATAACACTGCAGTGGTGGTGGGACAGCTATATGAAACAAAACTTAATCCTAAGTAATAGTGTGAGCTACAAACCACATAATAAACTTCCATTATGTAATACAGTTTTTAAGAGCCAGTTGTGATGATGAGCAGCCTTTATGCTCACATTGCAGAGGGAAGCTGAGCGCTGGCTGCAGAAGCAGTACATGTATTTCAACTGTCTTCTGACAGCTGCACTTATCCCCACTCTTCAGGCTAAAATCTGTCCATCTCCTCCTACAGGTATTCTCCAGCAAGCCTCCAAGCACTGGATTTTGGAAATTAAGCTAGACTAGTTTCTCTCTGAGGAGGTAAGCACATACTGATTTCCCCCTTGGCCAGCCCCATCAAAAGCAGTGAAGCTGCAGGAGGCATGAGTCAACACGTGCTTGTCAGGTAAGTTTCATGCTCTTTAGCTCTCTGTGCTGAAAAGTCCTTTGTTGCTGTTGAGCCGCTAGCAGACAGGAAGACCCGGATTCTCAGCGTGGCATAGAAAAAAAAAGCTTTATTATTTTGATTCCAACCTATATAGACTTTTCAGAGGTCACCCAGATTGGTCAGTCAGAAACCTCCCCCTAGGCCTGATTGGCCAGGCCTGAACTGTCCAAATCTCGAGACACTGTTTTAACAACATCCAAACTTTATCTTTGTTTATAAAACACAGGAGAAAGTTCTCATGGGAAAACCTGTGCTAGCCACAGTCCTTCACTCCACTAATGACCCCTTGCAGAGTAAGGGCAACTAAAAGTCAGTAACACTACTGGAATCCAACTCAAACCAATGAGTTATTTTATTACAGCTCCTTAAAAGCTTAGGAAATAAAATTAGCTGTATTTTAAAGATCAGTTTGAGCTCTTTTTCCATACAGGAGGTGAATTCCAAATTTTCAGCAGACACTAGTGACCAATTTCTCTCCCCTAGGAATTTGAAGTGCACCTCTAAGTCCTTATTTCTGCTTTTCGAGAAGCGCTTGTAGCTAGAAATCAGATGTACAGGGAGGGAAAACTACAATGAATAATCAGATGGAGCAGCTGCCTTTCAAGAAGGGTCTAAAAGGTTTGGGAGCCTTCAACTTGGAAAACAGATGCCTTGGTGATGAGGAAGAGCAAGGTTGAATGCACAGCTGAATGAGGCCAAATACAGAACTATTACTTGCCAAGCCCTGTAATATTAATTTCAATGAGTGCCCCTTGTCCTAGCAGGAAATTAATTTAAGAAGTACTTTTTTATGCAGCACACAGACATCATCTGAAATCTGTAGCCACAGGAGAATGCAGAAGATGACAGATTTAAAAGCAACTAGACAAATCCATGGAAGATAGATCCAAGCCAGTAACTAAACAGAATAAAAAGGGAGCTACACTCTAATATCTCTGATCCAAGTGGTCTATATGTTGGAGAGGCATGAAAGGAAGGAATGGACCCGAGACAGTGGGCAGGCTCATGGCCCTTCCTGGCACAGCACCTGCCACCATCTGAGACAGAGTACAGATACACACAGACACTTGTCTCACCCATCTGATTTCTTTCAGTCTTGCAGTCACATATATTTCTGAATGTGCAATTACCAAGAGCTCAATTAATAAGTGGTGTGAACAGAACACTACTTTGGAGTGTATCTGAAGGTGAACAAGGCAAAAACTTTTATAAAGGTGCAAGAAACATCCTTGTAAAGCAACAAAATCTATTTTAAAAAGTCATTAAAAATCCATTTTCAAAAGAAAACTGGCATTCTTGCAGCAGAATAAACTCAGGACACTTAAGAGATTTTCAATGTGCTAATCTTGACAAAGTTTTTTGAAATAAAACCAGCACGGCAGCAATATAGTTTTTTTCCTATTTCATATTAAATAAATGAAATATTCATCGTTCTGTATAATCACCACTTAATTGAGTTTTAACCACTACCACATATCTAGGGGCAAGCATGAAATATTAATTGCCTAAAACCTACACAAGATGTATAAAACATTTCAGACCCACAATCTCTGACCCTACAGAGTTTGAGATGCAAACCAACCAATCCATCAAAACACCTTCTCTAAGTTCTTACATGGAACAGTTATGCAGTACTCAATCCTCCATTAAATATTCAGACTTCCTCTGTAGAGGTGCAGCCAAGGAATACACATCCCATGATTCCACAGATTTATAAATCCATAAACAACCGCAAAGATGATCTTATGCTTGCAAGACACAGACCATCCAATTCCACACAGAACTGCAACAAGTAAGAGGAGCATCTCCTCTCACCCCTGCAAATGTCCCACTGAACTTTATGGCCTGAGAAATGGCTTGATGAGGATTTAGAAAGGTGTTCAGTTTTGACCAACACCTCCTGAACAGCAACATAATACATGGATGAGTCTGTGTGGTAGCTTATTGAGGGTGCTTTTCATGAAAGCATCATGATGAAGTGTGCTGATTTTAGCTGGGTTAAAGTTAATTTTCTTCACAGAAGCTAGTTTGGGATTTGTGCTGGAAACAGCGTTGATACCACAGAGTTGTTTTACTTACTGCTGAGCTGTGCTTACACAGCCTCAAGGCCTTTTCTGCTTCTTGTACCACCACACAGTGAGGAAGGTGGGAGATGCACAAAAAGTTGGAAAGAGACAGTCTGGACAGCTGATCCTATCTGTCCGAACGGATATGCCATACCATACAGTGTAATGCTGAGCATATAAAGTGGGGGGAAGAAGAAGGAAAGGGAGATGTTCAGAGTGACGATGTCTGTCTTCCAAAGTAACCATTATGTGTGATGGATCCCTGCTTTCCTGGGGATGGCTGAACACCTGCCTGCCCATGGGAAGTGGTGAATGGATGCCTTGTTTTGCTTGTTTTGTGCACAACTTTCGCTTTACCTGTTTCACTGCCTTGATCTCAACCCATGCTTTTTTTTTTAACTTCTACCCCTCTGATTCCCTTCCCCATTCCACTGATACGAGTGAGGGAGAGGCTGTGTGGTGCCTTGTTGCTGGCTGGAGTTAAACCACAACCATCCTTTCTGGGTGCCAGCATGGGACTTGAACATTCGGAGATAACAACAGGTTAGACTGGAAGGGGCTAGGTGGAATTTATAGCTGTTACTGCTGTTTGGCTATTAATCAGCAGGGTCCTGTGCCTGAAAGGCTTGCTTGCCTGTCTGTCAGAGTCTGGTGCTCATTACTGGCTGCTTTTTGTTTGCACTGCTTCTTGTACTGCTGTGTTGCTTATCATCTTACCCTGCTGTGCCTGGGAACATTTTGATAACAGCCACGCCGATGCGCCTGAGCTGGCAGATGACCAGAGCATTGCTTCTGTGCTGTACAGGCTGGAATTCCACTGTGACCTCAAGTCAAAGGGACTGCCACCTGTGGATGAGTCCACACTGGAGCAGAACACTCCAGAGCGCCTGTGGCTGTAGATAAGCCCATGTTAGGGCAGGTACTGTGGCCATGGTTATGTCTGTGCTGCAGCAGGTGTACTTCTGAAGGGATTGTGACCAATGGATAAAAGGCCACGCTGGAACAGGTGCATCTCAAAGCAACTGCGGCTGTGGATAATGCCACAATGGGTATATCCCTGAAGAAACTGTGGCTTAGATAAAGCTCCACTTGAAGCAAGTAAAACTGTTAAGGAAGTATAGTCTTGTGGACAAATCCAAGCTGCAGCAGGGTCAAGTTCACTGCATGATTAAACCCTAAGGTCTGGTCCAAAGGGACAAGTGGTGGAGATTGTAGTGGAAATGCCTTTCAATTGCTGCAACCCAGGCTTTGAATTGCATGTTATGGGAATTACTACAGCAAAAACCACCTGAACCACTGGAGGACAAGCCCTACAAGAAGCAGGGCAAGTGCAGCAGTGACCTGACCTGAGCTGGTTGTGGTACCCAGTAATTCCACACAATTAACTCCACATCATCTCTCCTGTCCTGAGTGCTCCCTATAAGAGATGAAACCCCTAAGTCATGGACTAAATGAACCCAATGTTCATTGACTAAGGGAATGACAGCTACAAATTATATCAAAGAATGTGGGTGAAGGGTGGTGGGGGCTAATAAGGATAGTGTGGGATCTGAGCATAATGTAAATGGGATGGAATCAGAGGTACAGAATGCGCTGGTTTTGGCTGGGGTAACGTTAATTTGATTCACAGTAGCCAGTATGGGGCTGTGTTTGGGTTTGTGCTGAAAACACTGTTGATAACACAGATGTTTTAGTTACTGCTGAGCAGTGCTTGCACAGAGCCAAGGCCTTTTCTGTGTCTCACACTGCCTCACCAAGGGAGGACATGAGGGTGCACAAGAAGCTGGGAGGGGACACAGCCAGGACAGCTGTCTTCAAGTGACCAAAAGCAGATTCCATACTATCTGCTGTCATGCTCAGAATATTAGGTATGGGAAGAAGGAGAGGAAGATATTCAGAGCAATGGCATTTGTCTTCCCAAGTAACTGTTACGTGTTATAGAGACTGGGGATGGCTAAACACCCACCTGCCCATGGAAAGCAGAGAATAAATCCCTTGCCTTGCTTTCCCTTTTAAGCTGTCTTTATCTCAACCCATCAGTTTACTAGCTTTTACCCTTTTGATTCTCTTCATCATTCCACCAGGAGAGGGTGAGCGAGCAGCTGTGGAGTTTAGCTGCCAGCTGGGGTTGAATCATCATGACATGAAATACAAAATACTTTTTGTGGCTTTCAGACAAATAAAAACCTCTGGAAGATATATCTCATTTATAACCTTTTCTGACAAACTTAGGCAAGCGTCTGGAAAGCCACGTTGAATCCATAATTTCTAGATAACATTGTGAGTGAACTTTGCTGGGAGTTACAATTAGTTTGAAGACAAATCTCAGATCAAAGCTGCATGGATTTAAATAGAATTTACTTGTTGCAAAATCATGTACCCAGGTTCCAAAATCAAGGTGCAGGAGGAACAGGATAGCCCTGCTCTGCCAAATGATGGAGGAGAGTTTAACACTATACGATGACAACGCCTGTGGCTCCTTAAGGTACAATGCCAACTGTATCACAAATCAAGCACTGCCAAGGCTCTTCAGGCCCAGAGGAATGTTGATGTTGTCAAGGCCATTAAAAAAGGGGGAAAAACAAAATCCCAGAAATTAATCTTTCTCCATAGAGGCAATGAAACTGATATCCAGATCCTTTTACTTTTTTAAAAATAAGGTTTCATTAAAGGCTTTTAAGTTCATTACTAAAAAAAAACCCTCCTAACTATGAAACAGTACAGACTGAAAGAGGACCCCCAGCCCACAGTCAGAGTGAGCATTCTTTGATGTGAGAACCAACACGTTACATGGTCAGAGATAACTCCATGATACTTGGTCATCCTCCTTAGTACTCAGTAAAAGGATATCAGAGATCCCTGTTCCTCACATCTGTTAACAGTAGGATCCGCTCATTTCAATTTATTGAAACTTACCTATCCATCTTTCCTAAGGCTTTTAATCCATGGCTTCCAAGACTAGCTATGAGTAGAAGTTATAATTTCTTATACTAAAAGAAGAATATGTGACAAAAATCACAAAGAAATGTGCCTGTGTCTGACAGCAGAGCCAACTGCACAACTCCACTTTCCTAAATGACACTGCCCTTAGCCATGGGGCCATACTTTTATATTGCTTCCTATAGAGTATAGTAGATCGCACAAAAACACCAGATGGAAAAAGATCTTCAAATATATGAAGACATGAATGAGGAAACTGATTATTTCTAACATGAGCTCTAAAGAAGTAACTTTTTTCCAACAACAGCTAAAACTGGGTACTTCTGCACCAAACAAAAAGTCATCCCCATCACCAGGATTCATTATCAACTTTGCCAACAGCCTCATTTGAGGGGCAGAGCTCTGAGGAGGTGGGGAGCTTGGGCTGTGTATCCACCCACAGATGTTTTTCCTCCAGGTTAGGTTTGAGGCTTATTTGCAAGGCACACATGTAGGCAGCTTGTTTCAAGACTGCCTGACAGTAGAACAGAGAATTCTTGGGGGACATTGTAAAATCCAGCACTATTTATGCACATAAAATTGTGATCACAGGCTCAAGATGCAGGGTTTCCTCCAAGCTTAAACCCACAGTGTGCAACAAGAAACCCAGAGTGCCGATTCTACATGGTGGTACAAGGAACGGTAGGATTGATGCTGCTGATGTGCATGCTTTTATTTGAAAACTGTTTATCTCTTTTCCTTTAATTTCACTGCATAGAGCACTTGGATGATCTCTCTTACCAACAGAGGTGGCAAGTGTTAAATCAATCCTGATTTACCAGCCCTGTCACCAGCCACAGAAACAAAAAATTGAACTCGTCCAGAAAAAATGTAAATCATTGGATTATTTAGAAATATTCAGAGAAAAAACCACATAAAGTCAATTAGAGCAGCAAACATAAGAGAGACTTACACAGGAATCTATAAACTAGCTACTTAATGTATCAAACATCCAGTTTCGTGGACATTTCACCAGTTCATATAAATAAAATTTGAAATGAGTACTTAAGACTGCCTTAAGATGTTCATTAAAGGAAAAGGAAAACACCAAAATCAGCCTCACGAATTCCCTAACCTAGTCCCTATCAGACAGGAAGGAGCTGAGGAAGGTACCATGAACCAGCACAGAAATGTCAGGAATACAACAGCCCTGCAAAAAATCTGGTGCTTAGAAGAGGTACTAGCAATACCTTCAGCCTAAATGTAACATGCATCTGTTTTACAACAGTCTTTAAGGCTGGAAAAGGTATACTAGGCACTGCCCTCTCTGCAGCCTTCACTGTACCACCATTCCCATCTTTCTAGTTATTCAGGAGGAATGGTAATTATTTGAAATACATCTCTCCAGTATTGTCACAGTCCTTGACTGGATATGCAACATTCAGGACATTGCCATGAGATGCCCTAAATATAAAAAAAGAAGAAAGACAGATTTTTATAAGCTATTTATTAAATACAAATATTTCATGTCATCATATCAATTAAATATGTAGCAGCAGGTAAACTCCAGATAGCGCCAGCTTGATATAAAACTGTAAGAGAAATCTTCTGAGAAACCCACTCATACTAGGGAGTTGGGCACATAACTGTATTTTTCAGATCCTGAAACTGTACTCCTGCATGCCTAAAGCAAAAACAAAACAAAAATGTTGCTTTGGGTTTTTTTGCATCTGTTAGGTGCCCGAAAGGACACATCTGCAGCACAGAGAGGTATAAGG
Organism: Lichenostomus cassidix; assembly: GCF_008360975.1. Classification (NCBI taxonomy): domain Eukaryota; kingdom Metazoa; phylum Chordata; class Aves; order Passeriformes; family Meliphagidae; genus Lichenostomus; species Lichenostomus cassidix. Next base: position 51,693,787 of record NC_139482.1, read on the forward strand.
GGAAGGGAGCAGTAGCAATTGCAGTCAAGATCCACCCAACCCAGCTAATGTGCTCTGCCAGGATATGGCAAGTTTGTGTTCAAGTCTCCAACCCAGAAGGACTCAAGACTCTCTCGCTCTCCTGGAAGTGAACAAAATTTAACTTCAGGCAATTGGAGGAGACAGAACCTCAAACTTTTGTGCTGGCAGTGTTTCTTTTAAACATTATGCATACATTTATGCATTCTATACATTTGCATGAAAAGCATAACTATAGGAGCAAAGACCTATTTTCACCAGCGTCCTATCTCTATCATGAGATAGCAGCAAAATTTTTCGGACATTGTGTAAAAAAGTAACAAGGACAGAATTATCTCTTTCTCCAGCACACACAAGCATATTCCCCAAATTCCCCATGTAAACACTTCCCAAGACAAGGCCACACTGTTTAATTACAAGCAATAGACCTAATGTCTCACCCTTTTCTGTCTTTCAATTTCTATATTCTTCAGTCTCTGAAGGGTATAATCGGAATAAACACTGCAAACACAGGTCTCTCTCTCCAAAGAGCACCTAAACAACTGAGCCATCGTGGAGCTGTCCACCTAGCTTAGCACATATTTCCTTTGTACTTTAGAAGTGGAAAAGAGGGATAATGTCAACAATTGACATAAATCAATTCTAGTATACCCCATCTAGGGCAGGAACTCTTTCAGGACTTAAGTCATCCAGAGGACACAAAGGAGACAAAACTGGCCTCCCACACCCTGGGCAAATGCCAAGCTTTTCAGAAAAAAACTTCCACTCTCCTCACATTGTAAACCTGGACTTTCCCTAGCTTTTGGAAGTACTTAAACAAAACCAGCCTTTGAATGTTCGAAACTGTTTTGATGTTCTGTCATTTCTATTTTGACCTAATCTACCTAGTGGCATTGACCCAATTTCGCAAAATTTTAGACTCTCTTAGGACTGCACACTCTATGAATTACTAAAAGCAAAGAAAAAAGAAAAAAAAAAGGAAAAAAAAGAACCTCACACAAGTGTTAGTTCCTGCAGTATTTCAGAACGCAGCACTATGAAGACAACAGTAAGTTAAACAGATTTAGTCAGCTATCCAAAGAGGTGAGATGCAGGCGGACACTTTCATTAATTCATATTCTACACAAATAAATACTGCCATCACTAACGAGCTGAGGTTAATTAGATCATCAGAAAGTCATTAAGACTAGTATAGAATCCCAGTACAAGTACAATTCAATGGTAAATGTGCAAATGCATAAAACAAAAGACTAAAAGTATCTGGAGGTACCTATTGATCTCAGATTTACTACTAAAAGGACACACTGAACAAACATTATGGTCACAATTTGATAATGTCACATGAAGAAGAGTATAATCCAAGCAATTTTCCTCCAGACCACTCATGTGCCTGCAGAGATTAATTCCATTGACAAGATACCTTGCTTGGAACTTCCCAAAAAATGCCCATGTTTGTAACTTCATGAAAAAGAAAGGCTTGTTGCAAAGTGTTTATAATAAAGTCAAAGCAGTTTTCTTATACTGAACTGGAGTAGGACACCAGGAATCAGAAATCTTAACTTTCTATTTCTGCTACAAATACCCTGCACGACTCTTTCTACACTTTTTGCCCACTTACCCATCTGTACAAGGCTATGCATCTGGACTGGATGTGACTGGAACATGCTACGACATATTTAATATTGCCTACGTACTATGAAATACTACGTACTACGTACTATGAAATCCTTCTGTGAGATGTGCCAGACAAGCATACTTTTTTCATTACAATCTACTGCAAAATTCTGGTTTCTCATAAAAATCTAAGCACTGGCAAGGACTTCTGAAGCATAACAGCATAAACTGTTCTTTATTTAATTACTTGTGTTTGAACAAAGCATGAAGAAATACCATAAATGTACAAAAAGATTTAATCTAATTTGGAAGATGGATAGTTGGAGAAGCTGTTACCATGAATACAGCACATATATCAAAGGCTAGGACATCATTAAGAAAGAATTTCTCCTCCAGAACAACACAGAACACTAAAAGAGAAAAGAAAGGTGATTTTATCAGCAGTTGAGGAGCCAGGTATTAAAGTCAGCCACATGATGTAGTTTTGCCACCTTCAGCACACGTTCTAGCTTGGAACAGGCATCCCAGTGTGAGCACCTCTGTCCCTGCAGGTGCAGGCAGCTGTACCCAGCCCAGCGGCAGGACACTGGCCCTGCCAGCTGTCACCATCATGCTGGCACCACAGGCACAAAGGCGACACATCCCTACCATCAACTGGCTGGAAAAACACCTGCCAGGCTGAAGGAGGGTCAGGTCCAGACACATCTGGCAAGCCTGCACAGACATGAGATCAATCCATTTGGAAGAGTTACTCTGTCCTGTGGATGGCTTCAGAGGCTTCAGGACCTCAGTCCTTCCTCAAGACCTGGGTGTTCACAACCCTCACACATGAGGCAGTCACCTTCCAGGAGATGTCCAGGGAGTCACCAGCAGGGCTCGAGTAACACTTGCAAACACTGACAGGGAGATTACAAGTGCCATCCCTACCACAGAGAAAAACACTGCACAGCTTTCTCTAGGCAGTATCAGCAAACCCAGCACTAATTGTCCCTTCCTAACCTTGCTTCACATCATGTCCAAATGTTCTTGCTCGAAGAAAAGACCTTTTATAAAGGGTTCCTGCTTTCAAGCCTCTCTAGATCTTTTTTAAAAGCTTGCTGCAGGAACATTTCAAAAGGGAACTTCTTAAAAGTCATTAATTTGGCTCCATCAGACACTTCCAGACAGCGGGATATTTGCAGACACTGCTCATTTTGTTTTTCTCCATTGGACTTGCTTTTGGAAATCTATTTAACTGAACTTGAACCTTCATAAGAAATTTAATATCTTTACAGTCTATTTTCTTTGAAGGGAACAGATGACCAATTAGAATTGGAGCTCAAACTCCAAAACATGGAGCCCATCATGCTCCTTCCCACCAGTGGCAGTTCTGCCATCACATCCAATACAACTGGTAGGCTCCAGCTGAACCCCAGGGTTTCTGTCACACACTAGCAATCCACATGGTCAAAGCCTGCATCTGGAGGTTTCAGAACAAGGAAGATAACACTCCTACTAAAGTAAATCAGATTATATGTGCTGCATGTGACACTGGCAAGGTAGAAAAAAGTAAAGCAAAATCTTGTACAGTGTCTCTGCATCAGATGTAAAAATTGCCTCCATACCTCTTCATACCCATTCCTACACACCTTGAACCATCTTATCCACTAAGAATGAAACTAAGAATTATTATTTTTCTTCGATCCTAAGCAGCAGTTTACAGATATACCTCTCATTAAAACTTACATAAATGAGATACCATTTCAGTTTCACTGGTTTAAAAAAGTTAACATAGTATGTAAGTCTTGGCTTCCTTCTCTTTTCACTACTTCACACTTGCCTATCAGTCCAGAGAGGATTACTCTTAATGTATCTGTGCAGCTGCAAATTAAAGAGTTTTCACATTACAGAAGCTCCCATAGCAGCTCTCACACATCCTTACATGCTTTTGCACAAAAACTCTCAACTTTACTCACATCTTTTTCAAGATGTGTAAATTGAGACTGAAAAATTAAGTCCATTAAGCATCTGAGAATTTACACAGCATGAAAATAATTCTGTATTATCCATGATCTATGCCTGCCCCTCTGTCAGTCCTGTCCCCTACAGTTCACGAAGTGCTGCACATGCAGTCTCTGCCTACTTTCCATCTACATTATGCAACAACCATATGTTTATTAAAAACATTCCCCTAACACTCCTTTGCCCTGACAGCAACAGCAGTATATCCCAGGGCTGATACTCTGCTAAAAGGAGGAGGCATAAATACAATGAAGAAAGGGTCTGTACACAAGACAGCCAACTGTAACAAGAAGTCCCTCATTCTGCAAAGGAAATTCTTTGGTGAAGCTGCAAGCTGAACTCTCCAATCTCTAGTCTAACATACAAAAAGGAGAATAAACATGCTAGGAAACAGATATTCAGGCAAAAGGGACAGGATGGAAATCTGTATTTCTTTCAAGGAAAAAGAATTTTAAATTATATATTTTTAATCTGTATCCAACATCTAACTGCAATACATGGGAAATGGATTTATAAGGCACTTTTAAGGGCAGATGGTACTGCCTTTCCTTCTGCAAGTGGGGAAAAGTAAAGAAATTATGGGAGAAGCAAAACCCATGTGGGAAGTGGTTGCGCCAGGGCTGAATCATAGATCGAACTGAAGAAAGACTAGAAAAGAAATAAAAGAGGGAAGTACAGAAAAAAAAAATTAAAAAGAGAACAGGGACCCAGCAGCCAAAGAAGTGGAAACTATTGCAAATCATGAAATCAATAACACAGAAAAGAGAAGAAAGCCATCGTAAGCCAAGAAGAGTGGAACAACAGTCCAGAGCAAGGCTGGGAGGAGGAGGAAGAAACCAGGTCAGAGTCGTAGGAGGAGAGAGGATTACATGGCAGCTTGAAGATAAGGTTAAACAGCTTGAGCTTCAAGCAGCAAGAGATGAGGAGCTGATAAAGCAATTCAAGGTAGAGAAGATATTGTAGCTGTAGCAACAAGAAAAGGTGGCAAATTGTACCTTCAGGACAGTGAATGGGAGGGCAAATTAAAACCACACAGAAGAAAAATAAAAAAATAAAATAAAATTTAAAAAAAAAATCCACAAAAGCCAGCAGCCACCCAGACTCCAGAAGCTGAGCTGAAAACGGCAGGAACATTTTCAAAGCCAGGACTGACGTTCCCAAATGAACCACTGGTGCTCAGAGAGTTTCTTTTGCTTGCTTCCTCTCCCTGACACAGCCTTTCATGCAGCTTCCTGCCTTCTCCCAAGCTATCCTGAGCTCACCCCTGCACAGCCTTCACAGGGCTAAGAGACTACAAGGAACAGCACCCATCTCCTCCACAGTTTCTCCCTGAAGACTTCAATTAGCACTGCAGAGCTTTCACTGGCTTTGGCAGAATCTGATTTTGTTCATGAGTCACCTTCCCTTCTGCAAGCGAGGAACAAACCCACGAACAGAGATGCAAGTAAGAGTGGGGCTGAAGTGCACATGGTCTTCTCAGCTGTCTCAAAGCAGCCCATGAGCCTCCCCATGAGCCCACGAGCTCCTCACCAGGATCCTGGAAATTGCCCAGCCCTGGAAATTGTCCAGCACCTTGCAGACACTTCTCGGGGTGGGGTTGGGTAGGGAGGGCGGGGGGGCTGGTACTGGCAACTTTAGTATGAAGAACCGATACTCTAGGAAGCAAGAGAAAGTGAAAATGGCCTCAATTCATGGAGAAGCAACATGTGCTCCTTCCCCCATCATCTGCTCTGCCTATGCATCATACATCCTCATAAGGATGCCACAGGCAGGTGGTACAGGCTTATCCAAAGCAGTTGGATACCTTCACCACACCTGTGGAGCAAGTCACACCACACTGTGGGGCACAGGGAACAGGAGCTGATGTGTCTCACCAGAGCAGCACAGGAGTGACAGAGCTGTCGAGTCTCTGCAACATACACACAACAGGCACAAGTATTTCACCCTGTGCCACTGCCCAGCACCCACTCTTTCTAGTGCTTTATCACTGTGGATGGCTATCACAGAAATAAATGCATATTCACAAGCTATTCTTAGCGTACACCACAGAGGCAATTACCAAATTACCCAGTTACATAATCTCTTTTATATAATCACTACGATGCTTTTCTCCTTATGCAACGTGGATGGTGACCCTGGCCAGCTGAAGTAGCTGCTTCCCCAAGGAGAGCTACACCACCAGCTCCGTGGGTGGATGTGCTGCCCAGTGCAGGTGCATGGATGAGCAACAGCAAGAGCTGTTTCAAGGCAACCAAACTTTTCAGTGTAAGTGTGTACCTTCAGGCCGGGGAATACACCACCATCCCTGCCCACAGGGCTCCAGAAGCTGCACAGAGCAAAGGTCACCTGCATTTCAAACTGCTTGAGACACCAAAACAAAAGGCACCCAGCACCCTCCAGGCAGTCTGTCCCAGCACTCACTGGAAGCAAGCAGGATGCCTCCACTGACTTTTAACGGCCTTTGGACAGAGCCCAGGATTAGGGCTTTAATAAAAATAGGAAGTCAAGATTACTATAGAATTAAAACAAGCTTAATCCAAATCCCCCTGGCTGTGTGCCATAGCTATGCCCATGGTTTTTGTCCACAGGGAAAGCCAGGTGAAGCTGCAACCTAAATGTGTTCCCACAGGGTGCCTTGTGACAGGTGCACACACACACACAAAAACAGAGCCAGCAGTGTGGGTCAGCATAGCCACGCCAGGAAGTTTCACCAGCCAGGTTTTGGGCATATTCCAATGTGTCTCCTACAGCATTTTTAGGATCCTATCCAGTGCCTTCTAAGAACACTACAGATACCTGTATGTGGCAATTGTCTGAACAGGTTGTGGTGAGACCCAACCTGCTAATATTCACCCTGGGCTTTAAGGAGTCAGGATCAGAAGTATTACACATGGGAAAATAAAATCTAAAAACTGGATTTCAGAAAACAGAAGCTCCAAGATCCACAGATCACCTGCAGATCCTGAAACACTTTTCCATCACCATGCTGCAAGTTCAGCATTAAGTTCAGCTGGCTGCATGGTGCTGGCAATTATGCGAAAGCCCCAGACTGCCTTAGGTTTTCCTCTGTGTTACGCAACTTGTAGTATGTGGCTATAATTAGGCACTTATGCCTTCCCTGCTCCCTAGCTTCCCTAGAAATACAGGTCATCCTAAGAAATATGCAGGCAAACACCCAGCCCTAGCATACCACTTCATATATATACTTTATGCAGGGATGCACGCACACAACTTTAGGAACAGAGACCACTATTGTTTCAGCTACAGAAAAGAAAATGAAGCAGCTTACTGTTATCTTACACTATCTCAAACTACAGAATGACCCAATTCTGAAGAGTTTTAACCCAATCCCATATGCTATTATTACTTCTGTATCACAGCCAGGAGATGTGAGTTGCTTTAGACAAAAAGCAGATCAGAGCAGAACTGGGGTCCCTGACACAAAACGTTGCACACGTCGATGCCCATCGTGACAGCACTGCTTGATAGTTCAGGATCAGCAGGCATCCTCTGCACCACTGCTGCTCAAAACATTGAAAATCATGGTTATCATTAGTGGTATTTGTTTGGGATAGGCAAGACAGCACTCAAGATAGAAGCATCTTATGTCTGCCAGAATAAGAAAAGCAGACCATGAAAAAGTAGATTTAAAACTTCTTACACACTCATCCACACCCCCCCCGCTTTTTCTTAGGCTAGACAATTGTCTGACCATTTGAAAGCAGAATTTTCAGTGACCATGTGTCCCCTCTTTTGGACTGAGGCACTTAATGGCACTTGAACAAATGAAGGTGGACTTTTATACCCATTACCCTTCCTGTAATGGGTTAAACCCCTGGCTCCAAATGCAGCAGGGAAGTAACGCCCTGGGCTGGGAACTCACACTGTAAGAGAGCCAGCAGTGAATTCCTGGATCACACTTACACCAGTATTGAGATAATTATCTGCAGTGATGAGCAATGCATTTTTCCCCCCCTGAGGAGCAGGAATGAAAGAAAACACTTGCTTGACTCATCCTTGCCGGGTTTTTGCATCAAAAGCTGAAGCACTTACAGTCACCCACCAACCACAGTGAGGAGTGCCTGCTTCGATGTTTACCAGATATCATGAGAAAAGCAAAAAAGGAATTCACTAAATTAACAGGTTTTTTTATCCACTTTAGTGAAGAGATTTAATAAAATTGGGAGAAACAAAACACTGAGCAACACCTGAGCAATTCCTCAGGTACAGACCCTTACACTGTCTGCTGTCACATCACCATGTCTAAACAATGCTGCAGAGTGGACTATCAATCTACTGTGTTGACACTAAAGGGATTGTGCTAAAACTACCACGGTGTAAACTCCTGGCCTTCTCTGATTAGACAAGGAGCATCTCCTGCCCAGCAAGAGAGAAATACAGACTCCAACCAGGACACACAGAAGAATTTGTTGGTGTACCTACATCCATCAGACATGCATTCAGAAAGACACAACTGTGCCAGCCAAAAAAAAAAAAAAGTTTGCAGCAACTCAAAAGGTAGCCCATCTTTGCTACTACAGTCATTGATTTTATTTTTCTTTGCTAGATAACATTCCCTGACAGAGCTCCTAATTTATTGACAACCAAACCCTCGGATAACAGGCACACTACCTGCTCTTAAACCCACAGTGTGCAAGCCTGTCACTGCAAGTACACTGCTGGCAAGACCAAGCTAAGCAGAGTAGGTCTACAAAGGCATCATCCCCCCTTGGATGTTAGTGCCACTGACTGAGTCCTGAGAAGATGCACATGTGCAACAAAACACTCCCCTCACATCAAGTATAACACGTGCTACCCATCAACTTCAGTCTGCCGTCAGTGAGATCCCTGCCACCTTCCCACACGCTCAAGGACATTCCTCCCATATTAATTTCATTTCAGGGTTCTCCATTTCTTCATACTCTCAAGAAAGATCCAAACAGACTGGAATGCATGTAACCAGAAAGGCATAAGGAAACATTAAATATAATTACTTTAGAAGGACAACTCTTTAGAGGTATTGGCTACATCCCTGGGCTCCATGGCCCTCACATCTTATTCCAGCAGCACAAGACCTGGGAAGGAAGGATCCATCCTCAAAACTATTGACAGCTCTTTAGTTGCCTGATGCCTATCAATGTCACAAGTGGGAGACCAAGCCAACTGGCCGAGCATCATTCCTACTCCAGCTGGAAAGGATGAGTTGCTCACAGACAGCTCACATGCAGCCAGGACTGGAATCTGGGCACACTCCCACCACCCGGCTTCATCACCCTTCACAAATGGCCACTTTCCACTGCCTCTGAACTTTGAAACTAAGGCCCAGATCACCTCACAGTCACTTTCAATGAAAGGCCAAGGTTTTGGGCTTTTTTTCAGACCTCCAAATGAGAGAGGTGAAGGGTGCAGCAGAGGAGAGCCATGTTTGCAGTTACCCTTGGCTGGACTCAAGGACAACAGTGACTTCCATGCTGCAGCTGATGCTGGACCTTCCCCAGAAGTACAGTCTCCATCCCTGATCCTCTCCTGCTCCACAGATAGGGAAGGATTGGGAGACCATTAGCTCCTGGTTGAGCACGTCTGCTCTGAGGAGACACTTGGCAGGTCATTTGAGAAAAAGATACGACTAACTTTTCCAAATAGTATCTAATGACATCTTTCAGGGAAAGGAAATAAAAAAAAAAAAACAAACCAAAACCAGACCCTTCTTGCAGTTTTTCCTTCTAGCAGAGCATGGAAAAGGTCTGCATGATTGCCTTCCACTCCAGTACAAGTGTAGTATCAACTAGAGACACAGTTTAGCAGTGGATGTGGCTGTGTTAAATTTACCATTGGACTCAATGACCTTAAAGGTCTTTTCCAACCAAAAGGATTTTATGATTCCCATTAGGAATCACCTAATGTATTGAAACAAGAACTGTGCAACCAAAATGAGCAGTCCTGCTCCAAGCCATACACTCTCCCTCCTTCCTTGCAGGAAGTTTCATGATGCTATACAATGGCACAAACCTCTGCTGAACCAATGGAAAACTATTCCCTCTCACTTTTCCCCCCACCCCCTTTCTGGTGGCTTAGTCATTCATGGCATCAGTGGGTTGATTCGATCCTTTTGTGGTCCCAGGGTCCCTAGACCTGCGGGAGCTGGCAAAACCAGGGATTAGAGACCATCCTTGCCAGCAACAACCCACATCTTCATTGCATGAGATACAGATTAGGAACTGCTTCTTGCTAGTCCCTTTCCTTTTAAAAATTTACCAGACTGAAAGCTGAGTCATTGAGAAAGAGGAAGAGATTTTCAGTTGAGCTATTTAAAACACAGGTGTAGCTAACATCTATTTAGCACAAAGTTGAAGACACTTCTGAAGAAAGACATTTTTAACTCAGCAGTGATAACTCTTCCATTTAATATGTGAGAAACCTGTCAAGATACATTATGCTCAAAAAGAAAAAGAGAAAAAAGCATTCAACAAACTCAGATTCCCCTCTCATGCCCTTCTGAAACACCAGGCATGGCATTTCATATCTTACTGTTCTGATATCAGGAAAGTGATAATATCCACTATTTAAGACCTTAGCTTTCCCTTGTCTTAAAACTGCTATTTAATGCCTGAGATCACAGGCTGTGTCTCCAGACTTCAGACAGACCTAAGATTCATTTTCAAAAAAAAGCACTATTCAAGCAAACAAAAAAAAGCTTTTAGAAAGGCTCTACCTCTTGCTAGTCCAAAGAGAGTTTATATTTGCCACAACAAACTCTAACAGCATTTCAACAAAACCTTCAGCAAAACAAACTCAGCTGCATTGCTGAAGATACAAAGCAGCACAGCATCATCAAAATTAGACACAAAATGTAAAATATGTTAGCTTTCTGTAATGGTTTTTCATATGGGTTTTACTTTATAACACAACAAATTTAAAGTAGATTGGTAGCCACCTTGCCTCAGCAAGATATAGTTTGGTTTTTTTTTAATTCTGTAGCATAAGCTCAAGCATTAATCTGTTCCTGCCTGTAATCTCAGCCTACAACAATGACCAGAGCAAGCCTCTATGTGGGCATATAGAGGTTGCAGTTTTTCTACGCCTCTTCTTAGTGGAGTAAACCAAAATGAATTTGTATTAAACCAAAGAGTTTCAACTGACCCCTTCTTTCACTGATTTTAGCCAAATCAGTTTTAAAAGAGCACCTGAAGTCTAAGGGCTTGCTTTGGTCAAGTCTAACACATCCAGCCACCTGCATTAGCTGAGTGGAAAGTACCAAGAGAAAAGACAGTCAGAGGACTTCCCTTTTATGAAGAAAGCTTAACAGAAAGAGCTAAATATTTCTGACTGCTATAATAAAATATAAAGAGATTTTATAGATGCTTCTTCTAATTTAAACAAAAAAAAACCCAAACCAACCAAGCCCAAAAAACCCCATTTGCACCTTCTCTTAGAGAATGCAAATGGCAGTCAGCCACCCATTCCCTTCCCACAACCAACACAAATCTGCCTCCTCCTCAGCAGGAGTAAAGTGAGAAAAGTGTGTGAGCTCAGTCCTCTCGCCTTGGAATCACAGCCCATCTCTCTCCTGTCAAGAGGCAGGGAAGGCTTGCCAGAGCCAGTTGGATCCCCAAACCATAAAATATAAGTAAGCTCTTTCATGTCTTCACTCAGCAATGCAATAGCTGCTTTGCAACCAGCTGCAGGAGACTAAGAGAAAAAAACCATCAGAAATTGTTTAAGCTGCTAAGTCTGTTATGTAACCAAAACTAAAAAGCAGGAGAGGGTTAGTGGACACATCTACACTAACAACACTCTTGCAGAATTTTTGGGATAGACTTTTCCCCTTATTCACCCCCAGCTCCCACAGACAGGACAACCACAGGAGTTAAAGCATCAATAGAGTAGTATCAGTGGGCTTCCACAGAGGAGGACATCACAGTGACGACAACACTGGTGTGCATGCACATTTGTATATTCAAAGGTACACACATTCTTACAATACATACATAAAGGAAAACCTGACCACTAATGAAAAGAAAAAAATATCAGAAATAGGGGGGAGGGGAGGAGGGAGTGGTCCCAATAATTCTCATGAGTTCTTGAACTCTACCTGTGCCTACCATGATCAAAATGTGTAGGTTTTTTTTTTAAGACTGGTGGGTTTGGTCATCTTAATGTTCTTGTTCCAACAAGGATTAAAAAAAGAAAAAAAAATACAAACAATCAAAGAAAAAACACAAACAAACTTCTTCATGAAGGACAGAAATTTTTGGTTTCTCAGATTTGATAAAATCTGTCCTGTTGAAGTCCACTTACAAAAATAATACTAAAAAGCTCAACACAGCAGCTAACCAACTGAGAAGCACCAGCCAACTTTGCTTTTACTTAAACAAATCTTGTATGACAGACTGTCGGGAGTGTTTGAATTTTCTTTCAAGATAACTCATTTTGCTGTTCCTATGACATGTCCATTCTCTTGTTCTTTTTAAAACAGGCACTTGACTCTTATGTAGTATCTTTCATCTGACAAATTAACAAGAGGACTATACTGATCACTTTTTTCAATCATCCAGCATCTATCAGCATCCACATTATAATTCTCAGTAATAAGAAACTCAGTGTGTAGAAATATCAATGCAAGTATTTCCAAGTATTTCCAAAAGTATTTCCAAAAGCAGGGTTCTCAATTTTTGATAGCCATGTGGCAACCTTTGTAGAGGGATTCTCACTCACATCTCACACGACCTATAGCGATTACTGCAGGCCTCGCTTACCTTAACTAAAAAGCTTAACCTAAATATTCAAACAAATTCCCCTAGATACAACATATGGACCAGCCAGGGGCTCAGGCACTAAAATTATTTGACAGTTTTCAAAGTTGAGGCTACCCAGCAAGCTACTCTGCAGCAGTGACAATAAAACACCTTTATTACCACTGCAGCACAGACAGGGTCCTCAATTGGCCTGAAACAGCTCTGTTCAGCTTCCCCATCCTTGAGCTGAGCTTCAGCTACTGAGCTCTCCTCCCTCCAGCACTTCTACAGCTTGTGAGAGTGAAAGCAAGCACTCAGTCTGAGAAGTAAGCCCCACAGAGATACTCTGGTGCTCTCATTCAGGCTGAAAATAAGCTTGTTTCATCATCAGTGGGGTGGGAGGACTGCCTGTTTAGTTTTATTTTTTCCCCATTCCAAAGACATCACTATTCATTAAAGTCACATCTAAGCCCCACCAGCCAAAGCCCTTGGGATCACTGATAAAGCAGAAAATCCTTATATATATACCCCAAACAGTCATTATTTTAAGGACCTCCTCAAATCTTTCCATGAAACTGAGAGCCAAGTGAGACAAAACACAGTCCTGATGATGGAACCACAAGCCATGCTAGCAAGCAAGACTACTGGTTATTAGTGAGTGCAGAAATCACATACTCCAATACTATGGGTATACCAGACATCAGGCTCCTGGTGAAAAAGGGCATTTCAAGCACCCGCAGTTAATAACACATTGCTATGTCCAAGTAGCCAAATTAATTTGAAAAAGACAGATAAAGATTCAACAGTCTTCATTTCCTCCTGCAAGAACCAAAATTACCTGTCAAATTGTCCACCTCATTTTACCTTACTTGTTAAACTGTTCAACTGCATTAAGCTGAGAGCAAAACACATGGCATCTTTGGCTTTTCTCCCCTAATAACAAGGTCTTCTCAGAGCAGAGCTTTCTGGGTCCTGGGGTTGGAGATTTTTCTTCCACCATGGTCTTGGTGGTTGCAGTGAAAACCCCTCATCAAACAAAAAAATACAAAAATTCCCCTCTCCCACTACCACAGTGCTCTGGGTGTTTCTGTAATTAATAGCATCTCAAGCTTGTCTAGAACAAGGACTGGCATTCTAGCATCAAGAGCCAGCAACTTCTTATGTGTCAATCGTGGTTCGATGGTGATGCCTTTAGTTGCCTTCATGAAACCCGCCATCAGCACATGGGAGCTTCTTCCCTTGCCCCTCAGTCCCTCTTCTCCATCTTCTGCCTTCACATCAGGAACAATAAAACATCACTTCCTCGTGACAGACTGGCACAGCCAGCTACTGACTAGGCTTCAACCTGAATGCCACAAACACTCCCCACTTCCAAACTCACACCCACCATGAACCTGATGCATACTTAATTGTGAAGGAGCTCATTCCTTTCATCATTACAATCAGAAACAGTGTTTTGCACGCCCACGAAGAGACAATAAACAAACATTTTGGAGCAAGTATTTTGGGTAATCTAACCAGGGAAAACTTGGTTAGAATCAGTAAACTACTGCAAAGTGCTCTGGAGGACTAAATGGGTTCCTACCCACAGTATCTGGGTAACAGACAGACAGAGCCTTTTGCAAAATGACGAATGAAAACCGCATTTCTCAGCTCACACTCTGTTCAATAACAACTAAGATCATGTCAAAGCTGCAAACAGATTTAAAACAATTGCAATGCTTGTTCAGATAATATCCAGTGCAGAATTTTGTGCAGAAGACAGTGAAAGTTTCATGTACCAAAAACCTTCAAAACAACCAAATGTCTCTGATTATGTTATTTAAACCCCCAGCACTCTGTTTCTGGGCCTGCAGAATGCAACCGTATTTACAAAGCAACTCATTTTAATAGGTAACTTAAGCACTTCCAAGAAAGAAAAAAAAATCCACAAAAACACAAACATTTTAGATGAAAAGAAAAAGGGGGGAAAAGCCCCACAATTAAAACCAATACAAAAGCTTAAACAACAGCAACACTGGCTAGATCCAAAGAAGATTTATGCAAATTACTTTTTTAAGGCACAAATTATCTTTTTCAGCAGATACACGTTGAGAAAGCAGAGACATCTAATCAAAGAGATCCTGGAGGGGCAAAACCTTTCACAGTCTCAGATGAACAAAATCCCTCAGGGAAATGGTGGTGTTTGTTTCATTTAATCGACAGTTTGCTATTCCTGCTTTCTGAAGAGCTGCTGCAGAGTCAAGAGCAATTGTGGGCCAGGATCAGGGCCAGGTTTACAGCCAGGGCAAGGAGAAGCAGACCAATTAACTTGTAAAGAGTTATATTTATTTACATTAAGCAGTGATTCTGATCTGAGTGTTTTAATGGGATGATGCTGGATGGCATAGTGGGCAACACACCAGAAATCATTCTATGTAGGTGGCATAAACATGCAGTAAACATCATTTGCATGAATTATATCCATTACCAAAAACAGTAATTACACAGCCAGCACTTTGGTTTCCATGTATGGGTTTGGTGGCACACTGCTTTTCAATAATTTCATTAATTTTCTGACTAAACTGCTCCCTCACAAAGGCAACACAGCTCTCCACCTCTCTGGCACCTTCAGCAACATTGCTTCTGGGCTTTATAAATGTAAAAATGCACCCAAGAGGAGCCCACGGGTGTTTCCCCAGTCACCCCGGCACGCCGCCGCCGCACGTGTCCCGGCCGTGACTCCCGCAGCTGGCAAACTTGCCACCGGGAGCTGCGCATGGCAGCGTGCCCGCCGCGGGTCTGTCCCTGCGTGGCTGCTGATGTCCCCTGCCTGCCCCCAGCCCCAAGGTGAAACCACAGACCAAGAGACAGCTCGCCCCCAGAAAGCATCTACCGATCCGCCCGTAGAAAAGAGCTGGTTTCCCACTCCCCTGATCCAGTGTCATCCTTGCCCGTGGCAGGGAGGTTGAAACTAGGAGATCGTTAAGGTGTCTTCCAATCAAACTACTCCGTGATTCTCTAACTGCGATGCACAAATCCCCCCTCCAATTAACGAAAACTCCTAATTAATTGGTAGCTCGCTTGCCTGTTGTGAGTACGAAAGCCGTGCTATCCAGGCGCTCCCAGAAGTTTAACCACACTGCTCGGTGCCGCCACGGCTCCTCGTGAGCTGATGCCGCGGCACCTCTGCCCACCTCGCAATGGACACTTTGTCCACGAAACGTCACTTAAAATGAAAATAAGAGATGCACCTTCCCTTTAACCCTTACTGACAGGCGCACGCTTTGCGTCCCTTGGAGAGTCTGCCAGTCTGCTGGGAATGCGCAGCTTCCTGCTGCTTGTGCCCCTGCCTACAGGTCTCGTGTTACTGTGCTCCATCACATCGCGAATAATCCCGCTCTGCTCCCGCAATAAGACCTCACACACCCGACACGCCCGGCCGCCGCGAACGCCCGAGAGCACCGCACCCGCAGCCGCGCCGGGTCTCGCCCAGCCCGGCCCGCCGCTCCCCCGCGCTCCTGACCGCGCACTGCCTGTGGAGCCCAGCCCGTTCAGGCAAGGGTATTAAGCTCAAAATAAACCGCCTCCCTCGCACGCCCCTCGGCCGGGTGCGGGCTGCAGCTCCCCTCCGCCGGCCGCGCAGCTCCAGGTCAAGACCGATGGCGGACCCCCGCGAAGTGAAGCCGGGGCTGCCGCGGGGCAGCGCTCCCCCCACCGCCCACCTCACCTCCCACAGCAGCGACAGCAGCAACGCGACCCCAGGGTGGAAGCGCTTCATCTCTCCTCCTCCTCCTCTTCCTCCTCCTCCCGCGGCGGCGGCGGGCTCGCCCCTCCGCCTCAGGAGCGCACGGGCGCTGCCAGCCGCGCCATCCCCGACGGCGGAGGAGCTCCGGGGGCACCGCTCACGGCGGGCTCCAGGCAGCCCGGGGAGGCGGCGAGTGCCCCGCACTGGGGACAGAGGGATGAGGTGGGGTAGAGCGGCGGCGGGGCGGGGAGGGAGGCAGGGAAGCCCAGCAGCAAGGCGAGGGCGGGCTGACCCGCCGATCCCCTCAGCGGCAGCGTCGGCGGCCGGAGCCGAGCGAAGCAGGGTCGCGGCGAGGCGGAGGACAGCGGGTGCCGGGCGGGCGGCACAAAGAGGCCAAGCGCCGCCGCGCTGAGGGCGGGCAGAGGAGCGGCCCGCCCCGGCCCCGCCCCGCGCCGCTGCCCGGCCGGGAGGGGGCGGTGGCGGCGGAGCGGTGACCCCGCGTTTGCCCCCACAGCTGCCCCTGCCCCGGACACCTCCCCGCATCTGCCCCCAGCCCGAGGGGACAGTGACAGGCTCCTCTGCGGGTCCCCCGTGACCGCGACACCCCTTTCCCGGCATAACGACCTGCTGGATAAGTCCAGAGGAGGTCACAAGGATGCCCGCAGGTCTGAAGAGTGTCTCCTGCGAACAGTAAAGGAGTTGGAGCTCTTCAGCCTGGAGAAGAAAAGGTTCTGGGGACACTTTAGAGCAGCTTTCCAGTACCTAAAGGGGGCTTATAAGAAAGACGAGGATGGATTGTTTACCCGTATCGACTGACCAATGGGCAATGATTTTTAGACTGAAAGAGGGTAGATTTAGGTTGGACGTGGATGAAATGTTTTACAATGAGGTTGGTGAGACACTGGAACCAGGTTGCCCAGGAAGTTGTGGATGCCCTATCTCCCTGGAAGTGTTCAAGGCCAGGTTGGATGGGGCTTTGAGTAATCTGGAGTGGTGGAAGATATGCCTGCCCATGGAATAATCTTTGATGGTCCTTTCCAACCCAAATAATTTTGTGGTTCTGTGATTCCATGAGGTGCTGCCTCCACCAGCTTGGTGGATGGGAACAGGAGCTGTATGTCTAGGCTAAGCCCCTCTTGCCTGTGGAGTAACCTTTGGCATTTCAGAGGAGGCCTGATCCTTCATTTCCTCAGCATGCTCAGTAACAGCCCTGGGGCATCTACTTAGAGAGGTCTCAGGACAAATCCTAGACTGGGGTGGTGGTACTCTCCAGCTTTGGCACTGAGCTCTACAGCTCCAGTTGGCTGGTGTAGTTATGCCTTGGGTATTTCCTTCACCACAACCATCTTGTCCTGGTGCTTTGAGCCTCCTTTTCCAAGCCCTTTGCACCCTTACCACAGCTGGACACTCTATGCAGTTGGAGGGAGGCACAGCCCTTCTCTGAGTTTAGGAGAGTTAGAGGTCTTTTGCCTTGCTTTGTAGGTGAGCTAGCAACTTAGTCCTCAGGGGAAAATCAAAATAGATAAGGGGGAGAACTGCCCTGTTTCCCTTTGAATGGCAGACCTTTGCCAGCAGCATTTCTGAAGGAGATACACCTCCTACTGTTCTTTTGTTGGCTACTTATTAAAAATTACTAGCATGTCCTCAGAACTCACAGTTCTTTAGTTCACCATTTCCCTGTCATCGTAGTATTCAAGCAAGAAACTTGCCATCTCCTGATGCCATGTTGCAGCGAAACGTCATCAGGTAGTTATTTTTTCCATACGGTGAACTTTGGGCAAGTTTATGAGCGTCTTCTAGTTGGCACCATTAATCATACATGCTCTCAGGCCCGGGTCATATGCTTTATGTAAGAAGTAACTGTGTACAGGTGCCCACGCACTGTGTGACACTGTGTACTCAAAAGCAACCTGCACAAGTCCTTCCTGAGGGACCACTCATTTTGATACTTATTTTTGTCTCTGATGCCAACCAATCTGTAGCTGTGAGATGAGTTTTTCAGAAGAACGCTCACATCTCTGGTTGAATTTGCTGGAAGGCGCCTACGGAAATGTCACAGACATCACTTTGTCCAACAGCAAAGTCCGAATGAGGCAATTGTACGCACAGGTCTCTATGTAAGCTGAGCTGAAAAGTTACACTTTCTTACATCTGGCATATAGAGAGAGACACGTATGCTGGGTATTGCCTTATATCACCTTATATTGCCTCAACATAAAAATTCAAAGTCAGGCATAATTTCAAAAAAGCTCCAGTTTAAAGAAGTTTGAAGAGGATTTTCAGAGCTCTTTCCTGATGTATGGCTAACCCTAAACTTCCTTCCCATTCCTAATCCCTGTGCTGCATGACGTAGGAGACAGCATTTTGGACACACAGTGGCTCTTCATAGAGAAGATGAAGAAGGTCATAGAAAATGTTTAGAGACATCAAATGAATCTGAATGTCAGTGCATAAGGGCTGAGCAGAAGTGTTCTGTGCCACAGCTGCATTTCCCAGCAAGGGTGCTCTGGCAGCCCAGAGACAGGCAGACATCCTGACAGCACAAATTCTGGGAGAACTGAGAAAGCACTAAGGCATAAATAGAAGTCAGGAAAGAAGCCTGGAGTCTTGCAGCCCAAGACACTACCACACTTGAAGGCTGACCCTGCCAAAACTTTCAGCTTGTCACTATCGAAAGTGCCAGGGCAAAAGCAAGCTCTAAAACACATTTCAGTTGATTATTAACACACACATCACTACTGCGTTTAGCTTGAGAACTAATAAAGCATTAGATGTTGTCTTCTAAAAATAGATATTTCAGCTAAAGCAAGAAAGGCTAAAAAAATCAAGTTTTTAATCAAGAGACAGATTAGCAAGAGTGAGATTGAAGCAGCAGTGGGCTGGAGGAAGAGGAAGCTGTCCAGTCCAGAAGCATGTGCTTACCACCTTATTATCCAGCCTAGATGAGGTTATGGATATCCCATGCTATAAAATTCTTCCCAGGCTGACATAAGCTGAAAGAGGAAAAACATTTCCTGACCTAGGAATAAACAGTTTCATATTCCGTTTCAATCATATCTGAGCTTCCCTAAGTGATGTCTTCTTTCATTTCCACCTAGCTTCAAGGAACCATCTTCATCCCCAGGGAAAGCCCATTAGCTTTAATGGAGTTCAAGTGCAAATGAACTTGGCTCAGCATGTGGCATTTTCTCAGCAAAAGTGCAAGTTGTAGCAAAACCCCTTAGAGCTTGTCTAGGCGAGAAATGAACACTTTCCCTGCACTGTGCTGCAGCTTGATGCGAGGCAGCCTGGCACAACAGAGAAATAAGATAAGGCTTTTCTGGGAGGCAAGGTCCCTAGGTAAAAAAAACTGCCCCTTCCTTCACATCCTGACTCTAGTCTCTCTTCAGTTACTGTGTTCAAAGAGCTTAAAACTCCAGAGCTTCCAGAATCTGTATATAGAAACAAATATATATATATATTAAAATAAAATAAAATAAAATAAAATAGTTTCAGGAGCTGTAGCAGTAACAAAGCTTTATTTTATCTGATTGAGGCTTGCACTGCAACTGAAATATTCATAATATGCTGCTTCTCTGTGGAATCTTAGCTGTTCCTCAATAATGCTGCCATAATTCTCTCAGCAAAGGTTGCCAATATTAACATATTTCTTTTACTCAGCTACCTCTCTTTCCTGAAATGTAAAAGCATACATTATTTTTGAGACTGCCACTCCTCTGTCAATTTTTCTTTTTCAAACCAAGTAACAGGTATGAAAATTCCTAGGGGGCACTCACAGTGCATATAGATGCATGTTTTTTGTAGACCTTATTTATTTTGAATGCTTGAATATTTTTAAATAAATAAAAAAAACCTGATTGTATTGAATGCTTCCTTGTTTATGTTGAAACAGTTGTTTCTAATACTATTGAGAAATACTCAATTCCACAAGGGCTATGTGTGAAGCAGGTAACCACTTCATTATGAACAAACAAATACATTATTTTCATTTGCTTCCCTGCATGAACTGTAAATAATTATGTACCTCTACAATTTTGTATTTAAAATATTCCTCTACCTTCTTCACAGGTGCTATTAAAAATTAGCCAAATCCTTAAATGTTTTCCAAACTCTCTATTTTAAGAGTAGAATCACCTGAAATATAATTTGAGGGTTTGTGGTTTTTTTATAATTATGTAAATGGCAATAACCTGTGTCAATAAATTAAAGAAAGCTCTTTTAAAGTGCATAAAATATTCTAATGTCTAAAGCCTTCCAAAATCATCACTGGTATCTGTTGAGAACCTACACTAGCATTATTCATTTAAAAACGGATAGGAAAAATATTCATGAATGCAGCAGTATCCAGCCAAGACAAACATAATGTTATATTTTTGCAGCTTCCGTGTCTTGTTCAAAGCAATTTGTTTATCCGGGGTGTGTTTAAAGAAAAAAAAAGTCCCACCATTTTTCTTCTAACTGTCGCTGTTGAGCAGCTAGCAGAGTAATGAAGGCACCAGTTCTCAGTGGCAAGAAGGAATGACCTTTATTGTTTTGATTTCATCACATATATAGAGTTCTCAAAAGTCACCCAGATTGGTCAGTCAGAAGCCTTCCCCCAGGCCTGATTGGCCAGGCCTGCACTGCCCAAGTTCTGGGACACTGTTCCAACAGCATCCAAACTTTATCTTTATTTATAAAACACAAGAAGAATTCTCGTGGGAAAAACCTGTGCTAGCCACATCTAACTATCCATCAGTTTACACAAAGACAGTCTCTTGGCAGAATAATAGTTAAATTGTAGTCCAGCTTCCTGGAATAAAGGCTAAATTTTTTTTCATCGCTTGCACCACTGAGTACTCATTATGGTTGACTTTAAATGAAACTTTAAAGGGAATATGACTCAGGGCTTGTTGAAGTTTCAACAACCTACTCCAAATTCAGTAGCATATTAACAGCAGTGCTTCTATCTTCAATAATTATATATCAGTAAGAGTCTGTGCAGGTTAGAGAGATGATCCAAATGTAGTAGCCCTCCTTCCAGTGGTAATGTAAGAGTTTGTACCTCCTACAACGTATTTTTTGTATGGAAGGATATTACTGAGCTAAGCAGCACTGAAAAAAAGTGCCCAATTAATATTTTAGTGTTCTAATACATCCATCAATCTTCATTAATAGCTGAAAATTGCATGAAGAATTCACTTTTCCATAACTACTGACATTAAGTAAACCTCACCAAACTGAAACAGAATGACTGCTTGCAGGGTTGTACTTCGAGACCACTGAATAAAAGTCCACAGTAGCCATAGTTACTGTATACTTACAGCACTGGAAATCTGTGTCCACTTGAAAAAAAATATATTTAACAGGTATGCTAAGAAATGAAGGGTGCAGTGGTTATCCATAAGCTATCCTACCTGGGCTCCCAAAGAACAGCCCCACTGTCACACTCTGTGACTTTCAGGTTTTCTTGGTGGAGTCAGGTATTTGTCCATCATATTAAACAAATAATTCTATAGCAAACAGTATTTTGAGAAGCAGCAACTACAAGATAAGCATTAGTATTCTGAAGGACAAAGCTTATTGATTAAACATACTACCCAATTCAACCGGAATAGCTGTGTCAATCAGTTCAAATGCTTTTTTGTTCAGTTTTCTCAATCAACAATGAAGTTTTATCCCCTCAGCAAAGATATTAATGCTTGATGTCAGAGAACTCATGAGCTGAGAGGGATTATGTTTTTCCTGGAAGACAGATGATTTGTAAATGCAAACTCTTTGTTTGCAGTCCACGGTGAAAGGACAAATGTGTGCTTGCTGGAAGGATTAAGAAAGGTTAAGTTCATTCAGAGTATTGTTACGGGACCAAAGCTCATCACCAATGAAATATTTAGGCTTTGAATTCCTATTTGGGCTTCTGTTATTGATTTCAATGGATAGCTGGAAGACTAAACACATGGTGTTGAAGCTAGGAGTAGTGTGCACTGCCTCAGACTGGAGCACAGTGAGTACCAATTGCTGTAAAATTAGAGCAGTAACTTTCCAGCCTGCCAGCAGGTGGTTTGTAAGGAGACAGAAGAAAATGTCTTCTGGGCAAATGATCAAATCTGCCAGGGGAGGAGGACAGGGCTGAATTGCACATGTAGGAGACAGGGAGATCAGATGAAGCAACCTATCTTTGGCCAGGCAGAATCAGATTCAGAAAACAAGTAAGATTTTGTCAGAGGATCTGAAAGCCGCAAAAGAGTGAGACAGAGCAGGGTGGGACTCTGAAGAGGAATACATGGCACGAGAGAGCACGGTGAGCATAAGCAGTATGGTGCACAAGGGGGGGAATGGACTGACAGAGATTCCTGTGGTGATATGTGTACCACTGAAGGCCTCCAAGATGTAGAGTAGTAGTGGCAGATAAA
Source organism: Lichenostomus cassidix (assembly GCF_008360975.1). Lineage (NCBI taxonomy): Eukaryota > Metazoa > Chordata > Aves > Passeriformes > Meliphagidae > Lichenostomus > Lichenostomus cassidix. Next base: position 51,716,274 of record NC_139482.1, read on the forward strand.
TGCAGTTTGTGTCCTCTGTTGGGAATGTGAGAGCCTGCTGTGGAGACAGAGTACGGGAAGAGGAGGTAGAGCTTCTCCTAATATGGCCAAGCACAGAACCAAGAGCTCCTGCCTGCTATCACTGAGGTGGAGTAAGCCAGCTGTAATTTATATATAAATATATAATATACCAAGCTGCTTTTTGTTCCAGAGTTTTTATTAGGCTGCACAGTAGACTGCAAATGGAAAAAAGGATAGTCTAGCTGAATGTCTATGTGTCCCTGTCAGCACTTGCTTGCTTTCTGCACTGCTCATCACTAATTTCTTCCACAGAGAAGCCTCTTGATTTAAAAACATGGTTATTCTCCCTGAGTGTTAAAATAAAAGAGATGAGAAGAGGAAAGGGATGTTGGCAGAGACTAAGAACAAGAAGTGATCACTGTCAGGAGTATGTTGTGCATCTGGACACTGTCAGTGAGCTCTCTTAGCACTCTGAAGAAAATGCTTGGGAAATGCAAGAACATAGTGGCTTAATGGAAATGCAAAGCCATCCCCTGGGCCTGTGAGGACAAGCCCCCTGTAATGAGATAGTCTGAAGCACTTTATTTTTGCTTTGTCTTATCTCATCTTCCTGTCTGTGCAACAAACAACCTCTCAACTCTTATAGCATACCCCTACCTAGAGATGAAAAGCTCTACCAGGTCATTGGTTACAGTGTGGAATAATGAAACCTCAGTGATCCAATTATTTTCATACCAGTGTAAATTAGGATTAATTCCACTGAAGTCAATGGGACAAATAGAAAACCAGTGCAAGTGAAGAATCAGGTTTTAGATTTCAGCTTTAAGTCAAACAAAAAGATGAAGTTGCCTAATAGGGGGTTTGTTTCTTCATTTAAAATAGTAACCATTTCCTGTTGGTTTTTTCCCCCTTCAGTGTGAATTTATCTGTAGAATTGCTCCACTGCTAGAGCCTGGATATTTCAATGTGAGAAATAGCATCCTCTTAAATAAAGATGGAAAAATGCATCAATGATCGGGGAATTACAGGCAATGGGTTTATTATCTAATGTCCCCCAAGCAATCTCAATTTTCTCATATTGTAATGAGATAGGAAGAGGATGAAGCTGTTGCTGTACTGAAAAAAAATCAACACTAAATATATTCTAGAAATCACAAGGGATAAAATGCAACTGATGTCAGAACGACAAGAAATCCTAACAATACTAATAGGGCATCTGACCTGTAAAACAAACTATTTTCAATGACGGAAAACACTAGGGCTGTTAAAAGAACTGTGCAATATTGTTCACTTAGTCTATTGTAACAACCTTAGAGAGCCTTGTGAACTCCATTATTAAAAGGAAGATTATTTAACCTTTCATCAACCTTCTTGGAGATGTGCTGACTCCATCTACAGTCACACACACCACATGGCTAGTCAGGAAATATTTGTCTTACTGGTACTGCCAGTGCCATCTCCATCCAACAATTCTCCCCTGTTTTACTACTGCTGATTCTATCACTTCCACTTCCACAGCTGCATACAAAACCAAAAGAGGGGATCAAACATATCTCCTGTCTTGCTGAAAATTCCTCAGGGACTAAAACAGAGAACAGAAAGCTGTTGGTGGTAGATGAGTAACCTTTCGTTCTCACTTGAGTGATGGTCCACAAGCATGCCCACAGGGTGACCCTAAGTCCTTCAATAATACAAAGTCTAACTGCTGACCAAAGTTGTAAAGCAGTCTTGATGGCATAGCTTAAACAAAAATTTAGGGCAGACATGTCTGAAAAGCTGGCTGGCATAGACAGCATGAGATATAGCACAGTCATGACTCATGTTCTATAAACTCTGTAAAGGGTTGTCCACCATATGCTCATGTGAGGTAATGAACTGACAGGCAAGGAAATTTTCAGGAGAGATGATGAGTCAAGGAAGGCAAATGTGAAATACAGGAGGTCAAATGTAGGCTTTGTCCCTTGGGCAGGGTTTTCAAGCGCTTGTCTCAGAGTTAAGTTTCATAATGCTAAAGCATTCAAGCACAAAATACAGCACTGATATGAGTGCTGGCATCAGAATAGGTCTCGCTGTCTAAATGGATCCTGAGAGGCTGTGGGCAAGAAAGCTTTAACTTTGCTGGAATCTGAACAGTGAGGTGATTTCTGTGTCAAGAATGAAGAAAGAAGCCCAAAGGATTTTAGATTCAATAGGTGTAAGTTCTCTTCAGTGGAAATACTAGATAGTAGGATTTTTTCACCCTTAAAAGGAATAAATAACTCCAGCCATCTGCTATGCCTTCTTCAGGAAACCTGAGGACCAGAGCCAAGAATTTCTCCCTGGCAATAGTGCAAAAGGGACTGTGTGTGCAGGCACTGAAGCTTGTAAGGCCCTGCTTGAGGAAACTACCTTGGTTTTCTCTAAATGTGCATACTGCTTATCACATGAATCAAGATAATTCCTTCAGCTGAGGAGCACCAGCTCACTAACTCAAGGTGCACTCTGGCAGTCTGGTTCACTGTATAAATCTAGATGTCAGGACTTAGTAAACAGTAAAGTCTGTTGAAGTCAGTGATTTATTTTTCCACTTGGCCTTAACAAGCTGCTCATGCTATTCAGCATGGACAAATATCTCACACCTACCTAAACTCCACTACAGCATTTATTATCTCAGACACTCCTCCCTGGCTGTTTTGAACCACTGCAGTGTGCTCTGCATTGTTAAATAACTTTCAAGCTGTTCTGTTTTTACCTGTGTTGTTAGATTTTTCACCAGCACAATTTGCCTTATGTTAGCACATATTTGCCTGACCCTCAGTCAATTTCAAGTCTGCTCATTAAAATCTGTGTTTGTGCTCCCATACCTATCTCTTGTAATGCTCCCTCTTCCAGCTAGCGTAGAGTGAGAAACCCCTCTATGAGCATGCTTCAGGGTGTCTTTATGTTTTAGGGAAGAAGACTTGGATTTTCTAGGCTTGCTGATATTGAAGAAGAGAAAATGTGTGTTTATCTGTAGAAACCAATCTCTTTCTGAAGCATGGGGGACAGAACATGGTGGGGGTAAATAGCTCTGCTAGAATACAGGGATGGAAACAAAGTGATCCTACCAAAAGCCAAGGGAAGCTGATAATCTTACCAGGCACTCTGTAGCGACCACTCTTACACAATGCTGGATGCTAAGAGGGGCAAGTATCTCATCAGTGCTTTTCTCTGACAGTAAGAGCTACATGGCATTCACACAGAGATGTCCTAGGAGCATAAACTGGTGCGACACTTGAGGCAGAAACCCAAGATGATATAAAATGCATGGAGAAGCAGAAACTTTCTGCTGCAGCCACACAGAAATGATACAAACCAAAGATCGGTTCCTCCAAAAGAAAAAGCAAGAAAAACTGTTTCCCTGTTCATTGTCACAAGTCTTTCCATTCTCTGATATCCCATCCCTTTTCCCCTACTCTGTTTTCACAGTAGCTACTGACCATACACAACTAAGGAAGAAAACAACAGATCTGAAGTGTCCCAATAAGCCTTTAAGATGACAGCTGTAATGCAGCCATAGCCCTCAAAATAACAAAACCATTCCAAAATCAACGCAAAAACCATTCCCAGGTGCATGTTTTTGAGTGATGGATTGAATTCTTAGTAACAAACAGCAAAGTATGCAAAAAAGCAGAAAATAGGTTTAAAACAATAACAGTTTACATATTGAAAAATTGATCCAAAAGAGAGTCTCTTTGGGCTGCAGATGTGTTAAAAATTCACTTGATAAGAAAGAGTTATGGTCTGATACAGAGTTGTGGGAATTACTCCCACATATTGGAGACGTGTTGGTGTCCTGCAGCTGAGCATAACAATCACTACACACCCATCCATTAGATATTGGAGTGACAGACAGCTGGATATCAACAAGCCAAAGAGCAGTGCAGCTTTTACCAGCAGAGGTAACCACTCAGCTTACCATGCACACAGCAGAGCCAAACACAGCATCAAATGGCAATGTCAACATCAATTATTTACTAATTATTATCTATGCATTATTGTTAATAGGCCTCGATTTGACATTTGCAGGGATTCTGCCTGCAAAGAGTGATGCAGTTCCCAGGGTGAAGTGCTTCTGGGCTCTATTCAGGATGAATATCCATTATCCTCTTGTCCTTTTTTAGTAGTGATGAGAGGTATTTACAGGAACAATAGGACTGACAGGAGACCATATCCTTCTTAAGGAGACATTAGTCTGCTTTTCACTGTACAAAAAACCCCCACAGGTTTAAGGGCAAGCATAAGAAGTCTGAGCCAGATGGTGTTCCAGCAGTAGCTCAGCATCAAAGTACTTGCACTGCGCCTAGAAAGAGTCAGACCTAAGATGTTTTTCGATGAGGCTGGCAAAATTAGTCACCCTTTGGATGTCTGCTGTATTCATAGCTCATGAACAGAGGCCTTAGGCCTGTGCTAAGATATGGTGAGTGAGTTACCTACTTCTTGCAGTCTCCAAAGCTTGAGATAAGATTTTTTTATCTCAGGCTTGAGAGTTCCCTGTATAGACAGTCTTAAGAAGATAGAAATATACTTGCTGTCAGTATGCACTATTACTTTATTACTAACTAGATTCATAGGCATTTCAAATGAAATGTGAAATCTCATAGCTAAAAATAAAACAAAATTATTATGTTTCTAGTTGAAATAGCTGATAATTTGGTCTTGTTGCATCCTAATAGGATCAGACCTACAATTATAACAGTGTAAACCAAGTAGATCTAATAACTGTGTTTTCACCCAGCCATTCTTACTGAAGGAAATAAAGACAAACACAGCATGTTTACAGCACTTTTTCAGACCACTAGACCATTCTAATCTAATTTGTGCTGGCAACCTTTAATTTTAACTAGGTCAGTTCACTCTCTGAAACCATGGAGAAAAGTATCCTGATAATGCAAAATTATAAAGTATTGGAAACAATACAAATCTGAAATTGTAAGTGAGAGAAGAGCAGTGTATGAAAAAAGGTAACCACAATGGAATAGTGTGAAGCCGCCACACAAAAAAGAAACTCATCCTAGAAAGAAAAAGGGAATTACTTGCATTGGGTGAGATCCAGCAAGCTATTGAACTCAGCAGGGGATCTTTGTCTAGGTTTCAGCGGGCTTTGGCTTGGAGCCATTGTTTCTCGCAGTTCAGAGAATCAATTTGGTTCTTTGACTCTCGAGACTGAATTGAACAAGTAATACTTATTTTGATAATGTGGAAACCCTGCTTGACTGATTCGAGGATGTTTAGAACAGCTGTATGCAGCTCACCTGTACTGTTGTCTTCACTGATCTTTGCTGAGGTGGGATCCCAAGAACTCCTCTCTCCTTCTGCTAACCCTTGCTCTCTGAGAAGAACTATGCAGGGAGGGGTAAGGTACCTGATGATGCTGCTTCCAGAGACTCTCTGGAGCTACTACTTATTTCAATATTCCTAACTTTCAGATTTTAATTAAATCAAATGTCAGTGGAATCACATTATTTTTGGCTGGTTAGATTTTAATGATGTTTTAAACTGATCCTTCACTTTAATGAAATAATTATATAATGCAGGGATGTGTGGTACTATTCATCTGAATTAACAACATGATCACTTTTTGTGCTGTCATTTGTTGCTGAGGAGGAAGAATATCAAGCAGCTTTCTCAGTCTGCAGATAAATGAGGCAGAATTATCCCTGTTTGTGTTTACTGTTACAAGATATGCACTCTCCCTTAGAGACCATGTCTCACTTACCGTGACTATTCCCCTTCACCCATCTTACGCCCAGAACTCATGAAGTCTGTTTTTGTTTCTGGCTAAAGAAGCCAAGTTAGCATTGTCAGGGCAGATGACATTGCCCAACTGTTTGAAACAAAGCAAGCAGAGTACAGAAAGCTTACTCAGTTACAAGGAATGAAGCATTAAAGATTTCTGTTGCAGGCAGTCAACAAAAAGGAAGTTCAAGAAGCTTTGTGAATTGGGAGAGTTGGTTAGGATAAAAAGCTATTTAAAGGAAGTGGACATTTAATGCTAAGATGACAGGACAGATCAACAGGAAAGGAAGAGGAAACAGTAGCAGTGTTTTACCTGGTGCCATTTTTCATGGGCCTCTGTACTTCATTTAGGCTTTCATGCTTCTGTTTCTATAATTATCCTGTATGCAGTGAAGTAATTAGAAAGATGTTTGGTTCTCTGGTGAGGCTTCATAAGCTGCTCTGTTTCTGCAATAAGTACTGTCTTTGCGAAGGGGGCAGACTCTCCAGAGAAATGATGTCGAAACCCCATGAGGGAAACCCCAGGGAAAATTTCTCTCTGTCCTGGCAGCCACACACAGCATGTGTCACACTTTTTAGGTTTGCATCTCTAACAAGGAAACAGAGTCATTGAAAAATAGACAGTTTTGCTGTCTGGGCACAGATGGAAAGCTCTGTTGCCTCATTTCACCTGAATGTGGTTAGCCATTCCGTATGGTTGTCATGGGATGTACCTGAAGGGTAAGATTTCTACCTGACACCGAGCATGAGTTCTCAATCTAGTCTTACTACAATGCTGTATGCAAAGATTGCTTTCCTGAGCAAAGCAGAAGAAGTTGTCTCCTCTAGTGTGCTTGGTATCACAGCTGATTATCACTCCATCCATGCTGAGGCCAAGAATTCTCTCTGCTCCCTCTCACACTCACTCCTTCCTTACCCTTCATTCTCCATCACACTGACCTGCAGCCAGTCATCCTCAGCCCCAGGCAGCTTTTTTAATCTGTTTTTAGCCCATATTCTCCCTGCCCCTGCTGTTTTTACTGCACAAAGGGGCTTGTTTGGCCTGAAAGAGAAACCATTTGGCCTCTGGATCTAAGGTCTCTGTTACCACCTCTGCATACAGCACCCCAAAGGAGGCAAATGAAGCTGCAGCTCCTACACTTCAAACATCAGCTAACCCACTGGCAGTCCTTACAGGTCTTCAGGATGCATCATCTACCCAAATGAAGGAGCTCTCAAGACAGCTCACTGTCAGGTTTGGCATGGCTTCATACATCAACCAGAAGTAATTTATCTATTTATAAGCCATGGTTTATCAATATGTATAGTCTATATCCATTAACTTAAAAGGAATCTCCTGAGTCATCAAACCTAGTTTTTTGCTATTTCAAGAATCTCACTCAATTCAACCATAAATCTACCAAAAGACATCCTTCCTCTAATCAAATTGTAGTGAAAAACAGGGAAGAAATTGTAATTTTAAAACCCTATACAAACTCATCACTCAATGTTTGTCTGTTTGGAAAGTCACCTCAAATCTTAATTATCTTTCAAAACAAATATCCTGCAACGTTTTTGCCATTTTAACAGCTTGTATTTCAGCCAAGGTGGGGATTAATGGGTTGTGGTCCACAGTTCAGAACCTACCTGTAATAGCATCACCCAGTATGTTACAGCAGTTACATGTAACCTTGCTTCAGATAACTGAGAGGAGATGCCTTTCTAGGCTTCTTCTTCCACATCCACTATTTGCAGGGTTTTTTTCAGGGCTCCCTGAAAGAATTCCGTATTATCATGCCTCCTTTCAACCTGAGCTGCCATCACTGCATTATCACTTTTCTTTTGCAGGCAGCTGAAACATTTTCCATTCCATTCTCTGGATGTGTTTGAGGTCTTGCACTGAGATTTCTCACAGTCTGTTAAGTTTTTGGTTTTTTCTAAAATCTTCATCCAGAGGTTTGAAACGAGTAAGCTAAAATGGAAACTTTCTCAAGAGGCTTTTTTTCATTCTGATAAACTCTGGGTTCCCTTTTTTTCATAATCCATCACAATGATTTTTGCAATATTGGCAAAGGTCCTGTGATAAGATGTAAGCCCTGTGTGTATATGCTGCAAGTATCTGGGGAATTGGGCCAGTTTGTGCATTTTTGCATTTCTTTGTGATGGTAGAAAATCTCTCTTTACTGATCATGTGTGGTGTGCAACTTCTACTGTCCCAACTCCCACATCTCTGACCTCATTTTCAGAAGAACACCTTTACTTT